>NC_041739.1:53799801-55049405 GCF_004115215.2 Ornithorhynchus anatinus
TAGACAGTGGGAGGTGGGGGTCAAGCAGAGAATTGGAGGAGAGGAAGTGGATGCAGTGGGTGTAGACAGCTTACTCAAGAATTTTGGAGAAAAATGATAGTGAGGAGAGGGGGCAATTACTAGAGGGAGTCGTGGAGTTAAGGGAGGGTTTTTGGTTTTGGGAGGTTTTTTTAGGATAGAAGGTGGTGGGGAGGAAGCCAATGTGACTGGTTGAAGATGGCATCACGGAGGGGTAAAAGGAAGGGGAGTGTTTGATCAGGTGTGAAGGGATGGGGTTGGAGGTGCTGCAGGCAGAGGGGATAAAGTTTAAGAGGAGGTAGGAGATCTTTTCTTGACTTACTGCTGGGTAAGATGGAAGAGTCACTAGAGGGCTTAGGAAGAGGGAGGGACTGGAGAGAAGCAGGGAAGATTTTAGGGAGCTCCTACCTGACACTTTCAAAATTGTCAATATTGTATGTGGCCAGGTCATTGCATGGGGTATGTGTAAGGCAGGGGAGAGTATGGAGGGAATTAAACATCAGAAGCAGCTTGTCTGGCAGTAGGCATGGGAGTTGATAAGGATGGAGAAATAATGTTGTTGGGCAGAGAAGAGTGCCGAATTAAAGCAGGAGGGGTTGAGCTTGAGGTGGGCAAGGTCAGCCTGGTGTCTGAATTTCCACCAGTGGTGCTTTTCAGTTAATGCACAGCAGCGGAAGCAGCATACTGATGAGGTGATCCAAAGTGTTGGCAGTTTTTCATTTGCCAAGCCCTGACTTCCAGAAGAGTGGGACTACAGTAAAAAAAGGCCCTGGACAGGAAGGCAGTTACATTCCCAGTGACCACCCACCTACCAGCTATCTCATCACTGGCTTCAAGACTCTCCTCCAGCTTTCCCCATCTTGTATATCCACCTTCTTTAACCGCTTTGCGCTGGTTTCCACTTCTTGGTTCTCATCCTCACCTCTCTGTCACGCTCATCTCTCCTGCCTCTGACCCTTTGATCATGCTGTTCCTGTAGCCTGGAGCTCCTTCCCCTCCAAAATCCTCCAGACCCCAATTCTTCCCATCTCCTCTGTGAAGTCTTCCTTGACTAATTCACATTACCCAGTCATATCTATCCAACATCACCCATAGTCCATATCAGGGGTGTTCTCGCCTCATGAACTGAAGAGCTGCCATCTAACAACCAACATAATATGGTGGGGCTCTGAATTCCTTTATCCGGAAAGTCAAGCAGGTGGTGCGTGGAGCGGGGGGAGAAGGTATTTCCAGTGGCAGTTAGGAGACAACAGGTGGTGGCAAGCAAGGAACAGCAGAGGAGGGGATGGGGGTGGGGCTCCCTACCAGTGGAGAAGGTAAAATAATAATAGTAAGCCACGTAGTAAGTTAAAGCCGCATGTGTCATGACCCACGTTTTAGCCACCCAGAATGTATTTATTGTAGTACAATGACTTTTTTTATATATGCACACTTATTTGTATATTAAATCAGGAATTCACATGCTTCATCCTGTTAAATTCATCCTTCTTCTTGTTCTTCCTGCTCCCACTGGGATTTGTAAATATTTTTTTTCTGTCCATCCCATTTGTCTCTAAGCCTCCTGAAGGGCAGTAAATAGGTCTTGCTTTTGTTATTCTCGCCCAAACTTTTAGGGGAGAGCATCACACTAGCAAGGTGTTCTATAAATTCTATCAGCAGCCCCTTTTCCCCCAGGAGTGGAACTAGGAAGGTGATCAAGGGTGAGTGGGGCCCCCAAAAATCCCTGCTTGGAACAGGGAATGGTGGAGACTGCAGAATAGCAGACGTAGTCTTCATCTCTCCTTCTGTGTTTATGCTTCCTTCTTCCGCTCCCATCTGTGTCTCCCTCTCTTCCTTGTCTCTCCCTCTTTGGCAGTCACATCTGTGACAGCATGGGTGTTTTTTTTTTCTAGTGTTAGAAGAGTTATAAATGTTATAAGAATTACATTTAAGTATTACCATTACAACCAAACATACTGTTTAATGAAAAAGGGTTAAAAAAGGATCGTATGTAAATATGGGGGTTTTGTTATTAGTGGTAAAAAGCGTTTTAGTAGAAACACCAACTCTGAGATGCAATTATTTCACATCTCTTAGGAGGAGAACAGCCTATTCCTCTGTGGAACGAACACGATGGCACAGCAGATGGAGATAAGCCTAAAATTCTCCTCTATTCCTTGAACCTGCAGTTTAAGGTAACACTAAGCAATTGCAATCTCAAAAATGGTACATCTTTATCTGAAAAGAAGTCTTCATTGCTATATGATGTGTAGCCCAAATTAAAAGTATGCACTCCCAAAACATTTAAATGAAATATGTTGGCAAGTGACAATACATTAATGTCAGAAATCTACAGTACAGTCTGTTATTGTGCCAAGAATTAGGAAGCATGAGCAGATCATGGGTTCTTTTGGTCTTGATGTATTTTAAATGTCATGATTCTTTTGCGGTTGGCAGCATCCTGGGTAGCACACAAGGGTACTGTTTACACGTTTTGTGCTAACATGTCTTTTTTTCCTTAAAATGTAATTTTCTAGGGTATTCAGGTGACAGCCACAACTCCATCCATGAGAGCGGTGAGATTTGAAACTGGACTGATAGAACTAGAACTCTCAAATCGACTTCAAACCAAAGCATTACCAGGAAGTAGCAGCTACTTGAAGTTATTTGGAAAATGTCAAGTGGATTTGAATTTAGCATTAGGACAAATTGTCAAACATCAGGTGAGCTTTGTGCAACATTTGTGTTAATAAAGCTTTGTTTTTTTAGAATTAATTAGCAGAGATTCCTGGTCTTCACCATAGTCAGCTAGAGGTATTTGTTAAGCACTTACTTTGTGCCAAGCACTGTTATACACACTGGGGTAGAATCAAGGTTATCAGGTTGTTCTACATGGGGCTCACAGTCTTAATCCCCATTTTACAGATGAGCTAACTGAGGCACAGAGAAGTTAAGCGACCTGCCTAAAGTCACACAGCGGACAAGTGGGGGAGCCGGGATTCAAACCATGACCTCTGACTCCCAAGCCTGCGCTCTTTCCACTAAGCCATGCTGCTTCATGGGAAGCTGCTTTTCTATACACTTCATAACTTCAATAGCACACTCCCAGGTGCTTAGTACAGTCAATCAGTTGTATTTATTGAGTGTCTTCTATTTGTAGATCACTGTAGTAAGTGCTTAGTATTGTGCATTCCCTAAGTGCTTGGGCATTTACCCTCCACCACTAAGCTTGTTGCACTTAGGTGCCTATCTTTTTCACTCTGTTACTTCCTCCTACCTGTGAGTTACTTTAGTGCTTGTCTCCCATGCTTGGTTTAAGCTCCTTGAAAGCAGGGATCACCTATCTGGAACTGAGAATACTTATTACACCACTCACATATAAAGAAAGTCATCCTCTGTGATTTCCCTTTCGTATATTCACTGTTTGTCACAATGCTCCTTCTTGGGTACTTGTCTGCGCCTGTGTTCTCGAGTGTTTCTCTGTCCTTTTATATGTTTCCTTCTTTATGGGCACCTGCCTTCAATCTGTGCTTTTTTATGTCTTTGTGTTTCTGGTTTCCAGCATGTATTAGTTGGGGAGAAATCTCTGTGTGTGTAGGGGTGTATGGTATATTTTTATGAGTACACATATAGCTGCGACTATATATTTGTGAGTGTATTTGTGTGGGGCAGGAACTATTATACATGTACATTGAATATGACTGTCAGGCACAGATTAATGTTTTAGCGTATCTGGATATAGGGAATGTTGAGGATAGTGTGGGGTAGATATTGGATAAACATTGCTGTAACACCACTGAAAAGTATAGATGGCTCCACCCTCACCACAGACAAAAAGGAGATTTTGGAGATTACATCAATACTTAGTTACTTCAGTGATCTCATTATACACCTGTCAACCATCAAGAATGTGATTTTACAAAGAACAATTTGTGAAGACCCGCCCTTCACTCCAGATTTTAATTCTCCACCACTTAACGCCATGAAGAATGTTAAAGCTCACAGGGAGGGGATCTGTACCGCTCAACGTCTGTACGATCCTTTCCTCGACCTATGGAATAGTGAGGCCACGCTGCCAGATTTCAGACTTGCCACCAACTGGAATGTTTTCAAGAAGAAAGGCGAGAAAGCTGGTGGAATTTCATTGCTTACCATTGCCAGCGAGACCGTAGCCAGAGTCGTCTTGAGCCAGTTACTGCAGAACATCGTTATCGAGGTGTTCCCACATCCACATTTGGGTGTCGGACCCGAGCAGTTCGTGTCAGATTGGAGTTTTGCTAGACAGCATTTAAGGAGAGAAATGCCAGTAAATATATTTAAACCTACACTTGGTGTTCAAGAACTTGAAAAGGGCTTTGATATCATTCAGCGCATGTGGGCTCTGGTAACCGTATCAGAATGGCAGAGGGTGGGATACTTTGTATGGTACTTTCCCGTCACCTATGGAGAAAAGCAGGGTTGCATTCACCCTTACTCAACCTATTCTAAATGACCATGTTGGAGAATGCCGCAAGGAAGCTAGCTTTAGATTATGATTCAGGTCCCGTGAGAAATTTTAACAACTCAACAGACACAATTCTTTACACAACCCAGAATCCCTATGGGCACACAGAGTTCAGTGTTGTCACTGAGTTTTGTTAAGGAGACAGCAATTATCCAGTGAGGCAAAAAAAACAAACCTCTCCAAAATTATAAAGAAAACAAACTGTGTGGGGGGGAGCAGGAGGGGGGATGGGGGGGAAGCAGGGAAGAGGGGTATGTGACTGTTCCTTGTCTGTAGACTATGAAGCAGACTTTGAATTTAAAGACAATTGATAATACATTTGTAGCTGGAAAGTACTCCTTTTGTAAGGCTTTTGGTAGTGGACAAATGTTAAGATACTCTTGTTTAATGGTAACAAATGTCTTATCACATTAAAAACTTTAAGGTTTATGAAGAGGCCGGCTCTGATTTCCATCAAGTTGCCTATTTTAAGACAAGAATTGGATTAAGGAATGCCCTCCGAGAAGAAATCAGTGGCTCTTCAGATAGGGAAGCTGTGCTCATTACTCTGAACAGGCCGATTGTTTATGCCCAGCCTGTCGCCTTTGACAGAGGTACTGAAAATCCTTTCAATTTTTTTTGAGCTTCAGGATTCTGTAATAGGATGGTATGTTCCTCCCGCAATCTGTTTAGGATACTGTATTATGCTGTTTTTCTTTTTACTTCGCTAATACAAGAGGAGTGTTGATTATATGGCTTTTGATCAAGTTGTTTTGGTTTTTCTCCAAAGTAAACTCTAAAGTTGAGCCTCATATTTTTTGAGTTGTCTGCAAACTGAACTTCAGATTTGAGCCTCATACATCATCTTCTCCTTTTAGGTGGATACCACTTTATTCAAAATCCTGTATGACTGTCACAAAGTTTTATTGATGCAGTTTTCAGAGGTTATGGATAATTGAGCATTCAGAGGTTGGGATTAGTCAGTTAAACCGGGCTCATGGCCAATGGGCGTGGGAGTCAGTAAGGGTGGAAAAGTTAATTTGGAAAGTTAAACTTATTTTGAGAGATGTAGCTGGCCGGAGCATGGACTCAGGCCCAGAGCGTTGACGTAATGGTGCTAAATTTGGAGTGGGTTGAGGCTGGTCCCCGTATCCATGCTATCACTGCTCCATGCCCCGTGCAGTCCAGGTCTGGGGCAGGAGTTGACACCAAGTGAAAGCAATGTCCTGGATTAAGGGAGGTGGGAGCTGATTCAGAAATTTTGGCCTGAGCGTCATGGACAACAGGATTCAAAGTAGCCCTTTGGCAGGAACCTCGTCGGTGCTGGGAAAGGTCTGTGGGGAGGGGGGAGCGATGGTACAGAGCCTAGAACAATATATGCCGGGCCCCGAGACAGATCCCTGTCACCCTTTCCCCTCACAGAATGCTGTTCCTGATAGGTCCAGAGAGTCGGAGGACCTAGGTTCTAATGCTGGCCCCTCCGCTCATCTGCTGTGTGACCTTGGGCAAGTCACTTCACTTGTCTGTGCTTCACCCCATCTGTAAAATGGGGATCCAGTCCTCATCCCTCTGGCTTCCATTGTGAGCCTCGTGTGTGCCGGGGATCATGTCCAACCTGATTATCTTAATTCACCTCAGGTCTTAGAACAGCGCCTGGCACTTAATAAGTGCTTAACAAGTACCATCAGAAAACAGTGGAGTCCTAGCTTGGGTCTCATTAAGACTGTTTCCATCCCCAGTGAATGATGCACCTGTTTGGCTGGAGCAGTCTGCCGGCAGTACTCTGGGGATGGAGGAGATGGTCGCCTGCCATGGTTTTATTGACTTTTTTTCTTCTCCCTCTTTTTAAGCTGTGCTGTTTTGGCTCAATTACAAAGCTGCGTACGACAACTGGAATGAACAGAGGATGGCTTTACATAAGGATATTCACATGGCCACCAAGGAAGTGGTAGATATGTTACCGGGTATTCAGCAAACATCTGCTCAGGCCTTTGGGACGCTTTTCCTCCAACTCACTGTTAATGACTTGGGAATTTGCCTGCCAATCACAAATGCTGCCCAGGTACTGCCAGCTGATGAGATTGAGTTTATATGCAGTACATTTCATTCATTTGTTCAGTTCAGCTGTATTTATTGAGTGCTTACTGTGTGCAGAGCATTATATTAAGCACTTGGGAGAGTACAGTACCACAGTAAGCAGATACGTTTCCTGCCCACAGACGAGCTCACAGTCTAGAGGGGGAGATAGACATTAATATTTATACTAATGTACATTTTTCATTTGTATTTATACAATTTCATTTTATTTTATTTTTTCCTTGGGTGATATTTTACTTGAGAGATTTTCTAGGGTCAGTACTTCAAAGTAAGGACAATACTGGAGTACATATACATATATATATATATAAACATATGAATGATTGGCAAATTCTTAAAGACCCACTCATTCATTCATTCAATTATATTTATTGAGCGCTTCATATACTAGGTGCTTGGAAAGTACAGTTCGGCAAAAGATAGAGACAATCCCTACCCAACAAACGGGCTCACAGTCTAGAAGAACTCACTCATTCACTTCCGTCGTACAAACCTGCTGTCTTTTGCTTCCCCCCTCCACTTTCTCCAGTGTATTTGCCCATCCTTTTCCTCACCTGTTCACACCTTGACTCACTGACAGACCTTTCTCCAGTATCATTGTTTGATCCCCACTTCTTATTTCTCTGATGTTTCCTCTTTATTAACTGAGAAGTACTGTCTTTTAAAAATTCCATATTGACAAGGGATTTTGAAAGGGATTAAAGGATTAAATAAATCACCCTTGGCATTTGAAAACAATGGTTGGGCCACCACTGGAGGTTCTTTAGTGGGGAAATGTGGACTGAATGTTTTTGTAGAAAAATGAATAGAAGGGAACTGGAAGAAACTAAGCAAGCCTAGGAGGATGGAAAGCAAATTTCTAACTTGAATCTTTAGTGAATATCATTTAATATGTGGAATAGTCTATACTCAAATTTAATTTAAAGACATTGTGAAAAATTCTTTAGTTTCTGAAAGCAATAGGGATAGGAATCATAAAGGTAAGTTTTCCTATGCTTATTTCTGGAAATCTTTCAAGAGTCGTAAAAATATTCATTTTCTGAGCTTACAATATATTTTTGTTTTTATTCCGTATTTTCTAGTCGAATCATACCGGTGACCTTGATACTGGCTCTGCTTTAGTCCTGACCATTGAAAGTACTCTAATTACTGCCTGCTCTTCAGAGTCTCTAGTTAGCAAAGGACATTTCAAAAATTTCTGCATCCGTTTTGCTGATGGCTTTGAGACAACCTGGGATGACTGGAAACCAGAAATCCGTGGGGACCTAGTTATGAATGCTTGTGAGTGTGTCATTTTCTATTTATGACTTTTGTAGTTTCATTAAACTTGGAATGTCTGGCACAGGTGACCCTTAAAAATCAGGGAGTATTTGCTGGGCTCCCACCACTGGTGGTGAAATTTTGACCAAAGAAACACCTACGACATTTTGCTAAGTAGACAGGTCCAAGCAGCACACCAGAAAAAAAACAAAAGAAAGCCACCTCTTTTTGGTGTATAGTGCTAAGGGATTGGGTAAGTGGGGCTTGCACATAAAATTCTTCTATGCTTTTCTGAAGGTGTTGCTCCCCTGCACCAATGGAGCATGATGGGCAGGGATGAGAGAGTTATGTGTGGCACTGCCCAAACTACAAGCGATTTGGATAAGATCAATCCAATCAAGTTCTCGGTTCCAAAGTCTTTGCGATTAGACCGAAGCCCTTCTGTTATTTACGGGGGGAGATCCCAGCCCCCTCAAACTGAGAACTACGTTTTGTTCCCAAATCTGTTTTACCTTGCTTTTGAGAGCTGATTCTTTCATGTACAGGCTCCTCATGATCCATCTGAATTAGGTTCCTTGAAAATCAGCTGTCTCTGAAGGACTAATCTGCTGTGTTAGAATATCTGCATAGAATGTCTGCACAAAATATGAAATTAATCTTTGTTATATGGTATAGTGATAGTCATCATTAAATAATAATGTTGGTATTTGTTAAGCGCTTACTATGTGCCGAGCACTGTTCTAAGCGCTGGGATAGACACGGGAATTGGGCTCACAGTCTTAATCCCCATTTTACAGATGAAGTAACTGAGGCACCGAGAAGTGAAGTGACTTGCCCAAAGTCACACAGCTGACGAGTGGCCGAGCCGGGATTGGAACCCATGACCTCTGACTCCAAAGCCCGTGCTCTTTCCACTGAGCCACGCTGCTTCTCTAGCTATTGTTTGATCTTTTTTCAAGCAATTCAAAGAATAGCATTGCACCTTTAAACAAACGAGTTTGTGGAATATGGAAATGAGCTTTTGCAGGTGACTGCAAAGTTCTCCTGGCTGTGGTATCTGTTGTATTTGTGAAGAATGACCGTGTCAAGCACTCTTCTAGGCGCTGGGGTAGATAGAAGCTAGTCAGGTTGGACACAGTTCCTGTCCTATATGAGGCTCTCAGTGTAAGTAGAAAGAAGGCAGTATTCTATAGTATTTCCCCAAAAAAAGAAACTGCTATGGTACTCCAGTCCAACTCCACTATGTCCTGACATTTGGGAACTCTGGAAATGAATCCTGCTCCCTAGAGCAGGTTTAGAGGAGAGGAATTCCTGCATCTAGGAAGAAGGTATGTAATCCTATCCAAATCTATTTGGAATTGCACACCTGAACTGGAGCTAAATAATCCTCCTGCCCCTGTTAATGTGATATTGGTAGAAACTATTTCATTTGCATCTATGTGACTACTGCCTGAGACTTTCCAGGGAAAGCAGATTTTTTTTTTTTAAAAGAACTGGCTATGCCATGAAATGTCATAACTGTAGGTTAATATGTCCCCTGTCTGCAGCTTCCATTGCAAACACTTAGCAACTGAGACAGGTATAAATGCATAATGAAAGCAAACATTACAACTGGATGTTTCTTCTTCTAAAGCTAATTATATGCAACAGACTTACTATTTCTATTTTTGAGACCTCAGTTTACATGTAAACTTAAGAAGATAGTGACAGGTCACAAATGTAGAAATAACATGGGTTGCCTATCCCAACTTCAGCTCACTTCCATTAGGGGGTAAATAAACTTCAAGAATTGTGATTAAATGATATGAAAAGCATATCGTGGTGTTCTTATAGTAATGAAAGAACATGATCATTTCTCCATTTAAATCATTTATCTTGAGATGAATCTCAAGAGCACATTTGATACTTTAGTAAACAATTATGATGGGACATCAAATGTAAATTTAGCTGAAAATATGTATAGGATTTGTTATTGACTATTGCTACTGACCTGTAGGAAATTTTGTAAATATTGAAGGTGAAATTTTATCTACTAACTACCAAATGTTTGTTAAGATCTAACATTTTCCTACTGAAAGAACATGAGACTTCCTGTCAGAAATTTGAGCATTAACTGATCGTGATTCCCTAGCACTGACTCTCCTGATGGTTCCCAGAACAGTACTCTTTCCAGTGGACCAACAGCTGCATACTGTGACCCACAATCATCAGGACAAAATTACCAACAATGAGGTCCTACGATTTAGTCAGTTTACTGCTACTGAAGTGATGTTCACAGCTTCAGTGATTGAGACATCTGAGAAGAATGGATGACAGAATTCTCAAGCAGCTGTTATATGGGGAATTGAAAGTGGGTACATGCAACCCAGTAGGGCAAAAAAAAGACAGGGTGGTGTACAATCTCAGCAGTGAAAGATAACAGTGGACTCTTGAGATCACCGCAGCAGTCAGACCTGCCTAACCGGAGGCAGGGGTGGTTACACACCTAGAGCAAAAACTTCAGGAAAATTGGCTTATGAGAAGGCAGAGGCCATGCTGCTTCTCAATTCCACATCAAACCTGTCAGCCACATTTGCCCAGATGGATAGAATCTCACTCCAAACTGAGGACAGTTATGTATATTATAGATATGTATGTTGGGGGATGAGGTCTGGAGAAAATCTTGTAGTTCATTCAAAAGTGCTGGTTTTGCAGTGATTCTACTACTGTTTTAAACCTGAATATCTATCATTTTCTATCAATAGACTGTCTATAAGCACCCATTTTGAACTGTCATACTGCAGCTATCTTCAAACTAAACTTATATATGATTTCATTTTTTTCATGTGCAGGTGTTGTACCAGATGGGACCTATGAAGTATGTTCTAGAACTACTGGACAGGCATCAGCTGGTAAATCGGCATATTTTTTAATGAAATGCTTCTTGTGAAATATTTCTACATTACCATCATTATCAACAGTATTTATTGAACAGCTACTGTAGGCAGACCACTATACTAAGTGCGTGAGAGCATGCAATATAAGAAGACATGGGCCCTGACTTCAAGGAGTTGACAGTCTACAGGGGATAAGACAAGCAAGCAGAGGTAGTGGCTATGGGTAGAAATAAGAGGGGAAAGCTCTTATGCAAAACTGATAACAGAAGTAAGGAAAAGATGAACAAATAAGCAGAATAGAGATTTGCCCATTAAGTGCTAAGGGAGGTTGGGAAATCAGCAATGCGTTTCTAAAATTTATCCTTGAATGATCTTTTCAACTTTTTTCTTAACTTTTATAGTATATTAGATTTGAAATCCCATGGAAAAAGGTGCTAGCTTTTCATCGTGAGGGTAGGGATTTTAATAGGGATGAGGCCTGGGAGGGAACAGGCTTCAGAGATAGATGATAGGCTAGAAAGCTACCGCTGCGAGTCTTTTCAGCCCTGATGAAGAACTCTCAGGTCGAGTCAGAGACCTGAGAGGAGTATGTCAAGGAGTCCAGCTCAAATAGCTATGGGGGCGTCCACCCCTGAGCAGTGGACCCTGTGCCATCAAGACAAGCAGTATAGCCTAGTGGAAATATCACGGGCCTGAAACTCAGAAGGACCTGTGTTCTAATCCTGGCTCTGCCACTTGGCTGCCATGTGACTTTGGGCAAGTCACTTCACTTCTCTGTGCCTCAATTACATCATCTGTAATTGATTAAGACTAGGAATTCCATGTGAGACAGGGACTGTGTCCAACCTGATTAGTTTGTCCCGACCCCAGCGCTCAGTACAGTTCTTGGCATATAGTAAGTGGGGATATTCATGAATTGACAGCACAACATTGGGGAAGGAGCTTGAAGCTGGGAATCCAGAGACCTGCTCCTCGTCCAGGCATCACCACTTGCCTCCTGTGGAACCTTGGGCAAGTCACTCAACCCCCTCCCCATCTCCCCCATCTGTTTCCTCATTTGAAAAATGGGCACAAATTACCCTCTTCCAAGCACTTAGTACAGTGCTCTGCACATAGTAAGTGCTCAATAAATACCATTGTTTGATTGTCCATAAAGGCATAGTAAGTGTGTAATAAATATAATCATCATCTAATCATTATTTAGATATGTAATGCTTTTAGGTTCTACTCATCAGCCGTAACACTCTGCTCTCTCTAAATTTAAACAGAAAGTAGTAGTGCTGGAACTTGGACACTCAATGTGCTGTGGAAGATGTGCGGGATTGATGTCCATATGGATCCAAATATCGGGAAACGGCTGAATGCCCTGGGCAACACCCTCACCACTCTAACAGGAGAGGAAGATGTTGATGACATTGCGGACCTGAACTCAGTAAACATAGCCGACCTGTCTGATGAGGATGAAGTCGATTCTATGTCTCCCACCATACACACTGTATGTAACTCACCACTAGAAAGTTTCCTTTCTGTTTTTACTCCCTAATGCAGACATAATGGTCATTTGAATGTGTTGGTGGGTAGGGTGGGCTCCAATCAATGTTTTAAACTTGGCTTTTATATTCAATGTCTCTAATTTCTCCTGATTCTCAGTAGTCATGTGTCCTGCTGTATTCGAGAAAAACCAAATGAAAGTGACATTCCGTGTGAAAAGAAAAGCATTTATTTTCCATCTGCACCACTGTATTGTCTTAGAACAGTTTTTGAAAAATGTATTGTGCCACCAAACACACTCAATAAGAGTAAACCACTAACGTTGCTGTTTATCATTTAGAGTTCAGATGGAGGTTCAGTAAGTGGAGATGGCTACAAGCTTACCTTTGGGCAGCGACTTGTAAATCACCTGCTGGGACTGACACCCCACAATCATCGTTACTCTGTTCCTACGGAGTATCTGTTTGGATCAGAGCTGTATGGCTCCCCTCAGTCTAGTGGATCACACTTGAAAGCATGCAGGGCTCACTCATGGGGAAATGTAGGTAGTAGCTAAATAGTATCTTTATGCAAATGATGGGACTCGATCATTGGAGCGTTTCAAATCAGCTTCTGAAATGAGGGTTTCAAATCAACTTCTGAAATCAATATCTCTGATTCTTGCATGCTGCATTGTGATTCAAGGGGCTAAATTCAAAGTAGTTTAGATAAATCCTACTTTTAGAGAATGATGATGAAAATGTGATTGTTTTGACAGGAGGCTATTGATTATCGAAGACAAGGAGCATCTGCTAATCAGCCAGGAGAGTTAAGAGGAAGAAAAGTTATGAAACGAATAGTGGACATTAGGGAACTGAATGAACAGGCTAAAGTAATTGATGATCTCAAGTAAGTATGGTGTTATTGTATTTAACGTTCCTTAATTTGGCTTTATCAGAGCTCACTTGGAGTGAATTCCCTCAGTCTCATTTCATCATTTCATGATAATCTATCGTCATTATTGCTCTTCTTTGCAGTTCATTGAATGCCAACTCTCTAGTTTGTGGCATGTTTTCCATTTACTGATTGGTCACGCATCAGGGTTCTTTTACAGCAATTCCCACAAAGGTGAAATGCAAAAAATAGTGCCACATCATAATGTTTTGTTCCACTTCTGTGACCGTTAGTGTTGGCTAGCTAGAGTAACACTACTCCAATAACTGTAGCTTTCTGAGATTTACCTTGAAGAGAAATGAATTTGTATCACCCTCTGCTTTGTTCAAGACATCCCAGCCTTTTCCCTTCCCCCAGGACTCTCCATAACTTCTACTCCCTTCTTGAAGGGGGAGGCAGGGTATCAACAGAGTGCATTCTAGAACGTGGTAGAGGAACTCTGGGAGAAGGAAATCATGGACAGCTTTTGAAAGTCAACTCACATTCCCTCCCTTTCAACCTATCCCCGTACACATTTTCAACAGCGATGCCGATCTGTCATGTATTGAGTACAGATCCACTTGTAAGCGAATTTGATGTCTAGATCATTAAAGGCCTTTTCTATTTCCAGGTTTGAGAGCACTAATCTGAGTCACATTACATTTCTTTTCAGGTTGTGATAAAAGTTGTGTTGTCTTCTGAATTTTGTATATTGCCCTATACTTTCATTTTATGTATCTCTTAAGGATCGTTCTACCTGACTCATTCGAGTTTTCCTACGTTTTGCTAAAAGTTGTTTTTAATGCTTTTATGAAAATTTTATGAACCCAGAGGTCTTTCAACAATTCAGCATTCTGATAATCTGACTACAGGATTAGACGACTGGAATCCCTGCAGTAACCTTTAATGATGGCACATAACCTTTTCTGTAACTTTGCGCAGGCGAGCCATTTTTGGCCTGCCTCACCAGAGTAATGTGGCATTCTTTTTTTGGAAACTGAATAAAAACATATGGAGGCATTTCAGATGCCAACTCAAAAAGGCTTTGACTTTGACCTTTCCTCAGGTTAGCGTGAAATGTCAGTACAAGTTGGAGTTGCAGGAATGCATTGAGTTAGAGAGAATGAGTAAGAAAGGGCAGGTGAAAAGAGCAACAAAAAGTGTTCTTTCACCTTAAAACACACTCTAAAGGGTTATGTGAAAAGGATTTGGAACTTAACTCGTTCTGTTAGTGTTGGAAACTTAACTACATTTACTTGTGTGACTTTCAGGAAATTAGGTGCAAGTGAAGGAACTATAAACCAGGAGATTCAGCGATACCAGCAGTTAGAATCTGTTGCCGTGAATGACATACGCAGAGATGTTCGTAAAAAATTACGGAGGTCCAGCATGAGAGTGAGTAACTATTTAGGGGGCCCTTTTTAGCAAAAGAGATTCCAAGAATTCTTTCGGTTATTTCTCTGTTTTGCATAGACTTATTTATGATTTAAGAAGGGAAAGACCAGTCTGAGATTCTTTGAAGGTTTGAATTCATAAAAATATTTATAAAGTTATATTAAAATATTTGTAATTGTGGAGAGTCTCATCAGTCAACAATGAAAATATGAAATGATCGATGAGCATCTCACATTTGTAGGTGGTAATAGCTTTTTAAAGCTGCTAAATTGGCACAACAGAAGATAATCTTTGTGAGTGCACAATGTGGCTGTAACTGAGTCTCACATTGGCATTTTCAGCCACTCACAAATGCAGAGCTGATTCTCAACATTCACGGCGTCTTCTATGAGTATAAAAGACAAGTAAACAAGACAAGTTGACAGAAGTCATTATTCCTTTTTTGAAAGTTTCTTTAATGTTCCACTTTAGTCAGATGCATGAGATGAAATCTTTTCTCTCTTATTCAGGCAGCTTCACTTAAGGACAAATGGGGACTAGGCTACAAACCCAGTTACAACCGATCAAAAACCATTTCTGCTTCAGGGAGGCCTCCTCTTAAACGAATGGAGAGGACAAGGTAGTGTTTTGGGACATTTTATAGCAACTGATGGGATCCTTAAAAGCGTGACCTGTACTCGGTTGATTTTAATGGGATAGTAAATGGACAGCGAAGTATGCTGTGCAATCTTCCTTTCCCTTTTTGCAACATTTTATTGCAAAGATTCAAAAAAACAGCAAAAAGAGAAATTTTCTCCAGCTTACCAATCTTGGACCTTTTCAGGCTTTTTGGATAACAGATGTTTCTTTTTTAAACACCGCATTGCAGTAGTTCACCTTATTTGTAGGTGTTCTGAAATGAAGAAATGGAATTTTACGAAGTCTCTCGTGAAGTAAGATTATGCTTCAAATTGACTTCATTAGTTTAATGAATGACATTGTAATTTAAGAAATAACAAACAATTTTTCCCTGAGTGTGGGGAGAATGGGCTGTTTACTGCCGAGGCTTTCTTCTCAGGTTATCTAAATAGTGGGAGAAGTGTTTTACCCCCTTCTCCACAAGAATTGGGGTGGGGGCAGGGGAGATCTTCCACAGGGTCCCCTGCCCCAGTCAATGAAAGCCCATAGTTGTAGTTGCATGCAGTTTGGGAAAGTAATCCGGCTGGCTAATTTCTCAGCAGTTCCGCTTGGCCTCTCCTGCTCCCTCCCCCTTTATCAAAATGTCTGGCAGATGGGTTGGGAAGGAGGACCAATGGTGATAACACAGATTGATGGCATCCCAAGCAAATTTAACGTGAAATTCCCTCACGATTTCCATACAGCTCTCGGGTGGGAGATGCTGAGGAGCTTCCAGAAATTCGTGTGGATGCAGCTTCTCCTGGACCCAGAGTGACTTTCAACATCCAAGATCCAGTAAGATCTCTTAATTAGCATTTTCCTTAGAGAGGAATGACTTAACTGTCTTGGTTGTTTTTGAGAGCTAGTTTAGAAGCATTGATTTCAATTATGAGTAGCTAAAGAAAATAAACACTCTGATAAAGTAGATTTACCTGGCAATCTAAAGAAGATTTTGATATATCTTTTTTTCCCATTTAAATGGCAACATGCCTCAAATGACAAACATCTTGTACAAAGGTTTGTGTGCCATATGTTCATTCAGTTGTATTTATTGAGTGCTTACTGTGTGCAGAGAACTGTACTAAGCGCTTGGAAAATACAGTTCGGCAACCGAGAGAGACAATCCCTGCACAACAATGGGCTCACATTCTAAAAGGGGGAGACAGACAGCAAAACAAGTAGACAGGCATCAAAACCATCAAAATAGATCAACAGAATCATAGATATATACACATCATTAATAAGAGTAATATATATAATTATACACAGATGTTTATGAAAAATGTGAAATGAAAAACATGAGTAGGAAAGTTGTTCAGTCCCCAAAATTACTATTTATTTGTTTAGACTTAATACTGTTATCTTCATTGTACTTCAGTTACAGTGTTTTTTTGAGAAGCCATTGCTGTTTTCAGTTTACATGGATTTTGTAATCTTTTTTTTTCTTATGTCATTTTAATTAAGTTGAATAATACAGTTTGGGGACTTTCACAGCCATCCGGCCCTCCAGGGGAAGGGTATTTTCAGGTACTTGTAAAACAAAAAGTAAATTTTGCTCATAAATGCTACTGGATTGTGTACTACTTATTTCAAACTAACCTCAGCAGAATATATATTCTCAGGCTTCGCAGCTGGCTAAAATTTTATCCTAATATATTTGGTCATCTAAAATTCATTGATTTTCTTCTAAGCATGCACATTAGTAAAACTACAGTAGTCTTTTCATTTTAGCATTGAAACTTTCCTGTTTGAATATCATCAATTTACAGACAAAAGACA
Source organism: Ornithorhynchus anatinus (assembly GCF_004115215.2). Classification (NCBI taxonomy): domain Eukaryota; kingdom Metazoa; phylum Chordata; class Mammalia; order Monotremata; family Ornithorhynchidae; genus Ornithorhynchus; species Ornithorhynchus anatinus. Next base: position 53,816,749 of record NC_041739.1, read on the forward strand.
TCCAGGCAAAACTGATACTAGCCTCTATTTTTACCTTATGGTTTGTTCATCGAGATTCAGGAGTTTTTAAAAATGTGAGCCACAAAAGCAAAAAACAGGAGTGTAAAAAATATCTGTAGGCTCAGGTTTCAGAAGTCCCGCCCACCTGGAATTCTTCTATCCAGTGAGGAAAAATGAAAGACATCATAGTAATAGTAATAATAATTGTGATATTTAAGTGCTTACTACATGCCAAACACTATTATTAGCCCTGGGATAGGTTAAAGATAATCAGGTCCCAGATGAGGCTCACAGTCTTAAGTAGGAGGAAGAACAGGTATTGAATCCCCATTTTATAGATGAAGCAACTGAGGCACAGAGAAATTAAGTGACTCGCCTAAGGTCACCCAGAAGGTAAATGGCAGAGTCAGGATTAGAATCCATTTTTCAACCAAAGTGATTAAGTAGTTGTTATTATGTGATTACAGCTGTGAATTGTAGTAGTTGATATAAATGAACACTGTCCTTATAAATGTTAGTGCTCTTAGCTAGACCAGATAAGTTTCTCCAGTGCCCTGTAACAGAAAGTTAGTCTGTTTGTTTGTTAATAATACCAGGCATGTTGTTAACATGGGAAGGTAATTATTTTCAGTTAACATTTAACCCCTCTGTCCGGCTATTTTTGCCTCTAGATCTGGGACATAAAGGAGCAAAATAGAATGTCCCATAAATAATTGTGTACCAGTGTGAATTATAAGTTTGTTATTAAATTTGCTATTTGAACAAATTTAAATAACTTGGTACTGAAACTAGTTTCTATTTTTTTTAACGTTCCAAGACTATGTAAAACTATAACTATTAGATTTCATAATATATGTGATAGCAACAATTTCTGTAGTCTTTAAACTTAAATAGAAAATACTTCATCTCAGGAAGCCCATTTTAAATTTTAAGAATACTTACCTACGGAATATTTCACATGACTTCAGTCCATTCTATATGCAATTCATTTATATATAAACACCTAGAAAAAACTTTTAAAATAGTATAAGATTAATGTGCATTCTGTAATAGTATTTTGCATGTTCTCTTTCCCAACTAATGTACTCCTGGGCATTTCTGACCTACAGGTGATCCTAGTGCTTAATATTTTGTGTTCTCTCAGCATGCTTAACGTTGATTTTACTTGAATCCTTTTTTTAATTGACCGTCACGTGCTGATTTGCAGTGTCCAATCATTAATCCCACTTGCTTCCGAGTGCAAAATGTGACATATGTGTTTCTTTCATGTTGTGTGCTTCTTTTGCCATTCCATGCATCTCTAAATCTGACACTGTGGCTGATCAAAATGAAGAACTTCAACTCTGACGGGATTTTCAAATGCTCTTCATTTTTTCTTCTTTCCAAGATATTTACACATTTTACCGTCAAGGGATTAGGAATTATGAACTTTAATCATCTTTTGTCTTTTTACAATCAGTTTCCAGAGGAGACAGAACTGGACCTTTTGTCTGTAACCATTGATGGTCCATCCCATTACTCATCAAATAGTGAAGGATCATGCTCAGTATTCAATTCACCCAAAACTCCGGTAGTCTTCTCACAAGACATTCCCTTCCAGCCTGAAGAAGGTCGGAGAGATGACAGCTCATCTTCAACCAGTGAAGATTCAGAGAAGGAGGAAAAGGAAGATGACCACGAAAGGGAAAAATTTTATATTTACAGAAAACCCTCGTAAGTAATACGGAGTTAGTAGGAGCCTTAACTGGCAATTAAATTGTAGATGTGACATTGGAACTTTATGTAGAAGTTAAGAAAATAGGAGTATATTTTATGAAGGTGCATCAAAAGTGCTCCATATTCATCTTGAAAATCTGGTGCTCGAGCCAGGCTGAAAACTGTGGCAGTCTCTCTTTTCCATTAAAAAGGCTGCTTTTACATTTCGTAAAATGTTCATGAAGTAACATTCTCCCCCTCAGTGCTACCACTAAATAATCTGACAGATTTAAAATTGTCCAGCCCTCTTCCAGAACATATTATTAATCTGGCCCAGTTTCAGCTGACAGTGAATAGTTTTTAGACACTTCATTCAGTGAACAGAGTAGGAATTTTGCTGCAAGCCCAGGATAATCCAAATGTTTTTTTACCCTGGGCGTGCCCATGGGTTATGTACACTTATCATGTACCTGTGGAAACTGGATGAAGTATTGACTTGGGATCAAAGTGTGATTGTGCTAATCTGTGGACTTTCATTTCTTTAGATGTGTGTCACTATGGAATGTGGCATTGATTGATAGAAGATTCATTTTTGTTTCTGCCCTCTCAGGGAATGATACCTGGAGGTTAACAATGAGGGGAATATACTTTGGGTTATTAATTGCTTCTTTAATTCCCTGAAAATCCGTAATCTTCTAAAAGATTCCACCATATCATATATTATTAGATTGCATCGATCAGCAGGAAGTTGAGTTGCCAACTTGGCATTCCATGTTCCCTGGTTATTAGGGAAAGTGCACTTAGTATGGTGCTCAGCACATAGTAAATGCTCAATAAATTCCACTGATATAATTATTAATATTATCAAAACATTTTTGATGGAGTATTTAAAGTAGGTATACTTTGGATGTGTAGGTGTTGAAAAATCGCATGGCACGTAATGAGAATCCTAATATTGATTTTTGCCCAATAATGTTGCTAAGTATTTATAAAAATGGACACGGAAACTGTTTCTAGGCATGCCTAGTGATTCAGCTAAATGACTTCACCAGCACATTAGCATGAACCAATAGAATCATTTATCTGATTGTACAGAATAATCTTTCTGAAAATCTCTGTGACTTAACTCTTCTGGAGAGAATGGAGGGAATGGAAATGTAGTAGCAAGAGAATCTGGAAAATGTCTTTCTGTCATTATACAATTTAATGAGCAGTCATTGTGTTTTTTCGAAAGACACACCTCCCGTAAAAAGGCGACGGGCTTTGCTGCAGTCCATCAGCTGTTTACTGAACGCTGGCCTTCAGCTCCTGCCAGCCGAAATCTCAGTGGCACAGCCACAGAAAGAAATATTGACTTTGAATTGGACATCAGAGTTGAAATCGATAGTGGGAAATGTGTTCTGCATCCAACCACACTCCTGCAAGAACATGATGACATAAGCTTAAGAAGGTATGAAACTTGATGGAAATAGCATTATCGAATCTGTCTTTAGGAATAGAAATTTAATTACTGATTTATTTTTATGTCCCTACTTGCCCAAATTCATCCTTTATGTTTTACTCACAAATAGAATGAGTGCGCCACTAAATATCTGTTCCATTAGAAGTATTCGTTTCTGGCATCTAGATATAGCAGAGTTGCCTAACAGAAATTTAGGCATTTAAAAAGCGGAATTTATTTATATCTGTTTTGAAAGCCCAAACTAATTTTCAGTGCTGTTATGATAGCTTATGGATGTTGCCGATGATAGAGTGTGGGCCTGGGAGTCAGGAGGTCATGGGTTCTAATCCTGGATCCGCCACTTGTCTGCTGTGTGACCTTGGGCAAGTTACTTCATTTCTCTGGGCCTCAGTTCCCTCAACTGTAAAATGGGGATGAAGACTCCGAGCCCCATGTGGGGCAGGGACTGGTTCTGAGCCTTACACCTTACACCCTGTACACCTTAGAGATTAGAGTTTTCATGTTCTTCAATCCATATATACACTTGCACTTTCAGTTCTTTAAAAATGTTATTTGAAATAGTCTCTTGGTTAAAACATCACCCAAGCCTCAGTGTATAAAACACTTGAGTAAAAAATTAATCATAAATAGTTCCTATATATTGTGATCCTTAATCTCCTGCTGTTCCCTGCAGTGTTTGATATTTTAATTAGGGAAGAAATGGAAACCAGATGTCTGTCTCTCAACTATTAGAATCTTACACTTTTTCTAAATAGAGAAGCCGTGTGTTTTAGCGAAAAGAGCACACACTTGGGAGTCAGAGGACATGGATACTGATTCCTCCTCTTCCACTTCTCTGCTGTGTGATCTTGGGGAAGCAACTTCACATCTCTCTGACTCAGTTACCTCATCTGGAAAATGGGGATTAAGACTGCGAGCCCCATGTGGGACAACCTGATTACCTTTCATCTACCCCAGCACTTAGAATAGTGCTTGGCACATAGTACGCACTTAAATACCATAATAATAATAATAATAATAATAACAACAACAGTGTAAACTGCTTTGTGTCACGCTTAGAGGCCCAGGCTTGAAAGTCAGAAGATGTGGGTTCTAATCCCGGCTCCACCACATGTCAGTACTTTTAAGAAAAAGTAGAGAATGTCTCTACCAACTCTTATTACATTGTTCTATCCCAAGAGCTTCGTACAGTGAAAGACCACTTAAAGGGAAAACAGAATTTTGACTTGGGAGGAGTATAAGACTAAAGTGGTGGCCAATTCAGAGATTCTGTGGCCCTACTGTAGAAGGCTTCATGGGTTAAGTGATGCAGGGACAAAGGGCTGGTGCCTCTCTTCCCCAAACCATCATGTTTTTGTAGGGTACCAGCAGTATTTATTGAGCCCCTACTTTATGCAGAACACTGTAACTTAAGTACTTGGGAGGCTTCAATAGAACTAGTTGAAATGATTTCTATCCTAAAGGAGTTTACAGTCTAGCAGAGTAATAATCCAAGGTCGCCCTGTTATATCTAACTTTTCTGCAGTTACTGTGTGGCAAGACTTGGGAGCCTACTACCTTACTACTTAATGCTCTAAATATTTGGCATGGGTTTTCAAATGAATGTTGAATACCGTTTTTCAGGACTAGCAACGTGTGACCCTTATATAACCATCATAAATAAATACAGCAGGGCACAAAAAACTGCTGATGAGAAAATGGAGTTCAGGCATCTGTGATACTATTAAGATTCACTCTTTATCTTCCTTAGGAGTTATGACCGAAGTTCAAGAAGCTTGGATCAAGAATCCCCTTCAAAGAAGAAAAAATTTCAAACTAACTATGCCTCCACTACACATTTAATGACTGGCAAGAAAGTGCCATCATCTTTGCAAACAAAGCCAAGTGACTTGGAAACAACTGTATTTTACATTCCTGGAGTTGATGTAAAGGTAAAAAAAATGTATTCATTTATAATGGACCCAGTAGTAGAAAGAAATACTGTTTTCTTTCAATTGTTAGCAGTCCTGAAGAACAGTGATCATGCGTCTTATTTTAGTTGAACTGTCACAGTTGTTAATAAAGTGCTCTGAACTCACATGTCCAGTAAGTAACATTAGGGCTGATAATGGAGAAATGCTGGTGGTAATTTAGTATCTATTGACTATTAAGCACTGAATCAAGTGCTTGGCAAAGTACCTTAGATGCACAAAAAGTATAAGGAGCAGAATACTCATGTGTTCTTTCTTTCTGCCGTGTGTTCCCAGTTCGCAATATTTATACAGCTGAATCCTTTGTCATTATCAAGTAAGATAGTGAACATTTAGTTAAAATATGCAGAAACAACCAAAAAAAAAAGCAATATCCTCTTGCTTTGCCTACAACTTCTCCATTTTGCTGTTGAGTAACCTGTACCAGCTTACGTTTTACTATAGGGAGCAGAGGGGACTGAGAAGCTCAGGAGATGGGCTGCCAAATGGGATCACTGTCCCTCAGGTGGTAGGTGTTGAGGGTTCCCCCAAAAAATTGTGAAGAAAGTTACTTTCTTTCCACACCCCAACTCTGACAATACATACCCCAGGCAGGTGGCCACCTTCATTTTTGCACAGTATTTTGGTAGGTGAAGTGGATTTATAGGATAATAATAATCATCATCATCATGGCATTTAAGCACTTACTCTGTGCCAGACACTGTACTAAGCTGGGGTGGATACAATCAAATCGGGTTGGACACAGTCTACTTGGGGCACACAACCTTAGTCCCCATTTAACAGATGAGGGAACTGAGGCACAGAGAAATGAAGTGATTTACCCGAGGTCAGACAGCAGACAAGTGACAGAGGTGGGATTAAAACTCATGACCTTCTGAGTCCCAGGTCTGTGTTTTATCCGCTACACAATATGAAGTATGTGGCTTAAAAAAAATCAGTGCTCCATTTTACAATCATCTATTTCTTTTTATTGTGAAGACCATAACATTCAAAGAGGAGTGTAATAGAAAATATCTCATTCATTTCAGGAGTGGAATTATGGAATATATTTATTCCCTTTGACATAGGCAATAATACAATGTAAAGTCCAGTTACTCTAAAGTTATTCTCTTAGGGGTGTATAGAAGTAGTTAATAATCCTCTAAAATTTCCTTCAGGAACTATTGAGTGAGTAATATTGTAGTACATGCTAAACTTTTCTTTAGTGTTCCAGAGGAGTCTTTCTTTTCCCAAAGTGCTTAGCTTTTTACTGGGCCTATTTAAGGCCCAGTAGACTGGGCCTCAAGGAATTCCTATGTCACATATTGCTTTAGGAAACAATGGAGATATTTGAGGATTACTTTTTTTTCCCCTCAAACACCAGTGATACTAGAGAGGATTTTAACTTTTTTGACTTCAGATATTTAAAACACATTTGGAGATATCATTAATTTTTGATTAATGACTTGTCAGTTAAACTTTTCTGGTAAATCCAACTTTGCTGGTGTTTTTAGAGGTCAAGAAGGTTAACGATTGCAGGAACCTTCTACTAAATGAATATGGACACTTTAGCAGCCTACTGCATTTTATTCTTGAACCAGCCCCTCTTCCCCTCTGTCTGTATCCAGTTAATAAAACAAAGGAAATCTGCAGGTTCATAATACTCAAAATCAATTTTTCCTGGACAAGCAGTCGTTAAAACAGGTGACTAGTAAAATGGTGCTTGCATTGAAAGGAGCTATTTAAATAATGACTCCTAAAGCTTTTCATTGACTTTTTCTAAATAGCATATTATTCCAGTCTTCCTTCTTAGGAGTTATCATGAGATTACAATGTATTATCCAATGGGATGCCATTTTGAGATATGTTTTGAATTTGTAAAAGATTGTCTGACAAGAAAATCTATTGCTGTCCCCCAAAACCGCCTCCAAAAGTATTTGACTCCTACTTTGCACAGTTCGGTTTTTATAGCTTCTTTATTTCAATGCAGTTACACTACAACTCTAAGACTTTAAGGACTGAATCGCCAAATGCTTCCAGAGGATCATCTTTGCCGAGAACCCTTTCCAAAGAGTCCAAGCTGTATGGTATGAAAGACAATGCCACATCTCCTCCTTCTCCTCCTTTACCTACCTCTGCCCACAGCAAGACTAACACCTTACTTCCTCCCCAACCCCCACCTATTCCCTCAGGTACTAAAGAAATGCGTTTTTTAGTTTCATTTTGCCATAATTGAAACTTGGGGAGACCTAGTTTCTCTACCTTGACTCTAAAAAAACAACCTGGTCACAAACTGATAAATAACATTGGTATGGATCTTAAGTATGGTTTTACAGTTCATCGTATTTTCATTTGAAATCAGTTTCCTTTCAAATTGGCGAATTACTAGAATGCCTAAAGTTTCCAAATATTTATCAGTTAGCCAGGATTGTTTGAGAGCAGCTCTCTTGTTCTGCTGTAGATTGATAGTTTAAGGGCTTATTGTTGAAAATGGAGATTTCTGGCTAGACAGGTGTTAGTTCTGCTTGTGCTGTTTGAAAGCTGCTTTCATCAACTTTATATTGCTCTGTTATGTGTTATAATGAATAACCTGTACTATGTATATGTGGGTTTGACATTTGCAAATCATATTTCATCCAGTATTTTGAGTTCACTCCTTTCTATTCTGATTCTGATCACATTGTTTTGAACATTTATGATTTTTACAGACTGACATGAACTGATGTAACTCTAATTTTTTAAAATGAGGAGCCGTAATTCAGAAATAGCAGAGCACAAAAGATATGGGAAAAAAGATTATTAGAGGCACTAGAGTAGATGGAATGTGTCCTGAGAAAAAGTAATGACGTTTGGTCAGAGAAGAGATATATTTGATATAGTTACAAAAGTATAAATGATTTACTTCTAAAATTCTATTATGCTCCAGAGAATTTCTCTTGGGTACTCTGTTTACAAAAGTGGAAAAAACTCAATTAAATTACCTGATGCAGAACTGTATTCTAAATTAGTATCAACCCAATCTTAGATTTTAGTATATTGTAATAAAAATGATTTTAGAAACATACAGGAAATAATTATTTGCTTAGTCATGTTGAATTTTATAATATGGTATGCCCTGAATTACTGCTTGTGTTCTGTTTCCTTTGAGTCATTCAAAATTGCACTAAGACTTGTTCAGGTAGCTCATTTGGGTAGAATTTTCAAGTAACAGACCAACCTACACAGGGCCTACTTACCCTTGTGGTTAGAAAGATCCATTCTTTCTAATGTTTTAATTTTTTACATCTTTAGGGGGCAAATTGTGGCTCAGGTAGATCAGGGTTGTAGGGAAGTTCTCAATAATGAGGGGGCAAGGGGTTTCAATTTTAGTTTCCCCATCTCTTTTCTTTCTTAAATATTGCCTTTGTGACAGGTAGAATGCACAACGCATTTTTTCACTTTATTAAATGTATGTTGACATTCCAAGCTTTCCAAATGAAACGCTTTTGCCTTGGCCTCAATTTCCTGGAGTATTTTGCTTACAGTTTTCATCTCCACCAGTTATTAGCACAAGATTATACAGAATGGAGATGAATTATTTTCTCAGTTTTCATTTAAAAATCCTCATTTTGGGATGTGTTAGAGACCGTGAGCTCGTCAGGTGCAGCTGTTGTCATTGTTTATTATTGTATTGTACTTTCCTAAGTGCTTAGTACAGCGCTCTGCACACAGCAAGCACTTAATAAATACGAATGAATGGACACTTCATGGAGCATACTGGGAGTTTATCTCGTACAGAACTCCATACCGGGGGAGTTACACCTACAAAAAACTCCAACATCCTATTGCTAGCCCCTCATCCATGAGCTGAATATGGTTTTATGGTAGTCCCTCAGAATTCTATAACTGTCTTCAAAGTAGGTGAGAGACGATTTCAAGGATGCTAATGCCTTATTCCCACTTGGTTTCCAAGTTTATGAAAAAACAGGTCAAGGAAATGAGGTTTATCTCATCTGAATAAGTACTGCCATCAGTCATTGTGCAGTGCTCTTCATTTTCCCAGCAGGGAGGAAGAACGGAAGAGGAAGTTTGGGATTGTGCTAATAGAGTTTAGGAAAGCCAAAGTTGGGGAATTGAATAAAAATTTGTGACCTAGAGCAAATAGGTCACTAAACTGTATTGTAAACTGTATTTATCAACTTAATCTGTATCTATTGACGTGTCTCTTCTACCAACCTTCTGGTTCCTTTTATTGCAAGTTGTGTTAATGATTAGGAAGCAGTCCTGGGTACTAATTAGTGCATGACACTGTAGCAGCTGGTTAGTTCTCTTATATTGGACCATAAAGTTTTAAGTTAATAAAATTTGGGAACTGGTTCCATTGAGTTCACTTAATGTCTATCATTGTTTTTAGCCAAAGGGAAGGGAAGTGGAGGCATAAAAACCGCTAAACTCTATGCGTGGGTAGCACTCCAGTCCTTGCCGGAGGAAATGGTCATCAGTCCCTGCCTCTTAGACTTTCTAGAGAAGGCTCTGGAAACCATCCCTATTACACCAATCGAAAGAAATTACACGGGTAAGCATTTCCATTCTCCAGTCATTTTTATTGCCAGTTTCCGGGACTGCCTTAACCAGTGGGTAGCTACCTCATTTCACTTCTCCAATGCTAAACCTTCTCACCATACCGTGATCTCTTCTCTCTGTCACCTCCGACCTCTCACCCACATCCTGCCTCTAGCCCGGAACACCCTCTCTCCTCATATCTGATGGACAATTACTTTCCCCTCCTTCCAAAGCCTTATTGAAGGCACAGTTCTTTCAAGGGCCTTCCCTGACTAAAGGCCTGTTTTCCTTTTCTTCAGCCCTCTTCTGCATCACCCTGACTCACTCCCTTTATTCACCACCCCCCTCCTAGTCCCACAGCACGTATACATATCTGTTATTTATATTAATGTCTGTCTCCCCCTCAAGATTAAGCTTGTTGTGAACAGGTAATGTGTCTGTTATATTGTTGTATTGTGCTTTCCCAAGCGCTCAGAACTGTTCGCTGCACATAGTAAGCGCTCAATAAATACGACTGACTGACTCACGCCCACTGTCCTCAAGTGGAGCCACGTATGCCCAAGCTTCCCATCAGACTGTAAAATTGCAGGAATCGTGCCTTTTACCATTGTTATATTCTCCTCAAAATACCATGCTCTGCTCACAATCAATGGTCAGTAAATACTACTGATGTGATTGACAGTGTCCTTCCTCCCTGTTCCTCTCCAGTATCTCTGTATACTTTTTCAGGTGCTGCTGAGGAGCTAAACCTAGCCCCCAATCGTCGAGTATGCTTAGAGGCATGTTTTTGCTCTCTGTGGGAATGGAAATGGAGAAAGGAGCTAGGTTTCCCCTGCCTCTGCAGCCACACAGCCTCAAACGGGCACCATTGCTAACCGTAGTAGTAATGGTGTTTATGAAGCTCCTACTTAGTGCAGAGCACTTTACTAAGCACTGGGAAAAAATACATGGTTTGGTCCTTAGCCCTCAGGGGGTTCATAATCTAAGAATAAGGGAGGGAAGGGGGATGATCACAAAGCATAAAAGATGAGGATAAGCTCTCGGTGGACCAGAAACAAATATACCAACTCTGTTGTACTCTCCCAAGTGCTTTGATCAGTGTTCTGCACACAGTAAGCATTCAATAAACACCATTGTTGGATTGAATGACAGCAATATATAAAAGAGGGTTAAGGCACCGTGGGCTAGAGGAGCAAAGTTTCAGGCTGTTCACAGCTCAGGGGCCGACACCAGAGGCCACCACAGCCTGCCCGGTGTTCTCGAAAGTTGAGAACACATGATGCCACTGGCGAGAAAGGGGGGCCGATGGGAGTCCCAGTGGTGTGGCCACAGAAGTGTAGCGGACCCTACAAGTCCAGTGTGGAAAGACGCTACTGCTGCTTCCTCACCTTCCCAGTTTGAAGGGTAATAGGATGTATTTAAAAAAAAAAAGCTGTCATCTTTAGATAACTAAGTGATTCTGTGTGATAATTTTGGAATTGGATATCTTCTACTTAGTGGTTTATATTTTTGCCAGCAGTGAGCTCGCAGGATGACGATATGGGACAGTTTGATCTACCAGATCCTATGGAAGAGTCTACAACATCACTAGTATCGTCTTCAACCTCTGCATACTCCTCCTTCCCGGTAGATGTAGTAGTTTATGTACGAGTTCAGGTAAGCTGCCGCTAGATATGATAGATGTCATGATTGAATTGTCTACTTTAAAAATCAAATGTGAGGCTATTTGCTATTGGAATAAACTCATTTTAAAGTGGATTCTCCTTAAAATAAGGTGAGCTGATAATGAGTTTTTAGTGCTAGATTCAGTTCCTTTTTCACCTGACTAGAAGGAAAATTGTTTAGGAAATTTGCCTTCAACTGGTAAGGAAGAGAGATGAACCATCGACCCTTTTTTTTTGGACACGTTATTGAACACTGAGTGTGTGATCCACTATGTGACAAACAGCTTTTCCCCTCCTGAATTGGAATGCAGAAAATTGGTATTAGAGGTGCTAAATGTCTGCTGTGTGACCTTGGGGAACTCACTTAATTTCTCTGAGCTTCAGTTACCTCATCTGTAAAATGAGGAGTAATACTGTGGACCCCATGCGGGACATTGATTTTATTCAACCCTATTGCCTTGTATCTACCCCAGTGCTTAGAATAGTGCTTGGGACAAAGTAAGCACTTAACAAATACCTTTTAAAAAAATGGAGAAGCTTCAGAAGTGGAGTATAAAGTGGAGTATAACTTCTCTCTCACCTGATGATATGCCTTTGATTTATAATCTGATTTTTATGGAAAGCATGTCCAAAACTGGATCCAGTCTGCTTGAGTTTCAGCTCACAACGACTACTGTGACCCTGTAAATGACCCTCTTAGGAGGCTCCAGAGAAGGCTCACATTGATTTTGGGGGGTTTTTTGAATGGTAACCAAAAGTGTTATTTAGTCTAAAATTAAAGTGTTTAGTACAAGGCTGTGCATACAGTAAGCGCACAATAGATACCATTGATTTGACAGTGATACATAAAATAATCTTTCTTGGATTTTGATAAGATAAAGTGAAAAGGTTTCTTTTCAGGTTTAAAAGTTGTTGTTGAGTAGACTGTTTAGGATAGAACCTCACTATCAGTAATGTTGTCTTTTAGTACAAAGTGTATATAGGTGTGTGTGGGTGTGGGTGTGTGTGTGAGAGAGAGAGAGGTGTTTTAAAAAATAGGGTTTTTCAAAAGTAATCTAGCAAGGCCCTACAGACTACTAATGCTAAAAAATATGTGAATTTTTAAACTTGAAAGATTCAGATCCAGTGTTCTTTTTTTATAGTATTTGTTAAGGTCTTACTATGTGTTGAGCGTTGTTCTAAGCACTGGAATAGATACAAGTTAATTAGGTCACTCTTAGTCTGTGTTCCCCATAGGACTCACAGTCCAAATAGGAGGGAGAACAGATACCTCTGTTTTTACAGTTGGTGAAACTGAGGCCCAGAGAAGTTGTGACTATCCCAAAGTCACACAGCAGGTGATGGTGGAGTGAGGATTAGAACTCAGTTCCTCGGACTCCGAGGCCAGTGATCTATCCAGTAGCGTGCTTCACACACTGCTTGAATGAAACAGAGTTCAGGGAACAGACCATTATATTTGGACCCTCGCTTGAAATTGTGATTTTTAGAAAATTATCTAATCTTTAAAATATTTTTCCTCCTGTTTTAGCCTTCACAGATCAAATTCAGCTGCTTACCAGTGTCTAGAGTAGAATGCATGCTAAAACTGCCCTCCCTGGACCTGGTGTTTTCTTCGAATCGAGGGGAGCTGGAGACTCTAGGGACCACCTACCCTACAGAGAGTTTGTCACCTGGCAGTAGCGCTTCTCTGAGTGGAACAAAGACCTCAGCTAACAAAACTGGGACCCCAGGTATAAAAGCAGAAATTACTGCCAATAGTTTCGGCTAAATACAGCACCTGAATGGAATGTTTTGTCCTGTTGCAGTGAGGAGGGGATGTGTGTGGATGGTTTCTTCTAACAGTGCTATTAAGGTCATTGGAGTGTAATCTCCCTGAGGGAAGAGAGCACGTGTCTTTACTGTATTATATTTTCCCAAGCACTAGTACAGTGCCCTGCTGACAACAAGCACCCTCCAATACTATTGATCAATCAATCAATGGTATTTATTGAGTGCTTACCCTGTGCAGAGCACTGTATTAAGCATTTGATTGGTTGCACACTAAATCATTTGGGGATGAAAGGATGAAGTAGAAAACTGAAGCCACTTCCAGGTCCATTATTTTGTTAAACCCTTATGGTAATCTTCCAGACTTTTCAAAAATCAAATATGATAATGAAAGATTCTTAAAAACAAAATTGCCCCTGGTAATGTATTCTGCTACCGTTTGGCTGACGCTTTGCTCCAAAAATACCTTGAAGGGCTGTGGTGTTGTTGCACTGAGAACATCTGAAGCACTTAAGGATGTATTTTTATAACACAAATTTTTTTCGCAGTAAGCATGTGCTAGGGATATGGATGACAAAGGTCTAGATACTGCCTACAAGGAATCTGTGACAAATAGCCACATGGAGTCCTTGCCTTGGAGTTCCTATTGACTGTATACATCGGTATCGATTGTATTAGACAATAAAAATCTTATTTACTCCTATTTCCTCCAGGTTCTTCTGGATTAGGGAGCCCCCTTGGCAGAAGCCGGCACAGCAGTAGTCAGTCAGACTTGACAAGCTCCAGCAGCAGTTCATCGGGACTGAGTTTCACCGCCTGCATGTCTGATTTCTCCCTTTATGTATTTCATCCATATGGAGCAGGGAAACAAAAGACTGCTGTTTCTGGCCTTACCCCTGGATCTGCAGGACTAGGTGAATGGACAAGACCCCTTTGCCTCTGGGGGGATTTTTTGGGAATTTACTAGTGTCTTTCGTCATTTAACAATTTCTTTTTCAGGAATCACAGTGTCCCTGAGAAAGGAGGCTATTTCACAATCTAAGGTCCCAAACCCCCAAGTTAGGTTAAAAATAATGAAATTCTACACTGTAACTCACTGTGGGCAGGGAATGTGTCTACCAACCCTATTCTATTGTACTCTCCCAAGCGCTTAGTACTGTGCTCTGTACTCAGTCACTGCTCAGTAAATACATTTGATCGATTGGTATGTAGGCAGCACACTGATCAATAGATGCAACCATATATAATGAAGTAGAAAATGGGATTAAGGAGCCCAGTCCATCCTTGGGGCGACTATCAAACAGAATGTGGCGACAAGTCCTTAACAGCTGAAATGCTGCCCTACCTTCTCTAAGGCTGTGAAACATGAATGCCACACAGACACCACTCCTGATTCATTGAGCAGTTCCATCAGTGTCAGTTCTTGGCCGTATTCAGCGTCAGATGGGAAGTCTGGATCACACATAATAAAGACCTGGGATGATACCTAGTATTGAAGCCAGGCTCACCTTATCCAGCCGCTGTATTGAGAAGCCAAGTAGGGTGATTGGAAGTTGGGAAATCATAAGCAGGGAGGGTGGGGGGAACATTTGATGGATAAAAGTAAGTAAAGCCGCAGAGAGTCCTGCATCCTAGCTGAAAATGAAGAGACCAGCATGGCATACCACGATTGGTCAATCAGTCGTACTTATTGAGCGCTTACTATGTGCAGAGCATTGTACTAAGCATTGGGGAAAATACCACACGACAGTATAACAGACACAACTCGAGAAAGGAGCAAAGTTTCGTTAGAATCTAGAGACAGGAAGTGGAAGCAGCATATCCTAGTGGAAAGAGGCTTGGGAGTCAGAGCACCTGGATTCTAATTCCAGCTCTGCCACTTTCCAGCCTTGAGAACTTGGATAAGTCACTTTAACCTCTAACTTTTAACTCAATTTTCTCAGCTGTAAATTGGGAGTTATTTGTTGCTCAGCCAGTATAATTCACATCCTGTCCCCTTTATTTGTACCTTTGGCTCAGCCTTTAATGGTCGCTGTGGCCATCGATTGTGAAAGGTCATTGGCTTTTCTACAGAAGTGACCTGCTGCACAACTTGGAACGTTTTCATCATTTTTAATCTAAATTGCACCTCTTTGAATAAAAGAATTGGATTTGAGGGCATTTATAAGTGGTTAGGATATGTTTTGAATGTAAATGGTTTCGCATTCCCTTCTTGGTAGGCAACGTCGATGAGGAGCCTACGTCGGTCACCGGGCGGAAAGATTCCCTTAGTATAAACCTGGAGTTTGTGAAAGTGAGCTTATCTCGAATAAGGCGTTCTGGTGGCGCTTCGTTTTTTGAGAGTCAAGTTGCAAGCAAGTCTGCAAGCAAGATGGACACTACGTTAATAAATATATCTGGTATGTTTGTTTCCATCTGTTTCTTGGTCAATGTACTTTCCCCTCCAGAATGTGATCGAGGAATCCCCCAGCATTTGACCCGAGAAACATCATCTCCCACACCAGCACGCCCAGCGTGTCTAATATGTCTTGCTCTCTACTCCCTTCATGTCCACGGGTCTTTGCTACTACTGGGTTGTATTATAAAATGTTTTACTGTTTCCTTCATTTCCTTCTTTGAACTGCTTAGGAAAGTAGTAAAAATACCCGGCAGTCGCTATGGTATTCCGCACAATATATCTCTTTGGGAAAAGGTCAGTATTCTAGATCCTCCTGATTTTTGGCTCTTCCCATTCCTTCCCTACTGCCCTTGAATGGAGTTTCTGTCAAAGCTAGCAAATGCTTTTGAAGCTCTGTCATTAGAACAATAAGGCCACTTAAACACGACTGTTGAGACAGTATTGCAAAACCGTAGTAGTTCTTTGATCTTGCCTCCCAAATGCCCTCGGAACGTCCAGTTTGTCTTGAATTCACTTCTGACCTTTTAATGCCTGTCAGACATGTAAAAGACAATAGAAAATGAATTTATCGCCATCATATTTGCTGATCTGGTATCAATTGGGAAGATATAGCTATATTTAATTATTAATTGTAACCTCATTGTAGGGTTGGTTCTGTGAATACGTGCCATCGCTTCTTATTGTAGAAACCCAAAGCTCTGGTTACAAGGCATCACTGTGGTCTGCCCATTTGCTGCTCTCTGTCCTTTCCCCCGTTCCTTGGAACCCACTTGTGAAAATGTACTTAGTCTAAATTCTGAAATTTGAAGTGTGTGTATTGTGTATCAGCTGTGTGTGATATAGGATCGGCTTCCTTTAAATATGATATGCGTCGGCTCAGTGAAATCCTGGCCTTTCCAAGAGCCTGGTACAGAAGAAGTATTGCCCGGCGCCTTTTTCTTGGAGATCAAACCATCAATTTGCCAGGTAGGTCTTTTACTTCAGAGTTATTGTAATTAAGTTGCAAAGATTAAATTTTGATTAGGAAATGATCTCAAATACAATAAAAAAGTTGTGCAATCTTTTTTTTAACAATGACACTGAATATCGCCATTGCTTTAGGACACACTTATCACAGAGCACTCCAGGTTTATGTAGACTAAAAATTGGAGACAGTAAATCTCTCCTGTCCCCCTTTCTTCAGCTCTGGGTGGGAGCTCAGAGCAGAGTGCATGCTGCTGTCCTCTGCCTTCTTCATTTTTTGCTGATGGCAGCAAATGGGGGGATTGTGGGAGAACTATGGAAAAGGATTTATTTATGGTGAGGGTGGGGAGACTGTGAGCTGGAAAGGGAAGATGGGAGAACAGTCATCAGGGTAAAGAAGCTGCATGACCTAGCGAAAAGAGCACAGGCCTGGGAGTCAGAGGGCCCGGGTTCTAATCCCAGCTCCATCCCTTATCTCCTGTGTGACTTTGGGCAAGTCACTCAACCTCTCTGGGCCTCAGTTACCTTGTCTGTAAAATGGAGATTAAGGGGCAATGAGGGGCAAGAAATGTGTCCAACCTGATTCACTCGTACCTACCCCAGTGCTTGGTACAGTGCCTGGCACATAGTAAGCACTTAACAAATAACATTTTTTTAACAAAAGGCACTTCAGTTAGCAAAAAGTCCAGTTCAATTTGTTTATTCCGGCCTTTCCCACTTTTGTGCTAGCATCTGGCCCTGGAACACCTGATTCCATTGAAGGAGTAAGCCAGCACCTATCCCCGGAATCCTCCCGAAAGGCTTACTGTCGAACCTGGGAGCAGCCCAGCCAGTCAACTTCCTTCACTCACATGACGCAGGCTAATAACGTTTTCAATGAACACATGACCAACAGCAACATGTCACCAGGGGCAGCCGTTCAGAACCTAAAATCTCCAGCATCTATAAGATCCAGAAGTGTATCCGACTCTTCAGTTCCTCGGAGAGGTATGTGAAAATTAAAGCTATCCACGCTTATGAAATATAGTGCAGTCAGTTCTCTTACGATGGGGATGTGGTGTTCTCAAAGAGCCTGCCCTAAAGAAAATATGTAGTGTTGGGCTTTGATTCTGCACACAGCTGTTTCTTCGAACACCAAATCGTGTTCTGTCCTGTCATTCTGTCCAAACATAGCACAAACGAGTATTATGGGAGAACTGATGGGAAGTATTTTTGTTTTGACATCCTCAGAGGAGACCCTCATTCTCATATCTACCTTGAGTAGAGAGAACTGTGTTGCTGTCAGGTTAAGAATTATAATGATAATTATAATAACCATTCTTATTATGGTTTAAGTTAAGCACTTACTAAACAATGGAGTACGTAGGAGGTAATCAGACCAGAAATAGCCCCTGCCTTACATACTGCTCTCAGTTGAGATAAGGAGAGTAGTCATCTTGTCCCTGGTTCATAGATGAGGAAGCCGAGGCACAGAGAAGTAAAGTGACTTTCCCAGCGTGTCATAGCAGGCCAGAGGTTGAGCTGGGCCCAAAACCCAGGTCTCCTGGCTCCCAGCCCATGCAATTTCCACTAACCACTCTGTTTCCCAAGCTGCTTTAAAGAAATCTATTAGAGGAGTTAGGAATGAAGCTTGCTAGTAAAATATATGTTTATAAAACTATTGGATGAATATATAAAATACCGATTTTTATTATGTTTATTAATATTACACTGATAACTTTGACAGAAGAATTGTCAGTCTGTTTCAATAAACTGTCAAGGCTAGGAGCTAAGCAAGCATTTCCATAGAAGTTCCCTTCATTTTGTAAGAGACTAAATGAGAATGATTAGTCATTTTCACTCAGATTGAAATAACAGTCACATTTTAACAACAATATTTAAAAATTTTCCCACAGCATTTACGTGGGTGGTTTGGCGAGTCACCCTTACTTATGCCTGAATAGGGCATCACAAGGCCAGGAAATCTCACTCTTGCAGTAGTGGAAAAATGCACTGGTGAATTTCCAAAACTGGATTGATTTTTGTTTGTCTTATTTTTATTGACCTTGATCTCCATCCAGCTCTGATAGGTTAGCGTTTAGCAGATGTTCTGCTGAGCAAAGCAATCTTGGAATTCCCAGTGGAGCAGATGAATAGGAGCTGGGTGGTGTCTACACAAATCTATAGAACACTACCACAGCAACCCCAAAGACACCAAATGAAACCCTTTAGATTTACACACAATAAAAAATTTTCATCGGCAAGTCAGAGAGGAATGCCACTGAATTTTGCTGCCTAGACAGTACACTGTACAAAAGATATGTAAACAAATAAAAATCAATCTGCTGTATATATTGAATCCCTAGTGATTGCTGAGCACTGAACTTCGTGCTTGGTAGAGTACAGCAGAAGCAAAAAGCTTCCAATGGGACAGGCAGAATTTTTTTTTATAAAATGTAGGCTGAGGAGGAAGGACAAGGATAGTACAGGTAATTATACCACGATTTCAGGATGAAGAAAAATAAATTAATAAATTGAGCATATATATGTATGTGTGTGTGTGTATGTGTATAAATGTGTGTGTGTGTATATATATATATACATATTTTTATTTATATACACACACACATATATAAATAAAAATAAATATGTATATATGTATACACACACCACACACACATTTATACATATACACACATTTATACACATATGTAAATAAAAAATAAATGCAGGTGCTATTATAAATGCATTATTGTTAAGGTTAGCTGTTGGGCTCATTCACCTGTATTGAGCATTTACCATGTGCAGAATACTGTGCTAAGTGCTTGGAAGAGTACAGTATAACAGAAATGGTAGACACATTCCCTGTCCATGCCGAACTTATAGTCTAGAGGAGGAGGCAGACATTAAAATAAACTATGGATATATATATATGCAAGTGCTGAGGATGGGTGAATAATAATAATAATGGTATTTGTTAAGCACTAACCTGTGCAAGGGAGTGTTGTAAGCGCTGAGCTAGATAAAAGATAATTGGGTTGGACACAATCCCTGTGTCACCTGAGGCTCACTGTCTTAATCCCCACTGTACAGATGAGGGAACTGAGGTACAGAGAAGTTAAGTGACTTGTCCCAGGCCATACAGTAGACAAGTGGGGGAGCTGGGATTAGAACCCATGACCTTCTGACTCTCAAGCCTGTGCTCCTTCCCCTAGGCCATGCTGTTTCTCAAGTGATTAAAGGGTACAGATCCAAGTGCAAGAGCAGCGCAAAAAGGTTGAGATGTCAGGGTTACCTGCTACCCCACTTAGACTGGGCTGCCATAAAAGAGCTAGAATGAGGGTGCCCTCCTGAGCCTGTGAGGGCTCTTGAAGGTCTTCCTGTAGCATCCACCCAAACATCACCCTTCCCCAGCCTTCTCCACATATCATCCTGTCCCCGAGAGGTGTCCATTACTAGCTTTCACAACCTCTCAGCCATCCACTTCAATACTATTTCTAGGCTGCAGCGAACCTGGTGCGTCTAAAGCTTTAAATTCTCAAAGTGAAATCTGATGATATTTACTCACTACTATGTCGGCTATGTTGCTCATGGTCAGAGTGCTTTATTTGCTTTGTAATGAAATAGTCATTTGCGTGGTATACATTTTGGCCGGGATTTATCTTTTCTCTTTTAGATTCACTCTCGAAAACATCAACTCCTTTTAACAAATCCAACAAAGCAGCAAGCCAACAAGGCACGCCATGGGAAACATTAGTCGTATTTGCTATCAACCTGAAACAACTGAATGTTCAAATGAACATGAGCAATGTGATGGGCAATACAACGTAAGATATTCAGTTAAAAATTTAAAAAAATTTACTTAGGTATTTGTGTCATAATACTCTGATATTTCAAATAGTTGGAAGATAAAGGAAGATCATATTTTCCAAAGCTGAAGTAATCTGCAATCTTGTGATTGCTTTTTAAAATAATTTCCTTAATTATCATCGGAGAATAAAAGGACAACTCCAGTGGTACATTAAGGCTGTATTTTGCCTCTTTCTGGGAAGAGCCCAAGTCAAGTACTTTAAATCAACCACAAAACAATCTCTGAGTATGATCAAGATAATAAAACACCCTCTCAGGAGAGGAGCAGTGTTTATGTTTGCTCTTATTATTGTGACCTGAGTGACATATTTCAAGGAAACAAATGAAAGGTTAGACAGTTATCTGGATCAGATCTGATTGAATGATGTGGTTGAAGCCATACAGCTTTTGAGAGATGGATCTCTGCTTCCTTCTCAGGTCTAGATTAGAGTTCGTGATCAGAGGTAGAATCACCTGAAGTCATCTCACTCTGCTTACTTCCTTTTCTTCTATTGATGAACAATCTCACAGTATCTGAAGTTTTAGGGGTTTTTTTCTCTTTCATTTGTCCATGTCTGGTGTGCCTCAGATTTAAATCAAGGGGGGAAGCATTTCGTTTAGTTGTGCAGATTTCACTTAACTGTGTTCACTGCTGATTTGGTGATTTGAGTGGCTCCAGGAGCTCAAATATCTATCTAATGCTCTCCTCCCGGCCCCCTCCTTCCCCGACTTCCCACATCTTACAGCTGGACCACCAGTGGTTTGAAAAGCCAAGGCCGTCTTTCAGTGGGCAGTAATCGAGACCGAGAGATCAGCATGTCCGTTGGTCTGGGTAGATCACAGCTGGACTCGAGGGGAGGAGTAGTTGGAGGTACCATAGATGTTAACACTTTGGAAATGGTCGGTAAGTTGGAATGCAAAGTTGATTTACTGATTTGTTCCTGTTGTGTTTTTTTTTTTATGATATCTGTTAAGCACTTACTATGTGCCAGGCACTTTACTAAGTTTTGCGATAGAAGCTAATCAGTTTGGACACAGTCCAATTCCCACATGGGGCTCACAGTCTTAATCTCCATTTTACAGATGAGGTAACTGAGGTACAGGGAAGTGAAGTGATTGACCAAGGTCACGTAACAGACAAGTGGCGGAGCTGGGATTAGAACCCAGGTCCTTTTGACTCCCAGGCCTGTATAGTAATAATAATAATTGTGGTTATTATTATTATTGTGGCATTTGTTAAGTGCTTACTATATGCCAGGCACTATTCTAAGTACTGGGGTAGATACAAGATAATTGGGTTGGACACGGTCCCTGTCCCACATGGGGCTAGAGTCTTAATCCCCATTTTACAGATGAGGGAACTGAGGCACAGAGAAGTTAAGTGGCTTGTCCAAGATCACACAGCAGACAAGTGGCTGAGCCAGGGTTTGAACCCATGACCCTCTGACCTCCAGGCCCTTGTTCTAACCGCTAGGTCATGCTGCTTCCTGTGAAAATAATTTTTAAAGATATAAATCAGTGCTATTTATTGAGCCCCTACTATGTGCAAAACTCTATATTATGTGTGGCTTAGTGGAAAGAGCTAAGGCCTGGGAGTCAGAGGATGTAGGTTCTAATTAAACAGTGGTATTTATTGAGCGCTTACACTTAGGTTAGTACAATAAAACAGAAGTAGCAGACACGGTTCCTGCCCATAATAAGTTTGCAGTCTATTTCTGGCTCTGCTGCTTACAGGCTATGTGACTTTGGGTGAGTCAGGCAATTTCTTCATGCCTCAGTTTCCTCATCTGTAAAATGGGAATTACATTCCAGTTCTTCCTCCTACTTAGTCTCTGAGCCTATTTGTGGGTCAGGGACCTTGTCTGGCCTTGATGATCGTTTATCTACCTCAGCGCTTAGTATAATGCTTGGCACATAGGTACCACTCAACAAATAACATCCACTATTATTATTATTATTATTATGAGTATTACAGTAGAACTGATAGACAAGATCCCTTCCTTCAATGAGTTTAGAATCTACTGAGGGAGATAATCATGGAGATAAATTACCAGTGGGAGGAAACAGATATAGGGGACATGTTCAAGGGTTAGTGCAAGTTAATAGGGTATGTAAATTCTGTACAAAGTGTTAAGGCCTTAAGGGCTTAAGTAGTGTGAAGTACAGAAGTACTAGTAGGCATGCCCTTATAAGTAGGGGAAAAATAGAAATTTTATCAGGGAAGATGTGTGATTCCAGAAGGCTTTGAAGATGGAAAGTGCCATGGTCTGTCCAATATGAGGGAGAGGAAGATTTTCCGGCAGGGTAGAGAACAATGTGTAAAAGGTCCGCAGTGGAAGAGATTCATTCATTCATTCAATGGTATTTATTGAGGGCTTACTATGTGCTTGGAATGTACAATTCGGCAACAGATAAAGATAATCCCTGCCCAATGATGGATTTACAGTCTAATCGGGGGAGACAGACGGACAAAAACGAGACAACAAAGCCGAGGTACGGTTGGTGTATGCCTGGAAGGAGCAGAGAATGTGAGATGTGAGCTGGGGTATAGAGTGAGAAGAGACTGAAAAAGTTGGAGAAAAAGAGTAGAATGAGTACCTTAAAGCCAGCAGTCTGGAATTTCTGCTTGATGTGGAAAGTAATATGGAAGCATTTTAGGTTTCTGAGGAGTGAATAGATGTGCAGAATGATTTTTCAGAAAAATGATCCAGGAAGAAGAGGGAAATATGCACTGGAGAGGAAAAGGATTGAAAGCAAGAAGAAGCCAAACAAGGAGGCCGATGCCATAGTCAAGCCAGGAAATGACAATTGACTGGACCATCATGGTGGCTGTTTGGATGGAGGGAGCAGGGAGGATCTTGGAAATGTGTTATAAAACGCTGACAGTAGAGCATGGAGGAAGAAGGAAATGTTGAGATTGAGAGGTTGGGGCTAGTGAGATAAGTTTGGGAGTCTTATAGTTTAAAACCAAAGCAAACCTCTTAAATGTACGTGGATTAATGCGAAGAATTTTTTTTCCCTCAATGCTGGCTCGATCTATAAAACTGTTAACTGTTTGTATTTTAGCTCATATTTCTGAACATCCAAACCAGCAACCCAGTCACAAAATTCAGATCACCATGGGTTCTACAGAAGCACGTGTTGATTATATGGGATCAAGTATTCTCATGGGTATCTTCAGTAATGCTGATCTTAAGCTACAGGATGAGTGGAAAGTGAACCTGTACAACACTTTGGATTCAAGCATGTCTGATAAAAGGTATCGTGCAACACATTTTTCCTTTATGCTCATTGATTCTGTCTCAGGTACTTTACTTCGCATTTTCATATTTCCTGAATTATTTTATTCTAGCAGATTATTTTACTTGGGGCAGTGTAGTGAGAAGTAAATGAACATAAACATTATGATTTGTTTTGTGATCTAGTGAAATTTTTGTTCATGGAGATTTGAAGTGGGATATTTTCCAAGTGATGATTTCACGATCGACCACGCCCGACCTGATAAAAATAGGAATGAAGCTCCAGGAGTTCTTCACACAGCAATTTGACACCAGCAAACGTGCTCTGTCTACCTGGGGGCCAGTTCCTTATCTCCCACCGAAGACTATGACCAATAACTTAGAGAAAAATTCGCAAGAACAGTGTAAGAAATCTACTTTACGCTTTGATATTTTAGTCCTTACTCAGGATCTATAAGCATTCGAACCAAGATAAAATTCTCACGTTGGTAAAAGTTTTAACAACTGCCTCATTTTAGCAAGTTCTTCACTGAGAAAAAGCATTATTCCGTCAGGGAAATAAGATGTTGGCTGGGTATGTACTTCTCTAGAGTGTTAGCTCGTTGTGGGCTGTGAACATTTCTGCTAACTCTGTTGTATTGTCTTTCAGAAGTACTTAATACAGTGCTCTGCACATAGTAAGTAAGAGCTCAAGAAATACCCTTGATTGATTAATTGATTCTTTAAAGAAGAGGTGTTGACTAAGACTTTTTCCAAAGCTCTAAATATATATTATGAGTGTCAGATGAGCTTAACACCAAATTTTGGCCCTTGGCATTTTAGTTTGTTTTGGTATTTAACATTTACAGTGTGCCAAGCACTGTCCTATGTATATAAATACAGCTGATCAGACACAGTTCCTTTCCCATCCATGCCTCTCAGTCGACAAGAGGTTAGACAGAAGGTTCCGTGCAAGGTCACTGAACTGTTCCAACTGTCTCTTACCATCAGTCAAATTTAACTTTTTTTCAATCTTACAGCAAGTTGGAAATCAGCATCATTTTGTGTATCAAAACAAAAAGTGACATCAAGGATGAACCTGGTTGTTTCTAGAAAGAAGCTTATTTTCCCTTGAGAGCATCTGACTTTTTATATCTGGTACCATTCATTTGAGACTCAAGCTATGGGATGAATATTTGAGCTTAGTTTATAAAACGTTTTTTATCTGGATTAATATGTGGAACTCAAAGATAACTAACCTGTAAAAAGACTTTCCAGCTATCTCCCAATCTGCTCGTGCCTAATTGGACTATATGTTGTTCTAGAGAAAAGGCCAACCTGCCTGTCCATGCTGAAATAGGACCCCGACTAGACATATTTTGGTGGGGAGGCATGATTTAATCCAGTGTGTCTGAATCTTTGAAGGAACAGGCTTGAGTCACTTTTAACTACTACTCTTCATAATGATGATGCCTTAAATTTATTTTCCAAAGCACTTTAAAATTATTACATTTAACTTCAAGACATCACTATGGGGTATTATTCCCATTTTACAGATGCGTAAATTGAAGATTATTTTTAGGGTATTTAAGTGCTTACTTTGTGCTAGGCACTGTACTAAGTGCTGAGGTAGATGCAAACTAATCGGGTTAAACACAGTGCAAGTCCCACAAGAGGCTCACAGTCCTAATCCTCATTCTACAGATGAGATAACTGAGGCACAGAGGAGTGAAGTGACTTGTCCAGGGCCACAAGGCTGCCAATTAGTGGATCTGGGATTAGAACCCAGGTCCTCTGACTCCCAGGCCTGTGCTCTGTCCGCTGGGCCACAGTGCTTCTTGTGAATTGGTCACTCAGCACAAAGTTTGAACTAAAATTTGGGTGTATGTAACATCAGCTCTGCCCTCTTGCCACCAGAGAGCACCACTAACCGTTAAGCTCTAGTTCCTAACGGTTAACTTTTGTTATTTCAAAAACACCGTCTTTACCACAAATTATTTTTTTTTTACCTTTAGCGTATTTCCTTTTTGTCCTCGTTTATCTTTTGGAAAGTGAAATCAGCTACCAGAAGCCTATTACTTTGCTGGCAGCGATGTACCAGCCACACCCTTCCCTTGAAGCCCTAAAATCCCCTCAAGCGTGGCTCAGGCTGACATTCCGGGGCCAGGCCCCCAGAAGCCAGATGAGGGAGGGACCCTGCCTCACTCTGTCTCCCATCTTATTCAGTCGGATTTATTGAGCGCTTACTGTGTGCAGAGCACTGTACTGAGCGCACGGGCATGGCTGGACCCTCTCTGACTTATGGGTGGGAAGAAGGATGTTTTCAGGAAGAGGAGTTGAATATACCCAGCAGAAGTCTCAGGTTTATTTGATGGTGCAGAGGTCGCAGGCAATTTGAATCTGCACATTGGACATCGTGTTGGGCATATCCCGGGATACTGTGGCACATTTACGTTTCCAAGCCCCAGGAGACTTGGTAATAATCCACACAAGTCTGACCTAGAAATATCTTAAGATGCTCTGCCCCAACTTGATTTGTCCAGGTAATAGTCTACTAAAGTAAAACAACTAAAGTCAAGAAGTCAAAACATGGTTAAACCACTTGTTCTTTTGGGAAGTTCCCCATGATTTTTGACAATTGCCTTTTTAATTGGGCTGATTTAACTATGGGGACTTCATCCATACAGTGTCAAGCAATTTGACTTGAGGTGTTTTAATTAATGGGGCAGACCACCTAGGACACTTCACACACTGTGACTGAGCCCACCTGAGGGTTTAGGCTTAGCCTGTGCAGAATCTTCCCACCCACAACCATCTTACCTTTCCAGTGTTACGGCGACTCTGCCCGACCTCGTCTTCTCTAGGAACCTGCTGGCTAAAGGAACAGCCACTATCTGTCTGTGAGAGTTTTTAAGACCCAACGTGAGTGGGCTCCTTCCCCTCCAGCCACCTCGAAGCCCAACTCAGCCCTTCTCCTGAAACTTCCCCTCCCACTGGCATACCACAAGTCACTGACTCTGTCTGATTCTACCTTGTTTCTTCCCTTCCATCTTTGGAAGATCACAAGCACATCTGAATTTGTGTGTATGTGTCTGTGTGTTTTGCAGTGCTGGACGCAGCTCACCACCGCCACTGGCCAGGAGTATTGAAGGTGGTGTCGGGGTGCCATATATCCTTATTTCAGATTCCACTGCCAGAGGACGGAATGCAATTTGGAGGATCGATGAGTCTGCATGGGAATCACATGACGCTGGCTTGCTTCCACGGCCCTAATTTCCGCTCAAAATCATGGGCACTCTTTCATTTAGAAGAACCTAACATTGCATTTTGGACAGAAGCCCAGAAGATCTGGGAAGACGGTAACTAGAACGATCATGCTCTTTGTAAATATATTATCTTCAGATTTTGAATTTTAGAATTTCTTAATACATTTCCCAACACTTGTATGTTTTCCTTATTCAATGGGTATGGCTTTTTGAGTTTGGAAGAATATAATTAAGGGGTCAATTAGCAGGACCTTTTTTAAGTTGGGATTGAAATTTCAAATGTTTTGGATTTAAATCATAATTTTCATAATTCATGACTAGCAGCCTAATGGCAAATGGTAATAATTCTTTCCCCACATTTGAAAAGTAAGCAAATGGGTAAACAGTTCAATGTGACAACTACCTCTTGACATACACTGAAATGTTAAAATCCTGAGGTTGGGGCAACAAACTTTTGTATCAGTCCAAAACTTTACTGTAGCCAAATCTTAATTTTACGATGACACTTCCACATTTCTGACACCAGAGATAAGCAGATACTGACCCCAGGAGGCAGTAATCCATGCAAATTCCAGACTATTTGCAGAAATCCCCCAGGAACAAAATTTGATGCATTTAAAATTATTCAAGTCCTCCAAGTGTTACATTCCAAAATTCATGTAAATTCAGTTGATAAAAATGGAAATGTGGACAGTTATTCACACAAATTTGTATTTGTTATTTTTGGTATGAACTGCTTACCATGTGTTAAGCCCCAGCATAAATACAGTATAATCAGATTTGTCACAGTCCACTTGGACGCACACAAGTGGAGTTAATTGACCATGGATGTATTAGGAGGGATTTGCTTATCATTACAATCCTATCTTGGCAGCGAAAATGTTAAGCAAGTTCATAAATTTTAAAAAATCTATTTGGGTTTAGCTCTAATTAAACCTGTAAATATATGTATATATGTATATATATATATATATATATGTATATCTATATCTCTATACATTATGTATATGTATGAGATTGAAAATCTAGTTAAATTTGAGTTAAACCATGGAGGTCCGTATCCTCCTTATGCTGGTTCTGACATTATTGGCCTAGATAGGATTGCCAGGTTTTCACTGGCAATATGTGGATTGTGTCAAGATCTGGGACATATTAGAGGTCTGTTAGGGGCTTCTCCCTGCTCTCCTCTCCTATCCCCTTCCGTCCATTCATTCAAACATCACAGATCTTAAGTATGACTGTCACATTTCCTGATCGGGCAGTTGCAGTGAATTGGCTGGCCCTGGTAGCATGGGGTGTTGCCTTGCCAGTGATTGAACTGTAAACTCCTCTTAGAGAGGAGAAAAAAGCAGCTGCAGAGGCCGAGCAAGTGACTTGCCCAGAAGAAGGGATGTTTTCTCCTTTTAGCTCTGATGGGCACTGAGAGCGCATTGGGAGCAGAGGAAAGCGACTGATTTATCGTCCACTTTCCTCTTCCCCTGTCCAGTACCCCATTTTTGCAGACGCCTAAGCCACTTCCCCCAGTACGGGAGACCTGATATGATACATTTAGTTCTGTTCTTCCCTGAAGCTGCCCAATCCTGTACTACTTCCCTAACCTTCTGAAATAACAGGCTTATGCCTGTTTCTCTTTGAGGATCGTCAAGGTGACAGTGAGCTCACCACTGCCTCAGCTCCTCCTGGCAGCCCACCCCTCTGGACCGGCCAAGGCACTTGCTCCAGGCCTGTCAAGAGTTCATGGTGGCCTGGTGGTGTTCCAGAGAGACTTTGGCTCAGCTCTGCTTCAGGGACTTGGGGATGAGAGCTGGGAGTGTCTGTTCAGCCTAATGAGAGCTGCAATGAGACTTGGGGATAGGTGGGCTGGGAGTGTCTGTTCAGCCACACCAGAGACGTCTAACCTTGCTGTGAGAATTCCAGGCTGAGGTTAATCTTCCCAGCTGAATCACTGTAATCCCAAGATTACAGCCTGCACACCATGGATAGAACTCCAGAAGGACAAAAGCAGGTCACCACAGGTGCCACACACATTTGAGTTGCCACCAGGTTCCCCAGCCCTGCCTTTACACAGGGTTGCCTCAATGCCCCGCTAAGGCGGGTTTAAGGCATGGACTTTATAAATAAACCCTGAAGACTTCAAGAGTTATGCACCCTAATGAGTCCAGGTCCCACTGCTTTGAGTGTGCTACAAAAGCACTTTCTAGTCCTTGAAAATGCTCCGTGTAACCTGATAACTCTTCCTTGGGCCAGGTTCCAGTGATCACTCGACATATATTGTGCAAACACTGGATTTTCATTTGGGTCACAATACTATGGTCACCAAACCCTGTGGCGCTTTAGAGAGTCCCATGGCAACAATAACCAAGATAACCAGACGCCGCCATGAAAATCCTCCCCATGGAGTGGCCAGTGTAAAAGAATGGTTCAATTATGTGACTGCAACAAGGAATGAAGGTTAGTCCCGTGGATCTTTTGGTCTGGAGCCTCTTGAAAAAGGTCATTGAAGAGTTTTAAATGGATGAAACTTTAACCCGAAGAGATCTCTTCACCTTTGGGAAAGGTTGTTGTAAATTAGAACAGAGTGAAACTATGGTACATTTTTTTCTGTGGATGAATAATAGGTTTCCAGATCTCTCTTACCAGGAGATTTACAACCTAGTTTCCATTTGTTATATTTGAACACCCTGTAAGAAAAATTGAGGTGATTCGGGTGTTCTCACTTTCCTAGGAGTTTTTATTATGTCTAGAAGGCCAGATCTCAGTTTGCATGATTAGAGCTGCAATTAGTGATTCTTGAGAAAACCATGTACGTTCTAGGTGAGTGCTTCTGTAAGTGGGAAGCAGAGGGGTCTGCTGCGAGGTAGATCAGGATCAAAGACGGTCACTGTGGAGTGGGATCAGAGACTTGGAGGCTTCCCGCCTGGTGATTATTTGAGGGCAAAGAGCTGAGAGTTTGAAAGTGACCTTTTACAAGGTGGAAAGAGTCCTAGTTTAGAGAGAGAGTGTGACAGTCGAGAAGATAATATGGATACATAAAACTGGAAGGGAACTGTGAAGTATTTTCAGTGCCCAAAACCCCTAGTTCCATGCCTGACTTACAGAAGTCAAAGAAATCCTGGAAATTTCAGTGCAGAAGTAGCCTGGGCCCTTGCTATGAAATGCAGTTTCCTTCCTCAAATTTGGGGAGGATTTAATTTCTTAACTCCTTATGATATATTGACTGTTTAGGGTGATTCCTCTGAAAAGTATACCCAACTCACCCAATACCTCCTCTGAACATCTGGGTGGATAGAGCCCTGTCAAATGTACTTTGAGGATGTTTCAGACTACCAACCGTGACTTTGTGTTTAAATTTTCCCTATTGAATGAACAAATCCTGCAGTGTAAAGTTCACTTCACTTGCTGCCTGTGTGTGTTGTGTATTTTTAGGCTAAACATAGATGGCGGCATTGATTAAATGTGGCTTCTCTTCTTTTCTCCTGCAGAGCTGAACCTGCTCCGAAATGTCGATGCCAATAATGCAGAGAGCAGCACCACTGTGAAGAGCTCCAGCTTGCTGAGCGGCTTCCGGGGCGGGTCCAGTTACAATCATGAAACAGAAACCATCTTTGCCTTACCCCGCATGCAGCTGGACTTCAAATCCATTCACGTTCAAGAACCTCAGGAACCATCAATCCAGGGTGCAGTGGTTGTCTTTCTCTTTTCCATCCCCTGCTGGTCAAGACTATCGTTTGAGCTGGGGGACGGGGACTGCGGTTATCTAGGAAGCTTTAATTAGCCCCAAGGTGCAGTCCAGTGCTGTTCAGTTGATGCTCTGTGTCTTTAACAAGTTCATAGATGGCAATTTTGGATGTTTATCCTGAGAGGACTAAAGAGGAACGGGTTCCCCACACAAAACTAGGGACCCTCTTTTGAATTAGATGCTTCCTAATGAGAGCTGCAAATAATGGAATAGGAAACTGGAAAGAAGAAAAAGGCCAATTTAAAGGGGAAAATTAAGAGAAGCCCAAGGATAAGAGGAGAGGGTCCCAGGAATAGAGGTGGGATCCCACTATCTCAAGAAAGTGGAGAGCCTCTGTTTGGTGGAGGGCTGGGCTCTCCCTATCTTCTAGCCAGCCTCCGCAAGGGCCACAGTCTAGGTTCCAACCCAGTTTGAGCCACGTTTGTCCCATCCCAAAGCTCCAGCCAAGTCCACTGGGGCCCAGCTTCGGGTGTTTGATTACCCTGTGGGCACACAGGGATAGATGCCTGTGTGTTTCATACAAACCCAGTGGCCTGGCACCCTGAGCCTGAAGGGCCCTGATGCTCACAGGGCCACCTTACCCCGGCCACATCCAGTTTTGCCGGGCCCAGTTGTGTCCAGTGGCTTGACATTCAGGGTTCTAGGACAACTTCCCTGACTAGACTCTATTCTCTGAACTTCGGTCTCGTCTGTCCCACTACTGACCCCTTGCCCATGTCCTCCTTCAGGCCCCTTCATATCCGATCATCCATCACTCTCTCCACCTTCAGTACCGTCTTAAAATCACATCTCCTCCTCCCAGACTAAACCCTTCATTTCCCCCATCCACCCTTCCCTCTATGTAGACTATGCACTGATCTCTGTCCGTCTTAAGCACTTTGAAACTTGCCCTAGCCCCCACAGTACTTAGGTAAATACCCTTATACTTGACCATTTCCCCTTCCTGTAATTTATTTTAACATCTGTCTCCCCCTGTAGACTGTAAACTCCTTGTGGATGGAGATTGTGTTTACCATTTCTTTTTATATTTTACTTTCCCAAGTGCTTAATGAAGTGCTCTCCACACAGCAAATGATCAGTAAATACCATTGATAGGTAGCTCCTGTGCTTTTCTGCCCTCTTTCTGAGACTGGGGAACAAGACAGGTTGTGTTCCACCTCATACACACTCCCTGAGAAGCCAGCCAGCTGTAATTCAGGGCTGGGCCACTTCACATCAAGGATGGTGGGGAGACGAAGGGGCAATACAAAACTAAGCCTGTGTCTTTTGTCGTTCCACAGACACCAACGTTAAACCAAAGGTCGAATGCAGCGTGGTCACAGAATTTACCGACCACATTTGCGTGACTATGGATGCCGAGCTAATCATGTTTTTGCACGACTTGGTGTCTGCTTACCTAAAAGAAAAAGAAAAGGGTAGGCAGTGTTACCTTTCTCTCTTTGAATTGCAGGAAAACTTGACTACATTTGCTTGCCATTCATATATGAGTTTTTCAGTAGTGATGGAGTCTCCTGTCGGGACCGATGAATGAGCCTAGATCCATAAACTTCAGGTCAGAGAACCTGCAGAAAGAAATGAATTTTAGTGCTCGGGGTTTGAGGAGTGCCATTCAGGCTCTCTCATCCCTGTGAGTCATTTTCTCACAGGAGCATGGGATGCAATGGGCAAGAAAGCTGGCAGAGGTGTAATATGTTACCAAGAGCACGTGAAGGTTTTTTTTCCCAGTAGTGGTGGCACAGTGGAGGGACATTTTGTAATTTCAAACCTTCAGTCTTCAATACAGGAAAATTGGATTTCTTTTTTCATCTTTTGGATTCTGTAAATTGTGAACTGTGTCCCCCTCATTCAATGCTTAGTGATACTCTAAACTGCTTTCCAAAAATGTATGTTTTCTGATTCACGTCTCTTCCTTTCTGTCCCCAGCTATCTTTCCACCTCGAATTTTGTCCACTCGACCTGGGCAGAAAAGTCCAATTACTGTTCACGATGACAGTTCCTCCGAAAAAGAAAGAGAGGAAAGCATCAGTTATACTACGGTAGACTGGAGAGATTTCATGTGCAATACTTGGCATTTGGAACCCACACTCAGGTGCGTAACACACATAACACAAGGGCAGGCATTCACTTTATCAGTATCTCTGGAAATGCCAGGGGAAAGGGGCTTCTAAAATGGAGCATGTTGGCATTGTCAACCAAACGTGCCACTTTCTGCAGGGCAATTTTCAAAGCTTTTCTCAGACTCATTTTCCTTATTGGAGGAGAAGGAGGCTTTCACCATGACCAGATGTGGAGGTGATGTCTCTTCAGAAGCAGTAGAGTTGGGGGCAGGGAGTCTTCCAAATTCCGTGCCCAGAGACTTTAGGGGAGCACGTACGTGCCCCTCCGATTTCCTTCATGCCAAAGAAGGGAGTCGTTCATATTCCATCCACCAGCTCCAACTGTAGACCCTCTCCAGAGTACCAGAGCTACCAGAGGAGACTGGATGGGGTTAACAAGCCATCCTGACTGCCCCTGTGGGTTACACTCAGCTGCTCTCAGGAGCCAAGCTTGGGCCACTTGGGTTTATCCGAGCCAGTGGCTGTTATATTGTACTCTGCCAAGGGCTTAGAACAGTGCTCTGCACCCAGTAATCGTCAGTAAATACAATTCTCTGACTCTTTGGATTCACCCCTTCCATTCTTGTGACCTCAAGGAAAGGGGAAAATCAACAGAAGCCACCTATGACTGGACCACTCTTTCAGGCTGAGGGGAATCCTTACTTGGATGAGCAGATAGCACCCAGGATCAACTGCAATTCCAGGATCGCATAGCTATCTAAGAGTGGGAATTAGAGAAAGGGTTTTTGGCTCTGAGGGGGCAGAGTATGACCACTTCATCAATTGTCACTGACACTGCTTCCTCCCCTGCTCTCTCCCGACCAAACCCCAACATTATAGTCATATTGGCAAAAACATCAGGGGCCAGGCAGTTGAAGTTATATCCCTAGCCCTGTGGATGGCCCCTTTTTTGGGGATGGGAGAGATGGAGGACGCTTACAGCTTCCCCTTCCCCAAATCTCTTCAGTCTGGACCCTCGAAACTATGACGAGAACCTCTGTCAGCCTCCAAGAAGAGAATGTTAGAATGTGAGAGCCGCTGCCTTGGCCAAATAAGTCATGCTTTGAGGAAAAAGCCTTATTTGATTTGTGCCTGTTTCACACGTGATAGTTTCTCTGCGGTGATGTCACAGGAAGTCACATTTTTTAACTTGACTCAAATGATAATGTTATCCATAGG
This sequence comes from Ornithorhynchus anatinus, assembly GCF_004115215.2. NCBI lineage: Eukaryota > Metazoa > Chordata > Mammalia > Monotremata > Ornithorhynchidae > Ornithorhynchus > Ornithorhynchus anatinus. The sequence continues at coordinate 53,850,515 of NC_041739.1, forward strand.
CACCTGGTTAGAAACAACAGATTTCATGGTTTTTTAAAAAATATGCCCTGTTACCAAGCAATTACGAGAATGGAGTTCTTAATTCTATTTATTGCTGTCTTGATTCTATTTATTGCTGTCTTGATTCTATTTATTGCTATTGTTTTTGTCTGTCTCCCCCATCAGACTGTAAGCCCGTCAAAGGGCAGGGACTGTCTCTACCTGTTACCGATTTGTACATTCCAAACGCTTAGTACAGTGCTCTGCACATAGTAAGCGCTCAATAAATACTATTGAATGAATGAATGAATTCATAGGAGACAGCTGTAGTCTGCTCTGTGGCTTAAGTAATAATCCAGGAATGCTGCTGTGCTACAGACCTGGGCAGGCCATTTGACAATTGGCATTTGACAATTGGACGTTGCCAGTCGAACCTATTCCAGACTTGGAAATGAAAATATTCACTCACTTCCGCACTCCATCTTCCTGAAATGTAAGAGACCAGAGATGGCCAAGAGGTTTGTGGGGAGAGGATCTCTAAGGAGTCTAGTTGCTTACTCACCCAGAGACTCCCTCATTGGCCCAACCAACCATACAATCGCTTACCCAGGTGCTTGGGCCAGGAAGTTACTAAGTGTCCAGTTAGGCCGGAAAGGTGCAGTTCAAATCAGATAAGATCTACTGACCTAGAAGAGCGTTTTCAAAAGCTCGAGAGCCAGCCACAAGATTAGGAACCGTTTGGGATTGGAGCGGCCGGCGGGAAGAGAGCTCATCAGGACTGCAGTATGTTGCATAGGCAGCTGTGCACAAGCTCATGGCTTTTCGATTAGAGACATCCCACGTCCATCTTTATGATGCAACGTGAACACAGAGCTTGTTTGTAGTTAGAGGTTTGGGAGCTAAGGGCCCCTTGAGGGGGCTCCAAAGTCCCCACTTCTGTGTAAAGTAGCATCGTTAATTGGGACTACTTCTCATTTCAGATTAATTTCTTGGACTGGCCGAAAGATTGACCCGGTGGGGGTTGACTACATTCTTCAAAAGTTGGGCTTTCATCATGCCAGGACTACTATTCCCAAGTGGCTTCAGCGAGGTGTCATGGACCCATTGGACAAGGTTCTGTCGGTCCTAATCAAAAAGCTGGGGACGGCCCTCCAGGATGAAAAAGAAAAGAAAGGAAAAGACAAAGAAGAACACTAAAAGCAGCCGTATCTGTGAAATTTATAATTTTATTTCCGTTAAATTTATTACACCGAAGTATTTTATTGTATAATAAAATTATTTTAAGTTTGATTTAAAGAGAATTCTAATAGCTTTTTGCTCCTTTATTAAACATTTGTGAGTTTAATTGTTTACTGTGGTACTCTCCACCATTTTGTATACAGTCAAGTATTGCATGATGTAAATTTTGTGAAATAAGAGAAACTCTGTAAATCTGTCGAGCATTCATAATTATGTGCAATATCATTCCTGCATCTTTAAAATATTTGCAGATTAACTGTGAATTTTCGAGACTCATTGGCTGGTCATAACTTAAATCTTGTTGATAATGTATTTTTTTTTTTGGTCAGTGGCTTTTTTCCCTTTGTTGTATAAATTTCTGTATATATGGTTTATGGAACTGTGATATGGTTGCCATAGTGCAAAACTGTTGTTACTGCTGTAATAAAGCCTCATTAACTTGTTTGAGATTTCTTTGGGATGTACCTTTTATAGTTTAAAGGTAACTCCTTGTAGCCTGAAATTAGTCTGTTTATAAATTTCCCCATGTTAAGTCATTCCATTTTTCCCTTTGAGAACCTCAGATTAAAAGCCTTTCCTCACCAGAAAATTCAGATACCAAGAGTCCTAATCTTTCCCCCTCTAGAGTGTAAGCTCATTGTGGGCAGGGAATGTATCTGTTTATCGTTGTATTGAAGCAGCGTCGCTCAGTGGAAAGAGCCCGGGCTTGGGAGTCAGAGGTCATGGGTTCTAATCCCGGCTCCGCCGCTTAGCAGCTGTGTGACTTTGGGCAAGTCACTTCATTTCTCTGGGCCTCAGTCACCTCATCTGGAAAATGGGGATGAAGACTGTGAGCCCCAGTGTGGGACAACCTCATCACCTTGTATCCCCCAGTGCTTGGAATAGTGGTTGGCACATAGTGAGAGCTTAACAAATACCACTATTACTATTATTATTACTCTCCCAAGCACTTAGTACGGTGCTTTGCACACAGTAAGCGCTTAAGAAATATGGCTGAATAAATGAATGCCTTCTAACTCAATTGTTCTCCCTCAAGCACTTAGCAGGGTGAGCTGTCTAGAGTTGGTAACTCCATGGGAAGCAGCATGGTGCAGTGGAAAGAGCCCAGGCTTGGGAGTCAGAGGTCATGGGTTCGAATCCCAGCTCTGCCACTTGTCAGTTGGGTGACTGTGGGCAAGTCACTTCACTTCTCTGGGCCTCAGTGACCTCATCTGTAAAATGGGGATGAAGACTGTGAGCCTCATGTGGGACAATGTGACTACCCTGTATAATAATGTTGATATTGGTTAAGTGCTTACTATGTGCAGAGCACTGTTCTAAGCGCTAGAGTAGTTACAGGGTAATCAGGTTGTCCCACATGAGGCTCACAGTCTTCATCCCCATTATACAGATGAGGGAACTGAGGCCCAGAGAAGCCCACAGTCAGCTGGCAAGTGGCAGAGCTGGAATTCGAACCCGTGACCTCTGCCTCCCCAGCCTGTGCTCTTTCCACTGAGCCACGATGTTTCTCCAGCGCTTAGAACAGTGTTCCGCACATAGGGCTTAACAAATACCAACATCTGAAATATTATTGATTTGGGAGAGGCGGGCACAGACGGGATGGCGGTGGTGGGCGAGGGAGAAGGTTGAAAATGCGTCTGCCCTGTGGGGATGGCAAGAGGCGCCCTGAGGGGAGTAAGCGCTCAGTAAATACTATCGAATGAATGAATGAGTGAATGAATGAATGAGGGCGCCCCGCCATCTTGCCGACCTCGGCGCCACAGGGAGGCGCGAGCCCCGCCCTAACGGCCGAGCACGAGGCCGCTATTCGCGCCTTTTTTTCCCGCCTTCTCTGTGACGCCACGCGCCGTGGGGGGGGGAAACGCAGGGGCGGCCGCTGATTGGCGGAGGGCCCTAGAAACAAGGGTGGAGACGGCTGGCGATTGGGCGAAGCCTCGAGGGGCACGAGGAAGGCCGGAGGCCTGCGGCAGTTTGACAGCTGCGGCCTGCTGCGCATGCGCGGCCCCCCCCCTTAATTCGGTGGCGTCGGTGGGCAGAAAGTGGGGGCCTGCGAAGGTAGGAGGGAGAGAGAGAGAGAGAGAGGGAGAGAGAGAGAGAGAGAGAGAGAGAGAAAGAAAGGCAGGAGGGAAGGGAAGGAAGGACCGACCCACACCAAGCTCCCCCACATCGGGAGATTTACATTATTTGGAGGGAAAGAGCCCAAGCTGGGGAAGCCCGAGGTCGTGGGTTCAAATCCCGCCTCTGCCTCTTGTCAGCCGGGTGACTGGGGGCGAGGCGCTCCACTTCTCTGGGCCTCAGTGACCTCATCTGGAAAATGGGGATGAAGACTGGGAGCCCCACGAGGGACAACCTCATGACCCTGTATCCACCCCAGTGCTTAGAACAGTGCTCTGCACATAGTAAGTGCTTAACAAATGCCACTATTATCCTTATTATTATTAAAATGGGGAGGAAGACTGGGAGCCCCACGTGGGACAACCTCATTCCCCTGTCTCTCCCCCAGCGCTTAGAACAGTGCTCAGTACATAGTAAGTGTTTAACAAATACCACCATTATTATTATTATTAAAATGGGAATGAAGACTGGAGCCCCATGTGGGACAACCTGATGACCCTGTATCTCCCCCAGCGCTTAGAACAGTGCTCTGCACATAGTAAGCGCTTAACAAATGCCAACATTATTATTAAAATGATAAAGACTGGGAGCCCCCCGTGGGACAACCTCACTACCCTGGATCCATCCCAGCGTTTAGAACAGTGCTCTGCACATAGCGCTTAACAAATACAAATATTATTATTATTAAAATGGGGATGAAGACTGAGAGCCCCACATGGGACAACCTGATGACCCTGTATCTCCCCCAGTGCTTAGAACAATGCTCTGCACATAGTAAGCGCTTAACAAATACCAACATTATTATTATTCTTAAAATGGGGGTGAAGACTGGGAGCCCCACTTGGGACAACTTCATTACCCTGTATCCACCCCAGCGTTTAGGACAGTGCTCTGCACATAGTAAGCGCTTAACAAATGCCAACATTATTATTATTATTAATATTATTAAAATGGGGATGAAGACTGGGAGCCCCACGTGGGTCAACCTCATTACCCTGTATCCACCTCAGCGCTTAGAACAGTACTCTGCACATACTAAGCACTTAACAAATACCAACATTATTATTATCATTAAAATGGGGATGAAGACTGGGAGCCCTACGTGGGACAACCTGATGACCCTGTCTCTCCCCCAGTGCTTAGAACAGTGCTCTGCACATAGTAAGCATTTAACAAATACCAACATTATTATTAAAATGGGGATGAAGACTGGGAGCCCCACAGGGGACAACTTAGTCACCTTGTATTCACCCTCCCCCCCCAGTGCTTAAAACAGTGCTTGCACCTAGTAAGCCCTTCACAAATGCCATTATCATTATTCTTTTTTATTTCAAGCAGCCAGGATCAAAATCTCCCGTAGGAGTCGGAGGTCGTGGGTTCTAATCCCCGCTCCGCCACTTGTCAGCTGTGTGACTTTGGGCAAGTCACTTCACCTCTCTGGGCCTCAGTTCCCTCATCTGGAAAATGGGGATAATAATGTTGGTATTTGTTAAGCGCTTACTGTTCTAAGCACTGGGATGAAAACTGGGAGCCTCACGTGGGACAACCTGATTACCCTGTATCTACCCTAGCACTTAGAACAGTGGTCAGCACATAGCAGCACTTTACAAATACCAACATTATTATTCCTTCACTCTCCCACCCTTCTCCAAACCCCCTTTTTAGCGAGAAGGGCCTGACGCCCTCTTTGCCCAGAAATAGTGGGTGAAATGGGGGCTGTCCGGCTTTAAAAAAGCAGTTGAATTTGAGCATAACCCAGATTTGACTTTTATTATTCACAATAATAATAATAATAATGATGTTTGTTAGGCGCTTACTATGTGCCAACCACCGTTCTGAATGCTGAGGTCGTCAGTTGTCCCACGTGGGGCTCACAGTCTTCATCCCCATTTTACAGATGAGGTCACTGAGCCCCAGAGAAGTGAAGCGACTTGCCCAAAGTCACCCAGCTGATAAGTGGCGGAGCCGGAATTAGAACCCACGACCTCTGACTCCTATGGGAGACTTTGATCGTGGCTGCTTGATCGCGGCCTCTTTCCACTGAGACACACTGCTTCTCCTTATTTTATTGATAAAGCTTTTCTTTTTCTTTAAACCAAGCTGGGAAAGCTTGGCATAGATGTCCATCCCCTTGATTCTATTTATTGCTATTGTTTTTGTCTGTCTGTCTCCCCCGATTAGACTGTGAGCCCGTCAATGGGCAGGGACTGTCTCTATCTGCTGCCAATTTGTACATATGTGCATATGCTCTGCACATAGTAAGCGCTCAATAAATACTATTGAATGAATGAAGAAGGGTCCTGGTGGTAGCAGTTCCTTTGTGTGAGGCCCCTCGTTTTCATCTTTGGCTCTTCTTGATTTGTAGACCCAAGAAAATGTCTGGCAACAACTGGTTTGGGAGTCCGCAGGTCCCCAGCTTCGCTCAAATGCTAAAAAAGAACTTGCCTATCCAGTCGCCTTCCAAGACGGTGATCGTGCCCTCAGAATCTCCAATATCGGAAAGTTACAGAACTTCCAGTTTGGCATCCAAGATTACAGCCATCACAGGTGAGGTTTAATACACAATCACTTGAGTGCTTACATGTTCCCTGAGACCTACACCCAGCTTTTAGGTAGAAGTAGAACCGGCCCCACCCTCAAAGAGTTTATAGTCTAATCTTTCAACTGTTTGGTTAAAAAGTAAGCCCCTAACAAATCCCATTTAAAAAAAAAAAGGCTACAAAGGTGGAGAGAATAGTTGTCTGTTGGCTTTGAAAAAGAAGCTAGATTGTAAGCTCGTTGTGGACGGCAGTGTGTCTGTTGTTATATCGTATTCTCCCAAGTGCTCAGCACAGTGCTTTGCATACTCTCATCCTCCCATCCCCATAGCACATATGTATATATCTGTAATTTATCTATTATTTATTTATTTACATTAATGTCTGTTACCCCCTCCTGACTGTGAGCTCGTTGTGGGCAGGAATGTGTCTGTTGTTATATTGTACTCTTTCCAAACGCTGAGTATAGTGCCTTGAGCACAATAAGCGCTCAGTAAATACGAGCGCTTAATAAATAAATGAATGAATGAAAGATGGAGGTGCAGCGAGGTGGCCATAGAGGAACCAAGTATGTGGACTAGGTTGAGGTGGGAAATCAGCACGGTGAGAGGGGTTGAGCTGAGTGAGAGCTTTAAAACTGATGGTAAAAAGTTACTGTAACAGCACCGTGTGGCAGCGAGTCCTCTATTGCTTTCCTTGTGGAAAGGGAAGTCGACACCGTGGTTGAAGGAGGTGGGTGCCCCCTCACACTCCTCCGCCCTCCACCATAACCTCGGGCTGTTGATGGAGTCTCCCATTCTGAATGACTGTTGAGCCCTTGGCCCTGTGACTTAAGACAGAGAAATTGAGCAGAAGAATTGAATAGAGTGCTACATTCTAGAATGCTGGATTGTAGATGCTAGAATTGAATGTGGAGTGGTAGGTGGCTGGAGTCCCACCAATAACCCAAACTAAGCATGTTCAAAACAGAGATCCTCATCTTCCCACCCAAACCTTGTCCTTCCCATCTTTCCCATCACTGTAATAATAATAATGCTAAGAAGAAGAAGAATGATGGTATTTGTTAAGTGCTTACTGTATGTCAGGCACTGTTCTAAGCGCTGGAGTTAATTCAAGGTAATCAGGTTGTCCCAAATGGGGCTCACAGTCTTAATCCCCATTTACAGATGAGGTAACTGAGGCACAGAGAAGTTAAGTGACTTGCCCAAAGTCACACAGCTAAGTGGTGGAGCAGGGATTAGAAACCACCACCTCTGACTCCCAGGCCCCTGCTCTTTCCACTGAGCCACGCTGCTTCTCACCTGTAGTCAATATCATTATCTTCCCTGCCTCACAAATCCATAATTTTGCCATCATCCTGTCTCATCTCTCTTATTTAGCCCATCTATTCAATCTCACCAAGTCCCGTCAGCGCTACCTTCACAGCATTGATAAAATCCAGCCTTTCCGCTCAATCCAGACTGCTACTCTGATGACCCAAACACTTACCCTATCAACCTTGATTACTGCATCACCTCCTCACTGACCTCTCTGCCTCCCATCTCTCCCTACCCCAGTCCACACTTGACCTCTTGCCCAGATGACTTTTCAAAAAAAATTCATCTGCATCTCCTGATTCCTCAAGAACTGGTTGCCTAACCACCTCTGCATCCCCCCACTTGGGAAAGGAGGGAAGAGTGGCCAAAAAGTAATGGAAGACATTGGGATAGACTCAAGGGGGTGAGGCGAAGGGAGTAGTTTGCTCTTGTGCTACCAATGATAGTTTGAGTGACGCAGCATGGCTTAGTGGAAAGAGCAGGGGTCTGGAAGTCAGAGGACCTGGGTTCTAATCTTGGCTCTGCCACTTACCTGCTCTATGACCTTGGGAAAGTCACTTACCTTCTCTGTGCCTCAGTTACCTCATCTTTAAAATGGGGATTAAATTTACTTAGACCCTGGAGTCAGGGACTGTGTCCATCCTGATTTTCTTCTATCGCCCCAACACTTAGAATAATAACTATTTAATAGGTACCATAAAAAAAGATCCTCCCACTCTGACTTAGACTGTAGGTCCCTTGTGGGACAGGGACTATGTTCAACCTGATTGTCTCATGTTTACCGATCAGTCAAAGAATTGTACTTACTGAACACTTAGTGTGTGCAGAGCATTGTACTAAGTAAGCATTTGGTACAATATAACAAGAGTTGATAAGTTCCCTGTCCACAGCGAGTTTACCTAGTCACTTAGTACAGTATCTGGCACATGGTAAGTGCTTAAGAAGTGCCGTTAAAAAAAAATGCAGGCACCTCTATTTTGAGAGCTCCAGCACCTTGAAGAATGTTTGGTGCATGACACTTTTTTTTAAAGGAAGTTAGGGTTTGAGGAGGTAGTTTTACTCCTCTGTCTGGCTAAGGTAACTCTGTACTCTAACAAATGTTTTCAGGTAATTTTCCGGATCCCCAGTTGTCCAAAATAATTCCTCCAAGTTTCAATGCTATCCTTCCTCCAAAGAAAATCCCTAGGGAATTTATTATGAAGTTCAAGCGTGGAGAGATAAACCCAGTCTCAGCCTTGCACCAGTTTGCCCAAATGCAACGTGTTCAGCTTGACCTTAAAGAAACTGTAACTACAGGTAAGTACATAAATGAATTTGCCCCATTCCCCTGGGAGTAGAAATCTATGTTCTGGGAGAGAACTAATTAGCTCAGAGATGTTTTGCTGCCTTTGAAGGTTGTTGGAGCGTGTCACATATAGTTCAGCAATATGTCGCCAATTCCTGACATAAAAGAAGGACCAGGAGGTCCTTATTGTCCTCATCAAAGAAATCTAGTAACAGAGAAGCAACTTTGCCTACTGGGAAGGAGCTCGGACTGGGGAGTCAGAGGACTTCTAATCCCGGCTCTGCCAGTTGTCTGTTCTATGTCAGGCAGTTAACTGCCCTGGTCCTCGGTTACCTCATCTGTAAATTGGGGATTAAATCTCACTCCCTCTTAATTAGGCTGTGTGCCCCATATGGGAGAGGGACTGTGCCCCGCCTGATTATCTTGTATCTACTCTAGCTCATAGTACAGTGATTGGCTCAGGTAAATACTTAAGTACCATTAAAAATAACACAAACACACATAACAAAAAAGCAGATTGCTGAGTATATCGGGATTTTGAGGCTGTGACTCATGCCCATTCAAGCTAAAATCTTTGCCTTGCTGTGGTTTGCCTTTTGGGCCCTGTATTTGAAAAAGCAAGGTGTGACATAGAGCAACTCTCTAGAGGGAATAAAATATTCAAGAGCTCTTCGTATTTTCACACTTTAAAATCCCCAGCTCTTGCTGAGTGGGATGGGAGCGAAAGCTCTGCAGTGTCCTGTTGCACCGAAATAAAGGAGGTGGTTTGACAAATCTCAACTCCTACTTCCTGTTTCCGCACATTACCCGACAAGGATTACGGTGGGTCCGTTAGCTTCTGTTTACTACGCCGCACGATTCAGCGGTAGTTTGGTTTGCAAACAGAATGAAAAGCTGAAGAAGAGGAAAAATGAAGGAAGGAAATGTTCCCGTTGGCCAGCAGGGTCAGCTTATCAACTACTCACATCTAAGAATTCAGACTACAATCTGGGGGCCATGATTTTGATCCTGAAAATTAGGTGGTAAAGGACTATAAAATTAGGCACAAGGTTAAAAGTCAATGGTTACGGTAATCCCAGCATTGCCCCCTGCCTGCTCTGTGACCTTGGCAAGTCAGTGTAACTTCTCTGGGCCTCAGCTTCATCATTGGGGATTTAAGGTCCGTTTTCCTCCCTACTTAGTCTGTGAGCCCCTTGTGAGACAGGGACTGTGTCTAACTTGATTAACGCCTATCTATCCCAACACTTAGAGCGGTGCTTGACATGTGCTTAACAAATGCAGTAATCTTCATAATGAGATTTGGGCAGTAAAACTCTGAACTCAACACTTAGGATATTGATTATCTGCTTTTCACAGTCATGAAATATTAAAGTTGCAGAGAAGCAGACTGGTTTCTATTTCTTTTCCGCCCCAAGATCCAGAATCATCCAACACCAAAGCTAGAAGCATGTGGCCTAGTGGAAAGAACACAGGCCTGAGAGTCAGAGGACCTGGGTTCTAATCCCAGCTCTGTCACTTGTCTGCCTTGTGACCTTGGGCAAGCAAGTCACAACGTCTCTGAGCCCTCGTCCGTAAAATGGGGATTAAGAGTGCAAACCTTATGTGGGACAGGGACTATTTCCATCCTGATTATCTTCTATCTACCCCGATGCTTAGGACAGTGCTTGGCACATAGTAAGTGCTTAACAAAGATCATTAAAAAAATACCTTAAGAAAAAAAAAGCTGGGTTCTGTGAACAAACAGGAAGTCAGGCAGTCTTCTATCCACTTTTCTGTCTTCGCTTGGCTCTTTGCGCTCCTAAAGCCTCTCGAAGTTGTGCTGGAGTTTTGAGTGTGACCTGGTCTGTTCGAGGATCTCCTGGAGGCTCCAAGCCTGTGAGTCTTTGACAGCTGGCCTCTGAATTCTCTTGGAATTGAAGCCTGTACTTCAGGGATCTCCAAGGGATCAAGGTAGAAGCAGCGTGGCTTAGTGGAAGAGTACGGGCTTGGGGGTCAGAGGATGGGGGTTCTAATCCCGGCTCCACCACTTGTCTGCTGCGTGACCTTGGGCAAGTCACCTGACTTCTCTTTGCCTCAGTTACTCATCTGGAAGATAGGGATTAAGAACGTGAGGCCCACTTGGGACAACCTGATTACCTTGTATCTAGCCAAGTGCTTAGAAGAGAGTTTGGCTCATGGTAAGAGCTTACTAAATGCCATCATTATTATTATTACAGAGCTGTGCACACAGGAAGTGCTCAATAAATACCATCAATTGATTGAGAGATGTGTGGACTGCCATCCTCAAAGACCCATGGATCACTCTCTCACTGCTATTGAACTGGAGTACTAGCACTGTACTTTCAAAAAAATGCAGCCAAGTGTATCTTAGTGTAAACATTTCCCTTCCCCTCCCTCTGAAGTGTTTTGGATAGAGGGACTGAAGCCTATTATAATTTAGCACAGATTAGAGCATATCGCTACTACTGTAGTACAGGATACCTAAGTGCTGAAAAATAAGTGCTGTAATTTAGTTATGTACATCTAAAAATCAAAATACATAAGTGGTGTACATTTACATTACTAGATGATCACATAACCAAAGTTACTCCAGTTTTTAATTCACTGTTTAATGTATTCATATTAAGTCAATTTTTGGATCTTGAGGTTGCATTCATGCACTTCACATTGTTTCCAATGAAAACTTTTTTTTTTCCTAGAAGTCTTCTGTTTAACACTGATTTCATGTAAACACTCTGGAGTTTTAACTGGGGTGTAGCAAAACTGTTGAAGCCAAAATGGCAGAATCCTGCCCACAAATGCTCATATCCCAAGAGCAATGGTCTGTTTTTGCAAAATGGTATTTAAGTGCTTACTACCTGCCAGGTACTGTACTAAGTTCTGGGTTAAATACAAGCTAATCAGATTGGACACAGTCCCTATCCCCCATGGGGCTCATTTTACAGATGAGGTAACTGAGGCTCAGAGAATTGAAGTGGCATGCCCAAGGTGTCACAACAGACAAGTGGCAGAGTCAGCATTAGAACCCAGGTCCTGACTCCCAGTCCCGTGCTCTATCCACTAAGCCACGCTGCCTCTCTTCTGTTGTACTTTCCCCTCTCATGGTGTTTAAATGGAAAGATGTTTTTAGTAGACCTTCCCTCCTGCACTGATAGCTATTGTTAAAAGAGATTTCATAGTAATTGAAAGAATTGGGATCGTGTGCCGTTGGGGAGGAAAAAAATGATCCTTCCTGCGGCCCTACCCATTGATCAAGGGAAGTTCAATTCGGATTGGTGCATAAAAATTAGCTAAAGACAATTGGTTAGAAATAATCCTAATAATGATACTCATGGGCCCTCATTTTAAAAATTGTATGAGGCTCAGATTATAAGAAATAATCTTTTTAGTAACATAGAGCCCTTAGTACCTTGCCTGGCACAAGGTAAGCAAATAACAAATGCCATAATAATAATAATAATGTGAGCAAAACATTACTGAAGTCTTTTTTTCCCCTTCCTCCATTTGAGATGTGTTGGTTCGAGATAAGCTATGTAAATTTTTTCCTGCTTCTTGACCTGAGCTGCTTTTTCTGGCCACAGGCCCAGTGAGACAATCCCTTCCTTTGCACATGGGCGTGTCGGCGTTAGGAGAAGCTCTGTGAGATAGTTGAGATAGTGACAGTTGGAGAAAGGGGCTGTTGATGGCACCAGAACCAGTCATTTGCATTGTTCCCTCCTATTTTCTCAACCCCTGAAGTGGTGGCCCCGACAAGCCTGCGGGCTCAGCACTTGCTAAGCCCTATATGTCCTGACTAACTCTGGCTGCCGGGAAGTAATGATAATAATAATGATGGTATTTGTTAAGTGCTTATTATGTGCAAATCACTGTTCTAAGCGCTGAGGTTGATACAAGGTAATCACATTGTCCCACGTGGGGCTCACAGTCTTAATCCCCATTTTACAAATGAGGTGACTGAGACACAGAGAAGGGAAGTGACTTGCCCCAAGTCACATAGCACCCGGCCTTGCCTCAACTCGGCACCCACATTTAACATCTCAGAGTGCTACTCGAGCGAGTTGGACGTGACATGATTGCCTCGCCTGGGTGAACTTTCCTTCACCCTCCTCAGGGGCCAGTGAAGTTCTGACCCAGCCTAAGATACAAGCCCAGATAGTAGCTGCTCTAAGCCGTTGATGTCCAGAGGACCTTTAGGAAGACAGCTTCCAAGGACAGCATAAACTCAGCTTTAGGGTCAACTTGGGCCTGAAAGCTCCCACCCATCCACCCCCGCATCAGCTTGCGGTAGAACTAGTAATATCGGCTCAGCATTCGCCTGCTGTCAGTAGGCTGATGGCTGGGTCAAAGCGAAACCTTAATGGATGTTCACGATATTATCTGTAGTGAGGAGGATTATATGTCTGCCCCTCTGGAAGTGTCAGAAATAGTTGAAGTAATTCGTGGTACAGCCAGTCGTCTCACCAAGTAGTCACTTTGTTATGGTTTTGCAAGATAATGGTTGGTTTGGGTTTTGAAAAATGGCAGCATTACCAACCTCATTTCACTGTTCATTTCTTTGAAGGTAATGTTTTGGGACCTTATTTTGCTTTCTGTGCTGTGGTGGATGGCATTCAATACAAGACTGGCTTGGGACAAAATAAAAAAGAGGCTAGATCCAATGCGGCAAAATTGGCTCTTGATGAACTTCTACTTCCGGATAATCCTGAACCAGAGGATTTAGAAACACCAGGTAAATAGTCCTATTACACTGTATTTCTGAAGTCCACTGGTCTTTCTGAAATATTCTTTATAAAGCTGGGCTTGAAAGGATTTGTGTTTTTTTCCAAGTAGAACCATCTCATGAGTGAAGGATAACTCTTGGTTCCTCAAGCAACACTGAAAAGCCTTATTTTAAAAAATAATTCCTTCTATTATTTATGTTAGATATTCTTATACTAAACATAGTGATGGAGGAAAATAGTTCTTTGGGAATCAATCTACTTAAAACAATCTCTCGGCAGGTGGATGGTGGAAATTGGAAAGCTTTGAGGCAAAATCAGGGGAAAGTGGAAACACACACACACACACACCACACACACCCCTCCTCCTTGGGCTGGGCCACGGGACTGGAATTTTGTATACATCCTAAGAAGCTGTCAGGAACAGATGCGAAATAATCAGTTCTGTTTTAGGTGTTCTAACTGGTCCAGGAAGCAGGCCAGTTAGCAAAGCACACGGGGGGAGGCGGAAGTTGGTTCCTCCCTAGGTTGTACAGTAGATCTGGGAAGATGGATGAAGAGTAGAACTCATTTTGCTACACCTGTGGGGAATGGCACTTCTCGAGTCCGACACTGGGGCCACAGCCAGTCCAGATAAAGTAATTTCAAGAACATGTTTCCTCAGTTTAAAATTTGAAGACTTTCAAAAGGACCCATTAAAATGTAGACTTTGAACAAAGATGTTTCAGAAACTTCTTTTAATGGGGGATTTTTCTATAGAGAACCTAGTTTTATTTGTCAGTCATCCTCCATCTCAGGAGTCCCATTCATGATTAAGGAAAACTGATGAGATGGCATTTGTGCTGCATGGACACAAAGCTGGTTTTTTCACTACGGCCTTGCTGTCGGTCCAGATACATGCATGTCGTTGGGAGAATGATCCCTAATTCTTCAGCCACATTCCATCCAGAATGCAGAGTGAAAACGTGTTATGGGCAGACTGACTGTTTTTTAAACGTGAAACTTTAGAAAAAACAAGAAATGCTATATAGATTTCCTAACGTGTGAATCTCTTTTTAGGTCCTCTCCTCATACCTGAGGAGCCTGTTGTTCAACCTGAATCAAAATGTACTCCAAAGACTCATTCCGGTAGGAGAGTTCATTCATTCATTCATTCAATAGTATTGATTGAGCTCTTACTATGTGCAGAGCACTGTACCAAGCAGTTGGAATGTACAAATCGGTAACAGATACAGTCCCTGCCCTTTGACGGGCTTACAGTCTAATCGGGGGAAACGGACAGACAAGAACAATAGCAATAAATAGAATCAAGAGACAAAAACAATAGCAATAAATAGAATCACGTCCAATTAACTGGAACTAGAATGTAAATTCTCCCATACTAACTAACGGTGTCCCTAGCACATTTCTGGTTGTCCAGAGCTTTGTAATCTATAAGTGCTCCTTGAATACATGCAGACCAACAATTTTAGTTTTTGATTTTTTTTAATTTCATGTGTCATCTTTAGTGAAGGATTATTTTATGGGTCTTGAAAATCATACCTAAATCTTTCTTCTGGTAGAAATTGGAAATAGGCAAGATTTGAAATTAAGAAACGTCTGCACCTGACTTGCCATCTATGTCCCCCTCTTCAGGCACCTAAAAGTAAGAAAGAGATGTGGAATTTGCAGGTGGTGGCAGTTGAGGTTTAGGGGTCAATTTCGTATGAAAAATGCCCATGAATCAGGTTTACCCCCTCTATCAGCATAAATTTTGCCTTCAGTCCAGTTGTGAGTTAAGAAAGTACATATGTGGATGCCCTGAGCTGGAGAGAAAGGTGAGGGTCTGTAAAAATGTCTGTGGCTGTTTTGTCTTTTTACTAAAGGAAGACATCAGCAATATGAAAAGATCTGTGGAGTCATCAAGGAGACATTTGATCATTTAATTGCTAAACATTCAGAGTATCAGAGTTGTAGCCGCTCATTGGCTGCTTTCATAATTGACGGGGGTAAGTCTAAACATTTCCGTTAAGTGATTTAGAAAAAAAAAATTAAAGGTTTAATTTAACCTTTAATTTAAAGCCCATTTAACTATGGGTTAAAGATCTACTGTACAGTAAATGTCCCATTTATCCACAGGCTGAGTAGCAATACTTCTGTTTATTCTCTTCTCTGATAATTTTTTTCTCTGTCTCTTCTCACCTCATTCCCCATAAGGGTTGCCTTCTCTTTGTAGGGAGGCCATGTTGACTCTGCTCTCTGACCCTTCTGTAGTGGAAAGCAGAGAAGAAGCCTTGGCCTTTTAATCCTATTTCTGCTGCTTTCAATAGCCTCCTCCTTCATATCCCCATGGCTTTCTGATAAGAATCATAATTTTCTGCCATAAGCTCATGAGTGCACACCCCTTTTTTATGTATCAGCAGGCTAGCCAGTGGAAAAGATAGGGGTAAGAGTGCGAGGTTTAGGCTAAAGAAATGCCACTTGTTCCACTTTAAACCCTACAAGTGGCTTCAACTCGTTCCCAGCCAACTGGAGAACCTTTGTGTGTGACACCCTGCCCAACAACTTTGTGTATATGGGAACACTAGGTGAAAATGATTTGCTTTTCATTTTCAGGTGGACAATGTGAAGTTGTAGCTTTAGGCACTGGAGAATACAATTACAGTCAAGGCATTCAACCTGATGGGAGGGTGTTACATGACACACATGCTCTTGTTACTGCAAGACGTTCTCTTCTCAGGTAAGATAATTACCCTTAGTATGGCACAGTGAAACTTGTTGCTTGTTTTGGTTTTTTATGGCATTTGTTAAGTACTTACTATGTTCCAGGCACTGTACTAGGCGCCGGGGTGGATACAAGCTAATCAGGTTGGACAGGGTCCTTGTCCCACATGGGGCTCAGTCTTTAATCTGCATTTTACAGATGAGATTACTGAGGCACAAAGAAGTTAAATGACTTGCCCAAGGTCTCAGAGCAGATGAGTGGCAACAGGATTAGAACCCGGATCTTTCTGACTCCCAGATCTGTGCTCTATCCGTGAGGCCATGTTTCTTCTCAGCTACTGTGTCTGACCTGGTTAGCTTGTATTGACATCATTTAGTAGAGTAATTGGTGCGTAGTAAGCCCTTGACAGGTATCACAGTGTATCATCTTAATTATTATTACCTCTCACCCCTGGGGTTTTGTAACTACTGGGAGGATTCTAAGAAGCACTTTCTCAACAAATTTCTTTATTCTTGGTGGAGAGTCGCTTAAACTGTTAGGATGGTCAAGACAGCTTTTAGTTAATTCTGTTTTAGATTTCTGAAATTGTTATTCTTTATTTTAGGTACTTTTATAGACAACTTCTACTGTTCTACAGTAAAAATCCCATCATGATGGAAAAATCCATTTTTTGTACTGAACCAGCATCTAATTTACTCGCTATAAAGCAGAATACAAACATTCACCTATATTTGAATCAGTTACCAAAAGGATCTGCTCAAATAAAGTCACAGTTGTAAGTAGTTGTTGTATATAAACTGTAGAATACACTCTTGTTGATGGATAGTTTCTGCCTCCCATTCTGTGGCATGGTCATTATTTCTCCAGTTCCCATCCCTGAGTGAGAAATGGTGCACGTTTCTCCCTTACGTCTGAACTTTCAGATGACTAGGTTTCTTTTAAAAATATATATATACATATATCCATTTAATTATATTTATATAGTTTTGTCCTTGAGTGTTTTGAATATGAGCGAGAAAGTATGTTTCTGTTTGTGAAAGACATTAATGCAGCATGTGTAAATTCATGTTCAATTATCAGGTTGTTCCTCCAGCTTGGAGGTATGAAAGATATTGGTTAGTGAGAGAGCTGGCTTGGGAAAGTTTGGAAAAGAAGTGACGAGGGGGTTTGAGAAAATCTTAGGCTTCTCCTAATTCCCTTAAACCAGCTCTCTCCATAGCCCTCCTGTCTTTGCTCCTCCAAGATCCTTAAAGTTGCCTCAGTCTGGCTCCCTCTTCCTTTGCAGCCACCACCTCAACCTTAGCTTTCACCTCCTTCCTTCTCCATGGCTCTCTGTTATTTGATAGATTTGGGGAAGGATGTACATGTGTGTGAGGAGGAAATATAGTTTTTCTTCAAGTTTGAAAGTGAACATTGTAGCCAAGTGACTTTTCTGGGGGCTAAATTTAACAATGGATCAGTGATATAGCCATTTAGTGAGCTCCTTCTCCTTGCTCTTGTCTCTTCCTGGGGCTAATGGGCTTCGTGTAGGGGCATCATCAGAATTATGCAGCTCCCTTATTTCCCTTCACTGGGGCCATTACTGTCTTTTTACCTATAGCCTTTTACAAAGTCTGAAAAATTGGCAAGTACCGGCTTTTTTCCTCAGCATATCGGCTAACAAGCTACTTTTTCTGTTACGATCTGTTTTAGACGGCTCAATCCTCATTCCATATCTGCATTTGAGGCTAATGAAGAACTGAGCCTCCATGTGGCTGTAGAAGGCAAGATTTATCTAACCGTATACTGCCCTGAAGACAGTGATGGTAGAATAAGCAGTATGTCCTCAAGCGACAAATTGACAAGATGGGAGGTACTTGGTATTCAAGGAGCACTGCTGAGTCATTTTATTCAGCCAGTTTACATCAGTAGCATACTTGTTGGTGAGCTTGGTTATTTAATTCTACATGGCTATTTCTCTAGTTTTTCTCCAGAGTTTTTTTGGGGGGTTTTTTATGCCCCTCCATGTGATATTATTAATGGAAACTGTGCACTGTGCCACAGAAGAAACTTTATTCAAGTATGTAAAAAGGGATTAATTAATTCAGGATGTTAGTTTCTAGATAACCTTGTTGAAGCATCACCCTCCAAGTGATGGTCCATAATAGTTACTCCAAAGACTTCCTACTCATAGAGTAGTACACAGTCTTACTGGCAGTAGAAACCAGCCCTGTGAGGTTTTTAGCTTCAAGAACTGGACTGTGTCCAAAATTCTTATCTCTTTATCTGAGGAAGGGAAATCTTCCTTGAGATGTTGACTTGAGTCTGAAGGCAAATGGGTGACTTAAGTAGTGGTCCTCACATATGGAAGGGGATACGAGAGTGGCCAGCTACTTTCCAGCATCCCTGAGGTAATATCAAGGGATTCAAATAAAAAGCCTACATTGTGGGAGAAATTTCAAGAGTGAAAGATGTAAAACCTTTTTCACTGGAAATACTTTATCAGTAAAAAGGAGAGTGAATTATTTAGATCCAGCTACCTCTGGAGTCCCTTACCTTATTTATTAGGATTTCAGATTTTCCTCCACATTAGGCAAAAACTGCTTCCAATTAATAATAATAATGTTGGTATTTGTTAAGCGCTTACTATGTGCCGAGCACTGTTCTAAGCGCTGGGGTAGACATAGGGGAATCAGGTTGTCCCACGTGGGGCTCACAGTCTTAATCCCCATTTTACAGATGAGGGAACTGAGGCACAGAGAAGTTAAGTGACTTGCCCAGAGTCACACAGCCGACAAGTGGCAGAGCTGGGATTCGAACTCATGAGCCCTGACTCCAAAGCCCGTGCTCTTTCCACTGAGCCACGCTGTAATGATGGTATTCATTAAGCACTTATTATATGCTAATGTAAATACAAGCAAATTGAGTTGTACACAGTCCCTGTCCCATTTGGGGCTCAGGGTCTCAACCCCCAATTTTACAGATGAGATAACTGAGGCCCAGAGAAGTGAAGTGACTTGCCTAAAGTCACATAGCAGACAAGTGGTGGAGTGGGATTAGAGCCCATGATCTGACTCCCAGGCCCATACACTATCCACTTTGCCATGCTGTTTCTCCCTATTGGTTTCAAGGCTTTCCCCCAGCTCTGCCTCTTATCTGCTGTGTCCTTGGGCAAATCACTTCCCTTCTCTGTGCCTGTTACCTCATATGTAAAACAGCAATTAAGACCATGAGCTTCATGTGAGGCATAGACTTTGTCCTACCTGATTAGCTTGTATCCACCCCAGCGGCTTAGTACAGTTGCTGGCACTTAGTGACCACTTAACAGATACCATAAAAACCCTCAAAATTTGTATATTCAGTCCTAGCCCAGGGACACGTATGTAAAATGTTCTTCAAAAATGTGGTGGTATCTATTGTGTTGCGGGATACCTTTGCCTCAACTTAAATAGGATTTATTAGGTTCCAGTTTAGAATCAGGTTTGACATCATGACCAACCCCAAAAGGTAGTGGAAAATTACACTTCAGATCATTCCCCAGTACCCCTCTTCTGTCATCCCTCCCCATCCGCTGTTCCCAGTAAGTCAGGTATAGCTTGCAGGAGAGAGTCGAGTTTGAGGAAAATTAGAGGGAGTTGAAGTGTAAATTTCTGGGTCTACAAGTAGACTTTTGCAGCTTTCTCCCTGGCTGCTGTTTTTAACAATTTCTGTAGATAATTATTATTTTATTTTTCAGGAAATGGAAGCTGCAGTGACACTAGAGGGTTGGAAATAGCTATAAAACAGCGCGTTGATGATACTCTTACTTCAAAACTTCCTATGTTTTACTTGGTGAACAGACCTCATATTAGTTTGGTTCCTTCTACATATTCATGCAACATCGAATTGGAATACAAATCAATTAGTCTGAATTGGACCCAAGGGGATATTTCTTTGGAAATTGTTGATGGAGCCAGTGGGAAGATCACAGAAAGGTTAGGAATTTAAATCTTGAAAAAAGTACATGTTTCCTTACCCAGAACTACCTGATTTACTGGTCTCAAATTTGGTGTATAGAATGCCAGACCAACATTTTAAAAGATTTAGATAATTCTGTAAATTATGCAATGTGAATGAATGTTTCTCAAGTCATTGAGGACTAACCTCTTGCAGAACAGTTTGCTCTTCCCAATTTTCCTCTCAACCTCTTGGTTTTTCTGAATTATCGGGTCACATTAAATAATTTCTCTTTTCTTTAGACTACGCATACATTTCAGTAAAGTAATAATATGCAAAAATTTTCAGCCCCTGCAAAATACATTCAAGATCACCTAAAAATGATTACCAGTCTCTTTTATACTCAGTGGACTGATGGGTACCCAATTGGGGGTCAGACACATTTTTTTCTAGGTGTTCCATTCCAGAAGTCAAAATATGGTTTTCTCACTTGTAAGACTGCCCACCCGAATAAATGAGGCATTCAGGTTATGTATTAACCGCTTTAGTCCATTTTTTTAAGACAATTTTGAGGTTGTGCAGTTTTTCACATTTCATCAGCACCATAATTGCTCTAGGATCTAGGTGGAGGAAGAGGCAGGGAACCTAAGATCTGTTTTTGCCAGCTTCTCTTAGTGTGCTCTACCAGTCGGGGCTCTCCTCCTCAGCATGATCATGAGGACTAACGACTGGAAAAACATATAGCAATCAAAATTTCATTTATCGAAAGAAACAACTGTTCCATTCGCAAAAACATTTCAGGTGCTGGGCATCGCATCTCTCTTACCGCCCATTATTTTAGAATCCGTCCTAGTCTCAGCCCGTATTACTCAGAACTGATTTGCAACCTAATTTCAAAGGACAAACAGAAAGCTTGGGAATAAAAGTTCCATCAGGCATTTGTGTCAGGCGTTAGGCATGTAAAGATCCTGAATAAAAATATTAAGCATCACTTGACCAAGTAGATGTAATTTTGAATGTTTGATGATATATGCTCTAGATAACATGTGATTTTTCCCTCTTCTTTAGTTCTCCATTCAAAAGTGGCATATCAATGGCAAGTCGGCTTTGCAAGGCTGCAATGTTGAGTCGCTTCAATCTTCTTGCCAAAGAAGCTAAAAGAGAACACTTACTTGGCATTAAAACATACCTTACAGCAAAAGTAAGAATTGTTCAAACAGTAATTTCAATATTTTTTTTTCCAGATTCAGAAATCCATTCATTCAATCGTATTTAGAAAAGAATAAGTTTAAAATAAAGTCCCAAATGAAATACACTTGTTTGTTAGCCCCACAAGCTGCAATATTTGAGTGCCCTTTGGGTGTATCACACTCTTCTAGTCAGTACAGGAGTAGCAAAAGTAACTAATAATTTGAATTTGGCATGAGTGTATTTGTGTTTGCAGGTTCAAAATTTAGGCTGGATTCATTTTTTCAATCTTATTTATTGAGCGCTTACAGTGTGCAGAGCACTGCACTAAGCACTTGGAAAATACAATTCGGCAACAGATATTATGGATATTGCAATTTTTCTGTAGAAATTCCTTGTGTTTCTCCATTGCAAAATCATGGTTTTCCTTTATAGAAAAGGCTTTTCCTCTTTTACAGTGAGTTTCAGAAGCTCAAAATTTCATTCTTACCTTTTGATTCCTCTTGTCTTTTGCCTCCCACATTTAGACAGTTGTTAATCAGTGGCATTTATTGAGACTCTGACCGTGTGCGGAGAACTGCACTAAGTGCTTGGGAGAGTACAGTACAACAGAGTTGGTAGAATACATTTCCTGCATGCAATGTCGAATCTGTTCATTCTTTCTCCACATAATTTCTCCCAAATCCTCCCCTTCTTCTCCGGCATCTTTCCACCTATGCTTCCTTCTTACCTTTTTAGTCTTTTTGTTCTCTGAGTCCTATTTTGCACTCTTTGCTATTTCTAAGCTAATTTCTTTTGGAGCATATTCTTGACTTCCCTGTTTCTGACTTGCTGTGACCAATACCCGTCTCCCCTTATGTGGAACTCCCTTCCTCATCTTCGAAGTCCTCTAAAAAAAATCCATCTCCAGGAGGCATTCCTCAATTAATTCCCATCTCCTATTAGCAGATGTATATTATTGACCAGTTTATAAATGCATCAGTTACTTTTTTAGCCTGTTTATGTTTTTATTCATTTTAGTTCTGCTTCTTACTCTTGGTCCTAGTGTGTGTTTGCTGTTTGTCTTCTTGTCTTTCCCTGTTCGGCTGTAAACTGCTTCTGCTTCTACCACATGATCCCAAATCCATTGCACAGTGCTGTGTACATAGTAGTTCTCAGTAAATACTGATAAAGGATCCCCCTCCATTTCTAAAAGTACAAAACTATTATACTTAAAATGCTCATGTTTTAGGTAATTCAAAAACCTTCTGATAATTTTTTAAATGTAACTCCAGAATTTTAGATTGTTGGCATATTTAGTATTCATTAATAATGTTATGCTATTTGAAGACTCGGGCAAGAAATTTTCAAATTCCATACTAATAAAAATAACCAGGTTCTCTATTAATCCCTGGGATAGCTACAAGGCAATCAGATCAGATACAGTGGCTGTCCCACATGGGGCTTGCAGTTCAAGAGGGGAGGAAAATAGGTAGCTTATCCCTATTTGACAAATGGAAAACTGAGAGACAGAGAGGGTAAATGACTTGTCAAAGGTCACACAGCAGACAAGTGGCAGAATTAGAATTAGAACCCAGGTCTCCTGACTCCTAGTCCCATGCACTTTCCATTTAGACTACATTGCTGACTCCTTTATTGTCTTTCTCTCATAACTAGTGTAACCCAGAGTTGGCCTAATGAGGGATCTGAATAAAACAAACAGGTGGTAGGGTTTTAGAGGTTCTTTTTATTCGATAAATTTATCTCATGTTACCCGGAGTCTTTTTAAAAATTAGTTTCTTTGGAGACCTTATTGCTAGATGGTCAAACTCTTCCTGTCAGTATTTACTACTCTAAATAACACAAATTATTTCTCTCTTTTTAAGGGTATGTCAGGACCTTACCAAGAAGCTAAAACACTGTTGAAATCCTATTTAAAGCAGCATGGCTACGGGTCCTGGATTGTGAAGTCTTCATGTATTGACCAGTTCAGCATATGATTTAAGGGAGTAGCATTCTTTGTTGCAGTTTTCTAGGTGTGTTTTTCCGGTAAACTTGTAAAAGATATTGATAATTTTCAGCTTTCAAATCAGTGTCATAAAACAGCAGTGTCATATGATTGCTGAAATTTGCCAATTTCCACTACATAGACTTTTTAGTAAAGCAGTTTACCTTGTTCAGCTTGGCCATTCTGCATTTGTTTTTGTTATCTTTACAGAACCATTGTCTAATCTCATATACACCTTAAAAGAAAACTCATGCATTGTTTCAGAGGGAGGATCCCACCATACCCATTATTTCCACCAGTGGCTCTACAGATGCCATTCCATAGGCTTAGGTTTTTTCCTAGATATTTATGAATTTCAAGAATATTCATGAATTACTGCATAAATAACTAAGGGGTCTGTTTCCTCTTTGTGAAAAACTACTTAGAGGGACTTTTTTTCTGGTTTTCCACCCAGTAGGAAATTTAATATAGAAGGAGGGAAAAGAATGCTTTTCTTTTCCTTTATTCCAGTGAGTGGTTCCCAACCAGTGGACTTGGGGATACTATTGGGCTGATGAGGAAACTTTTCTGGTGTGCTCTGATTATTTTTCACTGTGCAAACATCGGCCTGTGGGTTGGAGGCTCAGCCAGATCACAGTCATGGAAGGAATCTTCTTCTATGTAAAAAGTCCATAAGTGGTTTTATGAGCTCACCTTCTGTTTCCTCCTCTCTTCATTCTTCCAGGTTTCTGGTAGGGGAGTAGGAAGAATGTGGGGGCACCCAGATTGCTTTTCATATATTGAGTATGTCCTCAATCATAATAATATTTATTACATTTTCACTATGTACCAAGAACTGCTAAGCCCTGGGGTGGATACAAGATCAGTCTGCTCGATCAAGAAGACTTGGGGATGACTGCACTTACCTTTTCCTTCTCCTACTTGGCCTGTTTGGAGTGTTGGCCTCCACTTAAGGCAGTGGAAAATGCTCATTCCTAGTTTATGGCCAGGGACCATTAGGCAGATTGACAGGTGTTAGTTGCTGTTTTGCCACAACAATGTCCTGAGCACACATTCCACTGAATGCAGACAACTGGCTGGAGCTTCTGGAACTGGAATACTGGAGGCAGAATTTAAAGGGAAGAGGCAGCCAGGGATTGGTGATCCCTTTGGGGGATAGGAGGAGAATAAGATGACTAAAAGCCAAGGCAACGAGATGGAAGTGACACCTAGGAAAGGAAGAGCAATAATGAGAATGTGGGATGAGGAAACTATTCTATTGAGCTGCATTGCTGACACCACCAAACAGCCGTATAAATCTGCACGGCTCTGAACTTTGTCCTCAGGGGTCTCAACGCCAGGTGGAGAAGAGTAATCTAACAAAAAACCATTACAATTTTGTGAAATATCAAGAGCCTCTCTGTACTCTGTGCCATATAAGTAGGCAAGCTGTGGAAAACTGAGGAAGGGCCACAGTGTCTTTGGGTAGACCACAAAGTGAAGTATCAAACCTCATTCCCACTTGAAGTTCTCTTAAGCAATTGAAACATCAAGCCTTTTATCAGACCTCATTTCTAATTGAAAGTCTATTAAGTAATTGAAATAGGCCTTCTAAATGGTTGTGGGACACGGACCGACCACAGATGTCAAATGCACATCCTTGAGCAGTTTCATCAGTGTGACAAGAGAATTCTGGAATTCAGTCATTTGACAAGCATCAAGTCACGTTAGTCATAACACAACTTCACTGGGGGAGACAAATGAAGAGGATGAATGATAATCGGGATACGAAATGGATTGTTGCTCATGAGCTTAAGTGGGGAGGGACCATAAGAAAAGAAAGTAAAAGTAAAGTTCAAGCAGTAGTACTGATTGCCTGCTGTGTGGAGATCACTATATTAAATGCTTGGAAGACTTCAATAGAGCTAAAAGATATGATCCCTGTCCCCAGGGAGTCTGTCATTTAGCAGAGTGTAAACATACAGTGAAGCACAAACGGATATAACCCTTGGAGAGCCAGGTCTAGCCCAGAGGCACCAAGCTCCTGAGGCCAGATCAGACTATAGTAAGCCAAATTAACCCCTGGTGGTCTCCCTCCTTCCTACACCCATTGGTAGGAGCAGTGACCACTCCATTCAGGTAGGACTGTTCCGTGGACCACTGGAGAAACAACTCCCAACAGTGCTGGGGAGAATCACGTGCATTAAACGCCCCCTTTGAAGTGAGCTCAGACTTTGTTTCCTGCCATTAGGCTTGTCTTTGTAGCTTACTGTGTGACTGAAATGATGGGGATGTAATATGAACATGCTAGTGTGATGGTGCCCAAGCTTAATAGCGGTGAAACTGGACCTAACCCAGAAGACACTCCCGGCTTCTGGAGCAGCTGGATCAGCACTGCCTGGGAGCCATACTCAGCATGCAAGAGCAAGACATGATCACCTTCATTGATATCCTGGAACACAGGTAAGGCTCAGAGTAACATAAGTACACTGGGTGAACTCTAAGAGGAGAATGGGTGATGGGCTGGCTTGAAATGGAAGTCCTGCAAGTAGAGAAGGCAGAACAGCTGTTTCAAGAAGCAGAGAAATGGACGGCAGAAGAGGCAACAGCCATAGATAGATCAAAGAGGTGTGCAGCACTCAGGAGAGTGGGTTGTGCTTCTTGTTAGGATGTTTAAGTGCTTCATATGTGCTGTGGCCTGTACTAAACACTGGGAAAAATGCAAGATAATCAGTTTGGACTCAGTCCCTGTTCTACATTAGGCTCACAGTAAAATAGGAGGGAGTAGGATTTAATTTCTAGCCTGTGAGGCCGTTGTTGGGTAGGGATTGCCTCTATCTGTTGCCGAATTGTACTTTGAAAGCGCTTAGTACAGTGCTCTGCACACAGCCCTCAATAAATACAATTGAATGAATGTACCCCCATTTTACAGATGAGGAAACTGAGGCACAGAGAAGTGACTTGCCCAAGGTCACCCAGCCAACAAGTGGAAGAGTCAGGATTAGAATCCAGGTCCTCTGACTTCCTATACTCTCTCTCTCCAGTAGGCCTTGCTGCTTCCCTTGAGCAGAGGCTCTGGGAACATCGCAAGTCAGAAATTAGAAAACAGTGGAAAGCATTGAAAATATCAGTGGAAAAAGTGGAAAACCTTTGTCAAAGGCCTGTCTTTACATGCACATGATACTGAATATATCGTTCCTTAAATTCAACACAGGCGTCTCTCCGATCCTCAGAAGTCTCCATTGACACTCCGGTTCCCTCCACATCAAGCACATACTGCTCACTATTGAATTCTGGGCTCTCCACCAAATCACTCCACTTACATATCCACTTTCTCAACCTTCAACTCCCCCCACCTGTTTTCTTCATTCGTCCCAAGTTAACCTTCAAGCTGTTCTTTGCACTTGATTCTCTCATCTGTCTCTTCTCTCAAGCTGTTCCCCCAGCTTGGAGCTCCCTCCCACCCCGAATCCATCAGACCACAGTCCTCCCCCATTTCAGGGGGTACCTGAAAAGCTCATCTCCAATGGGTGCCTTTCTCATTTAATTCCAATATCCCCGTCTTATAAACCCATTGGCCATCTCTAGCATTTATACTCTCCCCCGCCCCTCCCCTCAGGTCTTAGGCATGGTTGTTATTCAGCAGTAAATTCATGGGTTTTTTTTTATTACTTTGTAAATGCTTTTAAGTCTGTCTCCTCCATTAGTGAGCAAGCTTCTTGTTGACAGGGAATGTCACTTGTATGTTGTACTTCCAAAGTTCTTAGTACAATTCACTGCAACTAGTGAGCCCCATAAATTTTGCTACTGCTACTAGTAAGTTTATTGTTGAGCATTTGCATAAGGGTTATTTCTAAAAGAACCCATTTGAATTAAACAAGAGACAAGTTAGCAAATATTGTCATCGTAGTAACATCAATGAATCACATCGTTACTGAGTTGCAGGTCTCATTTCTTTCATAAAGAACTGAAATAGATGGATGAGCTAGTAGCGTGGGGGGAAAGATAATAATCACACTTTGATGTAAAGACGTGAGAAAGCATATTGTTGGGTAAACAGGAAATGTATGAATTTCCTCTTTAAGACATTCTTTGATCCAAATGGCATCCTGTAAACTAAGCCGATTTAAATTAGAACACTTTCGTTGGGTTTGGTCACATGGCCTTCTAAGATGTTCTCCTTTATGTTCATTTTAATAGTTCCAGCCCTGACAATAGAAATTATTATAAACACCAGAATACCTCTTCACCCCTGAATTGTAGTTTTTGCTGCAACTGAATCACTTTGATTTAGGATTTTCAGAAATCGCTTTTCAAGGTTGGATTTTGTACGTTTTCCACTTTCAGGGCAGCAGTAGTTTAACACAGAACATGCCAACAAAACTGAAAACATTTTCCTAAGAGGTCAGTACCAAAGTATATTGTGCTTTTAAAGGCATTTTATTTATCTTCGATATGTCGGCACCTGAAAATTGTTACTTAATATATTGATCTCCAGTATTAAGAACTGAATAAGGATATCATTCTTATTAATGATTAATGCCTGAATTAAATTTTACCTCACATGGCTATTCCTGAACTCTGAAGTCCCTCTAAAACGATTAGTTGTGTAGATAAATGCATAATCAAAGCCTTGTCTTCTCTATCTTTTTACAGCTATGTTGTAATTGTCATCTTGACAGTAGTTCTTTAAAAGCTTAGGGTCAGGAAGTGACTTCTCAAGGGGATTTCCTTGAAGATAATATTAGACAAAATGTATGAGAATACAGTTTAAAATTCCTTTTATTGTAGGTTTTAATTTTGGCTTCCCTGTAGAGTTTGCAACTCTGGTGCTACAGGAAGTGAGCCAGAACCTGAGATCTAGAAATCATAGTGCATACACTTGATAGGTGACCTACAGATTTAAAGTCAGTCAGTGACCCAGCAGTTGCCTAATGCTCAGCTATCTCCAGTCCAGTCACCATAACAGCCCAGGGAAAAATAGCAGCCAGAGCCCCTTTGCCAGTGATGGAAGCATCCCCCATCCATCCCAGCCACTTTACTTCCAGTGAATTGAAGAATGCATTTTCAGAAATGGAAAAAAATTAACAGAAAGGAATTAAAAAGATGCAATCCAACGCCCCCATCCAACTGCCCTTTTACTTTTGTTTAGCTTCCCCCTTGTTGCTTTCCACTCATCCCCAACCACACCTGTTTAACTCCCTGCTTACCCCAAATTGAAAAAATACAGCTCATTTCCTCCTCTTTTGTTTTTCTCTATCCCTCTGTTTTCCCCTCTTCTCCATGCTTTCTCTCGTCTCTATTTTTCTCTCTCATCTCCATTTTCATCCTTCCCTTCATTTCTTCTAAAGATGTCTCTGACTACCCTAACCAATTGCAGATAGAGCAGATGCTCTGGTATTTGGGGACCAGTACAGAGGTTTATGGAGGGAAATGAAGAGGGTGTTTGAGGCCAGGTAATAAAGGTGAAAGGTTGTGATTTTTCAAATTGGTAACTTTGACACTTAATTGGCTGGGGAGGGGAAAACAGCATCAATGGAGAAGGGTCAAGAGAATAAAAATTGAAGTGTGGAAATAAGGGAACAAATGGGAAATGTCAGGTAGGTGAAGGGGACATCAAGGACTGAGGACAGAGGAAGATGTAAAGTGGGGTGATTAAAACAAACTATTACCTGGGGATGGAATGTAGGGGAAGTAAGAGGGAAGGCGACTAGATTCCTTTTCTCCATTTCTGAAATGAAGTAGTAAACCATTATATATGCATATATATGATACATTTTAAATTTTTTATTTTTTAATTGTGTTTGTTAACCACTTACTATGTGCCAGACACTGTGCTAAGCAATGGGGTAGAGAAAAGTTAATCAGATGGGACACAGTCTGTATCCCACTTGGGGGGTCACAGTATTAATCCCATTTTGCAGATGAGGTGATTGAGGCACTGGTTATTTAAAGTGACTTGCTCGAGGTCACACAGGTAAATGGCAGAGTTAGGATTAGAATCCAGGTCCTTTGACTCCCAGGCCTGTGCTCTTTCCACTAAGCCACACCGCTTCTGCTCTGATGCTTTTAATATTTGCGATATCTGTATGATCTGTCCATTTGTATTTTGGAAGTAGCGGGTTGTGTATTGCCTTGTTTGGATACGAAGAAGATCTTAGGCAGCAGGGTGGGAGACCTGAAAACATGATATAGTCAATGGATCTAGTCCATCTGGGTAGCCTGTTTCTCAGGCTCAGGAAGGTTCACAACCAGTGAAGGCTTCTCTCAAAGTGTAGACAGGAGGGGAGAAAGGTCTTCACATTTACATGGAGGCTAGCACAGTAGTTTCAATGTGTTGTCCTGAATGGATCCGTATTTGTCAGCGACTCAGCTTGACAACCAGCCACTTCCAAATTTTGATTGTTCAAGGAAGGCTTTTTAGGTATGTGGTACTAGGGGATTTGTTCTACAGAGTCATAAAAGCCAGAGCCTAGAGACCTACAAGCCCCCAATTTACCCACCACAGATACTCGCAGTAAAATTGGGAGTCGGGGAATTTAGCATTTTTTTGTCAATACTAGTAGGAGGGTACTAATTTCCGTCTCCCCCTCTAGATTGTGAGCTGTTTGTTGACAGGGAACTTATTTATCAACTCTGTTGTATTGTACTCTCCGAAGTGCTTATTACAGTGCTCTGCACAAAGTGTTCAATAAGTAGTATTATTTGATTAATTGGTGTATGGCACTTAGGCACTTGGGATGCCTGAAGAAAGTAAAGTAAGAAGTCTGGGAAGCAGCGTGGCATAGTGGATAGAGCACGGGCTTGGGAGTCAGAAGGTCCTGGGTTCTAATCCCGACCCTGCCACTTGTCTGCTGTGTGATCTTGGGCAAGTCACTTCATTTCTCTGTGCCTCAGTTACTTCATCTATAAAGAAGGGCCTAAGACTGTGAGCCCCATGTGGGACAGGGACTGTGTCCAACCCAATTACCTTGTATCTACCCCAGCACTTAATACAGTGCCTTGGGTATAGTAAGCGCTTAACAGATACCATAATTATTACCATTATTATTATTATGTTACATATTCCCTGCCCAGGAGGTTCTTGCACTAACAGAGGAGAGAAGCCTCAAAACTTTTACCAATAGAGTTGTCAGGGTAAATAATTGGATATACTACTGAATAAAAGGATAGACGAAAATGCTGAGGACGGGTATAAATAAGTTCATAAGTGATAGAGATGGCTGATGGGTCCATACAACTTGAAGGCAGAGGATAAGGAGCCATCCAAGGATGAGAGGTTGAAGATAACAGGACAGGAAAGAAGGAGAGTGGAAGGATTTTAGAAGTTGAGAGGGAATGGGGGCAGAGGCAGTAGATTTTGAGACAGGAAGGAGCCCTCCTGTGGAACAACTGAGAAGGAAGGGAAGGAGAAGAAATATATAGTGGTGAAAAGGTGATTAAGGGGCCTCAGGTCATACATGCCCACTGATTTATTTTACCAATGAAGTTGGCATGGTCAACAGTGGTAAGGAAAGATGGTGGCTGGGACACAGGGGTTCCAGGAGGGAGTTAAGGGTCTTGAATAGTTGGGAGCTGTGAGAGTCTGTGAGAGAGGAATAAACATATGTTGCTGAGCTGGAGGAAGAGCTGAATTAGAGCAGCTCAGAGTGAATTGGAAGGGGCAGAAGATGACCCAGCATCTAGATTTTTGCTAGCAACACTCACATTTAAGTGAATGGAAGAAACAGTTTTTGAGGTTGATCTGGGGCTGGGAGGTGGGTTGTAGGTACTGTACTATTTTTTTGTTTCAGTTTTTCCTTCACAATTTCCTTTCCTTTTGCAACACTACAAAAAAAACTTAGAGAAGAAAGTTTATACTCTGCCAACCATATATGTCTAGAAACCAGATTCTCTGAGGAAATTTTGTTGAATTGGTTACTTGTAAAGAAGGAGTTTGAGTTCTCAGAACTTTTTGGAGCTTCTGGAGTGAGAGTACTTAAGTCCTCTGTTTGAATGCATAACACCTCCCCCCTCACCCCGCCACCTCTCTCTCTCCCAAGCAACCTTGTTTCTTGATATGTGGTATAATTGATTAACCAGACCAGGGATGCTAGTTGCCAGGGATGCTTTTTCCTATCTTCAGAACTTAGGGACGTATATGTATTTGTATATTCAATATTTAATCAATTCTTTTATCTTGATATATTATTCTATTTCCTGCCTTTTATTCTGAATGTGGGGGTGAACTAGAGAGTAGAGGCTTGAGGAGGCAGGACTTTGAAGGGACAAGGAGGGAAAAAGTGGAAGGAAAGGAGGAGGAAAAGAGCGGTAGAGAGAAGGTAAGTAAAGAGGGGAAGAAGAATGTAGAAAAAGATGCAAAAGGAGGAATATCTATTTCTCCAACACCCAGAGTTGGAAGTGAAACCTGAACAGGCTGGAACTCAGTTCTTGTAAAATAATAATCATAACAAAAAACACTAATAATAATATTTAAGTACTTACTGTGTGCCAAGCACTCTTCTGAGTGCTGGGGTGGATAAAGTTCATCAAGTTCCAAAAGGGACTCACTGTCAAAGAAAGCGGGAGAACGTGTATTGAATCTCCATTTTGGAGATGCTGGAACTGAAGCACAGAGAATTTAACTGACTTGCCCAAGGCCACAGAGCAGGTATATGGCAGAGGCAGGATTAGAACCCAAGTCCTCTGACCCCCAGGTCCGTGATCGTTTCTCTAGGGAAGTCCAGGAATCGTCGCCTCCCCATCAGGTCCATGCAGAGGGTATCCTGGGGGGGGACTCACAGGTGCAGGGCAGCTAGTACTAAGTGGCTCCCACTCTAAAAGCACCAGTTTCCCTTTCGTCCACCTCCCCGATTCTTGGTGCTGTCACCCCCCTGGCTAATACTGCCCGCAACTGATTTGAGCCTTTGAAAATCTTCATTTATCCTCCATGAAGCAGTTGGGTTCGCCTGACCCAATCCGGTTCCTCCAGACTCCCTGGCTGCCTTATTGCTTTCCCCAGCTGACTAACCCCAACCTTAATCTTTCCTTTAATAATGTTGATATTTGTTAAGCGCTTACTATGTGCCAAGCACTGTTCTAAGCACTGGGGTAGATACAGGGGGTAATCAGGTTGTCCCACGTGAGGCTCAAAGTTAATCCCCATTTTACAGATGAGGTAACTGAGGCACAGAGAAGTTAAGTGACTTGCCCACAGTCACACAGCTGACAAGTGGCAGAGCCAGGATTCGAACTCATGACTTCTGACTCCCAAGCCCGTGCTCTTTCCACTGAGCCATGCTGCTTTTCACCTTCCCCTTCTCAATCACTGTCTTCTTCCTACAGGGGCATGCTGGTTAGGATATATTTGACTTTCACCCCTGCCAGTGCCTTATTTATGGTCTTCTCAGGGCCAGGGAGCCAAATCTGAATATTTCCCTTCATCCCCAGAGCCTCCCACCCCTTGCCTTAACTCTGCCTGATCGAGGACTGCTTGTCACCACACAACCCTGCTGTAGCTGCTGCAGCTGGAGCTCCAGGCTTCTGACCCCAACCCCTCTGCCCCCTCCCCGCTCTCCCCCAAATGCTCTGTATGCAGAAAGCGCTCAATAAACACCATTGATTATCACTCCCTGTGGCCCCCCTCTGCACACAGAAAGCACTCAATAAATACCACTGACTGGTTATCACTCCCTGTAGCCCCCCACGGAGTGGACTCCTGTGATTCCTACTACATCCTTGTTCTTCCTCCTGTTCCTATTACTGGTAATTCATTTTTGTCTATCTGTCTCCACCATTAGATTGTAAATTCCTTGAGCGCAGGCACTTTATAAATAGCACTGATGATGGATGATCTTTTCGTTTTGGAGAGTGTAATGCTTTTGTGATACCCTTGCAAAATTAACAGAGCCTACTGAGTTCCGGTCTCAGAAAAATTGAGCTAAATTACATAGTAAGAATTCATGCTGTCAGCAAATAATGTTCCTTTGAACAATTAAAAAAATCACCTTCATCCATAGAACTTGTTTTCAAATTGTTAATTTGGGAAGCAGCATGGCTCAGTGGAAAGAGCATGGGCTTGGGAGTCAGAGATCATGGGTTTGTATCCTGGCTCTGCCACTTGTCAGCTATGTGACTGTGGGCAAGTCACTTAACTTCTCTGTGCCTCAGTTACCTCATCTGTAAATGGGAGTTAAGACTGTGAGCCCCACTTGGGACAACCTGATTACCCTGTATCTACCCCAGCACTTAGAACAGTGCTCTGCATGTAGTAAGCACTTAACAAATACCAACATTATTATTATCTTCCTGTACTTGGAGGCAAGGTGGGTTGAGGCCTGGTGAAATCATTGGGGAATGAAATCTGAGCAAGATTCCTCTTTGGACCCTTTGTTTATACTATGCGAAAGCTCCCACTGCTCAATCGATCAATCAATCATATTTATTCAATGCCTTCTGTGTGCAGAGCATTGTACTAAGCGCTTGGGAGAATATAACAGTTGGTAGACATGTTCCCTGCTTACAGGGAGCATACGGTCTGTCAAGCGAAGTTTCTCAACCCACTGATAAGCTAGAGGAAGAGTTTACAGTCTAGAACTCCAGCATTGGGCTCCCCAGAGAGTAGGGAATATGCAAAATGGGACACACTAAGCATATATACTGAAACCTTGAAAGTTATTTAGTATTTCCACTGCAATTACTGCTTAACAGGGACTCCACCACACGCGGATTCTCACATCCTTCTTCCTCCCACTGATTCTGCATGGTGCTCTCAGGCTTTTGGTATACTTTTAGGGAAAGTAATAGTCAGATTTGGAAGCTGTCATGAGTAGGAGGTATCTTCATATCCAGGTCTGGTGAGTCGACCCTATAACGTCGGAAGGAGTTTCTGCTTCTGATCACAGTCCAGTGTTCTCCTGGTTCTGGTCATCGCAGCTGCCATCGTCCTAACTCTTTATTTTTGGAGGGGGAAACATTCCCCTTTCTTCTGATTTGGAGACAAAAACAAAGTGATCATAAACGATTGTCCTTTCCCTCCAGGAGCGCTTTTCCAGAGTTTTGATGCATTTGATATGTTATGTAGATCCCTGACCCTCTACAGTCCGACTAATGAACCCTTCACTGCCCTGAAATTGCTCTCTGTACGGTCACCACATCTAACTGACTCTACTCTGCCCTGATACTTCTTGAGCTCATGGCAGTCTTTGACCCCGAGGGCCACCCGCTTCTCCAGGAAATCAATCATATTTATTGAGTGCTTACTCTGTGCAGGGCACTGTATGACATAATATAACAGAAAAATTTCCTGCCCATAGCAAGCTGACAGACCAGAGGAACACTATCCTTGGTTTCTCCGAAACAAATATCTCCCTATTCTCCTCCTACCACTCTGGCCCTTCTTGGTCTCTCTCACTGACCCTTCCTCTGTCTCCTCCTTCCTAACTATAGGGGTTCCTCAAGACCCAGGTCTGGGTCCCATTCTCTTCTCAATTTACACCCACTTCCTTAGGGGGCTCAACCCAGCTCATGGCTTCACCTAGCACCTATACAGGGATGACTCTCACATCTACTTAGCCAGCGCTTAGAACAGTGCTCTGCACATAGTAAGCGCTTAACAAATACCAACATTATTATCTACTTCATTAACCCCTTCTTCTCTCTCATATGCCATTTTGAATCCCCTCTGCCCTCCAAGACATTTCTTCAAGGATGTCTCTCTGGGATTTCAAGATCAGCATGTCCAAAACTGATCTCCTCTTCTCTCTCAAACCTTCTCTTCTTGACTTCATCACCAGCTTCCTGCCTCTTAGACCTGCAACCTTGACTTTATCTTTGACTCCCCTTTCCTTTTCATCAGTGTGCCTAGTGGATAGAGCACGGGCCTAGAAGTCAGAAGGACCTGGTTCTAATCCCATCTCTGCCACGTGTCTGCTTTGTGACCCTTGACAAGTCACTTAACTTCTCTGTGCGCTAGTTACCTCATCTGCAGCTTGGGGATTAAGACTGTGAGCTTCATGTGGGATAGGGACTATGTCCAACCCGATTTTCTTGTATCTACCCCAGCGCTTAGTACGGTGCCTGGTACATAGTAAGCACTTACAAATAACATTATTATTACTTTTATTATCCCTCATCCAGGCAGTCACAAACCTTGCCAATTTTTTCCATCACAACATCTCCAGACTCCTCTTCCTCTCCATCCAACTTGCCCTCATGCTGGTAGAAGCACTTGTCAGATCCTGACTCAACTTTTCTGCCTTAAATCAATCAGTCTATCTACCAATGATATTTACTGACTGTTTACTGAGTGCAGAGTGCTCTAGTAAGCACTTGGGAAAGTACAATAAAGTCGATGGACACAATCCCTCTTGTCTCTACCCTCTGCAGTTAGAACTTCACTCTACTGCCTGGATCAATTTCCTAAGACATTTTGTGTACATCTCTCCACTCCTCAGAAAGTTCTGGTAGTTACCCATTCCTTTCTGCATCAAGCAGAAACTCGTAACCCCTGGCTTTAAGGCACTCAATCAGCTCATTTTCCCCTACTTATCCTCACTCCTCTCTCACTACTCCCCAGCATACACACTTGGTTCCTCTCAAGCCAACCTACTTACTGGGCTTCGTTCTTGCCTCTCTCAAAGCTGAGTTCTTGTGCATGCCCTTCACATCAGGCAGATACCACGCCTCTCCCCATCTTCAGAGACTGACCGAAATCCTCTCCTCCAGGAGGCTTACCATGATTAATCTCTCGTCTCTCCACCCCATTCCCCCCAACACACCCCCACCCCCGCACCAGCTGTCACTATGGTACTTCCATGTCACCTAAGCACTTTGGGTAAATATCTTTAAACTCTGTTGCTTCCCCCTAAATGTAATTTATTTTATTTCCTGTTTCCCCTACTAGTTGGTAAGCCCTTCAAGGGCGAATTACTTGTCTCTCCCAAGTGGTTTGAACAGTGCTCCGCACCCAGTAAGCACCTAGAAAAATACTATGGAAACAGCATGGCCTAGTGGAAATAACACAGACTTGGAGTCAGAGGGCTTGGATTCTAACCCTGGCTCCGCCACCTACCTGCTGTGTGACCTTGGGCAAATAACTTGTCTGCACCTCAATTCCCTCATCTGCAAAATGGGGATTCTCTACCTGTTTTCCCTCCTACTTAGACTGTGAGCCCATGTGGGACCTGAGTATCTGTGCTTAGTACAGTGCTTGGCACTTAGTGCTTAATAAATATCACAATTATCATTATTGTCATTATTATTATTTTTAGCATAGTGGATAGAGGGTGGGCTTGAGGGTCAGAAGGTCATGGGTTCTAATCCTAGCTCTGCCACTTGTGTGCTGTGTGACCTTGGGCAAGTCACTTAACCTCTCGGTGCCTCAGTTACCTCATCCATAAAATGGGTATCAAGACTGTGAGCCCCATGTGGGACAGGGACCAGGTCCAACCCGATTTGCTTGTATCCACCCCAGTGCTTAGTACAGTGCCTGGCACATAGTAAGTGCTTAACGAATGCCATAATGATTATTTTTGTTTACATTAAAATCCAAAGTGAATAACTTTATGAAAGAGACAGTTTGTGCTAAATAAAAAAAGGTGCTGAGGGTGTACAATTTACGAACTGCCCATGTAGCTCTGCCTGTGATTTTCGAGTCTTATTCATCTTCAGTACTTCTGTTATTCCCAGGCTGCTCCTGCCACACAAGGTGATATTTATGAGCAGCATATGGAATTTCTACAGAAGGTTTTGCTTCTGTACTTTGGGAAAAGCAAAGGTTGGCTTTGTTTAATGTCACCGGAGCAAAGCTAAACAGTGTTGAATTTGGTGAATGACAGGCTTGTTGACTTTGGCATTGACATGAATTTGTCAAATTGCGGTTCAGGAACTCCCTCAAAATAGCCTACTTTAAATAAGTTTGAATGGAGATGTGTTTTGAGTGTCTCAGATTTGGAATTCTGGATGCATAAAAAGCCCCCACAGTTTTCAAGGTATCCAAGTTTGCGTAAAAGCGTATATTATTTATCCCCGGTAAGTGATTTTCACTTTTTCCACACCACTATTTCTTTTGGTCCGTGGAGTCCATAAAAACACAGGGGTCCTGATTCTCTCCAGAGGGTGCAAAAATACCTTTCTGGGGGCTTATAAAGGAGAATGGCATCATGCCATTTGCATTATTGTCTTGAACCCAGCTCCGGCCCCTGAGAGGGGCTTAGGATGCTGCTGCTGGGAGAAGGAAAGCAGAGGGGAAGTTTCCTGGCCTCACCCCTTAGTGGAATGACCAGAAAGAAACACACCCCGGCTCCCAACCTATACATATTTCTGGTGTCTGTGGTTTCTTTGTGCCTGCACTAAACAGTGGGGCTTAGTGGATAGAGCACGGGCCTGGAAGTCAGGAGGACCTGGGTTCTAATCCTGACTCTGCCACTCGTCTGTTATGTAATCTTGGGCAAGTCACTTAACTTCTCTATGCCTGTTACCTCATCTGTAAAATGGGGATTATGACTGTGAGCCCCACGTGGGACATGGACTGTGCATGGACTGTGTGTATTTACCTCAGCGCTTAGAACAATGCTTAGCACATAGTAAGGACTTAACAATACTATTATTATTATTGATGTTCCCAAGCTGAACACAGGCATGGGAATAGCTATTGACTGGCTCTAAGAGTAAAGAATCAGGCTTTCTGTCTTTCTCTTTTTATGTGTTGAATAATTACTCTTTTGATTGTTAGTACTCACTCAGCTCCCTGTGTACGAGAACTAGGTGTGCTCAGTGGAAAATAAAGGTCTTCGGCAAATATTCCTAAGAACCCAAGCAAGAACCTTATGAGAATTGATCGGTGGTGTGTCCCAGCCCAGTATTCTGGCTCTGGCAGTAGCAGTAGAGTGTTTGAAGAATCGTGGGTTGGTTACTTAACTTAATAATGGTGTTTTTGAAACACTGTGCACCAAGCACTCCTTCATTCAACCCTACTTATGGAGTGCTTACTGTTTGCAGAGCACTGTACTAAATGCTTGGAAAATACAATAAAGCAATAAAGAGAGATAATCCCTGCCCACACCGTCTGGTGGCGGGGGGGGGGGGGGGGGGGGAGCAGAGCACTGTACTAAGGACTGGGGTAGATATAAGATAAGTAGGTCAGACATAGTCCCTGTCTCACTTGGGGCTCACAGTCAAAGTGGGGAAGAGAACGAGTGTTTAATTAACCTTCATTTAACAGATGAGGGTAGGCGGTACCAGAAGTTAACTGATTTGCTGAAGTTTACACAGCTGGCAGGTAGCAGAGCCAGGATTAGAGCACAGCTCCTCTGACTCCCAGGCCTGTGTGTTTTCCAGTAGGCCCAGCTGTTTGGCATGAATGCTGATGTTTAGGTAGGTACTATCTAACATCTCTAAACATTCCTTCTAGTAACTTATTATGGATCACAAGTCCATGAATTTATCCATGCCCTTATAGGATCTACTGATATTTTTGGCCAGCACAACTGCCCAACAAATCTATCAGTGTGTTTCTTATTAGATAAATGGTCACATCTTTCTTTCCCCATTACTAGTGGGAATTGGAAGGTTTGTGTTGCATTTTGTATGGTCACCGAAATTTGACTAAAGTCACGATTGTTACTTTAGGGGGGAATGTTATGCCTTTGTCCTTGGGCAGGACTCCTGAAGAATGGAGTATGCCTGATTAACCCAATCATGCTGACACTCTGTAAAGACCACCTAGAATACAATGGTTAAAAGCTTGGCTGTAATCAGAAAAGTCAATACTGCTTTTACTTGTTCTCCAAAATGACCAAACAGAAGTTTGGCAGGAACGAAACACCACATTTCATACCAAACTGAAAAAAATGCTTTCAGGATTGCTCTGGAATTTGGGCCTCTCACAAACCTCATACCCTATGTGCCTAATGTTAGTGGTTAGACAGATTGAGATGAAGAGTCATCTTAATTTCAGCCTTTGTCCTCCGTGGGTTGCTTCTAATCGAGCAAGGAATTTTCCCTATAAAAGTACATCGGCTAAGGTGTAGATTTTTACATCTGGCAATAGAATAGATGTTACATACTTTTGGGGGGTTCTGTGTTTGTTTCAATGGCTTCCACTGACATTTGGTGGGGGTGACATTGGACATCTTCAGGATGATTCTTAAACACTGAATAAAACAGCTCAGGGCTGCTCACTGCTTCTTCAGAATCCTGTCTGGTTTGTCTTAGAGTTGAATTGAGTCAAAATCCTGTCTGGTTTGTCTTAGAGTTGAATTGAGTAGTAATGTTTTCACTCCGAGAAGAGACTAGTATTAATATTATAATAATAATCGAGATCAAGTGCTTACTTTGTGTCAAGTATTCGGGTAGATACAATACAGATCGGGTACAATACCTATCCCATATGGGGCTAACAGTCTAAAGGAGAGCGAGAACAGGTATTTAATCCCCATTTTACGGTTGAGGATGTCTACAGTTCTGAGTGGGTCATTTATCCACTCACATTCTCTCTGAACCCAGCAAAGATTCCTTTCTAATGGCAGAAGAACCTTTTGAAAATGAACAAAGGAGGACGAATGTAAGCTTTATTAGCGAGTGCAAGAAACTAAACATAATATCAGGTAGTAATAATAATTGTGGTATCTTTTAAGCACTTTCTGTGTGCCAGGCACTGTATTAACCATCAGGATAGATACAAACTAATCAGTCTGGACACAATCCACGTCCTACATGGGGCTCACAGTCTTAATCCCCATTTTATGGATGACTAACAGGCATAGAGAAGTGAAGTGATTTGCCCAAGGTCACACAGCAGACAAGTGATGGAGTCAGGATTAGAACCCAAGTCCTTCTGAATCCCAGGCCTGTACTCTACTATGCCACACTGCTTCTCGTTTTTTCTCATTCCCATATTGTACTCCCCCAAATGCATAGAGTAAGCATCTGATAAATATGTTTGATTGATATGAGGACAGATCTTTAAAAAGCCTAGTGAAATATAATGTGAAAAAATAGGGACTATTGGGAGACGGTGTTGAGCATACAGTCCAGCCTGGGGTGTGTTGATTAGGAGAGGGTTTACTGTATTTGAGCAGAGATTTCAGAAAGATTGAAAGTCCAAGGAGCCAGTTGAAAAATAGCAGATGCCAATGCATCATTGTGACCAAGGACAATCTTCACCCAGACACAGTGAGGCACAGTATCTGTCAGACATCAGTCTTTTTAGATCTTATCTCACTGAAAGTCTTGTCTGGTCTCATGCTTTTGAGTCATCTCTGACCCATAACGACTCCACGGACACATCTCTCTCCGAGCACCCCACCTCCATCTGCAGTCGTTCTGGTAGTGTATCCGTAGAGTTTTCTTGGTAAAAATACGGAAGTGGTCTATCATTGCCTTCTTGAGTCTCCACCCTTGACTCTCTCCCATGCCGCTGCTGCCCAGCACAGGTAAGTTTTGACCTGTAGCAGATTGCCTTCCACTCGCTAGCCACTGCCCAAGCTAGGAACTGAATGGCTACGGCTCTGTTTGACTCTCCCTCCCATAGCGGAGACTGGTAGAGTTCTGGAAACTCTCCAGGTGCAATCCTGAGAGGGGCACTGAAAGTAATGTCATCTAATTCCAAGAATAACATTCTCCCCTCCCCGCCAACCATATAAAGTAAATGTCTATAAATCTTTATTTTCATATTCTTTCTCCAATTATCTTCAGCATCGCCTACCTTCAGAATTTCAAATGTATCTGTGATGCGGATTTTCTGTAAACATTAGGTGGTATCTCAGGATTTTGCAAGGTCATGCACAAAGAAAGCTTGGCGGGTTCCGGCCAGGCTATGAGAAAGAAGGAGTAAAGAAGGAATATAGAAACAGTCTACACTCCAAGCTCTAAACGCTGTGCCCCAGATGGGAGGCTGGTCTATTAATGCAACAGACGTTTATTGCATTTTTTTTAAAAAGCATCCAGTTGCTGCAATTATTCTCATCCACAACCAAGTTTTTTTTTAAAAAATAGCTTTATTTACTGACACCGATAGGCATTATATTTAAAGTATTTTCATAAATACTTCTTCAGAAAATTATCATTAAAATTAATTAGGTGTTAAGATCATTTCACAGCCCTTAGGGCTTACAAATAGGATCAGCTGTGATCTGTATAAAGTAATTCTAAAGATTTACATCAGCAGAAATAGACGTTAGGAAGTCTCACGTCTGATAAATAAATTATTATAACTTTTAAATATTTAAATAAATAACATTGGTCATTTAATTATGAGTTTAAAATTCTGTGACAGAGGGTAATCCAGGCATCCAGAAATTCAGTAATATTCTTCTCCACATCATTTGGGCAGGTCACATTAGTTGCCGTCGAGTTCTATAATGTAAACATTGATCCGCTTGGTTAGTCATCAAGAATAAGATTGCTGGTCCACACTCATTACTTTCTGAGTTTGGTCTCATGAGACTTCTCTCGAACCAGTTATGAAGATGCTTTGTTGATATCCAATATATTATTATTTGAATGCTTTGACAAGATTAATTGATTAATCTTAAGTGGTACTGAACTGAATTCTCTCCTTTACTATCAAAACACCCCACTTAACCCCAAAGAGAAAAAACTTGTCTGCTTCCCTCCCAGATTCTTCTCTGAAGGCTATATTGTACCAAGAGCTTAGTACAGTGTTCTATTACTGTGATTGATTGACTCATAGAAGCTGGCAAGGTCGGTTTCTTTGGATTCCTTCACATGAAGTCCGAGACACTAGCAGAGGATTAGTAGGTGATTCTCCAGTTGTTGATCTCTGGAGCCCCCTTCTTATCCCTGATCCGCATGAGTCGTGTCGTTTCCCCTTCCCGCCCCTACGGCCCCCGCCTCTCCCGTCCTCTGGGGGAGTATGGCAGCATGATGGGTGTGTCGAGCAAGGAAGAAATTGTTTGGTGAACATTGGGAAGAGTGGTTTGTTTTCTAGCCATTAAGAGCTCAACATTAATCTTTTTCTATTATCAGTTCAGTCTCAAAAAGAGAATAAAAGTCCATTAGCATAGCATTTGAAATTCATCGATCCCATATGATTATT
Organism: Ornithorhynchus anatinus; assembly: GCF_004115215.2. NCBI lineage: Eukaryota > Metazoa > Chordata > Mammalia > Monotremata > Ornithorhynchidae > Ornithorhynchus > Ornithorhynchus anatinus. The sequence continues at coordinate 53,892,516 of NC_041739.1, forward strand.
GAATCCTCCATCCTTGTAAGGCCCATTTTAAGAAAGGGAACATTAATGGTCAGGGAGATAGGATGACCTTGTGGAAAGAGCATAGAGTCGGAAGTTGAGAGATCAGGCTTCTATTCCCCAGTCTGTTGTCTGACCTGGGGAAGTCACTTAGGTTCTGTGGGCCTCAGTTTCATCATCTATCAAATGGGGATAGTAACACCTGCCTCTTCCTACCTCATAAGGGTTTTTCAGAACAAAAGAATGTAACTGAGGTGAAAATGTTTTGGAAAAACAGAAATGTTATTCAAGTGAAGGGTATTACTATTATTAACTTGTAAAAATAAATGTGAAAAAGATCCAGGATCTACTAGATTCAAGCACCTTACAGATAGTGCGTTATTACAGATGTCTAGGGCCATTTATAAGCAGATATTTTGATTTTAAAGCTTTTCAAAGAGAACATAGTATTACTATAAACATGTAAAATATTCTAAATAAAAATCATGCCTCTTTCCATTGAACTTCACTGAAAAGTTAAGTTTTTTAGTCAAATTCAATGGAAAGAGGAGTGATAATGATTGTAAATTGTACCCACAACTTTTGAGTTTTACATTTTGGGGGACCTGACTCAAATGGGGAGAATCCATTTTGCTTGCACGAGAAGCAGCGTGGCCTAGTTGAAAGAGCCCGGGCCTGGGCATCAGAAAGATCTGCCTTCTAATCCCTGATCTTCCACTTGTTTGCTGTATGACCTTGGATAAGTCATTTCACTTTTCTGTACCTCAATTGCCTCAATTGCCAAAATGGGGATGAAGACTGTGTGCCCCATGTGGGCCAGGGACTGTAACCAACCCAATTACTTGTATCTACCCCACTGTTAAGTACAGTGCCTGGCACATATTAAGTGTTTAACAAATACCACTATTTTTAAATTATTATTATTGTTATTGTTTAGGGTGCTGTTCTGAAAATTGAGCATTTTTGTGGGGTTCATTAATTTTTAAGATTCCACTATGGTCCCTTCAGTAGTTGTAATGATACACTGTGCACTTACTGTGTGCATTGCACTGTGCTTGGAAAAGTTCAGTGGCTTATCCTGAAGTTAAATGAAGTTTAGAATCCATTCACCTCCAGGAGAAGAGCAGTAATCAGTAACTTAGGATAGTTGATTGTTTTTGTGGATTATCTATTTTGGAAAACTTACGGTAGTTAGTACATCCCTAACCCCACAATTTCACCAAACACCCTAGTCAGAGGCAGAGCACTTGAACTGGGTAGATCATTCGTCTGCTGCAAAATAGCATTTCTGAATTTCTTGTGGATGGCTCCTGCTCATCCCTCTAGATCACTGGCTTTTGGCTTTATTAACTCCTCTACTTGAGTATAGCCAGGAAAACACCAGGAGCTAAAAGTTAAGCCAGTCACTGTCGCTCTTTAAAAGGCTTCACGGGGAAACCGGAAATCACTTTGATGTCTAAACTGAGATTTGGGGACTATTTGTTAATTTTCACTACTCTCTCTGGCTTCTATACCTTGCCCCCTCCTATCAAAGTATTTTAAAAATGAGTATGCCTTTGCTATCTTGGAAAATCCAATTTACTGTTATAATGCCTTTGAGTTTCTTCAATAATGGAATATACATGTACTGCAATGTATACCCCTTCATAACCACAGGCTGCTACTTAACCTTGCACTGCTACCTGAAAGCTTTAGTCTTTCACTCATTCTCATTTGGTTTCCAGGAAATCAAACAAAATAACAGACTTACCTTCAAAAGAGCAGTAGTAGTTTTATCGATATTTTGAAGCAACTGTTTAATCTTGTTTAAAATAACTTGATCAAAGTCGGTGAAGCCTCCTAAAAAATTTACTGAAGATTTCAGTTCATTAACAAAACATCCAAGGGCTGCCTTTTTTTGCTGAGGGTCCTGAAATGAGAAGGATGAATAAGTTGTTGGCTTCATAGGTTGTTTTTAACACTTTCTTTCCATACACTATCACTAAAGGTTTCTGATTAGACTGTAAGCCCATCAATGGGCAGGGATTATCTCTATCTTTTGCCGAATTGTTCATTCCAAGTGCTTAGTATAGTGCTCTGCACATAGTAAGCGCTCAATAAATACTACTGAATGATCATTTGCCATGTTCAGCTTTGACCCAGTTAAGTACAATGAGTTTGGTATTAAATCGTCTTGGGGTACTTTCCAATTTCTAATTTCTCTACTTTAATTTATTCTGTCATTTGGGAGGCCTAGGTTCCAAACCAGCTCTGCCACTTGCCTGCGGGGTGATCTTGCTCAAGCCCCTTTACTGCTCTGTGCCTCAGTTTCTTCATATGTAAAATGGGAATTCGATTCCTGTTTTCACTCCCATTTAGAACGTGAGCACTGTGTAGGACAGAAACTGTGTCCCATCTGCCTGTACCATATCTACCCCAGCACTTAATGCATGCTTAGTGCATAATAAGGTTTTAACTGATACATAATTGTCATTATTATTATTTCATCTCATTGAGAAAAACTCTTTTGCTTTTTACAAATGTGTAAATGCAATTTGGCATAAGCTGTTGTTTCTAGCAGCAGTAGTCCCAAGTACTATTTATTTTCAAACTTTCACCAAATAGCATCGGAGACTAGGAATCTCAGCGTGGCTTAGTGGAAAGAGCCTGGGCTTGGGAGTCTGAGGTCATGGGTTTTAATTCCGACTCTGCCACTTGTCTGATGTGTGACCTTGGGCAAGTCACTTAACTTCTCTATGCCTCAGTTCCCTCATCTGTAAAATGGGGATTAAAACTGTGAGCCCCATGTGGGACAACCTGCTGTCCTTGTATCTACCCCAGTGCTTAGATCAGTGCTTGGCACATAGTAAGCGCTTAACAAATACCATCATTATTATCATTATTATTATGTAGTCTGGATTTTTGTTTCTTCCTTTGGTATGGATTCAAATGTTCCTAAAATTGAATTATTTTAAAAATTGTACCTCCCTCCTGTAGGTATATTTCCCCATTCTTCTTCATTATCAATGTTACATTCAGTTCTCCCATAACTTTTCATTATGCATTTCAGATTAATCACTGCGGGGATTTAGGGAATTTTCTTTTAACAACATGCATTTCTGTCTGGATATAATACGATGCAATGTCAGAAGAAACAGTTATGCAAGGACACGTGGGAGTGGTTAAGGTGTGTGTGTCAGAAAGCGGATTTTCCTTAATATAGGGTTCATCCATTAATATGGGGAAGCAGAATGGCCTAATGGGTAGAGCACGGGCTTGGGAGTCAGAAGGTCATGAGTTCTAATCCTGGCTCCGTCACTTCTCTATGCCTAAATTACCTCATCTGCTAAAAGGGGATTGAGACTGTGAGCCCTCAGTGGAATTCCTCTGCACAAAGTAAGTGCTCAATAAATACTATTGAATGAATGAATGACAATGTCCAACTCAATTTGTTTGTATTTAGTACATAGTAAGTGCCTAAGAAATACCATCATCATCATTATTATTATTACTATCAAGAACACAAACCTCTGCATTATTGGATGTATTATCATCATTGGTATTTGATCCCTTTCTTTTTGGAAAACCCAGTTTTGCTGTCTTTTCTATACCCACCAGAACAGGCAGAAAAGGCTTGTGATATCTTGTCTTAGAAGAGGAGCGTGGCCTAGTGGAACAAGCATGGGCCTGGGAATCAGAGGACCTGGGTTCTAATCCCAGCACTACCACGTACCTGGTGGGTGACCTCGGGCAAGTCACTTAACTTGCTGTGCCTCAGTTCTCTCATCTGCAAAATGGGGGTTCAATACCTGTTCTCCCTCCTACTTCGACTGAGAGCCCTATGTGGGACCTGATTACCTTGTATCTACCCCAGTGCTTACTACAGTGCTTGGCACAAAGTAAGCGCTTAACAAGTACCGCTAGTTATTATTATCATTATCACTGTTATATTGCTCTCACAATTGATCTGAGACTATATAACATTGAAGGTGATAATCTCAAGAATTTAGATATCTTTGAAGTAGTTAAAGATCGTGAGAGTCCTAGTCACAGGAAGCCTAATTGCACTAATAAAAGGAGGAATCTTATTAGTCGATTAGGGGTTCAAGCATTTTCAGCCTCACTAATTAGGTAAAGGATTGATACCAATGGCCTGACTCCAAAGTTCTAGATAAGGTCTTTATGTCTAGATAGTAAAAACCCAGATATTAGGTTTAGGTTTTGCATTCCTGTTCATTTCTGGGGGGAAAAAAACCTCATCGGTCTTCATGCTGCTTCTCTGTCTTGCTCGAAATCAAAGAGGGAAGCAGGAGAAGTTGAGTGATCCATTATTAGGAAAATTTGCATCCCTAATTATTGTCCAATTCCACCCTCTGTAGATATTGAGGCTGATGCTCTTGTCCTCCAGTTTAGCACTAAGTAAGACCGAAATCATCAGTAAATCCTCTCCCTCTCATTCACTATTTATTTGCAAAAAATAGTTGCCTTGATTTGCCCTTTCTCTTTTTTTCTCACTCTGAAAGAGAGTCGGAGGAACTTGCGCTTAAAAAGAACAGTCAGTTGGTGCCCTGTGACTCCGGTTAAAGCTGTTTTTCTTCCTGCATTTAGCAGTGTCACCCAACGCCAGCCTTCCTTTAGCTGAAGCCTGTGCATATATAGCTGACTTGTGGTAACCATGAAGGGTGTCCCCTCACTTCAGCTCTTGTGGGGTGGGTGGGACAGGATGTTCTGCTGAGTCACTGGGGCGCAGGGATATCCTGGTAATTTAGAGCAGCGGTAACGTTGGGGCAGTGGTCCTGAACTCCTTGGTTTAGTCCCCTGCTACCGAACGGGCGCCTGAATGAGGACCGGTGTTTCTAGCCCCGAGGACCCACATACGGCAAGGTGAAGCTCTGAGTCGGGAAAGAGACTGGGTGGCTATTAGGGGATCTCTGAAGCACAGCCACCCAAATTATTGAGACCTGGTTGGACCCTACTATATTCTTAAAGCAGGTATCTCTGACCATCCTAAATGTGACAACTTCACCTAGTCATAAGTGGATTTTTCACCACATCCCTGTGATAATCTCAAAGATAAATGCCACATTTCATCTGGGATCATTTGTCTATGAAGGAGGACTTGAAAGACAGTGATGATCTACACCAAACCAAACTCTTAGAAAACTCAGTATATGCACATATATCATCAATCAGCTCATCTGGTTGAACAAAAAAGGCACAGCAATATATACAAACACAATCATGACATCTAAATTATATTCTGGACTTTACAACCCTTAGATTTTTTTTCCTCTCCCAAAGTTGAACTATTTAGTCATCGCATCAATTTGCACATGCAACTTCCCTTATGGATGAAGGCTTTTAAAAAATTGAGCACAGAATGTTTTACTTACAATCTTGGGTAAGGTGATTGGAATATTCATTACGGTTTCTCGATCCTTTTCTGACAGTCCCTAAGGAACCAAAGGATTAATATTATTAATGAGGAACTGAACTTCCCATAAAACCCCGAAATCCTGATTTTTTTTTTGTTTTCTGAAGGAAAAAGAACAAATTTTGTAAATGAAAAGCACCCCCTTACCTTGATAATCTGTTGGAGTTCCACCAGATCGTCCTGTAATGGCTGTAGCGGTTGCCGAGTGGGTGCCCCGTCTGCAATAAGGGCGAAAGTTAGTGCCACACAGGACAAGAGGAATGCCTTGAACATGATGACGGTTAATTGAGTTCCCTTCGGTAGTGCCTGCAGAGATTGATAGGGAGTGTTGAACCGAAGGGGCAATTTATACCATTAATTCTGGAAAAAGTATCATGGGGGTGTAGATCTAGAATTTTTACATATTACACATATTTTCAAAGCCCTACCTGTGTACTTTTTTTTTCCTCTTCTGATGACTCTTTGGAATTTCTTGAAAGCCTCGTAAGCACTGAATGGATGTAGGTGAAATCCCTGTTGGTTAGAGAAGCCCACACTCTGTGAGGCAGAGAGAGACTTCATTTCACTTGTGTGCTCTGCATGAAACAGTTTTTCCTCCCTCCTTCACCAAGTGGCATACAGGCACAGTTCATGAAAAAAATGTCGAGAAGCACATTTTTGTGCAACAAAGTGCAAGAGGAGTAAGCTCTCTGGACACCAAGGATAATTTTTTTGAGATTTGTTGATTAAACAGGAAGAATATTGGTTTCCTGTCTCAAGGTGGTTTTACCTGTCACTGTCTGCAAAGAGAGCTGATACCATACTCAGTGGCATGAGCAGAAATCGTCTTTGACAATAATTTGAATAGTAGTATTAAAATAGCATGCAAGCCTAGGCTTCCTTATTTTCTCTCCCAAGGTAGCATATGTGCAGGTGAAAAAAAACCAAAACAAAAACAAGTCCTAGTCCGTTTGACAGACTGAGAACCTTTGGCATATTTCCCGTTTAAAGGAGACCAGTATCAACAACATCTATTGAATGGTTGTGTGGGGCAAAACATATTGGAATAGACAGGTGCTGAGGAGAATTTCAGAAAAGGATAGGATGAGATTCCCACCTTTATGGAGTTTACATGAAAGTGGGAGAGATGGGCAAATGTATGTTAAAAATGTAAAAGGCGACAAAATGATCGTAAATATATTTAGATGCTTGTGGAGCTTCACTTAGGGTCTGAGATGTGACACTTAAGGTCTTATGGCGTGAGTGGCTGGTGGTGTGGTGGTTATTGGAGTACGGCTTCCTGCAAGGAATTTCTGGCCGGTAGCTTGCCCTCTGGTAACAGCAGCAGTGCCCTTTTGTTAAAGTAAGAGGGATGCATTCAGCAAACAACTCGGCAATGACCACTGTCATTTTGTATTTCACAGGTTGTTATATGGTAAGATGAGGAAATGGGTTGAGATTTCACAAGAGTTAAGTGTTTTGGTTAAGCACTCGACACCCTTGAAACTTAGGTACTCTGTTCGCAGCTGCACCAATGATGATTTTTATTTGAATTTTCATGTGTCTATTCCAGAGGGGTCCAAGCCTCACGAACCTCTTGAAAAGCCACAGACCAAAACCATTACATGGCCGAGAGCCACAGGGCAAAAAAGAGTTCTTATAACTGGAATGGCCAAATGATCTTCCTTGTTTAGGTGTAGGGGGGCGTTGAGCAGGTGTTCCCAGGGTAGGAGGTGGTGGTGGTCATTGAGGCAACAGGGGTGGGGGGTAGTGGTGGAGCTAGACTCCTCCCCCGCACCCACCCATCCCGCCACATCCCTCCTTGGCCAGGACTGCAAGGACTGCAACATTGGAACCCTGCAGCCGGGCACCACGGCAAAATAATAAAATATACGAGTGCGAGTCACGAGGGAAGTGAAGAGCCGTCCTCCTCTTACATATTCACTTACTTAGTCTATTAGTTCATCCTAAAATATTCCTAAAATTCTACTGCCTGTTAGATCCTTGTCTGCATCATGCTCCTGTTACGTGTAAATGCTTTCTGTCTGTCTCCCCCATTAGATGGTAGTTTCCTCATCTTCAAAACTTGGAACATGAGTTTTGCTTCTTTTCTAACTTCCCTAGACCGAAGACTTCTTTTCTCGACTGTAAGCTCGTTGTGGGCAGGGAACGTGTCTACCAACTCTGTTATATTGTACTCGCCTAACTGCTCAGTACAGTGTTCTGCAAACAGTAAGTGTTCAATAATTATGAATGATTGATTCCCAGTATAGGGCTTTGTGCTCAGCAAGCGTTCAGTAAAAACCGGTGAGTGAATTGGGTTAATCTGCTCTTTGGCGAGAAACTGGGCTATTGATCTTTAAAACATCGATGAAAAAAGAACGAACGTTTTAAACCTAAACCTGCACATAATAATGTTAATGGTATTTATTATGGTATTTATTAAGCACCTACTATGTGCCAAGCACTGTTCTAAGTGCTGGGGTAGATACAAGGTCATCAGGTTGTCCCCCGTGGGGCTCACAGACTTAATCGTTATTTTACAGATGAGGTCACTGAAGCCCAGAGAAGTAAAGTGACTGGCCCAAGGTCACACAGCTATGTGGCAGAGGTGGGGTTAGAACCCACGACCACTGACTCTCAAGCCTGGGCTCTTTCCACTAAGCCATGCTGCTTCTACATATTTTTGATGAGATAGAAATTGGCGTTTTCAGGGGTATCACCTAATAGCACAGTTACATTTAGATTATGTGTAATTTTTTTTCCCTGCTCCATTGAAAATCTCAGTCAAAAACCCAGCATGAAGGATTAAATGATAAATTGGAGTTAGCATTAATTGTCCTCACTAGATAGGTCTCCCCTGAAGACCTCAATCTGTCAATCAGTGGTATTTACTGAGCACTTAGTATTTACAGAGCACTGTTTTAAGCACTTGAGGGGGTGGGGCGGGTACAAGACTAACTGCTACGTAAAATGGACTTCACAGGTTTCTCTGCATTGAGCCCAAATCTTCACTAATTATTATTATTAATATTATTATTATTACTGTTGTTGTATCAAGTGTTTACTAAGTATCAAGCACTGTTCTAGGCACTGGGTCAAGGATGAGATAATCAAGTCGAACACAGTCCCTGTCCTATGTGGGACTCGCGGCGTAAGTAGGAGGGAGAGTGCAAAGCTCCATTTCTTTTTCTCTTGAAATTCTTCTCAAAATCCTACGGTTTACTCATTTCCTTATTTGGTGTTTGTTAATATTGTGGAAAAGGTCTCTCCCCACCAAAGCCTTATTCAGCTTTGCTGACTATTCTACCCACCATTGGCTTGTCACATAAGTAAGGACACTTCCCGCTGTTGCCGCTTCAGTCAACGGTATTTATTGAGCACTAATTGTGAGCAGAACACTGTACTAAACACTTAGGAGAGTGCAGTACAATAGAGCTGGTAGAAAGGATCCCTGGCATCTGAGAGATAGCCCTCTATTCTGTGACCACAGACTGCACCTTTTCTCTAGACTGTAAACTCACTGTGGGCAGGGAATGTGGCCATTATATTCTGTTGTATGCTCCCAAGTGTTTAGGTCAGTGCTCGGCACACAGTAAGCGCTCAGTATGATTGACTGACTGACCGACTGTTCTCCCTACTAGCCCAGAAGATCCCAATGCATTTCCGGTGAGTATAAGGGAGAGTGGAGGATGGGCTCAGCGTAAATCATCAGTACTCCTGCAAAACCACCTTCAGCTCAAGCCCTTCTGAACCATTGGCGATTAGTACAGTGCCTGGCACGTAGTAAGCACTTAACAAATACCGTAATTATTATTATTAGAACGGCAATAATCCAGAAAGGGTAGACAAATGGTGCAAAAGATTCTCTCTCAAAACTCACTCCTGAATGCAGTCTCCCCTCTGACTGCATCATCTTTGAACCAAAGGACAACTCTGTGACTCTTTTTTTGTGTGAAGACATTTACTACCTGGCTAGAAGTAGTCTATTATCTTTGAAGGCATACTGCCAAGCCCCTTTTTATCAATAGACATTCAGATGGAGCGCTGGCATGAAAAGCACTGACCATTGAATGGGTTTTTTGAAATGCAAGCAGAAGTGGGGAGTGTTGGGACCTGGAGGGCCACTTCCCCACTTTGTGTTTCAGGCTTTCCAGTCAAATCACCGCCTGGCAGCCACGGTGATCCTCTCAACTCTATATGTCTCTATGTGCCTGTTCATTTAAATATCTTTTAATACATTGTTTTATTAGTGTTTCTCCCGGTTTCTTTTTGTTTGTTTTTTAAAAATGGAGGTCATGGACTGAGCTTCAAATGGATGTAAGGATAGTTTGTAAGCGCTTACTGTGTCAAACAGTGTTATAAGCAATGGGGTTAGGTACACGTTAATTAAATCAGACAGTCCCTGTCCTCTATGGCTTCTACAATCTAAGTAAGAGGGTGAACAGGTATTCAATCCCATTTTACAGTTGAGGAAACTGAGGTACAACAAAGTTAAGTGACTTGCCCAAGGTTACACCACAAGTAATTGGGAGAGCTGGGATTAGAACCAAAGTCTTCTGACTTCCATTCCCATGCTCTTTCCACTGAGCCGTGCTGCTTGTCTTACAAAAGTGAGAAGAAGGAGATCTACGTGAAGTTTAGGCATTGAAAGTGGGCAAGAACAGCAAGGGCCCAGTGCGTGACCACCTAACCAGGTTAGCCAAGACAGTCCTAATGCTGAAACATTTGGACTTTTCTCTAAAGTCGCCTGGAACAGCCTTTCAAAACTCAGGACTTTTCTAGCCCAACCTAATGGTATGATTCATTATCCTGAAGCGTTCTTTATCAGTAATGCTGGGGCCTAACATAGTGTCTCCATGTGTGGTGTAGGCTCAGGAGAAATTGAGTTTAATCACGGATTTATCAGGGATTGCCATAGCATTTTCACTATGTATTTTGGCCAGCGTTTGGATATGGCACGTGGGCGGTGTTGGACACAGCGCAAACTACTACTTGAGTTTATGTGAATGCCAAGGCATTAACAAGAATATGACCTCCGCTTTATAGAAGAAATGTGTGACACTGGTGATCTATGGTCCCCATTGTATCAGAGAAGCAGCGTGACTTAGTGGAAAGAGTATGGGCTTCGGAGTCAAAGGATGTGGGTTCTAAACCCGGCTCCGCCACTTCTCTGCTACTTCACCTTGGGCAAGCCGCTTAACTTCTCTGTGCCTCAGTCTCCTCATCTGTAAAATGGGGATTAAAACTGTGAGCTGCACATGGGACAACCTAATTACCTTGTATCTACCCCAGTGCTTAGAACAGTGCTTGGCACATAATAAACGCTTAACAAATACCATAATTATTATTATTATCTTCCTCAGACAACATGTTCCCATACTGTTACTTAAGTAACCTAGAGAGAGAAGTTTGTTGGATTTGAAAATATGTAAAAAAGAATACAATGGTCAGTGCTTACCCTACTCCCACCCCCTGGTTCTTGTATTCATTGTAAAGGGGAGAACATGATACTAGTGAAGATACGAAGTAGTCAAGTAGTCCTGTGGTTGGAAAAGACTGCACAGGCTGCGTCCGAGAGTGTGAATGTTTGAGAGTCTCTTGCACAACTGGCCCGTGAAAATGCAGTAGTGCACCTGTTCTGGCCTCTTACATTCCAATGAGAATTGCTCAGATATCAGTGGCTAAAATGGGGAGGTTATATCCTAATGCCAGGAGAACCCCTGCCTGAATGGTTTTACTAGTGGCAGCGATGATCTGCACTGACTTCCCCACTGCCTTTGCCCAATCCCTCTGTGCCTATCCCCGATAGGGAGCGTGGGCACGGTCTGTGGTCACAGAACAGATTATCTCCGAGACCTCGACAGCAGCAAATACCACAGTGCACCCGTCCATTCCGTAAGCCATCCTTGAGCGTGATCCCGACGGTGGCTTAATAAGGGTCAGGAAGGGTCTTTCCCACTTTCCTGTGAAAACCGGGGAAAGCAAAGAAAACCCAAAGAATAGAGGTACGAAAAAATACATAGTTGTCCTTCACCCAGCTGCAGAACTCAGAGCAAGAAAACATCAGAAACATCACAGCAGAGTGTATCAGGCAAAGGCAGTTCTTTCAGGGAACTTGGCAGCGTCACCGGATTTCTACAACAGGAATATAGATGTAGATGTATGATATAAACATATATAAGTGAGATGCATAAGTACTTCAAGGTTGCTGGAGTGATTGCTGTGTCTGGATCTGGGTGGGATTAACCAGGGAGGGCTTCTTGGAGGGGGTGTTCTTAAAAGCCTTAGTGAAGACAGTTTGGAGACAGTCAGTTGCTCTGGCTTCAAGGCAGGAGAATTTCATGTTTGGGAAGGAATGCAGGCTTGCTTGGCAGGAGCAAAGAGTATAAATGGACCTCTAAACAATGTTGTAGCCCTTTAACTCTTTGATTTATTGGGTGTTCCCAAAGCAGGGAATTGATATTGTGATAGTGAGAAGCAGAATGGCCTACTGGAAAGGGAATGGGCCTGGGATACAGAGGACCTAGATTCTTATCCCAGCTCTGCCACCTGCCAGCTGAGTTACTTTGGGCAAATCACTCAATTTCTTTATGCCTCTGTTTCCCCATCTATAAAATGGGGATTCAATACCTTTCCTCCCTCCTCCTGAGACTGTGACAGGACCATGTTTGATTTGCAAGTACTTTATCAACCCCACCCTTTTGCCTAGTGGTTGCCTCAGTCGGTGCTTAACAAATACTGTTATTATTGTTATTATTATTATTAAATACTGAAGCAAAGAATTGTGACAAGAGGGAGAGAAATGAGTGCAGGTGTAGAAGAGCCAGTATTCACTCTTCTGGTTAGTGGGCCAGGCAGTCCTTCCCTTCCTCCTCCTCCTCCCTTCCCCTCCACCCCCAGATTAAATCACATGCTAATGTCTACTTGCTGGGCGGAAGGACCGGGCAGTGAGCTAAGCAGAGCCTTTGAGGAAATACCTAGGTAAGAACCTCAGCCTCTCATCCCAGTAGCCCTCCATCCTTCCAGGGTGGAAGAATTGAGTCCCCTCACAATTTCCAGTGTGTGGGCCTTTCCAGCAAGACCTTTGAAGTTCCTTCGGAGCCTTGGTATTTAACGTTCTGAATTCTTTTTCCGTACGCTCTGGGGTTTGCCCTGCTGCGCACAGCCTCGGTTCCAGGACCCAGCCGAAAGCCCCTCAGGTATCTGGCTCATCCCCGTTATCGCCCAGGGAGCCCCTTCTTACTAAGGTTAATTAAATTATTTTGTTTAGTTCTTGAAATGCCGAAAGAGCCCTTATCTGCTACGATACACTTTCGCTTTTTAATTTTGCTCTGACGCATATGCTGACTTTTGGCTTCAGTGGTTGCATTGTCAGTACTTTGCTAACCACTGCATGATTTTCACACCCTCTATATTCCTCTTGAAAATTTAAGTGAAAAGGGACAGCAAAGGAGTGAGTTTGAGTTCAAACTCGCAGAAGCTGTACAGGGCCTTCCCATCCCTTTATATGTCTATTTGAAGGTTTTTCTTTATTTTCACCAAGAGTTCTTGAACATTTTCCTTTAATGAATATCTTCCCCAGTGCATCAAACTGCTTGCTTCTCTGTGTCTTTCTCAGTCTTCCTCAGCGATTCTCTGAAACAGCTTTTTCCAACACATTTTTTATTTTAATTTATAAGCATCCCTGTAATGTTTTTCTGAAGCAGATGATGCACAGACAAAATAATACAGGTTTGTATTATCTATCTTCATGGGTTTGCATTAAAATAAGACGAATGGGTCTGGTCAAAACACAGTTTCAGGGCTGAGATCTGGGTATTGTGTGACTGGACACAGGCAAATGATCTTTTTAGCAAAATGAATAATTGTGGTATTTGTTAAGCACTTACTATGAAACAAATGCCATACTAAGTGTGGAGCAAATAAAAAATAATCAGGTCAGACGGTTCCTATGCCACATGGGGCTCACAATCTAAGTGGGGTAGAGAGCGGGTTTTGAATCCCCATTTTACTGATGAAGAAACTAAGGCACATAAATGTTAATTCACTTCCCCGAGGTTACACAGCAGGCAGATTGCAAAGCCGGGATTAGAACTCAGATCTCCTGGCTTTCAGCCCAGTGCTCTTTCCACCAGACATTTAGTTTCGAACTTACACACGACTGAAGTCCACCTTTACGTACATATATTTAGATCCTGTTTAGAGGGAAATAGGAATTGCCAAAGGCAGAATTTTGTCAAGAGGGGTCCAACATTTTTAGTAAAGCTACATAATGAAGTCCCCAGTTGTTTTCCAGAAAAATCCCCTTGTATCTTGATAGTATGCTTCATGGGAACCCCAAAATTGCCGGAACATTTGCCTTCTGGAAAATCCCATATCTTGCCTTAATCTAGTAAACCGGCCCCAAGTCTGGAAAGAACAGAACTCTTTCTCTCATTGGATTTCCTTTTCCTTTCTAGCTACAACAAGAATTACATCTTTGTTGTGGTGGCCTTCAGAAAGAGTGACTATTCTCAGACGTCTAGATTAATTTCATTGCTGGAAGCTAATCAAGTTCATTCATTCAGTGGTATTTATTGAGCGCTTTCTGTGTGCAGAGCACTCTATTAAGCGCTTGGAATGTACAATTTGGCAACAGATAGAGACAGTCCCTGCCCAACAACGGGCTCACAGTCTAAATGGGGTTTTGGTGTTTCTCAGAGACCCCATCAGCAAGTAGAGTGCTGGACAGGAGGAAGCGATTACCAGGTACCATAAAAACAAACAAATAAAGGAAGTACTTACCCTGTCACATTACATCAATTGGCCTTTTTATTAATTGTAGACCAGAGCTAGGGAGGACATTAAAAAGGCAGGTAGAGTGGACACAGGAGTCTCTGAATCCAGCTGGACCTGACTTGCTGATAGCGAGCCTTTCACTTTGGGGATAAAATACTCTTCAATTCAGCAAAACACCGTAGTTAGAATGAAACCCGGCTCCACCACTTGTCTGCTGTGTGACCTTGGGCAGGTCACTTCACTTCTCTGGGCTTCAGGTACCTCATTTGTAAAATGGGGATTGAGACTGCAAGCCCCACAGGGGGCAGGGGCCGTGTTCAACCCTATTTGCTTGTATCCACCCTAGCGTTTAGGACAGTGCCTAGAACATAGTAGGCGCTTAACAAATACCATAATAATAATATTAACAACATTTGGTTGAGCAGAACCAATTTGTGTTTGCTCTCCGTGTCAACTCTGAGCATCTTCCTTTTTGGCATTTCAGAGGGCAGCTTTTACACTGAGAGCATTCCCTCCTCTTGACATTGAGCAGGCTCGCTTGCCTTTTCAATCAATTAGTCAATCCGTCATTAGTTCCTACTGAGCACCTACTGTGCGCGAATCACTGTTCTTCATTCTTGGGAGAAGCAAAGGAATGCCTTACCTAGTGCTATCAATTTGGATTAGTTATCACTAGAAATAACCCTCTAGATGAAAGATCCCTTTAGACTCAACTTGTTGTGGGCAAGGAATGTGTCTACCAACTCTATCGTATTGTACTCTCCCAAGCCCTCTGTACAGTGCTCTGCACACAGTGAGCACTCCATAAATTCCATTGATTGTTTCATAACTGATTAATCATTGATTACTAACTGATTTACACTTGAGAAATAACCATAATAACCATAACCCATTCAGATGGGTTTCTTGTTTGAGCTTGCTTGTCCACAGGAGGATAGGAAAGGAGGGTATTCACAAAGCCATATACGCAGGGCTGGTATGGACCCTTTCTATCTGATATTCTCATATTCATCCTCCTCCCTCATTAAATAGTCACCTGCGGTTCTTGTGGTCTGTCCTACTTGTTTAACAAGGTTTCACCTGAAAAACTGAACTTGCAGGTAGTTATCTGTTTCCTGTAGGAATCACTTGTGATTGCAAGTACCAACAAATGCACACCTTTTCCCAATCCTCCCCCGCCCACCACCCTCCCCATCTCTCCTCTATCCTCTCTGTCAGAGGAAACTGCTTTATATGCTTTCTCTTCCTCGCTCCACCTCCCACTACTACCCTCCCAAGTCCCTTCCCTCTCTCCACTCTCTAAATCTCTGGGCAGCTGCAGTGGTTGTTAATGACAGAGGCTTTGGGCGGCAGTGGCAGAAACCAAAAAGAGAGGCAGAATTAAGGAGAGGAAAAAAATCCATGAAAAAGTCCTTCCCTTACACCACCAACTCGCTGGTGGTTTGGATGCACTGTGAGCATGTGAAACAGGGTGGCCTAGTAGAAGGAATGTGGGTCTGGGAGTCAGAGGACTTGGGTTCTAATCCCAGTTCTGCCACTTGACTGTTGTGTGACCTTGGGCCAGTCACTTCAATGAATCATTGGTTCTGGGGGTAGAGTTGGTTCTGCCAGTTCTCTCCAACTGGATGACTCAGCCACTTGATCTGCGAACTGTAAGCTCCTTGTGGGCAGGGAACTTGTCTACCAACTCAATTGTATTGGACTTTCCCAAGCACTTAATACATAGTAAGAACTCAGTAAGTATCACTGACTGACTGGGAAGGAGAAGCCTCATGTATAACTGCCCAGACTGGGATGGATGGCCCCTTTGCTCTAATTTCATTCTGACCCTGTGAGCAACAGTTAAAAATGTCAGAGCATTAAATTATAGCATAAGAAAAAATGAAATAATTAAAAATATCAATATGCCTATAGAGGATACTGTCTTACTGCTCTTCACCATATCGCTACACTCCCTACTCTCTTAGTTTAAAAGAGATTGAAATTCTTTGAATGTGAAGCAGGGCTGATTTTTTTCTCTGTTGATAGGAAGTTGAATGCTATGGTTCAGTGACAACTAAGTCAGTTACCTCCCTAAAAATGGAGTATTTATTTGTGGAAATCATTGCTTTAAAGGGTTGTAGAGGAGTATGGGAGAGCTTCAGGATAAAATGATGGCTTCGCATACTGAAGACAGAATGTGTTGCGTGTGTTTGGGGGGTGGCGAAATGTTAATTTAGTTTGGTTATGCCTATACCATTTTATGTTGGATAATTTTGGGGTTTTTTATGTTATTTGTTAAGTGCTTACTGTGTGTCAAACACTGTTCTAGCATAGGTTCAGATCAGCTTTGTCCTGGTTGATGAAATGGATATGATTTTATTATTTTTGCTGAATAGGGGAAAAACCTTTTCTAGAGAGCTGGCATCGCTATAAACTAAGAGGAATACTTAGTTTATTCAGGATAGGGTTACTGATTCTTGTGAGGATACTCTGGCAGTATAAAATGAAGTGGAATGAGTTCTGTAATAGAATAAAGAAGATAACGGATCCTGACAGGGTTGAATATATCTCTGTTGCCTGATGAAAGTCCACAGTTTTATCTGAGCACTGTGAATAGTAGGCTCCCAAAATAGGTTAATGCTGTCTGTTTTCTCTTTCTCCCCAAGGGATTTAACTCGGAAAAAATTAACCTCTCAGAGTTGCCCATCACTCTTCACACTGCCACTAGAATCCACTGTGACTAATGCTACTAAAAAGAGAGCTGTCAGACCAACTGTGAGGTGAGTAATTAATATGACCTGCCAATTTAATAGTAGTAATAGTATTAAGCATTTATTGTGTGCAGAACACTGAACTGAGCACTGGGGAAAGGTATACTGGCGGGAATTTGATACAGACCTGTCCCTCAACAGGCTCACAATATTTGAATGTAAGTTGGGGAGAGGAGTGGAGACAGACACATCGGGAGCAATGTAACAATAAAACAGCATGAAAGATGAGGACAAATGCACAATACACAAATGAAAGCAAAAGCCAGTAGATAGCTGAATCTAGCTGTATCCAGAATTTCAGGCTCCTGTTGGTCCAAGGCACACCCATAGCCAGCTTTCTGGAAGGTTTTTGGAGGCCTTGTATGTCAGGAGTTGTTCTCTTTCCCATCAGGGTGGTAGAAAGCAGGACAAGATGGGATTTTCTTAGTGATGTGGAAGGGAGCTGAAGCTGGTTCCTGGGGAGGTAGAGTGGCTAGCACGCAGATTATGTCAGGGCTTGGATGCTGAGGAAGGAAGGCAGTTTACTGAGCCACAGTGGAGAAAGGTCGAGAACATGCTGGGAGGCTGCAGTAACCATATGTTTCTCTTGCCTGTGGTGGAGAGGCCCTGAGAAGACTCAGCAGATGTTATCATGCCCAGTCCAATGTGCACAGAGCATGCTGGGAACAGAGACCCTGGGAGGCGGGATGGGGAGGCATTTCGTTTGGCCGTGGTAGAGAAGACCGAGAATGCGAAAAGAGACAAGGCTGCAATTATTGGATGTTTTGTTCGGCCACAGTGGAGAATTCAAATAATCCAGGTGTCTGCAGTCAAAACAAAATGGAAAAACTGTCTGGATCACATGGATGTGGACTTGGGTTTTCTTTCGTGTGGGCTCTGCAGGTCAGAAGATAGTCGTGGCTTTGTATCTGGCAGGATGATGGAAAGGGAGATGCTGAATAACCCCAAATTCTAGTTAGCTAGCGGAAATGGAAACCACTTCCAGATGAAAGCTTGGCATTGACATGTGAGAGTCTCAGAATTAGGATTATTGCCTAGGTGTGGACCTGCGTGAAAACAAGTTGGCTAAACACTGACTGGATATATGGATAGAGCGTGGGACTGGGAGTCAGAAGGACCTGGGTTCTAATCCCAGCTCTGCCACTTTTCTGCTGTGTGGCCTTGGGCAAGTCACTTCACTTCTCTGTGCCTCAGTTACCTCACCTATAAAATGGGGATTAAGACTGTGAGACCCATGTGAGATAGGGACTGTGTCCAACCTGATAACATTGTGTCTACCCCAGTGCTTAGAACAGTGCTTGGCACATAGTCAGCACTTAACAAATACCATCATTATTATTTAATTAATCAATCAAATGGCCAATCAGTGGTAATTATTGAGCACTTTGTGCAGAGCACTGCCCTAAATCGTTGGGAAAGTAGAATATAATGGAGTTAGTAATAGTAATAATTATGGTATTTGTTAAGCTCTATGTGTCAAGCACTGTTCTAAGCACTGGGCTATCTAGATAAAAGCTAATCAGTTTGGACAGAGTCCCTGTCACACATAGAGCTCACAGTCTTAATCCCCATTTTAGAAATGAGGTACCTGAGGCAAGTGAAGTGACTTGCCTAAGGTCATACAGCAGTCAAGTGGCAGAGCTGGGATTAGAACCCAGGTCCTTCTGACTCCTGGGCCTGTGCTCTATTCATTAGATCATGCTGAGTTAATAGACATGATCCCTGGCCATAAGAGGGTATGGAGATGTGGGGAGAAAGTCCTTGGAAATCTGGCCTCAGCACCTACCATTTGTCTGTTCCCTTCTGCCCAGGCAACCCAGTTGGAACACCATGGGAATCTTTTGGAGAATGTGCAGGAAATTGGAGGGATTGTGGGCGACTGGGAAAAAAGAAAGGAGAACAGGGTTGCGTTAAGTCTAAATTTGCCTGTTGGTCTAGCAGTCAGAGCATTGTACTGAGAGCTTGGGACTCAGTACTGAGTTGGTAGACGTGTTCTTTGCCCACAAGTAGTATTCCAGGAAGAATTCAAATGTGTCCCGATCCTCCAGATAGAGATTTTTCCCATCCAGAATCAGGCACTGTACTAAGTGCTGGGGTGGATTAGAACAGTGCTTGGCACATAGCACTTAACAAATACCATAATTATTATTATACAAGCAAATCGTGTTAGAAACAATCCCTGTCCCAGATGAGGCTCCCATTCTTAATCCCTCTTTTCCAGATGAGATAACTGAGGCCCAGAGAAATGAAGTGACTTGCCTAAGGTCACACAGCAGATAAAAGGCAGAGCTGGAGTTAGAACCCATGACCTTCTATTGCTGCTGGAGGCATTTTTTCTGAGTGACTCTCTCTGCCAGGTCACCTTGTGAACTTCTTTGTACATACCCACTCCTCCTTGGTTGTTGTCTTGGAATTCATGCCATTTATGTCTCTCTACCTGGAACTGACTGAGATTGCTTACCCCTTCCCTAGCCCCAAGAAATTATTTTTTTTTAGATCTGCTTATGGATTCTATGTGGAAAAAGTAACCTAATTAAAAAATCATTTTTATTGCATGATATTGTACTTCTGGTCTCTGGACCCGAAATACTGAAATATCAAAGGAAAATAGATACTTCCTATGACCAAATCATAAAAAATAAGCACCCCAGATCTCAAAATATATTCTTATGAGAAACCAAGGCCCGGATTTTGGCCAGCTGAAAAGATCAATGTATCAGGTTTCGGGTGATTCAGTGGATGGGGGCCTTTTGAAGTTTTTTTTTTTTAAAGAATTTTGGATGTGCCTGGTTCATGTGGATTCCACAGTGCAAGCTCCAGGAGTGGCCACCCAGGACTTATATACATATATCGATTTTCCATTACTTCCTCCTATTTTCATTCATTCAATCATATTTATTGAGCGCTTACTGTGTGCAGGGCACTCTTCTAAGCACTTGGGAAAGTACAATGCAACAATTAACAGGCACACTCCCCGCCCACAACGAGCTTACAGTCTAGAACAGGGAAGACAGACATTAATATAAATAAATCACAGATATGTACATAAGTACCATGGGGCTGGGGGAGAATGGACAAAGGGAGAAAGTCAGGGTGTTGCAGAAGGGAGTGGGAGAAGAGGAAAGGGAGTTTTAGTCAGGGAAGGTCTTTTGGAGGAGATGTGCCCTCAATAAGGCTTTGAGCCTACTTTAATGTCAGTCTCCCCCACAAGAGAGTAGAAGTCTTGAGGGCAAAGATTGAGCCTTCTAATTTAATTGTATTGACTGAGGTTTATTTAACATTTCATAAATGATCTGGAGAAGAACGTGCACAGAGCAATTTTATGAGTAGACAGTAAGCCATGTGGGTAGAGCTAAAGTGCAGGAAGACTTTAAACTTGTGTGAGTAGGAACAAAAGTGACAGATGCACTCCAGCATAAGTGCATGGTAACACCTTCAGAAAAAATAATCCAAACTCCTACTGTTTCATGGTAAACTGAGTTCAGTCACAGAAAAGAGATCTCGGAGGTATTGTCAGATGTTCACTCTGACATCAGTCCCTTGGGAAGTGAAAGCCATAGAGAGCAACAAAATGCTGGTTGATCACAGGAAGGGTATCAAAAACAAAATAATATTTGTCGTGACACTCTGGTTGCCATATTTTAAGATGATGCCAAGCTGAAAAAAGAGACAAAGAATGTCATGAAAATGCTTTGGAGGAGAGAGTAAATCCCATTCCGGTTTAGGCTGACAAGATCAGGACTCAGGCAACTGGGAAGATGAAGACTGGATAGGGACAGGGTTGAAATTTACAGAATCATGAAGGGTGTGGAGAAGGAGGAACGTGGAATTTTGTTCCCCAAATTCCATGACACCAGGAAAAGGCAGAACATCTATTGAATCAATCAATCAATCAGTTGTTTTTAGAGAGGGCTTAATGAGTGCAGAGCACTATACTAGGTGCTTGGAAAAGTATAGTGGAATTAGAAGAAACGATCCTTGCCTCCATGCTACTTAAAGATTAGTGAACTTGAAGGTGAAAAGTTTAAGTCAAACAAAAGGGAGCACATGTCCCAAAGCAGGGGATAAGTATGTGGAATGAATTTCCCTAGAAAATTGAACACTCCAAAATATCCCTAAATTGGAGGAGGTTTGGAAAATCTTGCATTAGAGGGGTCATAGTGAGTTTTAGGTCCCACTGGGTGCAGTCAGGGCACGGAAGTGATGCCAGCCCCAACCCAGAGTTAGTGTCCTCCCAGGTTAGGCTGCTGAAGAAAGGAGACACCCAGATATCTACCCTAACCCAAGCTATTTTAACCCAACCCTCTGTAGAAATGCAGTTTTTCCTGTTGTGTTAAGTTAAATATTTTCCCAGACCCATCACCTTATCCTATCTGTTGCAACCTGACCCAGAATGAGGACTCTCTCTCCCTGTCTCCCATTACCACCTGCTTCTCCAGCCCCATTTTGGATGGAGGTTTTGAGGGCTTGACCGAGGGGGGAATCCAAGTCCCTCTCTTTTCCTAGGTGCCTCCATCAGGAGACAAGACACCTGGCTCATCTCTTCTGAATTCTTTTTCTCTCTGGGGTTCAGGAAAAAATCGGGGGATTTCGGACCCTTGTCGTTTCTGCTCCTGAAATAGGGTTTGGAGAAGCGGGTGCTTATAGAAGTCAAGGTTGGAGCTCCCCTTCCTGATCAAGTACCCCAGAGAGAATACAAATGACAGGCGAGGTGGCTACTTGAAGAGAATCTTACGATATGACGTTATTTGAAAAACCACTCTCCACCGCTGTGGAACACTGAAGAGATGCCATCATCATCACCATCTTCAAGAAGAAAAATGAAACAGCTGATTGTGGAATTTACTGGGTAACTCCTTTTTCCGTCACCAGCAAGTTTCTAGCCTTAGTCCTTCAGGACAGGCTACATTAACCTTATACTACTTAATTCTCCATTTGCTTTCAGGTCATTATGTAGCAAAGTAGATAGGATTTTCTAAGCACTGAAAGCACAGGAAAAAGACCGCTAAACTGTTTTCAGAAGCCTCTCAAGGGGGTTCAGCAGCACGAGCAGATCAGGGCTCTGGCAACTTCTATGCAAATCGGCTGCCCTGAAAAATTCACCAAGAAGAAACCTCAACATCTCGGAGAATTTCTCAGGGCAGCCAGACCGTAATGATAGGTCAGTCTAGTCAGAGTGAAAGGGACTTCCTCACCCTTTTTTTCTTAATAGAATTTGTTAAAAACTTACTATGCGTCAAGCACTGCTCTAAGCGCTAGATCTTAGGTCTTGCTGTCATCAACCCCCTGCCTACAACCTTCCAGTTTGGAACTCCCTCCCCCATCATATCTGACAGACCACCCTCTCCCCACCACCTTCAAATCCCTACTTAAATCACATCTCCTAGCAGCCTTCCCTGACTATTCACCCTCTCTTCCACATCGCCTCTGCACTTGGGTCTCTACCCCTCAGGCACTTGCTATTCACCCCACCCTCAGAATTTATCTTTATATCCTCATACTGTCCCATTTCCCCTGCCTGTAATTTACTTTAAAATTTGTCTCCCCATCTAGATCCCTTCTGGCCAGGGATCGTGCCTTCCAATTTTGTTGTATTGGAATAAATACAATTATTTATTCAAATAATAAATAGTCTCAAGTGCTTAGTGCAGTGCTTTGCCCGCAGTAAGCACTCAGTAAATACCATGGATTGATTGACTCTCACTGTTAGAGACAGAATCCTGGGTAGGATGGACCATCTGGTTGACTCAGTGTGGAATTTCCGAGGTATTTAATAATTATTAATAACTAGCATTTGTTAAGAGCCAAGCATCGTACTAAGTGCTAGAGTAGATATGAGATAATCAGGATGATCCGTTTCTGTCCCACAGTCTAAGTAGGAGGGAGAAGAGTCAGTCAAGCAATCACATTTACTGAGCACTTACTGTGTGCAGAACACTGTACGAAGCCCTTGGGAGAGGACAGTATAACAGGCCCATTCCCTACCCACAATGAGCTTACGGATAATGTGGAAGTAGCATGTTGTACTGTACTCTCCCAAGCTTTTAGCACAATGCTCCACGCCAAAGAAGCACTCAATAAAAAACATTGCTTGATTAATTGGAGGCCTAGTCGCAAGAGCATTGCCTGGGAATCAGAGGACCTGTGTTCTAACCCCAGCTATTTGCCTGCTGTGTGATCTTAAGCAAGTCCCTTAACTTCTCTGGGCTTCAATTTCATCTGTAAAAAGGGGATTATCTTGTATCTCTCCCAGTGCTTATTACAGTGCTTGGTGCATGCTAAATGCTTAACAAATGTGACAAGTAGTATTATTATCATTAGGTACTTAAACCTCATTTTACTCCCCTTAATAGAAAAGCTCTAATAAGCGTTTATCCTCTCCGGATAGATTATGAGTCCCTTTTGAAAGGATGATTGTATCTAAACTGCCCTATTTGCATTTTCCCCAGTACTTAGCATACAATAAGCACTTAATAAGTACCATAAACAAATGCAGGTCTTTCCTGTAAGGAATATGAAGGAGGAAAAGCAGGCAGATTATCCTTTTATTCAGGAGTATCTGAGGTTACTAAAATTATTACGGGTGGGGTGACCAACTGCCAGATATTACCACGCCCCAGCACTGAGAGCGATGCAGAGGTCCTCCATTCCCCCTCCCTCCCATCATCCCTCCAGCAACGTTGGGGGACTGAGGACTTTCAGGAACCAAGACAGATCCTTGGTATAATGGGCTTCAAGCTATAGTAAACTGTCTTCTAGTGGGGGGTCTCCCTATATATGGCCACGTATTCATACGCTGATGCTGGGTTATTATTATCTTAAAAAAAACCAACAACCACCCCAAAATTCCCCTTTTATGAAATACCACTTTGGAAAACTGTTTTTAAATCCAAATGTCTTATTCTTTTGTTTTTGCTCAAATTGGAAACCTTTTGGACCGAGAAAGGCCATAGCCCAGGTTAACTGGAGTTGAATAGGTCAAATCACTACTTACCACTTTACAATTAAACTTTCTATTCAGATAACTTTCGAATGAACTTCCATTCTGCTTTTTTGCAGTTTTAACCCATCCCATGTTGGGTATTTGCTACAGAAGAACTGAAAAGGGTTATGTCACCTAAAAGAACTTTGAGTGAGATTCCATTGCTTCTGCTCAACTGAGTAGGTGATGCAGTAGTAGTCATAGGAAAATTTCTTAATCAGTGAACCTCTCATTCATGAGCTTACTGTGTGGGTTTTTTCATGTTGTGTGGTAGGGTTTGTCATTGGGTTTATTCTGTAAATAATAAACTCACTCCAGAATCAAATACCCACATTAAATCCAGGAGGGCCATAAAATGGTGTTTATAGACTTAAGTGATCCCAACTGACATGATAACAAACTGGCACAAAAAACAATCTTTGATTTAAGTCGCTTGGATGGCATAGCCACTTGAACATGAGAATGGGATTTTTCAAAATCCTCCTCTTCACTGTTTATTAATTTCCTTGCCTTTCCTGTTTCTGCAGAGGAGTGTGCTCCCAGCCTGATGTGCTTTTTCCACTTCATAAAAGGGAGAAAAACTAGAGCTAGCTGGTTTTTGAAGATCCACCTCTACCCACAAACTTTTACTATAGTCTTCATGGAAAAATTCACCAAAAAACCCCTCCATTTAAAAGCACACTTTAAAAACAATTTCCCGAGTTCCTTGTTTAAAAAAAAGAAAAATTTCTTTCAGAGCCCTCCCCAATTCTTCATTTTTCCTATCTTTTGGCATCTACTTTTAGGTACCCAAGAGGGATCCACCAGGCTATGCAGACTGATTAAGGCTCTATTCAAAGTGTGTCAGCTTTCCAGGTCACCAAGACCTTTTGCAGCACTCGCTGATTAAGGGGGAAAGGAGGGAGCTTACAGCCTATTGTGTGCAAAATGCTATTATTATTATTACCATTATATTTGTTAAGCACTTACTCTGTGTCAAGGACCATTCTAAATCCTGGGGAAGACACAAGTCTATGGAGTAAGTCACAATCCCTATTGCACATGGGGCTCACCGTCTGAGTAGAAGGGAGGACAGGAACTGAACCCCCATTTTACAATTGAGGAAACCGAGGCACAGAGAAGTTAAATGACTTGCTCAGGGTCACACAGCAGATGCATGGCAGAGTTAGGATTCTTCTTATTATTTCTTTTATTATTTCTATTCTTATTGTTTTTCTCGATTAGTGGTTATGATGTGCCAAACACTGTTCCAAACACCGGAATAGATAAAAGTTAATCAGGTTAGACACAGTCCCTGTCTCGTATGGGGCTCATGGGCTAAGTAATTCAGTTTAATGTCTGTCTCCCTTGATTAGAGCCCCTGTCCTCTGACTCCCAGGCCTGTGCTCTTGCCCCTGTGCCATGCTGCTCTTCACTGCATTGAGCACTGGAGAGAGTATAGTAGAGTACAGTAGACACAATCTCTGCCTTAAGGAACTAGCAAGAGTAACCACTGTCACTGCTGCCAATGGAGATCGTCTGGGTGCCGGGGACTCAGTTAAAAGCAACTCCCAATCTGAAAGGAGAGATTCTGCGGGGTCGTTGCTGTGGGCGGCAACGTGAGCAATTTCTCTTATCTGCTCTAGCTGCTGCTTTTGGGGGCGGGGATGTGTGTTTGGGGGTGGGTGGGTGTTTTTGTGTTTTTTGGAATAGGGAGTAGTATTTCAGATGAAATTTTGAGGCTGCAGAGGTTTTGTTTCTAAGGCCCCTGGATTTTAAGTTGCCAATGTTTGCTTTTAGTGTGCTGTCATTATAAAGGGCACATAGGATCACAGAATAGGAAACCAGCAAGGCATACCAGAGAGTCGGGGACTCCAAGTCTTGGCCAAGAAAGGGTCTTGGCCTAAAAGAATGCTTTGCCATCAGAAACTGAAACACAAAATAGAACGAAGAACAAAACAGACAAAGCCAGTACTCTGCCAAAGCACTCTAGAGGGCCGCTCAGTTAAGGAACTGCAAGCCATCTCTTCCCACCCTGGGGTCAGGAGTGATAATGTTGGTATTTGTTAAGCGCTTACTATGTGCAGAGCACTGTTTTAAGCGCTGGGGAAGATACAGGGTAATCAGGTTGTCCCACGTGAGGCTCACAGTTAATCCCCATTTTACAGATGAGGTAACTGAGACACAGAGAAGTTAAGTGACTTGCCCACAGCCACACAGCTGACAAGTGGCAGAGCTGGGATTCGAACCCATGACCTCTGACTCCCAAGCCCGGGCTCTTTCCACTGAGTCACGCTGCTTCTCTATGCAGAGCTACTTTTTCCTCCCTCTGCCCCGATTTCCTGATAAATTTTCAGTAACAAGTTTCTGGGTGACAGCACTGCCTGCCTTCTTCAGCTTAACAGCATGACTCTGGGGGCCAGAGAACCAGGAAGCAAGGGGATGTGACCTCTGTTTTCAAGGAATACAGAACTAAATCAATCAATCACTTAGACTTAATGAGCGTTTACTGTGTGTAAAGCACTACACTAAACACTTGGAGAGCACAATAAATAGTTTCAGTAGACATGGTTCCTGCCCACAAGGGGATGGCAGTCTTGATGGGGAGACAGACATGATAATAAAATAAATTACAAAACAGAGGAAATAACGGGTTATAAAATATGTACATAATTGCTCTGGGGTTGAGGGTCAAATCAATATCATGGGCTTAAAGGGTACAGATCCAAATGCATAGGCAAAGCAGGAGAGAGAGAGAGTTGGAAATGAGGGCTTAGACTGGGAAGGCCTCTTGGAGGAGGTGTGATTTTAATAGGGCTTTGAAGGTGGGGAGAGTGGTCATGGTCTGTCAGATTTGAAGGATAAAGTAGGCAAGGGGTCGGGGACAAGATAGGCAAGATTAAGGTACAGTGGGTAGGTTGGTGTTACAGGAGCAAAGCATGCAGGCGGACTTGTAGTAGGAAATCAGTGAGGTAAGGTGGGAGAGGGAGAACTGATGGAGTTCTTTAAAGCTAATGGTAAGGATTTTCTGTTGGTTGCGGAGATGGATGGTGACCATTAAAGGGTTTTAAGGAATGAGAAGATATGGAGCTGAACGTAATTTTAGAAAAACAGAGTGAAGCATGGAATTGGAGTTGGGAGATAGGAGGCCAGAAAGTCAGCGAGGAGACTGATGCAAGAGCCAAGGTAGGGTATGATAAGGGCTTAAATCAGCATGGTAGCAGTTTGGATGGAGAGGGAAGGATGGATTCTCGAGACGTTGTGAAGGTAGAGATGACAGGGTTTGATGACAGATGAAATCTGTGAGTTGAATGAGAGAGATGAGTTGAAGATAATGCCAACATTAAGGGCTCATGAGATAGGATGGTTGTTTACACTGACGGGAAGGACTTGTGGAGGACAGGGTGTGATTGGAAAGATGAGGAGTATTGATTTGGACATAGTATGTTTGAGGTGAGAGTGGGACATCCAAGAAGAGATGTCCTGAAGGTAGGAAGAAAAGCGCCGAGGAGAGAGGTCAGGACTGGGGAGGTAGATATGGGAATCATCTCCATAGTTGGTAGTTGAAGCTATGGGACCAAAGGAGTTTTCCAAGGAAAAGGGTGTAGGTGGAGAATAGAAGGGGACCCAGAACTGAGCTTGAAGGACCTCCAGAGTTAGAGGGTGATAAGGGAAGGGGGCAATTGCTTTGACGAGGTGAGAAGGATTGGGTTTGAAGCACAGATGGGGGTAGAATTTTAAAAGAGGAGGTTCATCTCTAGAGATACTTCTGGGAAGGATTGGAGAATTTAAGAGGGAGCAGGTGGAGGGAAGTCCTGGAGAGGAGAAGGGGAGGTTTTAGGAAGATCACACTTGATTTAAACCTAAAACATGTCAAGCTGACATGATTATGCACATTTACTCATGTAAATCAGTCTTCTGGTGTGTGTGTGTGTGTGTGTGTGTAGAGATGGGGGGAGTGGGAGGGAAAGGTGGATGGTTGGGTGGAGAGGGAGAGAAAGAGAGAGACATGAGAGTCATCTTGGTTTGAAGATGACACTAGACAGTGAGATTTTATTGTGAGTGCAATTGTGGCTTGTCAGACCGAATGTGTGACTAACAATCCGTGACACCTCGTGTGCCTGGAAAGACTGCCCTTTGCAGAACTATTCCATTTGTTACCCTGAGTGGTTGGTGTCGTGATCTTCCTGTAGTCTCTGCCCTAAGACATTAACTCCATTGTGATTGCTGCCTGCCAGGCTATTGTTTTTTTCCCTCCTGTCTCCCCACTGCCCACGCTAATCCTTGTCATTTTGCTTCAGAACATCTTTAAATCTTTTCTTCTTTAAAAAAAAACCCATTTGGTTTTCTTGTTAGCTCTTTGAGTATCCTGCTTGTCACCCATTCTCCTTAGGATTTACCCAACAAAGGTGTGAAGTGACAAGTCCCTCTGCAGTGATAATGAACTGACTTGTTCATTCATTCATTCATTCAATAGTATTTATTGAGCGCTTACTATGTGCAGAGCACTGTACTAAGCGCTTGGGATGAACAAGTCGGCAACAGATAGAGACAGTCCCTGCCGTTTGAAGGGCTTACAGTCTAATCGGGGGAGACGGACAGACAAGAACAATGGCAATAAAAACTTGGGTAATGACCTCCCTGTCTGTGATCTTATATAGCTTTTTTTTGCCCTGTAACTCCTCCCATTGGGTTCCCTGGAATTCCAACATCCATCCCACATCAATCAGCCGTACATTAAAAAAGAGTGGTAGAATTTCCATGGTAACATGGGGAGAGCTTGTCCCATCCTTCCTGAAAGGTGAATAGTGATGGCAGTGAGGGAAGAGGGATCTTGGCATTTAGTCACCTGGGCTGCCAGTTGGACTCAGTGGATGGAGGAGAGGGCATGGCTTTCCTCAGAATTTTGGTGTTTAAACTTTTGCTCTTGGAGGGAAATCCTCGAGAAACATTGTACCTTTTCATAAATGGCCAAAAAAGGTGCCCTTTCCCTTTCTCCCTGATTAAGTCCATCCCTTTCCAGGAACAGTGGCATGTAGACCACTGGTCTCCAAACAGCCCCAGGGAGGTGAGAAGCAAAGTATCAGATAAACACAGTAAATCTGAGTCGATCAATCATCGGTATGTATTGTGCTCCTACTGTGTGCTAAGTCCTTGGGAGAGTACAACACAACAGAGTTGAGGAGCAGCATAGCCTAGTGGAAAGAGTGCGGGCTGGAAGTCAGAAGGATTTGGGTTCTAATCCTGTTCTGCCACTGTCTACTGTGTGTGGCAAGTCACTTAACTTCTCTGCGCCTCAGTTCCTTCATCTGCAAAATGAAGATTAAGACTGAGCCCCATGAGAAACAGGGACTGTGTCCTACCTGATTACCTGTATCTTCTCCAGGGCTTAGTATAGTGCCTGGTGCATAATAATAATAATTATGGTATTTGTTAAGCGCTTACTATGTGCCAACCACCGTTCTAAGCGCTGGGGTAGATTCAAGGTCATCAAGTTGTTCCACTTGGGGCTGACAGTCTTAATCCTCATTTTACAGATGAGGTAACTGAGGCACAGAGAAGTTAAGTGGCTTGCCCAAGGCCACAAAGCAGACAAGTGGCGGCGGTGGGATTAAAACCCACGTCCTCTGACTCCCAAGTCTGGGCTCTATCCATTAAGCCACACTGCTTCTCGTAAATTACGGTAAGCGCTTAACAAATACCACTTAAAAAGGAGGACAAAAACAGAGTTGGTAGACATGGTCCTTATCTTCAGCTGGTTTACAGTCTAGAGAACTAAATTATAAGATTGGTGACTGAACAGCAGAGACAGAAATGCCCAGGAGACCAAACCCCTGGGCTAGAAAACACAGTGGAGAAAGCAAAGGTACCAGTGGAGAGAGCACAGTTCACTCTGGAAAGCTGATGGTTGAGAGGAAATAGGGTGGAACTTTAGAAAATCAATTAAGTACATTCTCAAAATAAATACTAGGAACTACAATTTAGCACAGTGAACAGTATATGGAGGCAGCACTGTTTAATGCAAAGAGCATCGGACTGCGAGTTAGAAGAACTGGGTTCAAGACGGAAGGTAACCCATCCTTCACATACAGTGAGCAATGCATAAATGTGACTGCTGTTTGGAATTTATTTTCCCAGTAAGCTGTGGGCAAAAACTAGGTTCAAGAAAAGTTTGGATAAATGAAGGGATAAAATTTATCCCACTTGGGGCTCAAAGTCTCAGCCCCCATTTTACAGATGAAGTAAATGAGTCCCAGCAAAGTGAAGTAACTGGCCCAAGGTCATATAACAGACAAATGGAGGAGCTGGGATTAGAACCCATGACCTTCTGACCCCCAGGCCTGGGCTCTATCCACCTCACCATGCTGCTTACTTAGTATGCTTCTGGGGGAAGGATGGGGATGTAGAGGTAAAAATGAAGAGTATTAGATAATTCATTCCTAATTTTAAGGATGGTTGGCACGCAGCTATTACTGGTTCCTCCAAGCGTCCTGTGCCATTGTTGAAAATAATTTTGAGCAGGATGGGCCATTTGGACTACTATTTCTGTTACCTTCTGGAAGTTTCTTCATGACCTTCAAGGGGATCGCAAACACTGGTCCATAGATTTCTTCAATTATCAATTCAAGTATTTAATATTATTTTTAGAACCTTTTCCCATGATACTTAACTATCAGAGGACAGCAATGTTTTTGTGGGAAGAGTACATCTTTTGGCAGTTTATGTGAAAGTAAATGAGACCGATTTTAAAAATTGACTATTTTAGTATTTAATATTGGGATTAAAATTGAATGGGACTGAATATCTTGGATTGCATGATAATAGTACATTGAACATCCTATATGAAGGTGAAAGATTTTATCCCTTTTTTCAAGGATTTTGTTTTCAATCTGGAATTAGGTCCCAAATCAAATAGATTTTATAAGGTAGAAACGGATATCTCTGAACACATGTAACCATGTGAGTCACATTAATACTGATAATAATAGTGGTGTCTGTTAAGCACTGTACTAAGCATTGGAGTTGATACCAAATAATCAGGTCAGACACAGTCCCTGACTCACCTGGGGCTCACAGTTTCAGGAGGAGAGAGAACAGGTATTTAACCCCCATTCTATAGATGAGGAAATTGAAGTATACAGAAATTAAGTGACTTGCCCAAGGTCACCCAGCAGGCAAGTGACAGAGCTGGTATTAGTACCTAGGTTTTCTGACTCCCAGATCATTCTTTCTCCATGGTGCCAAGCTGCTTCTCAATAGGGAAGGTAATGTTCTCTCTACCATGTTAAAAAAAATGATGCTTCAAATGTTGAAATTTTTCTGTACTTGTATGACTTAAAAGATCAATGTGTGACTGATGCTCCCTTCCAGAATATAAATATATAGGAAGCTAGTCCTTTCTGCTAATAAACCCTTGAATTTGCATAACCCTTTTTTTCCTCCCAAATACTTTCACAAGATCCCCGTGGTTGGGTGAGGCATCCCCATTTTCAGGTAGGGAAACTGAGACCCAGAAAGGCTAAGTATCTTCCGTCCCTGAGGTCACACAGTGGGCAAGTGGCGGAGCTGGGGCTAAAACCCAGGTTCTCTGACCCTGGAACCATGTTCATTCCATCAGCCCACATTGCTTCCCTTACAATGATTGTCATCATGAGAGTCAGTTTCAGGGTACCTTTTCTATTATCCCTTTCCCCTCTTCAGGTGAGCACTGAGTCTTCCGTTAAATTGTAAATTCCTCTACGATAGTAGTATGATTTTTGCTTCCGTTGAATATTCCCAAGCACTTAGTGTAGTACTCTTCAAAATGGATGCTCAGTTAATGCCGGTGATCAATCAGTCAGTGGTATTTATTAAAGCTACTGAATCCTCTGGGCTGCTGCCAAATAGTACTGCCTCTTCAACAATGTATGCTCAATTTCTTGCACTGTCTAAATATAGATGTCCTTTATATGCGAAGATGCCACTGAGGGTGAAACTCCCCTTCGAGTGCTCATGTAACTAAAAGACCAGTGCAGGACCCACTGTCCTGGTGTCACCGAGGCTCACCAAGGCTGGCCAATGTTGTCTTGCCATTTGGGATGCTTGCCTACTTGTTTCGTGATCCTTATGGAGATTCTGTTCTAGCAGAGCCACTTCTTCGCTGATTGCGGGGTATCTGCAGCAACGAGCTCCCAGCCAATCGATCAATCAGTGTTATTATTGTTATTGTTACTAGTAGTATTTACTGGGTGCCTATTCCATACAGGGCACTGTACTGCCTGCTTGGGAGAGATCCCTTCCTTCAAAGAGCTTACAATCTAGTGAGGGAGTTGATCCCTGAAAATAAAGTACTGTTAAGAGGAGTGCTATAGAGTAGTGGGGGTACCCAAGTGCTTAATAATGATAATAATAATGATTACGGTATCTAAGTGCATACTATGTGCCACGCACTGTTCTAAGCACTGGGGTAGATACGAGGTCATCAGGTGGTCCCAAGTGGGGCTCGCAGTCTTTCTCCACATTTTACAGATTAGGTGACGGAGGCCCAGATAAGTTGAGTGGCTCGTCCAAGGTCACTCAGCAGACAAGTGGAGGAGCCGGGATTAGAGTCCAAGTCCTCTGGCTCCCAAGTCCATGCTCTTTCCACTAAGCCACACTGCTTCTAGGTGTCATGGAAGTGCTGAAGTGGCAGTTGGAGGGAGATAGAGTGGGGAGGTGAGAAATTAATCCAGGAAGGCTGCCTGGAGAAGGTGGGATTTCTGAATGGCTTTGAAGGTTAGAAGAGCAATGATCTGCTGGATGTGAAGGAGGATAGAGTTTAGGTGGGAGGGAAGATGAGGCCAAGAGGTCGGCGGTAGAGTGGTTAGAATGAGGCACAG
Source organism: Ornithorhynchus anatinus (assembly GCF_004115215.2). Lineage (NCBI taxonomy): Eukaryota > Metazoa > Chordata > Mammalia > Monotremata > Ornithorhynchidae > Ornithorhynchus > Ornithorhynchus anatinus. The sequence goes on from NC_041739.1 coordinate 53,925,258, forward strand.
TGATTAGATTGAGAGGGATGAAGCAAGCAAGCTGGGCTATGGTGGGAGATAATTAGGAGGGCGAGAGAGTTGAGTGAGTGCCTTAAAGCCAGCCATCAGGAGTTTCTCCTTGATGCAGAAAGGACTGGTAACCACAGGAGGTTTTTGAGGATTGGGGAGGTATGGGCAGGATGATATTTCAAGAAAAATGATCTGGGCAGCAGAGTAAAATATGAACTGGAGAGGAGAGAGATTAGAGGCAAGGAAGTGAATAAGGAAGCTGATGCACTACTTGGCTGGAATCGGGATATAGACTGTGAGCCCACTGTGGGACAAGGACTGGGTCCCACTGGGTCCTGCCAGACTACTTGTTTTGTTCTGTTTTGTTTTGTTTTGTTGTCTGTCTCCCCTGTTTAGATTGTGAACCCGTTACTGGGCAGCGATTGTCTCTATCTGTTGCCAAATTGTACATTCCAAGAGCTTAGTACAGTGCTTTGCACATAGTAAGCGCTCAATAAATAAGATTGAATGAATGAATGAATGAATATCTTGAATCTACCCCAGCACTTAATACAGTAGCTGATACAGAGTAAGCACTTAATAACCATAACAAAAGCCCTCATGGTAGAGCAACTGCTCTTAGTTGAGAACTGCAGATGGCATTGCATGATTGCTCTTTGTTCCCTTTAACTATAAGCTGTTTGTGGGCAGGGAGTGTCTGCTTATTGCTATATTGTACTCTCCCAACCGCTTAGCACAGAGCTGTGCACATAGTAAACTCTCAATAAATACAGTTGAATGAATGAATGAATGCCTGGACTAGTGTGGTGGGAGTTTGGATGGAGAGGTAGGGGTGGATTCTGGATTAAGCAATATTGTCCGACACTTTGTTATTGTGTGTAGTACTTTTATTTAAAGCCTTTGCTGGATTTATTTCTATAGAATCCAAGTCCTCGTTATTAGGGAAAGGAACTCTAACATCATCTGGTCTGGTTTGCTACCTCCAGACCAGTGAGTAAGTGAACCAGCAGGGGCAGATATCTAATTTGTTTTTCCACAAAGATCTTCAGGAATGGAGTTTTCACAACCTTCCTAGGTATCCCTTTTATACGAGCTTTGTTCTTGTTCTTCCAGGACTCCTTCCACACATTCGCCCCAGGTTTCTTTATAAATAGTGGAATTACATTCCTGCATCTTATTCAGATATCTATCAACCAAGGTATCAAAGTTTATGATACTCCTGTTTTAACGAACCATTATCAAACCAAACAATGTTCCACTCACATCTAACATCAGGTCCTGCTCTACAGGATTTACTCAAGCTTTCTGTCGGGACATCATCGATCAGAGAATTTTAGATTTAAAACCTTGAAAAAGTGGTAAACGTATTAAACCACAAAAACAGCCATTGATCTACTGCACAACCAGGAGATTTGGTGTGTATTTCCCCTTCTGAATAAGAAGAGATGAAAGTTAATTAGAGAGTTTATATAATGGAAAGAACATGCTGAAATCCTGGCATTGAGTTTACCCCAAAAGCCTGGAGTTTTTATTCACATCAATTTGATAGTATGAGCAAAAGCAGTGGAGAAATGTGCCTGAGACTTGGTCTTCCTACCTTTATTCAAATGAGTGAATTTACTACTTTCCATGTCTTAACAAGGGAAAAACTGAAAGTAATAGTTGGTGGTATGTATCTCACAATTACCCCAGTCATACCTTCCATAACTGAAAATGAGAACGGATAAGCAATTTGTTTTTCCATGTTCAGAAAATTTAAAAAAAAGACTGAAGTTTTAATGGCATGAAGATTGCGATAACAATCAACAAGAGCAAGTAAATTCAAAATGAAAGCTGAAATTCCTCTTTAAATCACATAACTGTGAATGAATAGAGAGGTGATTTTTTGGGTCAGGAATCCCCTGCACCATTTCAAAAATACCCAATTTCTCCTGGAACGCTTCCTATTAATCATCCACAGAGATTGTGGGAGAAACACACACACGGACTCATACACAGTGGCAGGAAGAGATTTCCACTCCATTTTTAAGAGTCCCTTGGACCCAGCACTTGGCAAAGGCCCTTCGGCCCCAGTGAGAAAGAAAGACTTTCAGAAAGGACAAGCCCTCCCAAGAAAGGGTTTTTGCTCATTCCTCTTAATGGGTTTCACCTTTTTTAACCTTAAGTTCTTAGAAACACCTTGTTGGTGGGGTATCTAAGCTAGTAAGGGGAAGCCTTGCAGAAAGCCTGATGTTTTGTGGAAATACGTTGAGCAACTCCTGAGCCACCCCTTGAAGTAACTCCACACGGATCTTCTTTCTTTCCTTGCAAAGATAAGTCCTACAAGCACAGTCCCGGGCTAAGGAGATCCAGGTTCTAATCCTGGCTCTGCCACTTGCCTGCTGTGTGACCCTAGCAAGTCACTTTGCTTCTTTTCTGCCTCGGTTTCCTCGCCTGTAAAATGGGGCATCAAATATCTTTTCTCCCTCTCTCTTATGCGGCAAGCCCCATGTAGGACAGAGAATGGGTCTTATCTGATTAACTTATCTCTGCCTGTGCTTAGCATAAACTAAACATTTAATAAATATTATTATTATTATCCCATTTCCCATGAAACTAGTCTATTTCCTTCAACTCTTTTGTGAATAGTAAAGAGGGTTGCTTTGCTGTCTTCCACCTGCTATGGCAGCATTAAGGTAGTCATCTTCTGAAGGTCACGTCACAGCCACGTGCTCACTAATTTCTCCAGACCATAAAGGGTTCAAGCGTCCATTTTAACTCCCGTCGTCTACTGTCTTTTCCTTCCGGGAGAGGGGAGGAAGGCAAGGGAGATGCAGCAATGAGGAAGATCTCTATCCTCTGCCTAGCCAACCAGGAGGGGTGAAGATTGCCCCATTCTCTACACATCAGAGATGCAGTATTGCCTTGTGGATAGAGCCCAGGCCTGGAAGTCAGAAGGACCGAGGTCATAATCCCGGCTTCACCACTTGTCTGCTGTGTGACCTGGTCAAGTAACTTCACTTCTCTGTGCCTCAGTTCCCTCATCTGTAAAATGGGGATTAAGACTGTGAACCCCATGTGGGACAGGGTCTGTGTCCAACCCGATTTGCTTATATCCACCCCAGTGCTTAGCAAAGTGCTTGGCACATAGTAAGCGCTTAACAAATGCCATTATCATCATTATCATCATCATTATTATCATGAGAAGCAGCGTGGCTAGTGGAAAGAGCCTGGGCTTCGGAGTCAGAGGTCATGGGTTCGACTCCCGGCTCTGCCACTTGTCAGTTGTGTGACTGTGGGCAAGTCACTTAACTTCTCTGTGCCTCAGTTCCCTCATCTGTAAAATGGGGATTAACTGTGAGCCTCACATGGGACAACCTGATTACCCTGTACCTACCCCAGCGCTTAGAACAGTGCTCTGCACATAGTAAGCGCTTAACAAATACCAACATCATCATCATCATCACGGTCCCATTGGAGCTCAGCAGTGAGTGGGGCACAACTCTGACCAAAGGGAAATGAGTGAGGTTCACCTCAAATGACCGCTTCCCCTAGGCAGAGTAGAGAGCAGGGCTGTAATGATAATGGTATTTGTATTTGTTGGTGTTCCAGAATTCCTGAGCTAGGCTCCACTTCACAAGGGCCTGGATGTTGGCAGAGTCACTTCCAGACCTCCCTAAGTGACCCTAGGCAATCACCAGACCCTTTCAGGTAGCCCCATAAATAAATGATGTGCTGGCAAAGCACCAATCCCTACTGGACTCACTTCAGAGAAAAACGTTGAGGAGCAGCGGGACCTAATAGAAAGAGCACAGGACTGGGAGTTAGGATGACTTAGTGGGTAAAGCATGAGTCTGAAAGTCGGAAGGTTATGGGTTCTAATCCCACTTCTGCCACTTGTCTGCTGTGTGACCTTGGGCAAGTCACTTCACTTCTCTGCGCCACGGTTAATTCATCTGTAAAATGGAGATCGAGACTGAGCCCCATGTGTACATAGAGAAGCAGCGTGGCTCAGTGGAAAGAGCACGGGCTTGGGAGTCAGAGGTCATGGGTTCGAATCCCCACTCCACCACTTGTCAGCTGTGTGACTTTGGGCAAGTCACTTAACTTCTTTTTGCCTCAGTTACCTCATCTGTAAAGTGGGGATTAAGGCTGTGAGCCCCTCACGGGACAACCTGATAACTTTGTAGCTATCTCAGCGCTTAGAACAGTGCTTGGCACATAATAAGCGCTTAACTAATGCCATCATTATCAATATTATTATTATTAGGAGCCCTGGGTTCTAACCCTGGCCCCACCACTTGTCTGCTGTGTGACTTTGGGCAAGTCATTTTACTTCTCTGGGCCTCACTTTCCTCATCTGTTAATGAAGATTAAATACCTGTTTGCCTTCTCCAGAGTCTGTGAACCCTGTGGGAGATGGGGACTATATCGAAACAGGTAAACAGGTATCTGTCTACCCTAGTGATTAGCCCAGGGCTTGGCACATAGTAAGCACTTGACTGCCCCAGTTGTTAGGTCCTCCGAGAGTTTTAGGGATTGTCCTGGTCCCGTTACAAGACGTGATTAAAACTCCGAAAGATACAGTCAGTAGTATCTATTGAGCACTTGTGCACTGAATACTGTAACAATAATTGCAATATTTAAGCACTTACTAGCTGCTATGCACTGTACTGTATTAAGCACTGGAGTTGGTACAAGATAATCATGTCACACATGGGGCTCACAGCCTAAGGAGGGAGGAGAACAGATATTGAATCCCCATTTAGCACATGAGGGAACTGAAGCACAGAGAAGTGAAGTGACTTGCCTAAGGTCACACAGCAGGCAAGTGGCAGAACTGGAATTAGAATCCAGGTCCTCTGACACCCAGGCTCATGCTCTTTCCAATAGGCTAACTGCTTCCCTAAGCAATGCTCCTCCAAGAGGCCTTCCCTGTCTTAAGTCCTCCTTTCCTCTTTTCCCACTCCCTTCTACATCACCCTAACTTGCTTCCTCTATTCATCTCCCCCCTCCCCAGCCCCACAGCAATTAATGTCCATATCTGTAATTGATTCATTTTAATGTCTCTCTCCTCCTCTAGACTGTAAGCTCATTGTGGTCAGGGAATGTGTCTGTTTATTGTATTGTACTCTCCCAAGCACTTAGTACAGTGCTCCGTACAAAGTAAACGCTTAATAAATACAATTGAGTGAATGAAAAAGCACTGTACTAAGCTCCTGGGAGAGTGTAGTAGACAGTGTCCCGTCTTTGAGGAATTTACAACCTTGCTAGGGAGTAAGCCATTGTACAGATAGGTCAAGTAAAGGAAGAAACAATGAGCAGTAAATATTAGAGTGGAAGAAATTATCCACTTCTGGCCACAGTTGGCTAAAAGCACGTTCAACAGGCAACCTAGACATAGTATAAAGGACAGTAAAGTCTAATGAAAGGCACATGGGTCTCAGAGTCAGGTGACTTGGTTCTCACTGGACCTTGATCTCGTCTCTCTCGCCGACAACTTCTCCTCCACGTTCTGCCCCTGGCCTGGAACACCCTCCCTCTTCATATCTGACAGACAATCACTCTCCCAACTTCCAAGGCTTATTAAAAGCACATATCCTCCAAGAGGCCGTTCCCGACTAAGCCTTCATTTCCTCTTCTCCCACTCCCTTCTGCGCTGCCCTAGCACTTTGATTTTCACCCTTTATTCAACATCCCTCAGCCCCATAGCAATTATGTATATATCCATAATTTATTCAGTGATATTATTGTCTGTCTCCCCTTCTAGACTGTAAGACCATTTGGGGCAGAAAATGTGTCTGTTATATTGTTCTGTGTACTCCCAAGGGCTTAATGCAATGTTCTGCACACAGTAAGTGCTCAATCAATACGATCAATTGATTGGTTTTGCCATTGGCCATCTCTTTCCCTCAGTATCCTCTTATGAAAAATGAGGGTAGTGATATCCCCATCTCTGTACCTCACTGGGATATTGGGAGTATGTGAGAAGAAAATGAGACAGTTGATGTGAAAAAAATTTTGGGAAAATGAAAGTTCTGTACAAATGCAAAGTGTTTAAAAATTTTAGACCCTGCCGTGTCACATCCCTTCACTGAAACGGCTCAGCCAGAGCTCCCTCATTAACATTGATCTTGTTAGACAAGCATTAGCTGACGAAGATTTAGGATCAATCAAAAGCCACTGACCTTCTCAAGTTAAGATACATCTCACCTCAGGCCACAAAATTTTTGAAGACAGACCTGGGAGTCAGTAAGACCTGGGTTTTAATCCCAGCTCTGCCACATATCTGCCTTGTGACCCTGGACAAGTCCCTTAACTTCTCTGTGCCTCAATTACCTCATCTTTAAAATGGGGATTAAGCCTGTGAACCCTGTGTGGGACAGGGACTGCATCCAACTTGATTAGCTTATATCTACCCCATTGCTTAGTACAGTGCCTGGCACATAATGGCGCTTGACAAATACCATTAAAAAAGAAAGAATATCACCTGTTAACAGATTTCAGAGATCGAGAGTATTCTCAGTGTCTGGCATACAAGGATTGGGCTGGACTGCTATTCATTGCTGTTCACTGACACTTAGAGCAAATAATGGGGGTGTTGGTCTCTGCACCCAAATCGTAAATTCTCGAAGATGGAGAACTCGTTTCTGTAAACTCTGCCTGAAAGGCAGCAAACTCAGGATGCATTTAGGGAAGAAAGATTTAGAGATAAGGCAGCAGCTACTTTCAGGTTCTGCCCTGACCCCTCCATTATCTAACCTTTTTGGCTAGAATGCCTGTTTATAGAAACTTATTTCCGTCAGTGACATCTCCTTTTTAGGAACTTTGCTCATATAAAGTGGCCAAACCAGCTAAAATTACAGAGATGCCACAGAGACCTAAAGTGTACTCAAATTGAGAGAAGCTCTCTTCCCCCAAGAATTGAATGTTCTCCTCTTCTTAGACTGTGAGGTAGGAACTGTGTCTGACTTGATTAACTTGTATCTACCCCAGCACTGAGAACAGTGCTTGACGCATAATAAGCGATTGACAATTATCATTAAAAAAAGGAAAGAAAGAGAGCGAGCACTCAACTTTTTGATTTTTGGAAGTGATGGTCCTCAGGAAAATGGCAACTTCTGTCAAAATTGGCAAGGAGCCTGGTCTGCAGCCTCTAAATGGCTGGCCTGCTGAGCTGGGAAATATCACTAGGATCCCCTCATTATTCACAAAGCTTGGTGCCATCCATCATCATTTCACACATGCGCCATTTGGGGAGTCTTGCCGTGTGAAACATCATGGCCCAGTGGAGAGAGCATAGGCTTAGGAGTCAGAAGGATCTGGGTTCTAATCCCGGCTTCACCACTTGTCACCATGGGCAAGTCATTTCACTTCTCTGTGTCTGTTACTTCATCTGTCAAATGGGGATCAAGACTGAGAGCCCCACATGGGGCAGGAACTGTGTTTAACCCGATTTGCTTGTATCCACCCCAGCGCTTAGTACAGTGCCTGGCACATAGTAAGCACTTAACAAATACCATTATTATATTTATTATTATTTATCTGTGCCTCAGTTCCCTCATCTGTAAAAAGAAGCAGCGTGGCTCAGTGGAAAGAACACGGGCTTTGGAGTCAGAGGCCATGAGTTCAAATCCCAGCTCTGCCACTTGTCAGCTGTGTGACTGTGGGCAAGTCACTTAACTGCTCTGTGCCTCAGTTACCTCATCTGTAAAATGGGGATTAAGACTGTGAGCCCCACATGGGACAACCTGATTCCCCTGTGTCTAACCCAGCACTTAGAACAGTGCTCTGCACATAGTAAGCGCTTAACAAATACCAACATTATTAAAAAGGGGATTAAGACTGTGAGCCCCATGTGGGACAGGGACTGTGTCCAACCTGTTTAGCTTGTATCTACCCCAGTGCTAGTACATGCCTGGTACATAGTAAGCGCTTAACAAATACCATAAAAAAGGGTATCGTGAGTTGATTCCCTAATGTGGCTCCCCATTATTATTAAGCCTTTTTCAGGCTTAGTCGGCATTCACTGGAATACCATAAACCAATGCTCACCCCCAAATAGAGGCTTCAACTCCCTTTGGCTACCAAGGGACTTTTGGGACTGAGTCATCAGTACAGGTCCATGAAACCATTGATTTCAAGCGGTTTTTGTGGTTCCTCTGGTTTTTCACCTACTTTATTGTATTTGGATCTGTTCAGTATGGCTAAAGTCATTCTGTCCAGATGATACCAGATGACAAATTCACACTGAACCTAGAGTTAAGCTCAAATAATTATAAGGTTGTACCTTATTCATGGAGGTTGACGGGAGAACATTTCTAATCATCATGGTGTTTTCAGGGCACATGAAAGAACAAATGAGGACTTTGCTCCCTGGGACAGAGAAACTAATTCACCTTGTGACCATAGGCAAGTTTCTGCTTCAGCCTCCGCAGCAAGAGGTTATCAAATATCGTTTTTGATGGTGACTGATAGTTGAGTCCATTGTTACTGATTTTGGTAATTTCTAGGAAATTCTTTGAATTCAGAGATAAATTGCCATTTAAGATGATTAATGAGTGAGTCCTTGGAAACTTTGCAAATATAGGGAGGCAGGGTGAATCCAATCAATCAATAGCATTTATTAGGTGCTTAGTATATGCAGAACACTATACTAAGCGCTTTGGAGAGTACAATATAACAGAGTTTAGGCACATTCCCTGCCCACAGTGATAGGTTCTTCTCCTATTTCTCTGATTGCTCATTTTCAGCCTCTTTAGTGGGCTCTTCCTCTGCTTTCTACCCCCTAACTGTGGAGGTCCCTCAAGGTTCAGTTCTGGATCCCCTTCTGGTACCCCTTCTATTCTCCATCTACACCCTCTCCCTTGTAGAACTCATTTGCTCACATGGCTTCAACTACCACCTCTATGTATAAGATACCTAAATCTACATCTCCAACCCTAACCTCTCTCCCTCTCTGCAGTCTCACATTTTCTTCTGCCTTCAAGACATCTCTATTTGGATGTCCTCCTAGCGCCCTAACCTTAACATACCCAAAAAAGAACTCCTTATCTTCCCACTCAAACGCTGACCTCCTCCTGACTTTCCCACCGCTTTAGACGGCACCACCAACCTACCTGTCTCTCAATCCTGTAACCTTGGCGTTATCCCTGACTCCTCTCTCTCATTCAACCCATCACTAAATCCTGTTGGTAGCACTTTACAGGATCGCTAAAATCTGCTTTTTCCTCTCCCTGCAAACAGCTACCCCATTAATAATAATGTTGGTATTTGTTAAGTGCTTACTATGTGCAGAGCACTGTTCTAAGCGCTGGGGTAGACAGGGGAATCAGGTTGTCCCACGTGGGACTCACAGTCTTAATCCCCATTTTACAGATGAGGTAACTGAGGCAATTAATCCAATCACTTATCCTATCCTGACTTGATTATTGTATTAGCCTCCTCACTGACCTCCCTGCCTCCTGTCTTTCCTGACTCCAGTCCATACCTGACTCTGCTGCCCAGATCATTTTTCTACAGAAATGTTCAGTCAATTTTTCCCCCACTCCTCAATTACCTCCAGCGATTGCCCACCCACCTCCACATCAAACCGATACTCCTCACCATTCACTTCAAAGTACTCAATCAACTTGTTCTCTCCTACCTCACCCTCACTGCTCTCCTACTACAACCCAGCCCACACACTTCACTCTAGTGCTAACCATCTCACTGTACCCCCATTTTGTCTGTCTCACCACTGACCTTTCACCCATGTCTGCCTCTGGCCTGGAGCATCCTCCCTTTTCATATCTGACAGACAATTTATCCCACCTCATCCAAGAGCTCTTCCCTGACTAAGCCCTCCTTTTCTCTTCTCCCACTCCCCTCCATGTCGCCCTGTCTTTCTCCCTGTATTCATCCCCACTCCTGGCCCCACAGCCCTTATGTATGTGTTTGTAATTTATTCTTTCATATTATTATCTGTCTCCCCCTCTAGACTGTAAGTTCGTTGTGAGTGGGAAATATATTCATTGTTGTATTGTCCTCTCCCAAGCGCTTAGTACAGTGCTTGACACACAGTAAGCACTCAATGAATATGATTGAATGAATGAATGGTCTGTTTCAGTTGGATAATAATTTGGACATCACCCTGCCTCGAAGGGATGTTGTGAAAAAGCATGTGCTTTGGAAAATAAGAGTCTACCACAACATTGAGAAATATTATTTTAGGATTAGGACTCTGTACTGTCAACTGAGAGCCTGACAGAATCATAAGGACATAAGAAAAATTTTAAGGTGATTAGGTGGCCCAAATTAGTCAGGGCAGTCCCCAAATCTTTGGATTTACCCCACCTCTAACTTTATGTTCTTTTTCTCCAAAACTTCTAACAGAAAAAAAGGGGTCAGGTCCATCTTTCTTATATCCCTCTCACTTCTCTATTTTCTTGTTCAAATGGCCTCTTTTCAACTTCCATTTAGCTATGTGATTGTCCCCTCTGGCTTGGCTGTCTGAGGCTCTAAAGCACTAAAGCTCTAAAGCACTGTATTGTCAAGCAGAAAACACAAAGGAGTTATCTGAATTAGGAAAACAGTAATAATAGTAGTATTGGTATTTAGTGTAATAATAATAATAATGATGGTATTTCTTAAGCACTTACTATGTGCCAAGCACTGTTCTAAGCGCTGGGAGAGATTCAAGATGATCAGGTTGTCCACATGGGGCTCACAGTCTTAATCCCCATTTTCCAGATGAGGTAACTGAGGCACAGAGAAGTTAAGTGACTTACCTAAAGTCACACAGCTGACAAGTGGCAGAACCAGGATTAGAACCTATGACCTTTGACTCCCAAGCTCAGGCTCTTCCCACTGAGCCTCACTGCTTCTCTTCCACAAGGGCTTAGTACAGTGTTTTTTCACACCATTAGCACTCAATAAATAGCATTGATTGATTAAGCACCTTCTGAGTAGCTTAGCCTAGAGGAAAGACCATAGGATTGAGGGTCTGGGGACCTGCCACTTCCTTTCTGTGTGACTCTGGGCAAGTCACTGTTCTGTGCCTCATTTTCCCCATCTGTAAAATGGCGATGAAACCTGTTCTCCCTCTTCTTTAGACTGTGAACCTCATGTGGGTCAGGGGCTGTTTCTGTATTGTTCCTACTTGAGCACTTCAGTCAGGCCAGGAAACACTGACGGCTTCTAAATATGGAAGGTCATTCACTTCCTCTTGTGGCTAATTCCTCAGCACCACTGTGGCTTGAGGAGAGAATGGTATTTAAAGGGGAAAGAGGAAAATCATTTCTAGAGGCAAATCTTAGTTTTAGAATTTACGGTCCTAGAATTTGAAAGGAATGACACGTGCGTATCTCTGGTTGGTTTCTTTCAGGTAACCGAGCTATCATTTCTGTACTGAGCCACTAGCTAAAATGAATTAGAGAAAGGAAATTTTTCCTCTTGGAACTATGTAGAAGAGGTCCCCTGGTTACTATTGATGATCATCAGTGGGGAAACCCATTCAGAACATTCTGCAACTTTTCAGTGAGGAAACATTTTACTTGAGACCTTATTCAAGTATGTAGGACCATTAAATTTTAAGATCCACATGGGAGGGCCCCTTCTTTTACTTACACTGAACTTTTCCAAGCACTCAGTACCAGGTCCACAGCACAAAATAATTGTTCAGTAAATATTACTGGATGACACCTAACTACTATACTGCATTCTCCTCTCTTCCATCTGTGAATCCTTTGATTACTCCCTTCCTCCTGCCAAGAATTTGCTCTCTTTTCAAATCTGCCAGACCATGGCTGTCCCCATATTCAAAGTCCTTCTGAAATCCCTCCTTCTTTGGGAGGCTTGACCAAAAAATTTTTTCCTCTCCCAGGTCATACTCAACTATCATATCCATTATCTTAAACCACCTTAGCACTTACGGTATATTGCTATAAACTTCACTGATCTTCACTAATCACTTAGAGAAGCAGCATGGCTCAGTGGAAAAAGCCCGGGCTTGGGAGTCAGAGGTCATGGGTTCGAATCCCAGTTCCGCCACTTGTCAGCTGTGTGACTGTGGGCAAGTCACTTAACTTCTCAGTGCCTCAGTTACCTCATCTGTAAAATGAGGATTAAGACTGTGAGCCCCACATGGGACAACCTGATTACCCTGTATCTACCCCAGCACTTAGAACAGTGCTCTCCACATAGTAAGCACTTAACAAGCACCAACATTATTATTATTATTATTAATCTAGTTATCCATCTTTCCATTCTCATCTTACTTTGGGCTGCAATTTATTGTGTGTTTCTCTCCTTCACTAAATTGTTAGGTCCTTGATAACTACTGTATCTCCCAAGCTCTGCAGACAATTGGTGTTCAATAAAACAATTAGAACAGAGGTCCTCAGAATATGAGAATGACTTCAGGAAGTTAGGGGGCGGGGGGGCGGGGAAGTCTGTGTGTGTGTGTGTGTGTGTGCATTCCTAAGAGAGTCAAGAAAAATTATCCTTCTGAAATACGATGGTCTCAACCTTTTCTTCACCAGTTAGAAGTTATTATACCTTTTATGGGGACTGTCTGAATGTGGCTAGCTTCTCTTTAACACCAGGGGCCATTAAATATATGAAGGCAATTCTGTACTAATGCACGTCCTCGGGGCTCATCAGGCGTAGGGAAGACATCTCTCTTTTTGAGCAGAGCACAGTCCAGAGGCAGGAAGATGGACTGAGGAGCCTCTTGGGGTCCCTTCCAGCCTTTCAGTAGAAGAGGTGGTGAGGTGCTGGTAAAAAAATCTTCTCAATACTCTTTTTTTCTTGTGGTTTTGAATTACGTTTTCACAGCTCAAGAGTATGATTCAAGAATATGACCAAGGGGCTTCCCCCAGCGAATGGCACACCCCTATTTGTGGTAACTCAGGGCCTTTTTCACTTACCTCAGTGGAGGTTGACACTACGTATACAGTGTGTGACTCCCAAATCTTTGTCAGTGTGTAACAGGTTGTTGTTTTGTTGCCCAAACCTACCTGCCTTTTCTAGGATTTACCTATAGAAGGTTGTATTATATTTGTTTTGTATTTATTCTGGATTTGTTTCCCTAATCATGAAGGAAAACGTATTCCGGGCAGGCAGTAGCTAAGACTTTTGGCCAAACTAACAGTAGGTAGTAATTGTGGCTCATTTAGTGGAAAAACTGGGGCACACTAGTGCCTAATGTAATGAGCGGTCAAAGTTGGTTTGGATTTGACCCTGAGGAACTCTTTCTTTCCCCTTCAAGAGGCCACGTAAATTAAGGGCACGATGTAGTCACAGTTCCATTTCTACTTCATCCTTAAGAGATTCATGATGAGCACATTCCATCCACTGAGCACCTGCATAGTCGTAGAGCTTAGTAATAACACGTTTTCAGATCTATAAACCTGGCCGGTATCACTGTACCTATCTATGATATGCATGCCAGATAGAGGAAATAAGGAAATTTTAATTTCAAAATCATATTCGTGGTAAAGCTTTTGACCAAAAATAGAACACAAAGCTATTTGATCCACCACTTCTTCAAATTCTTAACTCACCAATTCTGCCTGAGTAATTTTAAAAACACTTGCTATAATTTTTGTTCTTAATGATTCTGCTAATAATAGCATTTATTAAGCACTGACTATTAAGTCAAGCACTGTTTGAAACTCTGGGGTAGATACAAGCTAATCATCTTGGACATAGTCCCTGTCCCAAATGGGGCTCACAGTCTATTTGTTGACTGGATTATGCTCTATATTTCAGCAACCAGCTGGAATACCATAAGAATTCGAAATCATGAAGTCTGCTCCTCCTCCAGGATTTACCCTTGTTTATTTTCTTCACGTTATCAAAATCAGTCAATCAAATGTATTTATTGAATGCTTACTCTGTGAACAGCATTGTACTAAGTGCTTGAGATAATACAATATAGCAGAGTTGGTAGGCAAGTTTCCTGCCCCATGTTTTACACATGTAAGGAGTCACACCGAAAAGAGATTTAGAAATATGGTAAGCGTGTGTAAACCTGTTTATCCAATCCTTTTTTAAACAATTTCTAGTGATTGAACCGAGAATTCTTAATTGGTTGGAAGAGATCCATTCTAAGATAATAAGTCACCTGTAGACTCCTTCCAGAGGCCAATAAGCTCCTCGAGGCCAGCAGTTATGTCTACCAACTCCATTGCATTGTACTTTCCCAAGTGCAGAGTACAGTGATCTGCACACAGTAAGCACACAATAAATGCACTAATTAATTGATTGATTGACATAAACCTTAAAGGAGTGTTAAGCTTTTTGAACAATGCCTTTTTCTGAAATTTAAAGGTGATTTCCTAAGGCAGATTTTTTTCTCATCTTCAGCAGATCCCTTTTTTACTGCTACAGAAATGCTAACAGTTTATTGAAATATGGGAAAAGTGAACAGAAATTTAATCCTAAATAATTTAAGTAACAAATCTGGCACAGTTATAATCAGTGTGATCAATCCATAATTTTACCTTGGGAAAAAAACATTTTGGCTGAAAAAATGTATTTCACTGCAAATAACTTCTTAGTAATCAATAGATGAAAATCTAGCCTATTTTTATGACTTCTAGATAAAAGTAGTGCCTTTTAAAATATAATAATAATAATAATGTTGGTATTTGTTAAGCGCTTACTATGTGCCGAACACTGTTCTAAGCGCTGGGGTAGACACGGGAATCAGGTTGTCCCACGTGGGGTTCACAGTCTGCATCCCCATTTTACAGATGAGGTAACTGAGGCACCGAGAAGTTAAGTGACTTGCCCAAAGTCACACAGCTGACAAGTGACCGAGCCGGGATTCGAACCCATGACCTCTGACTCCAAAGCCCATGCTCTTTCCACTGAGCCATGCTGCTTCTAAATATCAAAAATAGTTTAGTCATGACCCAGTTTTTTACTTCCCCTTATGAATATGTCAATATAATCACCTCCACATATGATTAAGGGGCACACAGTCACAAAGGTTTGGGCACTGTCACACAGGGCTTCCCTACATTTGAATACTAAATTTCTGATTCACTGGCCATGTTCTTCTGAATCTTAGGAGAGTGGCCATCTCCCCCTGAAGACTGTGAGTTCCTTATGGGCAGGGACGTGTCTACCAACTCTTTTTATTGTGCTTTCCCAAGTGCTTAGTATGAGGCTGTGCATACAGTAAGTGCTCAATAAATGCCATTGATTGATTAATAAGTTCAGATCCTACAAAAGAAACATTTTCACACACAGCACATGGTAACACCTGGAATTTGTTTTCATAGGAAGTTATACAGGCTACAAATATCTGGAAGGCCAAGGAGGGTTTGGATAAATTCATCAATGAGTGGTCCATAATAAGTTACTGGAGGGTTAGTTAGGGATGTAGAGGGGAAGAGTTCAGGATGTTACATGGGCCATCTCTAAACCATGAGGATAGGTGGTGTTATCGGCAAAAATTAGACAAATTAGGAAGGGTTCGTTTAGTCGATGAAGAGACGAAAAACTCCGAGAGAACGGGTCAAAGAACAGGACAGTAGGAAAGCGGCGAGCAGCCCATTCACCCCAGTGGGGTATGAGTGACTGCAGCGCCCCGATCCCGGGCTGCCCTGCCAGCTTTATTGGTATGGCAGAACCCCACGCTGGCGCAGGGCACCCAATCGGGGGTAGGGACACATAGTAACAGTCGCCAGTTACTAAGCACTTTCATGATCCCGTGACACCCGACCCAGCCCGTGCAAGAGCGGCCCACAAAGTTTGAAGTGGTGCATGGTGGACGGGTTTCACATGGCGTGGCTATTTTACAGTCTGCATGGCACAGGCAGTGGTGCAGGCATTTTACAGTTCACATGGCACAGGTCCCGTGACGCGGGCTTGTGGCTGGTCGCACCATCTTGAGGCGGTCCCCAACAGTGTCCAGTAGGACAGCCATGACACAGTTCTTCTAAGTATCCATTTGGCACGGTCAAAGGCACAACACTGGAGTGAATGCACCACTGGCTATGCCCCTGTCATGGATTGCTTCAGTGCTTAGAGCAGTGCTTGGCACATAGTAAGCACTTAACCATCAATACCATCAATATTAAGGTCTTAAGTATTCATGATAAAATCCAAAATAAATAGAAACAAATGTGCCTCCCAGTATATACAATTTTAAAAAAATCTCCTCCTCTACACTGTAAGTTTGTCATGGGCAGATAATGTGTCTGCCAACTCTGTTGTATTGTTCTCTCCCAGGCGCTTACTACAGTGCTCTGCACATAGTAAGCACTCAATAAATAAGTAAATAACATTGGCGATGATGGTGATATATTTAATGGCTTCTGATTGCCACTGATCAGTGACTGAGGAAAGTGAAACAAATATCGTGTAATACAAGCCACACATTTTTTACCTACTCATAGACATCTGACAGGAAGGATTGCCCACAGACAAAATGAGAAATGAGAAATAAAAGTGTTTTACGGGACCATCACTTTAGAGTGCTGTGGACAAAAGTTCAATTAGAGTAATGCTCTGCTTTCTCTCCTAACTGTAGTTTGTGGCTGAATCACTGAAAAAAAAAGCTTTCAGTGGTTCAAGTTATATTTTATCAAGAATTTTGAGACCTAATAGCTGGCTGGGAACCATTTGGTTTAAGAAGAGGGTGCCCGAACAGAGAACACAGATGTACATGATTCAATCGGGTGAAGGAAACTCATACCAATTGTTCAAGCCCATCCAAATCCAAGACCCTCAGGATTAAATCACTTTTCTCCAGAGCCAGAACAAACTTCTAAATGTTAGCCATTTGCCAGATTACAAGAAAGAAAACAGCATTTGCCAAAACTTTCAGAGCAGGGGCAATTCAGGTTCCTTTCGGAGAAGATGAAATCAATTCCAGGTCTAGGGAGAGAAATGGTAGAGCTGCTTGTATTGTACTCTCCCAAGCACTTAGTACAGTGTTCTGCATGTAGAAAGTGCTCAGTAAATATGGTTGGTTGATTAATTGATTGATTGCCTTTAACTCCTTCGAGGTGGCAGGGACAGTTAGGGATTGGGATCTTGCCCCAGCACTGGGGCCGCCTAAGAGAACACCAGCTCTTGACCAGAATTATTGAGATCATACCATTTACACTTGTGCGGGGTGGGCATTTTCTGTCACTCTCACAGGCTAGGCAGGCTGTCAGAAGATGAGGCCCCGAAACACCGCCCCTATTCTCCCAACAATGAGTTTTCCTCTATTTGCCCGGCTCTATGGGGCTTAAGAGTGTAAAATACCCCTGGGAAGAGCCTGTTGACATTTGGTTTTCCCGGAAGCTGAGGGGAGGAGAGGGAGGCAACATGCCTACAGACTGGTTTTGTTTGAATAGGCTAGGAACGGAAGAGCCTCGGCAGAAATCGGGTGGCCCTGGCCTTTAAAGTAAGGCCTGGAGAGATGGAGATGATGAGTCTGAGAGGGCTTGGATTCTGTCAGAGTTTGGAGGTTCTGTCAATTACTAACACCAAAACAAAGAAGCTTTTCTGATTTACCGTATGGTCCCCATTTAGTGTTTGTGTAGCACTTTATGCCTGCCAAAATCCTTGAAATTTTAAATTAGATATTCCACCAAACGCCCTGTGGAGCTACAAGAGAACTAGAGTTTTTAATCATTGTTATAGTATTTTTAAGCGTTTACTTTGTCAAGCACTCTTCTAATTGCCTGGGTAGATGTAAAATAATCAGGTCGATCACAGTACTTGTCCACAGTAGAAGTAGGAGGCAGAACAGGCAAATTTAATGGAATCCCCATTTTATAGATAAGAAGTGACTTGCTCAGGGTCACTCAGCAGGCAACTGGAAGAGCTGGGATTAGAACCTTGGTCCTCTGATTCTTCCACCCATGCTTTTTCCACTAGGCCATGCTGCTCGTGAGAGATTATCTCTAATCTCTGGAAGAGGTGAAAAACACCTAAGGGGTGCTTAATAAAAGGAAACAGTTGCAGCAAGGAAGGACCAGCCTAGGCTGGAAAAAAAAGTAAGTGGAAGGAGAAAGGTATTTTAGAAAGAATGTTACCTCTCTGCCAGGCAAAGAGCTCTGGTTGCCCCAGCCAGCATTAGGGAAGAATCTTAACCCTGTCTTCCAGACAAGTGGAAATTGACTTTCCAGGATATGTTTAGGAAGGGGAAAAATAATAATGCTCATTTTACAGAGAAGAAAACTATTTGCCATCAGGCTTTGGAATCTGGGGCCATGGAGTCCCTAGCCAGGATTTTTTACTTTTTAACATTATTCATGCTTCACATAAGGACATGCCGTATGATTCATTGTTGGCTGAGTTTTCCCCTGCTAGGCAGGTTTCCTTCTTAAAGTGCCCAAATGAATAATAATAATAATAATAACGTTGGTATTTGTTAAGCGCTTACTATGTGCCGAGCACTGTTCTAAGCGCTGGGGTAGAAATAGGGGAATCAGGTTGTCCCACGTGGGGCTCACAGTCTTAATCCCCATTTTACAGATGAGGGAACTGAGGCACAGAGAAGTTAAGTGACTTGCCCACAGTCACATAGCTGACAAGTGGCAGAGCTGGGATTCGAACTCATGAGCCCTGACTCCAAAGCCCGTGCTCTTTCCACTGAGCCACGCTTGAATATCCTCTGGGAGCGCAGCCAGCGTAAATGGCATTGGAACATCAGGGTCGGAGGCTCCTCTTTAGGAACAAGGAAGGAGTGCAGAGAAATCCCTCCTGCTAAAGTAATCATTCCTCCTAGACCAGGCTCAGTGGTTGTGGAGTTGTTTTAAATTACAGTTCCTAAAACCAAAGGCTCAAGAAATTGCTCACTTAATTATTCGAAGGGGATTCTTGGGACTTTGGCAATTTCCAGGAAAAAGAATCTGAGCATTTCCAACTTTCCACTGTGCATTTATGTCAACAGGAGAAGGGGGGAAGCACCACTTCTCCAACGCTCCCCTCTCTGAGTGTGACACATCTTCTTCACGTTGGCAGCCGGCACTTGAATCAGCTTTTCTGCACTTCCTATCACTGACTAACAAGAGATGCTCTTTCTGATAGGATTTTTTTCACTTTCTCTTTCTTTTCTTAGGTTCCCGCTCCATTCCCGCTTCTGTTTTCTGCTTTCCTTTTGATATTTTCCTCTTCCTCACCCTTCTGCAGCATGTACCAATAATGGGGACGGCCCAACCCTACTTTCAACCTGTGGTGGAAGAGGGGAGCAGAAGAAGCACAACCAGGGCTGAGGGTGATGGTTTTGGATTAATCTATAGGTGTCAGCGATTTGGGGCTCGTGGAAGGAAATGGGGCCAGGAGCTCTGATGCCCGGAAGGTCCTGTGACCAGGGACTGACCCACAACTGACGGCGGGGCGGGGGTGAAATAGCCAGACGTAGGGGAATGCCTGCTGGGAATGTCATCGGTGGTGAAGGTTTCTGACCTCGCAACCCTAGGGCAGCCTGCACAGTGGACAAGCTCAGCAGGAGTCCTGAAAATAGCTGGCTAACGTGGGAGTCGAAGGCCACGGCAGCTTCCGAGGCAGGTACCTTGCTAGTCCGTGGTGCTCGGGTCGAGGTGCGACGCCGAGGTCAATTTGGTCAGAAATGCGTTTTCGATGGAAAATTTTACTGTGTGTACTTTGCAATGTGCTGCGGCCCCACCTGTCCGCTTGCTTGCATTGTAAACTCCTGGAGGGCAGGGATCGTGTCTACAACTCTGTTGTTCCTACCCCACTGCTTAGTACAGTGCTCTGCACACTGTTAGCATTCAGTAAATACCCTTGACTGTAGCCTCCGCTGCTCCAGCAGGAACAAGATTGGCAGGGATCAGAGGGTGCAAATGATCCTCCCCAAACCACCTCACTCTGGCCGATTCCTTGAAGTTTCCGTAGCTGGATCGAGACTCCTTCGTCCATATGGAAAGGGACTCCTTTGTCAACCCCTTGTGTGAAGCACTGCCTGGAACCTATAGGGAGGAATAAGAAAGAAGTCCCAGACCCAGTCCTCAAGAATCTTACAGTCTACTAAAGGAGGCATGCACATATGTAAACACATACACACACACGCTATTTACAAATAATGGGAGCTGCAGAAAATATGCTACCACCGCTAATAGTAGGAGCATGGGGTAGAGAAGCAGCATGGCTTAGTGGAAAGAGCATAGACTTGGGAGTCAGAGGTCGTGGGTTCGAATCCTGTATCTGCCACTTGTCAGGTGTGTGACTTTGGGCAAGTCACTTAACTTCTCTGTGCCTCAGTTACCTCATCTGGGAAAATGGGGACTAAGACTGTGAGCCCCACGTGGGACAACCTGCTAACCTTCTATCTACCCCAGCACTTAGAACAGTGCTTGGCACATAGTAAGCGCTTAACAAATACCATCACTATTATTATTATTATTAGAAATGCCTAACTGTTAATTAACATGTTAAAATGTACATAGGCTAACGGGAGGTGCATAAACCAATTCCAAGGCCGACTGTTGGATTGGGGCCTGAGGAAGCTGTGGGAAGCTGATACAGAGCCACGGTTGAGTGACTGCTCTGTCACATAGCTTTAAAAAACAACAACAAAAAAACAACCTTCATCTTTCAGATTGGAGGACCAGTTGGGGACTGAGGCAGCAATAAAACAAGTGGTTGTGGAAACATTCATTCATTCATTCAATCGTATTTATTTAGTGCTTACTATGTGCAGAGCATGTACTAAGTACTTGGGAAAGTACAATACAGTAACACCACTCTCCTTTGCTTCCAAGTATGCTTGTGCAGCCCTGAGAATTCCTGTTGTGGTCTGGAGTAATGATCCCATCCCTCCACACCAACCCAACTCAGCGTCACTTAGGCTCAATGTATCTCATGACGGGACAATAATTACCATGGTGTTTATTAAATTCTATGTTCCAAGGACTGTGCCTAGGTAGATAAAATACAGTCAGATTAGACACAGTCCCTGCCCCATACGGGGCTCACAATCTAAGCTGGAGGGAGAACAAGTAGTGAACCCCCATTTTACAGATGAGAGAACTGAGCCTCAGAGAAATGAAGTGATTTTCCCAGGGTCACACAGTAAGCAAGTGGTGGAATCCAGATTAGAACTCAAGTCTTTTGACTCCCAGGCTTGGGCTCTCCCCATTAGGCCATGCTGCTTCTTAAATTGTAGTTTGTTCATTTACTCCTTTAAGAATCGCTATCTCGCAAAGGGACAGCAATCCCATTCTAATGGAATATTGAAGAAGGTGCCTTCCCGGTGAATTCACAAAAAGAGAGATTTCATTAGCCTTCCGTTTGCTAGGAAGTGATGTGGAACCCTTCTTAAAAGGGTTGTGCCTTAGCTTTACGTGTCACATTGCAGGCTTCTGTACATTTCCCTCTGTCACAAGCTAGGATGAGTTGCTGCAAACTATCGGCTGCTTTTCTGGCTTTGTTCCAGATCTTTGGCAGTCATTTTGCCCAATCACTCAGTAGTATTTATTGAGCATTTATTGTGTGGATAGCACTGTACTAAGGGCTTGGGAGAATGTGATATAACAAACTTGGTAGGCACGTCTTCTGCCCACAAGGAACTTACAGTCTAGAGGGGAGTCTCATTCCTAGAGGGGTGTCTCCATATTGTACTCCTAGATTTGAGGGCTGAGGAGCACTTTCTCTGATGATGATGGGTTATAGATTGGGTCCCTTAGTTTGCTAGAACTCGGGTATATCCCAGAACTCCTTCCGGCTGATGACATTCTGCAAGGACTTGATATCCATCATTCTAGCAGAAAGATATTTAGACTCATCATGGTGAATTGGGAAAGTTCTCAATATGAGGTGTAGCTCTCTGACTCTTCTTCATTTCTACTTTAAGCATGGTGATCCCAGGCAATGCTGGTAAAGAGTCTTATGCATATGATATTTCGGTTTGACAAGAGGAAGCACTTTACAGTTCAAGGAAGGACCCAAGCCAAAACCCCTGTATATAAATGGATACACCCCTGTATATATGTAGATAAAGATATGTCTACATCGGCTACACGTATATATATACATACATATATATAGCTACAGATGTAGACATATCTTTATCTACATATATCTGTAGCTATAGCTATGCATACATACACACATATATGTAGATGCATATATACATATATCTACGGGATTGCTATGAAACTAGAGAAAGGCTTCTTCAGTAGTATTGTTATTAATTTTTGGTTAAGTGAAGTTTTGCTTGAAAAAAATCTCCTGCTGGGCCGTCTGGTTTTTAAAGACCAGTGAGTCAGACCTCTACCTCTGTTTTCTTGGTCGTGCACTGCCACCCTGTGGGGAGGTGGCATTTATCCTTTGTAGGTGGGTTTGATTCCCTGAGGCCCCCCTTCCTATAATCAGGTTTATGGGTACAGGGCAGGGCCGAGCTATTAACCCAATCCCACTGGGACACCACCTGTTACCAGCCAAAAGAGACTCCCTCCGATCCAGAAACTTCTTGCCTCCTAGCTGAACAATCGGGCAGCATGGCGTCGTGGCAAGAGCACGGGCCTGGGAGTCAGGAGGTCATGGGTTCTCATCCCGGATCCGCCGCTCGTCCGCTGTGTGACCTTGGGCAAGTCACTCTGTTTCTCTGTGCCTCAGTTCCCTCATCTGTAAAATAGGGATTGAGACTGTGAGCCCCACGTGGGGCAGGGACTGTGTCCAACCTGATTTCCTTCTATCTACCCCAGAGCTTAGTACAATGCCTGGCACATAGGAAATGCTTAACAAATACCATAATTATTATTGTTATTTTTAATCAAGGAAGTCTGCCTGCAAGTTGAGGAGAGACCTGCAGAGGTTCTTCCAGGCCCTGTTGCAGGGGTGGGATCTTAGGGGGCTGCTTTTTGCCAAACCCGTAGATGGGTAAGAAAGCTGGGGGCTCTGGAGGCGGAGTCTGGCTCACATCTAAGAGGGTGTAGAGACCGCTAACGTGAGCCAAAGCAAGCACACCAGGGAAGGATGCCACAGGTCTTCAGTCAAGAGACACTCGAGGCCAAAGGATCATGGGGCCTTGGGGGGAAGGCTCCTGGGAGTGTGACCGACGGAGCCTCTGGCCACGATATCAGGGCAAGAGAGACTCCCTCCTCCCACCACCTCTGCCTAATCTCTCAACAGTGAGAGCCCTTTCCAGTTGTCATCAGAACCCTAACAAACCACCCAACCTGGAGGAGGAACTAAATACAGTCCTAGAAAGTTACGTGACCGGCGTTCCACATTCCCATCTTGCTGAGTTCGGCCACATACCCTGCGGGCAAGTGAAGAACAGCTGCCCCCATGGTTCTTTTTGTTGGGACAATATTCGGATTTAAAAAATGTTTTTATGGTAATGATCAAGCACTGAATAAGCACTAAGAACTGGGCTTGTTACAAGATAGATCAGACACAGTCCCGGTCCCATACAGGTATCTCAATCCCAGAGGGAGGAAGAGTCCCAGAAAGGCTAAGTGAGTTGCCCTGGTCACCAAGCTGGCCAGGGGCAGAGCTGCCTCTAAACCCCAGGTCTCCTGACTCTTTTCACCTGGCCATGTTAGTGCCCATTGTTTGCATCATTCGATGACTAGTGTTTGGACAAAATGGTGTAGGTACAATATATCGGATTTCCTGTTATCTTGCGGGCAAATTCCTAGCAAGGCCAAAGAAACCGGCCCGTTGGCCCGACAGCCAGACCCGCCCTTCGGTAATCAGGGAGCTACGGCAGGAGCCCGGGCCGCCCTCAGCTTTCTTCTCTCACTCCCTCTGATCTCTGTGGTTCCCGCAAGGCCTCCCTCCTCCACATCCCGCACCTGGCCTCCGGTCCAAGCAGCTTCAGGCACTTGTGGTTTCAGCAGTGACACCACTGGTGCGTAGAGCTGAGCTCCCGCTCGGCCTGTGCCAGCTCTCTGCAGCAGCGCAGGAGGTAGGCAGGCAGCAGCCGTAACGTCGGGCAGCCTGAAAACTGCAGCTGTAGTTATTTCCTCCACCATCTGCAGCACTCTAGCACGCGGGTAACCACTCAAGAGAGGCCCACTTGAACCTTTGATGTGGGTGAGGAAAAAGCTTCCCCAGACATAAGGACTTGACTCTTCCGCAGAACGAAACGGCGGAGGCGGGGCGAGGATGGGGGTAGAGCGCAACAGCAAAAGTCACATTTCAGGCCCGCTCGCTCGACACCAGCAAGAACCGTCTGTGGGAGTGTAACGCCCAAACCGGCTACCGACGTACCGAGGGCAACGAGGGGGCCAGGTCTGCCCGTGACCCCTACGCCCCTGCGTCTCAGAAAGCTGGATGGGATCACCAGAGGTCCGGCCTGGTACCCGCTCCTCGGCCGCTCGGCTCTGCCCAAGTGGGGCGAGGGAGGAGGAGAGTGTGTGCAGGACACGGAAGGTGAAGTGAGGTCCGGGCGTTCGAGTGAACGGAAGCATTGTGTTTTGGGAGCCCCGCAGTATTTCAAGCATGGGTGGCTTAGTGGAAAGAGCACGGGCTTGGGAGTCAGAGGTCATGGGTTCTAATCCCGGCTCCGCCACTTGTCAGCTGTGTGACCTGGGGCAAGTCACTTAACTTCTCTGGGCTTCAGTTACCTCACCTGTAAAAGGGGATTGAGACTGTGAGCCCCACATGGAACAACCTCATAACCTTGTATCTATCCCAGTGCTTAGGACAGCACTTGGCACATAGTAAGCGCTTAACAGATACTGTCATTATTGTTATTATTGTTATTATCTTTTGGCTAATGAGCAACTGCCACACACAAACTCTATTTGTAAATATCTCTGTGTCTGTCTTCCCCACTGGAGTGACAGCTCCCTGTGGGCAGGGAATGTATCACTGCTTTGTTTTGTACTTCCCAGGTGCTTAGTGCAGAGCTTTTCACCCAGTGGGTGCTCAATAACCATTATTGCTTCTACTTCTGTGGGGGAAGCCAACAGTCAGATGGTCATAAACAAGGCTTCCACACCATGAATCCTAAACAAAGAACAAACCACTCAAATTCCCAAATCGCCCCAGTGACTCCTTAAGAACATTTCCGACTGCTTTGAGTTGCTTTGAGTTGGAGCTTGATCATTTTCCTTTTTATATAAGCCAAATGTGATTCGTCTTTTGACTCCAAAATGTGGCTGAGAATTAGAGGGCTCTTCTTATTTGAACATATATTTATTTTGTTATATTGGTACTGCAAGCCTTAAGCACTGTTTTTCTTTAAGCAGATTATTTGTTCAGCATTTTAAGAGGCTGGTTGCTTCATCTCTCTCTCTCTCTATATATATATATATATGTATATACATATGAAATCTGAAATCCCCAGCTTTTAATCTAGGCTAGCAGTAGTCCTGGGTTGGCTGACCCAGGTATGATGAAACATTTGACTGTTACAATGAGCATGTAGTTCAAGTGTCTCCAGAGAAATGTTTATGGCCCCCTCTCTGTTTTCATGGATCCTGCCATGAGGAAGACCTTATCTTTTATAGAAATATTCAGGACTTCATTCTGGACTTGCACACTCCTTGTTTCTTGGATCTGTTTTTAATCTCAGCAGGTTTTTGGTTTATAGAATTATGTGCCTCTCTTTTTCAGAATTGATCCTTTTCCTAGGAATAAAAACTTGGGTCCTGAAAAATGATTGCAAGACAGTATGGCCTAGTGGAAAGAAACACAGACCTGGGATCAGGAGACCCGGGTTCAAGTTCCAGCTCCCCACCTGGTCTGCTCTGTGACCTTGGGCAAGTCATTAATCTCTCGTGGCCCGTTTCCTCATCCATAAATCAATCATTCAGTGGTTCTTATTGAGTGCCAACTGTGTGCAGAGAGCACTGTTCTAAGCACTTGGGAAAGTAAAGTAGGATTGGATTGTGAATCTTCTGAGGGTCGGTGATTGTGTCTGAGCTGGTAACCTTTTCTCTAGCCAGTACTTAGCACGTAGAAAGTGCTTAATAAATGTCGTAATTATTAATATGCACCATTCTTTTCCCCCACCACACCCCTTCCAGTTCATTTCACTGGGCATCCTTCTCTTGAGGGTGAGGGAGACAGGAAAAGGGGACAGAGGTGGGACTGGAGCCCAGTTAACCTCGCTCTTCTACCTGCTGCCTCCTCTGTCAGCCATTTAGAGCGCAGAAGCTCCAATATCCCCTGATCCTCATGGGGAAGCCCAGGTTCCCTGTGGAGAAACAGTCCTGTTGTGGAATGATTACACCGAGGAGACGTGTTTAGAGCCAAATCAGGTAGATTTGATCTTCTATAAAGTGAACCATTTGTATTTATTTAAGGGGTGAGTGGAAACTGGCATTTTTGAGTCTCTGTTCTTATTCTATTGCCTTAATGTTATTTTCCCGTGTCAGTAGGTGGCAGCAGGCTAACAAAAAGTCAGCACGGGCTAACACTTTTGGCAAATGAACATTAAGGACACTATTAAACACTCGTAGCAAAGTTAAATCTGAAATGACACGCAACCAAAATGTGAAGGGCAAGTTTAACGGTGCGTCTCCAAATGATAACTGTTGCTTTGTAGGCTTGTGACAGCATAAGCTATCTGAAGTGGGCTTTATTAAGACTGTCTATAAATAGATTACTAAGAATGATGGTCTATCAACCTGGAGATGAAACTCTGTTCATCTGTTTTGTGGGCTAGACTAGGGGATATTTTGGAAAACTAACTCTCCAATGAACAGTTATGGTATTTGAACCCCTTGTGATTGCCACTGTTCTGTACGCTGGAAATGAGTTTCATACAATGAGGGTAAGGACCATAACCGGACTGTGAGCTTCTTGAAGGCAGGGGTCGTGTCTATTATCTCTAGTGAACTGTACTCTCCCAAGCCCCAATATAGAGTTGTGCACATAGTAGGCATTCAATAAATATCATTGATTCATAGGAAGGCAGCAAGGAATTTTTATTTTTATGAAACCTTTCCTTTAACTCCCTACTCAAAAACAAAAAAAGGAGCGTTTAAGGAAATCATGTTTCCCCCTGCGGAGTCTTAGTTGGTGTGGTGCAGAGTGTGGGTTTTATAGTTTTTCCACCCTTGATCCTTCACTGTCTACAAGTGTCACATATATTGGTCCCCTTCTGCCTGGGGTATTATATGATGATGATTAGTTGCTCGGAGAGTATGAAACTCCCCCTCTTCTCTCCCAAATCCTCTCCTCCATCTAACTTCATTCACAGTTACACCACCACCATCCTCCTCATATCTCAAGCCCTTAATCACCTTGCCCCCTCCTACCTCACCACACTCCTACTACAACCCAGCCCACATACTTCACTTCTCTAATGCCAACCTACTCACTTGTACCTGTCTCGTCTATCTCATCACCAACTTCTCGCCCACATCCTGCCTCTGGCCTGCAACACCCTCCCTCTTCATAGCCAACAGACAATTCCTCTCCCCACCTTCAGAGCCTTATTGAAGGCACATATCCTCCAAGAGGCCTTCTCTGACTAAGCCCTCCTCTCCTCTTCTCCCACTTCCTTCAGCGTCACCCTGATTTGCTGTCTTTATTTACCTCTCCCTCAGTCCCACAGCATTTGTGTACATATCCGTAATTTATTTATTTACATTCAAATATGTGTTCCCCTCTTGAATGGAAGCTCTTCATGAGCAGGCAGTGTGTCCACCAACTCTGTTATATTCTTCTATTGTTCTCTCCCAACCTGTTAATTCAGGGCTCTGCACGCAGTAAATCCTCAAATACAATTGACTGATTGATCCAAGCTTGTGACCTTGACATAATCCTTGACCCCTCACTTTCCTTCAACACCTATATTCAATCTGTCCTTTAATCTGGCCAGTTCTTACTCTACAACTTTTCCAGACTCCTCCCCTTCCTCTCCATTCAAACTGGCACTCTGCTGGTGCAAGCCCTTTTTCACACCTGGTGATATTGTTTTATTGTACTTTCCCAAGCCCGTAGTTCAATGCTCTGAACACAGTAAGCGCTCAATAAATGCAGTTGACTGACTACTGCATCAGGCTTGTGGCTGATTTTCCTGCCTCCAGCTTCTCTCCCCTCCAGTTGACACATCAGTCCTCTGTCCTGAACATGTTCCAAAGCATCCTTCTCTGCAAGTCTCCCCACTCCTCAAAAACCAGCAGTGGTTGCCCATTCCTCTGGGTATCAAGCAGCAACTCCTTACTATTTTTTAATGGTTTTGTAAAATGCCAACTGTGTTCCAGGCCCTGTACTAAGTGCTGGGGTAGATACAAGCTGATGAAGTTGATGATGAAGATGGTGTTTGTTAAACATTTACTATGTGCCAGATACTGTACTAAGAACTGGGGTGGGTACCAGCAAGTCGGGTTGGACACAGTCCCTTTCCCGCATGGGGCTCACAGTCTTAATTCCCATTTTACAGGTGAGGTGACTGAGGTACAGAGAAGTGAAGTGACTTGTCTAAGGCCACATAGCAGACGAGTGGCCAAGTCAGGATTAGAACCCATGACCTTCTGACTCCCAGGCCCGTGCTCTTTCCACTACACCATGCTGCTTCCCATCAGGTTGGACATAATCCATGTCTAACATGGGGCTTAGAGTTTTAATCCTCATTTTAGAGATGAGGTAACTAAGGCCCAGAGAAGTTAAATGACTTGCCTACGGTCACACAGCAAACACTTGGCAGAGTCAGGATTAGAATTCAGGTCCTTCTGACTCCCAAACCTGTGCTTTATCCACTAGGTGATGCTGCTTCTTTTTTGGCTGTAAAATCCCCAGGCAGCTCTCTTCCCTTCTTTCCTCTCTCTTCTACTCCAGTCTACCATGCATGCTTTGTTCCTCTCAAGCCAACCAACTCATTCTGTCTAGTTCTTCCCTCTCCCACAACTGATCTCTTGTTCACACCCTCCCCATTGCATGGATCTCCATCCTCCTCACATCTGGTTGACCACTGCTATTCCCATCTTCACAGCTCTTCTGAAATCACACCTCCTCGGGAGGGCTTTCCTGATTAATCTCTCATTCTCCAGCCCCATCGCTGAAACGGCAGTTTCAACCCTTCAGAGTCAGCTAAGCACTTGGATATTCACACCACAAGTGGTGGGGGTGGGATTAGAACCCAGGTCCTTCTGCTTTCCAGGCCCATGCTCTATCCACTAGGTCTCACTGCCACGTGACCTTGGGCAAGTCACTTAACTTCTCAACAGATGGGTCAAAGTGCCCTGGGAAATTGTATGCCAGGGTTGTATTGCTCCAGACACAAACAACACATAGACACCCACCCGCACCAGTTCACAGGGAGAGGAGATGAAGAGAGAAAGTAATAAGGAGTCCAGTGAGTGCCAGAAAAATAGAGACAGGAGGGGAAAATTAAAAAGGAAAAGGGACGAGGAAGCTTGTGTAGCCCAACAAAGTATGGGTATATTTGCTTGTTTTTTCTAAAAAAAACATAACCAAAGAATTCCGATCTTTGTATGAATAGTACAGCTCTTAAATGCTCCACTAATCCTAATGACATTCATTCCTCTGCCAATTTGCCAGCCTTCAGTGGGTGTTGTGATTTGAGGAAGTCTAGGAAAGATGATGCCGTGATCCGGAAAGAGTCTTTCGTTGTGAGCGAGTACTAGTAATAGTATTTATTAAGGGCTTACTGTACAGACCACTGTACTGAGCCTGTCCTTGCCCCTTGACAGGCTCACAGACTGAAAGCAAGGATGTTAAGCCTCAGTCCAGTCACGGAGGCTTCAGGAGCCTGCGTGGAACAATCGATTTTAGTGCCAGTGGCTTGTGCAGTCTCTGACACACTCTCATCCCGGCCAGGCACGTCTCTGCCGTAGCGGAGGGTGCAGTGAACAGGTAGATTGGCCGTAATTGGGCTTTGTACATGATATTCTTGCGTGTCCTTGGCCATATGGCTTCAGCCCAGTGTGGTGGAGTCACCGTTTGAAATGTGTAAAAGGTGTACATCCTTATCCCAATCAGTATGAGGAATTGTCATCTAACAAGGATGGAGTCCAAGCTCCTGGAGGGAGGGAACACATCATATGTTTCTGTCATACTTTCTCCTGGATTGTAAACTCATCCACTAGATATGAGAAGCAGCGTGGCTTAGTGGAAAGAGTACGGACTTGGGAGTCAGAGGCCTTGGGTTCTAATTCCAGTTTCACCTCTTGTTAGGTGTGTGACCTTGGGCAAATCATTGAACTTCTCCGTGTCTGTTACCTCATCTGTAAAGTGGGGATGAAGACTGTGAGCCCTACATGGGACAACCTGATTACCTTGTATCTACACAAATGCTTAGAACAGTGCTTGGCACATAGTAAGCGCTTAACAAATACCAACGTATTAGTAGATTCTAAGCTCATTGAGGGCTAGGAGTCGTGTCTACCAACATTATTGTACTGTGCTCCCTCAAGTGCGTAGTACAGTGCTCTGCACACGGTCGGCGTTCAGAAAGCATGGCTTAGTGAAAAGAACACAGCCCTGGGAGTCAAAGGACCCGACTTCTGATCCCAGTTCTGCCAATTGCTTGCTGGGTGACATTGGCCAAGTCTATTTATTTATGTCTCATTGTCCTCAACCATAAAGTGGGGATTCAATACCTGTCCTCCCTCTTATGTAGACGGTGGGACAGAAACTGAGTCCAACCCGGTTAACTTGTATTGCCCCAGCACATAGAATAGTGCTTACCACATAGTAAGTGTTTAACAAATATGATAATAATAATAATAATATTAAGCAAATGCCACTGATTGATTTCCAAGGGCTTAATATTTTGCCCTACACTCAGTAGGCATTCAGTAAATACCACTGCTATTTACTTATTTTTATTAATGCCTGCCTCCCCTTCTACACTGTAGGTCCATTATGGGCAGGGAGCCTGTCTACCATCTGTGTTATATTGTACTCTCCCCAGTGCTCAGTACAGTGCTCTGCACACAGTAAGCGCTCAATAAATAAATACAATTGACTCAAAGAGTTTCCCCGTCTCCACTGCAGCTTCTCCCAGTGACTCGTGGAAGTCACTGGGGTGGGAGGGGAAGGGAAGGAAGAATTAGCTTAAATTTGTGGAGGGCCTGGTACGGATGATCAACTGGCCCAGTTTGGGATGTGTTAGAGGTGTAGGAATTAACTAGATGACCTGATGCTTCAGCGATGTCCTGGTGCCCTGAGGTTCTGATGAGTCCGTGATTCACACGGGTCTCTAGAGCAATTCTGAGCCAACGTTCCTTTGGATGAAGCCAGGCCTCTTGATCACAGTCATATACCGAATTGAGAATGTCATGAATTACAAGAAACAGTTGTACCGGCTGGGTAATATTTAATATGAGATCTTAAATAAGCCATTAATGTAAATGTTTAAAATAATAAATAATCATTAAATTAAAAAGGATATCGAACGAGATTCTCCGATGCAAATGTAAATACAACAGATCAGTAATATGGTAATGCTACAACTCCTAACCAAAGGTCTCCAGAGGACAACCCGAAGCGTAGACGTAACAGAAAGTAACAAGTGGCGGGCTTGCTGGCGGGTTGGGGTGACTGTTACTCCACAGTGTGTCTACAGCAGGGGATGCCTGCAGGAGCCAATCCTGCCAGGGGAGGGTTTTCCCCTGTCTTCTGGGAGGGACAGTGAATACTGGTGAAACCCAAACAGTTCTACTGAAATCCAGGCAAAGGAAAAGTCGCACGGGCTGAGACGCGGGGTCGAAAGGTTCCGAGCCAGCGTCCTTCTGGGGAGTTGGGCCGGTGTGATAGGCCGATCCTGCTTTTCCCTTTAAGCACAGCGGTGGGCTTGGTAGTCTCCAAGGTGGGTTTATCGTTGGTGACCCAGGGGTTTTTCCACCCCACCCCTTCCCTGGGGGTTCGGTGAGACTCCTACTCACAGAAATGAGGCCTCTTTCTTTTTCTCCAAATAAACTTTTCCTAATAAATGTATATCCGGCGTTTTAGGAAGACTCTCTTCCCTTCTCTGCCCCGCCCCCGCAGACCAGCATCTGAGCTGTGAATTGTAGGGACTAAAAGCACTGTATTGAGATAAATCAGTCTTTGAAAAAGAAACTTGCATGACAGAGAAGCCGACCGCTACGAAATCAGACCAAAGACATAATGGACAGGAACGGTCTTCGCTAATTTTGCATTATTGTTGTATCGCCATAGCCTATATTTTTTAGTAGCCTTGGCCAATATATATGTATAGATAAGAACTTAAGATAGCTTTATGCTTATGATACAAATATAGGTACTTTTTAAAAAATATTCCCTTTACTCCACTGTACATGGACATGAAATCATTTTAATTGATAAGATAGTTTCCTGACCTACTCGCAGTTTTTTAAAATAGATAGTTTTTTAAAAAAATCTTCTATACTGGTATGGTCTATTAGATATAGGTGCCATAAAAAAATAAAATCACTTCAGTAACTGACTTCCTTTTTTCTCTCCCCAACATGCATTGTTTCCCAGCAAGGGAAGAGAAATCTCAGAATCATTTTTAACATTCTGAAAACAATCTTATTTATCCAAATGAGCAAAAACGTTGGGAAATTACTGGAAATGGCATTTGAGGCCTACTTGCTTTTTGCTCTTCTTTTAATTTTGCCTAGAATAATAAAGGAATATCCCTTCTTAGAGTCATTCTGAATCAAAGCAAACTAAACCCAAAGAAATTGTTTTGGTAGTTTCTGCTCTGCAGCATTTTGCCTTTTTCTTAAGTTAAAACACCAGAAAAACTAGACAGTTTAGTTGGACTCTCATCTCCGAAGTACAGTCCTGAGAGTAGTTTGAGAAACATAACTCTAGGTAGAATAACTACCTTATTCCCTTGCTTAGCACCAGAAAATTAAGGATTGTATCTTAGCTGCCTTAACAATGCCACTTCCATGAATTTACAGTTTTGGGATAGTAAATGGATGTTCAGTAATTGTAAACTCATTCCTCAGTATCTGTATCACCAGCATTTACTGACCGCCTTCTGTATGCCGAGCACTGTATTAGGCACCTTAACTCACCCACAGTACCCTTGCTCTTTGAAAAAAAAAAGTTAAGCAATCACATAAATATCTTCCTTTAAAATATAAATAGTTTAATGTGTCCTCCTTGGAAAAAAGTTTTTAATAGCTAACTAGAAAAACTGTCCCCCAACTTATAAATAAGTTACATGTGCAGGTGCAATAGTCATTCAAGATGACCGAAGGTAAAGAAGTTCAGATAAAATGAGAACCTTATATTTTGGATTTTCTTTTTTAAAAAAAAACTTTAAAAATTTTTCTAGATACAAATCTTTCCCCAGAATCCCGTTTCCCTTCAGGTCTGAGAATGGATGTCTTGTGAGATGTTCACTTTACTCCCCAGTTGCCAACAGCTGTAACTCCTCCTGTCTACCCATTGGTGGGCAGGCAAATGACCATGGCCATGGCCAAAAACCGAGTGGAGCCTAGGGGGACAAGCAAGAACACGTACAGTCCACCTAGATCATCGTTAGCTGATCAGATAATTGCGGGTATTTTGTCAGCCAAATCCATGCAGTACTTGAAATTGTGCAGGTGGTGATTAGCTCAGCTAATGGTTCAGATTAGTCTCTGGGGAAATGGTTCTGATTTTGAACATTTCTGAACTTCTCTTCCTTTCCATCACTAATATATCACATATCACATTTTTAAAATGTTAACAGACATAACTTTCGTTTCCTTAACAAACTTAGAGTATGAAGAATAGTGTCCAGCTGTATCTCATGGATCCTTTGGGAACCTTCACGAATATGGGGTCCTAGAAGTGAGAATTTATCATCTGTGAAAATAGTAAATGGTCATTAGTATTCCTTGTTTACAATTCTCGTGTTTTCACATATAGGTAATTACAAAGAACCAAATTTTGAGCAGAACGATCGTTACCTTTTGGAGGAGTGAAATCAGGCTGTCTAAGAATTGGAGGGGTGCTTTTTTCTCATAAGAGTCACATGGAGCACACTGCTGGAAAACAAAAGAAATTTTTTTATTATCTTCAGAATTGTTTAACTACTCTTCTTGGGGCTATTGATGACCTTCTCTTAATCCTTGTTTTAGGGAGGAAAAGAGAGGGTGAGTGGCTGAATCAGCAGACTTGGAATTCGATACCCGGGACCAGCCGTGATATATTCTAGGAAGGTAGGGAGAAATCCTGATTTCATTTGATTTACTGTTTCGCTCTGGTCTGGTGAGAAAACACTTTTTGGGGGTGATCTTTTTTTTAATTTATAAGAGAGGCTGAATTATGCTATCACATTCCTCGATATCCAAGCACTTGGAGTGAGTTGCCAAAGGCAGGTAGGTGGTTACTGTTTGCATAAGAAAACATCAGAATTGGTGGACTAGAGATTTCCAGGTGTCGAGTTACAAGGATCTCTAATTCCTTAGCTCAGGGCTGAAATTATAAAGGGAGGGAGTGGAGGCATCTCATCTGTCTCCTTGCCTATACTAACCAAGCTGCAGCCCTGTGGATTTGTGTCTTAATTTGGAAAAAAGGAAGGATTTGAGATATGACCTGTCTTCTCATTGGAAAGAGCACAGGCCTGGCAGTCCGAGGACCAGTGTTCTAATGCCAGCTCCACCTCTTGCCTGCGGTGTGAAGTTTGGCATGCCACTTAAATTCTCGGTGTCTCAGTCTCCCCACCTGTAAAATGGGGATTAAATACCTGTTCTCCCTCCCTTTTAGACTGTGAGCACAATTTGGGATGGGGACTGTGCCCAACCTGATTACCTTATACCTACCTCAGTGCTTAGTACTGTGTTCGATACATAGGGCACACGGTAAGCACTTTACACACGTCACAATTACATTTATGATTATAATTAATTGTTATTGTTTATGGATGATCAAAACTTTCCTATGGGAGCGAGACTTGAGCTATTACCCTGAGGAAAAATAAAGCAGTGAGTCAACGTGCTACGATTTGAAAAATCATTCCGAAATGTACAGACAACGGCATGGCTTAGTGGAAAAAGCATGGGCTTGGGAGTTAGAGGTCATAGGTTCTAATCCCGGCTCTGCCACCTGTCAGCTGTGTGACTTTGGGCAAGTCTCTTAACTTTTCTGTGCCTCAGTTACCCCATCTGTAAAATAGGGATTAAGACTGTGAGCCTCACGTGGGACAACCTGATGACCTTGTATCTACCCCAGCGCTAAGAGCAGTGCTTGGCACATAGTAGGCACTTAACAAATACCATTATTATTATTATTATTATCATTATTATCTTCGGATTCTCCCAGTCCTTGAGCTCTAAAACTTGGAAATAAGTTAACCATCTATAGAAGCATAAGAAATGCCACTGTTGAGCTGGCCGGACCAACTGTCTATGAGTCCCAGGGCTCTGTCTCCCCAAAGGGGCTGCAGGGTGCTTGGAGCAGTCACATGACTGCCCTCAAGGCCATCTAGCCTACAGGGTACAGATTTTTGACGTAACATTCCTTGCTTTCTAGTAACCTGTTATCGACCCCCCTCCCTTGACATTTTCAGTTCGCACAACTTCCTGTGGCAACAGATTCCATACGCTTATCGCCCACTGTGTGAAGAAGCATTTCCTATTACTTGTTTTGAACCTGCCACCTTGAAGCTTTAGCGGGTGCCCCCCATATCCTGTGGTTGTGACGCCTGTAACCCTTTTGCGTTCTCCCTGCTCCGCCCTCTCATGATGTGGTGAACTTTAATTACATGGCCTCTAGGCCTGAGTCTTCCCAGTCTGGAGAGGCCTGATCATTTTGGTCTCTCCTCCTACGGAGGTTTTTCCACCACCCTGACCATTTCAGGTGCCCTTCTCAAGATTGTTCCCATCTCTTTTACAGCCTTCCTATGATGGGGCAACCAGAACTGCATTTTGTATTTTAAAGGTAGATGGAGTTTGATTTTTAGATCATGGCAAAACTACGCCATTTGTAATTTCTGTCCATTCCCTCAGGATGCCCGGAATCTTCCTAGCCGTCACCACATATTGGATCCCTCTCTGGAAACTGCATTCACACCTTCAGCCGGGGGGGTGCTGGAGTACAGTGAAGCAATTAGCTCACTGCAGAATAATTGACTAAAGAACGTGAGGGCGTATGGTTGCAAGCTTCTCCTGACCGCAGCATTAACATCAGGGACTCACTGAGGTGTAGGGAGAATCTGGCTCAATAGCAAATATATGATTAGCAAGTAAAATGATAACATAATGGGAATGAGAAATAATCTTACTAGCTCAGAGCGGACTCCTGGATGTTCTCTCCGTGGAAGTGGATTCTTAGTCAAACGTTTAATCCTCTGCAGTTGTTTAAACGAGCGCGTGAACAAGCTTTCGTGCTTAGATGCTGCCTTTAATTTTGCCTTCTGGAAACACTGAAAAGCTGACAGCTCACAGCCATTCTGCAAAAGAAACATTTTCAAATATGATCTTGAAGAAATTTACCCTGAAAGCAAATATCCATCCCCTATTTGGATCCCATTTGGGATCATGGATGAGTTGCTGCCTGTCAAGGACTTTGGCCTGAGTGGTTAAGAAATATTGGTCTGCAAGATCTTTGGGAGAAAAAAAGAGCATTTTCTAATCCCACCAGAAATCTCTCCCAGCCATACTGATCTGATTTGATTTGCTGATCTAAACTGATTTTCCCATGAGAGAAGCCTAGCTCATTTGACAGCCAGAGAAAGTGAGACTTTGCCACTTTTTGTGATACTTGGTAAGCGCTTAAAAAATTTCCTCTGTTTCTTCTTTTAATTTGCCAGGCACTGTCACTAACCACTGGGATAGATACAAGCTGAATGGGTTGGACACAGTCCATGTCCCACATTGGGCTCACAGTCTCAATCCCTGTTTTACAGACGAGGCAACTGAAGCACAGAAAAGTGAAATGACTTACCCAAGATCACACAGCAGACAAGTAGTGGAGCCCAGATTAGAACCCAAGTCCTTTTGACTCCCAGGCCCATGCACTATCCACTAGTCCCCATTCCTTCGCACCTTACCTTCTGGGCGAACTTGGGCAAGGCACTTGATTTTGTTGTGCCTCGGTTTCCTCATTGTAAAATGGGGATTCAATATCTGTTCTCCCTCCTGCTTAGATTTTGAGCCCTTGTGGGTCAGAGAGACTGTGCGACCTGATTAGCTTGTCTTGTATCTATTCCAGAGCAGAGTACAGTGCTTGCTTCATAGTAAATACTTAACAGATGACATAATAATAATTATTGTTATCATTTGTCAGAAGGAAAGATTTCCCAGAAAATTGAGATATTGGACCCGGTTACAGATAGAGGTTGTGCCATCCCCCTCCCTGAAGGAGTTAAGAAGATGTTTTGCCATCTTCCAGCATGGTTGAAGTGTAGTCCATGCCCAAGCAGGAATGAAGTGCCCTGTACTGTACAGGCTGGGTCAAACTTTAAGGATCAAATTTTAATCTACCGCAGCACTTAGTACAGTGCCTGGCACATAGTAAGCACTTAAATGCCATAAAAAGACAATACCCAGCAGAAGCCTAGTCAGCTGTCTGTTCACTCAACAGAGGACCCTGAGGCCAGAAGTTGAGACTGTCAAGGGAAGATTTTCCCTTATAAGAGGATCCATAAAAGGAGTTATCCTTCAGAGTTGGACTTCCTGTGGCAGAACAATCCTATCACCTCCTAAAACTATCAAGGAGAATGGAACACGGAGGGCCCTATTATGGGAGGCAAGTTACACTCCTTGTTTACAAATAAAATGCTCCAGGAAATGCAGATGAACGAAGCACTTTTTTTTTTCAGTTCAAACTCTTCATGCTGTTTTGTGTTTGCGGTGACTTCCTGTTGAGAGTTCATTTAGACAGCAATGCATGAGACGGTATTTTTAAATTACAATTTCCCTAGTATATTCTCAACCTCTAGGTCTCAGCCATCATTGGTCAGTTTGCTCAAGACCTATCATACCAAGCCTAAAGAAAAATTCCTTTTTTTCCAATTTAAAGATTATGGCTTGAAGCCAATTTCTAACCTGCTTTGAATTTTCCATCAAAGTCCTTGAGAACACAGAGGCTGATTTAGCACATCATCAAGGAAATAAAAGTAATGGTTTTGTTTTATGTTGAGGCCTAACCTAAATGCTGTCTCTTCCGGTTTCTTTTGTATCATGGCAGTTTGTCTCTTATAAGGGCAAGGAGGTGTCCTTTCCGCAGGTGGTTAAAGTGCTTATTTAATAGAAACTATTTTTAAACGATAACTACAGTGCTTTATTTGCCTTGAAAACCACACATTCATGTTTGTTGCATTTTCTTTTCATTTTCTCTCTCTCTCTCTTTCTCTCTCTCCTTTTTTTTTTTACCACAACCGGCCTAACTTACTGGAAAAAATAATATTCATTTTTAAAGAGGCAAATTTTCCAGCTGAAACTGAAAACATTAGCCGCCTCATCCGTGATGATCTGAGAAACCAGCATTTCTCAGAGGCCCGTTTTGCTGAGTTAACAGTTATGGGGTATGTCAACAGCAAATAATGTTCCAGAGGAGAACGGTTACCTCTCGGAACTGTAGCGAGGCAGTGAGGGTTGGCTCTGGTGTGAATTGAAGAGAATACCAGTTGGTTTCTGCAGGGGGCTTGGGTTTCTCTTGGCCCTTGCCTTTCTCCGGGGAATGTGTAAGGAATCATCCAGTGCTAGCTGGAATAGCAGGAAGTGTCAAGTAAATCAAAACCAACGTGACAAATCACTTAACTTTGTCACCCAGAGGAAGCCTCCCACTCAGCGGGGTCAGAGCCAGATTTAGGGGTGGGCGAAATGGTGGGGGGGGTTGCCCGGGGCTGCTGCTTCTGGGCCCCACCCCCTCCCCATTTGCAGCAGGGCCGTCGCCAAGAGTGGAGACCGCACACGACGCCAACGCTGGATCAGAACACAGGTCCGTCCAGCCACGGGTGCCGTCCTCTGATAGTGGGTGGCACCGGAATGTCCGGACGAGCCGGGGGCTTGTCGTTCTCCTGGACATCCATCAGAAGTTTTAGGGACGGACCACCTAAAGTCCTTTGCTTTTCTCCTCAACATCCCTACATCTCCCTGTCCCTCCCACCCCGGCCCCGACGGCTAAGCTGTTGGGTTGTCAGAAAAGCCAGACGTTCCTGACTCGAGACCTTCCTCGATTAAGCCCTCTTTTCCCTGACTCCCCCTTCCTTCTGTGTCTCCTGTGCACTTGGATCCATACCCTTTACTCACTTCCTATTCACCCCACCCTCAGCCTCCCGGCACTTCAAACAAATAAATAAATAAATTGATGTCTGTCTCCCCCACCCAGACTAAGCTCCTCATGAGCCAGAGACGTGCCTATCAACTCTCTTGTACTCTCCCAAGCACTCAGTAGGGTATCTGCACACAATCAATCAATCAATCAATTGTATTCATTGAGCACCTACTGGGTGCAGGGCACTGTACTAAGTGCTTGGGAGAGTACAACAGAGCAGTATAACAGAAACATTCCATGCCCACAATGAGTTGACAGCAGTAAGCGTTCAAAAAATCCCATGGATGGTTGAACATTTCTGCTCCTCAGACCACTCCCTTCCTAGGCCAAACTAGGGACTGGGTTTCAGCCCATCTTCTTTCCCTCCCCTTTTATCTCACCATCGCTGAACTCCTGAAGTAGTAGTGCCAGCCCTGAGCTGGATGAGATGAATGCAGCTTTGGGGATGATGGGTGTTGATATGCCCTTCGGGAATATCCTTCTATACTGGAGAGGAGCTCCAGTGACACTTTAGAAAATGCGGCACCATTCACTTTGGATAAATTCGATTTCTGCCCGATAGCAGTTGAAAACTCAGGGCTCTGCTGATGCAGAAAACCACTCTCCTTCTTGCCTCTCCTCACCCCGACCAAACCACACACCGAGAAACAAAAATAGCTGTACCCCAGCCTCCTGCCTGAATGCATTCAATGCCTAAACACATTATCTAAATCATTTCATTGCCATGAGTATTTCTTCTCACCAAACCATCAAAAAGACCTTGCCCAAACTACGGTTCTGTGGCCTTGAGTGGAATCACTTTCTTCCTTCCCGAGCTTGGCTGGCAGTGTTGCTTTCAGGATTTATGGTTAAGCCATTAGTCACTAACCCCATCTGAAGCACTTAACTCACAACAACTTCAGCAATTAGACACAGCATCGCTATGACCTATGCCTTCCGCTTTGCCATCTTTGCCTCTAACAAAACCTTTTGAATGAACTAACGCTTTAAAGTACTTACCACTGGATTGATAACGGTTGGAAACTGGGATAAACTTAAGCTGTTCGGGGAATCTAAATCCTACAAGCTCTAAAGTGCCGTGAGGAGAACCTCAAGGAGACTGACCAAACCCGAGCTAAAGAAGGTGAGTTCTCTGTTGTATGTTCTTGGAGAAAGGTTCTAAAAAGGAGCCTTATATAGAGGGAATGGTCTCTTCAACCGGCACGGTCCTCTCGGCAGTCAAGGCAACAAACAGCATCTTCCTTCCATGCGATGAAGGAAAATCTTTACCAGCTGAAAAGCCCACTTTCCTTTTCATTGCTGCTTACCAGAGATGAATTTCAGTAAATTGAGTGGTTAGCCATGGATCTCGAGTGAGTTTAGATCAACGAGAAACTATGACTCACTCACTTTCTAAACTTTTATACCTAGAGCCATTTACAGTAACTGGATTTTTTTTATCTCTTGTTTCCAACTTTAAAAGTTGCATTGTGTTAGCAACCTGTTTAAAAAGTATTCTTCTGAGGCATAAGACTTTGCGGCAATGAAATCACCAAGATGTTACTGACACAAAGTGTTTCATACCAAGCCAGAGACTGACAAACCAGGAGGCTTTTATCCAAAGTCAAGGCAAACCTTCCTCACTCTCAGTTGGTTCCTACTAGGCATTCCTGGTTGATACCCAAGGAGGGGGAGTGATCTTGCCACACCTTCTTTATAACTTTTTTTTAAAACCAATTGCATTCTCTTAATTCAAGGCAATTACCATTATATCAAGTTGGAAGAGATTCCAGGGTCTCATTCAAATGCTCTTTAAAATGAAACTGTAACCTTAGCCGATTTGGATAATTAAGGATTCTTGCAATTTTTCCAGCAAAAGCCATCCTCTACTGACTATTGACTTTCAATTCTCCTAAATAATTACTTTGATATTCATCCCACTCGAGAGGCTTTCCTTTTTCCCAGAGAACTAATTGCCAATCGCCAACCTGCCATTTTAAAGCGAACCATCCTCTGTAAAACAGCGTCTAACGAACCTATGTTCAACAAAAGTTCAGGGCAACTTACCTTTACGTTTTCAGGTGCAGGCAGAGCTTCAGGGTCCTAAATCAGAACGGAAATGGGATTAGTGTTGTCTTCACGGATGAAAAGGCTCTTTTCGGACTTAGTGAAGGTCAACTGAGAATCCCTTCAAAAATGCCCTTTTGTCTTAAATCCATAGGACTTACCGTATTGTTCACGTACTGTTTGAGTTGGCGAACAATTTTTATAATTTCACGGAGTCTAACGTTCTTGGATTCAGCATCTCTGGAGGCAGGATTTGGGGCCATCACACCAGAGAAGATAATAATCAGGCAGCAGAAAATTGTCCTCATCATAGTGCCAGAGTATGAGGAATCAAAAGTATTCAGAGTCGAGCGAGAGGTCCTGTCAGGGGTCCGTTTGAGTTGAACTGTGTTCAGGTAGACTGTACACCTACACCTATTTATTCATCCTTGAAGAGAGCTGTAAGGCCCTCCCATTTCAGTTTGGAAAGCTTTGTAGAATGGATGAATGAGTAACCCTTTTTTCTTTTCCACTGGCTTAAGACATACGTGTGCATGAATTAGTGCGTGGGGGAAGGGATTGAGGAGTCAATCAATGTGCCCCATCTGCATATTAGACAGGAAAAAAAAAAGAGAAGCGGGTGAATTCCAATTTTCGGCTTGAATCAAGAAGTGAGTTTGGTCTACAGGAGATACACAGAGCATCAAACCCCAAGTAAACAAAAACACTCTGATGTCTTTTTTTCTTTCCTCACTTCCACAACACCTTACCTGTTCTTTTCTGACAGACAAGATGCACACTCATACTAACACTACCACAATGAGTAAAGTGGCACCATTTCCTTCTTTGGAGGACTTTTCTTGCTGAGGTAGCTTCGTTATTCTGACAGAAACTCACTAGCATTCCAGGGAAAAAAGATAACTTTTAGGAAACGAAAATTTAGGGTGCATTTTCCAAATGGGGAGGGATGCTCTCATTTCTGATACAAAAAATGGAAATTTGTTCTAACATCTGAAAAGGAAAAGTTGATCTCAGCTACACATTAACCTTGACTTGTGCTGAATATTCTGTGGTCATCTGCGTGCACTAGCAAGTGAAGATGCTGTCTCCCCGCTGAGACCAGTAGGCAAGCCGCGGGCCAGAGAAATCGAGGCTGAGGAGGATAATCACGAAGGAACTGATTACAGTGGTCGGGTTTGGGGAGCACCACTAGCCCTCTCTCGTCCCTGCCACTCGCAGTCCTTCCGGGGGCAAAAGGTGTATCCGGGAAGCGGGCTGGTAGGTGTGAGGCACGTGGCAAATTGACTCATGGTGTTTACTGAGCGCCTGCCATGTTCAGAGCACTGTACTGAACGCCTAGGGAAATACAGCACAACAGAGTTGGTAGACCTGACGCGCTCCCGAAGAGGTTTTTACCTGCAGTAGCCATTTATGGCCGAAGTGACCATAGCATCGTGTCAGTGCTGGGCCGTAGCACCGTAACCCAGCAGGCGACTTCCCTGTGTATCGGTCCATGTTAGCCAGCTGTTTTTCAGGATTCCCGATGGGCCCTTTCACTTCTAGAATGCACCAGCTGATTCTTCCGTGAGAAGGCTTGACCACTGATGGCCTAATTCCAGCAGGTGTGGCCCTACTTGTAGAGCCGGGGCTGGAACCCAGGTCTCCCAGTTTCCAGAACCATGTTCTTTCCACTGGGCTTGCTGCAGAGCTGTGCTGTCTTATGCGCAGACATTCACACTCTTCTCCCCAGGTGATATCCTCCTCAGCACATAGCAATACTCCTGGCCACAGTAAATAGCAAGTTACGTTATCTACTATTTAAATATATTTTTGCTTACCCACATTTCCATCCCCTTGTTAAAGCCAGCCGTATCTCTTTCTTCTAGATTTTCTTTCAAACTGTAAATAGTTTTGGATCTTTTACCTCTGTTGAACTCTTCCAAGCCAAGTGCTTGGAATAATACTCTATACAGAATAGGTGGCCAATAAATACGAGTGGTGTGTCTACCAACTCTGTTATATTATACTCTCCAAAACACTTAGTTCGGCACTCTGCACACAGTAAAGTGCTCAAAAAATACAACTGATTGACTAATCGAATGATTTGTGAGTGTGTGGGTATGTGTGTGTGCGTGTGTGTAGCCCGCACCTGCTAAAATGTTTCCTTTAGCAAACTTCTGCAATTAGTACCAATATTCCCTACTCATCTCTCAATTTGAGGTGCTGCAAAGTTTTCCTCATCTTAAATACCTTCCTCCCTTTCTGCCTCGACCTCTTCAGTATTTTGGCTGGCTTGATTAGAGTGATGATAGCCCATTTCAATTTTTGCATTAGGTAATATCAGACCTATTAAGCTTAGATAATGGCTCATCTCTGTTATGTTAGCCCAAAGTGTTTTTTTTTGCTGAGTAGGATTTGAATGATAACATTGAAAATTAGATATTTACATCTGTACACATTAAAAATATTATTCATTTAGCTGTCTTTTTCTTAAACCTCTCCTTTCATGGAAGGAATTGAGTGCTGAGGCAAAGCAGAACACAGATCTCTAAAGCTCTACTGAAAACTTCAAAGAACTGGTATTGGAAACTCCCTTTCTCTCAAGTCCAACCTATCTTTCCTCCTTCCAGAATTTATTAAAGGCCCCCTTCCAATAACCATTGATTGATTGATTGATTGATTTCTCCCTAAAACAGTCCCCAAGAAGCGGAAAGCAAAGCGCTGACCCCTTCCCCCACCCTCCCACCCCCGCATTCCCTACTTGACTGCAAGCCCAGCCCACATGGTTGATCATCTAAATCTTGCCCCAAGCAAGCATGAAAGCAATGTCAGTGAATTTTTTATTCAGTTGTGTTTCTATTTCTGCGTGTGTATGAATGAATGAATGCAATGAATGAATGAATGCACTCAATTCTAGGTTGTCCTAGAAATGCTGATAGATCCAGACTACAGATTCCTAAAGGGCATATCATTCCCTACCCCTGCCCCCCCCACCCAGTCAATCAGTCAATGGAATTTATTGAGCACTTAGGCACATATCCATAATTTATTTATATTAATGTCCGTGTCCCCATCTAGACAGTAGCCTCATGGCAGGCAGGCGATGTTTCTGTTGTTCTGTACTCTCCCAAGCATTTGATACAGTATTCTAGAGTAAATGCTCAATAAATACAATTAATTGATTGACTGACCGCTTTCTGCAGAGTACTTTACTAAGTGTTTGGGGAGATACCCAGTACAACAGATTTGGTAGACGTAATCCCTTCCCTCCACCGCTGATGCTGATGGTCCACAGGAGGAGACACTCATTAAAATAGATTACAGATAGGGGAGATAATAGAGCATAAGGATGTTTACAGAGTGTTATGGGGCTGGGGTGAATCTCAGAGTGCTTAAAGGGGACAGAGCCAAGTGCAGAGGTGACACAGAGGGGAGGGCAGATAAGGGAAGTGAAGGCTTAGTCAGGAAACCCCCCTAAAGGCGGTTCGCAAAACCAGAAACTGACTTGATCTGGAGGTGCCTTTCTTGGGGCCCCTCTGAGTCTAAGCCTGAGATAGAAGCAAGCCATGTTATGGCACTGGAGTTCTCTGGGCTCACTCTGCTCCCCTAACAACCTAGTCTTACCTGCCTGGCCTGCATGGCAAGGGAGACTAGAACGTGTACAAGATGCCAAGCATGCTCCTCAGCGCCATATGGGGATCACTAGTTTACTCTAAGATACATGGGGTCGGTTAGCATGATGGGAGAATCAAGCATCTTTAAATATTTAGTACCTTCTGAGTCAGACTGTCGCCAAATCCCGTCTGCTCTTCATCCACAGCATTTCCAGGTTCCGTCTCTTCCTCTCCTTCCAACCACTCACCACACCGATCCAACAC
The DNA here is from genome assembly GCF_004115215.2 of Ornithorhynchus anatinus. Classification (NCBI taxonomy): domain Eukaryota; kingdom Metazoa; phylum Chordata; class Mammalia; order Monotremata; family Ornithorhynchidae; genus Ornithorhynchus; species Ornithorhynchus anatinus. The sequence continues at coordinate 53,970,224 of NC_041739.1, forward strand.
TAATCGTTTCTCAGTTTGGATAGTGCTTCGGCCTCCTTGCTGACCTCCCTCCTTCCAGCTTTCCATCTCTCCAGCCCATACTTCAGTCAGCTACCTTCATTCTGGGTACGTCTCCCCAACTCACAAAAGTCTCTAGCGGTTATCTGTTCTTCTCCTGGGGGCTCCTGACTTTTAGCTTTAAAGGCTCTCAATCGGCTCTCTCTCAACTACTTATTTCATTTCTCCTATTACAGCCCCGCTCCGTACTCTTTCCCCCCCACCAAGCTAACCTACTCACTCATTGTACCTCATTCTCATCTTCCCCACCACTGACCTCTTGCTCACTTCCTCCCCCCTGCCTGGAACTCCCTCCCCCTTCATATCCGATAGACCAGAGCTCTCTCCATCGTCAGAGCCCTCCTGAAATCACATCTCCCCCAGGATCCTTCCAGTGCCGCATCACTTTGGCACCATCCAAACAGGTAAGTACTCAACTCTTTATAGTCTTTAAATGAACTTCCTATATACTCCCTCACTCTGTAATTTATTTTTGGCGTCTGTCTCCCCTGCTAGATTTGAAGCTCCTTGAATGCAGAGATCATGTCTACTAATTTCTTATGTATGCCCTCAAACACCTGCTATGTTCTGTGCACAGAAGGTGCTCAATACCCATAATTTTGATAGATTTTACATTTGAGGAAACTGAGGAACAGAAAAGTTAAGCGACTTGCCTGAGCTCACAAGGCAGGAAAGTGGCAAAGTGGAAAGTGGGAAGCAGCATGATATAGTGGAAAAAGCCCGAGCCTGGGCATCCGAGGACCTGGGCTCTGATCCCGGCTCCACCACTTGTCTTCTATGTGACCTTGGGCAAGTCACTTAAACTTCTCCATGCCTCAGTTACATCATTGGTAAAATGGGGATGAAAACCACGAGCCATTGTGGGCAGGGAACGTGCCTATCAATCGCTTCTGTTGTACTCTCCCAACCACTTAGTACAGTGCTTGGTGCGCAGTGAGCACTCACTAAATATAATTGATTGAGTCCCATGTGGGACATGGACTGTGTCCAACTAAATTAGTTTATATCTACCCCAGCACTTAGTATAGTGCCTGGCATATAGTCAATACTTAAGAAATACTGTTAAAAGAAAAAAAAAAGCTGGATCTAGAACCTGAGGCTCCTGACTCCAGAATTTGTTCTTTCTACCAGGATTCACTACCTCCCCACCTTTAGCAAAATCATTCTAAATTTCCAGTTGCTCCCCATTAATTTCACTACTGCTCCAAACCCACACCATGGGCTGCCCAGCTCAGTCTTAGTGAGTTTGTTTTCAATTAAGTCTCATGGTCTAGGATGATTTACCTTTCTTTCTCGTGGTCATCCCTTCTCCCTTCAGAGGAGTGTCGGTGGCCCAAGTGGTTTCTTCTACTCAAACGTAGCAGCATTTAAGGAGCATCTCCTTGGTAACCATACCTAGAAGGAAAAGACATGTTGCCTGCCTCACACTTACGCTGCTCAACACCTGTAAACCTGACACATCAGGCAACTAGACAATAAAAACAAGGGTTAACGTTAGAAATGTTGAAAAGCAACAATTAGACCTCAATTAATTTGACAGATAAGAGTACAAGTTGGCTTGTGAGATGACATGACTAAGAAGGTGGGGATTAATCAGGAAAAGCCTGTTGGAGGAAGTGACTTTTTTGTGGGGTTTTGAAGGCAGAAAGGAAATGTTCTTTGTTGGAAAGGGGTTTTGAAGATGGGAAGGGAATGTTCTTTGTTGGAAAGGACGTGAGCTGCGAGAGTTGAGAATGAGATATATTTCCTATTTATTTATTTATCTATTTATTTATTTATTTAAATGTCTGTCTCCCACTCTAGACTTATCCTCTAGTCTGTAAGCTCCTTGTGGGCAGGGAACAAGTTTGCCAACTCAATTGTATTGTACTCTCTCAAGTGCTCAGGGCTCAGTCACTCTCACTGATTGATTTAGAAGGCTGACTTGTGAGGTACAAAGAGAGTGGGTAGGTAAGGAGCAAACAGTGATGGAGAGTCTTGAACCCAAGGGTCAGAGGTTCTGGATACTTCCTTCTCTATGTGCAGCCAAATCCTTACCTCAGGATGGGGCCACTGATGAGATTCATGTCTAGGTTTCATTGTTTGCCACAGGGACTGCTCTTCTGGACTCTCTGTGGATTTGCCACAGATTCCTGCATTCTTAAAATGTGTCCATTTTTCTGTAGCAGCAATAAGGATCTGGACCAGGGCCAGCAATGCGCTTGTCTTTTAAAAATAAGCGGCTTCCAAGAGCAAGTTTGAATAGGAATGCTTTGCCTGAATTTATTTCGGAGGGTGGTTGCTGCTCATTGGAATAATTCAGAGATATCAGAAGAAGTTTTTTTAGCCTATCATGTAGTCCAATCTAATTCCAAATGTTCATTAGAGTGAAATGTTCCCGTTTTAAAAGATTTCATTACAGTGAGATTTTTGTCCAGCCTCCTTTGAATGTTGGTAGCTTTGGTCCATAGGTGGGCTCTGATGCTCTGGATTTAGAGGTCTCGTGGCCAGTGGATTGACTGCAGGGGTCTCAGTGGTGACCTTTACTCCACACTAATTAGCTTCACCTCATTTGAACTTTTACTCGGCCATCCCGGTCTCCCCAATTAGAGTATGTGCTCTTAGTGGGCAGGGACTCTGTCGTTTTGGAGGAGCAACATGGCCTACCTGAGAGAGGCCAGACCTGGCATAGGGCATGGGTTTTAAATCCAGCTCTGCCACGTATCTGTTGTCTGGCTTTGTGCAAGTCACTTCATTTCTCTGTGCCTCAGTTACCTCATCTGCAAAATGGAGATTCAATACCTGTTTTCCCTCCTACTTAGACTGTGAGACCTACGTGGGACTTGATTATCTTGCCTTTATTCCATCACTTAGTACAGTACTTGGCAAATAGTAAGTGCTTAACATATATCTTAATTATTGTAATTTGTTGTTCAGTACTACCCCAGATTCTAGTACAGAGCCCCGCCCCCAGAACGTGAACAGTGAAAGCTATTAGTATACTAAATCCCATTCATTATTTCTGTTGGTCTTTACGGAACCCTTACCATGTCCCTCTAAAAATATAGAGACTCAAATTAGCCAGGATTTAGAATGGGACATGGATGGGAGATGGCAGGGTGGAGACACGTGAAGCCAAGTGAAGCAGAAAGGGGGACCCATGACTGACCCTGGCAGTGCTCCCTGCTGTCCTCCTCTGTTCTGTCACCTCCACCTGATGCCCAAGGATTTTATGAAGTCTCTGAGTGCAATATGGAAGTCTAGTTGTGGCTCCCTGCTCACTGTCCAGAATCTGTCCTAATGTAAAGATCAGAGCTGCTGGGCTTGGGTTTGGTTTGAAAATAAGGAGTCTCCAGAGACTGACACTTGGTTGGATGTCTAAGAGTCTGGCTAGGATCTCATTAACCATGGAGACCAGTAAGGTATCCCAGAATAGTTCCCATGAGCCATGGACCTCGCCTGTCTTCTCAAAGAGGGTCATTTTGTGTGGTATCTTTAAAATCCTCTGGTTAAAGAGCCAGGCTCTGGAAGTCAAGTGACCTGAGTTCTTATCCCAGCTCTGCCACTTGCCTGCTGTGAGTGACCTTGGGAAAATCCCTTAATTTCTCAGTGCCTCAGTTTCTCACCTGAAAATGGGGATTAAGACTGTGAGACCCACGTGAAACATGACCTGGGTCCAACCTGTTTTGCTTGTGTCTACCCCAGAGCTTAGTTCAGTGTCTGGCACATAGTATGTGCTTAACAAATACAAAAAAGCCCTGTAAAATGGGGACTGTGACCCACATGATTATCTTGTATCTACCCCAGTGCTTGACACATTATAAGTGCTTAATAAATACCATAATTTTTATTAAGAAATACCACATCTTCATATTCCATACATTGAGGAAGAGCCCACGCAGACACTTAGGAACTAAGCTTTCTCCTGGCCTTTAGATTTCTGCATGAACACCCTCAGAGCCAGTTGCCCTCCTCTGGCTGAGGTAGCATCTTCTTCAAATGTGGGCTCCAAGGCCAAGTCCACACCTTTTTACCTCTAAAGGGCCTCATTCTAAATGCTGAAAGTTATGTTCAGGGGATCATGAAATGTTGTCTTGAATACCCTCCTTATTTGGGTTGAGCTCATTGTATTCTTCAGTGACACTGTGACAGTATGGTGATTGGGCCTCTGTGGCTTCTGAGGGATGGGTGAAAAACCTGGGTTTTGTGACCGTCAGTCTGCCTTTGGCTGTCACCTCGGGTCCTGCATGTGCCTTAACTTGATCTGCGTGTCTCACTCCAGGACCCTGCACGTCTCCCTTTGGTTATGAGCATCAAAACTACAAAACCCTGGCATTCTATTTGTAGCCTTACTGCGGGGAATTTTTTAGGCTACCGGTTTTCATTCAATCGGTCTTACTGCCACCCTGCCATATTCCCAGTACTCCTTTCCCCCTTCAAGACTGTAAACTTGTTGTGGGCAGGGAATGTGTCTGTTTACTCTTATATTGTATTCTCCCAAGCAATTGGTACAGTGTTCTGCACACAGTAAGCGCTCAATAAATACGATTGACTGAATTGGTATTTTCCCGAGAGCTGCACCTCGGAGAAGCATCAGTTTGCCATGGCCACTTCTCACTCTCCCAGGGATCTGGTCTTTGAGCTCCCTGCAAGTGTCTAGTACAGCGCTTTGTACGAAGTGAGTGCTCAATAGATATGATTGAACCAAATCTCATGATGATTCAGGAATTGGACATTGAACCATTTTGTTGACAAACTTATTCTGGAGGTACTCCCTCTGTCTTCTAATGCCTTAACAGGTATGAGTATAATCAATCAATAATATTTACTGAGCACTTACTATGTGCAGAACACTGTACCAAGTGCTTGAAAGAGTACAATAAAAGAGTCGGAACACTGTACTAAGCACTCCCCCCTCCCCAGAGTGTGAGCCCATTGTTGGGGAGGGATTGTCTCTATCTGTTGCCAAATTGTACTTTCTAAGTGCTTAGTACAGTGATCTGCAAACAGTAAGCGCTCAATAAATACGATTGAATGAATGAAGGAGTACAATATAAGAGAGTTAGCTGACACATTTACTGCCCACAATGTGGTTACTGTCTAGAGGGGCAGAAAAGAAAAGAGGCATTTGATAGCTCTGAGTATTAAGTTTGGTCAGCGAGGTTGATCACAATCTCTGATTTTTAGTTCAACTCTTCAGCTTTTAAAGTATAATAATAATGTTGGTATTTGTTAAGCACATACTATGTGCAGAGTACTGTTTTAAGCGCTGGGGTATATTTACAGGGTAATCAGGTTGTCCCACGTGAGGCTCACTCACAGTCTTCATCCCCATTTTACAGATGAGGTAACCGAGGCACAGAGAAGTTAAGCGACTTGCCCACAGTCACACAGCTGACAAGTGGCAGAGCTGGGGTCCGAACCCATGGCCTCTGACTCCCAAGCCTTTGCTCTTTCCACTGAGCCACGCTGTTTCTCATAGTATAATTTTGTACACATACACAAAATATAAAGAATTCTTATTGGGAAGAATAGGTTATATTGGACTAGTGGAGTTTTGTTTCCTTTTCGAGGAACAGAGGAGTCCTGAGCAGTGAGAATCATACTAAGAATTTCTTAATAGGAAGGAGATCCATGAGGGCATGGAGCTATAATCTACTTCCTTTCTGTGCATTTATGTCATGGGGAAAATGCAACAGGGTCTCGGTCACCGTAGGGCAATGAGCCAAAGCTGTGTTTCCTATCTCTGTCACCTAGTGCCTGGGACTTAGGGACCCACTGACTCACATCATTACTCTGCAAATTGCATCACTCGGGCCCGCGGATTTTCCCAAACATGGAATTCTGAAAAAACCTCAGATCCCTGCCTGGTTGGGGGTTGGATTTCCTCTTTCCCCTAAGTCTCTGACAACACAGGTATTAAGTGAGTTAGGCACAAATCAGACCTACTTCCCCCACCCACATTTTCCTTTACATGCAGCTAAATAAAGGCCTTTCCTACAGCTTAGTCATTGATAGATCTGATATAATTTTGCCAATTAGCAAGATAAGGTGGCAGCTCTGCTTTCAAGGAATTTTTTAATGTCTGAGTGTGGAATGGCATTATTCAATATCTGAGGGCAGAGGCAGGGCACTCTTCTGTACTAGATCCAGGAGAAGGCTATTTCTAATCAAAATGATCTTCTAGCCTCTCTAATGTGTGGTGCTGGGGGCTACTGGTCGTTTATTCCATGAAGAGCAGCCAAAGTCCCGGTCAGCCTGGTAGCCTCAATGAGAAATCCCTGAATGAAGGCTCAAGAACAAGGAGGGGAAGCTCTCAGAGCAGGCAGAGGCTCCTAGCTAACACTCAAACTAGTCCCCACTATTTCAACTTAAATAAGTAACTGCTACTATTTAAAATATCAGTGGTGAAGAACTGTGTTAATTACCCAGGGTGAACGACTGGCACTTAGGTTTCTGCCCATTCCTAGCAACCTTCATGCGATGTTGTTTTGAAATGATCCCAAAACTCATCTTCTTTGTGGCACAAGCAGTGGATGTTCTGTGACTTGCTTTATATAAATATGGACCTTATAAGAACATATTCAAGAAGGTTCCTTAGGAGAATTCTCAGAACATTTGTATTTTTGCTAGGTTTTAATGAATAAAAATAGTGGGCATGGAGATGCCCTGAACCCACTTAATACAGAACAAGGGACAGTGTGGTCTAGTGCAAAGAGTGCAGGTTTGAATCGTGGCTCTGCCAGTGGCCTGTTTTGTGATCTTGGGCAAGTCACTTAACCCTCTGGGCCTCAGTTCTCTCATCTGTGAAATGGGAATATGATATCCGCTCTCTCTGCCTCTGAGACTGTGAGCCCTGTATGGAACAGAGGCTGTGTCTGAACTGATTATCTGTGTCCGCTCTAACGCTTAGAACAGTGCTTGGCACGTAACGCTTAATAAATACGACTGTCGCGGGACAGCCCAGCCTAAGACTGGGCAAATGGCAACCTGCTTGAGGATCAGATCAGCCTAAAGGGGCATTGGGCCCACTGGGCTTTAAGCAGGATCCCCTCGGGACATTCCAGGCCCGCTTTAGTACAGTGCCCTGCTCAACATATCCCATTGACGGATCCAGTAGTTTACAAGTCAAGTGGGAAGACAGATGAACCAATTACGGAGTAAATCCTCTTCAGAGGCAGCCTATGTGTTCCTTTTAAAGTCTTGTAGAGCGTGCCCAAGCTTGAGCCTTAGGCCAAACGAGGAGAAGTCCCGTGCAAAAATAATGAGCCCTCCTCGGGCTTCCTAGCGCCGGGGGGGAGGGGGGGGGAGGCCGAAGCTAGGGCGCCCCCTGCTGCCCTCAAGACTACAGGACAGGGCTGCCTGCACAGTGGCAAAAAAACTAAACCCAAGTGAGGGAGGAAGAGGCTCCAGTAGCCATTTCCACTGCCCACCTCCTTCTCCCCCTCCTCCTTCCCCCTGTGTCCCCGTCCTAACCCTCCCCTCCCCTTAACACCCTAGGCCAGGAGTCTCTTTTCTTTCTTCTGGATGATGGCCCAAGGAGTCCCAGTTGGAGCACGGTCATCAATTCCTCGTGCCGATAAAATAATAAAATAAAAATAAATGGTGGTATTTGTTAAGCGCTTACTGTGTGCAAAGCACTGTTCTAAGCGCCGGGGGATACAAGGTGATCACGTTGTCCCACGTGGGGCTCACAGTCTTCGTCCCCATTTTACAGACGAGGGAACTGAGGCAGATTCTCCATCCCATTCTCTGACATAATAATAATAATGTCGGTATTGGTTAAGCGCTTACTATGTGCAGAGCACTGTGCTAACCGCTGGGGGAGATACAAGGTGATCAGGGTGTCCCACGTGAGGCTCACAGTCTTCATCCCCATTTTACAGATGAGGGAACTGAGGCAGATTCTCCATCCCGCTCTCTGACATAACAATAATAATAATAATGTTGGTATTGGTTAAGCGCTTATTATGTGCAGAGCACTGTTCTAAGCGCTGGGGGAGATACAGGGTGATCAGGGTGACCCACGTGAGGCTCACAGTCTTCAACCCCATTTTACAGATGAGGGAACTGAGGCACAGAGAAGTTAAGTGACTTGCCCACAGTCACACAGCTGACAAGGGGCAGAGGCGGCACTCGAACCCATGACCTCTGACTCCCAAGCCCGGGCTCTTTCCACTGAGCCACACTGCATCTACCGATCATGTTCCTTGTTCCCACCAGGGCTGGAAGGGCAACAGGCAAGTAGGCGAGGAAAGCTGCTGCACAATATTCAGTCAGTCGTATTTATTGAGCGCTCACTGTGGGCAGAGCACTGTACTAAGCGTTTGTAATGCGCAATTCGGCAACAGAGACAATCCCTGCCCAACCACGGGCTGAAACGTGTGTGTTTCACTTACCTAGCAAATGGTAAAGACAAGACAAGACATACAAAATCCATTTATGGCCCAAAAGATCATAGTAGTACAGAGCTGATGTTGTGCTGAAGCACTACAGACCTGCAGGCGGTTGCTAGAAGGGCCACCTCGGTGCCTAGCGCCGTCTTCACCACCCACGTTTGCCAGCTGTGTTCAAGATCCCTGCTGAACATGCCCACCTCTACACTGACACACTGAGGGGTTCTGTGGGCACTAACTTTCAGCACTGGTGGCAGAGTCCTACCAGGCACTCTTCTATTTCTGGGTGGGGTGTGGGTCAGACTTTGGGTGCATACAAGAAAGGTGAGACCAGAGCCTTGGTCTCTGCTCACGCTGTAACGGAAGAGACAGAAACAAAATCATTTATAGATAGGAGGAAAAAGAGAATGGAAAGGTGAATAAGTGAGTACTTACGTTGTAGAAAATGTCAGTCAATATGTACAGAAGTGCTCAGTGTGGCTCAGTGACTGACTCAATGATGGCACATGCTGAAATACCTTTTTATTTCTTTCACATGCACTCATTTGTCATCAGGTCCTTAATATGTCTGCCAGACTTGGTGGTTCTTGTCTTAGCTTTTATGCCTCTCAAGGGCAGGGATCACATCGATCCTTCTATAGGGTCTGTCTGTGGGTCTGTCCCCAGCAGGAACTCAATCGGCCCTGTCGACGAGGGTGTTCGTGAGCTCGAATTCAGGGGCTGCGTATGCCTTCCTGACGCTGTGCAGGCCTACGCTCGTGCCACATAATAAATATGTTTATTGGCGATTATGCTCTTGATGGATCAGAGTGTGCTTCCAAAAGGCGACTTTTGTTGTAATGGATTATAGGGTTGAGGATCTGGATGGTGGATAATTTTTTCCGTTCACTACGATGCCTCCAGTTCTTCACAGCCGAAAGCCTGTCCAGTTGATCCCTGTGCATCCAGTGGTTATTCCATAGTTTGGTCTTAATGAGGACGGGGGGGGACATTCAGTTCAGCAGTGCAGTCTCTCACTAGCTGAGCAGCCTCGGCAGTGGAAAAACAGGAGAAGATTGTGCTTTGTGTCTTTCCCTTTGAATCTTCTTGTTCTGACCAGACCAGAATAATCATAATGATAACTGTGGTTCTTAAGCACTTATTAAGTGCTGGGGTAGATACAATACAATCAGGTCAGACACATTCCCTGGGAGGGAGAACAGGTATTTTACAGATGAGGAAATTGAAGCCCAGAGAAGTTGAGTGACTTGCCCCAGGTCACCCAGCAGGCAAGTGGCAGTGCCGAGATTAGAACCCAGGTCCTTTTGACTCCCCTTGACATCTTTACTCTTTCCCACTAGACGATGTTGCTTCCCTAGATTAGTTCTTTTCGCTTCTCAGGTTCACAAATGGTAAAGTTGGTGTGGGTTAAAAGATACAGAGGTGGGGCCGATTTCCCCACAGATCTACTAACCTGTGGATGATGAAGATAGTTCGGTTTATTTCGGGTACTGAGCAAACACAACTGACACACAGTAACACCCACGTCCGGTGCCTAATCTTCACATTGTGGAACATGCACATGGAGGGGAAGGAAGGAGAAAAGAGGGAGTCTGGGAATTCACAAAAGGGAGAAGAGAGATAGTGGCTATGGATTCCGGAATGTGCTTGAGCATTAGCAGGGTGAGACCACCAAGAAAATGTTTGGATTTCCTCTCGAAGCGCCTTTCTTCTGGTGGCCGTTGAAACACATTCCTAGTTTTGTGCTTTACTGCGGTTGCTGTTAGTAACCAGGCTACAAAGGATGATTGGTCGAATTGCTGCCACCAAGGTGACTGAGAACAGGCCCGGGACACCGATCTTTCTGGGAACAAAGTCTAAATTGCTTCTGTGAGTGGAGAGAGCCGTGGGTGGGAGAGAGATTGTGCCTGGGGAGGATGTGAGAGCAGCTTGCAAGGGAGTTTCACTTGTATTGTTTTGATTTCTTGTGAAAGATGGGAATCTGTCACAAACTGGCAGAGGGAACCATGGCATCCCATCAGATGCCCCAATTTCCTATGGCTTATAGACCTTGCCTGGCTCAGGATCATCTGGGCTTAAAGTTCATTAAGTGCCATTTCTGAGCAGGACTTGAATAAGGTGCCACCTCTGAAGCAATCAATCAGTCAGTCCATCACTAAATCTAGTAGTGATCATCTGAAAAAAAGGAAAAGAAATTAAGATTGGAATTGAAATGTTTTCCCCAAAATCCATGCCCTCCACCTGCTCACCCCAACCCCATCCCTTTGCACCCTATCAAAACACTTGCCCCTTCCCTCTTCTCTCCCTGACCGCCATCTTCAACTGTTAGCTCCCCAGTGGCTTCTTCCCACTGCTTTCAAACATGCTCAAGTCTCCCCTGACTTCAAAAAACCCTCCCTCTAGTTATCACCCCATCTCCCTTCTACCATTCCTCTCCAAACTCCTTGAGCGAGTTATCTACGCCTGCTGTCTCAAGTTCCTCTCCTCCATTTCTCTCCCTGACTCCCTCCAATGTGGCTGCTGTCCCCTTCACTCCTCAGAAACCACTTCCTCAAGGGTCAGAAATGATCTCCTCCTTGCCATATCCAACAACATCTACCCACTCCTAATCGTCCTCAACCTCTCAGCTGCCTTAGACACTGTCGACCACCCCCTTCTCCTGGAAACGTTATCCAAACTCGGCTTCACTGACACTTTTCTCTCTTGGCGTCTCATTCTCAGTCTCCTTCATAGGCTCCTCTTCTGCCTCCCACCCCCTAACTGTGGGTGTGCCTCAAGGTTCAGTTCTGGGTCCCCTCATATTCTCCATTTAAACCCTCTCCCTTGGAGAACTCATTCACACACATGGCTTCAACTACCATCTCTTCACAACTGATTCCCAAATCTACATCTCCAGGCCTGATCTCACTCCCTCTCTGCAGTCTCACATTCCTTCCTGCCTTTAAAACATCTCTACTTGGATGTCCTGCCATCACCTTAAATTTAACATGCCCAAAACAGAACTCCTTATCTTTTCACCAAAACCCTGTCCTCCCCATGACTTTCCCATCACTGTAGACAGCGCCACAATCATTCCTATCTACTAAGCTTATAACTGTAGTGTTATCCTTGACTCCTCTCTCTCTCTCTTATTCAATCTATCACTAAGTCCTTTCGATCTGACCTTCCCAACCTTGCTAAAATCCACCCTTTTGTCTCCATCCAAACTACTACCATGTTAATTCAAGCACTTATCCTGTCCCTCCTTGATTACTGCATCAGCCTCCTTTCTGACCTCCCTGCCTTCTGTCTCTCCCAACTCCAGTCCAAACTTCACTCTGCTGCCTGGATCATTTTTCTACAAAAACTTTCAGTCCACGCTTTCCCACTCCTCAAGAATCTCCAGTGGTTGCCCATCCACCTCTGCATCAAAAAGTAACTTCTTACCATTGGCTTTTAAGTCCTCAATCACATTGCCCCCTCCTACCTCACCTTGCTACTCTCCTCCTACAACCCTGCCCATGCCCTTTGATCCTCTAATGCCAACCTACTCACTGTACTTTGACCTCATTTATCTCGCCAATGACCTCTCACCCACGTCCTGCCTCTGGAGTAGAACCCCCTCCCACTTCATATCTGACAGACAATTCCTCTCCCCATCTTCAAAGCCTTATCGAAGACATATCTCCTCCAAGAGGCCTTCCTTGATTAAGCCCTCATTTCCTTTTCCCTCCCCGCCACCACCTCACCCACCCCCCTCTCTTCCTTCCCTGCTCAAACAAAGCCCAACTCCTCCATGAAGCTCTCCTTGAGGTAGCAAGTTGTGATGATTGTTCTCTACTCTCCCCATCTCAATCCCCCATAACTCCCCTTTCAACTTCAAATTTCAAGCAGCGTGGCTCAGTGGAAAGAACCCGGGCTTGGGAGTCAGAGGTCAAGGGTTCGATTCCCGGCTCTGCCACCTGTCAGCTGTGTGACTGTGGGCAAGTCACTTAACTTCTCTGTGCCTCAGTTACCTCATCTGTAAAATGGGGATTAACTGAGAGCCTCACGTGGGACAACCTGATTACCCTGTATCTACCCCAGTGCTTGGAACAGTGCTCTGCACATAGTAAGTGCTTAACAAATATCAACATCATTATTGTTATTATTATTACTATTAAACCCCACACATGGAGTCCACATCCACTATTTATTTCTTATTAGCCTGCACTCATGTCTTACCTCTGCATTCTCTCTGCTTGTGTGTGCTTGTGTGCTTGTGTGACCATATGTCTTTGAGAGTCCTAGGTGTGGAGGCCTGGCTTGGACTGTAAACTGTAGTGAACAGACCTATTTTCCCAACAAGCCACCCCACTCCATAAGGCACTATCTACATGTGGGCACTTAAACTCTCACGGTGTTAGGAAAAAAAAAACTCCAAGGCTATCTTATAGAAAGAGGTAAATTAATTTTACCCAGAAAGTTCCGTAGCCAAAAAACGTTTACTTCAAAATGGAGTTGCCTAAGCAAAGAGATGGTATTCCTAATTTTCTACTCTTCCCCCACTACCCTCACAGGACTGAGCGCACAGTATACTGCAGACCAATTAAAACACAAATGGGATCTTACTTGCTTTGAGGTAATGTGATGCAAACCCAAATAAGAGTTAAAGGAGCCGCGCCCACGGCCGTTTCAGAGGTGACCTGCCTCCCCGGAGCTGGGATCAGGACCTTGGAGAAGAATCTAGGAGACAGGGAATGGCAGGGGACAGCAGCTGGAAATCTCCAGCTCTTTCCTCACCCTGTCAAAGCGGACAAGGGGCCACCACTGTCCCCGTGCCGCTCTGCAGGGTCATCAGTGTGGACCACCAGGACAGGAGAAGGAGGGAGCCACTGTAGACTGTAACCTCCTTGTAGACAGCGATCACGTAGACTACTTCTGTTGCATTGTACTTTCCCCAGCACTTAAAAAAGTGCTGTGCGCCCTGTAAGCATTCAGCGAGTACCATTGAGTCGAGGTAGTAAAGGGGCCTTGAGGAAGTCTGGGCCACCTTTACCCTGGGGAAAGCACGATTGAGGACTCCCCGACCCAAAGCATGGTGTTGTGGCTAGAGCACGGAACTGGGAGTAAGAAGGTAATGGGTTCTAATCCCACCACTTGCCTGCTGTGTGACCTTGGGCAAGTCATTTCAATTCTCTGTGCCTCACTTACCTCATCTGTAAAATGGGGATTGAGCCTGTGAGCCCCATTTGTGACAGGGACTATGTCCAACCTGATAAACTTGTATCTACCACTGCACTTAGTACAATGCCAGGAACATAGTAAGCGCTTAACAAATACCACAGTTAGTTTTATTATCGAGCTTGAGGCAGAGCCCCAGTAATGAGAACAGTGGCCGGTGCCTGTGGGAACCCGTTATAACCGGAACGTCTGATAACCCCAGATTGTCTTTTATCTACCCCAGCACTTAGTACAGTGCTTGGCACTTAGGGACACTTAACAGCTACCACTGGTATTATTTCTAATATTGTCACGATCATCACATCGGGCCTGCAGTGGTTTTCAACCTCCTCTAGGGACCGTCACTGAGAAAAGGGTGGGGAAGAAAAGGGACTGGTAGGAGCATCCACACCTGGCTGTACCCCATGACACTGGGGAACGCTTGTGTATTTGAAAAAGCTTGTCTGTTTCTCCCAGCTCACCAGAGCATCCTGCAGCTCCAAGAGACGGATCCAGGAGTCACAGGACTTGGGTCATAATCCCGGCTCTACCAATTGCTTGCTGTATGACCTTGTGCAAGTCACTTAACTGATCTGGGCCTCAGTTCTCCTGTTCTCCCTCCTACTTAGACTGTGAGCCCCATGCGGGAGAGGGATCGAGTCCAACCTAATTAATTTATGCCTACCCCAGACCGTAGGGGACTATGTGAAACATGTGCTTAACAAACACCATAAAAAGACTCTCTGAGAGTCTTTCAGGCTCCTCTCAGTTTTCAGGCCTGTTGGCCTCAGAAGGTTCAGGTCTGAAAGAAAAACAGATACTCAGATGAATCACTTTTCCCCTTTTCCCTGACCCCTCAAAGATACAGGTACCATGGTGAGTCTCTTTCCTTTGGGTCCTCTGCTTCTCTTTCTTCCTCCATCGGTCCCCCTCTTTTATCTCACTTCCCCACCTCCCGACCGACTTGTTCACTCTCCCACCCACTGACTCCAGTACTGCTCTGACTCACTGTCACACACTCTCACCCGGGGACTCCCACGTGCGTACGTTTTCATCTCGGTGGGTCAGCCCCTCCCTTGGATAAATGATACTGCTCAGTCGCTGCTTCCCAGTACCCCTCCCCCTCATATCCCCCCACCCACAGCACTCCTTCTGCAGAGCCTGGTTCGTGGGAAGGCCACCAACATGCCTCCCATCCTCTCCCACCCCCCATACCCTCCCCTGACCTAGGACAGAGGTGCCGTAAACAAGTTTCCTTGGAAGCGGAGAATGAGATGTCGTTTGGAAGGATGGGGAAGGGGGGCCTAGCATGGGCCAGTGTGAGTGAACTGAACTGATCGCTCAGGGAACTGTAGGGGGCTTACAAAGAGATATAAGCTAAACCATAAACTTGAAAGCAGGGATCCTCACTACCAACTATAAAAATAATTTTGATATTTGTTAAGCGCTTATTATTTACCGGGCACCGTACTAAGCGCTGGGTTGAATAGAAGCAAATCAGGTTGGACACAGTCCCTGTCCCACATAATAATAATAATGTTGGTATTTGTTAAGCGCTTACTATGTGCAGAGCACTGTTCTAAGCGCTGGGGTAAACACAGGGGAATCAGGTTATCCCACGTGGGGCTCACAGTCTTAATCCCCATTTTACAGATGAGGGAACTGAGGCACAGAGAAGTTAAGTGACTTGCCTACAGTCACACAGCTGACAAGTGGCAGAGCTGGGATTCGAACTCATGAGCCCTGACTCCAAAGCCCGTGAGTCTCAATCCCCATTTTCCAGATGAGGTAACTGAGGCCCAGGGACGTGAAGTGACTTGCCCACGGTCACACAGCAGACAAGTGGTGGAGCCGGGATTAGAACCCATGAGCTTCTGACTCCCAGACCCGTGCTCTATCCACTATGCTGTACTGCTTCTCAACTGTTAAGTATTGTACTCTTTCGAGCGCTTAGTACAGTGCTCTGCACAGTAAATGCTAAAATACCATTGATTGGTTGTGGGAGGCTGTGGTCTATCCCCTCTAGAATGTAAGCTCATTGTGGGCAGGGAATGCATCTGTTATGTTTTTATAGTGTACTCTCCTAAGTGCTTAGTGCAGTGCTCTGCACACAGTAAGTGCTCAATAAATACCACTGATGGATTGACTGACTAGCCCATATTTTGCCCATCTGCCTGGAACCGGTTCAGAGAAGCCACCAATCGAGAAGAAATGTGAAAGCTTCCCATCCTCACTCTGCCTCTGTGCTGCCGACTGAGAAATCACTTGTGTAGGTCTGGCTCTCTTACAATGGGGATTGAAGGGATTGGAGTTATGGCACCTGTGTCCAGGGACACAGACGGCAAGCCACTCCCCTCGTCCCCACCCCCCGGGGGGAACTTCCACGCCTTTCTTCGCACAGAAGACCCCACACCCCGCCCCAGAGGCTATTCACTTTTACCTCAGGCCCATTCTACCCACCTTCTGTGAAAACTGTGGGGGAGAACCTGTACCTTAGTCTTTTTCTAGAGCTATGTTACTGAGGTCTTGAGGTTTCACCTGAAGTGTCCCTGACCTCCTAGCACCTACCTCCCCTTCCTTTATCCCCCTGTCTTGCAGAGAACCTTTCTCTTAACGCCCATATCCAAATATTCTTCCAGTGCTCGCTTGATTCGAGCCACATCACTGAAGCAGAAGCAGCGGCAGCAGGTGGTGACGATGACCAGAAAATCGTTTCTTTTATGGCTCAAAGCCTAGGGGGGTTGAGTAAGACACGGTCATCACTGCTGCTGCTGCTTCTGGCTGGGCTCCCCAGATTCTCACTCTCCGTCCCCATCGCTTGACATGACGCGTGAACAGAGAAGCAGTGTGGCCTTGTGTGGAAAGAACACAGACCTGGGAGTCAGAGGTCCTGGGTTTTAATCCCAGATCTCCCACTTGTCTGCTGTAGGACCTTAGGCAAGTCCCTTAACTGACCGTACTTTCTCGAGCACTTAGTACAGTGCTCTGCACTTAGTAAGTACTCAATAAATACCATTGATTAGTTGATTTGATTCTTTTTGGCTCAGTTGCCTCATCTGCAAAATGGGGTTTAAGACTGTAAACTCCACGTGAAACGTGGACTGTATTCAGCCTGATTAGCTTGTACCTACCCCGGCACTTGGTACAGGTTCTGGCAAAACAAAGCTCAACAAAAACCATTAAATAAAAAACCAAAAACCTTTCAGAGCTTTGAGGGGTCACAAGGGCTCCTGTAGCTTCAATGAAAACCTGTGCCCTAGTGTAGATGTTTTCCTCCCAAGATGGTGAGGGACGAATTGGTGCTTCTTGAACTTCATCTCTTTCAGGTGCTCACTCACCAAAACTCTGTTGCAAATAGCCTCATATGTGTCTTCTCCCATTAAAATGTAAACTCCTCGAGGGCAGGGAATGGGGCCCATCTTTGGAATGGGCTTTCTCAAGCTCTTCATACAGAGTACCGTACTCAGTGAGTGCCCAGTAAATATTACGGCTACTATCACTACTGTTGTTGAAGGCTAGTATGTCACTCTGCCTCCTGGCAGAAGTGGAAATTAGAGGGCTGTGGTCATGGACCGCTCTTTCAGCAGAGGCAGCCGTAGGGGTAGAAACTGCTGGCCCAGGTAGCCGGGAAAATGCAAGAAAGAGCTCCTGGACTCTTCAGGGCTTCGCCATTCATCAAAAAGGAGCCTCTCTTTCAGACCGAGCCAGTGGCTGCTGCGACAACATCGCTTTGCACTTCTCAGGTGAAAGTGCTCGGCACGTAGTAAGTGCTCAGTAAATGCCACTGATGATGAGAAAGAAACTGAAGTCCCAGCTAAGAAAGTTAGTCATGTATCCACCTTGCCTGTTGGTCCCATGAGGTTAGCTTTCAGAAATTTGCTTTCTCAGCTACTATAATATAGTGTAATGTAAAGAACAATTGGTATTGTTATTACGCCCTTACTAGGTGCCAAGGTAATTGAAAGAGGGGCCCTCCTCCACACTAGGCTCACAGTCTAAGAGGTAGGGAGCTCAGGTGTCTTATCCCCCCAAAATGTTGAGGCTTATATAATTTTTTTTAATTTTATTATCCTTTCACTAGGTATGTGAGGAGCAGAGTGGCCTAGTGGAAAGAGACCAGGCCTGGGAGTCAGAAGGCCTGGGTTCTAATCCTGCTTCACCAGTTGCTTGCTGGGTGACCTTAGACTTCTCTGTGCCTTGGTTTCTTCATTTGAAAAATGGGCATTCAATGCTTGTTCTCCTTCCTACCTAGACTGAGAGTACCACGTGGGACAGGGACTGTGTCTGACCTGATTACTATACTTAGGGCAGTGCTTGACAAGTAGTAAACTTGTCAAGTACTAAAATAGTAGCACTAAACAAATACCATAGTAATAATAATAATAATAATAATAATAGGAACAGGTGTCTCGGATATTTAAGGGCAAACATAATTGACATCAAACAGAGCCTTACTAGAATTGACAGATGAATCCAAAAACATTTCCTTCCCCTTTGCCTTGCTTATGGAACTTGTCCTCAAACTAACTTAGAATTATTTTGTGCTTCCATGTGGTGTCTACGATCTTGTCCTAGCTGGTACTTGGATCCACAAAGCATCACGTACTCAATTCTCCCAGTGCCCAAGTTTTCTCTCTGGCAGTCTGGGCCTTGCGAAAGAGCAATGACTACTTCAGGCTCCCTTGGTGCATTGGTATGTTCAGTATACAGCCGCAGGGCACTCAAAGCTCTCCTATTGGTCTGATGGGATGAGTTTTCTTTCGGTTGGGCCCATTTTACTACCAGGGAGTATTTTAGGTCCTGGGAGACTTAAACTCAAATTGTTAAGTCCCAAGAAATGATGGAAGAGGAGACGACAATGACAAACCATGTCCCCTGGCAAAGAATTTACCATGCGTTTGTGGTTGGATTCACTGATATTTCTAAGAATCATTAGAATGAAACTATTGTTTCCACTTAGACAAAGCTGACTTTTGGTGCAATGAAAACATGTACAAGTCAAAACCAAAGGCTTGGAATGATAATCTTTAGAAACATAACTCCTAATCCGATGATCTCACACTTGGTCATAGAGAATCTCCTCTAGAAACAGACAGCAGAGGCACATGCCAATTACTGGAATTTGTTCTGCAATAGCATTTTGAACCAGACATTCTTTGTTCTATTGTATTTTATTTTGCCCCATTTTATTCATTCTATTTACCTGATTCTAGTTCTTCATATTATTCTATCTACCTCATTGAAAATTTAGATTGTACATTCTTTGAAAGCAGGAAACAATTTAGCTTCTATTGTGCTTTCCCAAGTACTTAACACAGTCCACTGCATTCAAATGGGTACCATCTTCCAGATCAGTGTTGAGATGCCTGCAGCATCGACAAGGAATATCTAGGAGTATCTGACCAGAAAGTGGCAGATTTTTATCATTCCTGAGAGCAATAGGTCAGAGGTACCTCTTTCATGCTCTCACTGAGTCCCAAATGAACTATTTCAGAAAATACATTGGAAATATTTTTCAGTATTGTTGTCTTAGTACTATTCTAAAAATCTAAAATGAATTTCATGCCACCTAATTAATATTGAAAGCTTCAAATATTGTTAGAATTTGCAAATTAGTCCACTTAGTGTCTTATAATATTCTCTGAAAGAGGTTTTTTTGTACCTATGGAAGCCTGGGACAGGCTCCCGGCAGAAGGAGATTGAACTGGAAGACCAGCATTGTACAAGAGGGAGGTTTTCCAGCCCTGAGTCTGGGACTCCATCATTTTGTCATTCCCATTCCCATTCTGGGAAACACTCCCCAAATCCCCTGTGACATGAATGTCTCCGTTTGCTTCCTAACCTGAGAAGCATCATGCCCTAGTGGATAGAGCTGGGGCCTGGGAGTCAGAAGAATCTGGGTTCTAACCCTGGCTCCGCCACTTGTCTACTGTATGACCTTGGGCAAGTCACTCAACTTTTTGCCTCAGTAACCTCATCTGTAAAATGGAGATTAAGACTGTGAACCCATGTGGGACAGGGACTCTGTCCAACCTGATTAGCTTGTATCTACGTACCGTGCCTGCTACATAGTAAGCGCTTAACAAATGCCATTAAAAAAAGCAAAAAAACTCATGTGTTCTGTCCCCACAGCTCTGTATGGGTGCACAAGACCCAGCCTCCTTCTAACTCTGTATTCTGAGCTGACTCCATACTCCCTCCCCTCTCTTACTGCTGCTCTCAACGTAGATAAGCTACCTCTTGCATTGACCAAAAGGTGCCTTCCTCCCTCAAATGAACCCGACCTTTCTGGGGAGGACAGAGGGAGACCTCATGGTCAGGCTAGGACCATCTGTGGGATCCTTGGACTCTTGCAGTCCTGAATCCCAGGCACCGTCCCTTGTCGATATAAGGTGCAGAAGCGTTCTTTTCTTCTTCTTCTTTTATGGTGTTTGTTAAGCACTTACTATATGCCAGGCACTGTATTAAAGTGCTGTGTTTGACAGATTGAAGCTAATCAGGTTGGACACAGTCCCTGTCCCACATGGGGATCAAAGTCTTAAACCCCATTTTACAGACGAGTTAACTGAGGCGCAGAGCCGTGAAGTGACTTGCCTAAGGTTACACAGCAGACAAGTGGTACTAAACCCTCCTCTCCTCTTCTCCCATTCCCTTCGGCATCGTTCTTACTTGCTCCTTCATTCATCCTCCCTCCCATCTCCCCCAGCACATATGTATATATCTATAATTTATTTATGTATGTATTTATATATCTATTCATTGATTTGCATTGTCTGTCTCCCCCTCTAGACTGTGAGTTTGTTGTGGGCGGGAATATGTCTATTTGTTGTTATAGTGTACTCTCCCTAGTGCTTAGTACAGTGCTTTGCACCCAGTAAAGCATTCAATAAATATGATTGAATGAATGAATGAATGAAAATGGTAGAGCAGAATTAGAACCCAGGTCCTTCTGGCTTCCAGGCGTATCCCCAATCCACTAGGCCATGCTGCTTCCCAAGAGAAGAGTTCTTCTCAGAAGCAGCGTGGCTCAGTGGAAAGAGCACGGGCTTGGGAGTCAGAGGTCATGAGTTCGAATCCCAGCTCTGCCACTTGACAGCTGTGTGACTGTGGGCAAGTCACTTAACTTCTCTGTGCCTCAGTTACCTCATCTGTAAAATGGGGATTAACTGTGAGCCTCACGTGGGACAACCTGATTACCCTGTATCTACCCCAGCGCTTAGAACAGTGCTCGGCACCTAGTAAGCGCTTAACAAATACCAACATTATTATTATTATTATCCTCTGAGCCCCTCTCTGTCCTCTGATCCATCCTGCTCTGGGGGGCTCCTGGGCCATTTCAACCTGTCTGATCCGCCTGACAGGTGGGAAGTGCCGAGAACCGCCATAGTCATTTGATGGAAGGATGGAGAAGCCATGAGACAACTCCAGACCCAGAGACATCTCTGGATTTGGGGTGCTGAGAAGAGGATCACCCCTAGACGGCTTGTCAGTTTCACAGGATGTCTGGTCACCTGTGGCTGGGTGGGCTTATTTGCACCTCAGGACAGATTCAAAACCTCAAGTGCAGCATGCTTTGGGAAGGTTGCCTTCCTTTTCCCGACACATGATGCAGCCTGGCCCAGTTTCTTCAGCAGGTTTCAGTGTGTGCTTCAAAGCCATGGCAGCGTCGGTGGAGGTGGAGGTGGGGGATTGAACAGTTTTAATTAAAAGACAAACCGCGGCCAGTCATTTTTTAATCATTTTTTTTTAAAGTTGTCAAACATGAGTCAGAACAAACTCTGAAAGTACCTAGAGGCCCAGGAGCATATAAAGCACATATTTCTGTGGGAGAAGTGTGACTGTCGGAGACACAAGCACAAAAAGTAGGTCTTGGGATCTCAGCACTCTCCACTGGACTTACTGAAGTTAGAGCAGTCTAAAACTGGGGAGCCGCTCATCTCCTGGAAGAATCGCAGGGCCCTGATGATGTTGGGAGAGAAGAGCCTGAGTGGGTTCTTCCCCGGCCTCGCTCTCCGAGTTGGCAGCCGAGGAGACGTGATTCCAGTTGAGGTGAGCCAAACCCAGTCTAACTGGTAACCGACGGACGCAGAACCTGTCGCAGACATCTTTCTGACTAGTCTCGGGCCTCCCTTTTCTCACCCACTCTGGTCTTGCAGAAGCGTCGTCAGGCTAGGGTTCACTAAAACCTTAGCAGGAACAAGAGTTCATTGAATTTCTTTCCCTGTCTACCCAGCGAGTCCTCGACCCTGGTGCGATTTTGCATAAGAGGCGTTTGGTTGGCTTACAAAATTGCCTGGGCGCCCCATCGTTTCTGCCAATCCTGAGGCAAAAGGATTGAACTAGAACCCGACATGTCACCCCCTCCCCCTCCCGGTCATACGACATGATCTGACGCTGGCATGGCTGGCACCGCCTTCCCCGGCCAGATACACAACGCAACCTGATGCGCTTCCCGGTCTGGGGGGCGCCCCTGCCTCGGATCAGCCAAAATGCGGCAGAAGCATTGGGACTTTCCAAAGTCCCCAGATAATTTGGCTACCCACAACTCACCTAGACCAAGAAGTGGAGTGTGGTTTCATTTTTGAAATATTTCAAAAATAATAGAGTTTGGGGCAAGTATGATATGCTGAAGAATAAATTCTCAGGACTCTGAGCAGTGCTCCCCTCTACTGTATCTCCTTGGATAAATGGGTGCAAAACTGTCTCTCTGTGTGACCCGCTTTCATGGATGCAATCCCACCATCAGCCATGTTGTCTTCGAAAGAAAGAACCAAAGTCATGAAATGTCCCTCTAGTGATTGAAAAGCATTCCTGCACAATACTAAATACTTCCTTTCCACCAGCGACTAGAGAGTCTGATTAGTGAGTCCATTTAGTGAGTCCGAAAGCCAACGGATCATTTAATGCTCGTTTCTAAATTCTACCCCCATATTGAGATGACACTTTGGCTGCCAAATTTGGAGGTATTACATATTTATCTTACCCTTGAGAGATCTCAAATTCAGGAATTTATTAATGTTGTGAAATGTGCTCTCAAATATCCCTTCCGCACATGGGTTAAAAATAATTTCAGTAAGAAAGTTCTGGTGGAAGTTAGTGAAAAAAATCTATCCGTACCTATTTTTCCAAGGTTTTCTTTCCTTTCATTACTATCAGTTGAATGAGTTCTGTGTCTACCAATGAAGACCTTTCTCTGTTTAAAGTGTGCTTATTTTCATCGTGTTTAGCAAAATCATCAATAGTTTCATCACCATTATCAAGGGCCTCTATATTTAAATCAATGCATCGTAGTCCCTGGGGCAAAAGGTATCGAGCCCTGTGTAATAGTGTATGGTTCCACTGATTAAACAAACGTTGGTCTTGCCAAAGGGGTTGAAAATATACTTTAACGTTATCCTGAATACTGAATCGATCAGTGGTATTTATCATCACTTTTTAAAAACCTTAATATTTTCTATTTCCCTTTTCTTAAACTTCCTGTGTGCTGAGCCTGAGTTTTTTTATTCTTCTGAATGATGCAATGGGTTAACAGATAATATATCAGTAAGGAAATCTTTTTGAAGTTCAAGGACCATAACACTAACATTTCGCTTCAGTTTGATTAAACTGATGCAATTCCACGGAAATGGAAAGTTGTGAGGGCGGACATATCTGAAGCATTAAATGCCAAAGAAAAAAGATGGTAGGAAGTAGACTAAAACAAAGCAAAATGCTCTAGTTTCTTATTTCTTTTATTCTAAAACTAAAAGCTCTGAAGTGCTAAGTCTTAAAATTCAAAGCCCTTATCGCATCTGATCAAATAAGACACTGAAATGATCTCTACTCATGGGAAAAAATGTCCCCGAGTCAAACCACTTCTCAGAGAGAAAGTTAGAAGAAGTGAGTGCCCAAAAGAACTTTTCTCTGAAATAATTATTATCTACTTTCTGAATAATAGTGGTCCAGGAAAATCAAAACAAATTGCCTTTTTTCTGAAATAATTGTTTTATCACAAGGCTAGAGTCCCTCTTCATTCCTGAAGGGAGTAGCTCCTAGAATGTCTTAAACCATTCAGATTGTGTTTTAAATGCAGTATTTTGAAACATATGCTGAGACTTGATTCAATTCAATTTATTTCAAAAACAAAAATGAGTGCCTCTAAAGGTCATATGTTCATAAGTCCATAAAGTAATATGCTTTTCCTTCTAATTATTGAAAGTATTGGTCCTTCTAATGAAAAATGCTTTAAATTTCGCTTCCTAGGATGCTTTTCTCAAGGCAAAAATCTGTATTTAGCCAGGCCACAGTTTATTCTGTTTATTTATATTTTGTTGATCCCAATATCAATTTTGTTGTTCAGTAATTGTTATTGCAATCGTGAATTTAAAATTATGTATCCTTAGTGATAAAATGCAATTTTTATGAAATGGAGGAAAATTGAACATAGACAGTTTCTGAATTTTGGGTTTAAACATGGGGATATTTTTAGGACTTGTTTAACTTTTGTTTAGGAAGAGAAATTTCTCTAATAGCCGGAGAACATTTCTCTGAATTATTATGACCCTTACTTGGGTGGCAGAGCGCAAGATCAATTAATCGGTCTTGTTTATTGAACACTTATTGTGTGTAGAGCACTGTACTAAGTGCTTGGGAAAGTACAATATAATACTATAACAGACACATTCCCTGCCCACAACAAGCTTACAGTCTAGGGAGGAGACAGACATTAAGATAAGTAAAAAATTGCAGATATGGACATAAGTGCTACGGGCCTGAGATAGAGTGAGTAAAGGAAAGAAATCAGGGTGAGGCAGAAGAGAATGGGAGAAGAGAAAATTAGGGTTTAGTCCGGGAAGGTTTCTTGTGGGACATATGCCTTTAATAAGGATTTGAAGTGGGGGAGAGTCTGTTGTCTGTTGGATATGAAAAGGAAGCGTATCTCAGGCCAGAGGCAGGGTTTGGGTGAGAGGTTGGTGGCAAGATAGATTAGGTTGAGGTACAGTGAGTAGGTTGGCATTAGAGGAGGGAAGTGTGTGGGCTGGGTAGGAGAGCAGTGAGGTGAGGAAGGAGGAGGCAAGGTGAGTGAATGCATTCAAGCCAATGGTAAGGAGTTTCTAGAAAAATGGGTAGTTCAAAAGAATAATTTGGGGGAAAAATTAAAATTCAAGTTTTACCATCCATCTACCCTTCATCTGTCTGAATCTTTTCCTTTTCTCTGGAGACGATAGTTTGCTTCTCTTAATCTGCTATGGTTAGTTTCTGGCCCAAGAAAGAGCCATTCTCATCAGCCGCACGTAGTCTTATTTGTATTTATACATTCACCCTATGATGGCAAATAGGAACTATTATCAATTGACATACAAAATAATAAGTAATAATAATAATTGTGGTAATTAAACACTTCATGCCAAGCATTGTGTTAAGTGCTGGGGAAGATACAATACAATCATATTGGGAACAGGCCCTGTCCCACGTGGGGCTCATAACCTAAGGGAAAGGGAGAAAGGGAGAACAAATATTTAATCCCCATTTTACAAATGAGGAACTGAGGCCCAGGGAAGTTAAGTGGTTTGCCCAAGGTCACCCAGCAGGCAAGCTAATAATTTTGGTATTTGTTAAGCGCTTACTATGTGCCGAGCACTGTTCTAAGCGCTGGGGTAGACACAAGGGAATCAGGTTGTCCCACTTGGGGCTCACAGTCTTAATCCCCATTTTACAGATGAGGTAACTGAGGCACCGAGAAGTTAAGTGACTTGCCCAAAGTCACACAGCTGACAAATGGCCGAGCTGGGATTTGAACTCATGACCTTCTGACTCCAAAGCCCATGCTCTTTCCATTGAGCCACGCTGCTTCTCTAAGGCGGAATTAGAATCCAGGTCTTGTGACTCTCTCAGCCCTGTGCTCTTTCCACCAAAGCCATGAAAACAATCATTCACAACCCTCCTGAGAGTTTTAAGGCCGATTTTGGCAACGGCCTTTATCAATCAATCAATCGATTGAGTTCTTTGTTATTGAGTTCCGCATTGAGCTTTTAACACGGCCATATTCAATATCACATGGCAAGGCAAAATCACAAGCAGTGACGTTTGGAACATAAACAGTCTCTTGGCATCGAAGCTCTGCTCACCTAATTCAGCTCTGCTGGGGGGTATATCTAGGGAGAATTAATGACAACAACTGCTCTATGGAGGGTAGAAATTGGGAAAAACCTAAAGTGGGGTTGGGGGGGACCAGTCAGAGGAGGCATTTTAAAAATCATTCCGTGGTTTTTATTGAGTGCTTATTGTGTATAGAGGACTGCGCTAAGCATCTGGGAGAGTACAGTGCAACAGAGTTGGTAGACACGTTCCCTGCCCCGAAGAGCTGATAGTCTAGAGGGGGAGAGAGAATGTGGTAAAACATACCCTCAGGCAATGCTGCATCCCAGCTGAAAACTGGAAGTTAGATGATGGGACTAAAATGGCCCTGCTCTCAGAAAGAAGTGACTCTTTTTGAGCAAGAGCTTTGGAAGGGATGAGAGACAAGGAGGAAATAGAGGATATGGCTTCAGATAACGCAAACATTAGGTGTAAGAACACAACAGGAAGAACCATCTTTTTGTGTGTAAAATGTGTCTGGGACTGTGGATCTTACCTAGCCTTCTCAGCCAGGTAACCCTCATAGTTAAATTTCACCATCAGTGGTGCCTCCTTTGAAAATAATTTCTCTCTGTATCTCCATTATACTCTAAATACTTCAAGGTTTGTACCTAATACCTTGAAAATGATATAAAATAAAGAAGGGCGTAGATACTTGTATTTGATGTGTGGCACAATATTTGTGCGTAGTACTTATTGTCTGCCAACTCTGATGTACTCTCCCAAACACTCAGTGAAGCGTTCTGCACATAGTAAGGGCTCAGCAAAT
Source organism: Ornithorhynchus anatinus (assembly GCF_004115215.2). NCBI lineage: Eukaryota > Metazoa > Chordata > Mammalia > Monotremata > Ornithorhynchidae > Ornithorhynchus > Ornithorhynchus anatinus. The sequence goes on from NC_041739.1 coordinate 53,996,723, forward strand.
GCAAGTGATTGATTGATTGTCTATGTTAAGGAAAAAATGCTGCCAGCCCTGTTGCTTTTGTATTTAGGTAATACCCAGAAATATCAAATTGCTTTTTAAACTGGTCACATTCAAGTTTCCAAGCACCAAGCAGAGCACTGTAAAAATAACAATAATAATTATGGTATTTGTTAAGTGCTTACTATGTGCCAAGCACTGATCTAAGCAATATACTTCCCCCACTGGTGAGGTACTTAACCAGCTGTGCCCAGTGCAGGGAGAGATAGAGGATGATCACACTGGACTCAATCTAAGAGACAGGAAAAGTGGGTGTCACCTTCATTTAATAGATGAGGAAGGAAACATTCAAAAAAGTTAAGTGGTTGTCCCACGTGGGGCTCAGTGTTCAACCCCATTTTACAGACGAGGTAATTGAGGCACAGAGAAGTAAAGTGACTTGCCCAAAGTCACACAGCTGATAAGTGGCAGAGCTAGGATTAGAACCCACGACCTCTGACTCCCAAGCCCATGCTCTTTCCACTGAGCCACACTGCTTGCTAAGCACTTGGGAGAGTACAGTACAACAAAGTTGGAAGATAAGACACGTTCCCTGCTCACAAGCTTAGTACAGTGTTCTGCACATAGTAAGTGCTCAATAAGTCCCATTGGTGAAGATGATGATGATCTTCAGGACTTCCAGGGTGGCTGTGAGACCCGGATTGACCCTAGTCTACTTCATCTGACTTCTAGAACCATTTCTCCAGCCCTGCTGACTACGTCATGCTCAACATCCAATGACAGTTACACAGTTAGCCCATCATCATCGAAGCGGGATTCATTAAATCACACCTTTGCTGGATAAGTCACTGGAGGAGAATGGGTGACAGCAGGATACACAGACAGTGGTTGTACTGTAAACTGGAAAGGGAAACTAAGAAAAGAGGACTGAGAAAAGGTTGTAAAGGCCCAGTAAAGCAAAACTTCACATGTACCCAGGGGACTTTTCATTGGAAAAGTTTTGAAAAAATGTATCAAAAGGAAAAAGGAATGAAAGAGAAGTGGTATGGCCTGGTGGAAACAGCATGGGTCTGGGTTCTAATCCCACTCCATCACTAGCCTGCAGGGTAACTTAGGGCAAGTCACTTGGCTTCTCTGGGCCTCAGTTTCCTCATCTGAAAATGATGATTCAATACCTGTTCTCCTTCTCCCTGCCCCGCATTAGACTGGGATAGGAACTGTAACTGACCTGATTATCTTATTTCATCCCCAATGCTAGCATATAGTAATCACATAACATATAATATTGTTGTTGTTATTATTATTAATAAACAATAATAATCAAGAAATCTTAAAGAAGTCTGGTAATTGCACCAACCCAGATACATTTGTCTCCCTCTTGGTAACGGTGTAGCAGTAAAATCATTTGTTGAATGCCCCTTTGGTGCAGTGCAATGTACTATGCGCTTGGTATGTAGAGAGTGGCAGATTCCCTGCCCACAGGGAGCTTACACTCTAATGGAGGAGACAAGCAAAAAATGAAAAAAGTGTGTTCTTTAAAGCTGTTTGCAGAGCCAGTATTCTGTCAGTGAGAAATGAGGGGCTGTGTTCCAATTTCCTCCCCCAAGCTCCGTGTTGCCCTCTTATTCACTGTACATAAATGCTTAGTACAGTGCATTACACACCGTAAGTCCTCAATATATTTATATTATATTATTGTCTGTCTCCTCCTCTAGACTGTAAGATCACTGTGGGCAGGGAATATGTCTTTTGTTATAATGTACTCCCCCAAATGCTTAGTACAATGCTTTGCACATAGTAAGTGCTCAGTAAATATGATGGAATGAATGAATAAATGAATGAATAAATACCAATGATTGATGGATCGATACAAATGCTTATTCAGGTAAATTTATGTAAAGAAAAGTAGTATATGTAGAGAACAGTGATCTATTTTAATGAGATAAAACCACCCAAGAACACATTTAATACAGCAATACTATTTCACCCCCAATCCCTCTGACTTTGCAGGTGAAATACACGAGGTGCCCATCCACGATACCATGGCCGCTCACTCCGGGAGTGTTAAAGCCTACCTAACCCTTGAACAAACTCTGCCTGGCGAAGGTGGAAGGTAAATGTCATTTCCTCCTTACAGCTGTAAGAATCAGAACTGGGGATCTGAGGTGAAATGAATGCCAGCAATTATTGATTACTCTGGTATCTTAAATGACAGATTGAGCTGAGACCGAAGTGTGGCCTGGGACTGTCATTCAGGCTTTTAGATTCCCTTGAAAATCAGTACTGTGAAATATTGACAAGAAAAATGTTATGTACAGTATGAAGTCTGTTTTGACCCTTTGGTTAGAAAATAATGATAGCATTGGAGTCTTCTATCAAGAATGACAGATGAGTTTTGGTTCTGAGGCTTCAAAAATGGAACTTTTGCAGAGGAATTGGTTCTAGGACAAGTGCTTTGGGCATCAGAAACTCCCAACCCTCTCTTGTCCCTGTTGGTCTTGCTGCCGCTCTGGCAGGGAAGGCAGCTAGTGAGTAAGTAGGCAGGTTAGCGCAGCACAGTGCCAAGTGTGTGTACAGGGGTTTTTTTCATGTGGGACCAGCTGAAGGATCCCAGAAGAGTGGTGATACCGCCTGTCCCAAAGTGCCATAGCCCAGCAAATGGTTGCCTTTGTAGCAGAGTAGCATAGTGGATAGAGCACGGGCCTGGGAGTCAGAAGGACCTGGGTTCTAATGCTGGCTCTGTCACTTGTCTGCTGCTGAAGTCACTTCACTTCTCTGGGCCTCAGTTCCCTCATCTGTAAAATGGGAATTAAGACTGTGAGCCCAGTGTGGGACAGGGACTGTGTCCCACCCGATTAACTTGTGTTTACCCCAGCAGTTAGTACAGTGTCTGGCACAGAGTAAGCGCTTAACAGATAGCACAATTATTATTATTGTTATTATTCTCTGCTGTCTTTACCACCCAAGTTAGTAGTTTTTCCAGATCCCTGAGGGATGCCCACCTGGAAGAATGGCTTTAAATTGTTCTTTGGCCTCAAACCTTCACCCCTGATGATGGCATTGACCTGGCAGGCCCTCCCTTCCCCCCAAGGTCAGGGCAAGAACCCACAGTGTGGTTCAGCTATGGAAAGGAGTCTGTATAAATGAAGAGAAATCTCCTGAAGGATTTTTCCATGGTGAATGGAAACTTTCCATCCCTCCTCTTATCCGTTTGGCATGCTCAGCGAGAGAGGAAGCCACCTCAGTGTGGAGAAAGCCCTCAGAAACTGAAAGGACTGAGTGGATGAGAGGTCTGAGGTGGAAGATCCAGCCTCACTGCTGTGGCTGCAGCTAAATGAACAGGCAGTGAGAGCAGGAAATATTAGTTCGAATTCAAGGATCTCTCCATAGAATGTGAGCCTGTGTTTTGTTTTGTATTCATGAAGGTGTGAGTAGGAAATTCATTTGTGCTTAGAGATTTTTTTTGGCTAGTAAATGCTTTTGGTTTTAAAATAATTGTAGTGAAAACATTCAAGCATTATCTGCAAAGAGCTCTCTCAGTTTAGGAGAGAAGGAAAACAAATGGGTGTTAGAGATGACTAGGGGGATGCACTGGGTTGGTAGTGGCTACCCAAGATTTCCCTTGAAAGCCCTGCTTCTTGACCTGCAGCGCCTCTTTGGCATTCTCCTGGGGCCACAACGTCTGGCCAATCACACACCGTGGTTTGTGGTAAGAGAAGATTTCTTCTGAAAACTCACCTGACTCCAGTAAGCTCACTTTTCCTTTGATCTCAGACCAAATTGAAACCAGATCTCATAAGACAAAACTTTTTTTATAGAAAGGGTTTGAAGGTGAGCCTGAAGAAATTCTTTTGTCCTGATATTATCAGCAACAGTGACAAGTGACTGAATCTTTGCCTAGTTGAAAAGAGAGAACAAAGGGATGAGGGTAAACCCCTGAGTCTGTCTTCTCTAGCCAACTGCTGGGAGTGAATTCTCAGGAGGCAAGTTAGTCAGGAGCAGCTTGGAGGTGATATTTGTGAAGAGCAGGGAGCAGGCAGGACTTGGAAGCTCCTTGAGGGTAGGGGACATGTCATTTTATTCTGTACTTCCCAAGAAATTAGTTCACTGCACGGCACCAAGCGGTCGCTCAATAAATACTACTTCTACATTCGTCCCTTGGCCCTTATGTTGGCTATCGGTTGCCTGAATGGGACAGTCTTCCCCATGACATTCTTTATAGTTCTCAGAAGAAAACAGAATAAAAGACATCTGGAATTAGATCACTGGATTTTTGTCCTTAAAGGTGAGATTCTCTTTCTCTGTCACTCTCTGTTTCTCTTTGTCTCTTTCTGTTTCTCTTTGTCTCTCACTCTCTCTGATCACATTTTGCAATTTTCAAATGACAGTTACTTTTTTCTGCAGACCGCCAATCCAGTTAATCTCTGGTGTTCTTCAGCTTCCTTTAACCCTTCTCCTCAGAAACCAAATAATGGACTACCTGCCCATTTCACCCAAAGGAAATTTGTTACCAATAACCTTGTGATTTGTGTTTTGGATGGTCTTCTGCAACCATCACCCCTTCCAAAGCTCCCTCTCTTCCAGTGGCTCAATTCCCCCATCTCAAACAGCAGCAGCAGCATCAGTAAATATTTATTGAGCATCTCTCAGTGCAAGAGTTTTCAGAGTGGATAAGACATCCACCTGCCTTCAAGTAACTCACACTTCTAACCAAAAGAAGGCACAGATGAAAGGCAGTCATGCAAACACATAGAGGTTTAGCTACATGATAAACACCCACATTCACACTTGGATACGCACAGGAAAAATGTTGGGTGGAGATGCTTGGTTTGTCATGTTGAATTTGGGGGCACCAGAGGTTCAGTGATGGACATGGGCTGAATGCTGCGCATTCTGGGCAGGCTTTGTGGAAAAGGTGAAATTTGAACTGGCCCTGAGAGTAAAGGAGGGACAGAGCTTGGAGAGGGAGTGGGTTGGTGGCTAGGGCACAGCTTGATCAAAGGTTTAGCTGTGGGAGCAGGAGGGAGGTCTATTGGCTGGGTGTGGGAAGGATACTGACCTGACTTAAGAGCTGGTTGGGTCTTGGAGATAGGGCTCCGGGAGAGCAGAAGAGGCAAACTTAGAGATAGCCTGCAATTGGGAGCCCGAGGTCCTGAAAGCTGGAGAAGGGTTGGGACAGGAGAAGGGGACATTTCAGAATGCTTTTTACCAAAATGGCTTGGTGGCCCCATTTAAAATGGGCCTCAGGAGGGAAGAGGTGTTAAACCTAGAGCAGGGAGCAGCTAGCAATAAGATGTCCTAGGAGCCCAAGTGAGAAATTCTCAGGACTTTAATGATTAACCAGTCCATCAATCAGTGGTATATGCTGAGGACTTACTGTAAGCAGAGTAAGCTTTTGGAAGAGTACAGTACAACAGAGTGGTTAGGTGCATTCCCTACCCACAAGGAACTTACAGTCTAGAGGGAGAAGCAGACACTAAAATTTAAAAGAAGTTCTAACTGGTTTGGAAGTCCCTCCTCCTTCATATACAACATATTCCACTCTTTCTACCTTCAAAGTCTTAATGAAATCACATTTCCTCCAAGAAGCCTTCCCTAACAAAGTCCTCATTTCCCCTACTCCCTCTTTCTTCATGATCTGTGCTTTTGGATCTGTGCCCTTTAAGTGCTTGATAGTCACCCCACCCTCAGTTCCACAACACAAATCTATGATTTATTTTATTATCCATCTCTCCCTCTAGACAGCAAGCTCCTGCACAGGGAGTGTGTCTACCAATTCTTTTGTGTTCTACTCTCCCAAGTGCTTAGTACAGTACTCTTTGCACAGAGCAAGCACCAATAAATATCTTTGATTGATTGATTAATTGCTGCCTGTGGTGGCCTCCGGGCAGGGCTTCCAGCAGGTGGGATGAGCAAAATAGTAATGATACCAGAATGTATGTTGATTCCGAAGGCTAATGAATGACTGTAAATATTAGAACTCCTGCTGATGTAATGCTCAAAGGAATCCAACTTCATCCTATAAATTCTATAAAGCCAATGTCTCCCTCAGCTCTAATGTCACTTTGCCTGTAGTAAGACTGATTCAGTTGTAATTCCCTGGACCTTAGCATTCTGGAATCATGTCACACCCACCCACACCCTCTGTCACCCTTCGACTTGCTGTTTCCCTGTTTCCCACTGTCTCTTCCTCATCCATTCTCCATCATCTCCCCAGGCTATGGAACTCTCTTCCACATCATTTGTCCTTTCAGTTTCTTGCTTCTCCAATTCGTTCTTTCCTCTTTTTTCAATAATGGTATTCATTGAGAGTTTACTATTTGTCAAGCACTGTGCTAAGCGCTGGGGTTCAGGCAAGAAGATATGATGGAAGACAGATCCCTGTCCCACACAGGGCTCACAGTCTTAGAGCAGGGATCTTATATAGTTAAGGAAACCAAGGCACAGCAAGGCTAAGTAACTTGCCAGAAGTAACACTGCAGCCCAATAGCAGATGTTAGAATCTGGGTCCCGGGCCGCCAGTTTCATGCTCTTTACTCATCGTTTCCTTCCTTGTTTTCCCCGCTTCTCTTTCTTACATTTGAGTACAGGTGCTGTCATCTTTTCCCTGGATCTGTTTTCCTGGGCTTTTCCTCATGTCCATCCTAATCTTCTTACTCTTTGGGGGGTCTTAGGCCAGTTGAGTGGCAGTGACAAGGAGATAACTCCTCCTTCCAACAGCCACTAATGTCTAAAACACTCTCCCTCCTATCATTTCACAGTCCTCTGGCCTGAAACAACTCTGTACCATTCTGCCCGTGTATACATTCTCACTTTTCCAAGAATTTAAAAATTCAGCCAGAAACGCTGTCTCGATTCCTCTTTCGGTTGTGAATTATTTTTCATTTATGTAATTCTGTCAAGTGGAACACTTTTGGGGGTGTCCTTGAATAAATGTAAATTTTAGTGTGACGTGCCCGAGTAGCAGACATGGATAAGTGTTTCAGAAGAGAGTGATTGGCTGCCCAGCCTCCAGCTCAGAAAGAGTAAAAAGAGATGGTTCACTGTAGAAAGTTGAAGTGAGGTTCTGAAATTGACCTGCTCACTGAATTGTGAGTGTGAAACAACCCTGTGGTTGCTGGTCGGGCAAGGATGTATCATTTTACTAAAAAAAGACCTAACAGACTTATTGATTCATCCTGGAAGGGTAGCAGTTTTTTTCTTTTTGTTGTTTCTTTTAAGCAGAAGAAACTGAATGTTCTATTTTAAGAGATTCCAGTTTCTTGAAAACTTTTTCTGCAGAGAATTCAGAACTCCCTGTGCAAATGCCCAGTGTCAAAGGGGGAACTCAGAAAAAGCTCAAAAAACATCTCATAAGCTTCCTCTGAAAGACTGCCTCGAATCAGCCATTTTGTCTTGAGGTGCCCTCCTTCCCCCCACACACAAACCAAAAGCCTGGAGCCCCACTTTCCTGGAAATAAAAAACCAATGCCTAAGGTCCAGGTGCAGCAGGGCGGAATGTTACCCAGTTGGGAACCCAGAAGCCTCAGTGGGGTTCTTTTTCCATCTGAACAGAGCACTCTGCACTGCTCTTCTTACCAGCCTCTAGCAGAGCAGGAGTCGGGGATAGAGAGGCCGGGGGGTTATTTTGCTCATTTTAGACCTAAAGACTCTGAGGACCTAAGATCATCAAGGCATTTATTTTCCTCAGGATTATTATTATTATTATCCAGCAAAGACCTCAGGTCTTTGGTCATCATTTTTTAAAAATGGTATTTAAACACTTACTACTGGCCAGTTACTGTACCAAGCACTGGTTTAGATACAAGCTAATCAGGTTGGACACAGTCCCTGTCCCACATAGGGTTCACAGTCTTAATCTCCATTTTACAAACGAGGGAACTGAGGCACAGGGAAGTGAAGTGACTTGCCCAAGGCCACAAGCCAACCAGCAGTAGAGCCGGGATTAGAATGCAGGTTCTCTGACTTCCAGGCCTGTGCTCTATCCACTAGGCCACACCGCTTCTCATTCTATTAGACTACTATCTCTGCCTCCCTCTAGTATATGTTTGGGCAGTACGGGCACAGAGACAGAGGCCCTGTTGGAATAGTTTCTCATTTTCTCATAATTTGCTTTTAGTGGTTTCATTTCTGTTTAGTAGTAGAAGTAGGCAATAGAGTAAATACTTTAAATTGAGGTAGGGCTCCTAAAGTCACAGTGACTAGAGAATCGAAGATTGCTTGACTTTAAGGACCCCTGGAAATCTATGTAACCATGTTTTATTTTCAAGATCTAATAGAGAACAAGGAAAGTGATTCTTAATAAGATTTATTTCAAAACATTAGATCCTGAATCTTTCTTGACCCATTAGGAGTTAAAAGATGTTATAATCTGCCTCTGTGTGGTTTTTTTAAAGTATAAATTTCACATCACAGCTCTGGGCCCTGGTTTTTCCAACCAAACAGTACTTTAGTGGTGACTGAAGGAACAGAAGTAGCTTCATGTGGTGAAAGATGCTTAGATGTTTCAGGGTAATGAAGTAGTTGGGGAAAGTAGATAGAGACATCTCATCAACGGGGCTCTGAGTAAATGTAAAACAATAATAAAAATGGAATAATATTCGGGCTCGAAGTCAACGGCTCTATAGACACTGATTCCTTACAAAAGGGTCAGCATTTCACAGCCGTCATAACCAGAGATATCAGAAGGCTTCTGGTTCCACGATATCTCTCAGGTGCTGACATGCCGGGAGATATTTTATCAATCTTTCGTTTTCATTGAACACCTGCTGCATGCTGAGCACTATATTAAGCACTTGGGAGAGTACTGTTGTGTTAGGAGATAAGATCTCTGTCTTCATGGAGCTTCCAATCTAGTATGGGAGGCAGACACTAAAATATTAATCAAAGGTAATTACTGAGCACTTACTGTGTGCAGAGCACTGAACTAAGTGAACTAAGTATAATAGAATTGGCAGAGGTGATCCTTGACCACAGGAAGCTCATAAATTATGGTTAGGAAGAAGAAGGAAAGGGGGTATGTACATGAAATGTTTGAAGTGATAGGGTATGCAAAACATGTACAAAAAATCACCAGCAAATATCCACCACTTTTTTAATGCACCTGTTAATCACTCACTTTGTGTTAAGCACTGTTCTAAGCTCTGGAGTAGATACAAGGTAATCATGTTAGACACAGTCCTTGTCCCACACAGGGCTCACAGTTTAAGTATGGAATCCTCACATTACAGTTGAGGAAACAGGCAGAGAGAAGTCAAGTGACTTATCCAAGGTCACACAGCAAGCAAGTGGCAGAGCTAGGATTAGAACCCATGTCCTCTGAATCCAAAGTCAGTGTCTCTTTCCACTAGGTCATACTGCATCTCCTATTACACCCATCCTGCGCCATGTTCAGTTGTACATTCAGTTACTTCCTTTGATTACTATATTTGTAAATATTTTCGTATCTGTTCCCCATTAACATATACATTCCTTGGTGGCAGGGAATCTGTCACTTACTTGTTTTGTACTTTCTAAGCACGTGGTACAGACCATTGCCCCAGGTGGGTGCTCAATAAATACTATTTCTAATATTACTGTACCAGGTTGTGAGTACATAAGTGCATAGGAGGCCTAAAATGATGAGCAGGCAGAATGGAGGGATATAAATAGGGTAGATTAGAAATTAATTGAGGTGGGACATCTGGAGGATGTCATGATTTCAGAAGGGCTGTAAAAATGGGGAGAGTTGTAGTTTGTCAAATTTGAAGGGGGAGGGACTCCAAACAGTTGATTTCCAAGCTGGGAATAGGCTTCAGCAAGTGTTTGGTGGTAAGAGAGATGAGAACGAGGTCCAGTGAGTACATTAGCTGGAGAGGAATGAAGAGATGAGCTGGGGTGTAGTGGAAGAAGGGAGTTGATAAGGCTGGAGAGAGCTAGTTTAGTGCCTTGAAGCCAACAGTCTGGTGCTTCTGCTTGATGAAAAGAAGAGTAGTGGTCTTCATTAAGGGCCCAGTGGATACAAGGAGAGGAATGGATGACGACTGGAGGCTTTTGAGGAGTGGGGAGATGGATGCAGACTGACATTTTTGAAAAATGATCTCGGTAAATTGAGTGAAATAGGACTGGAGGTAGGGAGACCAGAGTGGAGGCTGTAAGGTCACTGTGGGCAGGGAATATGTCTACCAACAGTGTTATATTGTCCCCAAGTGCTTTGCACACAGTAAGCACTCAATAAATACCATTGATTGATTATTATTATTAATAATAATGATAATGGTATTTGTTAAGCACTTACCATGTGCCAAGCACTGTACTAAGTGCTGGGGTAGATACAAGCAAATTGGGTTGGACACAGTCCCTGTCCCACATGGGGCTCACAGTCTCAATCTCCCTTTTACTGATGAGGTAACTGAGGCATAGAGAAATGAAGTGACTTGCCCAAGATCGCTCAGCAGATGTTTGGCGGAGCTGGGATTAGAACCCATGACCTTCTGACTCCCAAGCCCGTGCTCTATCCACTACGAGGCTGGTGCACCCATTAGTTAAGCCAGCATGTGACGAGTGCCTGGACCAGACTATTAGTCATTTGGATGGAGAGGGAGGGAAATATCGGGGAGAAAGACCAACAGGATTTGCCAACAGATTGAATAGGGAGTAGCTCCTTGGGGGCAGGAGTTGCATCTACGAACTCTGTCATGTTGTACTTTCCCAAGTGCTTAGTACAGTTCTCCGGACACAGTAAATGCTCAATAAATACCGCTGATTGATTTGAGTGGGAGGGAGTCCACAAAAGTTCCAAGTGGCAGGCCTCAAAGATGGGGAGGATGTGATAGTGGTGTCAACTGAAATGGAAAATTTAAGTGAAGGGAAGATTTTAAATCGAGAAGGAGTGAATCAGGCCAGAGGACCAGCACTGCGCAATGCCACCTAGAACGCCCCGATTCCTCCCAGGAAGTCCTCAAAACAGCAAGCAAACAATTAAACCCAAGATGCAAAAAAGGCTGTCAGAAACATCCCCTAGCTATATGGATAGAAGTTATACTCAATCATGGCCGATATCACCGAGTTTCACAATGAATAGCAAATGGGAAATTAAAAAAAAAAAAGCTGGTCGCCTGTCATTACCGTAAATGTAAAGGAAAAGAAACCCTGTAGGTGGGGATAGTCTTTCTGAGCCATTCCTTTAGTATCATGTCTCTCCACAGTTCCTAAAAATACCCAGCCCGACCACTGTCAAAAAACTCCCATTCTTCAGATCCCCGAGCAGTCCTCTCCCATTCTCCCCGCTAAGAGCCACGGGCTCTGGAGAATACTGCCATCTGAATGAGCATCGTGTGTGTGACGCGTTCTGCTTTTCCATTTCCTTTTATTCGGTTGTGTTTTCCATCTTGCGGCTAATTAAGCCTTGATCCAGTTATGCGAAGTAAAAGAGGTCAAAAGCAAAAAAAAAAAAAAACACACCAAAAAAAGGTGAAATGAGGCCCGGAGCTGTTTCCTCCCTGGTAGGAGTTTGACATAAATGAGGGTCTTGGTGGGAATGGAGTTGAGTCTCTACCATTCTAGTTGGGTCCAGCCAAAAGGCTTGGGCTGAGAGGGTCTCAATAGTGAAGGCCGTTACTAATCAAAATTTTGGTATCGCTAATAATGATTTTGGTATCGCTTACTGCTCGGCTGTCTACTGGGTGACCTTGGGCAAGTCACTAAACTCAGTTTCCTTCTCTGCAAAATGAAAGTTCAACCTGTTCTCCCTTGTACTTTGATTGTGAGCCCCGTGTGGGAGAGGGACTGTGTCCTATCTGACTATCTTGCAGCCTCCCCAGCGCTTAGTGCAGTAAGAGCTAAAGAATACCACAATTACTGTAGGTATTATCACCATGTTGCCAAAGCAGCGTGCTCAGGACTGGGGCGTATATAAGATAATCAGATCGGACAACGGCCCCGTTCCACCCGGGGCTCACAATCTAAGCAATAAGATAAGCATCTCTCTTTATCCCTAATTTACAGAGGAAGGAATTGAGGAACAGAGATGTTGATTTATCATCATTATTATTATTATATTTGGTGCTTAATGTGTTTCAAGCACTGTTCTGAGTGCTGGAGTAGATACAAGTTAATCAAATTGGACATAATCCCTATCCCACATGAGGATCGCTGTCTAAGAAGGAAGGAGAGCAGGTATTTAATCTCCATTACAGTGTAGGAAACCGAAACCTAGAGGACTTAAGTGACTTGCCCAAGGTGGGGAAGCAGTGTGGTGTAGTGGATAGAGAATGGACCTGGGAGTCAGAAGGTCATGGGTTCAGATCCCTGCTCTGCCACTTGTCTGCTGTGTGAGCTTGGGCAAGTCATTTCACTTCTCTGGGCCTCAGTTACCTCATCTGTAAATAGGGATTGAGACTGTGAGCCCTGTGTGGGACAGGGACTGTGTCCAAACCAATTTGCTTGTATCTACCCTAGTGCTTAGTACAGTGCCTGGTACATAGAAAATGCTTAACAAATACCATAATTATTATGATTATGATGATGATGATGATGATTACACAGCAGACAAGTGGCAGAGCTGGCATTAGATCCCAGGTCTCCTGACTCTCCAGCCTGTGCTCTTTCCATTAGGTCACTAGCTTCCCTTATGACCCATCCAAAGTCATCCAGCAGACTGTAAGCTCATTGTGGGCAGGGAATGTGTTCTGTTTATTGTTATATTATACTCTCCCAAGCCCTTAGTGCAATGCTCAATATGATTGAATGATTGAAGGAATGAAAAGAATGAAAGGCCAGTGGTAGAGCTGGATCTAGAACACAGGTGTCCTGACTCTTAGACCTATTCTCTTTCCTTTCGTCCACACTGCCTTCCAATCGGTCATCTGCATTTCCCCCAAGGGGAGGGGCCTCTGATCATTGAGGACAGCCAGCGGAAGGCTGCCCAGGCACACACGGACTCTCACCGTGGTTCTCTGACCCGCACAGTAGCATCCCATCCACGTGCCTAAGTGGCTATGTCGACGCTTGCACTGGCTTCCCTCCTCAGCCACCTTCGGTGACACCGACTTTCATCCCTTATTAGTATTACTCATCAGAGCCAGAGTCGCCGAAACCGTTAAGGCGGCGATCGACAGCCTTTCTGATTTGCAGGAAACCTTCCGGCCAGGCTAGTCACAGCATAAAAAGCATCGGCCACCAGCCCTCTCCCCTGGCCCAGCCTCTTTTGGTAACCTGTTGTGGGTGACCTCTCCCTGCCTTTGGCCCACCAAGGGCAGCTGGGAAAGGGGCACAGCAGAAGCAGGTAGGCGAAAGGAACTACCTTCGGGTCAACAGCTAGGGTGGGCTTGCATCCTGTCTTCAGCAGTGTCCTCACATATGAAAATATCTGGGTGATGTTGGGAGTTGGCAAAGAGATGTCCGAGTGCCATCGATGGCCACCTTACCCACAGCCTTATGTTCAAGGTAGCGCTCTGGTGGGGGTGGTGTCAATCAGCAGGCCAGGGACACTCTAACCAACCATCTTAGCCACACCTTCTTCCCTCAGCTATCGGCATTTTGGGCAGAAAGCTTGGCCTGGTACCAGGGAACCCCGTTGTTCGACAGGGTGGGAAGGGAGAGCAAGAAGGAGTCAAAGGCTGGGAGGGAGTTCTGCCGGGCTGACCTCAATTCCTAGCACCCTCTTCTCTGGCCCAACAAAGACCCTACCCAGCGATGAGAAGAGACTCCTGATTGAAGGGCCCCATATTTTCCTGGTCTGACTCTGTCTCCCCTCCCCCTTTCCAGAAAAGCCCCCAGGAAATTCGAGCCCAACTTCTCTTTATGGTGACTTCTATTATATTGCACTCTCCCCAGTGCTTAGTACAGTGCTCTGCCCACTGTCAGCACTCAGTATATACAGTTGATTGATTGTTTGACTAGGACCCCAGCAGGAGGCCTAGCAAAGAATGATAAGATGAATTCCATTTAGATTTTTTCACCAAGATCCAGAGAGTAATGCCAGGGTCTATAATTCTTATGACCCATCAGTGGGAGAACAGATCGATCAATTAATCGTATCAGTGGTAGATCAGTGGTATCTATCGAGGGCTTACTGTGTGAAGAGCACTGTTTGTAGCGCTTGGAAGAATACAGTGCAACAGAGTTGGTAGAGACATTTGCTGCTCAGAAGGAGCTTACAGACTAGAGGAGGACAGACACTCATTAAAATAAATTACGGATGTGTTCATAAGTGTTGCGCGGCTGAGGTGGGGTAAATATTGTGTTTCCTTTTTCTTAAAATTCCAAGGGATTCTATATTTTAGAGAGGGAGGCCCTTAGGAAGATTGTACATAGCTACCAATACATTGAGGAAATCCCTTGGAAACTTTAACTGATGAAATTTCCTTCTAAATATCAGTATGCCACCTACCATGAATTATATTCCAGCTGTCAATTTCCTTCCATGGAGAAGGTGAGTTTCATTAGAAGGAAGTAAAGAACAGAACAAGAACATCAAACAGGGGAGAGGTCTTTTAGGTATTGAGGCATCAAAATATTTGTGAAGCATCCCTTCCTTAACGCAAAGATCACTCAGGCACTTTCTTTTCTTCTTGTGCCAATCATGGTGGAATTTCCCAGACTCATCTCCTCAGCCCATGAAAAACAGTATTGGCCTTCTGACTGCCCGTCTGCTACCATATGAAATTCTCACCAGCCCACCAACTCAACTTCGAGCATCTTCCAACAGGAGCGGGTATTAAGGCTTAAATCGTTAACCCTCTATTTCTATCTTCCTAGATAGATCCCCATCCCTAATGTGTACCTTAACCCTAAACCAAGCCTGTGACCTTAGTCCGAACCCTCATCTTCCACAGGCTTTTTCAGAGATTGATTTTGGCGATGATTGAACTTTGATTTTTTGACACTGACGAGGAAATCTAGGTATCACTCACTATCAAGACTGGAGGAGTTCCTGGAAAATCATCTTACCTCACACACTTCCAGGTACAGCCATCTCAGCGGGGAGCAATCAGACACATCACCAGCTCCCTGGGTGGAAATGCTGCCGCCCAGAATGACACGGTCAGGAGTTCCCCCACCTCTGAGGCTCCAAGGACTCAGCCCTGGTCTCTTTTCCTGATACCCCAGAGGAAAAAACCACTGTCATGACATTTAGGATGATGCGATGGGTTGGTTTGGGTGGCTAGGATTGTAGCAGTGAGGCGTGTCATCTTTTACAGTTCTCGTTTTTATACTGCTCTCTCCTTCACTCGCAACTCTGCCGAACCATAATTGTGTTTATTGAGTGCTTTACTATGAGCAAAGCACTTCGGAGAGTGCAATATAATGAAAAACAGACACATTCCCTGATCATAAGCTTCCAGTTCAGAGATGATATTCCTCCCCACTTTCAAAGCCCCCCTGAACACACACACCCACACTCACTTCGATTTCTTCCCATCAGCCGCCTTAGCACTCAAAGGGTACAGTTGTTTACTTAATTGTTTCCTTTTTTTCAGTCATTTGTATCTTTTATTTATAGCTTGAATTTTCATATTCTGTCTTCCCCATTAGATTGTATGCTCCTTCAGGGGGGAGGGATCATGACTTGTCCGTCTGCCGTACTCTTCCCAAATGCTTAGTATGGTGTTCTGCCCATCTGTTATTTTTGATTGATGGTAAAATCCAATCCCTGTGATGATGATGATGATGATGATGATTGTAGTTTTTGTTAAGCACTTACTATGTGTCCAGCACTGTGCCAAATTCAGGGTAGATAAGATAGAATCAGATATCAGATACTGTCCCTGTTTCACACAAGTCTCACAGTCTTGTGAGAGGAGGGACAGGTATTTTATCATTCATTCAATCGTATTTATTGAGTGCTTACTGTGTGCAAAGCACTGTACTACAGAGGAAGAAACTGAGGGATAGCGAAGTAAAGGTCACAACAGGCAAATGGAGTTGGGATTACGATCCAGGTCTTCTGAGTTCCAGTCCTGTGCTGTTTCCATGGTGTCACACTGTTGGATTCTATCAAGCAGCGTGGCTTAGTGGGAAGACCACAGGCTTCAGGGTCAGAGGATGTGGGTTCTAATCCCTGTTCCTCCACTTGTCTGCTGTGTAACCTTGGACAATCCACTGCATTTCTTTGTGCCTCAGTTACCTCATCTGTAAAATGGGGATTCAGACTGTGAGCCCCATGTGGCACAACATGATAACCTTGTATCTACCCCCAGAACTTAAAACAGTGCTTGGCACATAGTAATCGCTTAACAAACACCATAATTATTAGTATTAGTATTATTCCTGAAGTTGCCCCCACGAGAGTTCTTTGACTAGAAGTAGAGTAGAGACAACGGGAAGCGAGGGGGGCTGTAGCCTGCATTCATCTATCTGCCCAGCGTCTAACTGGTTTTGGGGCACCCACCCCCAGATTTCCCTAATTTTTTCTGATTGAAATGAGTTTCAGTGAAAGCAGTGTAGCCTAGTGGATAGAGCAAGGACCTGGGATTCAGGAGGACCTGGGTTCTAACCCCAGCTCTGCCACCTGTCTGCTGTGTGACCTTGGGCAAGTCACTTAGCTTCTCTGTACCTCAGTTCCCTCATCTGTAAAATGGGGATTACGATTGTGAGCCCCATGGGGAACACAGATTGTGTCTAACCCAATTAGCTTGTATCTAGCTCAGTGCTTAGGTGAGTGCTCAGCACATAGTATGCACTTAACAAATACCATAAATAAAAAAGAAGTGAAGACTTCAGCGGCTGTCAGATCACCTCAGCTGCAAGTTTCGGAGTCCTCAGGCAGACAATCAGAACAATAGCAGCATTACTGATCCCAAGCACTTAGTATAGTGTTTTGCACCCAGGAAGTGCTTAATAAATACTATTGATCGATTGATTTGATTGATTATCTCCTCTGCTTTGTTTTGTAAGAAATGGCTGAGACTTCTGTGATCATTCATTTCAGAAAACTGTTTCAAAAATGAAAAGAAGCATCATCTGTAGGACAAAAGGTCCTCCTGACACTCAGTTCATCGAGCTCTCAGTAAGCTTCTGGCTCAGTACCTTTGAGGTTAATGCAGTGGTGTAAAATCAGTGAAAATGGAGGTCAGGGCTGGAAAGGAGTACCCAAATTTGGTTTGAATTAACCTCTACCCACAAGCTCTTTTCTCCCATCAGTGCTTCAGCTGTGCTGAGGTCAGAGAATTAGCTGGTTTGGGGTAATAGAAATCTTTTTTAGACTTTGGCCTGTTAAAGTACTGAAAATAACGGTCCTGGAGTCAGAGGCCCTGGGTTCTAATCGCGGCTCTGCCAATTGTTTGCTTGCTATGTGAACTTGGGCAAGTCGTGTAACTTCCCTGTGCCTCAGTTTCCTCAACTGTAAAATGGGGACTCAGTACCTGTTCTCCACCCTCCTTAAGACTGTGAGCCCGATGTAGGACAGGGACTGTGTCTGACCTAATTGACTTGTACCTGACCCAACTCTTAGAGCAGGATTTGACACACAGTAAGTGCTCAACAAGCACCACCAAACACACAGACAATAAGTCTTCCCGAGAAGGCCTAAAGGTTTACCCTACTCCAATCAATCAGTCGTTTCATATTTATGGAGCGCTTACTATATGCAGATCACTGCATTAAGTGCTTGGGAGAGTACAGTACACAGTCCCTTTCCATAATGAGCTTACAGTTAAAACTTTCCCACGTCTGTGCACTGCACCCCAGAAGTTGCTCAATTAGCTCCCTCTTTAGTGCCCTCGAACTAGAATGCCCAAACCACCCCCAACCCCTCTGCAGAATTCTCCTGAAAACCAACCTCTTCCAAGAAGACTTCCAAGATTCGCCCCGTCTTGCTCCAGTTATCACAGTGCCCATAACACTCGTACACCTCTTAGCAAATATTTATCGTTTGAGCTCTCATGTAGACCGTATACTTGGACGTCAGTTTGTAACGTATTAGTTCTGCCTCCCCCTCATTAAGGAGAGACCGGGAGCTCTTCTTCCTTTGGCCCGCTCCCCGCTCCCCGGTTCAGTGCTCTGCACACAGTGGCTGCTCAAACAGCACTGTTGACTGGCTGGGGATACCCACAAGTACCACAGTGGGATCCTCTTTGGAAACCTGAAAGTAAAACTATTTACAGAAATGAAAGTCTTTCGTGAAAATTCAGGGGCCCAGTGAAGTAAGTGAATTATGGTAAGAAAAGAAATAACTCTGATGGCTTTTAAAAACCCTTTCATTTCTAATCATCCGAATGTCAACTGTGATAAAGGTAAAGAAACGTGTGGGTTTTTTTCAAATAGTGACATTAACAAACAAGAGACACGCTCACTGGGGGTTAAAGCGATTTCTTTCATTCAGCACAGGCCAACCCCTTGATAGAGCTGTGAAGTGTTCCTCATAAACGCGGCTGTGTGGCAAATGGCTTTATCATGGGGGGTTTTTTCTCCTAAGCTTTACACGAAAGCTCACTGTAATACAACTCTGCAGTATTGTCCTCTCCCAAGCACTTAGTACAATACTCTGAACACAGTAACACTCAGTGAATGTCATTCATGATGATAAATAGGGATATTTGCAAAAACCCCTGGAAAAATTAGTTGAAATTCCTTTAGGTCCTATATACTGTAAGCCTGTCAAAGGGCAGGGACTGTCTCTTGTCTGTTACCGATTTGTACATTCCAAGTGCTTAGTACATAGTAAGCACATAGTAAGCGCTCAATAAATACTATTGAATGAATGAATGAATATACTGCTAAATTAAGCATTACCAAACTATTTCTGAGTCCTCGTTGAAGCAGTTCCAAGCCGACGTCACAAAATGACATAAATGAGGAATTGCAGTACCATTCATTCATTCATTCAATAGTATTTATTGATCGCTTACTATGTGCAGAGCACTGTACTAAGCACTTGGAATGTACAAATCGGTAACAGAGACAGTCCCTGCCCTTTGACGGGCTTACAGTCTAATCCGGGGAGACAGACAGACAAGAACAATGGCAGTAAATAGAATCAAGTAGCACGGTGTAGTGGATAGAGCGCGGGCTTGAGAGTCATTAGGTCGTGGGTTCTAAATCCAGCTCTGCCACTTCTCTGCTATATGACCTTGGGCAAATCACTTCACTTCTCTGGGCCTCGGTTACCTCATCTGTAAAATGAGGATGAAAACTGTGAGCCCCATGTTGGACAGGGACTGTCCAGCCCAATTTGCTTGATTTGCTTGTATCTACCCCAGCGCTTAGTATAGTGTGTCTCACACAGTAAGCACTTAACAGATACCATTATTATTATTACTATATTTATTAGGATAAAATAACAGCATCAACGTGAAATCACTTTGGAAAGATGCAAGTGCTCCACAAATTTGAGGTTAGGAAAAGACATCATCTCGGCCTCTGAATTACTTTCATCTCAAGAGGGAGCTAGGACAAGCATTAAATACACAAACAAGAGGCACAGAGCATCCTAGTCATTTCTGCAGAAAAAGACCGAAATGACTCTGTGGGGTATGGAGGGTTTCTGGTAAGACACCTACACATGTTCTGCAGGAAGTAGCAAATCCATACCCCATAGCTTTAGTAACTGCCAAGCTCCTTGAACGTGAATTACAGAAGAATTTCAGACTCTCTTCTTATGCAACATGTCAGAAGATTTGAGAATCAAAGGCAAAAACTAAAACTGCTTTCAACGCCAGTGGGAGAATTTATAGACGGTGGCAGTGGAACCTCCCCCGACCCAGACTGTAAGCTCACTGTGGGCAGAGAACATGTCTACTGCCTTTGTTTTATTGTACTCTCCCCAGTGCTTAGTACAGTGATCTGCACACAGTAAGTGCTCAATCAATTGATTGATTGCCCCGCTACCAGCTGCTGTAACCCCATGCTTGCTGTGAAGTCACTGACGATGGCTTCTGCCCACTTCAGGGGCTCAGGGCTGAAGATCACCCAAATGGTAGAATGTCCCCCCTCCCTTGACAGGACCCCAGCTACCCCATTGTAGTTCCCTATGTGCTTCAAAAAATGCAAAGGGAATAGTAATAATTAATAATAATGGTAATATTTGTCAAGTGCTTACTATGTGCCAGGCACTGTACTAAGCACTGGGGTGGATTCAAGCAAAATCAGGTTGGACACACTCCCTGTGTCTGCTGGGGCTCACAGTCTCAAGCCCCATTTTACAGATGCGGTAACTGAAGCACAGAGAAGTGAAGTAATTTCCCCAAGATCACACTGCAGACGTTTGACGGAGCAGGGATTAGAACCCATAACCTTCTGACTCCCAGGCCCATTGCTCTATCCACTGCTGCCAATCCTTAATGGTAAGGGGTCATGACATTTGGGTTTAATTCTGGGTATCCCTTTGCCCAGGACAGAGACACAAAGGTATTTCATAAACAACATACTGATTTTGATCCTTCATATCCAGTTCCTCCAATTTCGATGTGAAACCTTTCTCCTGCTTTCAGAGAGTTAAGCTGTTTTACCAGGGTCATAAGAATGGAAAGAGACTGAGTCAGAAACACAATCAGGAGAGAGGTGGGGACCGGCAAGGGGAACATTAGCTTTATTTTGACACTTTATCCTCTTAGTTAGGGAATTTCACAATGGAGCAAATGCGTAGCCTGAAACATATAAATGAATTACGCGGAACTCTACGAAGGTTCCCCCGTTCCTTGAACCTAAGTTTTTGAAAAGGGGTTTTCCTCATGATTCAGTGCCTTTTTCTGCCTGACGCCGCAGTGAAATTGTAGTGCTGTCGGTGTTAGGCCTCACAGGCGGTTGCCATGGAAACAGCACTGGTGCTCGGTGCGGTTCATTCCGGCTTTCTGACTTCTCCATGGAACCTGGTGCGGCCCTTGGGTATACTGTGAGAAGGAACCTGGGCCTGGCCAGTCTTACACCTGATTCATATGAGGGCTCAGAAGAATGAGCGGCCCAGCAGTGAAAGGAAGAAAATCATACGTCATGTCAATCCAAAAGTCCTTTGGATTGATAAAACTCATTCATGTCCTCCGGGATGTCTGGGAGTCAGTGAGGGTTTCCATTGTGGTAATATTCTATGGCAGTTCCTGAGGAGATTTTCAAAAAAGGCGAACACTCTGGGATTGCTAGCGTGCTCTGTGGAAGCTTGCTAAGGAAGCAGCGTGGCCTAGTGGAAAGAGCAGGAGCCTGGGCATAACGGTTCCTGGGTTCTGATTCTGGCTCCATCACTTGTCTGCTGTGGGATCTTGGGCAAGTCTTTTCACTTCTCTGTGCCTCAATCATCTGTAAAATGGGGATTAAGTGCCTATTCTCTCTCTCCCTTAGTCCCACCTGGGACAGGAACTGTGTGTGATTTGATTCTGTCTAGCCCAGACTTAGCCCAGTACTTGGTACATGGTAAGCACTTAACAAATAACACTATTATCATCATCGTTGGTAATAATGATAATAACAGATTAACAGATTATTATCATTATTAACGACGATGATGATGATAATAAGCATCTGTAAGGACAATGGGATTAGGAAATTCCAGACTTACCCCCATCCTCCACCTCATGAGTCATTTAGGTAGCATTACCAACCTGAAAGGTCTCCAACGTGCCAACCGAGGGGGCTGCTCTGAGGGCAGATTCTGCGGCAGAGCCAGCCACGTGACAGGACTGAACCATCCCACCAGAAGGAAATCAAATGCAGTGCAGGTCTTTGAATGAGGCCAGAGCCCAGGACTGGATCTGCATTTGATCCCAGCGGGTTCAGTGGTTCAGAGACCGTGCCCATGCCTCTGGCAGCGGGTTGCCTCTGGCCTTCCACTCTATAGTCCCATCGGGAAGGCGTTCATTCATCCAGCCCATTGAGCTAAATTTGGATTTCTATTATTTGGGTTTTGACTTGGAAGAAACCAATTTTCTGATTCCCACCTTTTGGGCTGGGATTCTGCTTTGCCTTCCAAGTTGGCACACCACTGGGCTCAAGCACCTGTGCAATTTAAAATCGGCAGAGGGAACGACCTCTTTGGATCTCCCTGATCCTGTTATGTTTCACTTCTGCTCTTCTTTCACAGCAAGAATCCAGGGGATGCCTGAGAATGAGCCTTCTCCTAACCCAGACCAACCTCACTCACTGAGCAGACTGGAGTTTATTACAGAGTGACCTGGGAGAGGCTGGGATGGCAAGGGCCAGCCAGTTCCTGACGGTAAGTGAGAAACCGGTGCCTTGGGGCGTGGTGTCGGTGTGAGAGGATAGGGAAGAGATTGGGAAGCAGCAGTTCTCTCCCTCCCCGCCCAAACAACTCCCTCCATGGTTGAGTTTCCTTCCAGCAAGCAGTTTCAGGTTGGGGCAGGGAACCCCCCACACAGACCTCGTGATGAATGGATGGAGCACGGGCCTGGGAATCAGAAGAAACTGGGTTGTCTTCTGGGTGACCTTGAGCGAGTTACTTAACTTCTCTGTGCTTCAGTTTCCTCATCCGGAAAATGGGCAGAGACTGTATCCAATCCAATTACCATGTATCTACCCCAGCACTTAGTACAATGGCTGGCATATGGTAAGCGCTTAACAAATACCACAATTATTATTATCATCTGCTCAAGCCAGAGGCCAGAGGAGGTGACGGGTGTGGAGTCAGTGGCTGCTATGCTTCAGGGCTCTCATCGTGCCACGGTCTCCTCAGGTAACACAAAGCCTTCCTTCCCGTTAGATTGTCAGCTCTGTGGATGACAGAGATTGTCAAAACTGATCCTTATTTCTCTTTCCCGCTGCTTAGTTCATAGTGCGTGCTTAGTCACTGCTATTATTATTATTGTCATTATTTTTTTAAGGCCTAGGGCAGCTAATCAGTTAGCAGTTTTGTTAGAGCATCTGATTTGTGCAGAGTGCTGTTGTAAGCACTTGGGAGAGATCATTATAGAAGACATGAGTTAACTCCCCACCTGTCGCCCTCCTTACCCGACTCCTCTCACCCTTTACCTCCTTCATTCCTCCTTCCTTCTCCTCCCTCTCTCATCCCCACCTCTCCTTCTCTGATCTTTCCCTTTTTTCTCCCTCCCCCGTTCTTCCTTCCTCTTTCTTTCCACTCTCCCCTTCCCCCCACCTCCCACTCTTTCCCTCATTCCCTTCCGTCTCACCACCCCCCTCCATTTCCTCTCTCTTTTTCCCCTACCCCTTCTCACTTTTAACTCTCTGTTTCTCTCAACTCCTACCCCTCACCTCTTCTTAAGGCCCTATTCACCTGACTCCAGTCACATCTGTCTCATCATCTCCATCGATATTTACTGAGTGCTTACTATGTGTGCTATGTGCGGACCCCTGTACCAAGCCCTTGGACGAATACAACACCAAAGAGTTGGCAGACACATTCCTTCCCACAATGTGCTTTCAGTCTTTCTGATTACTTAGTACTTAAGTTGATCTTTAGAGACGCAGCGTGGCTTAGTGGAAAGAGCAAGGGCTTGGGAGTCAGAGGTTGTGGGTTCTAATCCCAACTCTGCCACTGTCTGCTGTGTGACCTTGGGCAAGCTGCTTAACTTCTCTGTGCCTCAGTTCCTCATCTGTAAAATGGAAATTAAGACCATGAGTCTCACGTGGGACAAACCTGATTACCTTGTATCTCCAGTAGTGCTTAGAACAGTGCTTGGCACATAGTAAGCACATAACAAATACCATAATTACTATTATTATTACAATTCTTAGCTCTCAATTGGAGGGATGTTTTTATGCATGTTGTTTAGGATCCTGACACTTGTGTTCCTATTTGTATTTGTAATCATAATAATAATTATGGTATTTGTTAAGCACTTACTACGTGCCAGGCACTGTTCTAAGTGCTGGGGTAGATACGAGATAATTGGGTTGGACACAGTTCCTGTCCCACTAGGGGCTCAGTCTTAATTCCCATTTTACAGATGAGGGAATTGAGGCACAAAGAAGTGAAGTGACTTGCCCATTGTGACATCTGTATTGTTTTTAACACTGTTTTAAAGAATGTCCAGAGCACATTTGCATCATGAAAGCCAAGAACATCCACCCCTTTAAATGAAGCTATCAATTGAAAGAAAACATTTGAGCTTTTAACATTCAGCAGAACAATGGATTAGTATAAATATGCCACGTTTTAGGTATTAAAATGCAACGGAGAGGGAAAAAAGGGAAGTCCTCTCTAACTCTAGCTTGTCTTATCTAGGTTTCTGCATGACTGGTTATTTTTCTTTAAGTTCTTGTTTTGAAAAGTCAGTTTCATGGGGATATTGCCATTGTCTGATTCTGTAATGAGTGTTATTTGGTGTTTGCATGTTTTCATTCTTTAGTCAAAATGTTCATCTTTACTGATAATCAAGATTCCACGACAGTCAACGTGCCTTTGGTCTAAACCATCAGAACAGCAGATTAATTTTCACATTTTGACTGACTTTACAAAGTGATTATCACTTCAATAAGGGCTTTTTTCCCCTTTGGTGTTTACTTATCGACTCTACTAGAAAGCAGGGGTGGGGTGGGGGAGGAAGTGGAGAGGGAAACCTGGGGGAGATTTTGAGCCCCTCTCAAACTCTGTTCTGCTGTGCTCCCTGCTGGCTCTACCCACACTTTTTGGTCTTCTCCAGAATGTTTTTTAATGGTATTTGTTAAGCACTTACTATATGTGCCAAGCACTGTACGAAGCACTGGGGTAGGTACTAAGTAATCAGGTCCCGCATGGGACTCACAGTCAAGTAGTAGAGAGAACAGCTATTTAATCCCTATTTTGCAGATGAGGATACTGAGGCACAGGAAAATGAAATGACTTATCCAAGGTCACCCAGTGGATGAGTAGAAGAGCCAGGATTAGATCCCAGGTCCTCTGACTCGCATGCTTCTGGGCCGTGCTGCTTCCCAAAGGTAGGCTAACCTAAACCTGATTTGTGTACTACTTATTTCAAGCAGTTTGCAGCTACCCATCATTACTGCAATCCACTTGTTCTGTCTCATTCTTTTACATACTTTCAGGGTCTAGTGTTTGTTTTCATTGCAGTAAAACCTGATAATGGAAGCTAGAGAGAAAATGGAAAGAAATGATGTTTAGGAGCTGTTATTGAACTCTGATTTGGTCTTTTCTGAATACCTCCCCCTACCCTCAGGATTACCTTCTAAGACAGAGTTGTTTGAGATATTAGGTTTTTTTTCAGAATTAATAATTATTCTTTCTGTTTTTTCACATCCAGGCCTATAATAATAGTTGTGCTATATTTTAAGTGCTTACTATGTGTCGGGCACTGTACTAAGTGCTGCGGGGGATACAAAGCAAATTGGGTTGGACACAGTTCCTGTCCCACACAGAGCTCACAGTCTCGATCCCCATTTTACAGATGAGGTAACTGAGGCCTGGAGAAGTGAAGAGACTTGACCAAGGTCACACAGCAGACAAGTGGTGTTTCAGAATTAGAATCCATGACCTCCTGACTTCCAGGCCTGTGCTCTGTGCCTCATTGCTTCTAGTGGGAGCCCCAAGAGGAACATTCATTGGACATGTCATTTGTTCATTTATTCATTCAGACATATTTGTTGAGAGTTTACTGTGTGTCTTACTTGATTAACTTGTATCTACTCCACTGCTTCTAACAATGCTTGACATGTAGTAAGCGCTTAACTGATATAATAATGATAATAGAAAAATGAAGATCCTGCAGTGAAATATAGTTCAGTTTCAGATACCTCTCCAGATCAAAACCTCCCCACAGAGTTCTACCTCAGATAATTATCATCAAATGTAATGTATGAAAGTATTTAAGTTGAACATCTCACAAATTGGAACGAAGAAGTGTAACTTCTTTCCTCTAACATTGCTCTTCCAAACCACCTGATCCATTTTTTAACATTGAACCTGTGGTAGCAGATGTAACTTATCTTTCCCATTCAGTAATGTGATAATTAGCAACTCTGGGGCCCCCAGAGAGTCTCTAGTTTAGTTAAAGGTCCAAAGCCTAATTGCAGTTCTTTGGCTTTTCTTTAAAACTTTCTTCATAGGTATGGCAGGTCACTGGGGAAAAATAGGTATACATCAGAGTAGCAAATTTTTCTCCTCCAGGAGGTTCAAAATCAGTCAATCATATTTATTGAGCACTTACTTTGTGCAGGCCACTGTTCTAAGCGCTTGGGAGAGTACAATGTAACAGACTTGGTAGACACATTCCCTGCCCACAGTGAGCTTACGGTCTCTGCGGAAACTCTCGGAAGCTATGTTCTCAGCCCTTTTCCTGTAAACTATATAATTCTAGCCCTGTTCCCTCTCCTGTCCTTCTCCCCGAGGCTCCACGGCTTTGAACGCTTTCCGGTCCCTCTCCCCACCTCACCTCCCGATTACCTCATGTCCCCCTACACCCCAAATCCACACCACCCGTCTTCTTCCCATTCTGCCCCAGGTCCATCCCTACACCCCAAATCCACACCACCTGTCTTCTTCCCATTCTGCCCCAGGTCCATCCCTAGCCTTGGGGTCCCCCGACACTGAGGCCCCGAAGGCCGGGAAGCTCAGGCCTGGGAGGGGACTAGCAGGAGAAGCTGGAAAAATGAGAAGAGTCACAAAAATAGATTTAGAATAAAACGGGGGGGGTTAGGGGGTGAGGGAGGTTGGGGGATAATAATAATTGTGGTATTTGTTAAGCGCCTACTATGTGTTAGGCGAAGTACTAAGCACTTGAGTGGATACAAGCAAATCTAGTAGGACCCAGTCCCTTTCCCAGGTGGGGCCTCACAGTCTCAATCCCCATTTTCCAGATGAGCTAACTGAGGCCCAGAGCAGTGAGGTGACTTGCCCAAAGTCACACAGCAGACAAGTGGAGGATCCGGGACTAGAACCCAAGACCTTCCGACTCCCAGGCTCTCTCTCCATTACACCACGAGGTTAGGAGAGGGCCTCGAATATTTAAATGATCGGGAAGGGCCTGTAAGGATGGGGCAGGGCTGCTTTTCCGGCCAATTTCCCGTAGGGGGGACCCCATGGTCCCAAAGCTCCCAAGTTCCTCCTCAGGGACAACCGAATACAAAGTGGCATTTTCACTTGCCAAAGTGAAATAAGGCCTGTGCGCCCTCTAGTGGGCATAATTTTCATTTCTTGACTCTTGGTTGCCTAGAGCCCAGTTGGCATAGCCACAGTGGGAAACGACCGAAGGGGAAAGATCATCACATTTGTAACCCGCGATGGGCAAAGGGACTGTCAGCGTGGGGCCGGTTGCAACACCGCCTTAGGGCCAGTGGGCACTTTCATACCAAAAGAGGTATAAAAACCAAGCCAATCAAAAATTCCAGGAAGAATCATCCTCTGGAAGCACCCGACAGTTAATGAAAGACACATTTCTTTCTGTCAGAGCCGTGACTCAATCTCCGACGCTCCTTAGTCTTGGCCACATCATAACTTTCTACTACTGAACTTACGGAGACTTAGAACGTCCTCTGATGAAAAGGTTTCCTCTGTCGATTATCTCTGGCCTTATCACTTTCTTCCAGTCTTACTACCCTCACTTATCTCCCAGGTTGAAAATTGTCTTCTCTCTTTTGTCTTTCTCCAACATCCCCTGTGTGCCAAGATCACTCTCTGTGTTCCAAGCTGAACACTGGGAAATGAGGAAAGTGCTACAAAGAAGATTGTGAGGAAATGTAAAAGTTCTTTGAGCTCATAGGAGGAAAAGTGCTATATAAATCCCTGGGCTTATTTTTATTTCTGTTCAGATTGTGGCAATTTTTCCAAGTGGGAACATCTGTCAGTCAGTCAGCTTCCCTGAACAGTTCGACGGTGGTGACGCTTAAAATACTGGAGGGGATTCTGAAGTTCTGAACAGTTTCAGTCTGAATCAAGATTATCAGTTTCCTAAGGAGCTGAATAGAGGCAAAAGTCCTCTTCAGTATTTGTGAGTTGTTAAGCTCCTCGAGGGTAAAGATTTCTTCTTGAAATTCTTTGGTAGGGTCCTCCCTGGCACAGTGCTCTGCCCACTGTAAATAATTAATACTATTGATGAGGAGGAGGAGGATGGTAAAAGCTAATTGCTGAACTAACAAAGAGCATGATTTATAATTTCCCATTTGGTCACCTGCTTCATGAGTCAAAACAAACTTTTGATATTAAATGATCTTTTTCATCTGTTTCTTCCAGGCAAAACCATGTAGAGAGTCAATTAAATTAGTGAGGTGACCGGACATTTTTATCCACATAGGTACACACAGCACCTATGTACAAATCCATGATTTATTTATTTATATTAATGTCTCTCTCCCTCCAGACTGTAAGCTCATTGTGGGAAGGGAACAAGTCTACCAACTCTGTTATGTTGGACACTCCCAAATGCTTAGTACAGTGCTCTACACACAGTAAGTACTCAATAAATATGATTAGTTAATCGACTGATTGATCACAATTTTTGGGTAGTCTGAGTAAGTAATGGGATCTTTGGCCATGAGGGAATCTAAATATATTTCATAACTGGCGACTCTTTTCCTTATTTAATAGTATTTGAGTATTTACTCTGTGTAGGCCACTGAATTGGGTGCTTGGGGGAATGCATTAAAAGTTAAAGACATGGACATTAAGTACATTTAGATGGGATTCAGTCAGTCAATCATATATATTGAGCGCTTACTGTGTGCAGAGCACTGTACTAAATGCTTGAGAGAGTACAACATAACAGATAAATTTCCTGGCCACAACAAGCTTACAGCCAAGAGTGGAAGACAGACATTAATATAACTAAATAAAATTACAGATATGTATATAAGTGTTGTGGGGGCTGGGAGGGGGGATGAATGAAGGGAGTAAGTCAAGGCGATGCAGAAGGGAGTGGGAGAAGAGGAGAGGAGGGCTTAGTCAGGGAAGGCCTCTTGGAGGTGTTGTCCCTTCAGTAAGGCTTTGAAGGTGGGAGAGTAATTGTCGAATATGAAGAGGGAGGGTGTTCCAGGCCGGAGGCAGGATGTGGGTGAATGGTTGGTGGTGAGACAGATGAGATCGAGGTACAGTGAGAAGGGTGGCATTAGAGGAGCGAAGTATGTGGGCTGGGTTGTAGTAGGAGAGTAGCGAGGTGAGGTAGGAGGGGGCAAGGTGATTGAGCACTTTAAAGCAGATGGCAAGGAGTTTCTGTTTGTTGTGGAGGTGGATGGGCAACAAGATGGTGTAAGCGGTTGACTAATGGTTACAAAATGTACTAACACAGAGAATGATTTTACCAGCTGGTAAATATTAAATAGTAGATTTATTTACTATTTAGTAGATAATAGTAGATATCAGCTGGTAGATATTAAAAGATGAGGATTTTCCTTTCAATCAGTCAATCAGTCGTATTTATTGAGTGCTTACTGTGGGCAGAGCGGTGTAATAAGAAGTTGGGAGTGCACAGTATAACAGAGTTGGTAGACATGTCCCCTGACCATAATGAGCTTACATCAACCAATCAATGGTATTTATCAAGTGCTTACTATGAGCAGAGCTCTGTACTAAGGGCTTGGGAAAGTACCATACAACAGTGTAGGTAGACATGATCCCTGATTTCAAGGAGCTTACAATTTACAATCTTCCGTATGCACTGTGGAGACAGATAGCCCAATTATCAGGTGGATGTTACGTAGGATTGCTACTCTACCTTCTCTTTCCTTTCTCCTTTTTCCTCTTGAAGTCAACAGACTCTTCAGGTGGGAGAGGGAAGGATCAACTGACATCTTTTAAAGGAATGCTATAAACCATATCCTAAAACTTACTGTATTGTCCCAAACACAGAGCACAAGGTACCGCACACAGAAGACATTCAATAAAAATGGGGTTGGTTAAATGGAAATTAATGTATTTCAGGGCACTTCATATTAAAGAGACTACGTTGCGTGTCTCTTCAGGGGCAGTATTCCGAAGGAATAAAGCTGGAAAATATGCCACAGAGGGTAATAATTTAGGAGCTGGTAAGACAGACTTTGTGAAGCAATTCGAACACAGAGGGATTAAGGTATCCAGTACGTCTTTGTAGTTGCTGCATGTAGGTAGCAGTGTAATTTCCAAAAGAGAGAGAAATAGGTTCCTCCCAAATGACCCATAGTAACGCTATCCACCCTGGAAATCCAGCTCTCTGTCCATGGCTCTGATGTGAGCGGTGAAGACTCAGACCGCATCACAAATGAAAACGTTAGCACGCTGAAGCAAAAACACCTTTTCCAACCCTCAGAATTAGTCTCCTGTCTGCTGTGAGTAATGTAACTACTGTGGGAAGAAATTGAATGCACTGTAGGTACCACAAGCCATTACCACTTTCCTGTTAGAGCATTCAAAATGTAAAGAAATTATTTTACTAAATGCAATGTTGGAACTCCCCCGCAACCCTTCCCCCCAGTTCTAAAGACTGAAATTTCCCCTTATGGTGCATAATACTTAGTAGAGTCATTTTTTTTTTCCTCTGCCCTAAAGAACATTCTTCAATGGATTTAAAAAAAGTAGAACTCTCTCCACCTTCACCTTACTCTCCCCACCTTCAAAGCCCTATCGAAGGCACATCCTCCAATAGGCCTTCCCTGACTAAGCCCTCATTTCCTCTTTTCCCACTCCCTTCTGCGTCACCCTAACTCACTCCCTTTACTCACTACTCCCCACCCCCGCTGCCCAAGCCTCAAGCACTTGTGTACTTGTGTACATATCCAGAATTTATTTTCATTAATGTCTGTCTCCCCATCTAGACTGTAAGCTCATTGTGGGCAGGGAATGTCTCTGTTCTACTGTACTCTCCCAAGGACTTAGTACAGTGCTCTGAACACTAAGTGCTCAGTAAATACATTGATTGATAGATATTAGGAAAACTAGTTGCATCCCCAGAACAACATCCCATTTCTTGGGCCAGTAGCAGCAATCCATCAATCATATTTATTGAGAGTTTATTGTGTGCAGAGCACTGTACTAAGCACTTGGGATACTACAGTATAACAGAGTTGGTAGACAGATATTCTTTCCACAACGAGCTAACAGTCTAGAGGGGATATAGATATTAATATGAATTAATTAATTATGGATATGTACATAAATTCTAGGGATTGCGGGAGAGGTGAATGAAGGGTACAGACCCAGGTACAGGGTGACAGAAGGGAATGGGAAAAGGAAAAACGAGGGTTTAGTAGGGGAAGGCCTCTTGGAAAAGGTGTGCTTTTAAGCAATCGATCAGGTACCTATCAACGAAGCAAATTTTTCTCCTATAGAAGGTTCAGAATCAATCACTCAATTGTATTTATTGAAATTTATTGTGTGCAGAACACTGTACTAAGTGCTTGGGAGAGTACAATAAAGAGCTGGTAGACATGTTCTCTGATCAAAGCGAGCTAGACTTTGAATGCGAGGAGAGTGATCTTCTGTCAGATATGAAGAGGGAAGGCGTTGCAGGCCAGAGGGAGGATGTGGGCGAGAGGTCGGCGACGAGATAGGTGAGATGGAGGTACAGTGAGAAGGTTAGCATTAGAGGAGCGAAGTGGGTGGGCTGGGCTGTAGTAGGAGAGCAGCGGGGTAAGGTAAGAGGGGGCAAGGTAACGGGCAAGTCGACGGTAAGGAATTTTTATTTAATTCAGAGCTGGTTGGGCAACCGCTGGAGATTCTTGAGGAGTGGAAAACATGGACTGAAGTGTTTTTTAGAAAAATGATCTGGGCAGTAGCGTAAAGTAAGGACAGGAGTGGGGAGAGACAGAAGGCAGGGAGGTCAGCCTGGAGACTGATGCAGTAATCAAGGCGGCATAGATTAAGTGATTGGATTAACATGGTAGCAGTTTAGATGGAGAGGAACCGGCACTTTCCCTCCATTTTAGAAAATCATTTTATTTTGAAGTAAACCTCACTGTGTATTCAGAGCTTGGTTTGGTGAGCGTTCCAACTGGGCTGAGACTTGGGGGATGTCTGGCTTTCGGACCTTGTTGTTCGGCAGCCGCCATTTTTCTGCTTACCCTATTCTCTCTCCCCAAACTGACCTTCCAACTGTCCCCGCCATCGACTCTCTTGGCTCCATCCCATTGTTCACGTTGTTCCCCATCCTGGGACGCCCTTCCCCCTCGTCCAAATGTGCCAGACCTCAGCCTTTCCTGTCTTCAAAGCCCTCCTGA
Source organism: Ornithorhynchus anatinus (assembly GCF_004115215.2). Taxonomy (NCBI): domain Eukaryota; kingdom Metazoa; phylum Chordata; class Mammalia; order Monotremata; family Ornithorhynchidae; genus Ornithorhynchus; species Ornithorhynchus anatinus. Next base: position 54,028,721 of record NC_041739.1, read on the forward strand.
AATCCTCCTACCTCCTCTAACAATTCATTCAATCGTATTTATTGAGTGCTCACTGTGTGCAAAGCACTGTGTGCAAAGTGCCTGAGAGAGTACAATATAACAACAGACACATTCCCTGCCCACAACAAGCTTACAAACTAACAAACCATCCAACCGCAAGTCTTTTCAGTCCAACAGCCACCCTTAGCACTTAACACATTTTTACCCGTCCTTAGCTCTTTTGTGATACGGATAGTCAGTCGTGCATTCAGTTATGCATTCTGCTATTTCATCCTGGCATATTTGTTCCACACCGTAGCTGTCAAGCAAGAGGATTTATTGAGGACCTATTGCCTGCAGAGCACTGTATTAAACTCTTGGGAGATTACGCTTAGTTCTACCTTAAAGCGCATTTAAGGAGATGAAGACACTGCTAGGGATTGAGACAATGTTCTTCCAGCACTGAGAGGCTGTTCTAGCTCCACAAGTCTCATTATTGGAAGAAACTGCTTTCTTGGTAATGAGAAGCAGCATAGCTTAGAGGACAGAAGATGGTCCTGGGAGTCAGAAGGACCTGGTTCTAATCCCGGCTCTGCCACTTGCCTGCTGTGTGACTTTGGACAAGTCACTTCACTTCTCTTTGCCTCAATTACCTCCATCTATAAAATGTGGATTAAGACCCTGAGCCCCACTGGGGACACAGACTCTGTCCAACCTGATTACTTTGTATCTGTTCCAGTGCTTAGAACAGTGCTTAGCACATAGTAAACACTTAACAAATACCATAAAAAAACTAACCAAAAAAAACCAAATAAAACCCTGCTTGTGTGGACACCGTGGTGAAATGTTTGAGATTGACGGTGTGAGTTTTCCTTAACACAAGGTTCTGCAAGAACGCAACCCTCAGGTTTGAAGAGAAGCGAGCGTTGTGAGGACGTACAAGACAGGATCCCTTTTCTCAAGGAATTTACAATCTATTGAGGGAGACTGATGCGAAGTAATTCATAGACAGGGAGAAGGGAGTGGAAAGGTGGAGATGTGGATAAGTGCTCCAAGAGTAGAGTGGGTAAGTTACTTGGCACAAAAGGGTCATGGCTGGCTTTGAGTATACAGATGCTGAGGCAGTCCAAAATTGCTGAGATATATGAGTGATATTTGTTGAGCATCTACAGTGTGCAAAGCACTGTACTGTGCGAGAAAGTGTATTACCGTTATTAGAGGGTATTAGAGTGCATTAGAGTTAGCAGACACCATCTCTGCTCTCAGGGAGCTTACAATCTAGCAAGAGAAGCAGACACTAAAATAATTTACAGATCAATCAATCATATTTGAGCACTTACTGTGCTCAAGAGAAGCAGACGCTAAAATAATTTACAGATCAATCAATCATATTTGAGCACTTACTGTGTGCAGAGCACTGTACTAAGTGCTTGGAAAGGTACAATATAACAGTGTTGGTAGATAAGTTCCCTGCCCACAACGAGCTTACAGTCTAGAGACAAGCTTACAGTTAGGTGGAAGAAGGGAAAAGGATGGTGGGGGCCGGGACGATATTTTAATAATAATGGTATTTCTTAAGCCCTTACTATGTGCCAAGCAGTGATCTAAGCACTGGGGTAGATACAAGGTAATCAGGTTGGAAACAGTTTCTGCCTCATGTGGGGCTCACAGTCTTAATCCCCATTTTACAGATGAGGAAACTGAGGCCCAGAGAAGCAAAGTGACTTGTCCAAGGCCACACAGCAGACAAGTGGCAGAGCCAGGATTAGGACCCATGACTTTCTGATTCCCAGGCCAATGGACTTTCCACTAGGCCCTGCTGCTTCCCCCTCTTCCCTGGAGAGGGGAGAGGATGAGACAGTAGATTAGTCTGGATATAACAAGCTCTTGGACCAAGGAGGTGACCATTTGAGAATGCAGATGATGGGATTGGTTATCCGGAGATGTCTTGGAGGAAAACCAGCAGGATTTAGTGAGCAACCGTGTGATAGTTGAAAGAGGGTGAGGAGTCAAGGATAAGGCCAGGGTTTTGGGCTTCAGAAACAGGGATGATGGTGGGGTTGTCAACTGTGATGGGGGAAGTTGGAAGAGTCTGTTGTTGGGTAGGGATTGCCTCTATCTGTTGCCGAATTGGACTTTCCAAGTGCTTAGTATAGTGCTCTGCACACAGTAAGCGCTCAATAAATATGATTGAATGAATGAATGAAAGAATGGATTTGTAAGGGAAGGTTAGGAGATCAGTCTTAGATGTAACATTATTACTCAGTAAATATCATCTCACTTGGAAGCCGCCATTAGCAGTGTGGTCTAGTGGAAAGACCCCAGGCCTGGGAGTCAGGGGACCTGTTTTCCCATCCCCTCTCCACCACTTGCCTGCTGTGTGACCATGGGCAAGTCACATCACTTCTTAGTAACTTCTCAGTTTCTTCATCTGTCAAATGGGGACTCGATACCTGTTCTCCCTCCTACTTAGGCTGTGAGCTTTGTGTGAGCTGTTAGGCTGTGGGACAGGGACTGTGCCTGACCTCCTTATTTTACACTACCCCAACATTTAGTACAGTGCTTGGCACAGAGTAAACATTTAACATACCACAATTATTATTATTATTGTTTGGAATACTGAGTGCGCTTCAAATAGGGAACTGAGCCATTGAAAGCTGTGAGTACGCATAGAGAAAGGGGACAGGGAAGGGAGCAAAGCAAAAGGAATGTAGCACAAATAGAGGATTTAAGGATTCATTCAGATAGGTGTGACTGAAAAAGGATTGGAAACTTTTAATGTAAGAGGCAATCATGCTTCTGCGGTGCGTGTATATGTTACGAAGCTCAAGCTATAAAAAACCGAAGTGATGTTTGGTATTGCTGAGTTTCTTTTCTTGTAGAAAGTGGAAAATACCCAAAAAATGAATGCTAAGCAACACGAAAATTCTGCACTTGCAAACAGTTTTATTTCACACTCTACGAAATTAAACACCATTTTGGTTTCTAAAAAAAGCTTACCGTTTAATTTTAGAGTTGTACAAAGGAAAAGAAGCAGGGAAAGTAATGGTTCGTTTGCTACACGTTATCCACATGTACTTCATGAGCACTCTGCCCCATTAGATCATGGCTGCTGAAACTCAAAGGAGAAGGAAAAGAAGAATTTCCCCATTCTTGTAACGCAGTTGCAAATTTACCTGGCCATCAGCAAGGACAGTTGAATTGCTCGGGGTGTGACCTCTGTCCCGCACCTCCAACACTTTAAAACAATCTCATCTCCCTCTATTGACTGAGTTTCTGTAGAACAGTCATGTTAACACCATACTCTCCGCTTGTATATAAAAGGGAAAAGCAAACACCTTGATTCAGATTCAGGATTTAGAATAATATCCTTATTAGGAAAAATGTGGGGGTGAGTGTGAGAGCTGTTTTCTTCATTTGTATGGGGTTTTAATAAAGTCAGAATTGACTGGGCATTTACTCTGTGATAGAACTGTTCCAAGTACTGAGAAAAGAAGAGGAGAGTTAGATCAGATCCAGTCATTGACCCATACAGGATTTGCAGATGGAGGAAGGTGGACTTTTGAGATTGAACGGAGGAGGGCCTGCCAATCAGTCAGTGGTCTTTATTGAGCATTTACTAGGTGCAGAACACTGTACCAAGCGCTTGGGAGAGTACAATAGATTTGGTAGACATAATCCCTGCCCAGAAGAAGTTTATAATCCAGTTGGAGAGCCAGTCATTAAATTAAATTAAGTACTTAAGTACTTAAGTGCTGTGGGACTGGGGGCGGGATAAGTATTAAAGTGCTTAAGGGGGTACACAGCTAAATGCATACCCTTTCTCCATCCTTATCTTCCCTGATACATTAGTAGGATACTTCCTCTTTCTTGCCTACTCTAAGAGTGGCTCAATATATTGGATGGAGGGAAATGCATGGACCTGCCTATATATAGAAGGCACCTCCTCAAATTAGTCAATCAATGGCATTTATTGAGCACTTACTCTGTGCAAAGCACTGTATTGAGCACTTGGGAGAGTATACTACAACAGAGTTGGTAGACATGTCCCCTGTCCACAACCTTACAGTTAATTTTCATTTTGTGTCCGTCCCTCTCAGGTCGATGACTTTTAGCTGCACTGATTCCTTTAAAATTTCTTCCTTGGCTACTAGGAGTACTACTTGTAGAATGTTGTGTGTTTTAGCTGCACTGATTCCTTTCTACTATTTGTAGAATGTTGTGACTTTTAGCTGCCCTGATTCCTTTAAAATTTCTTCCTTGGCTACTAAGAGTACTACTTGTAGAATGTAGAATGTTCTGAGCAGTGGCTGCTCAGAAAATATTATTGATCAAGTCCCAAAATGAGTACATCTTCCCTCCTATTCTAGGAAGGGGGAAATGTTTGGTGTTTGAGGATATAATTGGCATCAGAAACATTGAGTTGAAAAGCTTGGAGAGAGCACAAAAAAATAGCAAGACAGGAGCAGTCTCCAAAAAGGTAAAGGTCGGCCTACCCATTGTCCGTTTTAGGGTTCAATGCATGTGTAATGTGGTCAATGCAGGAAAAACACAGAAAACCTTCTGAAGGCAAAAATAACAAATTGATAAGGGGAGGTAGAAACCCAATCAGAAAGAGCATGGTATCCCCTGATTCAGACACTATATTTGGTCATAAAGTTAATTATTTTCAAGTAAACTAAAAGTACACATCTTTAGATTTATTCACAGAAATACGTAGCACAATGATAATAATACCCTTTCAAAAAGTCAACAAAGCACTAATAGAGGCTGGTCTTCTTCATGATTCTCAAAAATTCTTGTTCATTTATCTCTCCATCCCCATCACGATCTGCTTCATCAAGCATTTCCTGTAACAGACACATTTCTAGTTAACTACGATATTTGAAATGAGTTGAAAGGAAATAATTGGGATCTAGTTTTAAATGGTCACTCAAGCAAAAACATGTTTTCATAATTACCTGCAGTTCTTCATCTGTTAAATTCTCCCCCAGCTCTTTGGCCACCCTCTTAATATTTTTGAATGAAATCTTTCCAGTCCCGTCATCATCAAACAATCGGAAGGCTTTCAAAATTTCTTCTTTTGAATCTTTCTCATTCTACAGAGGAACCCAAAAAATCAAGACAAGTTTACACTTAACTAGCACAAGCCTCTGCAAACTTAGTTTACTCATTTTAGCCTGCTTGTTTCTCAGACTCAAATTTGGGGGCATGGAGGGTTTAGATATTGGAAATGTAGGTTGACCCTGCAGACTATGCAGCCCCTCACCCAGAGTATCATATTACCAGCAAAAGGGGAGCCCAGGTCCAGCTTCAGTCTTTCAACATTCAGTCCAACACCCATGGAGGACAGTGAGACCCCACCCTCTTCCCCCTGAGAATCGGCCAATGTCAAGGGCATTCCAGATCCTATGCCTCAGAGCTGCCTGGGACTCAAGAATTTGGGATTTCTAATCCCAGCTACACTCCTGCCGTGCAAAACACAAACCAAGAAAAAAAAATCTGTTTCGCTACTTCATCCCCCTTATTCTCATCTCCCAGCAAGCTGAGGCAAATTTGCTAATATTTAAAAAAGGGCTTAAGGAGCTAAGTGCTTCCAGTTGCTTCTCTTTCTTATTCTGAAATATCAGTATCATTGCAGTACCATTTTCTGGGTCATCATGGCTAAAAAATCTTCAAAATCAATGGTGCCAGATCCTTCTTTGTCGATATCAGCTATCATTTTTTTAATTTCCTCTTTCTTTGGCTCAAAGCCTAGAGCACGCATGGCAACCTGTAAGCAAAAGCAAAGGGGTTATTTTGTAACCAACCCTAACTTGACCAATAATTGGATTTTCTCTTTAGGCATTTTGAGACACAGATGAGGGAGATAGAGTGGAATGGTATGCATATTAGCCTTAGCTCCAAACTTAAGACAGGACAAGAGACCTTCCCCGTTTTACAGATGAGAAAAGTGAGACTAAAAGGATAAATTACTCCCGTAATGTAATACAGCTGGTCTACGGCAGAGCTGGGACAGTGAGGGAAGGGAGGAGTTGTCTCCTGACTTCCAATCTCACGCTCTTTTCCTCTAAGCCATTCTGCCTCCTTAATCACTCCTGCTGGGATTTGGGGGAAAATCCCAGTTAGGTTTGATCTCTGCTTCCTCTTCAGGGTTTTACCCCCCCCCCATTTCTCCTCCGTGGGATTCCAGCTGTGCCTGTCTCAGGAATCTCCATCTCTATCAATCATTAATATTTATGAGCGCTTACTGCGTGCAGAGCACTATACTGGGCCCTTAGAAGAGTGCACTTGAATCTGTGACCTTTGGACATTTCATATTCACCCCATCCCTTCAACAGTTATGTACCTTGAAATTATAAATTATAAATTACTTATTGATTCACATTAATGTCTGTCTCCCCTTCTAGACTATAAACTCGTTTGGGAGAGGGAGTGCATCTGCTAATTCTCTTGTATTATACTCTCCCAAGCGCTTAGTATAGTGCTGTGCGTGTAGTAAGCACTCAATAAATACCAGTGATGGATTGATTGAATGATACAATAGAATTAGTAGACACAATTTCTGCCCACAAGAAGCTTACAATCTAGAGGGGGAGACGGGCATTAAAATAAATTATGGATATGAGTAGAAGTGCTATGGACCTGTGATGGAGTGAATATCAAGCACTTAAAGAGTACCCATCTGCATATCCTGCCTCAATTTACCAGGATGGGGATGGGCTCTCCCTGGCTCTGAACTCCCATCTTGGCCCTGACCACCTGAATGGCAAACTGTAGCTGAGGACAGGAAGATGCTGTGGCTTTAGAGCTGGTTCTGGGCCTAAGTGAGGGTGAAATGAAGAATTTGTCCTTTAACTTTTGGGGATGATAACCCCTCATCTCTCCCATCAAGTTGGTCCCTGTGCCTCAAGACGTTGTGAACACTGGTTTGGACTAGTCGAGATCATACAGCTGGGCACCCTACAGGCCTGGCTCCACACTTGGTTAAGTAGATATCGGAGGCAAAAATATCACCCTCCCCCTCGACCAAATGGTTCTCTCGCTACATGGCCAGAAGATACTTTCATTTATTCATTCAATAGTATTTATTGAGCGCTTACTATGTGCAGAGCACTGTACTAAGCGCTTGGGATGAACAAGTCGGCAACAGATAGAGACAGTCCCTGCCGTTTGACGGGCTTACAGTCTAATGGGGGGAGATGGACAGACAAGAACAATGGCAATAAATAGAGTCAAGGGGAAGAACATCTCGTAAAAACAATGGCAACTAAATAGAATCAAGGCGATGTACAATTCATTAACAAAATAAATAGGGTAATAGAAGCCTAATTGTCAGCTTTGTTTGCAGAGGAGACAGAGATTATGTAACCCACCTCAGCTGCTCAGGCATAGCGTTCTTAGCACATCTAACTTATGGTTGCCAAAGGAGGGCAAAGTTTCAGCAGACTTTGTGACCGAGTGGAAGGAGCATCATAGGCTGAGAGTCAGGAGACCTGAGTTTTGACCCCAGCTCTGCTTCTGAACGGCTTGGTATCCTCGGGCCAGAGTGCAATCCTCCATGGTGGATTGCATGGCATAGTGGATAGAGCCGGGGCCTGGGAATCAGAGGGTCATGGGTTCTAATCCCGGCTCTGCCACTTGTCTGCTGTGTGCCCTTGGGCAAGTCACTTTACTTCTCTGTGCTTCAGTAACCTCATCTGTAAAATGGGGATTGAGACTGAGCCCACGTGAGACAACCTGATTACCTTGTATCTACCCCAGTGCATAGAACAGTGCTTGGCACAAAGTAAGGGCTTAACAAATACCATAATTATTATTATTATTATCATCTCTTTGCTGGCAATTGAAGACCAAGATCCTACAGGGATTCGGTTTGAAAACTCTGGAAATCCCTTATTCATCTGGCTAACAGAGTCAAGGAAGGGGAAGATGCTCATCTCATATGCAAACTAGACCTCCTGAAGTCATCTCTTTCTTAACCTGGAGACAGAACCCTTCCTATCTGAGTTAGGGAGAGCAGTTATCTTATATCCAATTACAGATGAGGAAACGAAGACCCTAAGTCCATTTATCAATGGAAGAAGTGGCAAGAGCTTTTGCTCTTCAGATGTGAAAGGTCATTCTCCCATTCCTGGTTGCCACCTCACCTCTCCTTTGTTATGTCCTCCCCTTTCAACCCCTTCACCGGTCACTCACTGAAGAGAAGCCCACAAAACCATTGCCCTAATTCAGCAGCAATTAAGAATGGACCGATTCCCATCGTGCTGAGAATGGTTCACACTTTCACCTCTCTCTAGACCTGCGTAACTGAAACAAGTTTCCTATGCAGTTGGGCATGAATTCCGATAGCAACCAGCCAAACCAATTCAATAACTTGCTTATGCTAGCAGGTGCAATGGAAACAACATCGAATGCCAAACCCACCGCAGTTTCTCCCTGTAAAGGGTTTGCGCCAATTGAACTCTGTACAGGAACATTCAAGGAAAAGAGGATGAACATTCAAGGAAAAGAAGCACCCCATTGTCATCAGAAAATTACCTTCCAACCGGCCATTTACCCTGTTTTAGTCATTTTCTTCCTATTCTAGGGCAGAGTTTCTCTCCTACTCAACAGGTTTTCCCCTTAAGGTATGAGACAGCTCATAGTCACCTCAGGGGCACAGCCCTTGACTTTTCTTCCACTGAAGTTTATGACCTGGACTCCTCCCCTTCTTTCCCCCCCACCAGCTCTAGGGTGGAAAGTGCATGGCAGGGACAGGATGTGCGGAAAGAGATGGGGCGGTCAGGAAATCCATATTAGGACAGGAACGCAGGCCCAACTTGAGAACCATGTCACCATCAGTGAAGGTGGGATTCAAACTCAGGACAAAAGAAGAAGGAAAGGTAGTCGGGAAGCAGCGTGGCCTACTGGCTAAAGCATGGACCTGGGAGCCAGAGGTCCCGGGTTCTAATGCCAGCTCCATCACTTGCTTGTTGTGAGACCTTGGGCAAGTCACTTAACTTCTCTGTACCTCCGTTTCTTCAACTGCAAAATGGAGATTCAAAACTTGTTCTCCCTCCTACTTAGACCATGAACCCCTTGGGGGACAGGGATTATGTCTGACCAGATTAACTTGTATCTCCCCCAGTACTTATAACAGTGGTTGATACATAGTAAGCACTTAACAAATACCATAAAACGGGAGAGGAAAGATCTTCAATTCTTTTAGGAGAGGAGGAAACTAAAGGAGGAAAACCTGAAGGTGAGCTGGTTGAGGCTTTTTCCTGGTGTCCTGCTAAATTTTCCCATGTCCCCCACTTCCTCTTCTGTGATTATACTTTTTTACCCTATGATTCAGGACCAGAAATGTGGAAAACTAGTCCAGACTTCCCAGACCATTTCTTTAACCTTCTGGTCACTTTTCTGTGGACCTTCTGAAAAAATAAAATGTAAAACCACTCTTTAATCAGGCTATATTTCCACTCAGTGGGCTCCAGGGATTGCATGACAACGAACATACACACTGGATCATTAATACACTCACGCTTTCGTCTGGACTCAGTAATTGTCTCCCTACAAACCAACAAACATAGTTCTCAAAAATCAAAGCCAGGATCAGTTTTGTTTTGTTGGCAGGAAATCATCAAAAACTTACTGTGCAACTGCAGGGGAATGCATATTTAGAGAGAGGGCTTTAAGTCCCCTCAATGTCCAGCAGCGATGGACTACGAGCCCTTCGGACTTTACTTTTGATGTCAATAATGGATACCTTAGCCAGTCCAGAGAGATATATTTTTTAAACTGCATTAAGGTTCAATAATAATAATGTTGGTATTTGTTAAGCACTTACTATGTGCCGAGCACTGTTCTAAGCGCTGGGGTAGACACAGGGGAATCAGGATGTCCCACGTGGAGCCCCACAGTCTTAATCCCCATTTTACAGATGAGGTAACTGAGGCACAGAGAAGTTAAGTGACCTGCCCACAGTCACACAGCTGACAAGTGGCAGAGCTGGGATTCGAACTCATGACCTCTGACTCCAAAGCCCGTGCTCTTTCCACTGAGCCACACTGCTTCTCTGAAAGTGAATGCCCAGGATTCAAAAGCCCAGGATTAAAATACGGTCCCCATTTCCTGGAAAGTTTTATTCTTCAATCATTTTATGAAGGAAGCACCATAAAACATTGCAAATCTATCTATTTTAATAATAATTATGCCATATGTGAGTAGTGTTCTGATATATGGTATGTTTGGGACATTAACAGTAGTATTTAGGAAATACAGTGGAAAAAAATGAAATGCAAGATAGTAAGAAAACTGCAAAACCTTCAACTCTTTCACATCTATACTCCCAGACCCATCCGCATCAAACAAGTCAAAGGCTTCTCGAATCTCCTGCTTTTGCTCCTCGGTCAGTTCAGTTTTCACAGAAACCTTCTTCCGTTGGACTGTACTTGAGCTCGATTTTCGGTAGTTAGATGCCTGTAATGAATGTGGATGAGAAAAAGAATGAGATCCGTTACTGGAAAACCAAACAGACTTGCTACTAGGAGGAAGGAGATATATAAATGAATCAGGGCTCCTAATTCCTATCCAACTAGAGCCCATCAAAAGTTAGTCCTTCTACCCTCCCCCTCCCTTCCCCACCATCATATTCCATTTCTTCGAGTCACTTTCTTCTTGTCCTGTTGAATTCTTCTCCCATGCAATGGATTCATTCCCCTTCTTTCCAAGGTCATCAGGGCATCTTGAAGCCCTCTAGACTATAAGCTTGTTGTGGGCAGGGAATGTCTCTACAAACTCTGTTATAATGTATTCTTCCAAGCACTTATTACAGTGCTCTGCACACAGTAAGTGCTCAATAAATAAGACTGATTAAGCGTCTCATGGAGGCAATTTTGCCTAGTAGAAAGAGCCCAGGACTGAAAGACAGGGGACCAAGATCCTATCAAACGATCAATCGATGATATTTATTGAGCACTTAATGTATGCAGAAGACTGTACTAAGCACTTGGGGAGAGTACAATGCAATGGAGTTGGTAGATACCATCCCTACTCACAAGAAGCTTACAGTCTTTAGGGGGAGACAGGCATTAAAATACATTATAGATAGGGGAAATGGAAGAGTTTAGGAATATATACGTGAGTGCAGTGGGTGGGTTGACTAGCAAGTGCTTAACTAAATGCATAGGCCAAATGCATAGGCAAGGGAGGCAGGAAGGGGAAATGAGAGCTTAGTCAGGGAAGGCCCCTTGGAGAAGATTAATCAATCAGTTGTATTTATTGAGCGCTTGACTGTGTTCAGAGCCCTGAACTAAGTGCTTGAGAGAGTACATTATAACAGTATAAGTGAGTTGGTAGACAGGTTCCTTGTCCACAACAAGCTTAGGGCTTTGAAGGTGGTGAGAACGGTGATCCGTCAGATATGAAGAGGGAGGGAGTTCCAGGACAGAGGGAGGACTTGGGGAAAGGGTCAGCAGAGAGATAGGTGAGATCGAGAGACAGAGAATAGGTTGGCGTAGAGGAGTGACGTGTGCAGGCTGGGTTGTAGGAGGAAATCGGTGAGATAAGGTAGGAGGGAGAGAGCTGATTGAGAAGCCAGTGGTAATGAGTTTGTCTGGTGCGGAGGTGTATTTGGGGAGTCGTGGACCGAACGGTTTTTTTAGAAAAACAATCCGGGCAGCAAAGTGAAGGATGGACTGGAGAGGACAGAAACAGGAAGCAGGGTAGTCAGCAAGGAGGTCAATGGGTAGTCAAGGTGGGATATGATTCATCCCCTTGGATCGATGTGGTAGCAGAGTCTGGATGGAGAAGAAAGGGTGGATTCCAGAGGTGATACGATGGTAAAGCTGACAGGATTTGGTGACGGGTTGAATGTGTGGGCTGAATGATTGATAAGTAGAGGCTCATGACAAGGTTATGGGCTTGCAAGGCGGGGGGATGGTGGTACTGTCTGATGTGGTAGGTGAGGCTGGGAGAGGACAGGATTTGAGTGGGAAGATTCATTCATTCAGTAGTATTTACTGAGCGCTTACTGTGTGCAGAATACTGTACTAAGCGCTTGGGAAGTACAATACCGCAATAAAGAGAGAGACAGTCCCTGCCCACAAGATGAGTTCTGTTCTGGACACGTTGAGTTTGAAGTGATGGCAGAACGTCCAAGTAGAGATCTCCCGAAGGCAGTAGGAAATGTGAGACTGCAGAAGAGGAGGGAGATTTGGGATTCAACCGGGTAGAGATGGCACTTGAAGCTGTAGGTGTGAATGAGTTCTCCAAGGGAGGGGGTGCAGATGAAGAATAGAAGGGATCTTAGAACTGAGTCTTGAGGGACCCCTTCAGGGGTGAGAGGAAGAGGAGAAAATGGCAAAAAAGATGGAGAAGGAGCAGCCAGAGAAAAAGAGAGAGCCGGGAGAGGACAGTCAGTGAATCCAAGGTTAGATAACGTTTCCAGGAGAAGGGTGTGCTCCACGGTGTCTAATCTAGTCCCAACTTTGCCACTGGCTTGTTACTTTTGACCGTGGGCAAAGCGCTTAACCTCTCTGTGTCTTATTTCCTTCATCTATAAAATAGGAATAAGATATCAGGTTTCCCTGCCTTTTAGATTGTGAGTCCTGTGTGGAACAGATACTGTGTTCGATCTAATCTTATATCTACCCCATCACATAGCCATCACTTAAATGCCATAATTATCATCTCAGGCCTCATTCCATTCTGGTCATCTTCTGTTCCATTTTGCCAAGTGTGTCTTCTCTTACAACCAAAATTAGAAATAATCCAAGAATTCTTTTCCTAAAGCATATTAAAGATCCTGATTTGGGCTTTTGGATTGTGACCCTAAAAAATCACTAATCTAGGGATTGGTTAAATAAGGAAATCATTATGGTACAAGCAAGAGGTAGGATAAGAGATGAAGAGAAAAAGATTAATGGATCAGACACTAATAAAATGGAATTAGAGTCCTCCATTCAGGATCTTGAAGAAACAGAAAGCTATTTTGAGGATTATTTAGGGAAATATTCATAATACTGCATTACACAGTTTAGACTTTTCATACTAACCACGGATTTTTCCTTGCAGTGTTTGTCTGTGATCTAGTTATCAAAAATTACTGCTCATGAATCAGTAGAAAGCTACAGTGCTTTGCATACAGTAAGCGCTCAGTAAATATGGTTGAGTGAGTGAATGAACTACAAAGACAGAGGTTTACAGAATGCTATTAAAGCAGCCTACACCCAAATATACACCTGGGCCTATATCCTTTCAGCACTTTGATGATGATGATAATAATGATAATAATAATAAGTGTAGTATTTGTTAAGTGCTTACTGTGTGCCAGGCCCTCTCCTGAGCACTGGGGTAGATGCAAGCAAATCACGTTGGACCCAAACCCTGTCCCATATTGGGCTCCCGGTCGCAATCCCTAATTTACAGATGAGGTAACTGACTTGCCCTCTATAAGTATTCATATTGAATGCATCAAATAGGCAAACCCTTATCACTTCTCTGATGCTCCCTTATCACTTCTCTGATGCTTAATTTGCCCTTTCAGAAAAGGGCCACCAGGCACATCAAGTAATTTTTCAAACATTTTGGAAGACATCAAAAGGGAGCTACTCTCGTCTTGAATTTAAGATCGACTTGACCCTGATAAAACTTCAAAGACGCGAGAAAGCTCTTACGAGGCCGACCCTAGCACTAATCATCTTCTGGTGGATTTTTTCTGGGTTAAATAGAAAAATCGATGAGCCGCAAATAGAGTGAGAAAACCATTTGGACTGTAAGGCCGTTGTGATTGTCTCTCTTTATTGCTGGACTGTACTTTCCAAGTGCTTAGTACAGTGCTGTACACATAGTTAGCGCTCAATAAATACAATTGAATGAATGAGTAAAAAGGACCTTTGATGACTACAGTAGGTACAGCTTCAGAGCCTGTGAGGAATAGCTACTAAGGTCCAGGTTGTTCTCCCCACGGCCAAAGTGAAAGGTGGCGTCCTCAGATTCTTTTGGGCCTTTTAATAATAATAATGATAATAATGGTATTTGTTAAACGCTTACTATGTGCAGAGCACTGTTCTAAGTGCTGGGGTAGATACAGGATCATCAGGTTGTCCTACGTGAGTCTCACAGTCTTCATCCCCATTTTGCGGATGAGGTCACTGAGGCTCAGAGAAGTGAAGTGACTTGCCCACAGTCACACAGCTGACAAGTGGCAGAGCAGGGATTCGAACCCATGACCTCTGACTCCCAAGCCCGTGCTCTTTCCACTGAGCCACACTACTTACAGACTTTACAGTTACCTCTTATCTGTAAAACTCCCCGCTTCCCTGTTGTTTTGAGAGACGCAGCATGGCTCAGTGGAAAGAGCCTGGGCTTGGGAGTCAGAGGTCATCGGTTCTAATCCCGGCTCTGCCACTTGTCAGCTGCGTGACTTTGTGCAAGTCACTTAACTTCTCTGTGCCTCAGTTACCTCATCTGTAAAATGGGGATTAAGACTGTGAGCCCACTACAACCTGATCACCTTGTATCCACCCCCCAAGTGCTTAGAACGGTGCTTTGCACATAGTAAGTGCTTAACAAATACCATTATTATTATTAATTTGAGACTGTTTGGACATGGGAAAAGAACAATCAGAGAAAGGCATGGTTGTCCAGCAAAAAATTCATTCATTCATTCAGTCGTATTTATTGAGCGCTTACTGTGTGCACAGCACTGTCCTTGGTGCTTGGAATGGACAATTCTGCAACAGATGGAGACCCCTGCCCAACAACGGGCTCAAAGTCTCAGGGGGAGGGCGTCAGTGGCAACAGCAAGGAATGTGGGCTTGCTCGTGGGTTTGTTCGGGTGACCCTGGGTAGCTAGCAAGTGATAAATTGGGGCGGATTATAATAATAGTAATAATGTTGGTATTTGTTAAGCACCTACTGTATGCCAAGCACCGTTCTGAGCACTGGCACTGGCATAGGCCATCAGGTTGTCCCACGTAGGGCTCCCAGTCTTCATGAGAAGCAGCGTGGCTCAGTGGAAAGGGCCCGAGCTTAGGAATCAGAGGTCATGGGTTCGAATCCCAGCTCCGCCACTTGTCAGCTGTGTGACTGTGGGCAAGTCACTTAACTTCTCTGTGCCTCAGTTCCCTCATCTGTCAAAGGGGGATGAAGACTGGGAGCCTCACGTGGGACAACCTGATGACCCTGTATCTCCCCCAGCGCTTAGAACAGTGCTCTGCACATAGTAAGCGCTTAACAAATACCAACAACAACAACAAAAAAGAGGCCTTCCCAGATTAAGCCCCCTTCTCCTAAACTCTCTTCAGCCCCCTTAGGGACCTCTAATCCTGCTTATTTACATCGCTGCTTCTCGGAGAAGCAGCGTGGTTGGGTGGCAAGAGCCCGGGCTTGGGAGTCAGAGGTCATGGGTTCGAATCCCGGCCCTGCCGCTTGCCAGCTGCGTGGCTTTGGGCCAGGCACTCCCCTCGGCTGGGCCTCAGTGACCTCATCTGCCAAAGGGGGAGGCAAGCTGGGAGCCCCACGTGGGACCCCCCCCCCCCATCACCTCGCATCCCCGCCCCCAGCGCTTAGAACAGTGCTTTGCACGTCGTAAGCGCTTAGCAAATACCCACATTAATGCATTCACGGTTTCGCTGTCTGCCTCCACCCCCCAGGAGACTTCTAGATTGCAAGGGATCGTCTCTCTTTACTGCCGGGTTGTAGTTTCCAAGCGCTTAGGGCAGTGCTTCGCACTCGGTAGGCGCTCAGTACATAGGGAGGGAGGGAGGGAGGGAAAGGCAGCTCGAAGGACTCACCATGGTCCCCAGCAGCAGAGCTCCCCCGCCCAACGCGCCTGCGCGGGCCCCCTCCAGCCCGCCTCCTCTCGGCCACGCCCCCCTAGGCCTCCCGACCAATGGCGAGGAGGCCACGCCCACCCCGCGGGGAGGCGAGACCAATAGGAGCCTTCCTCGGTTCCCTAGCAACGGCGTCCCCGCCCCGCCTCCCCTCGGCCACGCCCCCGAGGACTCCTGACCAATGGCGAGACGGCTCCGCCCACCCCCGGGGGGAGGCGAGGCCAATAGGAGCCTCCCTTGGTTTCCTAGCAACGGCGTCCCCGCCCCGCCCCCCCCGTGCACATGCGCAGTCCCGGCCGCGAGAGGAGCAGGCGGCAGTTGGGCCCGTGGGAGCGAGGTTAGTGGTCGCTTTGGCGTCGTCTACATAGCCCCCCGTCTCCTTGGGCCCTGACCCGCCCCTAGAAAATAATAATAGTAATGTTGGTGTTTGTTAAGCGTTTACTACGTGCAGAGTACTGTTCTAAGCGCTGGGGGAGATCCAGGGTCATCAGGTTGTCCCACGTGAGGCTCCCAGGCTTCATCCCCATTTTACAGATGGGGGAACTGAGGCCCAGACTTGCCCACAGTCCCCCAGCTGACAAGGGGCAGAGTCGGGATAGAAAAGAGGGGACAGGGAAGTGGTCGTGTTACCTTTGACCTCCTGGGCCCCAGGCCTGGGTCCCTTGGCCCGAGCCCAGCGCTTAGAACAGTGCTGCGCACATAGTAAGCGCTTAACAAATACCAACATTATTATTCATTCATTCAATAGTATTGATTGAGCAACCAGTTTTAAGGATCTGTATCGATATGCTGGGGAGAGCACGTAAATATCGACGAGGTAGGGACGCAAGTGCATCCGACTTGTTGCCGACTTGTTCATTCCAAGCGCTTAGTACAGTGCTCTGCACATAGTAAGCGCTCAATCAATACTATTGAAATGAAAAGTGCATAGTGGATGCCAGGAGGAGGGCAAATAGGTAGTAATAACCAAGAAGGGATTATTGGAGATGTACTTTAGTAGGGAAATCCAATGAACTTGGAAACAAATTAAATCCCCAGGTTTGAATCGGTGTAATTCAACCTGGTCGTGTTACTTAGGAGTTATTTGCGCTTGCTGATAACTCCCTCTGCCTTATAGACAGGAAAAACTGTAACTCTGTAGTGAGTTATTGATGACCTAGACACTCAGCTTGGCTTTCTGGTTCCTAGTGAATACCCGCTAGACCTTGTCTGAATGGTCATATGGCTATTATAGAGCAGCGGATGAGTTAACCGGCCTTAAAATTATCTATAAGACTTTGGCCTTTGGGTGGTTTAAGACAATGTTAAGAAAATTATTTTCACTTTTTACCGAAGATTTGACCATGGTTTATGGCATTCAAAAGTTTCATTGTGAGGGTCCCCAGTAGAAACCCCCTTTCCTGATCGAACTGCTTCCGATCATTTTATCTTTTCGGGGTAACGCAGTATTTGCCAACCTCTTCAGTAAAACGAGTTTCTGACTCAAAATTCAGGCCAAGTGGATGAAGCATAAAAGCCCTAAAAGTAATCCATCAGTCAATGGTATTTATTGATCACTTATTGTATGCAGAGCACTATACTAAACACTTGGGAGAGTACAACAGAATAACTTCTAAGACTATTACTTCCCCCTGTTATTTTGCTGCAATATACTGAGGGAGTCAAAGTTAGCCGACAGCATTGGCAGCTGGTTTTAATACAGAACGAATCCTTTCCTGGAAGATTATTTCTCATCCATACTTGGTGATTTGAGTCCTGGGATGCCTGAAATATGGATATTTGAAGCTTGAAGAGCCTACCTAGAGACCAAGGCAGGCCCATAACAAAAGTATGTGAGTTATGGTCATAGAGGACTGGCTTCCTAGACCAGACTCTCTTGCTCTGGAAGTTACTAGCTCTGAGACTGTGGACCTAACTTTTGTTGTTGTTGTTGCTCGAACAGAAAAAAAATCTTTCTCAGCATAATAACTAATGATAGTTGTGGTATTTGTTTAGCGCTTACTATATGCCAAGCACCGTACTAAGCACTGAGGTATATTCAAGATAATCAGGCCTCGCATAAATAAGGTCACAATCTAAGTAGGATCCTTAAACAGCATGGCGTAGCGGATAGTAGGTGGTAAAGCACGGGCCTTGGAGTCAGAAGGTCTTGGGTTCTAATCTCGGCTCCGCCAATTGCCTGCTGTGTGACCTTGGGCAAGTCACCTCACTTCTGCATGTCTCATGTGTAAAATGAGGATCGAGACTGTGAGCCCCACGAGGGACAGGGGCCGGGTCCAACCTGCTTTTCTTGTATCCACCCCACCGCTTAGTACAGTGCCGAGCACACAGTAAGTTCTTAACAGATACCATAATTATTATTATTATTGAATCCCTATTTTGCAGATGAGGAAACTGAGGCACAGAGAAGTTAAGTGACTTGCCCCAGGTCACAGAGCAAATGGCAGAGCTGGCATTAGAATGCAAGTCCTCTGACTCCCAGGCCCATGTACTTTTCGTTAGACTGTATTGCTTTTCATCAAGGGAAGAGATGCCTGGAGAGACGAGGTCCTCTGACATAGGAGCCATATTATATGTAATATTGTTACGGTATTTACTTATTATATAGAGTTTTTATAGTTGCAGCATGCTCTCAAATCACACTTAAATATTCTCACATCTCCCCCGAAGGTAAGAGAGTTCAGGTCCATTTGAGGAGAATGCTCAATTTACCATTTACTTCATAGAATGACAGAGGCCATTCAATTCCTCCCCTTGTTCATTCTATTTTAATTTAATTTTAACTTGTTTTTTAAAAAGGAGCTGCCGATTGTCAGTAGCTGAATTCTTCGGGCCTAAATTTACTCCCCAATTCTCATTAGGCACTCTGGGGTGAGCATTAACAACTGTGGCTTGTACCCCTATGCAAACGCTATAGCCATGCCCTAAATATCATCCTAGTGGCCTGAAGGAGTTAATTCTCCTAAAGTGCCTAAATGATGACCATGGAGTAACCCTTGTCATTGGAGGAATAAGACTCAAAATGTCCAAGTCTTTCTTAATAGAGCACTTTGTTCGGTGAGTCTAGACATGGATTTGGAGAGCAAAATGAAAGGCTCTTCTGATGTTGTTTCAGTGGCGCAGTCTGACTCTGGCATTCCATTACACACTTTGAAAGCTCAAGAAAACAATGTCTAAGCTGGCAAGTGCTGTCACTGGGATTCCCGTAATGAAAACGGCAAACTGTGGAAAAAGTTGGTGCCGATACTTAGCGTGACAAGTATCAGCATCCATCAGGACTGTGCCAAGAAGAGTCACCAGGGACACTGAGGCTCTTTGAAACCGTTTATCCCACAGGCCTCTGTTCTGAGCCTTTCCTCTCTCCTCCTCTTGCTCAACCCTTTTGAATATGGGGAAAGCTTTTGTTTTAAATTGTGTCATTTCTTATTTTACTTTAATTACAGGCAAATGTAGAAAATAACCTCTTTGCCTTGCAGGGATTCTTTGGGGGATGTAGATAATGGAGGAACTCCAAATTTCAATTGGACCCAGAACTAACTGATCCTTTTTTTCAGTTGAGATTTAAGATGGCTTCAACTGCTGGAATACAGCATCTTTGGCTTTTTCTTCAGGCAGGTTTTAGGATGCAGTTTGCTTCTGAAGTAGAGATTTATCCTGTGTGATCTGCACTTGCTAATCTGCCATTTAGGTGAAGGAGCTCTTATTTAATAAAAGAGAGGAGAAGAAATTGTCAAAACCTGTTATAGTATATTGAGTCAGAAGTGTATTTTGGGAAGCATTTCCAATTTAGGTGTGGTTTCATTGTTCAAGGTAAAAAGAATACATTGTTTATTCATCAAAAAAGTATTTCCCAAAATTAATACGTATTGGCATTTGTTAAAAAGATTTTGAGTTCACTGACTCTCAGAGTTTGAGTTGGTTAGTGAGTCCGGAGAACCTTTTTTTGCAGCTTGTTTGATCATTATGAACCAACATACAACTGCTAGATACAGTCACGCCCCCAAAGATATGATTTCTGGAAGACCCTTTGCTTCCTACAAACCCTTGAGAATATATCGGTCTCCTAAATAATAGTTAGGAAGCTGGTCACCTGCTCAAAAAATCAACACTTATCTAATCAGTTAATCAAAGTCATGCATTTACTTCTTGTATGGTCAGTAGTGTATGTCTTTGATTTTTGTTCACAGGGTAGAATTTACTTTTGCATGTTGGTCACTGTCAGTTTGTCTGTTTTCGATTTTAAACTGCTGGAGGGAAGGAGCGTTTGTTTAACTTGGTAAAGTACAGCACCCAGCAAAACCATTTGTGCCATTTGAGGACAATGACTTCCCCTGCCAGTGACTTTTCTTAAGGAGACCGACCCTGGCTCGGGCCTCTCCTCTCTCCCTGTCTTGCCAATGAGGCATCAGTTGAGTGGCCATGAGAGCGTCTCAGCAGGGGCCCAGAAGGAGGTGACACTAGATCTCAGTAACTAGAAATTTTCATTTTGTGAACAAAACCTGTGTGCTTGGAATTGTAGTTCAAAACTGCTTCAGCACTTTCCAAGATGCAGCGTTATTCCCCTTCGAGTCATTGCAATAGAGGCAAGCTTCCAGTAGGCTTGAATAGCGACCCCAGCACTGGGCTTAGATTGTAAGCTTCTTGGGGTCAAGGAATATGCCTTGCCCTTCTCTGGCACTTTTCCAAACGCTTAGCGCAGTGACTTGCACTTAGATCCTCAGCACGTGCCATCATTACTACTCTTGTCCTGTAGACCTTTTACAATGCTCTGCACACAGTAAGCGTTCAATAAATACCACTGACTGGTGAATTAATTTAATTCCTTGAGGACGAAATCAGAGAAAGAGCCAAAATTTATAGGCTGTCGGCTACTGCTCCTTGAAATTCTCCCCGATAGATCGGAATCCAAAATAATTTATGACTTTTAAATCTTGGTAGATTTGGTGGACTTGGAAGAGAAATCAGGGCTCCCGCAATCTGTTATGTTTATTGAGCACCTACTGTGTGCAGGGCACTGTATTAAGCCCTGGGAGAGTATAGTGGAATTAGTAGACATGATCCCGGCCATCAAAAAGCATTTAGTCTAATGCGGAACTATTAAATAGATTACAGATGGGGAAGAGTGAAAGAGAATAAAGATATGTACCTGAGTGCTATGGATAAGGGAATACCCGAGGGTTTATTTGGTGGGGCAGTGCTAAAGTGGAAGTTGGTGAAAAAATAAGGTGGAAAGGTCAATCAATCTATCAACCAATGGTATTTATTGAGCGCTAACTGTGTGCAGAGCACTGTACTAGAAGCTTGGGAGAGTATAATATCTCCTAAGCTTTTAGTGCTGTGCTCTGCACACAGTAAGCATTCAGTAATTACGAATGACTGATTGATGGATTGATACAAGTGAGTAGGTAGACACAGTCCTTGCCCATAGGGAGCTTTTGAGATTAATGCTAAGGAGGCATTTTAAATTGTTATTCCTTTGGGAGGAGAAGAACACACATTATTCTTCCAAAAATGGAAAGGTACATTGGCTACAACCCATGTTACTAATACTTGCAAAGTTTTTTTAAAAATGTAAATATCTTTTGGCCCAGCACTGGTAATGACTTTAGGTCTTACTGGACCAGCTTTTATTTCCCCTTTAGGCTGTTTGGGAGTTTTTCACATGTTGTTTCATACAGGATTCTTTAGAATGTTTTGGTTCTTGGGAGAATTGTTTTCAATTTGTGTTGTCCTCTCCCATAGGCAGTACATTTCTTGGAACCAAGGTCCTTTTCTGTTTCTGTTTTTGGTATATTTTCCTCAATGTTCAGTTGGATAAGTGGTTTTAAAAGGTTGCTTGTTTCAAATGCCAATTTTTCTTTTCCTGTTGTATAGCTTCAGCATTCTCAAAGTGTACATGGCAGAAACCCTTCAGAAAAACCCCACCTTTGTTCACTCTGTTTGCACCTTTTAATAAATGATATGATTTCTTGCCAAGTGTAAATCAAAGGGCAGTCGGTCCCCTCCTGAAGTGGGTTGTCAGGTTTAGATTGTTTTGCTGGGGAATTAGGGACAATATGCATCTTTCTGAATAGCACACGGAATATTGTCGGAAGAAACAGTTGCAAAGTGGTTTAGTGGATAGAGCACAGGCCTGGGCGTCAGAGGGACCTGGGTTCTAATTCTGGTTCCACCACGTCTGCTGTGTGACCTTGGGCAAGTCACATAACTTCTCTGGGCCTCAGTTACCTCATCTGTAAAATGGGGGTTAAGAATGTGAGCCCCATGTGGGACTGGAACTGTGTCCAATCTGATTAACTTGCATCTACCCCAGTGCTTAGAACAGTGGTTGGCACATAGTAAGTGCTGAACAAGTACCATAATTACTATTATGTACCATGGGTCAAGATGTGAGTGCCGCAGGACACTTAACATGGGCTCTTTCGAGATCGCAAGGGGCCCTGCTTTATAGGAGAATGAACGGGTTTTTTTTTTAATCATGCAGAATTTGTGATTTGTGGCTTGTCATTCAGTAAGTGTCAAGATAATAACCCTTTATTTTATTTGCAGGTGCAATCAGTTCTTCCACACTATTGGTTTTCATTACACAATTTGGATAGAGCACCTTTGAAGAATTAAGACATGCTCTTCACACAACATGCATGTGTCTGGATAGAATGCGACTTACAAGCCTAAAAGTAGCTGCCGCATCAGGAGATAGAGTTGTGCATAGCTGCGAGGTGTCAGTCGAGGTGCAGGTTCTGTAATGCAGTTTTTCTGTGACACGAGGTCTGAGAACGCAACCCTTGCGTTGCAGGAGTACCGATTGAATCGCTCAGGCTCATGGCCTTCGGGGTGATAAACAGAAGGCGGCATAATGGACTTCAGCAGCTTTCGTCGTTAGCAGCAACAGGTAGAACTTTCCTCGGGCCAGTAAAGTCCTCAAAGTTTATTGTAGATGAAAGCACATTGGAGAGTGTCCTCACCTGCTCAGTCGTCAGGCTTCTTGAGAGTTTGGATTTAACCAGTGCCGTGGGACAGCTTCTTAACGAAACGGTCCAGGCCCAGAACAGCACATATGGAACTGGGACCAGTACCTTGTTGTTTCTGGCTGGGGCCTGGAGCAACGCGGCCCTGGAATGCCTCCGGCAAGACATTCCCGCCCCCGTGATCGTGGCAGTGATGTCGGAGGGACTCCGCTCCTGCAGTGAAGAAATAAGATCCCTTCAGGTGACTGTACGAGATGTGCGGAGCAATGTGGAATCCACAGAGAGAAGGCCAGTTCTCCAAACACCCAGCAGAGTTCCGATGCTTCTTGGACCCACGGTTACAGACCGTAGTTTGTCAGAGAAAGGGACCCAGGCAGGGGAGTCTTCCCCACAGCCACCGGCCACTTGCAGTTTTGACAGACTGCGGAAAACCCCTTGCAGGACTTCACACTTGCTCCTTCAGAGTGGTGCCGGGGATAAAGAAGTCTGTGCTGAAAGCAATTTCCAAAGTGCAGGGAGGACGTTGCTCCCAGACCTTTCCAGAAGGAAACCAAGACTAACTCACAGTAGACACTTTAGCAGGGAAACTCACCGCCGTCATCCGACTTACCAACCAGACGGACCTCTAGAGCCACACAGCGGGGCGGCAACCAGCTTTAGTGACTGTGATGATCTGGGGCAGCTTGCAGCGGCTCTTAGCCACGGAGACCAAGGCAGTATGAAATTAGCGGAAGCAGCGGTCAGATGCCAACGCGGGGCTGTGGCGGTGAGGCCCGGAGGCGGCACCAGACCGTTTTCATTTGACATTTCACGCATTGTCACCTGCTGTTTGCCCGGTGCCCCGGAGTCCCGGTCTTGTGTCCGTTCAGGATTCGGGACACTAGTGTCGACTGCTGTCGCGGCAGCGATTATGAGGCTTCGGGGTCGGCTTCTCCGGGTCGTCCTCTTGGACGGCGACCTCACCGAGAGTTACCGCCACCTGGGGTTTAATCGGTCTGGAAACGTGAAGACTGTTTGGGAAAGCGGGAGGCGGCACCAGGACAGCGCAGAGCCGTGGACCAACCGGGCGCTGGAAGTACTACTACATTACAGTGTGAACCTAGTTCTGGTACGAGGTGGTATCTGTGAAACTCTGATGGAAAGGTGTCTGTCCAGTGACCAAGTGATCATTGGCTCGGTGGCTCAGAATGTGTTGCAGGCTTTTGCGGAGGTAACGGGAGGCTTGGTGGTGTCTTATATCACACAGGTGGGTCCGGAGTGCGTGGGCAGCGGCGTCTGCGTGCACCTCTGGAGGACGGAGTCAGTGGCCGTGGAGGAATGGGGTGGCAGGGTGGCCGCCTTGTTCACGGCCGAAGGGATTTCTCTGGTAACCGTGGTGCTCGGGGGTCCCGTCACAGCCCAGATGCAAACCAAGGAAGATCGGTTCTGGACCTGCACTCACCGCCTCCACTGGGCTCTGGTCGATCAGAAGGTCTTCCTCGGAGGTGGGGCGGTTGAGTTCTTGTGCCTTAGTCACCTGCAGGAGCTTGAAGAGCGGTCTTTGAGAAACGGAGACCAACACAATTTGGGATGGCGTCCTAATGCTTCCTCCTGGCAGGCCTCATCCATAGCCCTGTATAGGCCTGTCGTGCTCAGATCACTGGCAAATGGGTGGCACGATTACCTCACAGCTATCATGTGTAACGCAGCTAGTTTCCCCTCTGAGTTTGAAGCCCGCACGTTCATCGACCACCATCTCCAAAAAGCCACGGGCCACAGGTCTCCATTATCTTACGTTCGGAGTCATTACGGCCAGCTGATTAGCGGAGCGTTTCAATCTGGGATTCTGGGTGAACTGGGGGAGCTGGGGAGGGTTTACGACAACGTCACCCCAAAGTTGGAAGCCTGGCGCAGAGCCCTGGACTTGGTGCTCTTGGTGCTCCAGACCGACACAGAAATTATCTCCGGGCTTGAGAGCGCACAATTAAATTCACCGGCGTCGGTGGAATTTTTGTTCTTGTAGTTTTGCCTGATTATAAGCCCTTGGAAAATAGTTATTTGTAAAGAGTCCATCCCATATCAGAATCCAGGACCCTCTCCAAAGAATCTTTAAGAAAACAAACGATCCAGAGGAAAACAATCCACATCTTCAGTTGGACCTGGAAGTGAGAAGGAAGAGTAGGTACTTTTTTTGGGGGGGTGAGGGGGAGAGACGGTGCTTCTTAAAAAGAAACTATCGACATTAAGGACAGAATCTCAGGATGTTAAAAGAACTCAGCCTCAGCACAGAGGCTGAGTTACTTTGGCAGAATTCCTGAAAAATGCAAGCACTTTCCCAGGACTTTGGTTAAGGGAAAAAACGAAATACTTCCAGGTAGCAATGTGGTCTCTAGGGTAGCTAACTGGAAGGCTATTATTGCTGAGGCACTGGAACAGGAAGAGGAATTTGATTTTTAAGCTCATTTGGATGGGAAAAAATACATTCATGCAGGATGTCAAGTAAAAGGAATTGCTGTTCATCATCATCTTCCACATAGCTTTGCGGCGTCTTGCCGAGACCGTGGGTTCAACCTCATTGTGTCTTCTTTGTGCAAGGCTGAATAGCCTGGAAATGTAGATGGGTGGTCGAAGTGGTGCTTGCTGGCAGGGAATCATTGGGGCCTTAGAGGGAAGAATCCAGGTCTGGGAGTGAGAGGACCTGACTTCTCATCTCGGTTCTGTCACTTACCTGCTGGGTGGCCTTGAGTAAGGCACATAAGTTTTCCGGACCGCAGTTTCTTCATCTGTAAAATGGAGATTCAATACCTGTTTTTTTAATATCATTATTATTATTACTGCTCCTACTACTACTAATAATTATATTTAAGTGCTTACTGTGTGTCAAGCACTGGGAAAGATATAAGTTAAGTAGGTTGGATGGTCCCTGTCCCACTTGGGGCTCACAGTCTAAGTAGGAGGGCGAAACAGGTGTCAAATCCTGATTTTTCAGTTGAGGAAACAGGCACAGAGAAGTTAAGCACTTACCCAAGGTCACAATGCAAGACATTGGCAGGGCTGAGATTGGAACCTAGGTCCTCTGACTCCCAGGCCCATGCTCTTTCCCCTATGACTTCCTGCTTCTCCCTGCTACTTAGACAGAGAGCCTCTACCTAATTGTCTTGTATCTACCCCAGCACTTAGTAGAGTGCTTGGCACATAATGAATGCTAAACAGATACCAAAGTTATTATTACTATTAGGGAAGGGGAGCACATTTTTCGCCTGTGTTAGTCTTTTGCCTATGGTTGCACCCAAAAATGCCTAAAGCTTCTGAAGAGTGTATCGACTTTTAGTAAAATGCCAATTACTAAATTCATTTTCAGCAGTGTTCATAGTAAAAGTGTTCAGTCAATTCTCAGCCATTCGGAAGAGAGGAATCTGTTTACTGATTACCCAAACGGTGACTTTCCTACCCTCCTCTGTTCTCAGAGTAGTGCTGCTCAGTCCGCCGATGCTGATTGAAAACAAAAATTCCCATCGTCACATCCCCCTACTGTTGTCTGGATAGCAAACTGTTAAGCCCCAGCAACAATCGGTGGAACTTCTTCCAGTTGTTAAGTTTGGCCTGGTGCGGAAATGGGCACTTGCAGAAACTTTGCCCAGTGCAACCTCAAAATAGAAAAAATATGATTTCAGTGATTCATCGATCACATTTATTGTGCACTCTCTGTGTGCAGAGTACTGTACTAAGAGCTGGGGGGAGTATGGTATAACAGAGTTGGTAGACATGTTCCCTGCTCAAAACAAGCTTTAGAGTCTAGAGGGGAAGACAGACATAAGTATAAATAAATTACAGATATGTGCATAAGTGCTGTGGGACTGAGGAAGGGGTGAAAAAATGGGAACAGATCCAAGTGTAAGGGTGATGCAGAAGGGAGTGGGAGAAGAGGAAATGAGGGTTTAGTCAGGGGAGGCCTCGTGGAGAAGATGTGCCTTCAGGAAGGCTTGGAAGGTGGGAAGAGTAATTGGCTGTGGGATAGAAGGAGGTAGGGCATTCCAGACCAGTGGCAGGACGTAGGCGAGAGGTCGGCAGCTAGATAGATGATAGCAAGGTACAAGACTTCAAAAGCATCCAAGCAGCTATTTTGTGAGGGAACTGCTAATAAACTATTTTAAAATGAAGCATACTTTGTCTCTTTTTTGGTATTGTTACCTCTTGGCTTTTTTTTTAACTCATTTACACTCATTCGATATTGGAAAGTATTTCTTCTGCAGAGTATGTACCACAAAATGCTGTATTTGGAGAAGAATGAGGATGTCCATTTGGTAAGCCCTAATTACAACTTTCTGTGATTGGGTAATAGCATCATATGTCTCTGATTTTATTGTTGATTAATTTCCTATCATATCGTCCTGTAATACTCTCGTCTCTGTGGCCAAAATAATGTGAAACGGCTGAAATTGAAAGCAGTGGAAGTCTGGAAACTTGGCCTTGATTTCTGGGAAAAAGCATTCTTGATCTCCGGGT
This sequence comes from Ornithorhynchus anatinus, assembly GCF_004115215.2. Lineage (NCBI taxonomy): Eukaryota > Metazoa > Chordata > Mammalia > Monotremata > Ornithorhynchidae > Ornithorhynchus > Ornithorhynchus anatinus. Next base: position 54,055,974 of record NC_041739.1, read on the forward strand.
TGCTGCTGAAACTTTTACTTAGAGCAGTTGGGATTGATTGATGCTAACAATCCAGAGGAAACATGCATTTCCATCAAAATTTGCACTTAACCAAGTTGTCATCTTTTGGGAGAATGTGAAGGAGTTGCCTGTTCCCAGTTGACTTTGGGGATTCAGTGTCCTTAAAAAAGAAAGCAGTGTGTGATTTATCTGAGGGAAGGCCAAGCTGGGGAGCAAATCTTGGCAGAGGTGAGATGAGCAAATGCAGTTATTAAGTTTCACATATGTATATACAATACGTATTTTGCACTAAAAGCCAAAAAGAAAAATAGAAGTTTCTCTCTTGTCCCACACACTTCTTGTTATACTCCCTCATCCCACTTGGACTTCTTCAAGAGCATGGGACTGGGAGTCTGAAGGTCGTGGGTTCTAATCCCAGCTCCGCCACTTGTCTGTGTGACCCTGGGCAAGTCACTTCACTTCTCTGTGCCTCAGTTACCTCATCTGTAAAATGGGGATTGAGCCTGTGAGCCCCACGTGGGACAGGGACTGTGTCCAACCCAATTTGCTTGTATTCATCCCAGTGCTTAGTAAAGTGCCTGGCACATAGTGAACGCTTAACAAATACCATAATTATCATTATTATTATTACCAGTTGCTTTTGAACTACTTAAATTTCTCATATGAACTTGAATTTTAAAACAGGGAAATGTGATATGCCTTTCGTGTATGTCTTTATCTTTTGGAGTCTGTGTTCCTTGTTGTCTGTCTCTGTGGTCACAGCAGAGCTTGATGTGTTTTGCAGATGATATGTAAATCAAGGATTATTCACGGATTATCTGTCGCCAAGGACTCCAGGATCTTTCAGCAAGAGAAGCAAGGGGGGCTTAGTCTTCTGCGTTCTCTGGATCCATTTTTGAGTAGTATGCAGTCGGGGTGGCGGGAGGGAAGTGGAAAGGGAGGCAGCAGGCAAGGCAGAACATTAAACTGGTGGAGGCGACGAGAGCTGTTCCGTTCACCGTGAAGAGAAGGGAACCCCACGCATCCAAATTGGCACTAATTTTATTGGTGTCCTGCCTCGGACCACTTCGGTTTCCTTCCTTCCTCCCCTGTTTGTGGTCTTGATACAACCTGGGTCAGTGTCAACTGAACAACAGTCATAAGTCATGGCTCTGTGGTTAATGGACGCAGTTTACAGGATGAGACTACCCACTTAGTACCTGCTTTGAGCGGGAAGGTATTTGTGGCCTATGACTTAACCATTTTCTCATTATGCTCCAGAATATCCCATGGATTTAGGATTATGCTGTTTTTCACAGAAAGCTTTCTTAAAAGCAATCCATTTGGGTGAAATGTTTGGAATGTCCTAAACAAATATCCCTAGAGACACCCTATATTTCCATTTTTAATTGAAGAAATGTTTCTCTTTTCCTCTGTGCTCACACTCCTTCCATCTGGTGGTAAAATAGGGTGGCTTTTTTGGTGGGTGTAAAGTCTTTCAGGCATCCGTATTCTTCTGAATGTGAACATAGGGTATTTTGAACAATGCCACGATTGTCCCAGGAAGCTGCAATCACTGCTAAATCTCTGTCACTGAACCAATAGCAACAGTGCCTAGTTTCACTACCACTCCTGTCTCCTTCCCATTCATTGTCATATTTATTGAGCTCTTACTCTGTGCATAGTACTGTACTAAGTGCTTGGAAAGTACAGTTGAGCAGTGAAGGGACAATCCCTGCCAACACCGGGCTCCATTCAGGCACATCTCATAGACCATGACCAGGTTTTGTCTTATTTTCGTTGACTTGGTAAAGTCTCTAGTGACTAATGTTTTACCACCTTCCTAAATCGTCAGAAAGCCTTTAAATCAATATACTATCACTCCTCTCTGGATCCCCTTGTAATCTAAATTTCTGTCACATTGCCCTCTCTCGGTTCGCTTTCTACTTCACGATCTACTAGATGGTACGCTCCTTCAGGCCAGGGATCATGGCTACCAACTCTACCGTTTTCTCCTGAGAGTTTAGGACAGTACCAGTAACTGTTCAGTAAACATGATTGATTGATACCTCCATGAACCTCCTTCAGCAGATCTGCCCACCTTCTTTCCATCTAACGCCCCCCCCAAATTAGTTGCTGAGATAACTGCTCTTTTCTTTTTATTTTCCTTCTAAGTTGGAGCTCTCATCCACGGTCATGACTCTTGTTCCTACCTTTGTCCTCCTGATCTCTCTCCGCTTTCTCCAGTTGCACATCTTATATCTCTTGGATTTCCTGACACCACTTTAGACAGAACATCGTAAAAACCGACTTCCTCCCAATCGATCCATCAATAGTATTTGGTTAGGGCTTACTCGGGGCTGAGCACTGTACTAAGTAGTATAATAGAATTAGTAAACATGATCCCTGCTCTCAAGAGGCTTTCAGTCTAGTGGGGAGATGGACCCTAATAATTTTTGGCTAGGAAGAGGGAATAAAGGGTTATGTTGATGAGTTATATCATAGCAGGCAGAGAGAGCCAAAGTCTCTCTCTAAAATAAAGCCGGTTATCTCAAGTCGACGCAGAAAGTTGCCTGAGGGAGACAAATTCAACCCCAAAGGGGAAACTCTTCTTGCTTTTGGTCGGTAGGTGGCAAACTTCCACCTGATTTAATCTTCCATCGCTGAATTTGAAAGCTAAACCTTGTGTTTTTGGAAGAGTTGAGGCCATTTTGATAACAAATTACTAGCACTAATAAGTAAACTTCTCCTAGGGAGTTCAGCCTAGAAGAAAATTGACTTTCCAAGGTCATTATCCCTTTCATTTCAGTTGTCCTCGGATGTCTGTGGGCCTTTCTTCTCCGATGGCAGAAGTGCTGTTCATTCTCACATTGCTCTTCAGGAAAGGTGAAACTGTAAAGAACAGACATTCAGATCCCACTCATCCTTTTAGGTAAGTTAGTAAGTTACTGAAGCCTCGGTTGACACCTCAGTCCAGATGATGAACAGAGTATGTTTGTGTGGTCTCTGCCTGTGCTTTTTACATGCTTAGGTGAATATTAGGAGAACGCCCATCTGCACCCTTGGGCCTCTGCCCTCTTGCCCCCAATCAGTGGTATTTTTTCAGCATTTATGGTGTCCAGAGTATTATGCTAAGTGTTTGGGAGAGTACAGTGTAACAGTTGCCAAGACATGTCTCCTGCCCACAAGTAACTTACAGTCGTGAGTGTTCTACAGTCTACAATACTTACGGATATGTACATTAGTGCTGGGGGAGGAGGATAGTGTGAATATCAAGTACTCAGAGGACACAGATCCAAGTGCAAGAGCAACACAGGAGGGAAAGGGAGCAAGGGAAGTGATTTAGAAGGAGAAGGCAGCATGGAGATGAGATTTTAATAAGGGTTTGAAGAGTCAGTATCGGGCCTCCTGTTCCTTCAGCAGTGCCGACCCTTCCCTTCTTCCTCCATTCCACTCCCCTCTGCCCCAGATCCTGCTCTTCCCTCCTAAGTGGTTCAGCTTTCCCATCCAGTCACCCATGGGAGCTACCTCTGAGCCGATGAGAGCGCTCGGCAGTGACCCTGACGGAAGCAACGTCAATGTTCCGTGCATATATCGAGATGGCACTATACCCCTCCCGGGAATTTGGTAAGCCCTCTTGCTTTCCTCTGTTACCACAAAGATCTCATTTAGAGGACTACAGCAGAAAATATACCCCCTAGAAGTGATCCTGCTGACTGACAGGGTACAGCTAAGGCTGGCTTCAGAAGATGGTGGCAGAAGTATCCAACCCAAGTTGGCAGTGGTGCCTTGGGGACAGGGGCCGGGGGTGGATTGCAATGGCTAAAAAATGGGGGAACCTCTGTAGGTTTAGAGACTAATATATGATGTCATCACTTGACATAAATCAATGACATCATATGAAAAAGGAGGGGACAGGAGGTACTTCTTGCCCCTTTGATAAATAATAATAATAATAATAATGTTGGTATTTGTTAAGCGCTTACTATGTGCAGAGCACAACATGGCCTAGTGGAGAGAGCATGGGCCTGGGAGTCAGAAGGAACCTGGATTCTAATCCCGGCTCTACCACTTGTGTGCTGTGTGACCTTGGGCAAGTCACTCCACTTCTTTATACCTCAGTTCCCTCATCTGCAAAATAAGGATTGGATACCTATTATCCCTCCTATTTAGACTAAAAAACCCCATGTGATAAGCTTGCATCTACCCCAGCACATATTAGAGTGCTTGGCACAGAGTAAGCACTTAACAAATACCGCAGTTATTATTATTGTATTTCCCTATCTCAGAGCCTGGGTCCAGCTGACTCAGTACAACAGCTTCTCCATCTTTTCAGTCATTCCATCAGTCAAATCAGTGGTATTTATTGAAATTCCTTTCTTGTATCTAGACTCTACCAAGAGATGCATAGTGCTTCAAGAACTAAAGAACTGTTTAATTCAGGACAAACCCCCAGGAGAGCCTTAATTACTTCTAACTGGGATTGATTTTGCTCTGACAGCAACCCAGCCCTCTGGCCTCAAAATCCAACATGGAATGTGGGGAATGATGAGGGCAGGGAGGCGCTTGCCTGGGCCAGGGTAAATGATGCTGTGATCCCAGCCCTGAACAACTTGTATTCCTAATGTGTTTGTGCATGTCTGGGCATAAAACCTCGGACATTCTGGAATAGAAAACCCTCGCTCAGACCTAGGATTACTTCTCTGCCTCATTCCTTGCTTTGGGGGATGTTTCCTTTCCCCTTTTCCTTTGCCATTTTTCTTGGCTGTTTTTGCGCTGCAAGTCAACTTTTCCAGCGCGTCTTACCTGATGAGGTAAAGAAGATTCTTTGTCCACCGTTTCCAGGGGGCGAAGAGTAAGTCGGACATCTCGCAGTCTGCCGACATCACAGAGAGCAGGCCTTCTGTCTAAAAAAAGGAGACCAGCTTCCTGTCTAAACCTCAGGACGGGAGGTGGCTTACAGCTGCAGGGTGACACACTTCCCAATAGGTTTCCACTCGGCAGTAAACAGTGAGTGAAAAGCAGGGAGTCCTACGAATCCTAACACATCCTTTCTTACGGTTCCAATGAGGGGCAGAAATGAAGTCATATCGTTTTAGCTCAGGCTTCCACATGCTTATCTAGAGAGGTGCTTTCACTGGGGGAAAGCTGAGCTGCATCAGATATTTTTCTCCAGATTGAAAAGCATTGTGCTAGTTCATTCTGCAGTGTGGCTTGGTAGCTCGTTTGAGTCTGAAGGCCTGGAGTCCAGGTCTGGACTCCTTCTAACTAAGTAGAGCTTTGCATCCAGATGTAAAGGGAAAAAGAGGAAAACCCAGGAGGGTCCAGGGAGGAGCAAAAAAATGGGGAAGGGAAATAGGTTCAAAGAGGAAAGCCGAACATCAATTAGGGCTGTAGAGCGGGGCGGGAGGGGGCGGGGACTGGGGAGAAAGGGAAGGCTGAAAGGTGGTTAATGATAGAAGCATGCAAGTGACCACGGTTTCTGACTCTACAGAAGATCAAATAAGAAGGAAATAGGTTTGAATTGCAGTATGAGTGATTTGGATAGATAGAATGGAGCCCTTTCTGATTGTGCAGGTGTTCGCACCCTGGGAGTAGCTTCACTTCCCCTGAGAAATTTGATCTAATGGCTGGTTTAGCATTCTGCTGCCTGGAGGCTGGGCCTTAACTAGTTGACACTATTGAGGTCTCTAACATGAGACGCCCTGACTACTGTGTATTTTCTCTATTATAATAGACTTAATGTAATGCCGGCCACGATATTAATGCAGCCATCTTATCTTGTTCTTATTTTTAAGGTTGATTTTGTCACCCTCAATTCCACCAGGATAATTTCCTAAGTAATTAGTTTTAAAAGGCTAAGAAACCTCCCTTGATACTTTACTTAAGCTCCGCCACTGGGATAATTTCCCAAGTAATTACTTTTAAAACACTAAGAAAACTCCCTTGGTGCCCTACTTCAGCTCCACCATTTGGCTGCTGTGTGACCTTGGGCAAGTCACTGAACTTCTGCGCCTTAGTGTCCTCACGTGTAAAATGAGGTTAAAATCCTTGATCTCCCTCTATTTTAGAGTGTGAACTCCATGTGGTCCAGGCTTTGGATCTGATCTGCTTACCTTGAATTTACCCCCTTACTACAATGCTCAGTTCCTAGTAAGCGCTGAATAAATACCGCAGATAGAGCACAGGCCTGGGAGTCAGATGGACATGGGTTCTAATCCCAGCTCTGCCACTTGTCTGCTCTGTGACCTTGGGCAACTCACTTCATTTCTCTGTGCTTCGGTTCCCTCATCTGTACAGTGGAGATTAAGATTGTGAGCCCCATGTCAGACAAGGGACTGTGTCCAACCCGATTAGCTCGTATCTACCCCAGCGCTTAGAACAGTGTCTAGCACATAGTAAGCGCTTAACAAATACTATTATTTTATTTTATTACTGTTATATTGTTTTCTTTACTGGCTGTTTCATGTTACCAAACTCAACCTCCTCATAGAAATAGCCCTCCAACCACATACCATGTATCAACATATTCTTTCTGATAAACAATCAATCATATTTATCAAAATTTATTCGTAGCAGAGCACTGGACTAAGTGCATGGGAGAGTACAATACAAAAGAGTTGGTAGACACATTTCCTGCCCACGGGAAGCTTTTAATCTAGGCAGGGAGATGCTCCTACATCAACCCCAGTCGTTAGTTCAGTACCTGACAGATAGTAAACAGATTTTGTCCTGCTGGTTGGTTTTGTTTATTCTGTGCAAATCCACCCTCGTACAGTGGTCATCATGCTTTATCTTCTCGTGGCCTAACTAAAGGTCTGGCTGCTTCATTCTTAGAATCTATTTCCCATCATTCCTACTACCCATAAGCTTGGAGATGCCATTAAGAGAAAAGAAAGGGCTTTTAGGTGAATTTTATACTCCTTTACTCTCTTTGCCTGCACCGGCAGCATGTCACCTAAATCAGTCCATCAATCTGATATTTATTAAGTGCTTACTGTACTGTACTAAGCGCTTGGAAGAATGCAAAAGAGTAAGTAGACATGATCCCTGCCTGCAAGGAGTTTGCAATCTAGTGGGGAGCTTGGAAGGAACTTACAATCTGCCAGATAAGTGAGAGGAAGTCTCTAGTTCACCATATAAAACCAAGTATTAGGAGTTCTGGAAAGAGTCATGTGGGAAAACAGGCAGGTTTAGAGGGAATAGAGCCAATTAGGGACAATCACTTGTAGTTACAATAATTATAATTGTGCTATTTGAGAGCTTACTATGTGCCAAGCACTATACTAATCACTGCGGTAGAAGGTAATCGAGACACACATGGGGCTCACATTTCAAGTAGGAGGGAGAACAGTATTTCTGTACATAGCAACACTAACTCATAAACACCTCCTTCTTCCTCCGATCAGTAAACTATTTTAATGTCTATCACCCCTTCTAGATTAAAAGATCTCCCCAGCAAAGACTGTGTCCTCTAACTCCATTGTTCTCTCCAGAGCATTTAGTACAGTGCTTTGTACACAGTAGGGACCCTAAATGCAAATGATTGACTAGGAAGGAAATTCAGATAAATTCTTCAGGAAAGGTAATCTTTTCAGGAGAATTGATGCTAATGCTAATTGATGCTAGAGAAGCAGCATGGCTCAGTGGAAAGAGCCCGAGCTTGGGAGTCAGGGTCATGGGTCAGGGTCATGCTGTGAGCCCATTGTTGGGTAGGGATTGTCTCTATCTGTTGCCGAATTGTACTTTCCAAGTGCTTAGTACAGTGGTCTGCACACAGCAAGCTCTCAGTAAATACGATTGAATGAATGTATATTGAAGAGGTAATTTAGGGATTATGCTATTGACAAATCTCTCTCCTAGGAAACCTCACTCTAAGGAAAATTTACATTGCAGTATTCATTCCTTGTCCACTGCACAACCATTTTCCCAATCCCAAACCCATTCTGCCCAGACAGACCCAGTTGGTCAGAAGGACGTTCCCTAACTCCCCAGGAAGTGTTTATGTACAAATGTGAAACGAAGGCACGCTTTCAGAAGGATCTGAATGAACTCCTCAGATTAAACAAAACCTCAAGCCCCCATCTTTCTGGGTATTCAACCTCTTGATCAAATAGGTAACAATTTTCTAGAGTCAGGCTAAAATGAAAATACTGTGCTATCCACTACTAATTGAAAACTCTCAGGAGAGGAGAATCATCCTGACAAGAGCCTGAACAAAGGAAAGAGTGGGTTGGAAAGCCTAAAAACTTCCCCTGAACACAACCTTTTTTTTCTTTCCAGAGCAATGTCCAGTAATGCAAAACAGATGGGAAGAAGCAAGAAGCCCAGAAACCTCCTTCACGATTTTGATCCTACAGCCTCCTTGGATCCTAGCCAACCTCCGGAGATGAGATAGAGATGAGGGATATGCATGCAGAAGAAACCAGACAGCCTGCAACCTGAGTGTTAATGGGAAATGAAAACTCTTTTCTTGAGAGGTTATCCTAAACTCCTCTAAGACAGGTGTGGCTCACATGTATAAAACTGGGGGTCCTAACTCAGCTGCTTTCTGCTACCATGTGGTGGCTGAACAGCACTGCCATCAGCCAGCTGGAGGGCGATTCTGTTTTGCGTCACCCCCACCTCCTCAGTAAAACCTCTGGATATGAAATAGACTCGGTGTCCGGATTGCCGTGGGGGCGTCCAAACAAAACCAAGGTGAATCATCCACTCCGGGGGAGGCTCCAGGAACCCAAGACGAAGAGGATTTGTAGCAGAGGGTGAAGAGAGGTCACCTCCAACCAAACTGAGGGGTACTGGAGGGGCCCCCAAATATTGCTGCACTGGATGCCTGAAAGGGAGGCAGCGTCTGGGCCAGCCCAAGAATGACCCTGACCCACAGCCTGGTGGCAGCCAGCCTGACTCCGGGGGACTTGGTCCCAGAGCCCCCAGTGGGAGAGCTTCTTCCAAAGCAGAGGCTGACCCTCAGCCTGGGATCACAACAACCTTCAGAGGTCAGTAAACCAGAATTTCCATTACCATTAGCATCAACAGCTGGATAGAAACCTGGGGGTAGCTAGCTCCCCCCTGGGCTCCATGCCCTCTGTTCTGGTCATTATCTGGGGAACAGGGTTACAGGCCTCAAAACCCCTTCTGTGATAGGTCCAGCTCTCACAGCCATAAAGAAGCTTGAACACCTCAGCCATGTAAACTTTCAGTTTGGTATGAAACTTGATACCCTCTGGATGCCAAATTTCAGGTCGTATATATGAAATGATAACTATGAGGCAAGTGCCGGGCTAAGTGTTTGGAAAGTTAGAAGTTAACCAGATCAGGCACTGTCCCTTTACCACATGGGATTCTGAATTTTTTACAGGTGAGGAAACTGAGGTCAAGGCAGGGTGACTTGACCAAGCTGTCACTTTAAGCCAGATACAGAGCTGGGATTAGAAACCAGTCTCCTGACTCCCAGTTCTGTGCATTTTTCACTGGGCCTGCTAACTTGCCAAACCCTATCTGGCAATTTCTGAAGACCTAGTTTTTAGTTCTTTCTTTATGATACTTGTTAGCACTTACTAGGTGGCAGGCATTATACAAAGCACTGGGTTTGCACAGAGTACATGTCCCACGTGGGGCTCACAATCTTAGCCCCTATTGTACAGATGAGTTAACTGAGGCACAGAGAAGTGAAGTGACTTGCCCAAGGTCATACAGCACACAAATTGCAGAGCCAGGATTAGAATTTATGTCCTTCTGATTCCCAGGCCTGTACTCTATCCACTAGGCCACGTTGTTTCTGACTTAGCTGATAGGCCAGTTCTTGGTCTGTGTTGGCATCATTTGTGGGTAATTTACCCAAGTTGCAAAGTGAAGTGTCAACATTAATTTCTTTGCTTCATTGGAAGTAGTTGCTTGTGTCTTGGGCTTTCTAGTCTGGTACAGAAAGCCTGGTTGACTTCAAGTTTATTACCAGCCTCTAACACTGTGCCAACGATGAAAAGATTTATCATCACGTATGTGTTTCCTTATGCCTCCAGCATTCGGTCACCAACACAGAGCAGTCCTAGGTGACCACCTCAGAACCTTTGATAAAGCTCATAATCTGTTGGTAGAAGAGTTTCACTGTGGATTGGAAGTAGATTCTAATACCAGCATCCAAGTTTCTTCTGGTACCCTCAAGCAAGGCAGCAAAGAATTGGTTGAATAGGTTTAACTTTGTTACTCCACTTGTTTTATTCCATAGGTTAGTTGGGAAGAAGTCTGAAAAGTTTCCACTCAATCCTACCAAATTTATAGGCTCTCCCACGATGGTGAATGTTGAGGGTGGCTAACTTTGCTTAATAGTTGCCAAACTACAAGTCTGTTGGTGATGTCAGGTCTGCAAATAATAATGAAAAATAATAATAACAAATAATTATGGGATTTGTTAAGGGCTTACTATGTGCCAAGCACTGTTCTATGAACTGGGGTGGATACGAGTTAATCAGGTTGAACACAGTCCCTGTCCCACATGGGGCTCACAGTCTAAGTAGGAGGAACAACAGGTATCAAGTTTCCATTTTACAGATGAGGAAACTGAGGCATTCATAAGTTAAGCGATTTGTCCAAGGTCACATAGGCAAGTGGCGAAGCCAGCATTGAAACCTGGGTCCCCTGACTCCCAATTCTGTTCTTCTTTGCACTAAGCCACGTGGCTTCCGTAATATAGTACAGAGCCCATTGTATTGCTCTCTGTGTCTTCTATGTTGCTCAAATCAGGTCTGGGGGCTATGTTTTGGCCTGAACACAAGTGGTGGAACCGGGATTAGAACCCATGACCTTCTGACTCCCAGGCCTGTGCTCTATCTACTATGCCATGCTGCTTCTCAGAATACAGTGACCTGACCAGCTTGTGGATGACCACCTCTTCTCCAGGCCAAGCTGACTGCATCCACACAAAGGTAGGGTCAGTGACTGGATGGCTCTACCAAATGGTGCTGGGGAAACGTGCTTATCAGCCATTGGTATTTATTGAGCGCTTACTATGTGCAGGACACTGTGCTAAGCACTTGGGAGAGTTCAGTTCAACAGAGCTGGTAGTTATGTTCCCCGCCCGCCCCGCCCCATAAGTGGAACAGTGTAATGAGAGAAATATATTAAAATAAATTTTGAATACGCATATGTGATATGGGGTTGAAGGTGGGGTGAATAGCGAGTGCTTAAGGGGTACAGATCCAAGTGAATAGGGCTGCAGAAGGGAGAGGGAGTAGGGGAAATGAGGATTAAGTCAAGGAAAGCCTCTTGGAGATCTTTTATAATCAGGCTTCGAAGGTGGGGAGAGTTGTAGTCTTTAGTATGTGAAGGGGAGGGGAGTTCCAGGTCGGAGGGAGGACATGTGTAAGGGGTCGGTAGTGAGACAGATGAGCTCCAAATACAGTGAGTAGGTTGGTGTTAAAAGAGCAAAGTGTGTGGGCTGGGTTGTAGTAGGAGATCAGTGAGGTAATTAAGAGCTGATTAAGTACTTTAAAGCTGATGACAAGAAGTTTCTGTTTAATGTGGAGGTGGATGAACAACTACTGGAGGTTCTTGAGGAATGGGGAGTGTTGGTTTGAATGTTTATTTAGAAAAATGATCTGGCAACAAAGTGAAGTAAAGACTGGAGTGGGGATAGAGACAGGAGGCAGGGAGGTCAGGGAGGGCCTGGGACAAGGCGGGATAAGGTAAGCCTTTGCCTCAGTGTAGTAGCATAGCAGAATGGGTAGAGAGGAAAGGATGGATTTTAGCGATGTTGTGAAGGTAAAACTGACAAGATTGGTGATAATTGATGTCAAATGAGAGAGATGAGTCGAAGATAATGCCAAGGTAACAGGCTTGTGAGATGGAGGATAGTGATGTTGTCTATAGTGATGGGAAAAGCAGGGGTAGGACAGAGTTTGGGTGGGAAGATAGTGACTTCTGTTTTAGACATATTCAGTTTGAGTTATCGGTGGAAAATCCAAGTACACATGTCCTGAAGCCAGGAGGAAATGTGAGAAATGTTCCTGTAAAGAAGGAGCGAGATCATGGCTGGAAAGGGAGATTTCGGAATTATCTGCGTAGGGATGGTAGTTGAAGCCATCCCATGGGAGTGAATAAATTCTCCAAGGGAATGAGTGTAGGTAGGGAATAGAAGGGGACTCAGAAGGAGCCACTGAAAAAGACTAAAAAAGAGCGGCCAGAGAAATAGGAAGAGAACCAGGAGAGGGCAGTGTCAGTGAAGCCACGGTTAGATGACATTTCCGGGGGACGTGGGTGGTCAGGTCACAGGGTCAAAGGCAGCTAAGAGAACGAGGATGATGAGAATGGAGTAGAGGCCATTGGATTTGGCAAGAAGGTCATGGGTGACCTTATAGTTTTCATGGAGTGAAGGAGGCAGAAGCAAGATTGGAGAGGGTAAAGGAGAGAATTAGAGGAGAGGAAGTGGAGGCCATGGGTGTAGACAACTCAAGGAGTTTGGAGGGGGAATGGTAGTAGGAAGATGGGGTGATAACTGGAGGGAGCCTTGGAGTCAAGGGAGGGTTTATTAGGCTAGGGGAAATATGACCAGCAATGTGGCTTAGTTGATAGAGCGTGGGCCTGGGAGTCAAAAAGACTTGGGTTCTAATCCTGGCTCCACCACTTGTCTGCTGTGAGACCTTGGGCAAGTCACAACTTCTCTGTGCCTCAGTTACCTCAGCTGTAAAACGGGAATTAATGCTTTGAGCCCCATGTGGGACAAGGACTCCGTCCAACCTGATTTCTTTGTATCCACCCAGTGCTTCGTACAGTGCCTGGCACATAATAAGCACTTAACAAATACCATCATTATTATTATTACCCTGGCTCCACCATTTGCCTACTGTGTAACTTTGGATAAGTCACTTAACTTCTCTGTTCCTCTGTTTCCTCATCTGTAAAATAGGGATTCAGTGCCTGTTCTTACTGCTACTTAGTCTATGGGCCCTATGTGGGACAGGGACAGTATATGAACAGATTCACTTGTGTCTACTGCAGCACTTAGAACAGTGTTTCATTCATTCATTCAATAGTATTTATTGAGCACTTACTGTGTGCAGAGCACTGTACTAAGTGCTTGGAAAGTACAGTTTGGCAACAGAGACAATCCCTACCCAGCAACGGGCTCATAGTCTAGAAGTGTTTGACACATAGTAAGTGCTTAACAAATAAAATAATGATAATAATAATAATGAGCATGTTTGAAAGCAGTGTGGAAGTAACTATTGGAAAGTGAGCAGTTGAGGATGGGAAGAAGGGAGAAGACTTGTTTAGATTGGTGTGAAGGGATGGGGCTGGAAGCACAGGTGGAGGGCTGTAGATTTTGAGAAGAGGTGGGAGATGGCCTCTTGAGATACTGTTGGGAAAAACAGGAGTGTCAAAGACAAGCCAGGAGGAGGGAGGGAGCCAGAAAAGAGCAGAGGAGAGTTTAGATCCGAGTGTAAAGTTTGAAGATCACAACTCTGAAGAGGCCACTTTTCAGGCGAGAGGGTTTCTGGAGCCCATCTGGAAAAGCCCCCGGGTGCCACAAAATTATCTGGATCTTATCCAGAAAACCCCAACCCCAAAGAACTGTCAAGTGGAAGGTTTGGAGCAGATGTGGAAGCTTCATATTTCTTTATAGTCACATTCATTCTCTTTCTTCCCTCCCCCCACTAGATCATAAGCTCCTTGAGGGCAGGGATTGTGCCTGGTAGTGCTATTGTACCATCCCAGGTTAGATAGTGTTCCTGGTATGTGGGGGGAAAAGCCTGAATATTTTTACCCACTGTTAAAATGTCTTGACGAACATGACCAGCTGGGTCCACTGAACTGGCAGAGAATAAGATGCTGACTTGTTTTTTTAAGCTTTGGAAGAAGTTATACTATTTAACTCCATCCTATTATAGTGAAAATGTTTTAGAAGCCATGAGCAAAAGAGAGTGAGAACGAGAATTGGTCTAAAGTTTTTGTTATTTAAGAATTTAACTTTTTCGGCTAAAGGAATTCTGGAATGTCTCAATTTTCTTTTCCCTCATGCAGAATAATCTTCCATGTGTAAGCACTGTCTCATATCCTGGTAATTGTGGGCCCTAGTGAACACTCCTCATATCATATGTCCTTTATTAATGTTGGCCCTCGAGATAAAACCGGCAATCCAGAGGGTTACATAGCCCACAGTGTTTTAGGGGGGAAAAAAAGCTCTTTGCCAATTCAAGGAGATCCAAAAACCTGAGCAATAATGCTTCCTCGAGGAGGAAGGAGAGATTTTATTCAGATGGGAGCATTAAGTAATGTGAATGAATGCTAACTGAAATTTGCAACAAGTTAGTCCAGCTCTGAAACCACGTAGGTCTATTCGTGTGTATTCTTGTCATAAATATTTACCCCTCTTATCTTCCAGATAAAATTAAAATCCAAACAATGGATCCCTTGTTTGGATGTGATTGTGAACTGTAGAATTTTTATATTGCTGAGATCATTATCAAAAGAGGGACATATTGCTTCTAACGCATGCAATTCTGTGTTGTAGGATATCGTCATTTAAAGCCAATTAGACCGAGCCCAAGCCTTGTAAGTCAGATGACCTTGACACAGATGATCAGATAAGAACACAAGACCGCTACTTCTGGGTGACACCAGCATTCTGTCCTTGATCATGGCAGCCAAATGGTAGGAGGAGCTCTGTGATAGTTGTCCTATTTGCTTGTTGATAAATATGTAGTTTGGTGCAATGGTATTTATTGAGCACTTGGTGCTGAGTACTGTGCTGAGGACTTGGAAGTGTACAAGAGACTAAGAGGACACAATCCCTGCTGTCAAGAAGCTTAAAATCTAGAGGCAGAGACCAACACTGCAATTACAGGTAGGGGAAGCAACTGAGTGTAAATGATTGTGGTATTTGCTAAGCGCTTCCTATGTGCCAGGCACTGGGGAGGAAGCTTGGTGTAGTGGATAGAGCACAGGCCTGGGAGTCATCAGTTCATGGGTTCTAATTGCCAGTTCTGCCACTTGTCTGCTGTGTGACCTTGGGCAAGTCACTTAACTTCTCTGGGCCTCAGTTATCACAACTGTAAAATGGGGGCTAAGAGTGTGAGCCCTCTGTGGGACAGGGACTGTGTCCAACCTGATTAACTTGTATCTATTCCAGCACTTAGAGCAGTAAGGGCACACAGTGCTTAACAAATACCATAATTATTATTATTAAGCCTGGGAGAACCGAGAGTAGAGTGAGAGCCACAGGTTAGCATTTGCCCTGTGAGGGTGTCAGGTGGAGTGGAGGACATGGACTGGGTTGTTAGAATCCAGAACTATCCCTCTGGTGGTACTTACTGAAGGTCTTGAGGTCACTGTTGCCTGTCACCTCCCCGAAGTGTGCCGGACACTGCATTCGTTCAGATGACTAAGATTCAAGGGATTCAAGGATTCTGAGACTTGGAGTCCCAGAACACTATCTTGGACTCTGACCATTACGAGTGTTTCTGGAGTCTAAAGTGGGGAACTTCAAGTCCCCAAAACACTCAACGCATCTCAGCCATTTTCCTCCCCCATCTTCCTCCACTTCACTTTTGCATGATGCCAGGAACAAGCCCCACTAGATATCATGGTTTTGGGACAGCGTCCTGGAATGGGGAATTGAAGCTGAGGGTGAGAAGCCTGGTAGTAGTTAGGGTTAGAAGAAGCTGAAATAGAGATGTTAGTCAAGGGAAATACTAAAATCAAAATTTCAACCCTTTTCACACTGCTGACTCATCAGTTCTCTATCCCAATCATTAAGACCAAAGTCCTTTACAAATTAGAATTTCAGACTAAATTTGGGAAAAATCCTCCCCACCGAACCAAAATAATGTTGCACTGATTCAGTTTGTCAGCGTTGCTTAGGCCAAAAGAAACGCAGTCCTCTCACCAGAGAGATATGAGAGCTTAGCAGTATACTTTCATTGAAAAAATACATTTCAGTAAGGGTTGAACTTCTTGTGAGCAGAGATCCTTTCTACCAACTCTATTGTACTTTCCCAATCACTTAGTACAATGCTCTGCACACAGTAAGTGCTCAAATTGATTGGCTCAAAATTAGCTAATGACTGCCACCCACAATAATAATAGCAAATGGAATGTATTAATGCTTACCATGTGCCAAGCACTCTGCTATGCCCCAGGGTAGATACAAGGTAATCAGATTGGACAGTTTCTATCCCACACGGGGCTCCCAGTCTAAGAGGGAGAATAGGTGTTTTAATCCCCATTTTATAGATGATGAAACTGAGTCACAAAGCAGTTAAGTGACTTTCCTAAGGCCACCCAGCAGGCAAGTGGCAGAGTGGGGACTAGAACCCAGGCCTACTGATGCTTAGTCCCTTGCTCTTTCCACTAGGCCGGACTCTTGTGATGACTTGAAATTTGCCAGGGATTTATGTATCTGATCCAAGAAAGCCAGTGTTTTTTTATAGCATTTTAGACAGAGAATGTAATCTGCAAGACAAGCAGGCTGACCACAGAGTGAAGTGTTCCTCATCCTTGTGTTTGGACTGAAAGATAGCGGAGCAATTAAGGGGCATGCTTTCATGGTTTCAAAGGAATTTGAATTTGGCCACCAAGTTAATCGGGTTACCTGTGGAGCCAAAGCATATTCCGCAGTGATAAGTGGCATTTTTGACATGCGTCCCCATCTCAGCGTTTTCAAGTGCAATAGCCACGGTTTTCAAGTGCAATACCCACTGTTTTCATTTATAAAACCTGCCCGAGCTTCATCATTTTTGTAGTTGAATAAATGTAGAAGGCCAGTAGAAGCAAAGTGGAGGTCCGTGCCAATTTCCCAACAATTCAGGCAAAAGTGCTCTTGTTTATAAGTTATCTGGATAATTGGCTCCACTGGGCCGCAGCCAAGGCCAGTGGAATTGGAATTACGTGAAGCTCGGGGGAGAGAACTGCAACGATTCCCTTACCAGAAATGGAAAGAAGGGAGAGTCCTTCCCTGAAACCGAATGAATTGAGATGACTTTTATTTGTTTGTCTCTTTCGCATTTGGAATCTCTAACTATAAAGCACTAAAATATCTATCTATGGAGCCAGTGTTAAAGTCACTGGCCTGCACGGTTCTTCCACTGTGCTTGTTTTCATGGTCACTTGCGTATCAGCGCCCTACGTTTCTGACGATAATTCAGTTAATGCCTCAGAATATTCTGCCTGCCGTGTAAGAAGGGAGGAGAGGAAGAGCTAGATGTTTTTGGCATATTATTTTTCCAGGTAAACCAGAGGAAGTGGGGTGGATTTGGGGTTGGCAGTGACTAGCATTAATGAAGTGCTTGACTTCTTTTTTTTTCCTCCCATAATGCCTGGCAGTGTTTGCTGTGGGGTTTTAAAGTAGCTTAAGAAACATGGTTAAATAAGCAGATCTGTAGCTCATCAGCAGCAGGGCCTTTGCTGACATTCCAACCTACTTCTTTTTCTAGGGCCTTGGCAGCTGGTGGGGAAAGGGTCAGAAGGGTCATTGGGTAGACCCCCTTACCTCGAGTGCTTGGTCGTCCCATTTTGGGGTCACCCACCACCCCTGCATTCACAGAGGACCGGTGGGCCTCCGAAAAGTCCTGGTGATGTCTGTGGTTGGAGGGAACAGCAGCCAGCAGAAAGAAGTCGATCAACCCAGCACGCTGAGAAGCTGCATGGCTTCATGGAAAGAGCCCGGGCCTGGGAGTCAGAGCCACTCCGATCTAATCTAGACTCCCCCTTTTGCCTGCTGTGTGACCTTGGGCAAGTTGCTTAACTTTTCTGGCCCTCAGTTTTCTCATCTGGCAAATGGGGATGAAGTAATAATTATGGTATTTAAGTGCTTACTCTGTGCCAAGCGCTATTCTGAGTGCTGGAGTAGATGCGAGGTAATCAGGTTGTCCCACACAGTCCCACATGGTGGGGGGGGGGGGATGTCACGGTCTTAATCCCCATTTTACAGATGAGGTAACTGAGGCCCACAGAAGTGAAGTGACCTGCCCAAGGTCACACAGTAGACAGGTAGTGGAACCTGGATTAGAACCCATGACCTGACTCCCAGTCTCGTACTCTATCCACTTCGCCATGCTGTCTCCCTCCTACTCTGAGCCTCATATGGGTTAGGGATTGTGTCTGACCTGATTACCTATTATCTACTCCGGAGTTTAGTACAGTGCTGGGCACAAAGTGCGTGCCTAAGTGCTATACATAGCACAGAGGAATGGAGGGACACAGCAGGAAGGGACAATGTTGGTGCAGAATTGGGCTGAATGGCGCAATCTCCCTCTTTACCATGGTCATGTTACAATCCTCTCAATTTTAAGCTACTTGAGGGCAGGAATCTGCGCGTGGGTAGCGTGGCCTAATGGGTAGAGCACGGGCCTAGGAGTCAGAGGGACCTTGGATCTAATCCCGGCTCTGCCGCTTGTCTACTGTGTGACCTTGGACAACTCGCTTAACTGCTCTGTGCCTCAGTTACTTCATCTGTAAAGTGGGGATTAAGACCGGGAGCCCCAAGTGGGACACGGACTGTGTCCAACCTGATTACCTCGTATCTATCCCAGCTCTTAGAACAGTGCCCAGCACCTAGTACCTGCATAACAAATACCACTTTAAAAAAAAACTAATTGTATTGTACTCTCCCAAGCGCCTAGTACAGTGCTCTGCACACAGTTAACACTCAATAAATACCACTGAATGATCTTTATTGTTGCCCCCGTGTTGCCTGTTGCTGCCCTTTCTGCTTCCAGTGTCATTTTCATCACAAGTTCCAAACTCTGTGTGTGCAGGCAGAGTCCGGCTGACTCTGAAATCATTGCCGGGAAATCTTGGCATGAACGCTGAAGGGGAAGGAGGGAAGAGCGAGGAGGAGGATTGAAGGAACAGAAGCTTCTCTGCTTCTGACTGTCATTTTGCTAACTGACACCTCATGTGTCCTTGCTAACCCTAAAGCAGGAAGCAGCCTCTCGGGGGTAGAAGCCGCCCGGGGAGCCTGCCTGGTCCCCAGCCCTCTGGGATCTTTCTTTTATCCGGGTGCATCAGCCTGGCACCGGTTTGCCTCATGTGCCCGTGTTTTGGGTGGCCTTGTGGATCTTCTGCCATGGCTCTGCTTCTGTGTGCCTCTTTCTGCTTGCTTTTCTCTTTGCCGGCCTCTCTTACTTTCTCTCTGGCTCTATTTTCTCTGCCGTAGTAATATCGATAGTAGTCGTAGTTATAGTAGTTATAATAATAATTATTATTATTATTAATAATAAAATGGTATTTGTTAAGTGTTTACTAGTTGCCAAGCGCTGTTCTCCGGACTGGGGTGGATACAAATTGGGTTGGACACAGTCCTTGTCCCACGTGGGACTCACAGTCTTCATCCCCATTTTACAGGTGAGGTAACTGAGGCACAGAGAAGTGAAGTGACTTGCCCAAGGTCACACAGCAGACATGTGGCAGATCCGGGATTAGAACCCATGACCCTCTGACTCCCAGGCCCGTGCTGCTCTATCTACTAGGCCGTGCTGCTTCCCATACTATTAGTTGTAGTAATAGTTAATAATAATAATAATTCTGGTCTTTGATAGACTCTTACTGTGTGCCAGACACAGTACTAAGGGCTGGGGTGGAGATAAGCAAATCGGGTTGGACACAGTCCCTGTCCCACATGGGGCTCACAGCCTTAATCCCCATTTTACAGATGAGGAATCTGAGGCACAGGGAAGTGAAGTGCCTTGTCCAAGGTCACACAACAGGCCGATGGCAGAAGCGGGATTAGAACCCACTACCTCCTGACTCCCAGGGCCATGCTCCACAGTAGTTATAGTAGTTGTGGCTGTAGTGGTGGTATTGTATGCCGAGGGCAGTTACTAAGTTTTGGGATAAATACAAAAATGTGAACTGAGTCACAGTTCCTCAAGGGGCTTACGATATTTCAGTGGCGACAGACAGACAATTATAAAAGAGAAATCAATTGTAGGGTCTCTCTGGTCCTATACCCCGAGCCCAACCCAATTCCAGTTTGAGTTTCTGGAGATATGGTGATCTCACCAATGCTAGTCCGAGGTCATGGTGTCCAAGATGCGGGCCTGACTGGAAATAAGTCGGGACCAAACCAGAAATGGGCCAGTGCAGGTCCCTCTGGGGGCTTCTGGGAATTGTAACTCTAGCAGCCCAGGGGACCACTGTGCCTATGCAGGATTACTGCAGGGTCCAATTGCCTCCCACCAACAATAAAGCCGCCTTAGTGACAAAGAAAGGACAGAGCAAGGAAGGCCACGAGATGGTCTAAACCCAGTCTGACCCATCTGGGTCTGACTTGCCCCTGCCTGTCAGGCTTGGAACATTGCAAAAATGGGACGGTCTGTGCCTGTTGAGATTACAGTCAAATCTACGACTGACGTAAATTCCCTCCCCGTTGTTACCCCTTGATGTTTCCATCCTGCTTCCATTCATTTGCCTTATGCTTTCAGGGTCTAGACTGTTCAGCCTGCAAGATACTTCAGATTACTTTATGCAGAATCCTTTTTTGTTGACACATAAACCAAAGCGTGTTATTAGTGTGCATGGCTAATTGCGTATATGTTTTCCAAAGCCTTTACAAACATGTCTGAATGATCAAATGGGAGGCTCTATCCAAGGCTATAATCATTAAGTAAAAGCTTCCAGAACACTGTTAGATCTGTCCCACCACTGTAAATGATTCAGAGAGGAAGCAATTGGGATGGATCCACATAAACAAATGGCCAGTGCAGTCACCTCTACATAGGAGGATTCAAAACTTTGCACACAACAGACAGGAAAGCTTTGATCCAAAGTAGAAAGAGTCCAAATATTTTCATCATTATACCATCTATCAACCATTCTTTAGAACTCCGAGCAATTCTGTGTCTCTGGGACTTGCTGCTTTGTCTTCATTTGGGAGACACTTATTTAAGTCCTCCTGAAAATGTGATGCCAGAAATAAACTATCTTTGTTTGGGATCCACTTCCAGGCTCTTTCCCCTCAGCTGCCCTCAGGGAGGCGTGAAGCAACTATGGTGTAACCAGACAGCCCAAAATAGGTGGGACAGTTGTGCATTTCAGGGTTCCGCCCTGCTTCCCAAAAGACCCAAGGAAGAACCTTCTGACCCTACTCTTATGTGAACGACCCCCAAGTCTACTTCTCCAGTCCCAACCTCTAATTCACTCTCCAATCTCACACAATTTCTCTTCTCCAGGTCAACTCTCTTCACCTGTCCTGCCACTACCTCAAACTTAACACGTTCAAAACCCTCTCTTCTTCCCTTCTACACCCTCACATCTCCCTGTTAACTTTCTCATCTCGGTCAAAAATCAGATTCAATGTAAAAACTCTTAATGGGAGAAGGGAAGAAAGTCACAAGAAAAGAGAAGCTTTGGGGTTAATTGGGATAACTGCCTCTGCATCTTCCTGCCTTCTGGAGAGAGTTCATCGAGATATTTCAAGGAGAGAGAAACTTAAAGGCAATTTGAAATTCTGGAAAATAAGCAATGCAGCCCTGTGGCTGCTGTTGATCAAATGTTTCCAGTTCAAACCAACAGTCGTGTTTCAGTTCTGGGAACTATCAATCCCAGTTTATATTTTGAAGTTCATTGTTTCCCAAACCAAACAAAAAAAATGGGAACCAAATGGAAATTTCATCAGTTGGATTATTTCAGAGCCGACTCCCCAGGACGCCTGGTGCATTTTCATTCTGTCATTCATTCAATCGTATTTATTGAGCGCTTACTGTGTGAAGAGCACTGTACTAAGCACGTGGAATGTACAATTCGGCAACAGATAGAGACGATCCCTGCCCAACAACGGGCTCACAGTCTAAAAGGGCTGGACGTAGGACAGTGATTATCCAGGTGGGAAGCACTTACTGAAGGACCTTGCACCTTGAACTTTTCCCTTCCATCCCACTTCTTTTCACAGATCACTGATGCCTCTTTTACTTCTGGTACAAGTCAGCCAAGATGGCATAACCATTATTTTCCAAAATAAAACGGGACCCTCAGCTTTGACCCTCGCTACGACTACTACTGAAATAGACTGAAAGCTGGTATTTCCTAATTAGTCCTTGCTTGCCTAATCTTTCACCACTGTGGCCAAGCAGCCACCGAGGCCTAGTTCTTTTGGCACCAATTTATTCGAAGGCATTCAGTCTCGATCTGCCACCGAATAATGTGATGTTTGATTAATCTGAAGTGTAATGAAGCAACAAGGGAAAATGTCCAAAGAAAGAAGTTTGCCCAATCCTTCTTTGCTGTAACGCCAGCACAAAGGGTGTTCCTTTCCAGTCTGAAGAAGAGAAAAATACTGTAGATCAATATGGTCTATCAGAAAGAGCACAGGCCTGGGGGTCAGAGGACTTGGGTTCTAATCTCATTTCTGACACTTGTCTGTTGTGTGACCTTGGCAAGCCACTTAACTTTTTTTCTCTAATGGAAATCATTAAGCACTTATTATGTGCCAGGCACTCTACTAAGGATTGGGATAGATACAAGCTAATCAGGTTGGGCCAAATCCATGTCCCACATGGGGCTCACAGTCTTAGTCCCCATTTTACAGATGAGATAACTGAGGCACGGAGAAGTGAAGTGACTTACCCAAGGTCCCATAGTAGATAAGTGGCGGAGCCGGGATTAGAACCTAGGGCCTCCAGATTCCCAGGCCAGTGCTCTATCCACTAGGCCATGCTGCTTCATTAGGATCCAGCGGAAAACTAAAAATTTTCTGAGGCCATTATCTTGACAAGTCAAAGGTGTCAGTTTCCTCAGAAAGCTGGCTTCGATACAGTTGATTTTGCAGAGAGTTATCTAAATTTTTTGTTCTGACTCCCCTATCGCCCTGCTAAAGTAATGTGGGTGGTAAATCTCTTCCTTGTTTTGTTTCAGTTGGAATAAGTGGAGGAAAATTGACTCTTGCTTTTTTGATTGTTTGGTTCCCCTGCCCTAGGGATCCACGTCAGGGTGAATGGCGTTGAGAGGAGTATAACGATGAAAGTTTCTCTAGGTGCCCTCTTCACCTTGCTGCTCTTTGAGACCTTCCAACCCAAGTTCTGGTGGGTGAGACTTAGCTGAAACGTTGACCCTTTTCCTAGGAAATGACTGGTGTTTTTCTCCAGTCTCTTCCGTAACCACCCACCTATTTTAGATGTCATGTTTCTTGGATCATTATGCAGGAGATAGGCTTTTGCAGAGGAAATGAATATAAAGCATGTCTTGCTCAGGTTAAAAGGAGTTCCAGGAACATTTTTCCATGTCTACTGTGTATTTATGGTGCAAACATTCCTATTAATAATTCATGACTACTTATTCAGTAGTCTTAATTCACCAAGATTTTGTTATTCTTTATGACTATCACTGGCAGTGTGATGGTATATGGAGATTATAAATACATCTGAAGCATGGAATTTTAAATAGATAGCTATTATTCAAGAACTTCAACATTCTGTAGCCCCCAAGTGACTATGCACACAACTCTGTTCATGCTTAAAGGATGTGTTTGTTCGGAAGCCTATGGAATAGTAAGAAAACTTCAAAAATAGTTCTCACACAGACTATTTATAACATCATAACTGTGATATTTGTTAAGTGTTTACTCTGTGCCCCGCATTGTACTAGGCACTGGGGTAGATACAAGATAATCAGGTTGGAAACAGTTCCTGCCCCTCATGGGGCTCACGGTCTAGGTAGAAAGGAGAATAAGTATTTAATCCCCATTTTACAGATGAGGTTACGGAGGTCTAGAGAAGTAAAGTGACTTGCCCAAGTTCTCACAACAAGCAAGTGATGGAGCTGGGATGGGAGCCCAGGCCTGTGCTCTTTCCACTAGGCCACTGAATTTCCACTCATCGCTGGCTTCATTTAGTTTCAGATTGGTTGAGCTAATTGGAAACATTTGATCCAAGACTTCTCATGCATTTGAACGAAATGTACAGTTTGCCTTGGATGTAGGCTGCAAAGACCCATGTGGGTAATGCGCCAGAGAAGGACTCTTTACATTATTTTTAAAAGTTGGAAATGAGATCAGAAAGCTTCAACCCACAATAAAAATACCCATAGGAACTTGGCAAAAAAAAAAAATGAAATAAGGTCTGAATTTAAGGAAAAAGTTAGCGCTTCAATCCCTTGTGCCTGAGCCAGTAACTAAAAGTAGAAAAGTGAACTGGTGGGAAGAAGTTACTTGTCAGATGGCATATCTGTTGATGGGGTGTGGGGAAGAGGGGAAATAAAGATATTCCATTCCTGCTCTTTCTCTAGTCAGGTTTTAGCCTTCTTGGTGAGACAGACTCCTTTGGTTTTGATTCTGTGAAGGTAATGTGGGGGCTTTAGGGATTGTGGGACCCCACTGGTGTTGTCATAAGTTGTAAAATTGAGATAATCGATTTAGACAAGTCCTGATTTTCGAGATTGTACTTACAAGGTCTCATCAAGCCATCAGTCAATCAAACAGTGGCATTTATTGAGTGCTCACTGTGTGCAGAGGACA
Source organism: Ornithorhynchus anatinus (assembly GCF_004115215.2). NCBI lineage: Eukaryota > Metazoa > Chordata > Mammalia > Monotremata > Ornithorhynchidae > Ornithorhynchus > Ornithorhynchus anatinus. Next base: position 54,080,395 of record NC_041739.1, read on the forward strand.
CTGTACTATGCAACTGGGAGAATACAACAGAGTCGGTAGACACATTGCCTGCTCACAATGAGCCTACAGCCTAGAAGGGGAGACAGACAATATAAATAAATAATTTACCTATTTACATAAGTGCTGTGGGGCTGAAGGTGTGGTAAATATCAGATTCCCTAAGGGGGCGGCTCCAAGTGTGTAGATGACAAAGAAGGGAGAGGAAGTCAAGGAAAATAAAAATAAATGGGGTATTGGTAAGCCTTAATATGTGCCAGGCACTGTTCTAAGCCCTGGGGTGGAGACAAGCAAATCTGGTTGGACACAGTCCCTGTCCCACATGGGGCTCACAGTCATTCAATCGTATTTATTGAGCACTTACTGTGTGCAGAGTACTGTACCAAGTGCTTGGAAGAGTACAGTACAACAATAAACAGACACATTCCCTTCCCATAGCCAGCTTACAGTCTAGAGGGGGAGAGAGAAATGAATAAAAATAAATTAATTACAGATATGTATGTAAGTGCTGTGGGATTGGGAGGGAGCAAGTCAGGACAACACAGAAGGGAGTGGGAGAAGAGAAAAGTGGGGCGAGGCACTTAGTCAAGGAAGACCTCGAGGAGATGGGATCTCAGTAAGGCTAGAGGAGCAAAGTGTGCGGAATAGATTGTGGAAGAGTAGTGAGATGAGGTAGGAGGGGGCAAGGTGACCAAGTGCTTTAATGCAGAAGTGGATGGGCAACCACTGGAGTATGGATGGAGTGGGGTGACAGATCCTGAACATTTTTGTAGAAAAATGATCCAGGCAGCAGAGTGAAGTCTGGACTGGAGTGGGGAGAGACAGGTGGCTTGGAGGTCTGCAAGCGGGCAGATGCAGTGATCTGGGCATGATAGGATGAGTGATTGTATTGGTACCAAACTGGTAGCAGTTTGGATGGGGAGGAAAGTGGATTTCAGCGATGTTGTGAAGGTGGGACTGACAGGATTTAGTGAAGGATTGACTGTTTGGGTTGAATGAGAGAGAGGAGTCAAGGATAATGTTAAGGTAACAGACTTGTGAGATAGGAAGGATTGAGGTGCCGTCTATAGTGATAGGAAAGTCAGGGAGAGGACAGGATTTGGGTGGGAAGATAAGGAGTTCAATTTGGGACATGTTAAGCTTGAGGTGACAGGAGGACATCCAAGTAGAGAGATGTCTTGAAGACAAGAGGAAATGTGAGAGTGCAGAGAGGGAGAGAGATCAGGGCTGGAAATTGAGATTTGGATATCATCCACATAGAGGTGGCATTTGAAGCCATGGAAGCAAATGAATTCTCTGAAGGAGTGGATGTAATTGCAGAATAGAAGGGGACCCAGAACTGAACCTTGAGGGACCCACACGGTTAGGGGATGGGAGGCAGAGGAGAAGCCTGCGAGGAGACTGAGAATGAAAGGCCAGAGAGATGAGGAGAACCAGGAGAGGGCAGTTGGTGAAGCCAAGGTTGGATAACATTTCCAGGAGAAGGGGTTGGTCCACAGTGTCCAAGGCAGCTCAGATGAGGTAACTGGGGCACAGAGAAATGAATTAACTTGCCCAAGGTCACACAGTAGACTAGTGGCAGACCTGGCATTAGAACCCAGGTCTTTCTGACTCCCAGGCCCTTGTTCTGTTCACTAAGCCTCACTGTTTCTCTAGAGGGCTTAATTGGGGAAGGCTTAATCTGGTCCCTCATGGGGCCAGACTCCCCCCGGCCCCTGCCCGGTTTCTGGGCCTGACTATCTGACTCACATTGGGCAGTAATTCAGTTGGGGTTTTGCAAATGGTCTCTCAGCTTGGGGTGTCCCAGTGCAGAAGGTGTCAGGGGAGTAAGCCACTGATATTTTTTCTTGGTAGGGAAAAACTTTGCTCTTGAAAGAATTTGCTTGATGTGCACAAAAAACATATATCCCATATTTCCCTAGCGGGTAGTTAAGTAATGTTTCCCTTTTGTGGCCAGCAGCCAGGAAGAAGGGCTCAGAGACAGAGGGAGGACTTTTCAATGAGATCCCAAGAATCTAGAGGAAGCATGTATATATACAGTGATCTGTATTGAGCACCTACTGGGTGCTTAGCAGCATTCTAGATGTTGGGAAGGGTACAGTAAAAGGAAGAGAAACAATACCAGTCAGTCATATTTATTGACCACTTACTGTGTGCAGAGCACTGTACTGAGCGCTTGGGAGAGTACAACTATAAACAGACACATTTCCTGCCCACAACAAACTTTCAGATTCCAGCCCAGAGTGAGTTTATGATCTAATGAGGGAGTCAGGCAGCCTCCATAGGTCTTGGAGTATATTGTACCCTTTGAATTTTTATTGACTAGGGCAGATTTGAGGACTGGTCTGCCCTATAAGTGTTTTCTTCAAGGTTCTGGGATAAACAGATCATAAGTATATCCATATATGGCCTTCAGCATGCTTTCCACGGAACTTATTCCTATTAGAATGGGCGATCTGGAAGTGTTTGAACCGTGTGTTTTCTGCTTTTCAACCCTCCTCCATACTGTTAACACAGTTTAATCCACACTCTATCCAGGAGAGAATGAAAAAAATTCCAAACAATTGGTGATTTGTATAAGGGAGGAAACACAGTGGAATTTATATGAGCTGATTATGTCACTGTTGTTGCCAGTGGGATTTTAATCCATCCATTGAAGGGAACACACAGTCGATGTGTGTAATGGAAAGTCTGGACAGTCGGGAATAATAATGGTGGCAGCTAAGCATTGCAAGTGCTCCACAAATAGCAGTTTCAAGAGGTCAAAAGGTAAAATTTTTGAGAAGCAGTGTGGCTCAGTGGAAAGAGCCCGGGCTTGGGAGTCAGAGGTCATGTGTTCGAATCCCGGATCCGCCACTTGCCAGCTGTGTGACTTTGGGCAAGTCACTTCACTTCTCTGGGCCTCAGTTCCCTCATTTGCAAAATGTGAATGAAGACTGGGAGCCCCACGTGGGACAACCTGATCACCTTGTATCCCCCCAGTGCTTAGAACAGTGCTCTGCACATAGTAAGCACTTAACAAATACCAAATTTATTTTTATTATTTATTATTAAAATTGGTTGATGGGGCAGTTTTTCTCTCTGAATGAGATGATGATTGACCAGGCTGCTAAAGCCACCGGCCCAGCTGAATGTTCGCACCTGCGGTGTCACAGCACAAACAAAGGCCCCATAGGGCCAGGAGGGAAGGGGTCTAGATGAGAGGGTTGAAGCGAGTATCGGCCTGCTCCCATTCTGCTGCATTTTGTTTCTGATGGGCCTTTTCTCTGATTTATTAAGTTCCTTTTGAATTTGATTACCATCCTCCAGACTGGTTGCTGCCCTGGCCGACTTAGTGTCCCCCATGGAGTTGCCGAGCAAACACTGAGTTCCTTTGTGCCTGATACCGTTAAAGACCTGAATAAAATCAGACCTATGACGAGTTTTCTATAGGAGAAGGCAGTGGCAGTAGCACCTAGAGGCAGCCCCTTCTGCTCCCCATCAGCCTTTAATATTTATTCCTGAAGCGAAACGTGCTCTCTGAGAGTGCAGAAAGTTTTGTTTTTCCCCTCTTCTGGGCCTGGTTATGCTGACTTTCTTCAGAGCAGAGCAGACCCAAGGATTGTCGGAGTAGCGGCGTGGCCTAGTGGAACGAACACGGGCCTGGGAGTCAGGTTTTTAATCATGGCTCTGCCAATTGCTTGCCTTGTGACCTTGGGTAAGTCACTTAACTTCTCTGGACCTCAGTTTCCTCATCTGTAAAATGGGGATGCAATATCTGATTTCCCTCCTACTTAGACTTTGAGCCCCAAAGGGGACAGGGACTGTAGCCATCCTGATTAACTTGATTAACTAATTGACTGAGGCATTGAGAAGTTATTCAGATTCTAACTTGAGACTGTAAGCCCACTGTGAGCAGGAAATGTGTCGGTTTATTGTTATATTTTACTCTCCCAAGCGTTTACTACAGTGCTCTGCACATAGCACTCAGTAAATATGATTGACTGACTGACTTAAATGGCAAGCGGCAGAGCCCAGATTAGAACCCCGGTCCTTTGGCTCTCAGGTCTGTGCTTTTTCCACTAGGCCACGCTGCTTCTCTCTCATGAGTTTTGTTTTTAGATTTGGTTAGCCGTATTCTTCCTCCTCATTCATTTTACTTGTTCAAGCCATGCTGGCTAAAAGCAGACATCCAAGCAGTTAATGGTCAACAGGTTGGAGGTGCCCAGCTTGTGAACACCCTTAACAGTTTTTGTCACTGCCCAGCTAACTTCTTGGCCGGGTGCATTAGGTTGGGCTGACCTTTCATTCAATAGTATTTATTGAGCGCTTACTATGTGCAGAGCACTGTACTAAGCGCTTGGGATGAACAAGTCGGCAACAGATAGAGACAGTCCCTGCCGTTTGACGGGCTTACAGTCTAATCGGGGGAGACGGACAGACAAGAACAATGGCACTAAACAGCGTCAAGGGGAAGAACATCTCGTAAAAACAATGGCAACTAAATAGAATCAAGGCGATGTACAATTCATTAACAAAATAAATAGGGTAACGAAAATATATACAGTTGAGCGGACGGGTACAGTGCTGTGGGGATGGGAAGGGAGAGGTGGAGGAGCAGAGGGAAAAGGGGAAAATGAGGCTTTAGCTGCGGAGAGGTAAAGGGGGATGGCAGAGGGAGTAGAGGGGGAAGAGGAGCTCAGTCTGGGAAGGCCTCTTGGAGGAGGTGATTTTTAAGTAAGGTTTTGAAGAGGGAAAGAGAATCAGTTTGGCGGAGGTGAGGAGGGAGGGCGTTCCAGGACCGCGGGAGGACGTGACCCAGGGGTCGACGGCGGGATAGGCGAGACCGAGGGACGGCGAGGAGGTGGGCGGCAGAGGAGCGGAGCGTGCGGGGTGGGCGGTAGAAAGAGAGAAGGGAGGAGAGGTAGGAAGGGGCAAGGTGATGGAGAGCCTCGAAGCCTAGAGTGAGGAGTTTTTGTTTGGAGTGGAGGTCGATAGGCAACCACTGGAGTTGTTTAAGAAGGGGAGTGACATGCCCAGATCGTTTCTGCAGGAAGATGAGCCGGGCAGCGGAGTGAAGAATAGACCGGAGCGGGGCGAGAGAGGAGGAAGGGAGGTCATCCGCCACTGACTCCAACCCCCACCCTAAACCATGACCCTGCTGCATAATATCTGGGTGTGAATAGTAAATGGTCACTCCTCAAGGGGATTGACACTCCTTGGCAACAGGAAAAAGAGAGAGTGAGAGAGAGAAAAGCTGTTGACATTTTGCTCTGCGTGTTTTATGGATTCCTTCCTGTGTTCCTGGGTCGCTTTAAAAAAAGACAGGCCCACACAAATGGTGTGACTAACTCTGATCCTGCCGGTGTTTCGCAGCCTACAGCCTGATGTCATCAGCCAAACCTAATACCAGGGAGGAGATTGTGAATCCCCATTGATGATGATTCCAGGGAAAGGGAAATGGGCAGCAGACCGGAGGAAAAATATGAGAAAACTAAACAAATCCCTTAGAAGGAGTAAGTGAAATTCAACCTGGGGCCTGGATGGTTTGGTTAAGGAAATGGGGAGAATAAACCTCTCCTTCCTCTCAGTCCTTTTTCCTTTTCAGATAGATAAACCATCAGGTCCCAAGGCTCAAATCCAGAAGCCAAAGGTGTCTCGAGATTTAATATTGTTGGACCCGGATTCCCTAAAAACTGCAAGTGAATTATTATGAGATGAGGAAGTTTCAATACTTAGAAACAACAACAACCCAGCAAAATCCCTCTGTTGTCCAGGGCTGAACATGCTCCCTAGGATACTGGGTCACTCCCGTCTGGGCTGTAAGTGTTGGTGTGGCCCTCGTCTGGCTCCGAATGTCAAGGAATGGCTCAGGGCCAGTTAGAGCTGTTCAGAAGGGAGAAGCTAAGGACCCTACCCTCCTCAAAACCATCCTTCTCCTCAATCCCACCAGGATTTCCTGGTAAGAATTTCAGAGCCAACAGAGTCCTGTTCTTGTGATGGCCAGTTTGCTGGTGGTTCATGGTACCTACACTGCGTTAGCAGGGGTTCCTCCTCATGCATCCCGGTCCCCAGGGTCCTGGACCTTGTCATGTGGACACAGTCACTGCCTGTAGTTACGGAGCTGGGAAACTTTGGGGTCATACACTGCGGATATGAACAGTAATAGTAAAATGTTTTGTTTTGTTCTCTGGCCTGCAGGGGAAGATGGGAAGAATTCATATTCAAAGAATCCCTACTTGGTCTTAAATACGGCAGGGGGGCGACGAGGATGCTGGGGAGAAGATGCATTCCCCCCACGGCAAGCTCTGACTGTTATGCTTTCCTTTTGTGGTGGTGGGTCCCCAGAGGAATAAAAGGTGGCCTGCCAAGGTACAAGTGTACGCTACAGAATATGGCTGCTTTGGCTCCTCTCCTGTCTGACACCCTCTCGACTCATCTTAAAGAGACCCAGCAGGGAAGAGTAGAGCGGACCATCCCCCCGCCCAACCCCCTTAGTCACTAGTATCCCCTCATGACTGGTTTTGGGTGGTCAGCCTTTATTCTGTGGAGATTAGATGACCACAGAACCATGCGGTCATGGAGGGGCCCGTTTTCTTGACGGAGCATTTCGTGTACCTTTTAAAAAGGAATTTGTCAGACTCCTGCATTCTTATTAAGTAGTTATCTAAAGATTCAAATTAGGCACCTATACACATTTTCATGGAAGAAGGGTAGACCCTTCTTATGATGAATTTACTAAACAACGCTTCTACAGCCAGAGACACTGTAGGTGATTGTACATTATGAAATTCTTCTCAATTCATAATTAACTGCGATCATAAATTTTCCAGTTAGGTGCAGTCAGTATGTAAGTCCACCATTGCTTTGCCATTCAGCTTGGATAGACTCTGATAGCCTACTCTTGGGGAAAGAAGATAATGAGTAGCCTAGAGTCTTCTTACTGCATCCATGACAGACTTGGACCTTTTTTCTTTGTTTTCATCTTCTGTTGGCTAAAGATATCTCTAATTCCCCAGCCCTTCTGTCCCTTGCCATTAAATGAAAATGAGTAAGTGATGAAGCATTATGGTCAGTATTTGAACTCAGTGTAGAATGATGGATGATTAAAGTAGTTGCAGCCTATAAGGCAGTACTGCTGTTTGTTATGCTGGAAGCTTCTCATTAATGGAATGCTTCTTCTACTCATGCAAGCGTCACATCTCTTGGGAAAGTAATTGAGATTTTTAAAGTCTAGTCTGTTCTGGTTCCAATTTTTGATAACTCTTCCCTCCTTAGATTTTTGTTCCTGAGAAGATTTTTAACCTTTATGATCTCTTTCTTACCGTGGATGTTTATTTGGTTTACTGCTTTGGTTTAGGAGAGGCCAGCGACTGGAATGGGAAGCTGATGGGATTAAATGACTCCTTACACCCTAGTGGGGTGATTGCTGAAGGTTACACTTGAGGTCATTGGCTGGACAATAGAAAGAAAGTCATGCTTTGGCTGACTGTACAGTACATTTGGCTGGGGGAACCAAAGCTGACACTTGTTTGAGTGATGAGAGAAGAAAATATTCAGCCTTTCACTCTGAGAAACAAACAAGTCCAGACTAGAGCCAGTCGACTGGAGCTCTGGGGTTTACAGGACTCCTGAGCCTAGGATGCATTGCTGTCCGTAGTATATGTTTATTTGTGGTTGGGAGAAAGTGTTTGGCCCATGAGAAATATCCAAAATTGGAGTAATCTTTAAGAGCATCTCAGTTAGGTGGCTGCCTGGCCTGTTTTTCAAGCTCTTGGAAGACTTTGATCCCTTTCCCCACCTAACCGGATCTGTGTGAGGGGAACAGAAGTAGACCCTTTCTTAAATAGTTTGTGTTTAATATAATGATGATGATGATAATAAGGTAGTTGTTAAGTGCTTATTATGTACCAAGCACTGGGGTAGATACAAGATGATCAAGTTGGACACATTTTTATTATACTTAAGTGCTTACTGTCGAGCACTGTTCTAAGTGCTGGTGTAGATACAAGTTAATCAGTTCAGAAGATGGATAAAAGACTAGCTGTTCCTCGTGGAAGCTGTTATCCACTGTCACCCCTTGCATTTCAAGCAGGGACCATTTCAAGCCCTGCCCCTCTCTCGCCTCTGGTCTCTTGGCCCCCAGCCCTACCGAGTGCCAGTGGAAAGGGGGTCCGGGCCGGTGTGGGCTACTGGTCCTCCCTCACCCAGGCCTGTGGTGGGTAGCAGAGGGAAGGGGAGGAGGCTGCATTATACAACCTGGTTGTTCTTCTGCCCAAAGTAGTGTTCAAAGCACCTGTTGGCCTCCTCTCTTAAGGTGTCACGTGTCCGGGCAAAGGGAAGAGCTGCCAGGGGGATCCAAACCCAGATGCCCCTGGGAGAGGGGGCGGGCAGGAATGGGTCCATCTTCAAGATGGGGAAACCTCAGTGCTCAGTTCAGTGCCTGGCACACAATAAATGCTTAAGAAATATAACAGAAAGCCATTTAACTCTCTGTGCCTCAGTTTTCTCATCTGTAACATGGGGATTTAAGACTTTGAGCCCCAAGTGAGACATGAACTACATCCATCCTGATTAACTTATATCTACCCCAGCTCTTTGTACAGTGCCTGGCACATAGTAAGCATTTAACAAATACTATTTTTTAAAAAATGGGACTTGGGCCTTTTGTACTGCTCGTGGACTTGGACGGTTGCTGGAAGCATGGCTTCTAAGTGGAAAAGACTAGGTTAGTAAGACAGGAAAAGTCTGATGGCAACTGTGTGGAGCATATGGATTTTTAAACTGAATTCTCTTGTAAATTTCAAAGTGAAAAGAATAGTTTAATAATGGAAAGCACAGTGGCAGGGGTATTGAATGCTCTGTATATTCATCAGAGGCAGAATTAAAACCTGTCTACCACTTTTTCGGGACTATAAAATTAGAGATTATATGAACTGTTGTCATAGTGTAATGATTTCATGTCTGACAGATCTTTGGCACCTGCTCAAGGATGTGGTAATCCGAGTATGTCATTCTGAAGCTGAGGTTTTAGTGAGCCGAGAGTACTAATATCAAAAGCGAAGCTTAAAACAGTGTCTATCGAAGCAGGATTGTAAAGTGGACTAACTAGCTCGCTAGAGGCTCAGGCTAACACTCTCCCATAATTACATGATTTTGCCTACCTGTTGCATTTTTACAGTTTTTATTCTCTGGTGCAAACTGTGTCAGTAAAAGTTGTTGGTATGAGGTGCTTCATCATTCTTCGTGTTTACTGATTGAGGGAAATGAGGCAGATGTTAAATAATGAACTCTGGGAATTCCCCTTCACCAGCAATTAAATAATGGAACCCAGATGTTGGTCATGATACCCAGGCATGTCTAGGCAAAAATGTTGAATTATCAATACACAATCCCACATCACCGGTTCTAAACAGTCTTTCTCCCTAGCTGGATTTGTCTAACTTTTGACTGTTGCCACAGAAAAATTGTCAGAGGATCTGAGCAGGTTTTTTGGAATTGGACAAATCTGACAAGGTAAACATCATGGGATATTGAAAAGCACGGATGAATCAACTACAGACCCTTGGAAAGCTAAATACCGATGGTCTGCTCATGCTCAGAGAACAGGGCTGGTATCAAGAAGTAGCATGGCCCAGTGGAAAGAACACAGGCCTGGGAGTCAGAGGACCTGGGGTCTAATCCTGAATGGGTCTGCTGTGTGACCTTGGGCAAATCACTTAACTTTGTTGGGCCGCCTTTTCCTCATCTATCAAATGGGGATTCAATCCTACTCCCTCCTACCGAGACTGTGAGTCCCATTTGGGACAGGGAGGGACTCTGTCCCACGCGTAAACCTGTATCTTCCCCATTGCTTAGAACAATGCTTGGCACATAGTAAGCTCTTAAGTACCGTAGTTATTATTATTAATTATAATTATCCTTACTTGAGACGGACAACCGCCTCAGGGCATGTTGTCAGAGGGGACGGTGGGGTCAAAACACCAGAAGGAAGGATGGGGATGGTGGCTGGGGGCAGTGGCATTGATGTGAATGTAAGAGAGCCGAAGCGAGGGAGCGTGGAGTGGTATGGGTGAGGTCAAGGGTTTAGAACACGGAGTCCAAGCTGCTAATGGAGAGCCGGGCAGAGAAGTGAAGTGGGCTGGGTGGGGGAGGTTGGCTCTGGGGCTTCGGTGGCCATTTATCTGCCCCTTCAGAGAAGTACTGTAGGTTTAGGAGTTTGAATGGATTTTTGTGTGACGTCATGACATAATGCCGAGTGTGCACGCTATGTAATGTGATGACATCGTATGGAATGGCCAGAGATGCCTTATTTTTTCCCTGCCTCAGAGAAGCCAAACACCTGAAGCTAGTCCTGTCAGGGAGTGTGCCAAACCCTCGTTGAGCCGTGAACCCCAGCTTATGCAGCTTCAGGCCCCAGTTGACAGACTCCCTCCTCTGTGCTCTGGGTTTTTGAAAGCAGCCACCTTCCACCTCTTTTTGCCACAAAAACCTCTTCTAGAACACCTTTTTCTTCTATAGTCCGGATGAGGATGATGATTATCAGAGGACACAGTAGCTTCAGGAAAATACTTTCCATCCAGTGGAGAATTTGCTGTGCTCTGTATGCCATTCTAGCCCAGGTCTCTCTGTTCAAGCCCCCCATCTCCCCCAGGAACACAGAGGGAACGCATGGGTTCTGGTGGTACAGACTGGCAGGAAAATGGGTGAGGTTTTTCCTAAGGAAAGTTTCCTGAAGAAGGTGGATCTGAGCTGTGATTGGCAAAAGGGGAGGGTGGGTGTGGAAGAATTGGAACATGGGGCAGATTGAGCAAAGGGGAGTAAGATCCAAGTGGGAGGAACTGTTTAGGGCAAGCCTAGAGAGTATGGGCTAGGGCATGGTCATTTATGAAAGAGTATATATAATTAGTAATAGCAGTTCAGATGTAAATGAAGTACTTCATCCTTTCAGAGCTCTGACATTCCTATAGTATCCATGAAATCAGTGATGCTTCTCTGATTCGTTATTCACTAGTGTTTGTACGTGGAGTAAATTCAGGGGTTACCTATAATGGTTAGTGTTTTGTGGTGTTTTTACTGGTATTCAGGATCCTGCTCATGTTTAGTTATTTGAAGTTCATCAGAAAACAGCTCTTTCCCCTCATTTAATTTTCAAGTTAAATGTATATAGTATAGGTGCAACATACAAGTATTCCATTTTCCTCATATGACTAAAGGTGAAATTAGAATTTGGAAATATTAGAAAATCCCATGAAAGCAGAATTCTTCTGACCCAGCTTGATTGTTTAAAAAGGGCACCTAGTAGGGATGGTTCTAATGCCACAGATTAAAAGGGTTTTCTTCATTATGTAAATTTGCTTATAGCCATCCTGGGTGCATATGGACTATTACAGTGCTTAAATCAGAAGCTCCAGTTTGAAATGGAAAATCATCTTGCAAATGTATTCACTGTTCATCTGAGAAGATTAGAAATAGTACTTTCTTTTCCAAATACCCTAATACAATTGGGGCCTCCTTCCATGTTGAAAATACTTTCCTGAGGAAAGCTTTTATCAAGCACGGCCATCCGGGTAATGCCTTTTGAGCTGGAAAAATGTAGAGGTTTATTAACGTTAGCTCAATATTTTGGTAAATTTCAGGAGGTAAATTAGTTTTTCCTAGAAGCCTCCTTGTAGGTCTAGTGGAAAGATTCCCAGGTCTGAGATTCAGGAGCTTGGGTTCTGGTACAGCGCTGTCACCCTCCTGTACCTTGGCAGTTTCTTAGCCTCTCTGTGCCCCCCAATTTCCTCATCTGTAAAATGGGGATGATAACCGTTCTGATGCCCAGGAATGTTGTAAGGATAAACCGCCACTATTGAGAAGGCGGTTTGGAAAAATTAGATTGCAATTCCTATTCTAGAGAAGCAGTGTGACTTAGTGGAAAGAGCACGGGCTTGGGAGTCAGAGGCCGTGGGTTCTGATGCCACCTCGGCCACTTGTCAGCTGTGTGATTTGGCCAAGTCACTTCACCTCTCTGCGCCTGAGCTACCTCATCAGTAAAATGGGGACCAAGACTGTCAGCCTCCAGTGGGACAACCCTTTAACCTTGTATGTACCCCAGCGGGCACTTGTCAGCTGTGTGATTTGGGCAAGTCACTTCACCTCTCTGCGCCTCAGTTCCTTCATCTGTAAAATGGCGATTAAGACTGTCAGCCCCAAGCGGGCCAACCCGTTAACCTTGCATCTACCGCGGCGGCCACTTGTCGGCTGATTTGGGCAAGTCACTTCACCTCTCTGAGCCTCAGTTACATCATCTGTAAAATGGGGATTAAGACCGTCAGCCCCAAGCGGGCCAACCCATTAACCTTGTATCCGTCCCAGCGCTTGGAACAGTCCTTGGCGTATAGGAAGCGTTTGACAAATACCATTCTTCTTCTTCAATGTATTATTACGGCTGTTACTATTCCTAGCAATAATCGCGCTGGTGAAGTTGACGCGTGTCCCATTCAGATGCCAAGGGAGACGGGCGGCCGTGAGGCGGGCGGGTTCCCACGAGTTTCTGAAGCAAGAATTCCCACGTGCGTCCGAGGAGCAGGCCGGGGGACGGGCCGTCGAGCCTGGAGCCGACTCGGGCGCGATTCGACGCGGCCAACCCCCTCTCCCTAGAGAGGGCCTCTTTTTTATTTATTATTATTTTTCTCGTCCACCCCCCTGCCCGGAGAGGGGGCAGCGCGGCCCCCAGGCCCGAGGGAGCCCCGCTGGGGGGAGGAGTTGGCCGCAACTTTGCAAGTTGAGCCTGCAAAACAGAGAGAGAGGGCTGCCGGTAGGCAGGGTCGGGGGGGGCAGAGGAGGGGGCAGCGAGGGTCGGAGGGTGCAGAGGAGAGGGCAGCGAGGGTCGGGGGGTGCAGAGGAGGGGGCAGCGAGGTCGGGGGGTGCAGAGGAGGGGGCAGCGAGGTCGGGGGTGCAGAAGAGGGGGCAGCGGGGTCGGGGGGTGCAGAGGAGGGGGCAGCGGGGGTCGGGGAGGTGCAGAAGAGGGGGCAGCGAGGTCGGGGGGTGCAGAAGAGGGGGCAGCGAGGTCGGGGGGTGCAGAAGAGGGGGCAGCGAGGTCGGGGGGTGCAGAGGAGGGGGCAGCGAGGGTCAGGGGTTGCAGAAGAGGGGGCAGCGGGGTCCGGGGGTGCAGAGGAGGGGGCGGGAGGGAGAAGACACGGGTTGGGTGTGGGGATGCTTTGGCTCGGTCCCAGGCCGTGGGCCGCGCCCCCGTCCCCTGCGGGCCGGTCCTGGGGTGGCCGCCTCCCCCGGCTCTGCCCTCCCCCCCACCTCCCTTGCCTATCGCCCGGTCGTCGCGATAGCCGCCAAATCCGGAGGCCGGGAGGGGGGAGGAGTGACGCCGCCAAGCTCCCCCCACCCCCACGCACACACACACACACACACACACACACACACATACACAGAGTGATCTCTTCGCCCGCGGATATATAGACAGGCAGGGCCGCACGCACACACAGGCAGGCGGGCAGGCGGGGGTCGGTGGAGGCTCCTCGTGGCCCCGGGAGGAGAGCAGCCCCGCAGCCGGTCCTTCCCGACCCCCGACCCCCGACCCCCGGGCGGAGAGGAGGAGCCGGGAACGGGCAGGGCCAGGGCGGAGCTTGTCGGGGCGGTGCGGGGCGGTGCGGGGCGGCAGGCTGGGGGGCCGCGGGCGGGGGGCCCGGGCCCGGGCGGCGGCGGGTCCTCGGGGGGCGGGGGGCGGCGGGGGGCGGCGGGAGGCCGGCGAGGGTCCCGCGGGGAGGATGGCCGCCGGGGCCATCACCACCCTGCCCGACGCCGCCTCCGCCGCCGCCGCCGCCGCCTCCGGGCCCTTCGCCCCGGGCAGCTTCAAGGAGCCCAAGCGCCTCTACTGCAAGAACGGGGGCTTCTTCCTGCGCATCCAACCCGACGGCAGAGTCGACGGCGTCCGGGAGAAGAGCGACCCGCACAGTGAGTAGCACCCGGACCCTCCCCGCCGGGGAGGAAGGCGACCTCGGGGCGGAGGGAGGGTTGAAACGCGCAGTTCTTCTGTTCGTTTGCTTCCAAGTGGGGCTCGGTCGCAGACCTTTCTAGGCACCGGGCTGAGCGGTGGGATGGAGAAACACCGAGTTATTTGCTTCTCAATGGGCTTCGGTATCGGCCCTGTCTACGCTCCAGGCCCTGGGATGGATAAGCGCCGAGTTATTTGCTTCCAAATGGTCTTCGGTATCAGCCCTTTCTACGCGCCAGGCACTGGGATGGATAAACGCCGAGTTGTTTGCTTCTAAATGGTCTTCGGTATCGGCCCTTTCTAGGCGCCAGGCACCGGGCTAAGCACTGGGATGGATACACGCCGACTTGTTTGCTTCGTGTGCTTCTAAATGATGCTCGATATCGGCCCTTTCTACGCGCCAGGCACGGGGCTAAGCCCCGGGATTGATGCAAGCCAATCAGGCCGGGCACAGTCCTTAGGCCACCCGGGGATCACAGACTTCATCCCCCTTTTACAGACGAGGTAACCGAGGAAGTGAGGAGTGAAAGGACTGGCCCAAGTGGCACTTGTAGGGGCCCAGCAGGCAGGTGGGCAGAGCCTGCGGTGGACCCCGGGTGCTTTTAGCGCCCGGTCCCGTGCCCTAGCCACTAAAGTGTTTCTCTGTCCCTAAAATTGAGCCTTTTAAAGGTCCTAGGTGAGGTTCTCGGTCAAGGGCCCTTTACCAGGAGGACAGGGAGGGAGAAGGACATTTTTATAGAAACGTAAGTGGGTTCCTTCATTGTGGAGAGGCTCCCAAGCCCTGGTTCCTGCCGACTCCGAGGTGGCTGGCAGTCCTGCTTTTCACCCGCTGTGCGTGGCCCAGGGCCGAGGAGATCAAATAAATGACGGTGTTTTGTTAAGCGCTTACTAATTGCCGATCCCAACTAACCTGTCAAGCCGTCCCTATCCTGCCCCGACCTTCTTCACCCTATATTTTTCCTTCAGTCCGGTGGCAGAAAGGATACAAAATCTTCACCCGGTATGCATCCTAGGGGGTCAGGCCAGGGGTCATGCTGGAGGAAATTACACAGAGGAGCCCATAACTTTTCATCAGGGCTTTCAGCTGGGGCCTCTGCCTGATGGGAAGCAGGTTTCACGTGGGTGAAACACTCAATGAAAGACACCTGTTTCAGGAGCTCTTGCGGGCTGTTTATTTCCCCTGTGGGAATGTCATGGAGGGAAGAAGGGGGAAAGGGGCTGGGAGATCTGCAGAGAAATCTATGTTTAAGTTTTGAGAGAGGAAATAGACAGGATTAGAAGCTTCTTTGTTGCTTTCAGAATTACAGTGGGGAGTAGAGAATCAGGAATGGAGGAGGTTCAAAGAGTGAAGGAGTGAAATGATCAATCTATGGCATTTCTTGAATGCATTTTTTTTTTAATGGCATTAAAGTGCTTCCTACATGCTAGGACTGCAAAGCACTGGGGTAGATACTAGATAATCGGGTTGGACACAGTCCATGTCCCATGAGGGGCACACAGTCTTAATCCCCATTTTACAGATGAGGTAACTGAGGTACAGAGAGGTGAAGTGACCTGCTTGAGATCAGACAGGTGATGGAGCTGGGATTAGAACCCAGGTCCTCTGACTCTCAGGCCTCAACTCTTTCCACCAGTGCACACTGCTTCTTGAGTGCTTACTCTGCAGAGCACTCTGTTAAGCACTTGGGAGAGAACAATCGACCAAGTTGACAGGCTACCCGCCTTCAGTAATTTTACAATCAAGTGGAGTTCACAATCCAGTGGGAACTGTTTTCCTCCCCCCAAAACCTGGGGGACATGAGGAGCCAGCTGCGGAGTTGGCATTCTTGACCAGGGCAGTGACTAGAATTAAACTGATCCATGCAGACTGTTTCTCTCCACGGTATTTAGCAAGACCTCTTTATAAAGATGAGACCGATGTTCAGAATAGCAAGCTCATAAATGCCTAGTGCGCACTTGTCGGTTAGATAAATTAGGGTAAGGAGGGTCGGGGTGGGAGAGAAAAAGAGGGAAACGTAGGCCTTGGCAACGAGGCTGAGAGAAATGAAGACATCCTTGCAGGGGGAAAAAAAAATTAAAAGGAACCACAAAGAAATTTAAGTAGGGCAGAGCTGGTGGTAGTCACACAATTTTCCACCCAATTATGGCTTTTATTTCCAAAAGCCTGGAAGAAAACTTTGGGAAAACCTAAATATTAGTTTAGAGTTACCATCCCCTAGTGAGAGGAAAGACACCCTCACGTTGAATTTGGTGCCGCTGACTTTACGTGGGCACTTCTGTTTACCAAATCAAGCTTTCAGTAAGAGCTCTGGTTCTTCAGCTTCAGCTCCAGCCGGGTTCGCAGCCACCAGTCCTCCAGACTGGAGTGAGTCTGTTCTGAGACATGTGGCGGCTGTGATGGTCTCAGTGCTGAACTGCATGGGAAATGAACAGAGTGTCAGCCAGGGTACTAGCTCTCAATAAATAATCATTGATTGATTGGCTGACTCTGAGGTTTCCTGGAGAAGAGGAATTAGCTCCAAGGGAATGCAGAGGAGAGGTGATGTCTGCTTCTTTAAGCGGCATAAGGGGACTAGGCTAGGGCTAGGGGGCTAAGGGGACAGCAGGTCACCAAGCAGTTACCCCAGTAGTTACCCAAAGTCCAACTCTGATTGGCTTTTGGTGCTTTTTTGTTGCAATTCAGCTGGGAATGCAAAGGCAGGCTCGGGGGGTGGGGGGTGAGGAGGTGCCTGTTTGTTGTGAAGGGAGATCATGTCTTGTTGTGGGCCTCCTAATTCTTCCTGAGACCTGGGGTTGGCTGGGCAGGGGTGGGGGATGGAAAGTCCCTAAGTGCTATCTGCCAGTCAGAAAGACCTGCCAACAAAGGGATCAGGGGGGCAGACTCTGGGGCGGGACCAGTGGCCCATGACTAAACGTTAGCTCCTTTTGCACAGCCTGATGCCCATTAATGTATGTGGGCCCCGGGTCCAGGGTGACAGGCCCCGCACATCTGAGTATAAAGGGGAATTTCGCTCTAAGCCATTTCTTTCCAAACCAGCACATCGCCCGGGCCCGGCTCGATCCCCGTGCAGTAAGCCTCCGGACCATTTGCTGCAGTTTCCTCCCAACCCGAGAGAAACCACTTGGTGGGAGGTCACGATTTTGGAGGGGAGCGGACACAGCTACCTCGCCCTCCCGAAACGGCTCCTTCTCTTGGGGAAGCAGGGCCACCGACCGGCTGGTCTCCGCAGAGTGAATGGGTTTTATTTAATGCAAAAATATGACGTTCAAATTACACGCTAAGCGAGGAAGGCTTACTAAAACATTCAAAACAGGGAACATTTGTTTCTAAGCAGCACGTACCACATGTAGCAGAGGGTAGCTAGTACAGTGGATGCCATTTAAATCTTTTTTTCCCCCCTCACTGTAGTAAATTTGCTCCAGACCCTCTTGTTTGGAAACAAATGAAAGTTTAGGGAAGTTAGAAATGGGAGAGCTGTGTTTCTTAAAGGGAACGATTCTTCGTTCACCCGGTTGCTGTTTGGCTCGTGCGGATTTTTGGAGCGTCCCTTTAAAATGTCCTCAAAAACCTCAAATGGGATAGAGGAAATATTGAGTGGAAGACTAAATCCTTGGCCCTTGGCTAAGGGGAATAAAAAACTAAGGCAGATAACTAAATCAATAAATAAAAGTTTTCCCCAACCAAGTTTACTTTTAGTTGCCTGAAAACCTTATTTTTGTGAAGCCAGGCTCACTTAGAGGGGACAGAAAGTTTTGCAGGTGACCAAAGCTGAGTCAGGAAGGTGATTATTCTCTCAAAGAGCATTTTTATGGCCCTTGCCATATTTATAGTCAAGAAAATATCCCAGAGACCTTTCCCACAAAGCATCTCCATCCTCTGTCTCTCCACAGCCCGCCATCCCTTTTTGGGTACCGGGGACTGTTGATTTCAGCACATCTATCTACTTGCAGTGACGAGCAAAGACTCAGCTGTTGTGCCTTTTTCAGGGAGTACCAATTATATCTGTGAGAAGAAACCCTGTGCAGTGAAAAATACCTTGAGGAAAATAAAAATCCAGAATCCCACATAACCTTAGAAATTGGGTGTTCAGTGGAGCAATAAACAGGACACAGCATGCGTCATAGATATCGCCACGCCTCGTGTGCATTGTAAAATGTGTTAGATGCCAAGTGACATCAGCTAAGAAACCGCTATATTCCCTTGTGACACACCCTGAAGTGCTTTTGTTGTGTTTATAAAATGGCCCTTATGCAATTAGATTTGGCCAGTGGTCAAAAGAAGTGGTTTTCAGCATTCCCCTTGAAATAAATGATTTCTTTTTTAAATTGATGCTTATTGTTTGGGGAATTGAATTCCAGAATAAAACATTTCACTGTGCCCCAAACTCCCTTTTCAAGCTGAAAGCTAGATTGTCTCCAGTTTTTGAATCCAATAACTAATTCTCTTACCCCATTTAATAAGCTTCCTCTGCTTCTCAGCTAGGAAGCAAGGGAAAGTATCACAAAGATAAGGCCGCTACAATCATGCCATCGGCACTGTCACCCATCTTTTGCGTCACGATGGTTAAAATCGAGGCTTGGAAGCTAATTACTAGAGAGGGCTGACGACGGCAGGAAAGAAATTTCAATAGTGAGGCAAAGCAGAGCAGGGCACATGCTGGGGGGCAGAGGCAGGCAGAGAGATGGCCCAGCAGACAGGCAATAGCAGGAGGAAAGAAAGTCAAAGAACTCTGACTTTCCAGTGATGGAAATCACAGTCAGGAGGATGGAAAAAAGAAGAAAGAAAATCCTCATCCTTTCCCGAGATCGTTTTCAGATTCCAACTACTTTCCTCCCTAAGGTGCACTATCAGCCAATCCATGGTATCGACTGAGTGCTTAAACTGCATGCAGAGCTCCGTTCACTAAAGTGACAAAGTGATCGTTTTTCATTATGGATATCCTGGAAAGAACAGTGAACCACTCAGAGGATTACCCCAGTGAGTAGACGTTGTGGGGCTCGGAGGAGGAGGCAGTGAATGGATTGTCAATTTGTAGCCCAAAGATAGTTGGTAAGAATGCTTTCCTCCGGCTAGAGGCGACCAAGGAAAGTCTCATTACCACACGTAATTATTGTCCTGCCAAAACTAGAAGCCAAAACTAACGCAGTGAGATATGTGAATGGATTGGCTGTGAGACAACCCTACCGGTGCTAAATCCCTCTGCTCTTAGTTGGCAATCCGAGTCTTGTGGCGTAACAGTTCACATTCTTCCTCCCCAAACCTTTTCCCTACTGAACAAGGGAAAAGAAAGGAACGGAGAAGACGGAACTGTGGTGAGAGGAGAAAGCGATGCGAAAAATATTTTTTGAGGGTTCTTGTCATCACTGATAGTAAGAAGAATTGTGGTCTTTGTTAAGCACTTCCTGGGTACCAATAAGAAGGCTGAGCACTGGGGTAGATGCAAGGTAATGAGGTTGGGCAGAGTCCCTGGGCCACCCAGGGCTCCCGATCTAAGGGGGAGGAATAACAGGTATTTAAACCCCATTTTACAGATGAGCAAGTGAGGCTTGGAGAAATTAAGTGACTTGCCCTAGGTCTCCCAGCAGGGAGCTGGGATGAGAACCCAGGTCACCCGACTCTCGGTCTTGTTGGCAGTACATTGTTGCATCTTGTTCTTGTGAGTTGGAGGAGGTAGGCCATCTGCGATATCTACCGGCAATTTGTTGCTTAAAGGTCACTCATTTTTCAGCTTTCTTTCATCCCCTGTGATAGAGAACCATAGGATAGTGGTGGTGCTGGAGGCTTTGAGACTTTAATAGCAGTAGATGTGCCATTTTAAGCACTTCTTATGTGCCAGACACTGTACTGAGCGCTGGGGAAGATACAAGCTAATCGGGTTGGACACAGCCCTTATTCCCTATTTTCCAGATGGGGAAACTGAAGCCCAGAGAAGTGACGCCACTTGCTGAAGGTCACACAACAGGTGCATGGCAGAGCCGGGATTACAACCCAGGTCCTTTGACTCCCAGACCCATGCTCTTTCCACTAGGCCACGCTGCTGATGATATTGTTTGGGCTCTCGGTGTCCATGAGACAATGCAGGTGGCTCCCTCTTTAGTACTCAGCGACGTCTCTTGGCTGGCCGATCTGCACTTCAAGGATTAGGAATGATTTGTCCCTCTGAGTCACTGGTTTTGTGTTGTGATGTGATGTCTGTGAGGCTGGGTGGGAGTCCGTGCCGAATGGTCAGTTTCAGTACACCCCTTCCCAAACTGAATCATTTTGACGTGGGGGAGGAAAACAACATCTGCGCGGAAGTGGGGAGAGGGAAGAGAAAGGGTTGTAAAGTGGAAAGAAAAGTTGAGGAAAAAAGAGTCATCTGAAAGTGCCCAGTAGGAATGATAAAACTAAACGCCTATTGTCGTCATGAATTTGTGGTCTGATATGGGAACCCAGCCTGGGGTTGCCTTTCCCCTCAGATTTCTCTTCCCTTCTTGTGGGCAGAGAACGTGTCTGCTAATTCTGCTGTATTGTGTTCTCCCAAGCGCTTAGTACAGTGCTGTGCACATAGTAAAGCTCTCACTAAATATCACTGATGTGATTTATTCTCTCCTTCCTCTTCTCAAGGGGCGGGATTTTCACCATTTCCTCACCAGGCTTTCTTTTCCTTTGGACCGTCTCTCTTCATCTTTCTCTGCACCCCTCTCCTGGTCGGGCTTTCCCCGTTGGTGGTTTGTGTTCACTCTGCTGGATCTGTCACCTTTGTTTTTTGAAACAACCGTCAACCGAAGGGGACCAAGGGAGACCATCTGGTCCATTCCTTGAGGATCCCACGAACTTTGGGTACTTCTGTATCAGCTGTATAGAGTACACTGCCTTTAGGCAGAAAATAAGAAGATCAGGATGGCGATGGAGCGTTGGGAAGCATTGCCACAAACAGGAAGTTTGGAATCTATTCATAAAACTTTGCTTTTATGTACCAATCAGTATAAATTTAGTACTTGCTATTGAGCAGAGCACTGCACTACGCACTTTGGAAAATACCATAAAAGTAACGGTGCTTGCCCTTGAGAAGCTTGCGGTCAAATAGGAGAGACCGACCTTCTGTGGTGAAGACATTCTTTGGTTTTTATAGAAATACTCCCCGAGGAAGAGAAAAAGCTAGTTCGGGGTCTGTGTGACAACTGGGCTACCGGTTGAAACCCAACTCAGCCGAGTAGTAAAGACCGTCAGGTCGGTTCGCTGAAATGTGTCTGCCAAGTGGTTCGTGGGCAGACGCAGACCACCGAAAGCACTCTTGGGTTTCTTACAAACAGCAGTGTTGGGCTAGAGGGCTGAACCAACGAGATCTGAGTCACCCCCCCTCAGATCCATACCATCGATGTGGTTTGGGCCCATCTGTGGTCTGTGGCGAGCAGTCCTTCCGGATCTTGGGCCGACAGGGAAGGAATCTGACTGAATGCCACATCGGGGATGGGCTTTTAGACAGGGCTTTAGGGTCAGAGCACATTGGAGCCAGGGAGAGAAAGGGAAAGTAAAAGAAGTTAGTGTGAGCTTTGACTAGGAAGCGGGACTGTGGCTTAATCGCTTCTGCTTGTAATGTCTGCGGTTCTATTCGTAAAATAAAACAATTTTGTGTTTGGCCCAAATCATGTGCCAGTTCTCCCAGAGATTAATGCTGGATCATAGGTTACCACCGGGAAAACCTGCTTTATTCAGAGACATTATTGATTCCCTGAAAAGGCTGGAAGAATCTTTACGGCTACAGTTTTTGAAAAAGGACTTCTGCGACATTAGTGGAAATTTCTTTATTGAATTTTCTCCTTACTTAGCCATGTACCACGCTTCCTGGAAGTTAGGCTTTTTGAGAAGGAAAGAAAGTACTCCACATATACGCTTGACTGATTAGAAAGAAAACATGGTCTTCCACAATGACCTTGATAGGTGAAGAGATTTTAGGTTTCAAGACTGGTACGCATCTTTTGCTGGACAACTTTCTGGACCACTTGCCCTTAAGACAAGCGGGTACCTTCCTATTATCCTTGCTGAGGGTTGGGGGTAGCGAGGGAGGAGTGGGTTGTCGGGGGTTCCGTGACTTGTGGCTGTCGCGGTTGTGATGAGGGTGGTTCCGGTCGCCTGCCTGAGGGTCAAATAGGAGAAGGTTGGGCTGGATCTCATATCGATTCCCTTTAAAAAAAAAAAATTCCACTTGGATTTCATTGAAAGGCCCAATGAAGCACTCTTCCAGCTCACTTGGAGAAAGCAGAAAATTATCCTCTTTGGCCAGTAATAAAAAATATTGTCTGTGGTAGGAACAGCTATCAACTATTCAGTGGGGTAGGGAAAAGGTAAAGTCAAACACAGGGTGTTTGAGGCTGTTTGGGTAAAGGCAGCAGTATTTATTGAAGTTGAATCATTCAGTGGTATTTATTGAGTGCTTACTATGTGCAGAGAACTGCACTAAGCTCTTGGGAGAGTAATAATAATGATGGTATTTATTAAGCGCTTACTGTGTGCCAGGCACTGTAGTAAGTGCAAAAAAGTCACTGCTGGGATTCGAACCCACCGTTTTTTGTTTACAAGACAGGCACTCCGGCCAATTAAGCCACACAACAGAATTAGCAGATTTGTTCCCTGCCCATAACAAGCTTACAGTCTAGAGGGGAAGACAGACATTAATATAAATAAATTGTATTCATTATATAAATTAAAGATATGTGCATAATTTCTGTCGAGAAGCAAAACAAGTGAGACACTACTTATGTAAGAAGAAACACAAAATCCCAAAGTTGAATACATCCTTTTAATAATAAAAATAATAATTGTGGTATTTGTAAAGTGCTTCCTCTGTGTCAAGTAATGTACTAAGCACTGGGATAGATAGAAGATCATCAGGTATCCATATGGGGCTCACAAGAACGATACAAGGAAATTGCTGATTGAGTGCCTTAAAGCAGTGGTCTGGCGTTTCTGCTTGATGCGAGGAGGAATGCGCAGCCACTCGAAGTTTTTGAAGAGTGGAGAGATGTGCACAGAGTGATGTTGAGGAAAATGAAGCAGCAGAGTAAAATATGGACTGAAGAGTGGACATCCTGGAAACAGGAATGTGTGCAAGTGGCTGTTTAAGGCAGTTGAGTCAGGATGTGGCAAGTGCTTGAACCAGCATCACCTGATGGCAGTCTATTTGGAGAGGAATAATAATAATTATAATGGTATTAAGCGCTTACTAGGTTCCAAACACTGTTCTATGTACTGGGGTGTTTACAAGGTTATCAGTTTGGGCACAGTCCCTGTCCCCTATGGAGCTTGCAGTCTAGGTAGGAAGGAGTAGAATTTAATCCCCATTTTTACAGATGAGGTAACTGAGGCATGGAGGAGTGAAGTGATTTGCCCAAGGTTACACAGCAGATGAGCAGTGGAGCCCGAATTAGAATTCAGGACCTCTGACTCCCAAGCCCGTGCTCTTTTACGAGGCCATGCTGCTTCTCAGGAGGAAGAGGCAGATTCCGGAGATGTTACGGAGGAAGAACTGATAGTATTTGGTGATTTATCAAAGGAGAGAGAGAGAGGAATGAAGGATCATGCCAAGGTTACGGACTTGAGTGTCAGGGATGATTGTGGTGCCAGAAAAGATTGAGGAGGGAAGGTGAGATGCTCAGTTTTGGACAAGTTGAGTTTGTGGTGCCAGTGGGACGTTCATGTAGAGATGTCCTGGATTCCTGTGCTGTATCCACTAGACCATGCTGCTTCTCAAAAGAGTTTGAGGTCTTCCTGTCATTTGCTTGGGACACCAAATCTCAAGGGTGCCAAACAGCACTTTAACATGTGAAAAGACGGTTTTTTTTGTTTTGTTGTTGTTTGTTTCATTGTTAAAGGGACTAGTCCCCAGGATCTGCCTAGGAACGAGTTGCCAGTGGAATCTGATTCCCGGACATGCCTGGTCAGGCAGTCCTTCCAGCCTGCTGCAAAAGGGGCAAAACCTGTGGAGGCTCCTGATGTTTTCTGCCCCTTTCCCCCCCTCCCTGTGGTAGGAAGTGATGCTATAAAGAGAAGCCCCTGCTCCCCTATGAGGCCCTCCTCCTCCCAGGACCGAGTGGGTCGGGCGGGAACGACAGCTCAGAGGGGCTCACTCCGCCATCACGCGGGCCGCGCAAGGGCCACAGGAGAAAGGTTTTCTCCCGTGTCCTCGTCAGGAGTTTTGGAGATGGGCCTTGGGGTCTTGGCGGGAACTTGGGTTTTCCGCCGTGGAGGCTATACAAATGCTAGTTCCTGATTGAGGGGTGTGCTGCTCCGTTTTTTTGTTTTGTTTTGTTTTTCATGAGAACATGTAAAATCTCTCTTCTCCACCGCTGTGGAAAAGTGGTGTCCATTCCAATAAAACAACTATGTGGGAATGAAAAGTTTCATGGGTCCCCTGCTCCACCTCCTGTTCCCCTGGCCCCTCCTCCCTTCCTTCCCCATTCCCTCAGCTCCCCGAGGCACACATAGGCAGTTCTGTTCTCCGTTTCAGCTTGCCTGGATCGCGGGACCCTGGTCAATGGACGGGAATGCAGGGCGGTCTGTTGGAAGGCCAGCTAATTGGTATGCTGGCCGTGAGGAAGTGGCCTGTAAATGGCTTGACCAGATCGGGGTTACTGTCTCCCCTGGGCACTTAATTTTGAGGAAAACCTCAGCCTTTCATAAATCATCCGATCTGGGCGTCTAAAGTGAGGGAGAATAGCTCCTCAAAGGATGCAGTCATGAGACTGCGAATCTCCTGGGAACGCCGAGCGGCTTCTCTTAAGTGCCTCTTTGTAGCCATGTGGGCGTTCATTTGGCAGTGCACCTTGAAGGAAGTGGCCCTCTTTCCTTGATGCTCAGGAGGGGGCAGGAGGATGGTGAACGGGGAGCAAAGTTGTGTAAACAGTGGCTGAGATGTCCCCTCCCCCCTCTGCGAGAAATAGGCTCATCGAGAAGAGGAGGCTGTGCTCAGATGCCGGGGCCTTTCCCAGCGCCCCACCGGAGCGGGTGATGGGGAGGTGAAGCTGACGGTATAGGGTCCTATTGTTCTACCATTCGGATCAAGTTGAAATGAGTCCTTGTTTTTCAGACCATGAAGTTCAGCCAGGGCAAGGTCAAGGAAATGGTGAAACCCATAGGATGCAAGAAAACCTGTGACTTTTGCCTGATCTTTCCTTCTTTCCTTCCCTTCCCAGCTCTCCGTTTACTCTCCGTCTGCCACATCCATTTCTGTCAGGCCAAACTCCAGTGGGATCCCTCGGGGGTGCAATGCCCAGCCAGCAGTGTGCATGCTGGGAAATTGCCTGGCACGTCAACTGGCCCCGGTCTGGGACTGCCTGTTTTTTGGATCTTGGTTTTGCTGCCGTCTTGTTTCGGTATGGGAGTTGGCCCCCCCGGGAGTGAGCTCCGGCTCTGACGCACTTTGATCTGGGTGACGACCGGGAGCGAAATGATTTCCGTCCCGGGATTGCGGGTGATGCGCCGGGTCACGGCGGCCAGCGTGCCCCGCTCTGGCATCGCCAGGGGACTGCTGCTCGCTTCGGCCGTGGTGGCATCCCTCTTGGGTGAGAGATTAACCTTAATGACTAGAGGCTCAAGGCGCCTACTGGAGCTTGCTTATTGCTTACTTGTCTTCCCCCACCTTGAGCTGCAGTGGCATCAGTGGAAGGGTCAGGATGGTGACAAGGTGTAATCGTGAGGCCAAAGGCCCAGAGGTTTCAGCTTTGGCCCCCGGCCTTCTCTGTGGCTTTGGATTAGTTTGTCTATTTCCTGCAGATCCATCTCTTTCCCTCACAGTTGGTCGTGGCAGACATTTTGGATTTCCATCCCCTTTCAATTCTCTTCCAGTCCAATCAATCAGTCAATCAGTGATGCTCTTCACTGATCGCATACTGTGTGCAGCAGATTGTACGGAGTCCTTGGGAAAGTACAGTACAATAGAGAGTTGGTAGATATGATCCCTATCCACAATAAGCTTACAGTTTAGAGGGGAAGAAAGACAGTCAAATAAATTGTCTTTCTTCCCCTCTAAACTGTAAGCTCATTGTGGACCGGGACAGGGAAAGGAGGGAGGAGGGGCCGGGGGGACGGGAGGTGGAGCAGGGGACCCATGAAACTTTTCACTCCCACATAGTTGTTTTATTGGAATGGACACCACTTTTCCACAGTGGTGGAGGAGAAGAGAGATTTCACGTGTTCTTATGAAAAACAAAACATAAAAACGGAGCAGCATGTCCCTCAATCAGGGACTAGCATTTCTACAGCCTCCAGGGTGGAAAACCCAAGGGCTTCGGCAGGGAAGGCTTCTTGGAGGAGATGAGTTTTTAGGAGGGCTTTGAAGCCTTAAAGCCGATGGGGGAGGAGTTTCTGTTTGATGTGGAGGTGGAAGGGCAGCTACTAGAAGTTCTTGAGAAATGGGGAGACATGGACTGAACTTTTTTTAGAAAAATGATACACAGAACCAAGGGAAGTACAGCCTGGAATGGGAAGAGACAGGAGGTAGGGAAGTCAGCAAGGAGGCTGATGAAGTAACCAAGGTGGGGAATTATAAATTCTTGAATCGGCATGATAGTTATTTGGATGGAGGGGAAAGGGAAGATTCTAGAGAGGTTGTGAAGGTAGAAACGACATGATTTGGCCACAGATGGAATGTTTAGGATGAATGCAAGATGAGTCGAGGAAAATACCAAGGTTACGGGCTTGTGAGATCGGGAGGACAGTGGTATTGTCTACAGCGATAGGAAAGTCAGGGAGCGGACAGGATTTGGGTAGGATGATAAGGAGTTCTGTTTTGGACATGCTTAGTTTGAAGTGTTGGTGGGACATCTAAGTAGAAATGTATTGAAGGCAGGAGGAAATGCGAGTCCCTAGAGAAGGAGGGACATCAGGGCTGGAGAGGTAAATTTAGGAATCAACCATGTAGAGATGGTAGTTAAAGCCACGGGAGAGATCGAGTTCTCCAGGGGAGTGGATATCAGTGGAGACTAGAAGGGGACCCAGAACTGAGCCAGGAAGGACCTCTATAGTTAAGGGTCACTGCATTCACTCCCTGCAGGGAAGTCATTGCCCTGGGAGACCCCAGCCCTATCAGATGTGACTATGCTAAGAAAGCGCCTCAGAGATTGTGATTATCCCACAGAAGCCAGAAGGCTAACTCTCAGTATGATGGGTTGCTAGGAAAGTGTTTTTGCGAGGAAATACACTGCAAATATATGACAGGCTCACCTCCAACTTATTTGGATGATGATGAGAACTTTTATTCCAATTTCCACTTTCCCAAAGTGCAGTGAGCTCATGACAGGGATAGGGTTAGTGGCCTGCCTTTTGGCAAGCAGTTTGACTTTTTCTTCATCCTTCATATATCAGGTCTAAATTTCTCTTCGGTTTGGTACAAGAGATAGGGTATTTTATTTTCCTCCTCTGTCACTATTTTGAAAATTTTTATGAATCAGTGGTGTTACTGAATGCTTTTGCCATATGCCAAGCACTGTACTAGTCTTATAGACTGTGAGCCCATTGTTGGGTAGGGATTGTCTCTAACTGTTGATGAATTGTACCTTCCAAGCGCTTAGTACAGTGCTCTGCACACAGTAAGCGCTCAGTAAATATGATTGAATGAATAAATACTAGGCTCTAGGGAGAGAATAGTAGTGTTGGTAAGCATATGCTTGCTCACAAGGAGCTCACAATGTAGAGGTTCATGGGTAGTGTTTGCTTATAAGATCGTTTTGGGGATCCTTTTAAAATATCCTTTATCTTAAAATAAAATTATGTTTCCTCCTGTGTGATAAAAGTGCCTTTCTGTTGTCCCATTTGTTTATTATGAGTGTGACAGGATAGGCTGTGCTTTAATGGGAAGAGTTCCAGGGAGAAACAGAAATCCCTGAGAGGCAACAGAAAGCTGCAGAGGACCTGAGCTGAAACAAACAGGGTACTTAGTGTTTAATAAAATATGCAGTGCCTGGTGTGAGTTCAGGGGAAGTACCTGACAAGTTACTGGGAATTGAGTGAAATAAGTTCAGGTTAGTGATGGAGGAAAGATACCTATTAAGGTACCTGTTAACATAGGGAAGAGCTAAAAGTGCTTAAAGCTTTAAATTGGGCAGTCAATGTTACTTGTGCTCAGAAAAGTTTTATACAGGAGGTGTTTCTTTTTAATGATATTTATTAAGCACTTACTGTGTGCCAGGCACTGTATTAAGCACTGGGGTATATACAGGGTAATCAGGCTGGTCATAGTTATGTCCGTCCTGGGGTTCACAGTCTTAAAAAAATCCCAGTTTTACCGATGAGGGAACCTGAGGCACCTGCCCAAGGTTGCACAGCAGTCGTGGTGGAGCTGGAACTTGGAACCCAGGACCTCTGACTCCCAGGCCTCTGCTCTTTCCACCAGGCCATACACGCAATCCTATGAGCAACCGAATCCTCCAAAGACGGTGAGACCAGTATGCGCAGGATGGAAAGAAGCCGCCTCATTTTGGAAATAGCTTTCGTCCCTCCGAACCTTCAGAACAGGAACTTCTAACCCACTAACCCAGAGTGACTGTTTACCAGTGAGATGGACGATCAATCTCTGAAGTTCAGGGAAGATATTGGGAAGAAGGTCGTGCCTATCAACTCTGTTATTTTGTACCCAGCCCATAGAACGGTGCTCGGCACATGGTAGGTGTTTAGCAAATACCATCATTGTTGTTATTACTACTCTCCCAAATGCTTAGTTCAGTGCGTTGCACACAGTAAGTGCTCAATAAATACCATCGATTGACTGAAACTTTCCCAACCTCCCTAGTGGTGCTAAAGAGGGTGAATCAAGTTGACTGTTCTGATATTCGAGTTTCATTAGTGATCGCAGTGGAATCGGAATAAAAAGTATGAGCAGACTGGGCAGACAGGAAGAAAGAACACTAGAACTGGATTTAAGCCAAACCATTAAAATAAAGTTACTCTATGAGGAAATAATCATATGCAATGCCTTTGGCAGGGGCTAGATAGCCAGAAATGGGGGCTGTGGGTCATAAGGGAAAACAGGACAGTACAGAAGGCATAAGAAACATTTACAACCCCTGCCATCCAAGAAAAGCCCAAGATTTTGGGGGAAAATAACTTCTTTCCTAAAAGATGAAGGTTAAGAGAAGGCTTACCTAATAGTGCTGTTCAGAATAATGACAGTATTGAAGTAGAAAAAATAGGGAAGGCCAGGAGACTTTGGGAAGGCCAAGAAGAGTTTGAAGAGTCTTAATGACTAATTAAAATGGTTTTTGTTAAAGATTGAATGTCAAAAATGTTCATATTTATTAAAGTGTGAAGGTGTTTTGGATAATATGAGTTTTGCTCCTTTTCTCTGCCTCATTTTATAAGGTCTCAGTTCTGGGGAGTGAAATGTCTGTCCATTCCACTGAAGATCTTCCTCAGGTTTTTTGGTCTGGAATATAGTTCCCTCCAACCCTTCTCTACCCAGGGTGGGTGATACCCTTCTCCTCTCTCAGTTCCAACCCTGCCATCGGCTCATGGCGCTTTTCAGCCGAACAGAGAAACTGCTCAATAGATCAGCTGACTAGAGGGAACTTTGGTCCAGCAAAGTCAAACAAACAAACAAACAAACAAAAAAACCACAATGGCAGAGTGGAAGGGGAAACTTCCCTCATGTATTTTCACCCCTGTATTACGTGTTATCTACGTGTTCTTCAGTAAGGACATTTTTCACTGCCGTTGCTCTTAGCAGGCAGCAGGAAGAGGAAAAATTAAGGAAAATCGCCCCTGGGAAATTGAGGGTTGACTACTTTAAGCAAAGGGAAAGCCATTTAAAGGGACAACCGCCCAATTGTTGTTGTTGTTTTGCTGGACTCTGTTATGACGTACTGTACCTGAAAGAAGATCATGAAGATTGAGAATCTGTCGAATTGTCTTTGCCGAGTTTCCATAACTCTGCACAATGAAAAACAAGCACTTCAAATATGAAGTGGCTCTTAAATTAAGAAATCAGACAGGCTCCACTTGAATAATGATACAATGGAATTTGAAACTAGATGATATTCCCTTACTGGCTTAAATTATTGGCTGGGTTTACGGTATCCATGTCTCAATAAAAGCTAGCACATTTAAAAGCATTTTTTTTCTTAAAAGTGAAATATTTCTTTTTGGCCCAGTCTTTCCCTTTTCTACTAACTTGGTATGCAGGTTATTGTGCAGATTTCAGATGCTAATTCTCCAAGCCAGAGAGCAGCTCTAAAGTACTGTAGTTAAGATGGCTAACTGTATTTTTTTGATGTGTCCTTTTCAACAACATGAAATGTGAAACAGAATGCATTCTTGAGGCCCTGCACTGACCTTATGACTCTTGTGAGTTAGAGCCAGGTTTTGAGGATGATCACTTCTTGTCGCACTACGCCAGGCGACATTGGACATTTGAACACCAAAAGGCGAGGAGCTAAAGCCATCGAAAGCCAGGGTCGGGTAGCCAGTCCGTCGACCCCTGATTGGCCTGAGCAGGAAATTCTCCTCTTAGAGTTTTTTGAGGTGGTGAGGTGGGGGTGGAGGGTTTATAGTGGTAGTGATAGAGCAATAGGACTCGTGATCACATGTTGCTCCAGAGTCGTCATTTCCCGCCCCAATCCTGCAATTTAGATCTCCTGCTGGATTCTATGATGTCTCAGATTTCAGCAATTGTATTGATTGCCCAAACTTTTTGTTTATGGTATTTGTCAAGTGCTTATTAATTTGCCAGACACTGTACTAAGCTCTGGGATAGATACCAGATAAAAGGGTTGGACACAGTCCCTGTCCCACATGGGGTTCACAGTCTTAACCCCCAGTTTACCAATGAAGTAACTGAGGCCCAGATAAGGGAATTGACTTGCCCAAAGTCATACAGCAGGCCAGGGGCTGAGCCAAGATTAGAGCTCTGACTCCCAGGCCTGTGCTCTTTCCACTAGGCCATGCTGCTTCTCAGACTTCTGCATTGGCATGGGTTGTAGCTCATTAGGACTGTCCCTCCCCTTTCTCTCTTTGTCCATCTGGCCCCTTGGCTAATCCTGCAGAAGCAGAGGTGCCCTCAAGGCGGGATTATCTTTGGGGCAACTGTACTGGGCCCCAATGGATGGTCAGTGCAGGAGTGTGCCGCTGTGGGCTGGCTCGGCAGGGCCCGTCCAAGTAGCTCATGGAAGTTCCTTCCCTGTACCGTGCTGCCAGACCTGAATCCGTGGCAAGGAGCCAGGTAGGAGGGCAGAGTGGGTGAATTACTGAACTCAGTGCCTCGTCTACACTGTGAACCCCATGTGCATCAGGTACTGCGCCTAACTTGAATCTACCCGATCACTTGGCACATAGTAAATGCGTAATACCATAATTATTATTAAGTAGAGGAACCTTCGCTCCTCAAACTCTCATTCTCCCCCCTCCTTCTCCACCCCTCTCCGAGGGCCCTTTGGAGTTTCGCATTCCGGCCCGGACGGGCCCTCTCCCCGGGCCTGGACGCCACCCCTCAGATCGGCCCAGAGGGCTGCGGCCCAGCGGGGGCGGGCTGGGTGAGGCAGTAAGGAACTGTCTGGTGGCTGCCACTGTTTGCCCTATACTCCAGGAAGCTCCAGCCTGTGTCTCGGCCAGAGTAAATACTTCCGTTCTGAGAGATGCAAGTAATAATCCCGGCCGGGTAGACGTGGGAAGAGCGGGAAGTGCCGTAATCGATCATAATTTTTTTTTTTTTTATGGACGGCAATTACCGGTGGCAGCTACTTCTTGGCATAATTCAGTAGGAATTTTTTAGGAAAAAAAAAACCTTCACAAAAATACCAGGCATACTGAAATGGCATAGCTGAGAAGGGAGGGAAATCTTAGGAAGAGATATTTTGGGGAAGTTTGGGGATAAATTTCATTTTAGCTGAATGTCTCAGAACTCTTTACTAAGGTTTAAAGGTGTTTCGATACCTTAGGATCTTTTTTCACCATTTTACAGATGCATTTTGATAATAGCTTTCCATTGTTTGGGAAGATACCTATTTATCCACTGAAAAGAAGGATGAGAAAGCCAAGCATTTAGTTATAAGTGCAGGGATAGTTGTAAATGTGGCTTTTGCTAAGCACTTACTATGTGCTAAGTGCTATACTAACTGCTGGGGTAGATACAAGACGATCAGGTCCCACCTGGGGCTCAGTAGGAGTAAGACAGGTATTGAATCCCCATTTTACAGATGAAGGAACCAAAACACAGAAAAGTTAAGTGACTTGTCCAAGGTCACACAGCAGGTACGTGGCAGAGGTGGGATTAGCACTCAGGTCCTCCGATACCCAGGCTCATGCTCTTTTCCTTAGGCCATACCGCTTCCCCTGGGTTGCATTTTCTTCTGCAGACGATCCCTTTGAGCATCTAGCCAAACTCGAAAGCCTCCCTTTCTGAGTGTGACCTCCCACCCCCATTAAGACCCTTGGAAGAAGGCATCAATCATATCTTCTGCAACAAGTAAATATTTCAAGCACTTACGTACAGTGCCGTGTACACCGTGGCATCTCTGGAATTATTGCCTGCTTGCTCCCTCCTTTAACACTCCCCTCCCCCAGTAAAGTAGTAGTAGGAATAGTATTTATTAAGCAGAATAGTATTTATTAAGCACTTACTGGCTGCAGTGCACTGTGCCAAATGCTGAGAGACTACATAGGTGGGAGTTGGACATGGTCCCTGTGCCTCCGGAGGCTCACACTTCCTGTCTCTTCTCTTCCCCATTCCGGGCTCTTTTTCTTTCCCCACATCCTTCACGAGCCTTCTTTTGCCCTCTTCCCCCCCCGGTATTTGGGCATACACCAAAGCCATTCCAGTCTTAGGGTGCAGCTTTGGGAAGCACTGTGACGGTGGCACCGTCCCGGGAGTGTTCAGTGGCAGAGCCCCCGGTGCCTTCTGGAAGGTGTGCGTGGGAGCTGATTGGATGTGGCTGGAACATGAAATGAGTCCTCTTTTCCATCGGGGGCTTGGTTGGCCCTTCCCTTGTTCCCGGTGTGAATGCCTACTCTCCCTGGCCGTGCTATATTCAGAATGAAATCTGGGAACCAGGCAGAATAGGGTGTCAGACTTTCCATGCTTCTCCAAATTGTTCCAAAGTACATTTGTACTTTTCTCTTTTTACAGCCGCCTTGGCTAAGAGTTGTATTTTGAGTTCAGGATTAGGAGGTCTGTATCGCCACTAGATTACCTCCACCTTTTGCTCCCCTCTATACCTCTGAGAGCTGAATCTCGTTTAGTCGCCTATGAGACGTTTGAACTGAAATGGCCCTCTTCCCCTGCTTGCATCCAGATCATTATTTACTGGTGATTAATGCCCGTCTCCCCCTGTAGACTGTATGCTCTTTATGGGCCGGGAGCGTGTCTACCAACTCTGTCGTACTGTACTCTCCTAAGCGCTTAGTACAGTACTCTACACATAGAAAGTGCTCAATAAGTTCCACTGATGATGATGATGATTGATCGAGGTAGAAAAAATACGAATCGGGATTCAGCAATCATTTGAACCGCTGTTTGATGGAGAGAGAAAAACACAAATCTGAGTTCGGGCACCCTCAGAACTGCCCTTTTCCCCCACTGTCCTTTTTACTGCTGCCAAAAGACTTGAGGCTTCAATGTAAAGAAGGAAGTGTTGGATGGGCACTGTGAGGTCTGAATAAGTACTTAATAAATACGATTGATTGAAACCTCAATTGCACTCCAAGCAGTAAGCGGTCCTTGGAAAGAGCGAGGCGGGAACTGAGGGAAGAAGACATATTCTGATTCTCCTGCTAAGAATGCTGGGCAAAGAGAGCCGGTCATGAATAGCTGCTCCCCCAGAATTCAGAATCAATTAAGCAATCAGTGGTGCTTATTGAGTGCTTACTGGGTGTAGAGCACTCTACTAAGCATGTGGGAAAGTATAATCTAATAGAGTTGGTAAATTACCGTCTACAGGAAGAGACAGGCAATTAAATTACAGATAGAAATAGTAGAGTGTAAGGATATGTATGTAAGTGCTGTGGGACAGGGATGAGTATCAAAATGCCTAAGGGTTCAGAGCCAAGTGTGTAGTCAACTGAGGGAAAAGCGGATAGGGGAAATGAGGGCTTAATCAGGGAAGGCCTCTTGGAAGAGATGTGATTTTAGCAGGGTTTGGAAAGTGGGGAGAATGGTAAAATGAATTTGAATGTCAGATTCAGATGTTCAAATGTCAGAACGTGGGAGAGAATTCCAGGCCAGAGGGAAGATGTGGGCCAGGGGTCAGTGGCGAGGTCGATGAGATTGAGGTACAGAGAGTAGGTGGGCATTAGAGGAGCGGACTGGGTGATAGTAGGAGATCAGCAAGGTAAGGTAGATGGTGAAGAGCTGATTGAGTGCCTTAAAGCTGATGGTGAGGCATTTCTATTTGATGCGGAGGTGGATGGGCAACCAGTGGAAGTCAAATGGATCCTTCGGATGGATCCAAGGAGCTGTTTCACATTTCTCCAGATTACGTTCATCTGCCCTTTGGTTTGACTGATCGTTCCATTTCCCGGAGAACTTGGAAAATTCTTACTCTGAACTGTCTGGAAATTTTATAACATTTCATCAGTATGATGGGGTGTGAGATTTCAATATAGAAGATGATCCATTTAGCACAATAGTGGCTGAATATGCCCCTAAGTATATTTGCATGTGGCAGACGATATTTATCTGGGCAGGGTGGATCCTGTCCAAATAGCAAGTCGTCAAATCCCGATCCTGATTCCTTGAGGGGGTGGAAATCTTTCCTTTCATTATGATATTGCGTGGACTCGTTACACACTCCATATATGCATTTATTTCACATCTTATGCATTTTTACAGACAGAACATTTTGGCTTGATTGCCTTTTTTTTTTTTAAACAAAGGCCGCTTTCTTGGTTTCTATTTGCTTTATTAACAAATGTTGTTGTCGTTATCATCATCATCATCATCATTATTACTATATTTGTTAAGCACCTACTATGTGTCAAGCACCATTCTAAGAACTGGGGTGGATACAAGATAGGTTGGACAGGGTCCCCGTCCCAACTGGGGCTCATAGTCTGGTGGGAGAGCAGGCAATGAATCCCCATTTTTCAAATGAAGGAATCCGAGGCCCAGAGCAGCTAAGTGACTTGTCCAAGGTCACAAAGCAGGCACTTGAAAGAGCCTGGATTAGAACTCAGGTCCTCTGACTCCCAGGCCTGGGTTCTTTTCACCAGGTCATGCTATAATTCCAAGAAGAGTAAGAAGAACTCAGCGATTTATCGACTGCCTTGCAAAATCTCCGAATGGAATTGTGTTTGTCATAGGGGCTGGACACTGTATATCCCCTTGTCTTCTGGCCAAGCTCCTGGGAATGATACCTGTTCTTTTCACCGTTTCCCGTAACCCGCCTGGCTGCAAGGGAAGTCTTAAAACTGTAGCCGCTGCCCCCTGCACATTGTTCCGATTCAGGCCCCTCCAGGCCAGATCTGATGTGTTTTCCATCCAGTTCCTAAAATAGCTGCATTCCACGGCACCCGTAATCCCAGCCACGTTTATGGTTCACACTTCTTTATGACCTTTTCTGAATAGCTCAGAGCCTTCCCCTCTGCCCCCTCCTGGAATTTGGCTGTGCCCCTCATCTTTTAATCAGTCGTATTTATTGAGTGGTTACTGTGGGCGGAGCAGTGTACTAAGTGCTGGGTAGAGCACAGTACAACAGAGTTGGTAGACACTTTCCCTGTCCCCGACTCCGTGAGCTAACGGTCTAGAAGGGGAAGCAGACATGAATAAAAGCAAATAAATTATGGCTGTATACGCAGGTACTGCGGGGCTGAGGGTGGGGTGCCCTTGCCTCTTGGCAAAAGTGGCCCCAGGGCTCAGCTGGCCTCATCAAGAGGGGTGACCTGCTGGCTTCTAATGAAGTGAGTGGAAGGGAGTCAGGACAAGTCGGGGGGTTGGGGGCGGGGGAGTAAGTTTGGAGGGAAGCGGAGTCCCGACTGGGAGAGGGAGGCTGGTGTCGGAAAGGCCTCCAGGCGCCGAACAAATGACCGTCTGTCTGCTGTTGCAAATATTTTCACCTTGGGTCTGACCGCCCCCTGACTTTTTCCCCCGAGGCCCTCCCACATTTTGCTTTCCCATTTCCCTCCCCGTGCCTTTGATGGCTGGTTTGCAGATCACACCAAAAAGCTGTTTTCCACCCGGGCTGCTGAGGTAAACACAAAAGATGCCTGTGGCTCTCGGCATCTCTCCTGGCGAAATGGCTCTTCATTGTTGGAATTCATCCCCCGAAGCCTGATCCTCCCGGGTGCTGGGCCTGGCGTGAAGACCTGAAGAGTCCCTTGGCCTATTAGGCATCAAGGGTGAGCGGGGATTTGCTCCCCCCTCTGCCTCCCCAGGGGCTGCTCTATTGCAGCCCCTCTACTCTTGCCTTGAACATCACTGGGAGCAGCGGTGGCCCTGGCTGGAGCAGAGGAGGACCCAGCAGGCATGGAGGCGGGGGTTTCCGATGACCGCTCCGTGGACCCCTCTTGGAATAACGGTGGTATTTGTCAGACGCTTCTCATGTGCCAACCGTTGAACTGAGTGCTGGAGGAGACGCAAGCTGATCTGGTTGAACTCAGTCCCTATCCCACAGGAGGCTCCCGAGCAGTGGGAATGCCCGGCTCGGGAGCTGGCCGTAGTCACTGTGGATGTCCAACCACAGAAAGACTTCTCTCTCTCTCTCTCTCTCTCTCTCTCTCTCTCTCTCTCTCTCGCTGCGCGTAGGACTCTCTTGGACATAAAAAGGCTCCAATCCGTCAGTCAGTGATATTAAGCGAGTGCCGACTCTGCGCAGAGCGCTGTACTAAGTGCTCCGGACCCCCTCCTGTTCACCAGGTGAGGTGGCCCCTCCTGAGTTGGAAGCAGAGAGTGGCCGTGGCCGGCCTCTGGAGTCACCATCCGCAGAGGGGGCGAGAGAGGGACAGAGGGTGCTCTCAACTTCAAGTGTTCAAGAAGGCTTGGACAATGGTGGTGGCCTCTCTGAGTGCAGGCAAAGCTGAGGATCCAGCCCATGATTATTGCTGCCTCCTCCTCCTCCTCCTCCTCCCCCTCCCCCTCTCTCTCCTCCTCCCCCTCCCCCTCCTAAAAATGTGTTCCTTTTAGTTGACTTCTGCCTTTGGAAGCAGGACAATGGCCTGGTTGAACTCTCTCGTTTATTTTCTTTTCACATTGCTGGATGTTCTGGCAGTGAATACCTCTGTAATTCTTCTTCTTTTTCTCATTTATCACAGTCAAACTACAACTTCAGGCAGAGGAGAGAGGAGTGGTGTCTATCAAGGGCGTGGGTGCGAACCGCTATCTCGCTATGAATGAAGACGGCAGGTTGTCGGCTTTGGTGAGTAATGCTTATCTGTTTCACATATTTCGCTGCAGTCGTCACTGATCTTCGGTTTACTACATTGAGTGTATGCAGGCATTTGGGAAAATGGAATTGTGGATATCACCCTCTAGGCATCAGCAGAGAGGTATTTAGCACAAACATTAGCACTTCAATATTTCACCCTATCTGACTATTTGTGGAAAATTTTGTGTCTCTGTTTTCCTCCCATTCTTGCTGTAGCATAGGTACATCTTTATGGGTAGAGAGCACCGGTCTGGTTTCTGGGTTACGTTCCCAAGCGCTTAGCTCAGTGTGTTGCACTCAGTAGGCATTCCCTAAGTAGCATGACGACTACTAAGACTGACCTTCCGAACACTCTCTTCCCTCACCGAGTTATGGCATATGCTGTTTAAATTTACTCTCAATTCTATAACTGTACAGGATGTTTGATAACTGTACAGGATGTTCAGGATGTAGCGACAAGATAATCAGGTCTCTCATATGGGGCTCACTGACCGAGTAGGAGGGAAAACAGATATTGAATCCCCATTTTACCGATGAGGGAACTGAGGCACAGAGAAGATAAGTGATTTGCCCTAATTCACACACAGCGGGTAAATCGTGGAGTGAATAGTGGAGCCGGGATTAGAAACCAATCCCGGAGAAGCAGCATGGCTCAGTGGAAAGAGCACGGGCTTTGGAGTCAGAGGTCATGAGTTCAAATCCCAGCTCTGCCACTTGTCAGCTGACTGTGGGCAAGTCACTTAACTTCTCTGTGCCTCAGTTACCTCATCTGTAAAATGGGGATTAAGACTGTGAGCCCCACGTGGGACAACCTGATTCCCCTGTGTCTACCCCAGCGCTTAGAACAGTGCTCTGCACATAGTAAGCGCTTAACAAATACCAACATTATCATTATTAAACCAGGTCCTCTGACTCCCAGGCCAGTGTTCTTTCTACTAGACCACACTGCTTCTCCCCTTGACTGATCTTCCTAAGACAAGTGTGCCATTTCTCTCCCTAAATTTTCCCTCTTCGCCCCTAGTTGTCTTCCCATTATGGATTCCCCGATGCCATTGATTGATCCAAACCCTTCTTGAACTTAGAGATATTTCAGCTGCAGATCAGGATCTCTTCAACTAGAAATAGGGTAGGGCGGTGACAGAGTAATCGGAGAAGGCCCCCTGGAAGAGGAGTGATTTCCAAAGGATGTTGAAGATGGAGAGAGAGCAGGGGTCTGCTGGATGTGAGGCAGGAGGGACTTCCCGGCAGAAGTGAAGGCGTAGGTAGGAGGTTAGCTGCGAGAGAGATGAGAACAAGGCCAGGATAAGGAGGAGAGAGAGAGAACTGATTGAGTGGCTTGAGGCCAAGAGTGGTGAGCAACCTTTGAACGTATCTGAGGGTTGGGGGAGACGTGCCCAAGACCACATCTTAGAAAAACGATCCAGGCGGCAGAGTGAAGGGGAGGATCTGTGGGGGCATGGATGGGGGTGGAGGGTGGGAGAGTCTAGGATGCAGGGGCCCAAGTCAAGCTGGGGTTTGACGAGACAGGATATGATATTGATATTGCGGTGTAGTGCTCCCTAGTAATTGTGTTTTTCTCACTCACCTTTGTCATTATTTTGGGGTACCCTGCACCAGTCACTTGTTGTAGAGAAGCTGCGTAGCTCGGTGGAAAGAGCACGGGCTTGGGAGTCGGAGGTCATGGGTTCGAATCTCGTCTCTGCCACTTGGCAGCTGTGTGACTGTGGGCAAGTCACTTAACTTCTCTGTGCCTCAGTTACCTCATCTTGTAAAATGGGGATTAAGACTGTGAGCCTTACATGGGTCAATCTGATTTCCTTGTATCTACCCCAGGGCTTAGAACAGTGCTCTGCACATAGTAAGCGCTTAAATACCAACATTATTTTATTATTATTATTATTATTATTTAAAGTGTCTCCTCATTTGGCCCGAAGAATTTAGTCCGATCTCTATGTAGACGAGAGAGAGGAATTATCTTAGAGCCTGCAAGTGGAAAAGCAGAGTAGACTGTGTGTAAATGCCCCACTCCTAGTGTCCTACCCACCAGGGTTTGCTGTAGCATTCCCAACAAGGCATTGACCTTTGGATGGAGGCCTCCGTCTCTTCAGGATATCGTAGCTTGAATGTGGAATCTGCAGATGAATCCAGCGGCCTTCATTCACTCTTGGCAGAGGGCTTCCTTCACCCAACTTCCCCTCACCCTGGATTTACCCCCTACATACCATAGGCGAGAGGGATTTGCCTCTGGGAGAGGGAGACACACACACAAACACACAAAAGAAAAGGAGAGTGTGTGTGGGTATGCTGGTTCATGGAGAATCAAAACAAGGGGCCCCTTTGGGTTATCCAGGAAAATTTAAAACAGCAATCTTGCTGAGGCCAAATTTCCCCATCTGCTACCCAGAATGGTAAAAGCCTTTTCCACACACCCAATGCTTTCCCATAATTTGTGGAAATTCTATTTCCTGTTTGCTAGTGACCCATCTAGTCATATTTTACCAATATATAGTCAGCAGGCCCAAGAGACTTATTTTCTTGATTTCATTCTTTTTTGTGTGGGGGCGACCGGATTCCCCCCTCTCCCCCAATATTAAATACTAAACTCCTCCATTAGGGTGTAAGGGAAAGAGCTTCTGTTGTACTTCTGTCCCCAGTGGGCCCTCAGTATATATCATTGCTTGTTTATGTAATAAATCTCTATGTCTCTCCCCCACACACCCACACCATTTTGTTTAGTAGTAGCAGAGGCCTTTATTGAGTGTATTTGTGCATCCACAGATGCTATTTTGTTTAGTGAACAGACATACATCCCATGATATAGCCTACCTTATGGAGAGAGGATGTGTTTACCAATGAATTCTCTTGCATTATACCCTCCCAAGGATTTAGTACAGTGCTCTCCACACGGTTAGTGCTCAATAAATACCATTTATTGAATTCAGCCATAATATATTAGTCCAGAGTGTTTCTTAACCAGTGACAATCTTTTGGGGGTCCCGCCACCAGCATACAACACCTCTCAGGTGAGTGCCGTGATCACAGAAGGTCTAAACTTATGGAGTTTCTCGGTGTTACTGAGGGCATGTTCTTATACAGGCAAAACCCATGCTATAGTTATAATGCCTGCCTTGAAACTGTAATTAGATAGTGAATGGACATATTGTGGACTGCCTTTTTTTCTGCACTTACATGTTATACATTGGGACCTGTCCTAAAAACCTCTTGAAAAATAAGCAATTCCTTTATGTATGGGCTGTATACGTATACTGTTGTATTAAACATCACTGAACTATCGTTTAATCTTAAAGTAAGGCAATACTTCTAAGTTCTAGTGTGATTATGAAACTTTGCCCGGGGCTACCAAGGTAGAGGCTTGTTCTACTGACTGTGGTCGTGGTTTTTCAACTGTAATGAATGTAGCATTTGTCTAATTTAGGGTGAACAGCCTCCTTCTTGACTTCGAGTACTTTGTAGCAGGCCAACTCCTTCTGAATCCCTCTGTTCCCTTTCAAACTCCATCATTTTTAGAAATTCATTTGCTGCCTTTGAAATTGATGCAAGATTCCAAATCTGAGCTAATGGTAAAAAAGACCACCTTTTTATTCATCTGTTTTGGTACCTTGCAGTGATTGTTGAGGTGTCAGACAATGGCGGTATCCCTGGAGGTATCCCTGGCTCGTATGCGTCGTGGAGTGGCTGTAGCTTGTAGCCTGGGGAATGCAGTATATATAGAGAGAGATTTATATATAAAAACAGCCAGCACATTCCACAGAATCTAGAGCTGCTGGCTAATTAAGGAAGATTATTCCAGCTGGCCAGTTCGTAATGGAGTCCTTTTGATGGGCTCACTTTTGGAAATGTCTGGTCCAGGGAGTGTTTAGCAGCTTTTTTTTTTTTTTTTTACCTGAGGACCATCTTACACATGGTCTCCAGTCTGTTCTGAATCTGAGCAAGGATGGGCCATTCAGCTCTCTGGCCCTGGAAGAACCCAGATCTTTCCTGCTTGGAAAAGGTTCCAGAACTCTATTTTCTGTGATGGCTGGTGTTTTGGCTTGGAAATCCCTTGTTACTGTGTTTTGCTTTTGTTGTTAGTCGTGGGACGTAACTTATCTTTGGGGGTCAGCTCGGCAGGTGTGAGTTCACAGTGGGAGAGGGCGAGACTTACAGGGATGGGGCGGTTGGAGACAGACACACAAGATTAAACTCCCTCTGACCCTCCTCCCTTTGGCCTCTTTTCCCTTTCCTCCCTTCACTTCCCAAAAAACCTGCTTATCACTCTGGCAGCTCCACATCCTGCTCCTTGATCTCTGGCAGCTGACTTGGGCTTTGTCTCCCCACTAGCTCAAAACCCTGGGCTGTGGGCTGCAAGCAGGTTGTCTGACTTAATTATGGTATTAAATTATGGTGTTTATCGAGCGTTTACTACGTACTGAGCACTGGGGTAGATACAAGATAATCAAGTTGGACGCAGTCCCTGTCCCACATGGGACTCAATGGCCTAAGTAGGAGGGAAGAGCATTTAATCCCTATTTGGCAGATGAGGAAGCTGAGGCAGAGAGAAGTGATTTGCAGGGATTTGGCAGATCCTCGATTAGAACCCAGGTCCTCTGAATCCCAGGCCCGGGTTCTTTCCACTAGGCCATGCTGCTTTCCAAGCCCTGGCAGCTCTTCCAAAGACAGTGCTCTGGGTCTTTACAGGCACCCTGGTACTCTGGGAGCTGCAGGGAGGGATTTCAAGGGCACCGATTGTCCCTCTTTAAAAAATATAATCTGGGAGAGGTACCAGAGGCCAGGGAAGCAACAGTGGGAGGAGATTATTATGGAGAATCTGTTTGGTTTCAGGACTGTTTTACTGAACCGAGAACAGTAGTTCACCGTTAAATCAGTGGCACTGCCAGTTCTTTCGTTTTTCTGATATGTGAATGCTGAATCCAGGCTAAATCAGTAACGTTCCATAGCAAATTGCTCCTTAATCCCATTTCAGCATTAGTCTTTGCCTTCCCTCTGGCAGATGCTCTGGGGATGAACAGTTTATGCATGTTTTCTTGGCCCGGATGACCCATTGCCACTGAGTGCCCTGGAATTTAGGAACCTAGGATTTTACACATGGACGAGGTAGCGACTCTGACAGGCCAATTCTCCCCTCCTGCTCAGACGGGGGTTGTATCCAACCTGATTATCCGAACATGGGAGACTAGGGTGAGGGGAAGTTGAATGAAGGAAGCTACAAGCTAATCTGGTTGGACACAGTCCCCGTCCCACATGGGGCTCACAGTGTCAATCCCCATTTTACAGATGAGGTAACTGAGGCACAGAGAAGTTTAGTGGCTTGCCCAAGGTCACACAGCAGACAAGTGGCAGAGCCAGGATTAGAACCCACGTCTTCTGACTCCCAAGCCCGGGCTCTTTCCATGAAGTCACGCTGGGTAAATCTCAGGGCAACCTCTTTCTCTCATCTTCCTCTCTCCCGGTTCCCCCTCCTTCCTTCCTTTTCCTCCCTCTTCTTCCCCATCTTCATCCCTCCCCCTCTCTCCCTTTCACTTGACAACTCCCGGTTCCTCAGCCCCCTCTGAAATGTAGCCCCTCTCTCATGTCGTTTCCCACAACTTAAGGATGTCTTTTAGTTCTGAAGCTTCCCTATCTGAGTGGAGGAGGGCCCAGGGATTCCCGGCCAACTCCTGGAGACCCTGACCTGAATTCCGAGGGAGCCAGTCTTGCCATGTCCATATTTAGGGAGGCTGGCTTCTCCCAGGAAACTGAATCATCGGTCAGCTTTGGTGTTCTGAGGTTCCTGGGCAGGCTAGGGAGGAAGAACTTGGGCTGAGTTTATGACTCCCTGATTCAGTCAACACGTTTAGGGTGAATCATGGGGCGTCTGCTGGGGGCTGGGTATATGTGTGAGGCGGGGAAATTGGGGAGGCCCCAAGCCAGTGTCTTTTTTAATCTGGCTTCACTTGGGTGAGCTCTCTTTGCAGGGTTGGAGAGCTTCAGTCTTTCCCAAATCTGGGCTCTGTCTTGTGGTTTCAGTTCTTTTTGGCTCGAATGACTGAGCTCCACTAGGGAGCTGAGAGGACCTGTCAGCCGGGGATTTTTCCATTGGTTGAGATGTGACTCCTTCGCCCGGAAGACCGAATGGCTGTGGTCGGCGGTCCCAACGCCGGAAGTCCGTCATCACTTCTGGGTTGTGGGCTGTGAGGCGTAAAGGCCACCGGCCTGTGTGTACAAAGTGATGGACAGCCTCCAATCCACTAGGAAGTTGCTCTCCGAACCAGCCAGGGAAGGGGAAAGCCTTCTGCTCTGTTAGCGATGATGGAATCTTTTATTGAGAATGATAGAAGAGTCTCACTTGAGTCACAAAGTCTTTGGGACCGACAGATCCTTTAGAAGAGAACTGATTATAGTCCTTACCCCTGGTTCGGGCGGTGTCTCCGGCATTCTCTCGTCCACGACAATCTC
The DNA here is from genome assembly GCF_004115215.2 of Ornithorhynchus anatinus. Classification (NCBI taxonomy): domain Eukaryota; kingdom Metazoa; phylum Chordata; class Mammalia; order Monotremata; family Ornithorhynchidae; genus Ornithorhynchus; species Ornithorhynchus anatinus. Next base: position 54,124,145 of record NC_041739.1, read on the forward strand.
GTTTCTGCCGGAGCACTGGATGCAACCAAGTGAGCAGGTGGACAGAATTTAAATGGGCCTAAACCCATTTAGGGCCCAAGGAACTGCAGCACCAGGTCCTCGCTGAGCCGTTTCTGGTCGGGGCAGAAAAGCCCCCCAACTGTTGGCTTTTTGGCCTGTTTAGCTGTTTGAAACCTGTCCCCTCCCCAAATCTCTGCTCCCTCCCCCTTGGTCTCCACCCTCAAAGTGACAAGTAAGCAATCTCTGTCTTCACTCTTTCCCATTCTTTGCTAGAAGGAGCAACCTCCTTCAGGCCCGATGGGGTAACGGCAGGTAGTCTCTGCCTCCTGCCCCACTCTGGTCTTGCCTGGAGCCCAGGCATCCTGAAGGCAGAGCTATTCGCGCTCCGCTGCCCATTTTGGAGCAGGCCGTCGGGAACCACCTGCCCAGCCGAAGGTGAGGGATGTGAACGTTGGAGGGCTCCCGGCTGCCGCTGTCACGCGTTTCCCATCATCCAGCCCCATCCGGCCAGGCTGACCCCGTCAGCCGGCCCCCTCCGGACGTCAGCACGCAGCCCGTCCGTCTCGCACCAACGAGTCTGGCCTGGGCCGCGTCAGTCCCTGGATGAGGGGAGACTCCGGGGCCAGCCCAGGAAGTGGGGTTGGTGATTCAGTAGGAAGCGCGCTTCTCTCTGAGTCACCCCCCCGGCCCGGCCCCACGCGCGGCCGCTGCCCCGGGCACCGGGCCGCCCGCCACAGCCGGGTTCTTGTGCCGTAAAATGGGCGGTGGGAGCGCAGCAGGCCCAGAGCGCCAGGCCGGGCAGCACTCCCAAACCTTCTGGAAACAGCGGGGTTTAGCTCACGGCTCTCTGCCAACCCGGAGCTCTGGCTTCCCTCCTCTCTTCCTCCTTCTCCCCTCCTGGAGAGTCCGGCTTTCCAGTTCTACCCTGTGGTGGCGCCTGGATCGGCCTTTCCGAGTTTCGAGCGTGGTTTTGAGCCAGTTGGTCCAGTAGGGAGAGTGGAGGGCAGTCTGCCTTCCCTGCCCTGCAAACGAAAGGAACTTTAAAGCCCCCGGCACATTCGATTCTGAGTGCGGTCCCCGGGTTGAGACGGTGGTAGTTTGACCGTCCCCATCATGGGAGTTGCTGAGACACCCCCCCCACCAAATACACACCCTATTCCCAGCTTCTCCCGCTCTCTGATTAGGACGTAAGAACGTGGACAGGCAGGATGGCTCAGGGTTCGAAGCAGCTTCTTCAAGGTTTTTTCCTTCCTTCCACAAGCCAGAAAATCCCTGAAATCGCAACTATATTTAACTGCCAGAGCCTATATTTGGAGTCTGAAGTTGGATAGTTCCTTAATGCACAACAGATTCCTTATTCCACTCCTCAGAAGTGGCAGCTCTGTTGCTAAGAGCAACCAGAGGCTGGGACAAATATTGGGATTTCTGATTTCTTATGTACGTTCAAAAGAGCACTGGGTTGTTGATATTATTTAGGATGGGATTGGATGATGTTTTCTTCTTCTGTGATTTAAGGAACTCGTTACCTTAATCTCTGTCGTTACTGCAGAGAAACGGAGCTGGTCTTTCTCTTTCCCCAAAGCTCTGTTGTAGTGAGGTGGTCTGTCCAGCAGATCATTCTGGCAGAGAAAACCCAAAGCCTTAGTAAATACTAGAATTTATAACTTGTGTGGGACCACAAGAATGAAGTAGGAGAATGCTGTTGTTTCCGTGCTTGGAAAGAGCATATAACACTAATCAAAAATAAATTAAACTTAAAATATACATAATACTCAATAAACACAATAATAGATAAAATGTACACTGGTGAAGTCATGAAATTAATGGAAATGCTTATTCTAAATAATGAGCCCTTAATCTACCTAAAGATCACCCAGGAGAGGACTCCTGGGTCCTCCTAAATGAGAAAAGTGGGTTAATGTGACAATTGGAGAGCAATCAGTTGAAGATGATTAGGGAGGGAAGAATGGAGGGGGCAAGTGTTTTGATAAGGTGCAGAGGGATGAGGTCGGATGCCCAGGTGGGGGGTGGGGTGGATTTTGAGAGAAGGCAGGAGGTCTCTGGAGAGACTGCTGGGAAAGATGAAAGAGTTGAAAGAGGAGGAGGAGGGAGGGACGGTGGAGGGGCAGGGGCGATTTTAGGGAGATCACACTTGAAAGCACTTGACTAAGATGGAAAAGAACAGTATAGTAACTGAGCCTTGAGGGATTCACCCAGTTAGGGTGTGGGAGGCAGAGGAGGAGCCTGTGGAAGAGATTAGCTGGAGCCTCAGTTTAGGATTCCATTATTCCAGGTGTTAGCAGCCACAGAGAGGGGACAGAAGCAAAGAAATACAAGATGGGATGTAAAAAGGCTGGAGCCAGGCAAGGAGGAGGTGGAGGAAGTGAATGTGCAAACCTCTTTGGTCACCCACTAGGACTGTCCGTGGGAAGGTGAATTGGGCCTTGGATGGTCACACTCATAGGCTGTGTGCGTAGGTGTGTGTGTGTCAGAGAGAGAGAGAGTGTGTGTACACATGCATGTGTCAGAGAGCATACTCGGGCATATTCAATGACAGGGTTGTATGTCAGAATATTCTTGCTTCCTTGAAAGGTGGAGCTAAGGGACCTGAGGAAAGCTGAACAAGGAAACTGGAAAGCCAAACTTTGGGAATAGGAACCAGTGAACCAGTTGGGACCCTTTGAAAGTCAGTAACCTCTCTACCTGCTGCTTTCTCTGGCACGGCCTCTGGACTAGCTTCCTGCCTGCCTCCCGAGGAACTCAGAGTCTCAGGGAAAAACTTTGCTACCTGCCGTGAGTCCAGGCTTTTGTATACTGTATATGTAAGAAATGGGTCCGTTCTACGTACTTGGATTTGTGATCTTTGGGCATTTGATATTCACCACACTCCCAAATCCAAACCCCACAGCACTTATGTATGCTCTTCCAGATTATCTGTTATAAATTACTTATTCATATTCATGTCTGTCTCTCCCTCTAGATGGTAAGCTTGTTATTGGCAGGGAATGTGACTGCTAATTCTGTTGTATTGTACTCTCGTTAGCACCTAGTACAGTACTCACAAACAGCACACAGAAAGCCTCCATAAATAGTCGATTGATTGGCTCAGAAGCTTCTCGGCAAAGTTATAGGCCTGGGGGCTGTGCAGTTGGATGTGTAATTTGAGTTTGATTTCAGTGTTCAGAAAGAGAAAGCCCAACTCCTCTGTGTGATTCCCATCTATTTGGGAATGTAGAGCCAGATTGGGAATTTGTCTGTCAGGCGCCTCCTTTTCAGGGATCCCTGCCAGACCTGCTATATATTTTTTTTCAAAATGGACTTGTTAAAGTGCTTACTGTGTGGCAGGCACTGTACTAAGCACTGGGGTAGATACAAACTAATCAAGTTAGATGCAGTCTCTGTCCCACCTGGGGCTCACAGTCTTAATCCCCTTTTCCAGATGAGGTAACCGAGGTCCAGAGAAGAGAAGTGACTCACCCAAGGTCACACAGCAGACAAGCAGCAGAGCTGGGATTAGATCCCAGGTCCTCTGCCTCCCAGGCTCGTGCTCCGACCACTAGGCCAGGCCGCTTCTCGCTGCAGTCCCACGGCTCACAGTCGGTCTGAGTAGACCAGGGCTGGGGCCGGCGGGAAGACCCGGCCCTTCCTGCCGCCCTCCTCGAGCCCCGGCTCACCTTCCTGGCTGGGCCCGGAGCTGCTCACTCTGCAGGCAGGTGGATTTCTCTCGGGTAAGAGAAGCTGCGAGACTACAACTACGGTCCTAGGTGATAGGGTAGAGGCTGGAGGCAGGGAGAGGGGAGGGACTAAGGGCATAAATAGGTGATGCAATAATGGGGGAAATAGGGTGTGGGGATGAGAGCTGAGTTGTGGAAGGCTTTTTGGAGAAGATGTGATTTAAGCGGGACTTGGAAGACAGGACATTTAAAAAACAGCCTTCTGTGACCCTGCCATGGAACTTGGATTTGGCTCTCATCTTAAGGCAGTGCTCTGCACACAGTAAGTGCTCAATAGATACCATCTATCGATTCTCATCCCTCTCCCCCTTGCCAAAAGTTAAAGGGGCACTTGGATGGAGATGAGTTCTTCTTGGAATCTGGGTGAGGGGTCTGCCCACGGTTGGCAGCTTCCCCCTCGCCCTTCACGCTGGGGTTGAGACCGAGCTTCCTCGCTCCCCGAGTCTGCACCTTTTGCGTGCCGGTCAGGGTTGGTTTCCAGGGTGCCGTCACCTCCCTCCCTGGCCACGGGGACCTGCCCGCCTGCCTTAGCGATTATCAGAAGATCTCAGTCTCGGATGATGGTCTCGGATCTAATTTTATGAGTTTCAACTCACAGATTGGACAGCATACAATTTTTGAAATGTGGGTAAAGAATTTTAAAGTCGGTTCTTTTTTCTTTTCCCCCACCTCACCCAGGCAAAAGGTCCCCTGCAGAGACAGATAAAAATGAAAGCATATTTTTTTTCCACAGATGGGATGCATTTACTTGCTGCTTATGACCCTTTTTACTTAATTACAAAAGCTAATTTCAAGTCGTTGATTCGTGCAGTAATCGCCTGAACTTAAAATCCAGAACAGGAAGTCCTCAGATTTATGACAGGTGCTTCCTAATCCGAGTGGGATTTGCCAGGCAGTGACTACGGGCAAAGCACTGTTCTAGATATAAGGTAATCAAGTCAGACATGGTCCCTATCTTAAATGGGACTCACAAGAACAGGTACTGCATCCCCATTTTACAGATGAGGAAACTGAGGCCCAGAAAAGTGAAGTGACTTGCCCAGAGTCGCACAACAGGCAGGCGGCAGAGCTAGGATTAGGTCCCAGGTCCTCTAACTCCCAGGCTTTGGGGTTGTTTCCTCTAGGCCATGCTGCATGATGATGATGATGATGAGTCGTATTTGTTAGGTGCTTATTGTGGGCCAAGACCCTCTAGTAAAAGGTAATCAAGTTGGACACAGTCCCTGTCTAAGTAGGAGGTGAGAACAGGCATTAAAACCCCGCTTTACAGATGCAGAAACTGAGGCCCAGTGAAGTGATTCACCTAAGGTCATACAGCAAGTAAGTGGCAGAGCCAGGATAAGAACCTAGGTTCTCAAGTAATGTTTATTGAGTGATGCCCACTGATGAGTAAAACAAAACCAAGACACTTAATACATTCATGATGCTCAGAAACTTTAAAGGGGGAAGCAGGCATAAAATATTTACCAAAAGACTGATTGGAATAAATAACCAAATTTACAATTCACATACGGAAGTGCCGAGGATGGGTACGAATAAAGTGGGACATCCAAGTGGAGCTGTCCTAGAGGTAAGAGGAGATGGAGAGTAATAGTAATAATAATTGTTGTATTTGTTAAATGCTTACTATGTACCAGCCACTGTACTAAGCACTGGGATGGATACCAGCAAATTGGTTTGGACACAGTCCCTGTCCCACATGGGGCTCAGTCATTTTACAGATGAGGTAATTGAAGCCCAGAGAAGTAAAGTCACTTGCCCAAGGTCGCACAGCAGACTAGAGGGGGATCTGGGATTAGAACCCATGTCCTTCTGACTCCCAGGACTGTGCTCTATCCACTAGGCTACGCTGCTCCTCTTTTGGCCAAGGCTGGAGAGGTAAAAAGATAGAGGAGATAGGTGGGGCCAAGGGTAAAGCGGCTCCCAAGACAGAACCGGGTGGAACAACCACAGTTGGGGAACAAGACTGAGGAGGGGGACGAGAGGTGGGAGGACAAGCAAGGTAGCAGGGTAGTGCTCTGCCAGCAATTTAGAGGCCTGACACTGTGGCCTAGGGGAAAGAACACCTGGGTTCCAATCCCAGCACTGCTACTTCCTTGCTGTGTCGACTTAGGCAAGTCACTAAGTTTCATAGTTACCTCAGTTTCCTCATCTGGAAAATGGAGGTAAAATGTACAGTTTACCTCCATTTTAGACTGTGTGCTCCACCCAGCTGGGCCAGGAACTGTGCCCTACTGGACCATATTCATGATCTTGTCTCGTCTTATGCTAGCAACCCATAGTGACTCCATGGACACATCTTTCGCAAAACGACCCACTCTCCATCTGCAGTCGTTCTGTTAGTGTATCCATAGAGTTTTCTTGGTAAAAATACAGAAGCGGTTTACCTTCTTCAACACAGTAAACTTGAATCTCCGCCCTCGACTCTCCCATGTCGCTGCTGCCCAGCACAGGTGAGTTTTGAATTGTAGCAGATTGCCTTCCACTCACTAGCCACTGCCAAATCTAGGAATGGAATAGGTAGGCCTCTGCTTGACTCTCCTTCCATAGCTGAGGTTGGTAGAGTACTGGAAACTCTCCAGGTGTGATCCTGAGAGGGGGATTCATTATCTACCCCACTATCACATAGTAAGCACTTAACCATTCAAATAATTTTTTTTTAATTCAAGGAGGAGGGGTCTACAATGTCAAAGGCACCTGAGACCAGGAGAGCCCTTTGGAATTGGCTATAAGTCACCTTAGAGAGAGTGCCCCTTCAGTCGAGGGAAGGAGCTGAAAGCCCAAAATTGGGTGCTTAATAATAGATGAATAAAACAGCAGCTACATTAATATATAACTAGCAATCATTGTGACACAAAACTCTAATGAAGTTAATGTAATATAAAAAATATAGTACTGTACTGTGCAATGTGCCTACCAATGATCTAGCCGAAAGAGGCTCATGGGTAGGTCTAATTGGGTACATTTACCCAGGTTTGTCTATCCCTTTAAGGCAAGCAGAAGTGCAGGCAGGAAAAGCCAGAAAGAGCAATGGAGTTATTTCGTTGCAAAAGCCCTGTGGATCTAAAAAGGGGAGGCTGAAGAAAAGAGAGGTGAGCCCAGAAAAGTGACAAGCCACTGCAGAATGGTAAGAGAAAGAGGAGGTAGGGGAGAAAAGTGGGGGAGAGGGAGGAAAAAGTGAAGGGAGAGACAGATGAGGAAGAGAATAGAACAGAGAGTGGAGTTAGATACAAAAAAAAGAAAGGGGGGGAGGAATGGAAAGAAATGGAAAGGGGGAGAGAAAAAGAGAGGTGACGAGAATCAATGAGGAGGGGAGGGGAAAGAATACAGTGGAGAGAGTGGAGAGAGGCAAAAGAGGAAAAAACTAAAGCAGAAGAGAGGCGCATCAGGAGAAAGCGAAAAGGGAGAGGGAAGAGAGGAAAAGAGCAGAGGTAGAGAGGCTGAGGAGAAAGAAAAACGATGGTGGGGCTAAAGGGAAGGAGAAGGGACACAAAGAGGAGGGATGGGTAGAGAGGAGAAAAGGGAGAAAGACAGTAGAAAAAACGAAGAGGAGGAGAGAGAGGAAAAAGGAGAGAAGTAACCAAGAGGAGGGAGAGAGGAAAGATGGGAGATAGGAGAAAGACAAAGTGAGGAGAAAGCAGGAGAGGAAAAGAGAGGGAGAGGGGAGAAAAAGAAAGGAGAGAGAGGAGAAAGAAAAGGAGAATAAGATATGAAGAAGAAAGGACAGGAGTAGAAGAGGAAAAAGGAGAAGGGAAAGTGAGAAGAATGAGAATAGAGGGGATAGAGGAGAGAAATGAGAGACAGAGGAAGGATGAAAAGAAACAGGAGAACTAGAAATGAGGAAGAAGAGAACGACACAGAGGAAGGCAGAAAAACAGATGAAATGTGAGAATGTGAAAGGAAGAGAGGACAGGAGCAAGAGCAGAGAGATGAACGAAAGGAGAAAGGGGAAATAAATAGAAGGAAGGACAAAAGATGAGGTAAGAGAAAGAAAACAGGAGAAAGGGACAATGAAAGAGTGTAAGAAAAGTGAGAGGAAGAGAGAAGATGGGAAATTAATAAGAGGATAAAGAGAAAAAGGCAAAAAATAGAAAGGGGAAGCAAAAGACAGGAGGAAGAGAGCAGTAATAATTAGAAAGAGGAGAGAGAGAAGACAGAGGGAAATGCAAGACAGGGAGGACAATGAGTGAGTAGAGAGAAAGGGAAGAATATGGACAAATAGAGAATAGGAGAAAAGAGCATAAGAAAGTGGAGAAAGAGGGTTGAGGACAAAGGAAAAAAAAGAGAGAAGGAAGAGAATCAAAGGTTTGTATTGACACTTACTGTGTATAAAGCACTCTACAAGTCCTTGGGGAAGTACAAAACAGTAGAGTTGGTATTACCTGTAAAAAATGGGGATGAGACCGTGAGAACACATGGGACAGGGACTATGTCCAACCAAATTTCCTGTATCCACCCCAGCGCTTAGCACAGTGCCTGGTGCATAGTAAATGCTTAATATATACCATAATAATTACTGTGTGTTCCCTGTCCACAGGGGGCTTACAGTCTTGAGGGGGAGACTCACTTTAAAATAAATTACAGATGGGGGAAATATGAGCATATAAGGATATTGGCACAAGGCACTGGGGTGAGTATCAACAAGGTGAAGGGGTACCCACTACACAGCCTAGTGCAGATGGGAGGTAGGATACAGGAAATGAGGGCTTACTCAGGAAAGTCGTTTTCAAGGAGATGAGAATTTTGAAGATGGGGTGAATGGAGGACTGTCGAATATAAAGAGGAGAGAAAGGAGACAGGAGAAAGCAGATAGGATTTAAGAGAGGTGAGAGCAAGCAAGGGGAAAAATAGAGACAGGGATCAGAACAGAAAGAAGATAAATCCGAGACGAATAGAAAAAGAGGGAAAGAGAGGAGAATGGGTTAGAAAAGGGAGAAAGAAATGAGAAAGAGAATTAAAGGAAAGAGCGAGAGGAGAGGAAGGCGAGCAAGGAAAGTATAGAGGAAAAAGGTTGAGAGGGAATTACAGGGAGAAAAGAAAGGAAGAGAAGAGAAAGAATTACAGACAGGAAAGGGAAGGAAGAGAGAATGAGAAAGGGGTGAAGATAAAGTGGAGAGACAAAAAGGGAAGAAGGAGAAAATGAAAGAAGAGATGGGGAAAGGGAGGGGGACAGAAGAGGAATAAAGAGACAGAATGGAAAGGAATGGGGGGAAGAGAAAGGAAAGAGAAAAAGAAAAAGATGAGAGAAGGAGCAGAAAGAGAAGAAAGAAAAATAAAGGGGGAAAAGTGATAGAGGAGACACAGGGTAGGGCAGAGAGGAGAACTAGAGGAAGAAAAAGAATTAGAAAGAGGAGAACAGGATCGGGGAGGGAGAAAGAGAAAAAAAGGACAGTTAAGAGAGACAAAATCGGAAAAAGACAGAGAAAGGAGGAAGTGAAAGAGGAAAAGGAGGGGGGAGAGCAAGATGGGGCCAGGGGCCGGAGCTTGTGCTGGTGGCGCCGCAGCATCAACAATAAGATGTGCAGACCCCAGCAGAGCAGCCCGAGGGCCGCAGCTGAGGTGGCTATTGCCCTTTCACCCAGGGGGAACCCCTTGGTAGCCCCGGGCATCTCCTTGCCCCCAGCAGCCACAAAGCTGGACACTGGGGGCAGGGCCTGTGGCCGCTGCCCTCATCCACCCAGAGCAGGGAGGAGGGGGAGCAGCAGTGCACACTGAGCAGATCACAGGGGGCGGAGGAGAACAGGAAAGCTTGGAGGAGGCAGTCAGGGAATACTCACCTTATGATCTGCTCTCCCCAAGGCAGATCCTATGGAAAAAGTCCAAACTGCTGTAGTGCTGTACTGTACAGCTCAGATGCAAAGCGCAGGACCTTAGAGGAAGAGAATAACTCTTTAGAAATAAACGGGATCTACAACAAACAGAAACTCCTAACCACTGGCTTTAAATCAATCAGTGGTATTTACTGAGTGCTTACTATGTGCAGAGCACTTAGGAGAGAACAACAGAATTAGCAGAAACATTCCCTGCCCATGTCGACAGCTCACCCTCTCCTAACCTCACCTTTCTTCTCTCCTACTACAACCATTCCACGCGCTTCACTCCTCTAATGCCAACCTACTAACTGTACCTCCACCTCGTCTCTTCCTTGCTCCCCTCCTCTGGCCTGGAATTCCCGTCACTCTTCATATCCAGCAGACCATCACTCTCCCCATCTTTAAAACTCCTCCAAGAAGCCTTTCTATACCCTGACCTAGGCACTTGAGTCTATACCCCTTAAGCATTTTGATACTAACCCCATCGCTATACTCTTCCCCTTCCTTGATAATGTCATTCGTTTCAGTGTCTGTCTTCCCCTCAGTCTGTAAGCTCCTTGTGGGCAGGGATCATATGCCTTTTACAGGCAGGGAATCTGCCTGCCACTCTGTTGCCCTCTCCCAAGCACTTAGTACAGTGCTCTGGGCACAGTGAGTGCTCAATAATTACCACCGATGGCTTGACTGATTAACTGAATGGAAGGAGCGGCTTTCCCACTTTGTTGGCAGAAGACATAGGGATGGTGAATGTGCCTGAGTCTCTCTAGGGCTGAGTTACTCATCCCCGTGTAATATATAGTGTAGCACTACAATGGGCCTGTGGATGCTGCTCCAACAGACGAAGGGTCTAACTCCCTGGGGTGGGGTCTGCATAAGCCTAAGTGTTTCCTTTCCACCTGCAGAGGCCCTCATAAAGAAGAAAGCGCCTCAGTAATTTGTCTAGTTTCTCCACTTCTTGAGAAGCCCTTGTCTTTTACCTTCCTCACAGAGAGATTGGGAGACTGACAGAGGAAATAAAGTAAGGCATCTTGAATTCTTATGGGGACATTCCTACCTCACTAATGCCATCTGGAATGTCTCAGCACCCAGACATTGACAAAATGGTTGAGGAGAAAGAAAATAAGCCCAACTGTACAGTGAATTTCCATCCAGTTGAATGTTTCTGAAAAGGTCTTTTCGGTTTTGGAAAGGAGGTTTTTAAGGTTAGTTTTCCCTTAGCTTTCTATGAAGGTTCAAGAAAGCAGACATGAGGTGGAAAGGAGGGATGGATGCTGGCTAAGGAAAAGTGCCTCACTTACCTCTCTTCTGGTTTCCCTTTCTGGATGGAATATGAATTAGAAAAGTTCCAAATCTTTGTTTTTTCCAGTCTGGAGTATTGTCATCATGAGTCTGGAAACCGTATCCAACCGATGCCATGAGACGCTGCTGGAAAGATTTACAGTCAAGTTTTGCAAATCCAAATAATCCAGAAACGCTTTGGTGACAGCACCCTAAAGTCCCTTGGGAGAAGTGTGTCTATGTCAAGATAAATCTGGTTAGCCAATTTTATTTCCAAATACCTTTGGAAACACTGACCGAATGGTCTTCTGTTTGCAAATAACACATTCAGGAGAGTAAGAATACAACTGTGGTACATCTAAGTGCTTACTGTGTGCCAAGCACTGTATTAAGCACTGGGGTAGATACCAGACAATCAGGTCCCACATGGGGCTCACAGTCTAAAGTAGGAGGGAGAATATGTATTGAATCTCCATTTTGATATGAGGGAACTGAAGCACAGAGAAGTGACATGACCTGCTCAGGGTCACACAGCAGGTGCATGTTAGAGACAGGATTAACACCCAGGGCCGCTGACTCCCAGGCCCATGTTTTTTCCACTAGGCAACACTACTTCTCTGTTGAGAGGATCCAAGAGGAAGGGTCTTCTTCCTCCTCAGCTTGCTGTAAAACCATTCCGGGAAGAAACAGTGTGCCAGAATGATACAGCAGTTCCTTCAATCAACATTCAGTGGTATTTACTGAGCACCCCCTGAGCATCAATCATTATACTAAGCGCTTTTCAACACTACGTAATCAGGAGACCAGGCTCAGTCTAGAAATGATCCTAGGTTACCCAGGCCCTACACAGAGGCGGGAATTAGAAGGAGTAGACCTATTTCAAGTCCACCCTTCCCTAGGGCCAGTGGCTTGCATGCTTTACTCACCAAAACGGCATGACTCTGGGCAGAGAGCTCTCTGTGACCATCTCACTTTTCCCAAGCCAAATCCTTAACTCAAATATTTAAACTGAGGAAGGTAATGAGAAAACATCTTCACTTCGGAGTAAAAGCAGTTCTTTCACAGTGTGCTTTGACTGTCTTTATGGGGATCTTTAGAGAAAAAAAGGCTTTGCTTTAGATTTCAAGCCCTAAACTTTCCCACAACATTGAATCCCCTCCAATGTTTTTTAAAATGATCATTTGCTGTTTCACAGGGTGAAGTTGCTCTCTGCAAGTAATGGGTTTCTGAGTGCCAATACTGTTATGGGCATACAAGCGCTGATTTTTTTTTTTTCCTTGTTCCTTTAGCTGCAGAAGACCTTGGGAGGGGCCAGAGGAGGCTACGCAATACACAACTGTATTTGATCAAAATATGATTCTTTACTTTTTCCAAAGAAGGCTATTCCCCCCACTATTTGCGTAAAATTGGAGAGCAGTAAAACCCTGGTGGAGCAAGGAAATATAAATGTTTGCCTATTTCCTAACTGCATGTATATACAAGCAAGTTAAATGGGAGGCTGAAGTAATTTTGAATAATAATGATAATTGTGGTATTTGTTAAGCACTTACTATTTGCCAAACACTGTTCTGAAGTCAACTGGGAAATTTAAAGATGGAGAGAACAAGGGCAGGCCAGCCTGTTGAGCTCCTAAGCATCTGGCTTTGCTGAGGAGAACACTCTGGCGCAGTTCCCTGCGGGACACAGTAATGCAGTTTGTTTTCCAGGGCAGGGCATGTGTTTACTAAGCAGAAAAAGCTGAGCGCACCAAGCCCTCAGTCCAGCCCGCAAGGGTGCCCTGGGATGGCGGAGGGTAGGACAGGGCTTCGAGCGCAGATGAACCCCCTGCCCTGCTGGGTGGTCTTCCCTGGGGGCCGGGCCGCCTGCCCCACCGCTGGGCCCACCCGAGACAAACAGAGGCCCCGGAAGGGAAGCTGTGGATCCTTTAGCCATAGAGTGCTCCTCGGAGGGAGGCCAAGGGCACCGTGAAGGATTTGAAGGATGCCTGCCTGACCTCGGTTTCCTTGTGTGAGTCTCTGAAAACGGGGATGGCTTGTCTCCCTGAAGCCTACGGCCTTGTCCTCTTAAGACAGCAGTGATCGAGGGGGCCAGATGGGCACGACCCATTCGTACCTCTTCTCATTTATAATCGGGGGAGGAGTGAAAGCCTTAGAACCGAGTGGTTGTGACTTATTTTTAATTATTAAAAACTGGGCCAGCAGGGGTCAAGCAGTTCCTGGCAAGGGAGCATGAGACAAGTTCTTAATTTTACTTCTGTTAAGCAGTTGAAAGGACAAACAGACCCAGAAAATAAACTCATACATTCTGTTACTAGCACTTAGTATCACTCATGCCAAAAACTAATAGAGTGCACATTGTTTGTTCCACATTAACTATCACTGAATGATTGGAAATTTGAATCTTACATGTAATGAGATACTCTGGTGACGGATGATGCCTGCCATTTTCCTTAAATCTAGGTGGCAAACCGCTTCAGCCACTAGAGGGGAAACTGCTTGTGGAGAGAGACTGGGCTTGGGACTTCTGATGGGTCGTCCCAAGCAAGTACATGGCCCTCAGTAGGGGCCTAATAAATACTAAAAAAGGTGCAACATTCATGCACCACTTTTGGGGGTGATTTTTTTTTCATGCCAAAGAATTCTATTGTGACAGATATTGTAGTTGGCACTTAGGTTCGTTCATTTTCTGGGTCCCTCACTGGGTCTCTGACTGCCTCTTTCCCACCCCCTATAACAAGGTTATACTTCTGTCTGTCATATCTGCCCACCTGGTTCTACTCTCCCAGGTCAGAGTATCTGGAGCACAGAAATGCTAATCTTTTCTTTTGGTTTCAGAAATGGGCAACTGAAGAATGTTTCTTTTTTGAACGCTTGGAATCCAACAACTACAACACATACCAGTCACGGAAACATTCCAATTGGTACGTGGCACTGAAACGAACTGGACAGTGTAAGCTCGGCCCCCAAACGAGACCAGGACAGAAAGCCATCCTTTTCCTCCCGATGTCCGCCAAGAGCTGATTGACTGTACCTGCATCACCTAACTCTGACACCACATCCATGGGAAGTAGCTTACAGTGGAAACACGAGCAAATTTTTTTTGTCAAATTTGGACAATACTCAACAAAATAGTTACAAATAACCTTTAGGAATGAACCAACCGTAATTACACCATTAGGCAAATATGAAAGATAAAGTATTTGGGAAAAACTACTTAGAAATTTATAACTAATCACCACATCTACTTTCTACTTGGCGAATCCTACTTAGTTATGATTTGTGCTTTAGGTTTTGCTTTTTCTTAATGGACTCTAAAGGATGTGCTTTTTACAGAAATATTTACCCTTAGAGAAATAATATAATTATAATTATAATATATCCATAGATCTTAGCAAAAGAAGTAAATGTTTAATCATCACCGAAACAAAAATCCTTTAAAAAGGCACACGTTAGTTCTAGATGTAAAGCTTTTAAATTATTAATACACAAATGTGAATTATTACAGTCCTGCTCTACGTTCCCCTCCCAGCCCATTCCCTGTTGCTATTTCTAGAATCAGCCAGTGTAAACTGCTGGGCCTCCTCTCAATCATCAGATCCTTCTGTCTCCATAAGGCACAGGTCTAAACTGTTCAGCTAGCAAATCTGCACTTTGTCCCTGGTTCTGTTTACCAGGACACTGAGATTCCTCTGCCCATGGGTGTGTTGATAAAATTCTATTTTGAAGAAGGAAGGCCACAAGACAGAGGCTAGACTCATCAGGACTTCTCAGAAGCTCCCATCTCAGATTCAGAAGGGACTTGACTCTAACTTGATTCCAGTCTCTGCAGAAACCTCCCCAACTGCCGTACTTCCAGGGGGAACTGAAAAATGTAGGGTAGAATACCTTAATGGGGAACGTGTGTTTCAGTCCTCATCTCAGTTTTTCCACTGAGGAGGCCTCTGTTATGTGCAGTGGTGAAAATCACCTTGAAGGCACAAAGCTTTAAAATGCTTGGCGGGAGCAGGCTTGGTTCTTGCACTTTGAAGAACGACAGACTGTTGGATTGTCTTCAGTTCCCCCGGAAAATGACTGACACTACAAAATGATTTTCTTCATATGGCATGAATGTAACAGCGCCTTCCTGAAATGGCTATTCTTGGAAAGATTTTAACCTAAACAAGACACACAGCTTTATATGTTTCTCTCCCCCGAGTCAAGACAGTATGAAACAACTTCAGCAATTTCCCATATCACTTCTTGTCTAACATCTATCAATCAGTCCATGGAGGACTTGCATGTAAATGTCCACACTGACGTAACCCTCTCCGGGTCAGATCCTGAAGTATGGAAGCGTGGGACGGCTGCAAATCAATCCAATTGAAGAATGTTTTCCAACATCTCTGGATAATCTGGATAAATACAACTCAAGACTGTAAACTCGTTGTGGGCAAGGGAACGTATCTACTGACTCTGTTGTATTGTAGACTCCAGTGCTCTGCAAACAGTAAGCAGTCAAAAAATACCCCTGATTGACTGATTGATATAACAATCACATCAGATTCAGTCCCTGGCCAATACGGGGCTCACATCTAAGAGGTAAGGAGAGCAGATATCTTATCCCCATTTTGCAGAGAGGCCAAGTATTATGCCCGAGGTCACAGAGCTGGGCGGGAATCTGGGGTTCCCATCCATAATGCTCTTTCCACCAGGCCACACTGCTGTACTATTACTACACAATACTTTAAGCAGAACTGAAGGCATTAAAAGAGGTTTCTATTCCTCTTTAAGTTAGGAAAGTTATTTGGTTAAACAAGATTTGTTCCCAACTTTTTGAAAACTCTTTGCTTTTCATTATAGCAGAATTCTCAGTGTTCGCCTACAAGGACGCTTGCTAAATTTCAACCAAAATCTCCACAGAAGTGCTCTATATGGTCTAGACTATTGGGAGCAGCTGCTACCTTTTCATGAAATATTTTTAAATGGCCCGAGGCCTAGTCGGGAGCACTTTTTACATTTTGTCATTGCTAGGCCACAGACCAGAACAGATCCAGTCTTGGCTTCTGGAAAACCCAGGTTTGGGGAAAGTTATTCTCCACTTGAGTTAACTGTCCTGCTGCTGTTCAGAGTGCAGAGCCGTCCCCAGCCCATTACCAACGTCAATCAGGACACAAAACTGGGTGAATAAGAGAAAAGAAATGCATATTCTTTCTTTTTCCCTCTACTCTGATACTGGGGACCAGTGGACTTCAAAGAGATTATTAATATGTCACCAAGAACAGTCAGCCCTAAACCAAAGAGAGGAAACCTGGCTAACCTGAGCTTTTTTTTTTGACAGTATATTTGTTTTATTGTTCCCTTATTGCAGATTATTTTAATGTACTGTAAATTCACTGGCAATACCATTTGAAATTGTGAGTTTGGAGAGCAAATGGAAAATCACACTCCCTTTTTATGATTATTTTTTGCCTCTCCTTAGATTTATTTCAATACGATTTTTGGAGAATCTAAAAAATAAGATGTTGTTGCGGTTACGGTAAATTATATATAACAATGGTGGGAGAAACACTGCAGAATGAAAGCATCCCCTCTTATTTCCCATGGACCTGTGTGCATTGATGTTTGGTGACCCCCATCACTGCTACCTTGTCTCTGGTAGACCTGAGACTTCATTCAGTGTGTCTGAAAGGGGCACTTTCCCAACATTAGTAGTTTTCTCCTTCAGGAGAGGGCAACAAAGACACTTTAGAGAAGCTCTCAGCTTCCTTGCGAACTTTCAGGGAATTTATTCCCAAGGATTTGGCTTTTCCTTCTCTTCTACAGGCACCACCCCACCATGTAAATATAAGTACCATATGCTTATGACACTGCTATGCATGTTTATAAACTGTACAACAAATTTCAAGAACACAATAATCTTTCTGCTGCAATGTCTTTTTCCAAGTTCTGACTGGTTCACAGTAGGAAAGAAGAGGAAAACTTGGGACAAAGTATTCTAAAAGCCAACTAAGTTTCTCATTTTCCTGCGTCGGATTCTAAATCAGTCTTTATTCCTGGGTTTGAGACAGAAGTTGCATCGGGCACAGTAAGCAATATTCATATGGATCCATGAATGGCTTTTGATAGTGCTTACTGTGAACTCTCACTGGCCTCTCTGGGACATTTGGTAGATAACTTCAGAGATATTTACAATACAACTTTGTTAGACTAAACTCCCTCAAGTGCTTGGTACAGTGCTCTGCACACAGTAAGTGCTCAATAAATACCATTTATTGATTGATTCATTGAATAAGCACTCCAAAAAAAATCATTGGATAGTTTAGAAAAGAATTTAATTTGCCTCTCAGATACAGGATCCAGAATGCTGTTTTCAGGGTTGCGGAGGCCCGTTTTGGCATTCCTCTTGCTGAATGGGACAAAATGCTAGGAGCGGTAGAAAAAGGATCACTAACTAAGGATCAAGCTTGCCAAAAATGAAGTTTGTATATGCTAAAAGTAAAATCTGAAGTAAAACTAAGCTCAGTTCTCCTGTATAGCTTTACAAGAAGATGCTTCTGTAGGTGAGGTAGATATTAGGGTCCTGTTTGGGAGATGGTTGAAATCCACAGAAAGATCAGTCTGTTTGATATGAACTCAGTTCATTTCCCTGCAAACTTAGTGATCAAATGTCAGTGTAGTACAGAAGACTACATCCACCTCAGCTCATCGCCTAGCAATGTTTGTCATTTCTTTTTAACATCTTACTTCGGGGGATTTCAGTCTGCCAAGTTGCAGGATATTCTAAGCAGCAGAAAAACCAAGGAGATGCATTCCAAAAGATCAGTATGATAAACCGAAATGTCACATACACAGTGTCCTTTCCCTCTTCATTCGGACCCACTCCATAATTGGAAGTTAGCTGGCAGGTCCTTAGAAATGTTCCAATCTGGGCCCCCATTTGTGACCTGGCTAGGGAAAGTCTGAATTCCTTCAGTTGATTGTGGCCCGTATCAGGATACGAATCAGCAAGCTTAGGTGCCAAGTCCAAGGGGGAGGCAGCCCCCACCACTCTCTGGGCAGGACTTCCCTTCTTGTTCATTCCTGATCCTAATGAGACCTGCCAGTTTCCACTAAGGGGGGGGAGGGGGAGGCTGAAAAAGCCAGCCTGTTGGCCTTCTGAAGCCTGTGCCCTCCCCCTCAGTCCCCTCACCAATCCTACCCTCGCTAAGCTCCTCTCTTCACAATGAGAAGGTGGCACATCTAAAAATCTCATGAGTATTTTCTTTGGGGCATTTGGAGAGGCCTCCCGGGGCTGCCTCTCCACTTGCCTCCCAGAGTTAAAAACCAGAACTCCTTATTTCCCCTCCCCACCAAGGGAATGGGGCCGGGGGCGGCAGGGGGGTAATGTTCCTGGGCACTTTCCCTGGGGGGGGGGGGGGCGGGGGAGGCTACAAGCAGATTCCCTCACAGCCTTTCAGGAGGAAGGGTTTTCTTTCGATAGAAACTGTGTGGGGGTTTTAGTTGATGGGGTTCAAAAACTGCTTTGACTGAAACAAAGGAGGGAAACAGCTCCTGAATGTCTGGAATTATTTTTTTCCCCATGTTTGCTGCTAGGTGACTAGTTAAAGAAATAGGGAATTCTTAAAGAAGCTGCTACAAACAAGATATATTCTGAATAATCTTATATTTAACCATCAATGTATTCTACTTTGAAGTGTCACCTTAAAATTCACCCTTGTAGCATCAATTTAATCAGCAAACTGATATTATGGATGTATTACAGTTGTATTCTTAAAATGATTTATGTAAAGTATAATTGCTTTTCAAGCTCGAGTGAATAAATAGATTTATAATTTTAACCCGGCTCATGCCTCTCTCTCTCCCCTCATTCCCCAGCCCTCAAGCGAAGAGTCTCAGGAGCCCATTTCGGCACTGTTTCTCTTTTTTTAAAGTTCTTTACCTTTTATTGCTGTTGGTGGCAATGAGGTAACCTCTGAGAAATGAAGAGGGTTTTTTTTTTCCCTTATTAAAACGTGGGTCTACCCAGCGGTCATTATTGTAGATACAGCTGTGCACCATCCTAGCTTACCTGCCCAGATACTTTCAAAGCCTTCCAGACAAGAACAGTCTCACTCTGGGGCAGGGCTGGTCACCCAGGGTGGCAGAAATGACCTCTCTTGCAGACACTGACCCGTGGTTTACACGGTCTATCTTCTTTGAACTTGCCCACGCTGATAAAGATGGACATGCCCGGCTGCCCAGGCTGGTGCAGACCAGGGTGGCTGCTCTACTGTCCTGCTGCAGACTGAAAAAGCTCCTAAGTGAGTGGTTCATTTCGGGAATTCTGGGAAACAGCGTGGCCCAGCGGAAAGAGCACAGACCTGGGATTCAGGATCTGGGTTCTAAACCCGGCTCCAGTATTTATCCGCTGAGTGACTTTGGGCAACTCAGTTACCTTTCCCGGGCCTCAGAGTCCTCACCTGTGCAATGGGGATTCAATACCTGTTCTCCCTCCTACTTAGACTGAGAGCCCCTTTTGAGTCAGGGACTGTGTCCAACCTGATTAACCTGTATCTATCCCACCGCTTAGCACGAAGTAAGCACTTCACAAATACAATTATTATTACACTCCC
The DNA here is from genome assembly GCF_004115215.2 of Ornithorhynchus anatinus. Classification (NCBI taxonomy): domain Eukaryota; kingdom Metazoa; phylum Chordata; class Mammalia; order Monotremata; family Ornithorhynchidae; genus Ornithorhynchus; species Ornithorhynchus anatinus. The sequence continues at coordinate 54,143,560 of NC_041739.1, forward strand.
TCCCTCGGCGACGTCAGAATCTCATCACGAGACTTGAGCTACCACCTCTATGGAGATGACTCCCAAATCCTCCTCCCCAGTCCTGACCTCTCACCTAGTCTACAGTCCCCATTACCTCTTGCTTTTAGGATAGTTCTAATTGGATGTCCCACCAGCGCCACAAACTCAATATCCCTAAAACCAATTTTTCCATTTTCCATCTCAAACCTACCTCTCCTGTTAATTTTCTCATCTCTGTCTATAACACTGCCATCCTCCCTACCCCCAGAAGTCCCCACTCCAGATTCCTCACTGTCTTTCAATCAACGAATGCCATTTACTGAGAGCAAAGTTATGAGCTTAAATGCTTAGGAAAATACATTAAAACGTATGTTCCCTCAATACACGGAATTTACAATCTAATCACTGAGACAATTTCATACCATATCAGTGAAGGCTGGCTTGATATTCACATGTACATTTTACAAGTCCCTAAAATGGACTTCTTTTTCATGTCTTAACTACAGACTTATTGGGATAAAGAGTCTCTGAGATCTGAAGACAAGTATACAGTTTCCTACCTGTCATAATTTTACTTTAAAATGATAATCACACAATATCCAGACAGGAGCATGAGAAATCTAAAACAACAGCACAGTCAATCGGAAAGAGCTGGGGCCTGGGAGTCAGAGGACCTGGGTTCTAATCTCAGCTCTCCCACTTGCTTTCTGTGTGACCCTAGGGAAGTCAGTTAACTCCTCTGTGCCTCAGTTTCTTGCCTGTAAAATGGGTATTAAATACATATTCTCCCTCCCTCTTGAACTGTGTGCCTCTTAAAGGGGCAGGGACTGATTCTGTCCTGATTGTCTTTTTTGTTGTTGTTTTTTAACAGTATTTGTTAAGCACTTACTATGTGCCAGGCACTGTGCTGAGAGCTGGGGGTGGATACAAGCCAATCAGGTTGGACACAGTCCATGTCCCACATGGGGCTCACAGTCTTAATTCCCATTTTACAGATGAGGGAACTGAGGCACAGAAAAGTTAAGTGATATGCAGAAACACAGAACAGAGCAGCCTGGCTCAGTGGAAAGAGCACGGGCTTTGGAGCCAGAGGTCATGGGTTTGAATCCTGGCTCTGCCGCTTGTCAGCTGTATGACTGGGCGAGTCACTTAACTTCTCTGTGCCTCAGTTACCTCATCTGTAAAATGGGGATTAAAACTGTGAGCCCCACGTGGGACAACCTGATTACCCTGTGCCTACCCCAGCGCTTAGAACAGTGCTCTGCACATAGTAAGCGCTTAACAAATACCAACATTATTATTATTATTATTAGTGGCAGAGCCATGAGTGGAACCCAAGTCCTTCTGACTCCCAGGCCTGTGCTCTATCCACTAGGCCATGCTGCTTCTCAAATAGGGGGAGAGGCAGAGAATAGGGACCAGGTCCACCACCTCTGTCGTCCTATACTCTTCTGTTCTCCATTTACACTCACTCCCTCGGTGAACTCATTCGCTCTCACGGCTTTGACTACCATCTCTACGCAAATGACACGCAGATCTACATCTCCGCCCCTGTCCTCTCCCTGTCCCTTCAGGCTCGCATCTCCTCCTGCCTCCGGGACGTCTCCACCTGGATATCGGCCCGCCACCTAAAACTCAACATGAGCGAGACTGAGCTCCTCATCTTCCCTCCCAAACCCGGTCCTCTCCCCGACTTCTCTATCACCGTGGATGGCATGACCATCCTTCCCGTCTCTCGGGCCCGCAATCTCGGTGTCATCCTTGACTTGTCTCTCTCGTTCACCCCACACATCCTAACCGTTACCAAGACCTGCCGGTTTCACCTATACAATATCGCCAAGATCCGCCCTTTCCTCTCCACCCAAACGGCTACCTTACTGCTACGGGCTCTCGTTATATCCTGGCTAGACTACCGTGTCAGCCTTCTCTCTGACCTCCCTTCCTCCTCTCTCACCCCGCTCCAGTCTATTCTTCACTCCGCTGCCCGGCTCATCTTCCTGTAGAAACGATCTGGGCATGTCACTCCCCTTCTTAAACAACTCCAGTGGTTGCCTATCAACCTCTGCTCCAAACAAAAACTCCTCACTCTACGCTTCGAGGCTCTACATCACCTTGCCCCTTCCTACCTCTCCTCCCTTCTCTCTTTCTACCACCCACCCCGCACGCTCCGCTCCTCCGCCGCCCACCTCCTCACCGTCCCTCGGTCTCGCCTATCCCGCCGTCGACCCCTGGGCTACGTCCTCCCACGGTCCCAGAACGCCCTCCCTCCTCACCTCCGCCAAACTGATTCTCTTCCCCTCTTCAAAACCCTACTTAAAACTCACCTCCTCCAAGAGGCGTTCCCAGACTGAGCTCCTCTTCTCCCTCTACTCCCTCTGCCATCCCCCCTTCACCTCTCCGCAGCTAAACCCTCTTTTCCCCCTTTCCCTCTGCTCCTCCACCTCTCCCTTCCCCTCCCCACAGCACTGTACTCGTCCACTCAACTGTATATATTTCCATTACTCTATTTATTTTGTTAATGAACTGTACATCGCCTTGATTCTATTTAGTTGCCATTGTTTTTACGAGATGTTCTTCCCCTCGACTCTATTTATTGCCATTGTTCTTGTCTGTCCATCTCCCCCGATTAGACTGTAAGCCCGTCAAACGGCAGGGACTGTCTCTATCTGTTGCCGACCTGTTCATCCCAAGCGCTTAGTACAGTGCTCTGCACATAGTAAGCGCTCAATAAATACTATTGAATGAATGAATGAATACTCTCTTAAGCAGTTTGTACAGTGCCCGGCACCCGGTAAGTTCTTAGTAAATATCACTGAGAGCACATACCTGTACATGTGGATTTCTCACTTTGAAAAACACCCTTATCCTACACTTGGGTTTTATAATGATTTGCACATTACAGATTTCGAAAAAGAAGAGAGAGGGCATTCTCTGTACTCAAAGAGAACACCCTCTCTTCATATTCACAGGTGCTTAGTACAGTGCTCTGCACACAGTAAGTGCTCAATAAACACCACTGATTGATTCATTCATTTACTCAACCACTAAACACTGCCAGTTCTACTGACAGTACACTTCCTCAACCTGTCCTGTCTTCTCCACTCAAAGACATGTCATTCATATCACGGTTACATTTAGGTATCAGCCTCCTTCTTGGTCTCTCTGCCTCCAGCCTCTGCCCTATCCAGTCTTCGGTACATGCTGCTGAGTGCAGAGCACTGTAGTTAGTGCTCGGGAGAGTTCAACAGGGTTGGTACCCACGTTCTCTCCCCACAGTGAGCGTACAATCTAGAGGGGGCTTATCGTAGTACTGAAATGGTGTTCAGCACACATCTCTCCACTCCTCAAACACCTCCAGAAAACTCATCTCTCTCCGCATCAAGCAGATATGCCGTGTACCACGGTCTTCTCTGCCAGCTCTCTCCACTTGATAAAGAAGCAGGGTGGCTCAGTGGAAAGAGCCCAGGCTTTTCCTAAGCCCTATAGGACTACAGAAATGATGGAAGCATAATTGGGAACTGCCCCAGACTGCAAAGCCTTTCGGGTATTCAGATTAATTTCTTGGCATGATGTCTGTTCCTACCATTTCTGCCAAAAGTTAGTAGGGACGAAGGGGCCAGATTCACCGGAGAGAAACACCAGTAGAGCTACAGCACTGGTGTTTTCTAACAGTCTCTATCTCTCTCTGTGGGGTGGACCAAGAAGGGAGGCAGGAAGAAGGGCAGTTGGGCAGTACTGGGTGCTCCAGGATAGGAAGGTTTGGGATGTCCTGTTTTCCTCTTGCCCAGGGAACACCAGTGCTGCTTCTGAGACGGGAGCTGAAGTGGTGGGGAGCTAAAATAACGGCTTCCAGTGCCGTTTCCGTACCGGGCAGGAGACAGACCAGTTGAAAACCGGACTGCCCGATGTAAATCCAAAAGAGTGGCTACTTTACTCTCTGGCCAACCCACATTAAGGAAAACTGGCATTACAGCGGTGAGGCTTGATTGATGCCATGGGCACACGGAACAACAACTCCTTCCCACACGGCATCACACTCTATCCAGACAGACACCCATTGTCGGGAGAACATTCTCTAATCCCCCATGAGCTTTTGCCTCAAAATACGGAGTGAAAACATGTTTATTATTTTAACAAATAATTTTCCTATTTGCCTCTCGCTGTACCTTCGTAGGACAACCTCAACTGTCTTCACTGGACAAGATTCCCTTTGAATGCACATTCAACCATGCCCTCTCTCTCAAGCAAGGAAAACAATCCAGAGCCAAACAACAGCCACAACTAGAGGCGGACTTCCCCATTCTCTTAAAGGGGTTCCATACTCTGTGCCCACCCAGGCAAGGTGAGACTAGAATTAAACTTCTCAGCTGAAATGAACCGAGCACAGCTAGGGCAGACAGATCTGTCTCTTTTTGGTTGGTGAAAGGCACCTCAACTCTATCATGGGCCAATTTAAAGCTGAAATAAAAACCTCTATTTGCATTTTCTATCCAGAAACGCAGCTTTACTTCTGACTTGTTAAACTAGTACTTTCCTAGTGTCTTCATCTGCCATAGAAGCTGTCGGGAGAAAACAGTTTATGATAATCTACGATGATCAAGGACGATGTAGGAGATGGAAATTCCAATTATTAGAGCAGTTTCTTCAAGCATGGTCTGCTGGCTCCCTCTGCTGGTCCTAATCCCTGTCCTAAACACACTTCCAGGTCCACTGTTGACTCTTTCCACAGTGTTTCCCTTTTAATGCTGCGGCTGATATTCTGGGTAACAAACAAGAGGGTGAAATGGGTGGACATTTCCTACAAATCCACATTTTGGCCTGGCTGCATATATTTAAATACATTACAGAGTCTCTAGGACTGCCCCTGGCATGGCAAAACACTCTGTTTTAGGTTATGGAATGTTCAAACCATACTCTAAATCCACAAAAACACTAAATCCACATTTTGCTTGGCCTCAAGGACTGTGGACCTCTGAGTTTTACTCAAAGAAAATCTATCACGAGCTGGATTAAGCCCAGGATGACAGTACAGAAATCTGTGAAAAGCAGGAGGGGCTGTCCACCGAGCGACAGAATGGTTTAAATAGGGTTTAAACATGGTTTAAACGGTTTAAACATTCCCCACTGAATGTTCTCTGAATAATTCTGTAAGCTCATTGTGGGCAGGGAGTGGGCCTGCCAACTCTTTGGACTGTTCTCTCTTAAGTGCTTAGTACAGTGCTCTGCACTCAATGCTCAGTAAATACCACTAATTAAGTGATTGATTCTGCAGCTACTACCCCGCTGGGGACCCAAAAATTTTGCAGTGTAGCGAGATCAGTAAAATTAATGTGGCATAAACATTAGTGTCCGGATTGTCACTTGTGCTTTTACAGTCACTTTCAATCCAAAATATGACACTATTTAAAGCCATAAAAGAGCAATCAGTCAATCAATGGCATTTGAGGGCTTACTGTGTTCAGAGTGCTGTAAAGTGCTTAGTAGATACCTTTCTTGCCCACAAGGAGAAGATGCTAAGTACACTGGAATGTGCTAAAATTGATGTCCATCTCTGTGATCTTGGTGAAGCCAACCAAGATCTTAATGAGGTTGAAATTGATGGCAAAACAGATCAAATTAAACCAATTTATACTCCAAGTGGACATTCGACTGAAAAATATGGAATATATGTTGGCAAAACTGTGCTCATTGTGAAAGGAGAAGCGACAAGAATGGAGAAAGAAGTAACTCCTCTGCAGAAACTTTTGGGGGCAGAGGAAAAGGTGTGGTCCAGGATGACATGGAATATTCACATTATAGGAGAAACTCTGATGTTAGGAGCCAATAAGACTTCCAAGAGCCAAACACTTGTTAAATGTTATCTGTGAAAACTCGGGGAACTTTGCCTTCTGTCAAAGGTGGCTAGATCACCTGGGAGAGAGAGCAAATACCCAAAAGCTCTAAAGAATCTGTGTGATTTGGGTACTGTGGATCCTTATTAGTCAGTCAATGCTATTTATTGAGCACTTACTGTGTACTAAGTTCTTGTTTGAGTGCCATACAAGAGAGTTAGTTAGTAGACACACTTCTGGCCCACAGGAACCTACAGTTTAAAGGGGGAAGAGACAAACAGTAAAATGAACTACAGATAAAACAGTAACGATAGCAGCATTAATTGCTTAGTGTGTGCCAAGCCCTGTACTAAATGTTGGGGTAGATTTAAGATAATGAGGTTGGACAGAGTCCCTGTCCCATAGAGGGCTCACAGTCTAAGTAGGATGGAAAACAGGCAACAAATCCCCATTTTACAGATGAAGAAACTGAGACACAGAGAAGTTAACAGACTTGCCCAAGATCACACAGCATACGTGCTGTGGGGCTAAGAGGGTGAATATTTAGGACTTAAGGGGTACAGATCCAAGTGCAAAGGTGACAAAGAAGGGAGAGTGAGTAGGGGAAATGAACTCTTGGTCAGGGAAAGCATCTTGGAGGAAATGTGACTTCAGAAAGGCTTTAAAGTTGGGGAGAGTGGTAGTCGGCCCTTCACGAAGGGGGATGGAGTTCCAGGGTAGAGAGGACTTGGGTTAGGGGCGAGTGGTGAAATAGATGAGATGGAGGTAGTGTGTGAGTATATTAGCAGTAGAGAAGTGACCTGTGTAGGCTGGGTTTTAGTAGGAAATCAGTGAGGTAAAGTAGGAGGCGGGGGAGCTTACTGAGTGCTTCAAAGCTAATGGTAAGGAGCTTTTATTTGATGCAGGGGTGTATGAGCAACCACTGGAGTTTCAGAGGAGTGGGATGATGAGGACTAAAATTTTTTAGAAAAATAATCTGGTCAGCAGAATGAAATAAGGACTGTGGAAGGGAGAGACAGGAGGCAGGGAGGTTAGTGAGGAAGCTGGTTCAGCAGTCAAAGTGAGATATAAGTACTCAGTTCTGCACGATAGTTTGGATGGAGAGGAAAGCGTGGATTTTAGAGATGCCATCAAGGAAGAACCGACAGTATTTGGTAACAGATTGAATATGTGGGTTGAATGAGAGATAATGCCATGGTTATGGGCTTGTGAGGCACGGAGTATGGTGGTGCTATCTACAGTGATGGCAGAGCCAGGGGGAGGGCAAGGTTTGGTGGGAAGATGAGAAGCTCTGTTTTGGACAATGCCAAATTTGAGGTGTCGGAGGGACGGCCAAGTAAAGATGTCCTGAAGGCTGGGGGAAATGCAAGATTGCAGAGGAGAGAGGTCAGGGCTGGAGATGTAGACTGGAGAATCATTCACATAGAGATGATAGCTGAAGCTGAGGGAGCAAATGAGGGAGTGGCTGTAGACGGAGACTAGAAGGGGACCCAGACTGAGCCTTGAGGGACTCCCACAGTCAGAGGGTGGGAGGCAGAGGAGGAGCCTGGACAAGAAAGGCCAGAGAGATAAGGGGACAGGAGAGGGCTGTCAGTGGAGCCAACGCTGGAAAATGTTTCAAGAAGGGTGTGGTCCACAGAGTACAACGTGACTGAGAAGTGAAGGAGGATTAGGCTGGAAAAGAAGCCATTAGATTTGGCAAGAAGGAGGTCGTTAGAGACCTTTGATTCTGTGGAGTGAAGGGGGAGGAAGCCAGATGAGAAGAGTGGGGAGAATCCTCTACAATCAATTCTTTCACACGGAATCCCGTTCCTGATGTCCCAAGGGACCAAGGATCGCCAGTCATTCCTAACGGGGGACCCCAACATCAGTCTTAAATCGTTAAGAGTTTTACTATAGCCGATTTCAAAATAAGAAGCTCTAACTACAGAAGGTGACTTGAGATTTCATAACTGCTAAAGACAGTGGAATGATTGAACGCTATAGAAAATGTCAGGCAAGAAATGCAACTTTTGCAATCTCTTTAACAACACTATGAGTGCTGAGGAAGTTCAATTTTTCACCTTAGAACCCTAGCACATCTCTTAGAGCTCAAACATTAACTGTAATAATAAATGTGTGCATGATCTCCTGCAAGTGAGTGAAGTGGATTTAAACAAATCAAATATGTGGTAGGCAGAATTTAATTCTTTCACTACCACAGACTGAGAAAAGTATACAAATAGTATACCATCACAGACTTACAGTGGGTTGGGGGGTTGTATATGCATCCAGTTTCACTTTTATACTTGTCACTGACTGGCTGACAGACGGGCTCACAGACTAAGCGCCTGACAAAGTTCGGCTCCGTGGTGGAGGCCAACACGGGAGGATAATCCTCAGAGGCAGACTAAAAGCAGTGCGTGCCTGATGGTAGCGGGAGGTAAATCCTTAGCAGCCTGGGAGAGGTGAAGCAGGGCAAGGACCTCAGAGACAGACTCATGATAACCTTGTAGTCTCTAGGCTGTAAGCTCCTGGTGGGCAAGGAACGCATCTACCAGCTCTGCTGCACTGTACTCTCCCAAGCACTTAGTACAGTACTCTGCACATAGGAAGCATTCAATAAATACCACTGATCGACAGATTGTAAGCACTTAAATACCATAAGCATTCATTATCATTATTAACAAAAATAAAAAAGTGAAATGGGTGTTCTGGTAGTTTGCCTAAATGAAGGAATAATTGTAAAATTATGTGGTTTAAGGGAAAATATTGTTAAGATCATGTGAGAATAAAGCAGAAAAGGGACAGATTTACAGCAGAGAAGGGAATCCTGGGGAACAACCATCAGTCAAGGAGAACCAACAAGAGTGAATGAGGTTTTGGAAAAGTCAGACTCAAGGAAGACGAATGAGATTAACCTAGACAGTGCTAGAGCACCAGAAACACAGTTCAAAGGAAAATAATCAAGTCAAAACAGAGGACAAGACACTTTTAGAATATCAATTATAGTATTTGTTAAGTACTCACAATGTACCAAGCTCTGTGCTAAGCGCTGGCAATCGGATCAGGAACAATCACAGCCACTCATGAGGCTCATAGTATAAAAAGAGGGTGAGCGAGTATCTTAGTCCCATTTTGGAGAGGAGGAAACTGAGACACAAAGTGTTTAAGTGACTTGTCCAAGGTCACACAGCAGGCAATAGGCAGTGTTGGGGCTGAAACCCAATCCCCCGATTAGACTGTAAGCCCGTCAAAGGGCAGGGACTGTCTCTATCTGTTGCCAATTTGTACATTCCAAGCGCTTAGTACAGTGCTCTGCACATAGTAAGTGCTCAATAAATACTATTGAATGAATGAATGAATAAAAGCTGTGTCACCAGATAGCCAGTTCTATGCTCTTTCCACCTGTATGTGCAGTTTCCCTTATGAAAATCGCATAGGGTGAGAAGGCAGCCTACAGACAAGTGAAGCTCATTACACTCTTCAAAGTAAACAGCTATTCAAATACAAAAATAAGTCAACATTTATTCAGGTGAAATAGTTTGCTTTGAGATGAATACTATTCTAGGCCAGAAGAACCAGGAGGGATTGCAGCAGAGCACGAGGGGAAGGGGGGAAGACAAGTTCATTTTAAATGGTTTAATTATTTAAGTAAATTTGTTCTTTAAGCCCGAGGGACTGATTTGCATCTTGGAGAAGTTGTCTAAGAACCCCATCCCTGCGGCTGTACTGAAGGTATTAGAGAAGCAGCATGGCCTAGTGGATAGAACATGGGTCTAGGGAGTCATAAGGACCTGGGTTCTAATCCTGACGACCACTTATCTGCTGTGTGACCTTGGGCAAGTCACTTCACTTCTAGTGTCTCAGTTACCTCATCTGTTAAATGGGGATTAACTGTGTGAGCCTCATGTGGGATGGGGATTATGTAAAATCCGATTTGCTTGTATCCTCCCCCGCGCTTAGTACAGTGCCTGACACATAGTAAGCACTTAAACAAATACCACAATTATTGGAGTTGTCCCTTTTAATTAGTGCTTTGGGGTTGTTCGGGGTCACCGCCTTCACCCTTTTGAGTAGGGCACTATGGCCCAGACTGTGCTTGTCATAAGTGCTCAATACAGGGCTCTCCACACAGTAAGTACAATAAATACCACTGACTGACTGATGTGCACAAGTACAGTTTGGCTTCAGGACAAGCCTCTTGCCTGCAGAATAATAATAATAATGATGGTATGTATTAAGTGCTTACTTTACGTGACAAGCATTGTGCTAAGGGCTGGAGACAAGAAAAGATAACTAGGCAGACACAGTCCCTGGGCCCCCTGGGGTTCATAGTCTAAGAGGGAGGGATAAGTGTTATTTACATTTTTCAGATGAGGAGAGTGAGGCACACAGACACCAAGTGACTTGTTCAAGGTCACCCAGTAGGCAAGTGGAGGAGCTGGAACATGGGTCTCCAGACTCTCAGTCGGTAAGCTAAAATTCCAGGCCGGTACCACTAGGGCCCAATGGGGTATGTCAGGCTCAGTTAATGGGCGAGAACATTAACCTGCAATATTAAATGGCAACCATCACACCAGAAATAGCATAACAGAAAGTCTTAATAATTATGCTAAGCACTATGTTAGATGCAAGGTTATCAGGTCAGACCAAATCTGCCCCTCACAGATGAGGAACTGATGCCAGAGGGGCTAAGTGACTTGCCTAAGGTCATACAGAAAGCCAGTGGCAGAGCTGGAGCTCAATCCCGGGTCTTCTGACTCCCAGCCCCGTGCTCTTTCCATTAGGTCTCATCGACTCTATCACTCAATATTATTTCATCCTGAAACTGGCGGGCTACTGAGGACGGCATAACCTATAAATGCTGGCTTCTCATGCCACCACATCGGGACACAAAGCTGAGGCACCGCACCGACGCTGTCCTGAGGTAATTTTGGCCGTAAAAGGTCCTGTAGGTCAAAAGAAGTTGCATTCACTTAAAAACTAACTGCACCCCTTTTCTTATACTTGTTTGTTGCAATGTGTACTCCAGTGAAAACACAAATGTAGGACAGGAGGGGTAAGAGGCCCTTAGGGCATCCTTGTGGCCCAGTGGCAACAGCACAGGACTGAGAGGTCTTGAGACATGGGTTCTAATCCTGGACCTGGAACTTGACTGCTGGGTTAGCAGGGGCAAATCATTTAACTTCTCTATCAGTCGACTGACCAATGGTATTTACTGAGCACTTACTGTGTGCAGAGCACTCTACTACGTGTTTGGGAAAATACGATAAAACAGAGTTGGTAGAAACGATCCCTGACCACGAGATTGATTATAGTCTCTAGGGGAAGACAGACATTAAAATCAATTACAGAATAAGGGAAATGGCAGAGTGTACGGATATGTACAAAAGTGCTGTGGGGCTGAGGGGAGGGAGAATATTACGTGCTCCCTCAATCACATTTACTGAATGCTGTGTGTGCAGAGCACTGTAACACTAAACTCTTGGGAGAATACAATATAACAGAGTTGGTAGACATATTTCCTAAAATAAATTACAACTAGGGGGAAGTGATAGAGTCTAAAGAGACATACATAAACAAAATGGCATGGTGTGAGTACCCAAGGGTTTAAGTGATGTGGAAGTGCTGAAATGGTCATGGTGGATGGGGGTGGGGAGAGGGGGAGGGTAATAAGGTAGCAAAATAAAAAAGGCAGGGATCGGGTCTGCCAACTCTACTGTACTGCAGCACACCCCCAAGCTCTTAACACTGTCCTCTGCACAAAGTAGGTGGTCAATACATACGACTGATTGATCTCTGTAGCTAGTGGTGAATGTGTGTGCCTAGGCTTGTTGAGATTGTTGAGATTCAGGATTACAGAAATCAGTCCTAGCTCTGGCAGTGTAATGATGACAAGAATACCACTTCAGAAACAGTCACTATACATTTAAAGTGTAATGGCTTTCAGTACAAATTAAGTTCTTTATCTAGCTGTCTTTATATTCTGAACCAACTGTGCTGTTCCTTCTCTGAAAATGCAAATGTTTCCTTCCTGGCTGTATCATATTTGCATCCTTCTTGCCTAAAGCAGATTCTGAACTCTGGAAAGCTACCAAAAAAAAAATCTCCACACATTTGAATCAGGAAATAATCAATTTCAATTATTAATAATAATAATGGTACTTGTTAAGGGCTTACTATGTGCCAAGCACTGTTCTAAATGTTGGGGTGGATGCAGGTTATCAGGGTGGGACACAGTCCCTGTCCCACATGGCTCTCACACTCTTAATCCCTGTTTTACAGATCCAGAGAAGTAAACTGACTTGCCCAAGTCAGCAGACATGTGGTGGAGCAGGTAGTAGAACCCGGGTCCTTCTGACTCCCAGGCCCATGCTCCAGCCACTAAGCCACGCTACTTTTCCCCTTTTCTACAGGGCATGAAAATTCAGCTCTGCTGGCTGCCTGAGGAACGTGGAGCTGTGAAAACACACAAATGATCACGTACAGATGACCACTGTGTCCCAGTTTGCCACCTCATCCCCTACAGGAGCCTGAAATTCCACAGCCTTCAAAACTGTGGAAGTTTCAAAGGTAATTTATTTTAAAGCCTGTCACCCCCCTCTAGACTGTAGGGTCCTCGAGAGCAGGGAGTGTACTATCAACTCTACTGTACTGCACTCTTCCAAATGCCTAGTGCAATGCTCTGCCCACAGTAAACACTTAATAAATAACATTAATCCTTTGCAGCAAATTGAACTCAAGAACTATTTTCACAGAGCAAAAACGAAATCCCTAAATTGGCTCATTAGACTGTGACCTCATGGAGGACAGAGACTGTGTTTTGCTTCTGCTGAAGCTTCCTTAGTGCTTAGTACAATGTCTTGGACTCAGTAATTGCTCAAAAAATACCAGATTAAATGACTGATCCCATGTTTTACCTTCTTTGAGCATTCCCCAATCACCTAGTACCATGCTCTGCAAGACAATTACTGCTGATGGATTCAAAGGAGGAATTCATACTAGGATTGAATTTCATTTTCATGGGTTGTCTTCTTAAGGCGCTTGTTGCGAAGTGCTTTACCACTTGGTCCTAGGAGGCTTAAGCCAAGAGTCAGACTAGCTCCAAATATTTGTCTACTTCCTTCACTTCAGCTATATTCTAACAACTTACTTTTGACTCATTCAGGTTTGCTACACTATATCTCCATTTTCTTTTCTTTTTTTCACTCTTGGTTTTTGTAAAGTGCTTTCATTCCCTAAACACTCAAGCATTACTTAGTCCATCTTTGCCCTTACAATAACCCTGTGGGGTAGGTAAATGGTAGGAATAATTATTCCCATTTTACAGATGAGGAAATTGAAGCCCAAGAAAGCTAAGTGACTTGTCCACGGTCATTTATTCATTCATTCAATAGTATTTATTAAGTGCTTACTGTGTGCAGAGCATTGTATTAAGTACTTGGGAGAATACAATATAAAAATAAACAGACACATTACCTGCCCATATCGAGCTGATGACTGAAGCCGGTGGCGGAGGACAAATTCGAACTCACGTCCTCCCGCTTCCAGACTGATGCTCTCCCACTACACCATGGTGCCCGGCTCCCACTGCCATCCTGGTGTCAGCCCTAGTCGTAGGCCCAGGACAGCAGAGGTAGAAGGACCCTTCCTCCCCTGCCCAGTCGGTAATTCAGCCTCTGGGGGCGGAAAGCCTGCTGGGCCTCTGAATCAGCTCTTCCACACCCCACGCTCTCAGCCCCAGAGGACAATGTTGGGTGTCAAAGTATCGGGGTGACTCAGCCCATTAGGGATCTGTTAGAGATCAGCTGAAAAACAGAAGAAAAACTAGAAACTAGGGAAAATAAATCTTACAACTGAAGTGTATCTCCGTTGGGTCAGTAGCCAGACACTGAATATAGTGCATGGCTCCCAAAAGCCAGTAAAACTATTCAGTGGGCTTGCTAATCTTGACTTGGAAGTTCTTGCCCAATTTTAGCTCACCGTATCATCCAACCTTTTCACATCTACCCTAGCAAGGTGTGACAGTTTCAATGCCAGGAAGCTGACTTTTCTGTCAGTTGTCTATCTCTTTGGAAGTGTGCTTTTAGGACGCAGTCACCTGTGTATAGCAATTCCTGTATGACTGTCTCTAAGCTCTGGCTGATGTCCGAAAGCTGCTGAGTTGGAAGAATTTCCCAGAGGTGTGGAAATATATTCTAACACGTGCATCCAGGTTGCCTGTGGCATCCTTTAGCATGGCTGTGCAGAATAATCGAAAGAGGACCAGCTCCAACCCACATCCATGGGAATGTGTCAATTCAGAGCATCACTAGCTCTGGCATAGCCTGAGGCAGTATCTGACTCATCATACTCACAGTGTCAAATGCTTTCAGGAGGTCAATGAAAAGTGCAGAAATATCTGGAAAGTGCTCTCTGATATGCCTGACATGCCACAAAATGTATGTCGGGAGGTGTGTGGTCCAAGATATTCTTCAGGAGCTGGTCCAGTTAGTACTCTGGTTACTATATTGCTGACAACAGAACAGGCCAGAGGGAGGCAGTGGGCAAGAGGTTGGTGGAGAGACAGACAAGACTGAGATCCAGTGAATAGGCTGGCATTAGAGGAATGAAATTCATTCAATCATATTTAGTGAGCGCTTACCGCATGCATAGCACTGTACTACGCACTTGGGAGAGTACAATACAACAATAAACGGACACATTCCCTGCCCTTGACAAGCTCACAGTCTAGTTGGCTGGACTGTCGTAGGAAATCAGAAAGGTAAGATAGGAGAAAGTGATTTGATTGACTGTTTTAAAGCAGATGGCAAGGAGTTTCTGCTTGATGGGGCGGTAGATGGGCAACCATTGCAGGTTTCTGAGGAATGAGGAGACTTGACCTGAATGTTTTTTTTCGAAAAATGATGCAGCAGCAGAGTGAAGTGGGGACTGGAGTGGGGAGAGAGAGGAGGCAGGAAAGTCAGAGAGGAGTAGTCAAAGCAGGATATAAGTGCTTGGATCAATACAGTAGCATTTTGGATGGATAGGAAAGAGTGGATTTTAGAGATGTTGTGAAGGAAGACCCAACAGGATTTGGTGACACTGACTATGTGGGTTGAGTGGAGGTTAATGCCAAGATTACAGGCTTGTGAGATATGGAGATTGGTGATCCTGTCTACATTGATGGGAGAGTTGGAGGCTGGGCAGGGAGAGTTTGGGTGCAACAATGAAGAGTTCTGTTTTGAACAGGCTGTAAGCTCTAGACTGTAAGCTAGAGGGCAGGGTACATTCTCTGACTTTTATATTGTATTCTCCCGCAAACTTAGTACAGTGCTCTGCTCACAGTAAGCACTCAATAAATAGGATTGATTGATTAATTCTGGGCATGCTAAGTTTGAGGTGTCAGCAGGCCATTCTAGTAGAGATGTCTTGAAGGCAGGAGGAAATGTAAGACTATAGAGAAGAGAGGTCAAACTGGAGATATAGATTTGGGAATCATCTGCATAGAGGGTAGTTGAAGCCATGGGAGTGAATGGGCTCTCTAAGGGAGTGGATGAAGAGGGAGAATAGAAGGAGACTCAGAACTGAGTCTAGAGGGACTCCCACATCTAAAGGGGGTGGTTAACAGAGGAGGAGCCTGTGTAAGAGATTGAGAAGCAGCAGCCAGAGAGAGTGGAGGAGAACCAGGAAAAGACAGTGTCAGTGAAGCCAAGGTTAGATGATATTTCCAAAAGGGGTGGGTCCACAGTGTCAGAGGTAGCTGAGAGGTCGAGGAAGATTAGGATAGAGTAGAGGCTGATGGATTTGGCAAGAAGGAGGTCACTGGTGACCTTTGAGAGGGCAGTTTCTGTGGGGTGAAGGGGGCAGAAGCCAGAACGGAGGGAGTCAAGGAGAGATTCTGAGGAGAGGAAATAGAGGTAGTGGGTGTAGGCAACAAAATGGAAGACAAGAAGCCACGGAGAGCTGTGGTATTGTGTCCAAAGAGGAGGAGGGGTACCAGGCTCCTTGCCAATGGCAGGCTCTCTTCACCTGAGGAAAGAGCCCATACATCTGAACAGGAAATTCTGAAGGCCATTTCCCAAAACTCTTTGTTTGTATGTGCTTCAGGGCAGACAGCAAGACTCTGTGCCAACAAGGATGCAGTTTAATTAAGACACACCTTGAAATTTCAAATGGAGGGTCTGGCAACTCTTCTGGTCTTTCTCCTTCTTGTCATCCTCAAAGGCCAATGCACATCCACCGAGCTGACCAGTGCCACCACTCCCTCACTGTTCCTGGGCTGTAGCTCCAGCCTACCCCGATGCTGACCCTTGAGCAGCTCATTCCCAAAGAGTTCAAATTGGAAATCTTTGTGAGCACCACCCCCACCGAATCTCTAGTTACCTTCTGCAAGGTGACATGTGCCAACTTCTATGCTGGCAACCCTGTAGCTGGAGGGACAACGCAGCCTCCTTTTTCCTTTACCCCCCAAGTTTCTCCACTGAGGTGGCATTCAGGGGGAAACCGTCCACATTCGGTGTGGTAGTATTGGTACTTATCAAACCATTTCTGAAGTCAGTGAGCTGTACTGAATTCCTGAGAAGTTCAACAGAAGCTCAAGACATGTTTCCTGCTCGGGAGTTTACACTCAAATGGGGGAGACACAGAAATATTCCAAAGCAGGGAAGTAGGGAGAAAATAGCAACACCATGACTTTCTGCTTTTTGGGAGCTGAATTTTAGCCATCATTTATGTTTCTTCTGGAACTTAGGATAGGCCTTCCCCTCCCAATCCCCTTATATTTAGTTGGTGATGCAAACTAAATGAGTGCTATGTGCTTGGCTAAACTGTGTTTAGCATTGGTTTAGATACAAAATCATCACCAGATTAGACACAGACCCTCTCAGACGTGTCTGACTATCTAAGAGGAAGAGAGAGCAGGTGTTTCATCTCTATTTTACAGATGAGGAGACAAATTAAATACCAAAGAGAACCATCCCTGTCTTAGTTTTTTCCCTGAACACTTCTTACTTTTTCCCCTTGGTTTCTCTCTCTGACCTCTCTAGCTTAGTCGCTGAGGAGCAAAGCTGGTGTAAGGAAACGGCAGGAGGTAGAGCCAGTTTAGAATAGGCAACAATATGACTATGTCAAGGGGAAATATCAGAGTAAACATTCAATACAATATACATATATACATAGGTGCTAAGAATAGCTATCCTAAGGCCAGAATTTTGTTTTCTGTTAGTTCAAGCTCTAAATACATTGGACAAACACACCAGAGCCCCCAGTAGAGGAATAATGATCACACTCTCTATTAGGTCCATATGCCTGAAAAACTCAATAATCCAGTGGAACTACCCTGTCTCTGACCAGAGGTGGGGGTGGTGAGCCTTTAAGTGGTACATTTAATTGTATTTACTGAGCACTTACTGTGTGCAGAGTACTGTCCTAAGCGCTTAGGGAGATCTAAAATGAGTCCCCCACCACCTCCTTGCCCCCACCACCAGAACCAAACTGAGGTCAGGGAAAGGGAGCCACTTTGGATGCTGGGAAGGGGTCCAAGTGCAAAATCAACAAATAAATAGTATTTGTTGAGCTCTTATTATGTACAGGGCACTCTATGTGCTTGGGAGAGTACAATATGACACATTCCCTGCCCACAATGAGCTTACAGTCTAGAGGGGAAGACAGACATTAGTATAAATAAATTGCCGATAGGTATATATGTGCTATGGGGCTGAGGAGAGCAGTGAATAAAGACAGAAAATCAAGGCAGCGCAGAAGGGAGTGGAATAAAAGGAAATGAGGGATTAGTCAGGGAAGGCCTCTTGGAGGAGATGTGCCTTCAATAAGGCTTTGAAGGATGGGAGAGTAACTGTCTGTCATATATGAAGAGGGCGGGAGTTCCTGGTCAGAGGCAGGACGTAGGCGAGAGGTCGCTGGCCAGAATGACGAGATCGAGGTACATGAGTAGGGTGGCATGAGAGGAGAGAAGTGTGTGGCCTAGGTTGTAATAGGAAAACAGCAAGGTGAGATAGGAGGGGACAAGGTGATTGAGTGCTTCAAAGCTGATGGTAAGGAGTTTCTTTTTGATGTGGAGGTGGATGGGCAACCACTGAGGTTCTTGAGGAGTGGGGAAACATAGACATAATATTTTGTAGACAAATGATCTGGGCAGCTGGAGAGGGGAGAGATAGGAGGCAGGGAGGTCAGTAAGGAGGCTGATACAGTAATCACGGCAAGACAGGATAAGTGCTTGGATTAACGTGGTAACGGTTTGAATGGAGAGAAAGGGATGGATTTTAGCCATGTTGTGAAGGTTGGAACTGACAGGAGTTCATAATAGATTGAATATGTGGGTTGAATGAGAGAGAGAAGTCAAGGCTAATGCCAAGGTTATGGTCTTATGAGACAGGAAGGATGGTGGTACTGTCTAAAGTCGGGGAGCACAGGGTTTAGATGGGAAGATAAAGATTTCTCTTTTGGAAGTCATAAGACTGAGGTGACGTCTCAGCTTGCGCAAATTGTGAGCTCCCGCCAGGGGAGTCTGGACTGAGACTCAGCCCCCGTTGCCCTCCCCTGGTGCAGCACCCTTCCTTGCCCAAATGGCAAGCAACTAGTTCAGAGGCAGGCCTTACTCACCAGGGCCAGTTAATCATTCAATCGTATTTACTGAGCGCTTAGTGCATTAAGTGGTTTGTCTCTTCAGCACTGACTATATGCCACATGCTGCGGTAGATTAAACACAAGCCCTCTCCCATGTGGGGAATCAGGGGTCTCTTCCCCATTTTACAAAGGAGAATACTGAGGCTGAGAGGGGTTAAGTGACTTTATCCAAGGTCATGCTACTGGTCAGCGGTGGAGGTGGCACTAAAACCCAGGTTTCCTAGCGTCTAGTTACAGGCTTTCTTCATGCCATTTTGGGGTTCAGAAAGGACGGGCCACAGCATTCTCCCTCCCTGGTTCTTTGAAGAGGCACATAATAATGATGGCATTTGTTAAGCACTTATTACGTGCCAAGCACTCTTCTAAGTGCTGGCAGCTACAAGACAATAGGGTTGGATACAGTTCCTGTCCCACATGGAGCTCCGAGGATGTGAGGGAGGTAGAACGGGTACCGAATCCCCGTTTTACAGATGAGGAAACTGATGCACACAGAAATGAAGTGGCTTGCCCAAGATCATATAGCAGGTAAGTGGCAAAGGTGGGATTAGAACCCAGGTTCCCAACTCCCAGGCCAGAGCTCTTTCCACTAGACCACACCGCATTGAGACTAACAGTAGCTCATTTCAAGCACTCCTGTCTTTTCACGTATGGGGGCAGGCAGTTAAAGTATCCAAGTCATGCAGTGCATGATCTACCAGAAACCTAAAACTAAGGAGACAACACTGTACAACAAAATACGTATTTGATTAAAATGACAATTCATTTTGCTGCCGTCTGTGGGAAGAGGCAGACTAATTTTGCTGTCTAATCTTCTGTCTCCCTATGTGAACTCAGCATGCTTGTCCACTGCTTCCAATACTCTTGCTTTCTTGCCAAAGCTGCTTCTTGAAAACACAGCTCAAGTCATGTTGAGTTAGAAGTGCGTAGTGCACAGGCAGAAACTGGCTATGTGGCCGGGTGGTAAACATTACACAGTGTTCTTCTTTCTACATGATTTTCCTATAAGATCCTCCCACACCATTAGTTGAGATTGACAGATTATAATTTGGAAATTTCAAACCACCAACAACTGTCTTCCAAGTAATCCCATTTATAGAGTCAGGCTATTTGCCTGCTGATGTTATCGCCGTTCTCTCAACCACACAACAGTGGACTAATGCAAGCATAATTTGAGACATTATCATCATATTTAGATAACTAACCCAGCTATTATTTGAACAATCAAACTCTAGACTGCCTACTGACATAAAAGAACATGAATCTTTCTAGCAACCTTTGAAAGTCATTTCAATTTGGTGTCTCACCTCTGGACCCAGGGTCTGTGTCAGGAACGCCAATTAGGGGAAGCGTCAGGTGGGGCCGTAGCCTAATTCTGCCTCTTCCACAGGCCAGGCCTCGAGGGGGTGCAAGGACTTGGTTTGGCCACCTTCGGGCCTTGGGCTCACAGCCCGGCCAACTCATTGCAAGCCTGAAAACAAAACATTTGGTTTCCTGTTAGTGGGTAAGCAATAACACCATCAGAATTCCCAGAACTCTCCAGACCTAGTTGGCTTCACGAGTCATATTCCTGTAGAAAGAGAGATTTGGCTAATGATCTCGACATTGGTGAACAGGACAGGTGGAAAGTAAAACCAAAATTAAAACAAAAAATTCAAAATTGGGAACTAAAGAAGAAAACCTAGTTGATTCCTGGTCTTCCATCACCTAAAAGAGTTACCTGATTCTTTACAGAAGGCAACGATAGCTTGAATGCATATTTTGTCATTTGCTTTTATTTTCCCAAAAAACTTTCACATGAATTATACTTTTTATTTTTACAGTGTCCCTATGGAGTAGGGAGAGGCAGATATTATCATCGCCATTTTGAAGACAAGAAAGCTACAGGATAAGGAAGTTAAATGATTTTCCTAAGGTCACTGATCTGGCCTGGGATCAAAACCCAAAACTGAAAAACTCTTCAATCTTATTCTTGCCACCAGGCCACACTGCCATCCAAGAATCAACCCACCTCTTCCTCTGCCACCTGATCTCTTTCATACAAAAAAAATCCAGTCACAAGACTTCTCTCTTTTCCTTGCTCTTTCATCATTCTCCCCAAGTATTTCACTGGGAACCCCTGAAGCAT
This sequence comes from Ornithorhynchus anatinus, assembly GCF_004115215.2. Classification (NCBI taxonomy): domain Eukaryota; kingdom Metazoa; phylum Chordata; class Mammalia; order Monotremata; family Ornithorhynchidae; genus Ornithorhynchus; species Ornithorhynchus anatinus. The sequence goes on from NC_041739.1 coordinate 54,164,125, forward strand.
GTCCCATGCTCCTCCATGACCCACATTACCCAAAGAAAGGGCAGCAAGATAGCTCAGTTTGGAGTTAGGGTTTCTGGAGGAAGAAAAGTTATTTTTTAAAAGAAAAAAAAATTGTGGTAGAAGTTAAAATGACTAAGTATATCATCTTAGCTCTGGTGCTTGATTTAATGGACATTTATTTTCACAGAGGCTTCATAGATTTTGTGCTGAGATTACTAGGATAATAATTTTAAAGAATATCTACTTTAAGAGTGTAGGCGAGAACACATTACTTTGTCCACTGCTAAAACTAGTTCTTTTCTTCGTCCCAGGATCTTCCTCTCAATGCTCTCTGTGAAAGAGCTATCTACCTCAGTCAGTGGTATTTACTGTTTACTGTGTGCAGAGCACTCTACAAAGCACTTGGGAGAATGAAATATAATAGAGTTGGTAGACATGATCCCTGCCCACAAGGAGATTACAAACTAGAGAGGGGGACACACAATAAAATGAATTACCGAGAGGGGATATGTCAGAGTTTAGGGATATGTGAGAGTGGGGTACCAAATGCTTAGAGGGGTGCAGTGATGCAGCAGGGAGGGTGAATAGAGGAAATGAGAGCTTACTTAGGGAAGGCCACTTGCAGGAGATATGATTTTAGAAAGGCTTAGAAGATGGGGAGAGTGGTGGTCTGTTGAGTAGAAGGGGATGGAGTTACAGGCCAGAGGAAGAACAGGGACAAGCGAGAGTTGGAAAGGCTAAGAGAAGGACAGAAAGACTTAAAGAGGAAGGCAGTGACAACTGTCTCCCGCCTCGCCTACCTCTTCACTGCAGCTGAATGAAACATCCGGTAACTGCAGCCTCCCCACCCCGTGTGCTCTCCGAGCCCCACCCTGTGGCACTTGAATTGCCTAACACCAGAGTAAGAAAACAGCCCCTGCAGCACAAAGCCTCATACAACCTCGGGAAGGTTGGTGGTTGTGAAAGTATCGCTGGGGCTCGGAACCACGAAGAGCCTAAAACTCTGTTCCTTTTGTCACAGCTCCCTTTGACTTTTGTTTTTATTTTGTGTGCTGTGTATTTGTCCTTGTTCTTTTCGGTGTTTTACTGTTTCATTGCTCCCAATGTGTCTCCAGTCCCCTGTCCAAAAGACCCTCAAGAGATAGGGACTGAATCTAACTCACACCTTTATGCTCTTTCCCAGATCTCGGTTCAGTGCTCCACACACAGTAAGCCCTTAATAAATACTAGTCCTACTCCCCTTTGTTGGCCTCCCCCTCCCCTACCTTTCTCTCTCCCATTCCCATCTTTATGTCCCTCCCCTAACATTGGGATTAGATCCTAACTCCCATTCATTCATATTTACTGAGCCCTTACTGTGTGTAGAGTACTGTTTTAAGCTCTTAGAAAAGCACAGTACAACAATAAACAGTGATATTCCCTGCCCACAACAAGCTCACAGACTACAGTGGGGGAGACAAACATCAATACAAATAAATAAAATTACAGATACATACGTAAGTGCTCTGGGGCTGGGAGGGAGGAAGAGCAAAGGGATAAATAAAGTTACAAATATGTACTTAAGTGCTGTGGGGCTGGGAGACAGGAAAAGCAAAAGGAGCAATTCAGGGCAATGCGGAAGGGAGTGGGAGATGAAGAAAAGTGGGGCTTAGTGCGGGAGGGCCTCTTGGAGTAGATGTGACTTCAGTGAGGCTTTGAAGGAGGGGAGAGTGGTTATCTGTCGGATTAGAGGAAGGAGGGTGTTCCAGGCCAGAGGCAGGACGAGGGCCAGGGGTTGGCATCCAGACAAGCGGGATCGAGGCAAAGTAAGATTAGTACTAAAGTGAAGCGGGCAGGTTGGATTGTAGTAGGAGAAAAGCAAGGTGAGGTAGGAGGGGCCAAGGTGATAGACTGCTTTAAAGGCAATGGAAAGGAGTTTTTGTTTGATAGAGGTGAATGGGCAACCACTGGGGCTTTTGAGGAGCAGGGTGACGTGCCCAGAATGTTTTTGCAGAAAGATGATTTGGGCAGCAGAGTGAAGTATGGACTGGAGTAGGAGGTTGGGAGGTCAGCAAGGAGGCTGATGTAGTAATCCAGGCAGGGTAGGATGAGTGATACATGCTAGCAGTAGGGATGGAGAGGAAGGGGTGGATTTGAGTGATGTTCTGAAGGTGGTGCCGACAGGATTTGATGTCGGATTGAATATATGGGTTGAAAGAGAGGAGTCAAGGATAACATGTTGTTGCAACCTTACTGCAATGCTAGACTTTTGTTTTTGCTTTTTTAATGGAAGTCATTCATTCATTCAATAGTATTTATTGAGCACTTACTATGTGCAGAGCACTGTTCTAAGCACTTGGAATGAACAAGTCGGCAACAGATGGAGACAGTCCCTGCCGTCTGACGGGCTTACAGTCTAATCGGGGGAGACAGGCAGACAAGAACAATGGCAATAAATAGAGTCAAGGGGAAGAACATCTCATAAAAACAATGGCAACTAAATAGAACCAGGGCGATGTACATCTCATTAAACAAAATAAAATAAATAGGGTGGTAAAGATATATACAGTCGAGCGGACAAGTACAGTGCTGAGGGGGTGGGATGGGAGAGGGGGAGGAGAGGGAAAGGGGGGAGAAGAGGGTTTAGCTGCGGAGAGGTGAAGGGGGGGTAGAGGGAGCAGAAGGAAAAAGTGGGGGGAGCTCAGTCTGGGAAGGCCTCTTGGAGGAGGTGATTTTTAAGTACAGATTTGAAGAGGGGAAGAGAATTAGATTGTCTGAAGTGAGGAGGGAGGGCATTCCAGGATCGCGGGAGGACGTGGCCCAGGGGTCAACGGCGGGATAGGCGAGACCGAGAGACGGTGAGGAGGTGGGCGGCAGAGGAGCGGAGCATGCAGAGTGGGCAGTAGAAAGAGAGAAGGGAGGAGAGGTAGGAAGGGGCAAGGTGATAGAGAGCCTTGAAGCCTAGAGTGAGGAGTTTTTGTTTGGAGCTGAGGTTGATAGGCAACCACTGGAGGTGTGGAAGCCCTCAAGGTTTGCTTGAGGAAAATATTTGCTTTGCCACTCATTCAGTGGGATACACGGGAGAATTTTGCAATTCCAGAAAACGATGACTGAAGTGGAAACAATGGGACTTGACTGAGGAGGGGGTAAGTTCTTAGGGACATAAAGTATGTCCCTAAGAACATACCCCAAACAGAAAAGGCTGGATCTGGGGAGGAAGAAAAATTATTTTTAAAAAGGGAAAATTTTGTGGAAGAAATTACTAGAAACAGTAATCTAGTTCTGGTGCTTTATTCACTGGACATTTATTTTTATAAAGCCTTCATAGATTTGGTGTTAAGATTAGTAGGATAATAATTTTAAAGACTACATACTTTAAGATGTGTATGAGAGAGCTAATTCATGATAAACTAGTTCTTTTCTTCACTCCAGAATCTTCCTTTCAATATACTTTGTGATTGGGATTGATACTTTTGACAATGCTATTCTCTGTGGGTGCAAAGTTTTTGTGTGAATGAAGCTTATGGACAAGAACACTAGTCAAGATCTAATCATATCCCTCATGAAACCCAAAGCTATTTGAGCCAAGATCTCATCAGTGATGTGGGACTTATATGCAGAACTTGGTATTTATGTAGGCTAACATGTCACGAAGCCCCTCTGAGAAGTAGTGAGCCTCGATTATGTATATGGAAGGAAGCCTAGAATGTCCTCAATCAATCAGTGGAATATATTGAGTGTTTACTGTGTGCAGATTGTATGCAGACCCAAAGAACTCCATACAACTCAACACTTTACTCAGGAAATCACCAGATCAAGTAGTTTTTGCTGTTAATAACCCCACCTAGGAAGCTTAATCTTCTCTAACCTCACCATGACCCCTCAACCTCACCCTCCAGTCAGCCCATCCCTGCCCCCCCCTTCCCAGCTCCTCTCCTTCCCCCCCTCCATCTAACCCCTGACCCCTTGGGCCACCCCCACCCCACTCCTCCACCTCATCTCTGTTATTCTGTCCCAGCACTGCCTCTCATCCCTTTCGCCTGGGCCAGCCATCAACTCACTCCCAACCAACCTCTCTCTATCCCTTGTGCTGCCCCTTCCCCTAGGACCGGCCCCACAGCCTCACCCAAACGAGGGCTGTGGAACCCCCACTCCATCGTGGGAAAGCTTCGCTTCATTCTTGACCTGTTCCTGATCCAGGTACTCCTCCTCCTCGCCATCACTGAAATCTGGCTATCCCCAGATGACAGGGTCTACCCTATTGCTCTCTCTAGAAGGGGCCTCATCTTCAACCCCTCCCCAAGACTCACTGGGAAAGCAGGAGGAGTTGGGTTACTTTTGGCTCACCAATGCAGCTTTCACACTATTTCACCTCCCCCATCCCTCTCTTTCCCTTCCTTTGAAGCCCATATCATCCACCTCTACCACCCCCCCACAACTCCAGATACTGGTCATGATTATCTACCATCCTCCAAGGCCCCACCTTCAATTTTGCATTAACCATTTTGATCCCTTTCTCAGATTCCTTCTTTCTCCATCCCTAAACTGATCCTTGGGACTTCAATATCCATAAAGATGTTCCTGGGGACCCTTCTGCTACCCACCTTCTATAGCTCCTCAACTCCACCGACCTCCTGCTCCACCCCAGCTCTCCCACTCACCAGTCTGGACCAACATTTGATCTCATCATCTCTAGTCACTCCACAATCTCTACCCTCACCAACTGTGAAATCCCTCTATCTGACCACAACCTCAATGCCTACTCTCCCTCATGCCTCCTCCCTGCAAATCTGCTCTGTTCCCCCATAGAGACTTCAATCTTTTGGCTCTACCCAATTTACTCAACTCATCATACCCCATTTAGCCTCCATACCCAAACTAGTTTCCCAGGATGACCAAATTAATGCCCTAAACACCACCATCTCTACCCTACTCAATGCACTTGCTCCCCATCCCTTCGTCGATCTTACACCACTAACCCACGGCCCTGGATCACACCTCCACAATCCGCTTCCGTTGCTCCTGTGCACGAGCCTCAAAGCACTGATGGTAGAAATCTAGATATCAGGCCAACCTTATCCACCTTAATTTCATCCTTGTGTACTTTAACTCTGCCCTCTCTTCTACCTGGCAAAATTATTTTTCCATTCTTATTAACTCCTATGCCCATTACCCTTGCCAGTTGTTCTAGACGTTTAACTCCCTCCCAGTCCCCACCACTTTCCCCTCACTTCCCTTATCCCCTTCCCCTAATGACCTACCTACTTTATTACAAAAATTGAAACTATGAGGAGTAATCTCCCTAAAATCTCTCCTGCTCCTCTCCAGTCCCTCCCTTCTCCTGCCCCGCCTTCAACTCTTCCATCCTTCCCAGTAGTATCTAAAAATCCACCCCTTCCACCTGGGCAACCAACGACATCCCTTCACAGTTTATCAAACCACTCGACTCTCCCTTCTTCCCTCCCTGACTACCATCTTCAACTGTTTGCTCTCCAATGGCTTCTCCCCGCTGCTATAAAACATGCTCTTGTCTCCCAAACTGACCCCAAAGCTCCCTCCAGTTATCACCCTAACTCCTTCCTACCAATCCTCTCCAAACTCCTTGAGTGAGTTGGCTGCACCTGATATCTCCAGTTCCTCTCCTCAAATTCTCTCCTTGACCCCCTCCAATCTGGCTTCACTCCCCTTCACTCTACAGAAACCATCCTCTCAAAGGTCACAAATCATCTGCTTCTTGCCAAATCCAGTGGTCTCTACTCCATCTAATCCTCCTTGACCTCTCGGCTATGTTTGACACTGTATACCACTCACGGCTCCTGGAAGTATTATCAAACCTCGGTTTCACTGACAATAAAAGTTCTCCTAACTCTGATAGGATGGTTCTCCCATAGCTCAGGCCACTCATTCTCTTTTCGCAGGGTCCTCCTTTGCCTCCTACCCCCTTTGGGTGTCCCTCAAGGTTCAGTTTTCAGTCCCCTTCTATTCTCCACCTACACCTACTCCCTTGGAGAACTCATTCGCTCCCATGACTTCAATTACCACCTCTATCCAGATGGTTCCCAAGTCTTCAACCCCAGCACTAATCTCTCTCCCTCTCTGCAGTCTCACATTTCCAAAGGCCTTCAAGACATGTCTATTTGTCAGTGAGTCAATCCTATTTTATTGAGTGCTTACTGTGTGCAGAGCACTGTATTAAATGCTTAAGAGAGCACAATAAAACAATATAACAGATACATTCCCTGCCCAAAGAGAGCTTGCAGGCTAGAGTGGTAGACGGACATTAATATAAATAAAATTACAGATATGAACATAAGTGCTGTGGGGCTGGGGGTGGGGTGAATAAAGGGAGCAAGTCAGGACGAAGTCAAAGACAGTGGGAGAAGAGGAAAGGAGGGCTTAGTCAGGAAAGACCTCTTGGAGGAGATGTGCCTTCAATAAGGCTTTGAAGGAGGTGAAGTGTAATTAATAATAATAATAATGTTGGTATTAGTTAAGCGCTTACTATGTGCAGAGCACAGTTCTAAGCGCTGGGGGAGATACAGGGTAATCAGGTTGTCCCACGTGAGGCTCACAGTTAATCCCCATTTTACAGATGAGGTAACTGAGGCACAGAGAAGTGAAGTGACTTGCCCACAGTCACACAGCTGACAAGTGGCAGAGCCAGGATTCGAACCCATGACCTCTGACTCCAAGCACGGGCTCTTTCCATTGAGCCATGCTGCTTCTCTGTCAATTATCAGTTATGAAGAGGGAGGGCATTCTAGGCCAGAGGCAGGACGTTGGCAAGAAGCTGGTGGCAAAATAGATGAGATTAAAGTACAGTGAGAAAGCATTAGAAGAGCAAAGTATGCGGGCTGGGTTGTTGCACAATAGTGACAAGGTGACGTAGGAGGGGGCAAAGTGACTGAATGCTTTAAAGCCAATGTTCAAGATGTCCTTCGGTCACCTCAAACTTAACATGTCCAAAAGAGAACTCCTTCTCATTCAAACCCTGTCCTCCCCTTCACTTTCTCATCACTGTAGACAAGTATCATCATTCTATCTGTTTCACAAGCCCATAACCTTGGCATTATCCTTGACTCCTCTCTCTCATTCAACCCACATATTCAATCTACTGCTAAATCCTGTTGGTTCAACCTTCACAACATTACTAAAACCCCACCCTTTCCTCTCCATCCAAACTGCTACTATCTTAATCAAGCACTTATCCTGTCCCGCCTTGATTACTGTATCAGCCTCCTTATTGACCTTCCTGCCTCCAGTCTTTTCCCTTTCCAGTCCAGACTTCACTCTGCTGCCCGGATCATTCTTCTACAAACATACTCAGTCCATGTTTTCCCACTCTTCAAGAACCCATCCTCCTCCACATAAAACTGAAACTCCTTATTGTTGGCTTTAAAGCACTCAATCACCTTGTCCCCTCCTACCTCACCTTGCCACTCTCCTATTACAACCCAGTTTGCACACTTTACTCCTCTAATGCCAACCTATTCACTGTACCTCAATCTCACCTATCTCTCGGCCAACCTCTTGCCCACATCCTGCCCTGTGGCCTGGAACGCCCTCCTTTATCATATCTGACAGATGATTACCCTCCCTAGCTTCAAAGTCTTTTAAAGGTTCATCTTCTCCAAGAGACCTTCCCTAAGCCCTCATTTCTCTTTTCCCACTCCCTTCTGCATTGCACTGACTTGCTCCCTTTATTCACCACCTCCACCCCTAGCCCCACAGCACTTATACACATATCCATAATGTATATGCTTATGTTTTCTGTCTCCCCGCCAAACTGTAAGCTCACTGCGGACAGGGAACGTGTCCGCTATATTGTTGTTATACTCTCCTAAGCACTTAGTACAGTGCCCTGCATACAGTAAGTGCTCAATAAATACAACTGATTGATTGCAGAGTACTGTAGTATACAATTGGGAGAGTACAATACAACAGAATTGGCAGGCACATTCCCTGCTCCCATAAGCTTCCTACCATCTAATGGGGATGTTACAAAGGGGACATTGCTGCCATCAGAGTTTGAAGCTCCTGGATCTAATGGGACAGCCCTGAAGAGATGGAATTCTCCAGCCCCTGCCTGCCCTTGTTATCCCAAGTGGTGCCCTGGACTGGGAAGTCTGTCCTGGACCTCCTTCAAGTTAGAAACAGGCTGGAAGAGTGCCTGTGTCCTCTAGTAGGACCTCTCACCCCAGGAGCTGGCCTGGAGCATGTAACGACCATGAACCCTAAGTAAATGAGGCTGGGCCTACTTCAGGTCCAACTAGATTGTAGGGTCGCTGTGGGCAGAATCTGTCTCTACCAACTCTATTGCACTCTCAGGAGTGCTTACACAGTGCTCTGCAAACAAAAAGCACTGGATAAATGACTGATTAACTGAAGAGATAAGAGGTGTGTACACGGGGGTGTGTAAAGAAACACAAGAGGACAGCCACCATAATGCTGTGTAAAAAAACTTCCACCCTCACTAAAACAGCTTGTGAAATTTCAGCTTCTGCCTTGGCAACCTCCTCTGGGTTTGATTCGAGTAGAGGACTTTGCTCCCTGATAGCCTTGTAGCTGCACTCTCCAAACTAACCAGACCTTGACTCTCGACCTCCCTTGCTCCCTCTCTCCTGTTAGGTCTATGCTAAACCACAGTGCTACATGAGAGATGAGCCAGGAGCGTCACGTGCTGTAGTTGTTATCCTCCTAATGTTCTAAACCCTCAAAGGCTGTGAGTCCGTTGTTGGGCAGGGATTGTCTCTATCTGTTGCTGAATTGCACATTCCAAGCGCTTAGTACGATGCTCTGCACATAGTACGCACTCAATAAGTACGATTGAATGAATGAATGAATATGTCCATAGTGGAACTCTTCTTCTTCCCACCCATACCTTGTCCTCCTCATAATTTTCTCATTACTGTAGATCATAACATCATCCTTCCTGTCTCAAAAGCCCATAACCTCGGCCTTAGCCTTGACTCATTTCTCTCATTCAACCCACACATTCAATCTGTCACCAAACCCTGTCAGTTCTACCTTCACATCTCGAAAATCTGCCCCTTCCCCTCCAAGCACTTACATATCCCGCCTCGACCACTGCATCAAACTCCTTGGTGACCTCTCTGCTTTCTGTCTCTCCCCTCTCTGGTCCATTCTTCACTCGGCTGGCTGGATCATTTTCCCAAAAAGCTGCTCAGTCCATATCTTCCCACTCGTCAAAAACCTCCAATGCTGCCCAAACATCTCCACATTAAACAGAAACTCCCTACCATTGGCTTTAAGGCATCCCATTAGCTCTCCCTATTCTAGTTAACCTTGCTAATCTCTTAACACAACCCAGGCCAGATTCTTTGTTCCTCTAACGCCAACCTAGTCAATATTCCTAATTCTGTTGTACTGTGCTCTCCCAAGCTCTTAGTACAGTACTCTCCACACAGTAAGAGCTCAAGAAATACCACTGTTCCCCAGTCTTATCTGTTTCACTGCCCACCCCTAGCCCATGTCCCCCCTCTGGCCTGGAACTCCTTCCCCCTTCCTACCAACCGACCACCTCTCTCCCCTCCTTCAACTCCTCATTTTGCCACCCTTTTTGCTTTCCTTTTGGTGACCCCCATAAACTTGGCTCTATTCTTCTTAAGCCTTTTGATACTCACCCCACAGCACTTATGTAGCCATACAATCTGTTATCATTTCCCCATCTCCAATTTATTTTGTAGGATGAGAGATTGTACTAACTTGGTGGCAGTTTGGATGGAGGGGAAAGGGCAGAACTTGGAGATGCTGTGAAAGGTGAGACCGACAGTATTTGGTGGCGGATTGGATATGTGGGGTGAATGAGAGAGCGGAGTCAAAGATGACACCTAAGTTATAGGCTTGTGAGACAGGAAGGATGGCTGTGCCATCTACAGTATAGGAAAGTTCAGGAGAGGACAGGGTTTGGGAGGAAAGATAAGGAGCTCTGTCTTGTTGAGCTTGAGGTGGCAGGAGGATATCCAAGTAGAGATGTCCTGAAGGCAGGAGGAGATGTGAGCCTAGAGGGAGGGAAAAAGAACAGGGGAGGAGATATAGATTTGGGTGCCATCCGCATAGAGATGATAGTTGAAGCTGTGGGAGCGAGTGAGTTCTCCAAGGGAGTGAGTGTAGGTGGAGAATAGAAGAGAACCAAGAACTGAACCTTGAGGACCCCTATAGTTAGGAGATGGGAGGGGGAGGAGGAATCCCTGAAGGAGACTGAGAATGAATGGCCAGTGATAAGACAAGAACCAGGAGAGGACAGAGTTAGTGAAGCCAAGGTTGGATAAGGTATTGAGGAGAAGGGGATGATCCACAGTGTCAAAGGGAGATGAGAGGTCGAGGAAGATTTGGCATGAAGGAGGTCATCGAACAAGGATGCCCGGGAGCCACAAAAAGAATTTGTTTTGAATTACACCAAGATGAGGCTCAAAGGTTGTGTGCTTGGGATAATTACCCTATAATTAAACTCTATCCCCACTGGCAATAAAAGTTAACAGTTGTTTATAGATCACGAAATAAAATCTGAAGTTTCAGTGTTCTGTAGGTAGTAGCTATGGAATTTATTATGGGTTACTTTGTGCCAGCCACTGCTATGGGCTAAGCTACCTAAAAGGTAATCAGACCAGTCATTAAAGACCTATCATGTTTACAGCCACAACATGAATCCCACAGATGGAGGATTAATTTCGGTGGTTCTGGCAGTTTTGGGGAAAAAAAATAGTTCTTGTCATTAGCAGTCTTTTTTAAATTCAGTCTGGTGGGCTCAATCTTTATCCCAATATGCAAAAGAACGCTCTGCCCCTGCATGCCCTGACTAGTGCGGGCAGCAGAGAGTAGAAGGGAAAGAGGTGCGCAGGGCTTGCGGGAAGCTCGTAAAAGAGGAAGAGCCTCAGTGAGGAGTGAAGATTAGGGAAAGTAGGGCAAGGGACTGATCCATTAGTCAGGAAAATGGGGGATATGGGTGAGAGACAGGTGGATGGGGACAAAGAATGGTGGGAGGAGGACCAGAAGGGACAGGCTTGAGAGGGAGACCTGGAGGTGGGAGAGTTCAGTCTGGAAGGTCACATGCTACAAAATGGAAATTCAGTACCTGTTCTCTCTCCTCAGACTGTGAGCCCCACTTAGACTCACAAACTAAGGGGGAGGGATGAGAGGTACTGAATCCCTACTTTACAGATGAGGAAAATGAGGAGTTTCCAAAACAGAACTCTAATCTTCCCACTCAAACCTGTCCTCCCCTTGAATTTTCCAGCACTGTAGACAACCTTGCCATCCACTGCCTCATAAGCCTGTAACGTTGGTATTAATGTTGGTATTTGTTAAGCGTTTACTATGTGCAGAGCACTGTTCTAAGCGCTGGGGTAGATACAAGGTAATCAAGTTGTCCCATGTGAGGTTCACAGTCTTCATCCATTTTGCAGATGAGGTAACTGAGGCACAAAGAAGTGAAGTGACTTGCCCAAAGTCACACAGCTGGCAAGCGGCAGAACCGGGATTCGAACCCATGACCTCTGACTCCTAAGACCTTGCTCTTTCCACTGAGCCACGCTGCTTCTCTATTAGCCTCGATTCATCTTTCTCACTCAATCTCGAAATCTTGTTGGTTGTATCTTCGCCACATCTCTAGAATCCACCCTTTCCTCTATATCCAAACTCTTACAGAATCCCACCTTGACAACTGCATCAGCCTCCTCGCTGAACTCCCAGCCCTCGATCCTCTGCTGTATGTACTTCACTCTGCTTTTTAGATCATTTTTCTAAAACAAGTTCAGTCCATAAGAACAGCACTTTTCAAAAACCTCCAGTAGTTGCCCATCCACTTCCGCATCAAACAGAAACCTGATCTCCTAAAACAATCCAATCCCTACACTTCACTTCATTAACGCCAACCTGTTCTCTCTACTTTGATCTTGTCTGCTGTGAGACCTTGGGCAAGTTGCTTCACTTCTCTGTGCCTCAGTGACCCCGTCTGTAAAATGGGGATTAAGACTGTGAGCCCCAAGTGGACAACCTGATTACTTTGTATCCACCCCAGTACTTAGAACCACGCACATAGTACGTGGTTAACAAATACCATAATTATTATTATTATCTTGTCTAACCCACCACTCAACCCTTGCACACATCCTCTCTCTGGCCTGAACGCCCTCCCACTTCATATCTTCATATCTACTCTCCCCCCCTTCAGAGCCCTCCTAATATCATATCTCCTCCCAAAGGCCTTCTCTAAGACTTCATTTCCCCTACCCGATGCCCTCTGAGTCACCTATGCACTCGGATCTGCACTCCTTAAGCACCGTTAGGACTTATGTATATATTCTGATACTCTTCTATTTTCCCATATCTATATTTTAATGTTTGTCTCTCCCTCTAGATTGTAAGATCCTTGTGGGTAGAGATCTCATCTATACAGTGTACTTTCACAACCACTTAGTTCCAGCACATAATAAGCACTCAAAGACTAATGATTATTCTATTGATCGAGGCACTGAGAAGTTAAGTGACTAGCCCAAGGTCACCAAGCAGGCAAGTGATGGGTCTGAAATTAGAAACCAGGTCCTCTGTTTCCACTGGGCTGGAGATATACAGGGGACAGAGACTCCACGGTTCCCCTGGGCAGTTTATTCCACGGTTTATTCCCCTGACAGTCAACAAGTTCTTTCTTTTGTCCAAACAAAACATCTCCTTTTACTCTAAAGTTAACTCCTCCAGAAAAAATGCAAGTACTTGGAGACAATCACCCATTATCAGAATTCACTGAGGCCCTGCTCTGGGCCCAGAACTGTCCACGATGCTTAGGACTATAAAATAAAAGTAGAAGACACTGTCTCTGCCCTTGAGGATTACAGGGCTACTCCTTAGATTGCTCTTGAGTTGAACAACCCCAAATCCTTAAACCTTTCCTCCCTTACAATCAGTCGATGGAATTTACTGAGTGCTTTTTGTGTGCAGAACACTATACTAATCTCAACCATCTTGTTGCTCTTCTCTGGACTTTGTCCACTTTCTTCACATCATTCTTAAGGACCATAATGGTCTATTAGCATCATGGATAATTTCCTAGCTCTTGCATGTCATACTTCTGGTAACGCAACTCAATACCATATTGTCTTTTTCATAACAGCACTACATTGCTAATGCATATTTAGCTTCTGGAGCACAGTTGACCCTGGGGTCTTTTTCTTCTGTACTGATGCTCTGTCAAATTTTCCCCATTCTATACTTGAATGTATTGCACTACTTCGAACTTGTCAAACAATTACTATTCCAGATTCTTTCATTCAGTTTATCCATAAAGATCCTTAATGGAACCATTTCCCCTTTAGAAAATGCAAGTCAATTATCCCTTCCAGGCTGATCCAGAGTCACTGGATTATAAATTTTGGCAGGGCAGAGAATGTGCATGTGTTTCTGTGGTACTCTCCCAAGTGCTTTGTTCAGTGCTTTGCAGTCAATAGATAACACTAATGACTGACCACCCATCTTTGTCTCTTTTAAGAATCCTGAACTTTTTGGAGGAACGGTCACTGCCGACCCCTCGCCCATGTCCTCCCTCTGGCCTGGAACTCTTTCCTCTCCATAAACGAGAGACCACCACCCTCCTCACCTTCAAAGCCTTATTAAAATTACATCTCCTTCAAGAGGCCTTTTCTGGACGAAGACCTCATTTCCCCCACTCCCTCCCTTCTGCGTCACGCTTGCACTTGGATAGAGAAGCAGCATGGCTCAGTGGAAAGAGCACGGGCTTTGGAGTCAGAGGTCATGGGTTCGAATCCTGGCTCTGCCACTTGTCAGCTGTGTGACCTTGGGCAAGTCACTTCACTTCTCTTTGCCTCAGTTACTTCATCTGTAAAATGGGGATTAAGACTGTGAGCCCCATGTGGGACAACCTGATTCCCGGGTCTACCCCAGCGCTTAGAACAGTGCTCTGCACATAGTAAGCGCTTAACAAATACCAACATTATTATCTGTACCCAATTAGAGAAGCAGCGAAGCTTAGTGGAAAGAACACAGGCTTGGGAGTCAGAGGACACGGGTACTAATCCCAGTTCCTCCACTTGTCTGTTGTGTGACCTTGGGCAAGCCACTTAACTTCTCTGTGCCTCAGCTACCTCAACTGTTAAATGGGAATTAAGACTGTGAGCCCCATGTGGGACAACCTGATTACCTTGTATCTACCCCAGTGCTTAGAACAGTGCTTGGCACACAGTAAGCGCTTAACAAATAATTATTATTACCCATTATGCACTTGCTATTCACCCCTCCCTTAGGTCCACAGCATTTATGTACATATCTGTAATGTCGTCTTATTAATATCTGTCTCCTCCTCTAGACTGTAACTTCCTGGTGGGCAGGGATGTCTACCAACTCTGTGACAATAATTACGGCATTTCTTAAGCGCTTGTGTGTCAAGCATTGTTCTACTCGCTGGGGTAGATATAAGATAATCAGGTTGGACACAGTCCTTGTCCCACATGAGGCTCACAATTTTTTTTCTGGTATTTGTTAAGTGCTATGTATGTACCAGACACCGTTCCAAGAGCTGGGGCTAGATACACGGTAATGAGGTTGGACAAAGTCCCTGCCTGTTAAAAACAGCATTCTGAGCATAGCAGCTCTTGATCTAAATGACTCTGTTTTTGTCTCAGGAAGTCCCCCATTTCAGGTGGGATGTATATCACATCTGCAAATTCCAAATTCCGGGGGACAGGAGATTGCTTCTTTCCCAAAACAGATAAGTCCTGCTTGGACAGGAGATTGCTTCTTACCCAAAACAGATAAGGCCTGCTTGAAGAGTCTCTTTTGTCATTGAAGAAAACACACTTGTTCGAGTTCTTTTGTGATTGGCTACTTCTCCTATATGCTGCAAATAAAGGCACAGCCAAACAGGAGAGGGGGGCCGTTGTGTCACTCCTACCTCTCTGGGAGGTGAACGGACACTCGGTCACCTTCCTCCCTTTTCTGATCTATCCAACACTGTCTCTGAGTGTTGCTTTTCCTTGCTTGCTGCTTTTCCTTGCTTGCATCACCACCTTGGGTTCGAATCCTCACTGCCTTTTAGTTCCATTTCCCTTTTCGAGTACAGTCCCTGTCCCACATGAGGCTCACAGTCTAAATCCCCATTTTACGGATGAGGTAACTGAGGTACAGAGAAGTGAAGTAACTTGCCCAAGGTCACAGAGCAGAGAAGTGGATTAGAACCCAAGTCCTTCTGACTCCCAAGTCTGTGCTTTATCCACCCGTTCTCACTGCTGCTCTGCTTCTCTTAATCCCTATTTTACAGATGAAATAACCGAGGCACAGAAAAGTGATTTGCCCAAGGACACACAGCAGATGAGTGGGGGAGCTGGGATTAGAACGCAGGTCCTCTGACTCCCAGACCCGAGCTCTTTCCACCATGCCACGCTGCTTTACAAACCAACCTCCGCTGGCCAACCCTTTCACTCAAGCCAAAATAAGTCCACAAGGATGAAAACCCAAAGCTTTGAGAATTAGCCCAGAAGGGCCTGTAGCACCAAGTAGCATCCACGGTCCCCCCAACTGGAACCTGAATTGTGTACTCTACCAAGCACTTAGTACAGTCCTCTGCTTGCAGTAATACCTTAATAAATTCCACTCCATTTTTTCATGGCTTAGGAATAAAGGTAAATATAACAAATCTCCTCCAAATCAGCATGTGTTGAAGTGTCCATGACATAAGAGAAAGCAGACAAGGGCATTCATTCATTCAATAGTATTTACTGAGCGCTTACGATGGGCAGAGCGCTGTACTAAGCGCTTGGAATGGACAAATCGGTAACCGATAGAGACAGTTCCTGGCCTCTGATGGGCTTATAGTCTAATCGGGGATAAAAGCCTCAACGATTAAGTTGTCTTGTTTTTGTCCGTCTGTCTCCCCCAGTTAGACTGTAAGCCCGTCAATGGACAGGGATTGTCTGTATCTGTTGTCAAATTGTACATTCCAAGCGCTTAGTACAGTGCTCTGCATATGTGCTCAATAAATACTACTGAATGGATGTACTGTGTGTACACTATAACAGAGTCGGTAGATATACCCCCTGCCCACAGTGACCTTACAGTCTAGAAGTAGCAGCCTGTTAATTGTATTTATTGAATGCTTACTTTGTGAAGAGAACTGTACTAAACAATAATAATAATGCTGGTATTTGTTAAGCGCTTACTATGTGCAAAGCACTGTTCTAAGCGTTGTGGGGGGGGCGGATACAAGGTCATCAGGTTGTCCCACGTGGGGCTCACAGTCTTCATCCCCATTCTACAGATGAGGGAACTGAGGCCCAGGAACTGAAGTGACTTGCCCAAAGTCACACAGCTGACAAGTGGCAGAGCCGGGATTAGAACCCATGACCTCTGACTCCCAAGCCCGGGCTCTTTCCACTGAGCCAGGCTGCTACTAAATGTTTGGGAGAGTACAACAGAATTAGCAAGTGTGGTAAGAGCCCGGGCTTGGGAGTCAGAGGTCATGGGTTCCAATCCCGCCTCCCGCCGCTTGTCAGCTGTGTGACTTTGGCCCAGTCCCTTCAACAATGTTGGTATTTGTCAAGCGCTTACTATGGGCCATGCACTGTTCTAAGCGCTGGGGGAGATACAAGGTAACCAGTTTGTCCCACGTGGGGCTCACAGCCTTCATCCCCATTTTACAGATGGGGTAACTGAGGCACAGAGAAGTTAAGCGACTTGCCCAAGGTCACACAGCTGGCAAGTGGCTATGGCAGGATTCTCTGTGCCTCAGTCTCCTCCTCTGTCAAATGGGGATGAAGACTGGGAGTCCGACATGGGGACAACCTGATGACCTTGTATCTCCCCCAGCGCTTAGAACAGTGCTTGGCACATAAGCAGCGTAGCTCAGTGGAAAAGAGCCTGGGCTTGGGAGTCAGAGGTCATGAGTTCGACTCCCGGCTCTGCCACTTGTCAGCTGTGTGACTGTGGGCAAGTCACTTCTCTGGGCCTCAGTGACCTCATCTGTCAAATGGGGATGAAGACTGGGCGCCTCACGTGGGGCAACCTGATGACCCTGTATCTACCCCTGCGCTTAGGACAGTGCTCTGCACATAGTAAGTACTTAACAAATACCAACATTATTATTATTATTATTATAAGCGTGCCTCAGTGGAAAAGAGCCTGGGCTTGGGAGTCAGAGGTCATGAGTTCGACTCCCGGCTCTGCCACTTGTCAGCTGTGTGACTGTGGGCAAGTCACTTCTCTGGGCCTCAGTGACCTCATCTGTCAAATGGGGATGAAGACTGGGCGCCTCACGTGGGGCAACCTGATGACCCTGTATCTACCCCTGCGCTTAGGACAGTGCTCTGCACATAGTAAGTACTTAACAAATACCAACATTATTATTATTATTATTATAAGCGTGCCTCAGTGGAAAAGAGCCTGGGCTTGGGAGTCAGAGGTCATGAGTTCGACTCCCGGCTCTGCCACTTGTCAGCTGTGTGACTGTGGGCAAGTCACTTCTCTGGGCCTCAGTGACCTCATCTGTCAAATGGGGATGAAGACTGGGCGCCTCACGTGGGGCAACCTGATGCCCCTGTCGCTCCCCCAGCGCTTAGAACAGCGCTCTGCACATAGTAAGCGCTTAACAAATACCAACATTAGTAAATCCCCAACATGGTTATTCGGGAGGTGATGCCCACCCCTCGGGGCAGGTTTTGCAGGGGGGGGGGGGGGCAACTGTGGCCCAAAGGATTCTGGGAAAGGGTGAGTTTGGTCAACCCCTCCGGGGTCCGGTCGGGGCGGCGGGGTTGGCGGGCGCGGCCCGGGCTGATGACCCCACATCGGGGGCCCGGGGGCCTTTGGCACTTACCGGGCCCGGCTTCGAAGGGCTGCGTTTCCTCAGGAGAAGCCGGTCCCTGAGGCGGGTCCCATCCACTCCGGGAACCGGGACAAACCGGCTCCCACCCCGGCCTCGTGCGCTCGGGACCTTGCCGGGGGGGGGGGGGGGGGGGGGGGGGGGGCGCGCTCCTCGAGCACGCGCAGAGAGCGGGAGGGACCCTCCCCGAGGCCCCGCCCCCTTCGAGCCCCGCCCTCCCATTGGTCCCCGCCCTTCGGGCCCCGCCCACACATCCGAGCCACGCCCCCTTTGAACCCCGCCCTCCCATTAGTCCCCGCCCCTCCAGGCCCCGCTCGCTCACCAGAGGCCACGCCCCCTTCGGACCCCGCCCTCCCATTGGTCCCCGTCCCTCCAGGCCCCGCCCACATATCCTAGCCACGCCCCCTTTGAACCCCGCCCTCCCATTGGTCCCCGCCCCTCCAGGCCCCGCTCGCTTCACCCGAGGCCACGCCCCCTTCGGACCCCGCCCTCCCATTGGTCACCGCCCCTCCAGGCCCCGCCCACTCACTAGAGGCCACGCCCCCTTCGTACCCCGCCCTCTCATTGGCCCCCGCCCCTCCAGGCCCGCCCCTTCGCCCGAGGCCACGCCCCTTCGAACTCCTCCCCTCCATGTCCCGCCCACTCCCCGAGGCCACGCCCCCCTTCTAGCCCCGCCCTCCCATTGGTCCCCGCCCGAGGCCCCGCCCCCTCCAGGCCCCGCCCCCTCCGTGCATTACTCTGGCCGCTCCCGGCTCCTCTCCCCGCACTTTGGAGCCGGAGGGCTGCGTGGAGGCGGCGGTCTTCTTGAGATTTCCTTTCCCGACTGGATTATCCGTCGGCGTGGAGGTCCACCCAGGTAGAGAGCCCCCTTTCCCCTTATCCGTAAGACACCACTTCTCCATTATAATAATAATAACGTTGCTATTTGTTAAGCGCTTACTCTGTGCAGAGCACTGTTCTAAGCGCTGGGGGAGAGACAGGGTAGTCAGGTTGTCCCATGTGAGCCTCAGTTTACAGATGAGGTAACTGAGGCCCAGAGAAGTTAAGTGACTTTTCATTCATTCATCCAATAGTATTTATTGAGCGCTTACTATGTGCAGAGCACTGGACTAAGCGCTTGGAATGTACAAATCGGCAACAGAGACAGTCCCTGCCCTTTGACGGGTTTACAGTCTAATCGGGGGAGTCGGACAGACAAGACTTGCCCAAGTCAGCTGACAAGTGGCAGAGCTGGGATTCGAACCCATGACCCCTGACTCCCAAGCCCGGGCTCTTTCCACTGAGCCACAATGCTTCTCTTAGCGTGGGAGCCTTGCAGAGGGGCCCTGCCCTGATTTTCATCCACCTGCCCCCCCCCCCCCCCCCGGAGCGTGGAGTTTAGCAGGTAAAATAAGGCCTGGCGAATACTGCAATTATTATTTAATTGTGAGAAGTGCTGCTCTATGGCTTGGTGGAAAGAGCACGGGTTTGGGAGTCAGAGGTCGTGGGTTCTAATGCCGACCCTGCCACTTGTCAGCTGTGTGACTTTGGTCAAGTTACTTAATAATAGTAATGTTGGTATTTGTTAAGCGCTTACTATGTGCAGAGCACTGTACTAAACGCTGGGGTAGATAGAGGGTCGTCAGGTTGTCCCACATGAGGCTCACAATCTTAATGCCCATTTTACAGATGAGGTCACTGAGGCACAGTGAAGTTAAGTGACTTGCCCACAGTCACATAGCTGACGAGTTAAGTTCTCTGTGCCTCAGGTACCTAATCTGTAAAATAGAGAATAAGACTGTGAGCCCCACATGGATCAACCTGATGACATTCTATCTACCCCAGCCCTTAGAACAGGGCTTGGCACATAGTAAGTGCTTAAGAAATGCCATAATTATTATTATTATTACCCCAGTGCTTAGAACAGTGCTTGGCACATAGTAAGCACTTAACAAATACCATTATTATTATTACCCCAGCGTTTAGAACAGTGTTTGGCATATAATAAGCTCTTAACAAATACCAAATTTGTTCTTTCATTCATTCCTTCATTCAATCGTATTTATTGAGCACTTACTGTGTGCAGAGCACTTACCAAAGTGCTTAGAATGTCATCTTCTTCTGTCAGCTTCCACCTGCGTCCTTTCCCTCAGTGGCTTGACCGGGTTTTAGGGCTGATTTAGAAAGACTTTTGCAATTGCAAATAAAGTTAGGGAAGAGAAAATAATGAATAACTCAGAGCAGATTGTGGGAGGTCATCACCGGTGGCTCTGCTGGAGGGCTGTCTTTTTGGGGCCTTCATATTGGGTCCAGGGTCTTGGCTTGTCTATAAGGTTGGATGTAGAAACTGTAGCTGTATAAAGTTGGGGGACTTCTCAGGTTAAACTGTGCACCGGTTCTCCCAAAGAACGGGGTGTAGTGAAAATTAACAGCCTAATGAATGACTCTTTTCTATGATTACATTTTCTCCTGTTTAATTGTCAATCAAGTCAGCTGGTGTGTGAGTGCTCACTTTGGGCAAAACACTCTACTAAACGCTTGGGAGAGGACAATAGAACAAATAGAAATGATCCCTGCCTCAAGGAGATCACAATCTAGTGGGAGAAACAGATTTTAAAATAAATTACAGGTAAGAGAAGATCTGGACGGGTGGGACGTAAGTACCTCAATGCTTAGAGGTTGGGAAATAATAGGGAGAGAAAATGGAGAGCTTAGGGAAGACTTCCTGGAGGACATGTGATTTTAATTAAGGCTTTGAAGAGGGGGAGAGTAGTGGACTGTCAGATATGAAGAGGGAGGGAGTTTCAGGCAGGAGGGAGGGTGTGAGCCAAGGGTCCACAAGGGGATGAGATGAAAATGAGGCACAGTGAGGAGGGTGGTATTAGAAGAGTGAAGTGTGTGGGCCGGATAGTTGTGGGAGACGAGTGAAAATTAGTATGGAGAGAGCTGATTGGCGCCTATGATGAGGAATTTCTGCCTGGTGCACAGATGAATGAACAACCATTGGAGATGCTTAAAGAGTTGGGGAGGCAGACAGATGCAGAAGGATTTTTAGAGAAAAATGGTCCAGGCAGCAGAGTGAACTGTGGATGGAATATGACAACTGGATGAGATTTAGTGACTGAATATGCAGGTTTAAAGAGATGAGGCAAGGATACTGCCCAGATTGGAGGCTTGTAAGTCAAAGAATGGTGGAGTCAACAGTGATGAGAAGACTGTGGGGAGGAAAGAGTTTGGAGAGAAGATGAAAAGTTCAGCTGTGGACGTGTGTGATAAGAAATCCAAGTAGAGATGCCCCGAAGTCAAGATGAGCTTTCCAAGGGTGTGGGTGTAAATGGAGAGTAGAAAGAGATCCACAATTGAGTCTTGAGGGACTCCAGAGTTAAGTGATAGGAACTGGGGAGGAGCTGTTGAGAGACCAAAAAGGAACAGCTAGAAAGGTAGGGACGGAACATTCGTTTTCAAGTGCTTAGTACAGTGCTCTGCACATATTAAGCACTCAAATACTATTGAATGAATAGGAGAACCAGAAAAGTACAGTGTCAGTGAAACCCAAGATTTGACAGTATTTCCAAAAGGGGTGGTCCACAGTGGAATATATTTTTTTTTTATTTGTAGGGTATATGCTTGCAACTGAATTTTTAACCTTGGTCTGTGGTGTTCTGCAGTACAAACATGGGAGATATTAGAAAGCATTCAGTCATGGGAGTTGGGTTACTTTAACTTTACAATGACTTATTCATTTCCATTACCTTCTAACTAAGTCTGCTGTGTGACTCTGGTCAAGTCACTTCACTTCCCTGTACCTCTGTTCCCTCATCTGCACAGTGTGGATTAAGAGAGTTAAACCCATGTGGGACAGGGTCTGTGTCCAATCTCATTTGCTTGTATCCACCCCAGTGCTTAGTACAGTACCTGGTACATAGTAAGTGCTTAACAAATACCACAAGTAGTAGTATGGAGGAAGTGGGGACTGGTGGTAGGCACTTAAGGAGAGATGAAATAATTAAAAACAATATAGGACAAGGACAAATATAGAAAATAAGAACCAAAACGCTGTTGGGTGCATAACTAGAAGAGCAGAGGTTAGGGCTTTTACTGACTCAATCCCATTGGAATCCCACCTGATCCATGCCCAATCTAGGAAACAGCAGGTTTTGTGAGGTGTTCAAAGTTGTAGAGAGATGTTCAGAGGAGTTAGCCTGCTCCAAGATGCTTTAAGTAGAAAAGAAAGCTGATGTCCATCCCAAGTTGGAAAAAAAAATTCCCTGATCGTGTAGGCAGTCTTTATAGGTGGACTGACCTGGTTGGATGTTTAGTCTCCCTGTTTAAACCTGAGCTGCTGATGTCTAGAAGAACCTTGATTAAGACCTCAGGTGGGGGAGATAAAGGAGGTGCTGGTAGACACAGCATGATTGCCTGAGGCTGAAAACTCTTCACTGGATAAGGTTCATCACATAAGCTTTTATCCCTCCTGAAATCATTCTTTCTGTTCAAGCAAGTTTCCTGAGGGTGAGACTGCCAAGCAGACCTACCTTTATTCATTGCTCTGGCCAACACCAGTAGGACACTGCAGGTTAGTCAGTTCCCCCCAGGAAACTTCAAGAGCAGCAGGCATTTGACTCAGGCAAGGAAAACCTAATGCAGAGGCAGAATGAATGCTCTCTAGCACCAGGAAGAGCCTGGCCACACTCAAGAAGGGCGTTGTCTTGTCTTATGCTGTCAAGTCAGCACATCTCTCCCAGAATGTTCCACCTCCACCAGCAATCGTTCTGGTAGTGTATCCATAGAGTTTTCTTGGTAAAAATACGGAAGTGATTTACCATCTTCTTCTTTCGCACAGTAAACTGAAACTTGAGTCCTTGGCCTCGACTTTCTCCCATGCCGCTGTTGCCCAGCACATGGGAGTTTTGACTTGTAGCAGATTGCCTTCCACTTGCTAGCCACTGCCCAAGCTAGTAATGGAATCAGTATGCCTCTGCTTGACTCTCCCTCCAGTAGCTGATACTGGTAGAATACTGGAAGCTCTCCAGGTGTGATCCTGAGAGCGGCAAGAAGGTCCAGTTCTACGCAAAACCAGTTTAATTGGTTCCAGGGCTAAAAGGCCAAGGCCTCTCATGAGTTTAGCTGATCTTGGCATCAGAGATTGGTCCCAGGTGCTGCTAGAGGAGTTCTGACCTAAATTAACCCCACCCCCAACAGGGCTGGGAAACCACAACCCAGAGCCAAAATGTCTTTTTGAAATCTTTTGCCCAGAGCCCTCCTTTGGGTGGTCTGGTCCTTTGGCAAGTTGCCAAGGAGCTATGGGCAGGGGATTAAGAGGGCTCAGTTGTGGGAACACCTGATTGATCGACCAGGTTCTTCAAGATGGCAGCCCACAGTTTCCTGGGCTTCTAGGTCCCAGAATCTGCCTACCATCCAATTTAGAATCCAGTGCCCTCATGATGTTGGAAGTTGAAATTTCTTTTTTTTAAGGGGATTGGCCTTTTTGTTTTCTCTCTTTAAACTTTCAGACATTTTTGTTTTAAGTGATAGGAAACTTGAAAAGCAGCCTGGCCTAGTGAAAAGTACACAGGCATTGGAGTCAGAGGACCTGGGTTCTAATCCTAATTCCACCACTTACCTGCTGTGTGATCATGGGCAAGTCACTTAACTTGTCTATGCCTCAGTTACTTCATCTGTAAAATGGGGATTAAGATTGTGAGCCACATGTGGGACATGGACTGTGCCCAGCCTGATTTGCCTTGTATCTATCCCCCTGCTTAGAGTGCCTGGAACATAGTATGTGCTTAATAAATATTATTTTTTTAAAAAAAAGAACCAGAGTATATGGGGAGCATCAGATTTATAGTGTAGATTCCTTGAACAAAATGAGACCTTGGATTGAACATTTTCCCAGTGACCATGTAGGCTGATTTTTAGGTGCAATTATTCTGTTTGAGCTTCTGCTTGACTTCAGAAGTGACTGAGTCATGAAAAATTAGTGTCCTTTGGTCAACCTGAAAGAGTTAATGACATAAAAAAAATTGCATACAAAGCTAAGTGGTGCTGAATTTAATCATTCAGTGGCCTACTGAGTCTGACACTGTATTTAGTGCTTGAAAGAAGAAGAATACAGTAGTAGCAAGAAACACATTCCCTACCCTCAAGGCATTTACAATATAATGGGAGGAGGGAGAGAAAAATAATCTACCCATAGTGGAAAGCCAGAGGAAGCACAGTTGTAAAGCAGGAAAAAACATATGCAGCAGGGCTCAGTGGAAAGAACCCGGGCTTGGGAGTCAGAGGTCATGGGTTCGAATCCTGACTCTGCCACTTGTCAGTCGTGACTGTGGGCAAGTCATTTCACTTCTCTGGGCCTCAGTTACCTCATCTGTAAAATGGGGATGAAGACTGTGAGCCTCACGTGGGACACCCTGATTACCCTGTATGTACCCCAGCGCTTAGAACAGTGCTCTGCACATAGTAAGCGCTTAACAAATACTATTTTTATATCCCCTCTAGACTGTAAGCCTAGGTAAACAGGTCTACCAACTCGGTTATATTGCACTCTCCCAAATGATTTGTACAGTGCTCTGTACATAGTGAGCACTCCAGTACTATTGATGTCAGAGTGAAAAAGCTCAACACATTGAATGTACAGTTCAGCATATAAATAAAATATATGAATAAACATGGCTAGGAGTCAGGAGCACAAGTACTGAGGGTGGGTATTTAGTCTGAACTAATTTGTGAAGGCTTTTTGGAGAAGGTGGGCTTTTAGGAGGGTTTTAAAGATGGGGAAAACTGTGGTACAAAATTGGTGGTAAAAGGAGTTCTGGGCTAGGAATGGCAGGAGCTAGGTTAGGGGAGCTTGGGAGAAACTGAAAGCAGTGGGGCCTAGTGGAAAGAGCACTGTCCCGGGAGTCAGAAGACCTGTGTTCTAATCCCAGCTCTGTCACTTATCTGCTGTGTGACCTTGGGCAAATCACTTAATTTCTCTGTACTTTAGTTCCCTCATCAGCAAAATGGGGATTCAATACTTGTGCTCCTGCCTTAATTATACTATGACTCCCTGTGGGACCTGACTGTCTTGTATGTAACCCAGCACTCAGTATAGTTCTTGACACAGAGTCAATGTTTAACAAATACCACAGTTATTGTTACTATTCAAAGATGCAGAGAGATAAGGAGGATCTGGCTAAATTCATGGGCATAGACCTTGAGGGTTAGTGGGAGGAAAAATTAGGGATGTTAGAAAGGACTTATGTATCTGGGAAGATGAAGGTAAAGGAGGGCAACTTTACACTCCTTTGTGTCTCTTGATACCACAGTTCATTGCTTAATACTCCATTATACCATGCAGGCCTTAGGCTCTGGACGCATCCTGCAGTAGGAAATCTTGAACTCCAACCCTTGAGCCTTGGCGTGTTTCTTCCCGCACTGGGCTGTGTTGTCAGAAGACTGTTCCCTAATTCCTCAATTCACTGTATGTTCCCTAATCTTTAATATCCAAACTTTCAAAAAATGTGCTGTGGGAGAACTGAGGGCGCCAGGCAGGACTGGCTATCGGTCTGACCTAAGTGGCAGTGCTTTAAAGGAAGCACTGCAAGGAGACATTTTAGGCAAGGCCCCTTCCACTCTGTGGAGGTCTTTCTGGGTTTTGGAGCCAAGGAGTGCATGAGGGCCCCGAGTAGATTGCCTTTGCTATCTTCCCATGCTCCAGCCCTAAGGGGCCAGACAGAGCCCAGAAGCCTATAACATCTGCCACTATTGCGTTCATAGTGGCACTGGGCTTTGCGGAGGGCGGAGGAGTATTCTGCAGAAGTAGAGTGCATTTGGTTCCAAGAAGAGCTGTAAATTGCAAAGCCACGCCCTGAAGAAGAAGAAGGATAATGGTATTTAAGTGCTTACTATGTGCCAAGCATTGTATTAAGCACTGGGGTACATGCAAGGTAATCAGGTTGGAAACAGTCCCTGTCCCACATGGGGCTCGCAGTCTTAATCCCCATTTTACAAGTGCAGTAACTGAGGCAAAGAGAAGTTAAGTGACTTGGCCAAGGTGACCCAGCAGACGAGTGGAGGAGCTAGGATTAGAACCCACATCCTTTGACTCCCAAGCCTGTGCTCTTGCCACTAGGACATGCTGCAGTGAAGCGTAAGATACAGTTAATAGGCAGAATTCCTGCCCTTGAGGAATTTATAATGCTTAATATGATTTTTAACTTTTCTGATAATGATCAATGGAGAGGAGCTGCCTCTCCATTGTAGGAATGCTGATATTCAGCAATATTTGTTCCTGTTTATGAAAAAAATATTTTCCCCCAAAGGGGCTCCAGATGATAAGGAAACATCAAGTACAAAATCTGTTGGTCACCTACCT
Organism: Ornithorhynchus anatinus; assembly: GCF_004115215.2. Classification (NCBI taxonomy): domain Eukaryota; kingdom Metazoa; phylum Chordata; class Mammalia; order Monotremata; family Ornithorhynchidae; genus Ornithorhynchus; species Ornithorhynchus anatinus. The sequence goes on from NC_041739.1 coordinate 54,190,287, forward strand.
TCCCTCTCTCACCTTACCCACCTGGTAATATCAGTGACTAAGAACTGTGTTTCAGTTTATCTGGGTTTTGCCTTTATGATGTGAAATGGTAAATGAGTAGGACAATAACATCAAACTATGTCCTTTGTTCCAAACTGTTGTTGAAACCAGATGACTTCAAACTGTCCTATTTATTAAGTGCCCCTGTATACTCAGTTCTGCCATGGCCCGTGTTTTGACAAATCATTAGGCAATGTTCATCAGACACCTCAAACCTGTTTGGAGACGGGCGTGCTGTTGGAAAAAACAGTCTGTGTCCATGTATGTGCCTAGGGTAAGAACAGATAAATACCATAGTGTGAATTTTCTTTCCTGCAGGAGAACTGGGTGGACTTGGCTTTGTCTGCCAGCTTGACCCCCCAGATGGTTTCATCTTTGTTCATCCCAATCTATGCTATTTACTTACACAACTGCCTTATTGCCCAATTTTTGTAACACTAAAAGGGAGAAGGGCTAATATTCAGGGCAAATAAAGAATTAAGTCTAGTACTAAATGAAGGAGGGGGGAAAAAAGGAGAAAGGAGGTGTATTATACTTTTCCAAGAGCATAGTACGGAACTCTGCATACAGTAAGTGCTCATTAAATACCATTGATTAACCATTGATTAATAAGGGTACACTTGAGATTGCCTTGTGCTGCATACTGTAGGTACTCAATTAACATCCTCCCCTAGCTGCTGTATGGTCTGGTTTCTGCTTCTCCATCCCTAGTTTGCTATACATTTAATGAATTAACTCCTCTTTCCCGCTGTCCCTCTAAACCATTTTCATTGTGGGCAGGGGATGTGTCTACCAACTTTATTGCATTGTACTCTCCCAAGCACTTAAGAAGTGCTCTGCGCATAACAAGCGCTCAATAAAAACTATTGATTGATTTTTATCTCTGCCCTTCCTCCCCTGGTCCAAAGCAGCCTTAATGAATTATCCTCTCCCACGTAGTTTGCCACCCTTCTGCTCCATCTCCTCACCCAGCACATGCAGCTATTACTGCTTACAGTTGTGTAAGCTTTGAAAATATGTATTTTATCCTTAAAAATTGAGGTGGCCAAGGCAGTTATGTAAGTAAATATGGTCCTTAAAATTGATTCAGGGTTAGCGGCCTTCTCTCTTCTAAGTGTGTCCTGTTACTTGGAAACATAGCTTTGTATATTGTCTCAATCGTAGTGATTTCCCACGTATTTTAACAGACTCCCACATCTTTGTATGCTACATGTCTGAGGTTAAGTAACAGCTTCTTTCACTGAATACAAAATGTTTGAGGAATATTTGAGGCTATCAAATTGGTTTCAGTAGGTCTCACACTTTGTTTCTTCACTTGCTGCCCTCACATCTACTTGTCTTCTGCCAGCAATCAATCAGTAGTCTTTATTGAACACCTTCAAAGAACCCTTATCCTATCCCACTTGACTCTTGCATCTGCCTCCTCTCTGACCTACTTGCCTCTCCCCACTCCAGTTCATACTACACTCTGCCTGGATCATATTTCTAGAAAATTGTTCAGTTCATTTTTCCCTATTCTTCAAGGAGCCGTTGCTATGTGCAGACCACTGTAGTAAATGTACTGCTCCAGTAGTTGCCCATTCACCTCTGCAGCAAACAGAAACTCTTTACCATTGGCTTTAATGCACTGTCAGCTCACCCTCTCCTACCTTAACTCACTGATCTACTACAGCTGAGCCCACACACTTTGCTCTTCTCTTGCCAGTTTATTGTGCCCCAGTCTCATCTATCTCACTGTCAGTGCTTTCCCCACATCCTCCCTCTGGCCTGGAACTCCCTCTCCACCTTCAGAGCTTTATTAAGGTCACATCTCTTCCAAGAGGCTTTTCCCGAATAAGTTCTCTTTTTCCTGACTCCCTCCCCCTTTGTGTCATCTGTGCATTTGAATCTGTACCCTTTGGGCACTTAATATTCACCCCATCCTCAGCCCCACAGCACTTCTGTATATATCCATAATTTATTTCTATTAATGTCTGTCTTGCTGTCTAGTCTGTAGACTACTTGTGGGCAGGGATCATTTCTTCCACCTTTGTTGTATTGTACTCTCCCAGGTGCTTAGTATAGTGTTATGCACATAAGCAGTCAGTAAGTACTGTTGATTGATTGATGTGCCAAGCACTATACTAGGAAATTGGGAGATTACTATTCAATAGAGAAACAGAACGGGCTAGGAGAAAGAACATGGGTCTGGGAGTTAGAGGACCTGGGTTTTAATCTTGGCTGCACCAATTGCCTGCTGTGTGACCTTTGCAAGTCACTTCACTTCTCTGTAAAATGGGAATTAAGACTGTGAGCTCATGTGAGACATGGACTATGTCCAACTTGATTGTCTTTTATCTACCCCAGCACTTAGTAGAGTGCTTGGCAACTAGAAGGTACTTAACAAATGCCACTTTAAAAAAAATGCAGTAGATTTGGTAGACACATTACCAGCTCACAAGGAGTATCCCCGTAACTCTCCCTCTCCTGACCCATCCAATTCAGTAATTTTCTTCCCACTCCTTTCACCAAACCGCAGGCCACCCTTTTAATTTCTACCAAAAAACTGTTGTTAACCATCTCTCAACCCCCTTGTATGCAAGCCTGTCCATTCCCACACCTGCAATATTTATCTGTATGGTTGTTTGCCTGTGTGTAGACTGATTTTATGTATTTCTCATATCCCCCTCTAGACTGCAAGCTCTTTGTGACCAGGGAACCTGGCTACCGAGTGTGTTGTACAGTACTCCTACTCTCCCAAGCACTTAATACAGTGCTCTGCATACAGTAAGTGCTCAATAAAATGATTGATTAATTATGTCTCTAAATTTAACCATCCCTGTCCTGCAACTTTTCTAATTAAATGGCCAACTTTGGGAATTGGGCTACTTTCCCTGTGAAATTGTAAGCATCTCCAGGGCAAGGACCTGTGTGTTTATTCTTCCTGTGCACAGCTATAGAAATCTACATAGAATAGGTTCTGAATAAAAACAATTGATAATTTTATTTGCTGAAATGGTTAGGAAAGGCCCTAGAGACAATGCCTATTTTCATAGTCCTGAAGCTTCCTGGAAAGAAGGTGTGAAGAGAATGGAAAGCTTCCGAGAAAGTCATGGGATGGATATTTCAGAAAGAAACTTCAGCTTTCATCCCCTGAAGTTATAGATATTTCTGAATAATCAGAATTCTGTCAAATAATGGAAAAAAGGACAAATGAGTCTTGAGTTTAGCAACAGGGGATTATCATCACTGACTGGGAACTGGTATATTTAGGGTAGCAGCCTAACCCAAATTATAATTATTTTCAGTACCACAATAGGGTTCAACTTGAGTGGAAAGGGAAAGTGTTCTCCCAACTCTGTTATATTGCACTCTCCCGAGCACTTAGTACAATGCTCTGCACACAGTAAGTACTCAGTAAGTATGATTGATTAGTTAAGTGCTCTCCACTCTAGAAGAAGGAATGTCATGAAATTTGGGAGCAGGAGTGCTTGCAGTTTCTAGTTTCCTGCTCTCAGGAGATGCTCGATAAATACCATAACTCTTAGGACTGTATGCAGTGACGGTTGAAACTCTTTTCTGCCAGGCATCGGGTAGAGGTAAGGGGACATGCTGAGATTAAGATCAACCCTTCATTCAGCAATTCCCTGGAACGGCAGTGTTGGCTAGCCAGCCCAGCTACTTATTGTTAACCCGGAAAAAGAGGCGTAGGTGGGAGGACCACTTTAGCGTGGCTTTCAGTGCGGCCCAGGACTGTCAGTACAGTGACTTTCTAATGACTCTATTATGGCTCTGTGTGAGCCCGAAGCCTGACTGTGGGGTTGGTGATGTATTAGGGCAGAACACTGTTAATTGCCCCTTATAAGCAGGGAACACATCTACTAATTCTGTGGTATTGTACTCTGTCATACATTTACTACAGTGCTCTGCACATAGCAATGGCTCAATAAGTGCCATTGATTTTTAATATTATCATTTAGCCACTTTGTCTCAGGAGGGTCCTCATATTCCTTCTTTTAAAGATAACTGCCCGAGGTGATTTGGAGGAAGCCTTGGGGATTGTTTTCGTAAGCCCTATTTCTTTCGTTCTCCCCTTCTCCTTCTCTTCTAGTATGAGGGGATCTGTCTTTCTCTTTCTATTTCAAATCATGCAAACTGCTGTGGCCTCTTCCCCAGTCTGAGACTTTATGATTTAGGACAGGTGCTTCTGGGCCTTTATCATGTAGAACTGATTGTGCTTGTCCTTTGCCCCCCATAAGGATGGGATGAGATGGAGACATACTTCCTTTGAAGCCAGCGAGAGCAACTATCAAGAATGTGCAGTGCCAAACAGCCTTGCTTTGGGAGTTCAGATGAAAACTACAGAGAATAGAGATGCAACATGGCCAAGTAGAGCATGGGCCTGGGAGGCAGAAAGAGCTGGGTTCTAATCCTAGCTTCACCACTTGCCTGTTGTGTGGCCTTTGGCAAGTCATTTCACTTCTCTGTGAAGTGTTCCCTCATCTGTAAAATGGGGATTAAGATTGTGAGCCCCATGTGAGACAGGAACTGTGTCCAACCTGATTATCTTATAACTACCCCAGCACTTAAAACAGTCCTTGACTCGTAGTAAGTGCTTATCATCATCATCATCAGTACCCATTGGGACCATTATCTATTGGCTTGGACAGGCCTGGAGAGACATGACAGAGACTCATCAAGTAGAAGTGAAAGGTCTCTAGTCCCAAGGTTCTGTTTGACTCACCAAACCCCACCCTCACAGACTCACACAAGATCAATCTGTACAATTCACTATGTAGTAGCAGATAAGGACTCCAAATTTAGGCTGTCCAGCCAACCACTTGCCAGGATTTAGATGCCTTCCCTTAAACTACAATTTAAACTTCTTTTTTTCCAAGAAGTAGTTGAATACATCAGCCTCACTGAAAACACTGCCCCTTCATGACCAAGGAATTTAATAATAATAATAATATTAATAACAGTATTTAAGCCCTTACTGTGTGCCAAGCACTGTTCTAAGAGCTGGAGTAGATACAAGGTAGTCAGGTTTTTCCCATGTGGGGCTCACAGTCTTTTTACAGATGAGGTAACTGAGGCACAGAGAAGTTAAGTGGCTTCCCCAAGGTCACACAGCAGGCAAGTAGCAGAGCCAGGATTAGAATCCACATCCTCTGGCTCCCAAGCCCATGCTCTTTCCATTACTTTTAAGTTGGCGGTCATTTCCACATGTCTGTAAGATTATTGTAGAGTTGACACTCTATCACCTTACCCCCTCGTACATTACCATTGTAGAGTTGACACTCTATCACCTTACCCCCTCGTACATTACCACCCTGATTTACTACCACAACGCAGCCCACACATTTTGTTCCTCTAACGCCAGTCGACTCACTGTACCTCAGTCTCATATCTCTCACCACCGACCCCCTCATGCATATACTGCCTCTGGCCTGAAACTGATTCCTTCTTCATGTCTGACAGACATTCTGTCCCCCACTTTAAAACCTTCTTAAAAATACATCTTCTCCAAGAGGCCTTCCTTGACTAAGCCCTCATTTTCCTCTTCTCTCACTCCCTTCTCCGTCGCTCTTGCACTAGGATTTGCCCCCTTTATTCACCTCTCACTTGGACTCATTGCACTTAAGTACATATCTGTAATATAATTTATTTATATTAATGTCTGTCTTCCCCTCAATATGGTAAACTCATTTTGAACAGGGAGTGTGTCTACCAACTCTGTTATATTGTACTCTCCCAAGCTCTGCAAACAGTAAGCACTAGGTAGATAGGACTGATGGACTGGCCATTTCACGAGTTTAGAGTGTTGGAGAGTAAACGAGAGTATTTATCTAGTATGAGAGTATCAATACGAAAGAATTACGTCCTCAAATTGATTTTACCAGCTCTCCCAAGAGCTTAGTATGGTGCTCTGCACACAGTAAGTGCTCAGTAAACGTGATTGATTCAAGAACCAGAGGTTAAGAATTTTATCGGGTAGGCGGGAAAAGATCTTACCCTGGGTGTTAAAAATTTGCTCCATTTTGTTTCTTTATTACACAGGAGGATAAGACCACCTCAAAATGTCTGCAGACAACATCCAAGTCATCGTCCCAATGTCGGAAACAAGGGGGAATGGTCTCCCAGCACAAGACCCCAAGAAAATGTCCATGGGGAGCATCTTGAGTTTCCACAACATCTATTACCGAGTTAAATTAAAGAGTGGATTCATCGGTTCTCGAAAAACTGTCACTAAGGAAATTCTGCATGACATCAAGTATGTGTTTAAAGACTGTGTGGATAAAGTTGATATGGATGGTTTCACTTTAGCAAATAACTAGATTTAATAGGAGCTGGGTTCTAATCACAACTCTTCCACTTGTCTGCTGTGTGGGCTTGGGCAAGCTCTTAAGGTTCTTAACTTCTTTGTGCCTCAGTTTCCTCATCTGTAAAATGCGGATTAAATCGTATTCTCTACTATTTAGACTGTGAGCTCCACTTAGGACTCCAAGTCCAACCTGATTATCTTGGATTATGATGTCCAGTCTGAGTATCATGTGTCTACTCCAGCGCTTAGCACAGTGCTTGGCACATAGTGCTTAGCAATTACCATAATTAAGATGTTGCCGAGTTTCCGGATCATTTAGACTCATTTGGAGCACTGACAGGCTTATATCTTTTTGACCCTTAAAAAGGTGACGAAAACCCATCTGGGTTAACTGGGGTAGGGGAGGAATGTTTGGGAGGAGTTGGTCGCTTAAGAAGGAATAGGGGGGAGTTGAGAGAGGGAGGGATCTTGGATTTCATTTGTTTGCACCATCTCCAATTTTCGAAGAACTGACAGCTAGTCGTAATTCATTTATCTTCCAGTCCTGCTTCCTTTTTTTCATCTTGTAGATTAGTGAATTGATATTTAACTACAGATGGCTGCAGATCAAGGTTACCTTTGGGAGTACTGCCAGATTACAGTCAATAGCACGCAAGGCATTGCTTTCCAAATTGGTCCTCTTTCCTTTTCCTGTTAGTAAGGCTCAATGAAGGACTGTGCCTCCTACAGGTGTCTATCACATAGTTTTGTGTCCCCCAGGAACCTAGAAAATGGGAAATTTAGCCCCTCACAAGCAGTTTCTAACTAGAGACCTTCTCTGCCCAGAGTCCAGTCCGTGCATGTCTTTGACAGTGCAGGGGAACATCAGCGAGGGTGAAGAAAAGCTATTATTTCTGGAAATTCAGGGCGGGTTGGAGGAAAGGAGAAACCTCAGTGATTACTAACTGGACAGATTTTACATGGCAAATGAAAAGACACTAGAAGACACTTTTTTTGAGGAAGGAAAGGAGACTTTGCCCTTCAGTTAAGCAGATGATCCTAGATGTCACCTTTTCCTTTGGGTAAGGTTGAAAAGAGGATGGGGATTGAGAAGAGGTGGGGCAAGAGGGATGGCATTTGAGGGAAGCCTCAATCAATCAATTGTACATATTGAGTGCTTACTCAATAAGCTATGTCTAAGCAGCTATGTACTAAGCAGGTGGGAGAATACCGTATAACAGAGTTGGCAGACACATTTTTGCCCACAAAGAGCTTACAGCCTCAGAGAGCTAATGATCCAGAAAAAAAAACAAACAATTTTGAGTCTTTTCAGCCCACTTGGAAGCTTTGCTCTATTTATCCCTGCTCTTTATAATCAGTCAATTAATCATTGATATTTTTAAGCACTTTGTACAGAGTACTGTACTATGCACTTGGTAGAGGAAATAGAACAGAGTTGGTAGGCGCTTCCCCTGCCCACAACGAGCTTACAGTCTAGAAGAGGAGACAGACATTAATATAAATAAATTACGGATATCTGCATGAGTCTTGTGGGGCTGAGATAAGAATTAATAAAGGGTACAAATCCAAGTGCAAGGGTGATGCAGAAGGGAGTGGGAGAAGGGGAAATGAGGATTTAGGGAAGGCCTGACTAAATTCTTCAAGTCTTGTTGGAGATCAGGGAGGAGTAAGCCTAGTAATCAATCAGTGGTATTCATTCAATCGTATTTAATAATGTTGGTATTTGTTAAGCACTTACTATGTGCAGAGCACTGTTCTAAGCACTGGGGTAGACCCAAGGGAATCAGGTTGTCCCACGTGGGGCTCACAGTCTTAATCCCCATTTTACAGATGAGGTAACTGAGGCACAGAGAAGTGAAGTGACTTGCCCACAGTCACACAGCTGACAAGTGGCAGAGCTGGGATTTGAACCCATGACCACTGACTCCAAAGCCCGTGCTCTTTCCACTGAGCCACGCTGCTTCTCTGTTGAGCACTTACTGTGTGCAGAGCACTGTACTAAGCCCTTGGAAAGTACAATTCAGCAACAGAGACAATCCCTACCGAACAACGGGCTTAGTCTAGAATGGTGCCTACTGAGTGCTTACTCTGTGCCGAGCAGTGTACTGAGTGCTTGGGAGAGTACAGTGCAATATAGTTGATTGATATGATGCCTGCCCTAAAAGGATTTGCAGTCTAGAGTCCAGAACAAACTCTGGAAACCCAATGAGGCAAAGGTTCCATTTCCCCCACTGGTCTGGCACCTAGGCAGATAGTGATAAATAGTGGGGTGTGGTCAGATTTTTGGAAGATAAGATAAATAGACCATATGGTCTTCAAAAATAGGAAGTCTTTTAATAGGGACAAAAACAAGATCTCCACATGAAGAAATGAAGAGGGCACCAGGAAGTCTGGGAAAGAAATGTGACAGCAGCAGAAGATAGTCATTACTTGAGCATAATGTGGCTGGGATTGTCCATCACACATCAGTGGCAGATAAAAGTTCCAAATATACTGATAAAATCATATCTTTGAATCTAGGCTCCATTTAAAATGAAAGCAACAATACAAAGTAGTCACTCAATGAATACTTTTTCTTTTGAGAACAGTGCTGATTATAGAAGCTACTTGTGTCTTAGTTCAAGGAATTGTCATGTAATGGAAGCAATCACTCTGCTCTCTAATTCTTACCTACTTTCTCACCATTAACATAGTTCATGTAGATTTTTGTCCTTATGAATGGCCATTTTGACCACGTTTATCAATAAGATAAACTCTGATAAAGAGACAGGAGGTCATTAAATAGGGAATTCTCCATCACCATTCATTTTATAACCACACTTGTAATTGTGGGTAACTGTAGTTTTGTGTTAAGATATTGATTAGCCTACTTTCTCACAATTAACATAGCAACAATGTAGATCGGTTCTCAGAATCTTTGGCACCCACACTGAGCTTTTCTGATCAATCAATTTCTGTTTGACTGCTCCCTCCTGAGGAGCATTAGAAGAATTGGGGAGAGAGATCTGGTGAGAGATAGGGGTGTTTTTTTTATCTTTCTCATTTTTATTTTTGTATTTTTGTATTTGTGGGATCTGGCTGTCTCTCCAATTGACTTGTAGCCACAAAGAAAGTAACAGCATTTGTTTGGAGGACCCCTCAAAATCTAGGGTGCCTTGCTAACAGTTTAGAAAATGAAGACAACGTGACTTTCTATCTCTCTAGGGCTATCACATGTTAGGAATTTTACAAATCATTATAAAACCAGCACTGATAAGAGCAGTCAGCCATAGGTCTATCTTTACATATAAATACAATGTTGTTAATTATTAACAGCTTTTGGGCTGCCTCACTGACCCATGTACATCTCTGGGTGAAAGGAAAATGAATATCTCAGGATTGAATAATAGTGCAAGGGCTAACTGCAAATTCCCTAGACTCATCATGTTTGCCTAATGGTATCACGTAGTTAGGTAGGGCACCACTCCGGAAACTTTGACTTCCAGGACATTAGCACTGCATAAACAGTCATTCAGTCAATCATATTTATTGAGCACTTATTATTTGGGGAGCACTGCACTAAGCATTTTGGGAGAGCACAATACGACAATATAACAGACACATTCCCTGTCCACAATGAGCTTACTACCTAGAGGGGAAAACAGACATTAATATAAATAAGTAAAATTACAGATATGTACAGAGTGCTGTAGGGCTGGGAGTGGGGGGTGAATAAAGGGAGCAAATCAAGGCTATGCAGAAGGGAGTGGGAGAAGAGGAAAGAAGAACTTAATCAAGATAGACTTCTTGAAGGCGATGTGCCTTCAATAAAACTTTGAAGGAGGAGAGAGTAATTGTCGGATAGGAAGAGGGAGGGTGTTGCAGGCCAAAAGCAGGATGTGGGTGAGAGGTCGGGGATGAGATAATCAAGATCGAGGTGTAATGAGAAGGTTAGCATTAGAGGAGCAAAGAGGCGGGTCTGGGTCGTAGTATGAGAGTAGTGAGGTGAGGTAGGAGGGGGCAAGGTGATTGAATATTTTGAAACCAATTATAAGGAATTTCTGTTTGACGCAGAGGTTCTTGAGGAGTGGGGAAACCTGGCCTGAACACTTTTGTAGAAAGGTGATCTGGGCAGCAGAGTGAAGTATGGACTGGAGTGGGGAACGACAGGAGGCATGGAGGTCAGCAAGGAGGCTGATACAGTAATCAAGGCAGAATAGGATAAATGCTTGGATTAACACGGTAGCAATTTGGATGGAAAGGAAATGGCAAATTTTAGCGATGTTGTGAAGGTCAAACCAATAGGATTTAGTGATGGGTTGAATGAGAAGAGCAAAGGATAACGCCAGGGTTATGGGCTTGTGAGACAGGAAAGATGGTGATGCTGTCTACAGTGATGGGAAAGTCAGGGGAAGGATGACAGGGTTTGGGTAGGAAGATAAGGAATTCTGTTTTAGGCGTGTTACGTTTGAAGTGATGGTGGGACATCCAATGGTGGGATATCTTGAAGGCAGGAGGAAATGCGAGACTGCAGAGAAGGAGAGAAATCAGGCCTGGAGATGTAGATTTGGGAATCATCTGCATACAGATGGTAGTTGAAGCCATGAGAGTAAATGAGTTCTCCAAGGGAGTGGGTATCGATGGAGAATAGAAGGGGACCCAGGACTGAGCCTTGAGGGACACACACAGTAAGGGGGTGGGAGGCAGAGGAGGAACCCATCATAGGGCTGTGAGCAACTCTTGGGAGTGAAATGTTCCCTCCGGAGATTCTCTTTAGTCTCTTCCTCTCCATTTTTGAAACCCGGTCTTCTCTTGGAGGGCATCTTTGGGGCATACAGTTGAAGTCCCTAATTTGAGGGGAGCAAACACACGTGTCAGGGTGACCCTGGCCATGGAAGTTCTCCCCTGAAACTTCCTACACCCTGTTTTACTTAACTCACCAGCGTTATCCTCTATCCTAGGTGAGCAAACAAACCTTAGACTTTGCATCTTATCTTGGTAAAGAGGGAAAAAATCCTTGGCTCTCTGCTACTCCCCCTTGTGTTGTATAATGCACCTCTAAAGTGGATCTTTCTGCCCATTTATTCAGCAGTGGAGAGTGAAGGGAATCAGTCGGATGGGTGATCTCCCCATACCTGATTACTATGGAAAAGGGCTGCTAAGGTCCACTTGGAAAGGAAAATCCACAAGCGGGCTCTGGATATGACCAGGAGAGTACACAGTTGCTGGCTAACACCCAACTGGACACATGAGAAAACGTAGGTCCCATCTTGCACCAGATTCTCTTCCTGATATTACTAGGCCTCTATTGACATGAATGAAAACTGTACTTAATATACAAAGAAGAATCATCAGACTGGACTGGCTACAGGCGGGAGAATCAAGCAGAGGCCTCCCCCTTCCATTCTTAGCTTGGGCAGTGGCTAGCGAGGGGAAGACAATCTGCTACAAGGCAAAACTCCCCTGGGCTGGGTAGCAGCAGCATGGGAGAGAGTCGAGGGTGGAGACTCAAGTTTGCTGTACAGAAGAAAGCAGTGGTAAACCACTTCCGTATTTTTACCAAGAAAACTCTATGGATACACTGCCAGAACAATTGCTATGGAAAGCGGGGCATTCTGGGAAAGATTAATTCATTCAGTCATTTATTGAGCACTTACTGTGTGCAGAGCACTGTACTAAGTGCTTGGAAAGTACAGTTCAGCAACAGAGACAATCCCTATGCAACAACAGGCTCGCAGTCTAGTAGCGGGGAAAGATGTGTCCATGAAGTCGTTATGGGTCAGAAACAACCGAAAGCGTATGACAAAACAAGATGAGGAAACTGAGGCACAGGAAAGAAAAGTGCCTTGCCCAAGGTCACACAGGTAAGTGGCAGAGTTGGGATTAGAACCCAGATTCTCTGACTCCCAAGCCTGTGCTCTTTCCACTAGGCCATGCCACTTGCTCATGCTGTGTGGTCCCATGGTGGTTCCCCACTGGTGGTGGTGTGGTGGGCCCCTGGCATGCAGTCTCTTGGGTCCTGACTCATTCCCAGATGTTAACCACAAGGCAATCATCCATATTAAACATTTCAGATGCAAAATTAGCTTAAAGGTGATATCCTGAGTCAGTGGCCTCCTCTGTTTTGCTTTATAGTGGGATCATGAAACCCGGACTCAACGCAATTCTGGGTCCCACGGGTGGTGGCAAATCATCGTAAGTATTGAATGAGCAAAGGTCAAAATGTCTGTGAACTTTTCTGTGACCTTATCAATGGGAAATATTTGACTTGTCCTTCAGTTGTATTTATTGAGGGCTCACTGTGTTCAGTGCACTATACTAAGTGCTTGAGAGAATAACAGAGTTAATAGACACATTCTTCTCACCTTTCCTCCTGAGGATAGAGGAATAGGAAGATATATCTGGGACCAGGCAAGTGTTTCTGGGAATTGTAGTTCTAGAAACATTCATTTTTGCTCCACTGCCTGTTTCCAAGACCTGTTGGGAGCAGCTGAACCCTCCCCTGATGCTATCTTTGATTTGGATTCTAGAAACTGGGAGTGGGGTCCAAAGCTGGTATATGGAACTCTGAAAGTGTTCTAGGTCTCTTCCCCCTTTTCCACTGATTTTTAGATTGTGAGCCCCCCAGGGGACAGCGACCATGTTAATTCATATCTGCATAGTCTTTTCAAGCATTTAGCACAGTGCTCTGTGCATAATAAGCAATTACTAATTACTCTTGCTACTGGAGAATGGTAGAGGTGCGAGTAGCACTCGGAAGCTGGTCTAATCATGGAGGTTGAGAATTCTAGAGAGACTGTCCTTCCCCTGCCCATTCCTTCAGTCCCCAAGGGAGATTCCCAGTTTAGCCTCTGAAAGGGTTAAATTTCTTTTCCAGGAGAAAGAAAGAGGGAGAATGCACACACCCAAGAGAGATTGCTCCATTTTTTTAGAATTTACAACTTAGCTGCAGAATTATGTAATCATCTCAATTTTTTGTAATGGAACTACTGAGATGCTATTTATGAGACAAATTTCCCACCTGAGTCTAACCATCTTTTCCTGAATTAGGTTGTTGGATGTTTTAGCTGCAAGGAAAGATCCCAAAGGACTAACTGGTGATGTTTTGGTAAATGGTGCTCCACAGCCCTCCAACTTTAAATGCAGCTCGGGTTACGTGGTGCAGGTGAGTGCTGAGTTGGACTCTGTTTTCTGCACCTCTAGTTCCACCTGGAGCCTCCATTGCTGGGAGTCAATTTGTCCAAATCTATCTTTCCAAACCCCCAAGCCTGTTAAAGGAGGCTTTGTCAGCTGGCAGGGGATAGGAGGAAGGTGAGAGGAGTTTGGTTCGTCATCCTGAATTTGGCAGTATACAATTCCTGGAGGTCCATACTCCAGCCCCCATACTGCCTACCCTTTGTAAACAAACATTTGGGTTTCGGCCATAGGTTGGGTGAGGAAAAGAATGGGTGCCCTTGCCCTGTTAGGCCGATCTGATATCGAGGTGGGATTCGTATGGATCAGCTAAGCAGATTTCGGCCCCACGGTCTATTTGGTGATTTAGGACAATGCTATCCATCATAACAAAAACTCCACGACTCCCTAGAACGTCTGTTGACTAGCTTTCAGAAAAGTTCTAAAGTTCTGCAAAAAGTTCTCTGACGGTCTCCATCCATTAGATTTCCATTTGACCGCTTGCAGCTTCTCATTTAAACAGTGCTGCAGAATGAATGCCAATTCTTCATTTTAAAAGAGAATTATTGTTTTGCCTTGTGAGGACGATGTGGTGATGGGGACTCTGACCGTGAGAGAGAACCTCCAGTTTTCAGCAGCACTGCGGCTTCCAACCACCATGAAGAATCATGAGAAGAATGAGCGGATCAACAAGGTCCTTAGAGAGCTTGGTTTGACCAAGGTGGCTGATTCCAAGGTAATAGGCCAAAATGGGGTTGTGGCACTCTATACCCAGAAGGATATCATAATTCTAGGGGAAGCAAGAAGCAGCATGGTATAGTGGATAAAGCACAGGCCTGAGAGTCAGAAGGTCATGGGTTCTAATTCTGACTCCACCACTTGTCTGCTGTGTGTCCTCGGACAAGTCACTTCACTTCTCTGTGCTTGTTACTTCATCTGTAAAATGGGGATTGAGACTGTGAGCCCCACATGGGACAGGGACTGTGTCAAACTCTATTTGCTTGTGTCTACCCCAGTGCTTAGTATAGTGCTTGACACATAGTAAGCGCTTAGCAGATACCATCATCATTATTATTTTCTTTGCCTGTGACATTCCAGGCTTAGCAACACTACATTCCTGAATGGATGGCTTTCACCACTTTTTGGTTAGTGGATTAAAAGACCATTTCTAAGAAAGAATGCCCTGAGAACTCATTAGTTGATGATGATAATGGAATCAAGTGCTTACTATATGTTAAGCGCTGGAGTTAGATAAAAGATAATCAGGTCCCGCATGAGGTTCACAGTCTAAGTAGGAGAGAGAACAGATATTAAATCCTCATTCTGCCCATGAGGGAACTGAAGCACAGAGAAGTGAAGTGATTTGCCCAAGGTTATATAGCAGGTATGTGGCAGAGCCAAGATTAGAACCCCAGTCCTCTGACTCCCAGGGTCCTGCTCTTTCCACTAGGCCACCCTGCTTCCTTACTGTGCATTAGTTAATATGCAATGGCATTTTCTCTGCAGGCTTATAATGACAGTTTTGCAAATAGTAAAATTTAGAACTGGGAGAGAGGCGACATGCCATTCTAGCATTTTTGCTTCTCCCTCCAATATATAATGGCACAGATCTGTTCCACTTTTTATATTTATTTCCCCTCCCATCATTCTCTAAGAACATTTGTCCATCGAGGCCATTTGTCGAATCAATAGTCAATCCAGTCCAATATTCTGTCTCCTAAAGAGGGCAAGAGGATGTTTGGAAGGTGGTTTCCTTGTCACCAATCCTAGTGTGTCAAAATGTCATCTTCAACTTTCCGCCTAGAAGTCCAAATCAATCAATCAACCATATTTATTGAGCGCTTACTGTGTGCAGAGCACATGGTTCTATCCAAACTTCTTTTGGGCTGCCCCACTTTTTGTGGTAATCATTTTCATATGCTCACCACGTTACTTGTTCACTGGTCTATCCAAGCCCTTCTTGGAGCTCTGAACACTTTTCGGCCTGCACATCTTTTTGTGGTAATCACTTTCATATGCTCATCACACTAGATGAGGATGAATTTCCTTTTGTTCCTCTGCCAGAAGGACAACCATTATGTAGTTCTTCCATGTGCCCTGCTGCCAATGGCAACAGATGGTTAGATCATTAGTTTGACCCAGTAATGACTTTGCATATGTTATTCCCCTCTTTTTCCCTTCTAGCCCAAACAACTTCCAACTCCTTCTCCCTGTCACTTCTGGATGCGGATTTCAACTCCCTGTCTCCTAACGTTCTTGGGAATGGCACCACTTTATCCTATAGAAGATACCTTTGTGAGCAATGTTAGACAACAAAGGACTCTAATTAGATTAACACTAGCAGCCCAGCCTACAGAATAATAATGGCTTATTTTTGCTCTACCTGTGGAGGAAGCTTCTGAAACTCACAACTTAAATGCAGTTAAGCTTTGATTATTGAAAGGCCAGCTATCCAGTGAATTGCCAAAGCTTCTTTTCCTCCTCTACCCTCCTGGGTCCCACATTTTAGCTATTTTACAGTGTATCTCCATATCTCCCACTCCAAAATGTGGCAGGACAGAGGTGAAGCTCAGCCTGTGTGGCAACTGGATCGGTTAATTTGCCAGCGTAGCTCAGTGGAAAGAGCCCAGGCTTGGGAGTCAGAGGTCATGGGTTCTAATTCTGGCTCCGCTACTTGTCAGCTGTTGACTTCGGGCAAGTCAGTTAACTTCTCTGGGCCTCAGTTACCTAACATGTAAAATGGGGATTGATTGTGAGCCCCACGTGGGACAACCTGATCACCTTGTATCCCCCAGCGCTTAGAACAGTGCTTTGCACATAGTAAGTGCTTAACAAATACCATCATTATTATTATTATTATTAATAAAAGGTTTGTTGGGAGGAGTTGAAGCTGTTGGATAGAACCTATTTTGAGGATCCTTCATGGAGCTCAGTAATCCATGGTTTTCTTATCCTCTGTTGACCACAACTAAGCAAAAGTTGACTTTGACTATCTCTTTTAGCTTATCTTCTGTGTACAGTGTATTCCTGTCTACACTTCAGCTTGGTAGTGGTGTATTATTTTGTCTGTGATCGATTTTCCCTATTTCCCAGAGAACTCATTTTTTTTTCCTCCAGTTCACTTTCTCATCACTCCCTCAAACCCTTTCTTTACGTCCTCCCTCCCCCTATGTCTTTCACACATACTACCCATCTGCTATTTGTTGCATGAAATTTCTTGAGGGAAGTGCAAAGAAATGAAAATTCATCTCCCCCTACTTTCCCTCCCAACTGCTTTCCCCATCTTGATTTTTTTAAGGTGTTTTTTAGTCTACCACTGTTTGAGATTTCATGGGATCAGAAGCTCCTTTCTCCCTGTTTCAAATGACTGCACTGGTTATTATTCATGGAATTTATTAAGCTCGTACTAAAGCCCAAACACTGGATAAAATGCAAAGTAAACAATTTAGACATGGGCTCTGTTTCACTAAGGGCTCACAGTCTGATGAATGGATTACCACCAAGAGCCAATTAGCTATTAGGTGACTAGAATATGGTATACAGTTTTTCAGGACTTATGAAGGAGACAGTTCAGCTCCTCACTGTTCCAGAGAGAAGATTTTCCCAAGCATCCTGCATGGACTGAAGCTTGCTGATTTTCCTGCTCTAGGTTGGAACCCAGTTCACCCGTGGGGTATCTGGAGGAGAACGAAAGAGGACCAGCATTGGGATGGAGCTGATTCCAGATCCTGCAGTCTTGTTCTTGGATGAGCCAACCACTGGCTTAGATGCTAGTACGGCTAATGCTGTTCTGCTACTCCTGAAGAAGTAAGATGGGGGTGGGGCTGAATTTGTCAAGGAGTGGTTGCTTTGGCACCTCGAGTGCCCACATTGTTTGAGGTCTGGTGTAGGGCTGATATTGCTGGGCATAAAGGCGAGCCAATGTGTAACGATTGTCTGATGGACATTGCAAGTGCTTAATAAACACTGCAAATACTATTTAAGCAGTGGGAACAGGGCACAATTTTGAAGCCATGGGGCTACCTGGGGGTGGAGGGTGGAGGTGTCAGATCATTTGGGTCTGTGTGGCGCAAATAACAATCTAACTGTTGAGGGAAAGGCCCAGAACTTCCTGTCGCATTCCAGCACAAGAGGCCTGAAAACCATGAGGTTGAATGGTCCAAATATGATGATTTGGGCCTAACACTGAATCTTTTTTCCTGTTTCTGTCAGTCCACCTTCCCTCCCCCTGCCTACTGAACTTCCAGGGCATCCCTAACACACAGTCACTACTAGTGTCAGGTTGAGGTCTCCCATTAGAAGCAATAATGACATTTATAATGGTACTTAATGAATGCATGTACTGTACTGGGCCCTTCAGAAGTACAGCAGATGCATAAGACACATTCGCTGCCAGCAACAAGTTTACATTCTGTGCCCCAGGCCTTTGCAAAATGTATTTTTCTACTGAAATATTCCTTTCACAAAGCAAAATTTATGCTTCACAAAGCCACCCTGAGTAGGATGGTGACATGTAGAATTGAATGGGAAGAGTCTCTTAAAAAATAGACTAACTATTGGAATTGTTTGTTGTTAAGGCCTCCCCAAGCCCTGCCGCCTACCTGAGGGGAGAGATCAACTCCAACCCACTTCAACATCAGGAAAAACCCAAATTCAAACTGTTCAAGGGGGTCTGAGACTTCAGGGAATCTGATTGGGATACTGTGTTTCTTCTTTCAGTTTAGTTGGGTTTTTTTTTTTCTCTGTTAGCGAGGTTGGTTGAATTAAAGTTGGTTGAGGTTTATTTTTTATTGATTTTTTTTCTGGGTGTCTGCCTGCTTTCCCTGCCAGCAAGAAGCTTATACTCTGTGCCCGGGCCTTTGCAAACCCAAAGTGTATTTTTCTACTGAAATATTCTCTTTGTAAATCATGCTTTCCTGACCCAGCTGTGGCCTTTGAGGTAAAACTCATCGTTGTGGCAGTCGAATCAAGAGAGGTTGATTGAGAAGGCCACGCTGCTTCAAGAAAAGCAGTGTGGCCTAGTAGATGGACCATCAGCCTGGGTGTCAGAAGTAGCTGGGTTCTAATTCCAGCTCTGCCACTTGTCTGATATGTTACCTTGGGCAAGTGACTTAATGTCTCTGTGTCTCAGTTAACTCATCGGTAAAATGGGGATTAAGATTGGGAGCCCCATGTGAGACAGGGATTGTGTCCAACCTGATTAGCTCGAATCTACTCCAGTGCTTAGTACAGTGCCTGGGACCTAGTAAGTGCTAAACAAATACCGTAAAAAAAATCAACTAATCAGTGGTATTTATTGACAGCTTACTATGTGCAGAGAACTGTACTAAGTGCTTGGGAAAGTACCATACAATCAAGTTGGGAGATGTGATTCCTGCCCACAAGAAGTTAATTCCCTTGTCTGACATTAAAATGAATTACTGATAGGGAAAGCAGCAGAATATAAGGCTCAGTCAATCTATTAGTGGCATTCAGTGAGTACCTCAGTACGTGAAGAGTCAGTAAGAGCATGGAGGTGTGAGGAGAGATGAAAGGAGGAGCCGGGCAGCTCGTCTGTGCAGGGGTTTCACCGTGACTAGTGGCAAGAGCATGGGCCTGGGAGTTGGAAGGACAGGGGTTCTAATCTTGGCTCTACCACTTGTCTGCTCTGTGTGAACTTGGGCAAGTCAATTCACTTCTCTGAGCCTCAGTTTCCTCATCTGTAAATTAGGGCTTAGGACTGTGAGTCCCATTTGAGACAGGGACTGTGTCCAACCCGATTTGCTTGAATATATCCCAGGCCTTAGCATAGTGCCTGGCACATAGTAAGCACTTAACAAATATGGCAATGGTTGTTATAATTATTGTTACTATTATTGTTGTTATTTCACGCCATCTGTTTTCAATCCAGGATGTCTAAGCATGGAAGAACCATCATCTTTTCCATCCACCAGCCCCGCTACTCTATCTTCAAACTGTTCGACAGCCTGACCTTGCTGGCATCTGGACGGCTCCTTTACCACGGTCCTGCCCAGGAAGCATTGGAATACTTCTCATCTGCTGGTAATGGTCCAGTGTTAGGGCCGCAGTGCTTATGCGCTGCATGAACTGCGTCCTGAATAAGGCAGCAACACATAGAATTGAATGGGAACAACAAACAATTCCAACAGTTATTGGCCATTTTTTTAAGGCCTCACCAACCCATGATTCCTTTCTGAGGGGAGGTCAACTTTTTTTTTCATGGCACTTGTTAAATGCTTGCTTTTTGCAAGTAACTGTTCTGAAAGCCGGATGAGTTACAAGGTAATCAGGTTGGACATGGTCCATGTCTCACATATGGCTCACAGTTTTAATTCCCATTTTACAGTTGAGCTAACTGAGGCCAAACAGAGGACTGTACTAAGTGCTTAGGAGAATACAATACAATCAAGTTGGTAGAATCTTGCCCAAGATCACACAGCAGACAAATGACAGAGCTGGGACTAGAACCCAGGTCCTTCTGTCTCCCAGGCCCTGGGCTCTATCCATTAGGCTGTACTGCTTCACCAGTAATATGCTGTTTCTCCAGTCAACTCTAACCCTCTTTGACATCACCTTTCATATGGTGTCAGGAAAAATCTAAAATTCAAGCAGTTCAAGGGGCCCCAAAACTTCTAGTAGGTGTGGTTGGGATATTTGTTTCTTTTTGTTTGATTTTTTTTTTCTTTTTCTCTCTTCATCGGTGAGGTTGGTTGAATTGGAACTAGTTAAGCTTTTTTGTTTTTCTTTTTAATTTGGGATGTCTCCCCACTTTGGAGTTTGTGCAGCCCAGAGGCTAGGCCCGCTGGCTTGGATGTGGCTGGTCACTTCTGCAACACCAGGCACCATGATGTACCCAAACTGGGGAAGGTCTTGGGTCTCAGCATAAGGAATGAGGAGGCATGGATTGGAGGAGTTCACCCCTCTCTTGGGGCACAGCAGATGTTGTAGAGAGGGAGAGAGGCAGTGTGGGGGAATCACATGACCCAGCTGCCCAGATTTGGGGGATAGGGAGAAAATCTTGAATAGGGACAGTGGGTGAGACCCACTTTCTGGCATCTCTTGGGTCTCTGGGAGTGGGGCTTTTTCCACTTCTTGTCCATGTTCTGTTCAGTCCCACCCTTTCTGTCCCTCAGCCAAGCAGAAGGAGGGCAGGGATCTATTTTCCCAGAAAGGAGAATGAAAGCAAACACTTACACTAACCGACTCACAGAATGTGAGAGACCCAAAAGTTATTGGAAGCAAACAGTTACTGCAATGAATAATTGAAAGCAAGCTAGTTGTCCTCCTGCTCCCTGAGTGAGGTGACACTGAAGAGATCTGCTTCGGGCGCCCAGGCTGAGAGCTCTCTGGGCTCCTGCAATGTACTACCCTAGGAGATGTGTTCTATTAGACCCAGGTTCTGTTCTTCCTCCTACTCAGACTGGGCACCCCATGTGGGACAGCGACCATGTCCAACCTGATTGACTTGTATCTACCCCAGAGCTTAGAACAGTGCTTGGCACATAGCACTTATCACGTACCATAATAAGAATAATAAAATGGATCACCTACTGTGGCATTCTTTTCCTTCTGGGCTTAGTTCATTTCCCTCCAAGGTCTCTTTTAGAACTTTTCCATGGGCCACATTCAAGAGCATGAAGTGGTTAGAAGGGCTCTTCGTGTGCCATTGAATTCTCAGAAATCTTTGGCAGAGAGCATTGCTTCAGTAGCCCATGGGGTTGGGGTTCTCTGAGTTGGCATGGTCTTCCTGCACATCCTGAATCCCATTTGGCTGCCAACAAACTCCAGAGGATCTTTGAACCCCTCCAGGCCTGACTCCTGTCTCTAATCTGTGGGCAGGAGAGATGTTGGTGCTAAAGGGGATTTGGCAGTGATGGGCTCTCCTGCTCAAGCTACTGCTGGATCCTCTCCCCTCCCCTCATCTCACCTCCCACTGCCCAGCTTTGGGGAGATGGAGTTCACGATGGTAAACTGCTCTTTTTTTTTTTAAGGTATTTGTTAAGCACTTAGTAAGTGCCAGGCACTGCACTGAGCGCTGGGTAGATACAAGCTAATCAGGTTGGACACAGTCCCTGTCCCACACTTTTTATCCCCATTTTCCAGATGAGGTAACTGAGGCACAGAGAAGGTGAGTGATTGCTCGAGGTCATACAGCAGATGGGTGACGGAGTCAGGTTAAGAACCCAGATCCTTCTGACTCCCAGGCCAGTGCACTATCCACTAGGCAATGCTGCTTTTTCCTTCTCCTCCCCACCTCCTCACCCCACAACACCTAGGCCAGCCACTGCTTCTGGCCCCTTGGAGCATGGGGTCAAGGCAGAGGGAGAAAAAGAAAGATTGAGAAAGGCATGGAAGAGGAGAGATTAGACTAGACCTTTCCCATAACCCTCTCTTCTCCCAGCCTCCGAGGCCAAGCACGGTTGGCTTCCAAGATGGTCAGGTGTGGCCACAGTAACATCTTTCTATCATTGCAGGTTACCAGTGCGAGCCATTCAACAACCCAGCAGACTTCTTCCTGGATGTTATAAACGGCGAATCCACTGCCGTATTGCTAAACAAAGAGGAAGGAAGCAGTACAGGTAGTGGAAGCGAAGAGATTTGTTCATGAATTTTTATGTGTTGCATTCATAAACTCATATCAGGCATACATTTTGGGATTTAATTGAGGGAAGTGGATTTATAGTCCCCCTCCCAACGGTGGGTGTTTAATAATAATAATAGTAATACTTATGGTACTTATTAAGCACTTACTATATGCGAAGCACTATTTGAAGCACTAGTCAGCCATGGATGAACTGATTGTTTTCCCTAGAACCCCAAGGTTGTTTATTTGTTTCCCTGGGGTACTGCTGGGGTCAATGCCTGAGCTGAGGCATTAGAGTTTCAACTTCTGCTGGGATTCCCAATCATAAGGCATCTTATCTGGAAATCTTATCCCTGGAGGAGGCAGCAGTGGTCAGGTTTTAAAGTAGGAATTTAAATTCATCCCCAAAATGGAACAAGCATGGGGAACTCTTCCTGCCCTTCCACCCCCATAAAGAATAACCCAAAAAAGATCATCATGCTCATAAATGAGTGAGGAGAAGGGATGAATAATTGCTGTTTTAAATGAAATGAATGCTGGTGTTTGCATGAGCGGAATATTGATCTGAAACTCCACTATTGGGAAATTAGAAAAGAATAAAAACAAAAAGGATGGAACTCTTATTCATGGTTTATTTTCTTCTCCATACCCTCTCTTTACCCCCCTCCCCAACTTTTTCTTTTATCCTAAAGCTAATGAAGACGTAGAAACACCCAAAAGCGGCAAAACTATTTTGGAGAAATTAGCAGACTACTATGTCAATTCCACCCACCACCAACAAACTAAAGCCGAACTGGAGAAATTTACACTGGGGAATAGAAGGAAGGCGACAGTGACTTTCAGAGAGATAACATATATCACTCCTTTCTTTCATCAACTCAAGTGGGTGACCAGGCGTTCATTTAAAAACTTGCTGGGGAACCCGCAGGCCTCTATTGCTCAGGTATCGTTACTGACTTTTTAAATGTGACTGTGATTAGGAGCGGTATGAATTGAACACTGTTGTAGCTCAGTTTAACTTGAGGGGGCAGTCAGGGCCAGCGAGAAGTTTCGGAGAAGCAGCATGGCATAGTGGATAGAGCACAGGCCTGGAAATGGGAAGGTCATGGATTCTAATCTTGGCTCCGCCACTTCTCTGGTGTGTGACCTTGGGCAAGACACTGCACTTCTCTGTGCCCCAGTTACCTCATCTGACACACAGTTCATTAACACACATAGTAAGCGCTTAACAAATATTATTATTATAATTATTGTGTCATTTTTGTCATATATTGAGCATCTATATAGTGCTAAGTGCTTAGGGAGGCCAGGGAACCAGAATCAAGGTTTCACCCTGGACTTTGTGTTGCCCAAGACCCATGACCAAATCTGCAGCATGGTGTAGTGGATAGAGCATGGGTCTAGGAGTCAGAGTCAGAAGGTCATAAAAATAATAATAATAATGATGATGGTATTTGTTAAGTGCTTACTATGTGCCAAGCACTGTTCTAAGCACTGGGGGGTGGGGGGCAGATACAAGGTAATTAGATTGTCCCACATGAGGCTCACGGTCTTAATCCCCATTTTACAGATGAGGTAACTGAGGCACAGAGAAGTTAAGTGACTTGCCCAAGGTTACACAGCTGACAAGTGGCGGAGCCAGGATTAGAAAACATGACCTCTGACTCCCAAGCCTGTTCTCTTTCCCTTGAGCCCTGCTGTTCCTCTAAATTCTAATCCCAGTTCCACCGCCTGTTTGTGTGACCTTGGGCAGGTCACTTCACTTCTCTGGGCCTCAGCGACCTCATCTGTAAAATGGAGATTGAAACTGTGAGCCCCAAATGGACAGGGACTGTGTCCAACCCGATTTGATTATATCCCCCCCAGCACTTACTACAGTGCCTGGCACATAGTAAGCATTTAACAAATGCCATCGTTATTAAGTCTGGACCTCCTGACTCCATCCTGGTTTACTGGTAGCCAGCCAAGAGATTGATTTGCCCAACATTTTTTTTCCCTAGTTTTAAAAAACAAATAATACATCAATCGTATTTATTGAGCGCTTACTGTTTGTAGAGCACTATACTAAGCACTTGGGAGAGTACAATATAACAGAGTTGGCTCCCTGCCCACAATGAGTTACAATCTAGAGAATTAGATTATATAATAATGATGATGATATTGATGGTATTTAAGCACATACTTTGTGCCAGGCACTGTACTAAGCGCTGGAGTGGAAACAAGCAAATCTAGTTGGACTCAGTCCCTTGTTGCATGCGGGGCTCATAGTCTCAATCCCCATTTTCCAGATGAGGTAACTGAGGCCCAGAGAAGTGAAGTGACTTGCCCACAGTCACATAGCAGACAAGTGGTGAAGCTGGGATTAGAACCCATGACCTTCTGACTCCCAGGCCCCTTGACTTTCTTGGTTTTATTTGAAACGTCTTGTTCTGGGACTCACTTGGCCAGGGCAGATTCTTTATGGGGAGCTGTGCATGTGAGATTTGAGTGGATTATATAGATTAGAAATTTTAAGACACAGTTACCTTTTTTTAGCTTGGACGGTGCAGGTCCATACTGAGAGCTAAGCAGAGAGGAGCAAGGAGAATCCCGAACTCAATTCTTCCCCTCTCTCTTCTCCTGCACTTAAGCTATTTGCAGGGCAGGCAAGAACTGTGGCATGGCTGAGGACAGGGTGATTTAGTGGAAAGAGCATGGACCTTGGGCTTCAGGAGACCCTGGCTCCAGTCTGGCATCTGTCATGAGCCTGCTCTGAGTCCTTGGGCAATTCACTTAACGTCTCTCTGCCTCACTTTCTTCATCTGTAAAATGGGATTAAAATACCTGTTCTCCCACTTTGACTGGAAGCTCCATATGGGACAGGGACTCACTCTGGTCAGATTATCAAGTATCAGTCAATCAAGCATGTTTATTGAGCACTTACTTTGTGTACAGAGCACTGTATTCAGCACTTGGGAGAGTGTAATACAACAGAATTAACAGACATATTCTCTGCCCTTAACATGTTTACAGTATAGAGATCTTGTATCTGTCCCAACACTTGGGCCAGTACCAGTACTTGGTATGTAAGTGCCTAATAAATACCATCGTCACTATCAAGGGAAAGTCCCCTGAAGAGCTCCTGGAGCTAGCCAGAAGGGAAGTTTGTAAATTTGAATTACAGAGGTAAAGAAAATTCCAAGCTCTGTTCTGAGGGTATCTGCCAAGGGTTCATCTCTCACTTTGAGACTCCCTACACACTTCACCTTCACCCTTTCTTTCTTCCCTCCCTGACTACCATCTTCAACTATTGACTCTCCAGTGGCTTCTTCCCCACTCCTTTCAAACATGCTTATGTCTCCTCTAACCTAAAAAAACCCCCTCCCTTGACTTCACATCGCCCTCCAGTTATCATCCCATCTCCCTCCTACCATTCCTCTCCAAATTTCTTGAGTGAGTTGGCTACACCCGCTGTCTGAAGTCCCTCTCTCCAGTTCTGTCCTTGACCCCCTCCAATCTATCTTCCCCCCGCTTCACTCCTCAGAAACCACCCTCTCAGATGACCAATGATCTCCTTCTTGCCAAATCCAATGGTCTCTACTCCGTCCTAATCCTCCCAGACCTCTCAGCTGCCTTAGACACTGTCACCCACCCCTTTCTAGTGAAAACATTATCCAACTTCAGCATCACTGACACTGCTCTCCTGGTTCTCCTCCTAATTTTCTGGCTGCTCATTCTCAGTCTTTTTTAACAATCTCTTCCTCTGTCTCCCACCCCCTAACTGTGGGTATCTCTAAAGGTTCAGTTCTGGGTCCCCATCTGTTCTCCATCTACACCCATTTCCTGGGAGAACTCATTTGCCCACATGGCTTCAACTACCACCTCTGTATGGATGATTCAAATCTCCATCTCCAGCCCTGATCTTTCTCCCTCTCTACAGTCTTGCATTTCCTCCAGCCTTCAAGACATCTCTACTTAGATGTCCTGCCATCACCTCCAATTTAACATGTATACAACAGAACTCCTTATCTCTCCTCCCCCCCGCCCAAATCCTGTCCTCTCCCTGACTTTCCCATCTCTATAGACAGTATCACCATCCTTCCTGCCTCACAAGCCCATAACCTTGGTGTTATCCTTGACTCCTCTCTCTCTCTCTCTCATTGAACCCACATATTCAGTCTCTTACTAAGTCCTGTTGATTCATCAGCATCGCTAAAATCTGTCATTCATTCAGTCATACTTATTGAGTGCTTACTGTGAGCAGAGCACTGTACTAAGCACTTGGAAGCGAAAAATATAACAAACAGACACATTCCCTG
This sequence comes from Ornithorhynchus anatinus, assembly GCF_004115215.2. Lineage (NCBI taxonomy): Eukaryota > Metazoa > Chordata > Mammalia > Monotremata > Ornithorhynchidae > Ornithorhynchus > Ornithorhynchus anatinus. The sequence goes on from NC_041739.1 coordinate 54,216,664, forward strand.
ACCACAGTGAGCTTACAATCTAGAGGGGGAGACAGACATTAATATAAATAAATTACAGATATATACATAAGTGCTGTGGGGCTGGCTGGGGGGATGAATAAAGGGAGCAAGTCAGGGTGATGCAGAAGGGAGTGGGAGAAGACGAAAGGGGAGCCTCGTCAGGGAAGACCTCAGTGGAGAGGTGCCTTCAATAAGGCTTTAATGTGAGGAGAGAGTAATTGTTGGGTTTGAGGAGGGAGTGCATTCCAAACTGCTACCTCATTAATCCAAGCACTTATCCTATCCCTCCTTGATTACTGTATCAGCTTCCTTGCTGACCTTCCTGTCTCTCCCCACTCCAGTCCGTTCTTCACTCTGCTACCTGGATCATTTTTCTGCAAAAACGTTCAGTCCATGTTTCCCCTTTCTTCAAGAATCTCCAGTGATTGTCCATCCACCTCCACATCAAACAAAAACTCCCTGTGGCACCCAAGGAGAGGAGGATATTTCAGGTCGTGACACCTCTAGATGTGGAAATTGGTGGTGAGCCCTGATTGTCTTTTGAGTAAGGCCACTTTGGCATTAGGGAATAATCAGTGCCTCCAATTTAATAGAAGGCAAAACTTAGACCCAAATTCTGAGCATCGATTCTGAAGGGTTAAAGTTAGTTCTGCCTGAGCATTTGCTATCACTACCCATTTTGGCTTGAATGCTTTTAGGGACTTAGGAAACATTCATCCAGCTTGGTAAATTGTTTAAACTTGTGTAAGCTTGTTTGTATCCTGTGTGATGTGGGCACAAGCGTGAGGCTTTAAATAATAATAATAGCAATTGTGGCATTCAGTAAGCGCTTACTATGTGCCTGCCACTGTACTAAGTGCTGGAGTGGATACAAGCAAATTGGATTGGACACGGTCCCTTTCCCACACGGGACTGACACTCTTAATCCTTATTTTACAGATAAGGTAACTGAGGCCCCGAGAAGCTGAGTGACTTGCTCAGGGTCACACAGCAGACATGTGGTGGAGCCAGGATTAGAACTCAGGTCCTTCTGCTTCCCAGGTCTGTGCTCTATCCACTAAGCAAGCAGGATAGTGGGAGTTTTCCTAAATATGAAGTTTTGCAAGGGCACAGCCCTCGCATTATAAGAGAACTGGGTGTAATAATAATTAGGGTACCATTTAAACACATGTGCTGTGCACTGTTCAAGGTCCTGAAGTAAGATACAAGGTAATCTGGTTGGACATAAGCCCTGTCCCACATGGATCTTGTAGTCTGTGGAGGAGGGAGTAGGATTTGATCCCTGTTTTACAGATGAGGTAAAAAAAGCACAAAGAAGTTATGTGACTTGTCCAAGGCCACAAAGCACAGACAAGTGGTGGAGCTAAGATTAGAACCCAGGTCCTCTGACTCTCAGGCCCATGCTTCCCATGTACATTGCAATTTCTCCTCAATTATCCATCTGTATCACTGAAGTGCTTCAGAGCTGATTCACATCAAATGTTTATAGTTTTGGGATTTTTTTCAATCTTCCATCATTAACAATGTTGCCTTTGTTTTTCCTTCCCAAGATAATTGTCACCACTATCATGGGCTTGGTTGTAGGCTCCATATTCTTTGGACTGGAAGACAATCAGACTGGAATTCAGAATCGGTAAGTGAATTTTCCCTCTGGGTGCCACAAGGCAGAACTTGATTAAAGTCTAGGAATTGGTCATTTGATGAATTAACATAAAGTACCAGAGAGGCTGCCTGAGCTAGAGAAATGCATGGATTTCCATAACCTTCAGTCATTCAGTCGTGGACCCGGTTCTCATGGAGGTTGTGTTCTTGTGAAGCTTCACATTAAGGAAAATTCTCCACAAGAACCTCACAACCGTAGCCCACAGAGCCCAACCATGTTTAATTTGTTGGGAGAAGGGTCCCTAATTCCCATTCTAGCCCCATTGTGTGTGAAAACATACGGTATGGCGGAACCCATTTTATCTGTGGAACATGTACTGCCCTGGTTTCTTTCAGTAGTTTTTTCTGAGCACTCAGTTTATTCAGCCACTTGAAGATTCTGGCCCCTCCCCAATCAATTAGTCATTATTTACTTTCATTCATTCAATTCATACAATTGTATTGAGCACTTACCTTGTACAAAGCACTGTACTAAGCACTTCGGAGAGTACAGTGTAACAACAGACACATTCCTGCCCACGAAGAACTCTAATTTTAGGGGGAAGACCGACACTCATATAAATAAATTTCAGATAGATAATAATGTGTTCAGTTTGAGCTTTACTGAGCGCTTTACTGTGTGCAGAGCACTGTGCTAAGTGCTTGGGAGAGTAAATGCAACAAGACCCCCAAACTGATCATTCCTACATCTAGAACGTGTTAGGAAGACCCCAGGGGAAAGGGCAGACTGGGAAAGGGTGAGGCTCCAGTTTATTGTACAGACTAGGATTCTGGGCTGAGCTAAGAATTGTTGGAAATTGACCTGACTCTGGTCCTCCCTGACTTTCCATAAGGGCACATTTGCACCCTGATGTGGCCTGTGGCTTTGATGTGACATTCCCAATGGTAGGTGCTTAATACAGTATATTGCGTTCCTTTGGCATTCAACAAATCCCATTACTACTCCTTCCAGGGGTATGGATCCAAAAAACAAATGGGTTGCAGAAACTGCTGGAAAGGAAAAAGTTTCCACTGAAAGTTTAGGTAACTGTTCTCTGTTCTCATTCTCTCCCCAAGTATTATCTGGAGGCCTTGAGCTGGTAAGGTGACCGAGTCTTTTTATTATTATTATTATTTGGCCTTCAGAGAAGCTAAGGCATTGAGTCTTAGTGGAAAATTGGAGTTCAGCTCTTAACACCCCAGTGAAATCACTTGGGTTTGGGCACCGGAGATGATGCTGCATCATCATTTGGAGAACAGAGGACTTCATCCCCCATAGCGGTGAGCTGGGTCTCTCCAGCTAAAATCTATTGGCAAATTCAGACCTACAATCCTCTGCTTCAAGCACAGGGTACTGGTGTAGATGAATGGCTCTGGAAGAAAAAAAAGCGGCATTATAGCCTTGGTACTGCCAGTCCACTGGGGCAGCTCTTGGCCCTCCTGACACCACCAACGGCACTTAGATACTCAGTGTGGTTATCACCATTTGAAGCAGGAGAGCTGTTTGGAGAGTCTCATTCACTGCTTATGGTGTTGCAAATTTGATGTCCTTGCAGGGTTGGCGTTATGTTCTTCCTGACCACGAACCAGTGCTTCAGCAGCATCTCAGCCATTGAACTGTTTGTGGTGGAAAAAAAACTATTTATGTGAGTAAATGCTTTTTGTGAAATGGTATGGGCTGGAGTCCAGGATGGCAGAGGGAAAGGCGAGAGGAGTTACTATGGTGTTGGCATTGACTCTTTTTCAAATACTTCATTCCCGGTTGTCTGAACCTGCCAACTCATTTGCCCAAAAAGATCAAGTCCACCCGGGTCTGTAACTGTGCAAACGTGCAAATGGCAGTAAAATTTACAACTGCAGTAAAACCTTGTTTTGTTTGTGGTATTAAGCGCTTAGTACATGACAGGCACTATACTGAGTGCTGGAATAGATTCAAGCCAATCAGGTTGGACATAGCCCATGTCCCACATGGGGCTCAAAGTCTTAATCCCCATTTTGCAGATGAAGTAACTGAGGCAAAGAGAAGCTAAGTGATTTGCCTAAATTCACGCAGCAGAGAAGTGGTGGAGTGGGGATTAGAATCCAGGTTCTTCTGACTCTCTGGCCCATGCTCTATCCAGTAGGCGAAACTGCTTCTCAAAACCTCTCTAATTTGCTATAAGGGTGGGCTGGGAAAGGTTTTGAATCTGTGAAGCTGTTTAACTTCTTTCGAAACACCCTCTCTCTCTTTCCTGCTCCCATTTTTTCGGGATTGCAGGCTCCTCCCTCTAGATTACATACTCCTCCCCCAGGATTGTAATCAAGTAATCAACGCTATCTGTTGAGCACTTACTATGTGCAAGACACTGTACTAAGTGCTTGGGAGAGCATAGTGCAACAGGGTTAGGAGACATGTTCCTTGCCCACAAGGAGTAAACTTTGAGGGACACAGATTGAGAATATCAACTCTATTGTAATCAAGCAATAAGAGCAGTGTACTAAGAGCTTGGGAGAGTACAACATAACAGAGCCAGTCGATTCATTCACTGCCCAAAGCAAGCTATTTTACCCCCTCGCCAAGAACTTATTACAATACACTGCACACAGTAAGTGCTCAGTAAATATCATTGATTGGTTCTTTTTGTCTCCTCCCTTTTTTCTCTCCAACTCTCCTTCACCAGTCCCAGCAGGGCTCTCTATTAGAAGCCTGAAAACTCGACCTATACTTTCTGTTGTTATTTTTATGTCTCCCCACCTTCCCATTCCCACTTCTGCTTTGCTCTACACTTCTATTCCAGTTTCTTGCCAACACCCTTTGGCACCCCCACCCCTCCGCCCCCAAACCATTTCTTCTTCCCCTCCTCTCCCTATTTTTCAGCTTCCTCTGTCAGTTTCTTTCTCTGCAACAGCTAGCTTTTCTTCCAGGCAGCCTTCTTCTCTGCAATAGCTAATTTCTCTTCCAAGTTGGTAGGGCATTGTTTTTCTTGAAATGCACAGCAAAAGCTCAGTCTGAATCACTGCAGATTCCAAATTCAGTGAGGTTTTCCTGTGGCTGTTTTTGTTGTAAGTGATATAGATGGACCAAAAGCTATTTGAGGCAGAATAGAGAGGGGTTTTAATGTAAGTTTTATCCTTGGTGTTGGCTCCTGGTTGTCCCACGAGTCTGGTTGCTTGCTTGGCCGCCGTCAGTGGGGAATGGATAAGGATCACAGCACAGTTTTTCTTTAAACCCAGGATTCTGCGATAATGCACATTCTTGGGAGAATTTGGTGGGTCGTTGCCCCACCCAAACTCAACCACGGATGAAAAATAGGAGCTGTATATCAGATGTAGAGAGAGCAAGGACTTATTTGGAAGCAGCCTGGCCTAATGGAAAGAGCATGGGCTTGGCAGTCAGAGGACCTGGGTTCTAATCCTGGTTCTGTGACTTGCCTGCTGTGTGACCTTGGGAAAATCTCTTAACTTCTCTGGGGCCTCAGTTACTTCATCTACAAAGTGTGGATTAAATTCCTGTCCTCCGTCCTAAGTAGACTGTGAGCCCCATTTCATAATAATAAAGTTTTATAAACAAATTGCAGAAGCTTAAAGAATGTTACATGATAATTCTTGAGAAACAGCACATGCTCCCTGAACAAAACTTTCTCCCCCTAATCCAGAATCATTTAGGTTATGAACCAACTCTTAGTGGCATCTGGCCAATGCTATTTGGGTAGCTTTTTTAGCAGGCCAGTAGCCATATTCTACCTGGAGAAGGCCTCATCCATCAGATGCTGATTTTTGCTGCCAACTTGGTCTAGATATCTTATTGGCTGTCATTCCTATTAGCGGTGACATAGATTTTTAATTCCAGTAAATTGTTCCTTGAAGGCACTTCCTCTTAACACTTTCCCTGGCAAGTAAGAATGAGGAACCCCATCAGTACAATAGGTCAGAGTATTTAAACAAATTGTTGTAGTTGTCCTCACCCTTTACTGTATGTAGAAATGGGATTAAATGGTTGGATGGACAAATCTAAAACTTGTCCGTGATTTTTGAAGGGATCAGCAGCTATTTTTTGGGGGGAGGGGGAGTGGCGGCGGGGCTGTTATCAGCACTTGATTTCTTCCTGGGATAACTTAGATGTAGATTGCATCATTCATTACTGAGGGATCTCTTCTTAACCCCAAAATGTGTGTTGAGCACTAGGACTTTCAGTGCTTAATTTTTCACTCATTCCTTACAAAATCAACCATCTTCAAAGTGCAATCCTTTTTTTTTTTTTACCTCTATTGTGCTTTCCCAAGCACTTGGTACAGTGATCTGCGCTCAGTAAATACTACCGACTGATAGCACTGTGAACTATTAGAATTACCCTTCACTTAGGTAATAATAATTGTGGTATTTGTTAAGCGCTTACTACGTGCCAATCACTGTTCTAAGCGCTGGGTAAGATACAAGGTAATCAGGTTGTCCCACATGGGGCTCACAGTCTTAATCCCCATTTTACAGATGAGATAACTGAGGCACAGAGAAGTTAAGCAGCATGCTCAAAGTCACAAGACTGACAAGTGGCAGAGCCGGGACTCTTTCAAGCCTGGGCATTTTTCATTAAGCTAGGCTGCTTTTAGCTACTATCTTAAGTTCTGAAAAGAGTATAGTGCACCTATAAGATGCTTAATAAATATTATTATTACTGTTACTACATAAATGGTTATACAGGTTGTAGAGGAGCATGGCCTAGTGGGAAGAGCATGGGCCTGGGAGTCCTTAACACCAAAATTCTAATCCTGGCTCTGGCAGTTGCCTGCTGTGTGACCTTGGGTGAGTCACTTCACATTCCTGAACCTCCATTTCCTCATCTCCAAGATGGGGATTCATTTGCCTGTTCTCCCTCATACTTGGCCTATAAGCTCCACATGGATAGGGATGGTGTCTGATCTCAGCACTTAGAACAGTGTTCGCCAAATAGTAAGTGCTTAATAAATACCATTTAAAAAAAAAAAAGGTAGGGTGTGTAATGGACACGTGTATTTTGGCTTTCCAGACATGAGTACATCAGTGGCTATTACAGAGTGTCGGCCTACTTTTTCGGGAAACTGCTGTCGGACTTACTACCCATGAGGGTGATGCCGAGCATCATCTTCACCTGTGTAACTTATTTCATGTTGGGTAAGTGACCGCAGGAAAGACGAGTCCAAAAAGATTAAGTGACAGACTTGGAGAAAAGGTTGACACTAGGCTGTTGGGAAGAAAGGATCAACTCTAAGATGGAAATAAAACGGTCTAGATTTAGATCTGTGTGCCTATTCTGGGCACTTTGCTGGACACAGAAGATGCCAAATGAATCTGTTCCTGCCCTTAGGAGTGTGGGGTCTAAAATTTACCCAACTGAATGGTTCAAAGATAGGCGCTGTTTGTTTTGGCTTGAATTCCTTTTTGGGATTCAGTTTGAGATTAAATGTGCCGCCATTTTGGATGGCAACAGGGGGAGGGGCAGCAGGGATATTTGCAATCACAATATTTGCAAAAAGAAAAAGATCTTATACCTGTGCACTCTGTTTTAGATCCACAAAGCCTTGATTCTCCACGTTGAAATTGCTAGGGGCAACTCTCTTGAGCTCTGAATACTCAATCTAAAATATTTTGCTGGAGATCAGCCTCTGGGTGGGTTTCTGTAATATCCCTTATTTATTTATATTAATATATCTCTCCCCCTCTATAGTGTCAGTTCGTTGTGATCAGGGAACGTATCTACCAACTGTTATGTCTCCCTCTCCCAAGCACTTAGTACAGTGCTCTGCACACAGCAAGCGCTCAATAAACATGATTGATTTCTGGAAATCTGGGCATGTGAACCAGACTTCCTTGGGTAGCTCTTGTGTATGTGCCCATTTGAAGATTGAGACTACAAAGCAAAAAAGTAAGAATCTCAGAGACCAAAAAGAGGGATCACAGGGAGCCAGAAAAACGGCCTTTTGGGTTGGATGCAGAGATGATGATTGTAATAATTGTGGAATTTAAGTGTTTACTGCATGCCAGGCACTGAGGTGGATACAAGCAAATCAAGTTGGACATAGTCCCTGTCCCAGATGGGGTTTGCAGTCTCAATCCCCATTTTTCGAATGAGGTAACTGAGACACAGAGAGGTGACTTGCCCAAAGTCACAAAACAAACAAGCGGCGGAGCCAGGATTAGAACCCATGACCTCCTCACGCTCGGATCCTATCCATCACGCCTTGTGACTTCTCAGATGGCACAGGAAGAACTAGCTGGAGTTGTGGCTGGGCTGGGTAATGCCAGCAGCCTCTGCTTTGGGCCTTTTTGCTGCGCCCAATTTGGAGCAGAGTGCCGGCTTTTACCTTGTGCCTGCACCTTTGGTAGAGAAGTAGAGAAGCAAGGGAAGAGAGACCTCGCCGACCAAAATATTCAACCCCCACCACTCCTGTGTCAAGCAGGACCCACTGAGAAGGCAGGCAGAGCTATGGTCATCAGCCACTTTAAAGAGACTCATTGCTGAGGATGCAGGTCCCCCTGGCCAGAAGGAGCAGAGCACTGATCTGTCAACCTCCCTTTTTGCTAGCAGAGTCCTCTCTCCTCCCAAGTCCTCTCTGGTTCTCTGAAGAAGGTATCAAAATAATAGTATATCATTATGAGATTGAATCATTTTTTATGTACCAAGCACTGTGCTAAGCACTGAAGTAGGTAATAATAATGGTATTTGTTAAGCTCATACTATGTGTCAAGCAGTGTTCTAAGCGCTGGCATAGATACATGCTAATCAGGTTGGACACGATCCATATCCCACATGGGGCTCACAGCATTAATCACCATTTTACAGAGGAAGTAACTGAGGCACAGAGAAGTTAAGTGAGTTGCCCAGGGTCACATAGCTGACAAGTTGCAGGGCCAGGATTAGAATTAGGTCCTTCTGACACCCAGGCCTTAGGCTCTATCCACTGGACCACGGTGCTTCTCCCAGTACAATCAGATCGGACATAGTCCCTGGCCCACAAGGGTCTCTCAGTCTTAAGGGAGAGGGAGAACATTAATTTATTCCCCATTTTACCAATGAGGTAACTGAGGTACAGGAAATGTAATGACTTGTCCAAGGTCATACAGTAAATAGGTGGGGGAACTGGGATTAGCCTCCAGTCATCCTACGTCCACTCTTATGCTTTGCTATGAGGCCACGCAGCTTCCCCCAAACTGGAGCAAACAAGGGGTGCTTGTGGTTTCTCCATTCCCTGTGTAGAACCACCCAGGCATTAACTACAAGAGGGGATGGAGGAGGGGAGACAGGGTGAATAGAAGCAAAAGAGTCAGAGAGAGAGATGTTAGATTGGCGAAAGCTGGGTGGGGAAGAGAAAGGAAGGGACGGAAAGATGGACTGCGGAGTCCAGTGAGGGAGGGAAGAAGGAGAGAGGAAGAGAAAAGAGACCAGGAGAGGAGAGAAGACTTCCAATTACGCTAGAGTAAAAGGGAGAAATGAAATTGGAGATGCAGTATCCTGGGTATTTCCGATCATGTTCAAGTAACAATGGAGTCTCTTAGTCACAGTCCAGATCCATTGTTCTATTTCCTGAAAAATTAGGGAAATGATAAGGAGGCATTTCTTGCCTGACACCTTATCAGGCAAGACGACCCACCTGATAAGTCAGGTGGGTTTTATCGGCAGGTGACAACCCTACGCCCCCTCCCCCCCCACCTCTCTCCCTTCTGGGTGAGGGTGTGGGAGGCTGGAAGGAGGGGCAGCCAGCTCCCTACGGACAGACGAGGCTCCCCGTGACTGACCCTATTGCTCCCCCAGGTCTGAAGCCCACGGTTGAGGCCTTCTTTATCATGATGTTTTCCCTGATGATGGTGGCGTATACGGCCAGTTCCATGGCCCTGGCTATCGCTGCAGGTCAAAGCGTGGTGGCCGTTGCCAACCTTCTCATGACCATCTCTTTCGTCTTCATGATTGTAAGTAGCCACTCTGGTGCATGGGGAGGAAGGGTGGGTGGGTGGATGTTGATTTGAGTCACTTGATTAAAATCTTGTCAAGAACTGCTCTGAAAAAATAGCTTTCTTGTCCTCTTCAGGGGCGGTCCATTTAAAGCCTTCCTTCACTTAATGAGCCTGGGTTTCTTCCACACAGACTGACTTTTGCCCACTTTGCTATACTTGCAATGTGGAGGAACTGTGTGCTTGGAAATGATCCCATTTCTACTTTGGTTCCCCTCTTTATTTGTCTGGAGGTCCTTTGATTTTTTTTCTTTTTCTAGGTACCAGATTAATAATAAAAATACGCTACACTCTAGACTACAAGTTCTAGACTCTAAACTTATTATGGGCAGGGAACATGACTACCAACTCTGAACTTTCCCAAGTGCTAAGTACAGTGCTCTGCACACAATAACTGCTCCATAAGTATGATTATCTCTGTTCTTCCAGAGCATGTGTTTTGACAATGCCAGACTACTTGTTTTGTTCTGTTTTTGTTTTGTTCTGTTTTTGTTTAGTTTTGTTTTGTTCTGTTTTGCTTTGCTGTCTCCCCGGTTTAGACTGCGAGCCTGTTATTGGGCAGGGATTGTCTCTTTTGCCGAATTGAACATTCCAAGTGCTTAGTACAGTACTTTGCACATAGTAAGTGCTCAATAAATATGATTGAATGAATTTTGAGAAGGAATACTGTTAGAGAACTAGGGAATGTTCTTCCAACAAGTGCAATTGACTGTGATGAGTTATCATAAGGAAGAGTTGTACATAGATATGTGCCTTTGGTCAAGGCCTGAATTCTGAAAACTGAGTTTTCTTTAATGTGGGATTCGTCAAGAGTATAACCCGAGTGTACGGTGTGTATAGAGATCCTTCTTTTGGCCTATAAAAGCCAACAACCACAGTCCAATCTAGACAAGGATTTGAGAGGTTTGTTTTTTTTTAAAAAAAATTTAATGTTTACTTGGTGACGTCTTGTTTCAAGAGCTGGGGTAAATACAAGTTAATCGGGTTGAACCCTGTCCCTGTCCCATATGGACCTTACAGTCTAAGTAGGAGAGAGAAGGATTTAACCCCCATTTTACAGATGGGGTAACTGAGGCATAGAGAAGTTAAGTGACTTGCCCAGAGTCAGAGCAGACCCATGGCAGAGCCGGGATTGGAACTTAGGTCCTCTGGATCCCGGGCCTGTGCTCTTTCCACAAGGCCACATTGCTTTTAGTGTCTGTAAATTCTCAAAATCAGTATAAGTAGAACCCAGTGGAGTCCTTTATTAAAAAAAAAAAAAAAAAAAGGTCTAATCTGCATATAAACTCGACCTTGCATTGTAGTTCTTGATACAGGACCAAGGAATATTGTTTATCCACTACATGGAAACAACATGGCTAAGTGGATAGAGCATGAGCCTGGGAGTCAGGAGGACTTGGGTTCTAATCTTGGCTCCACCTGTCTGCTGTGTGATCTTGGGCAAGTCACTTCACTCCTCTGGGTTTACCTCATCTGTAAAGTGTAAATTAAAAGTGTGAGCCCATGTGGGAAAGGGACTATGTCCAACCTGATTAACTTGTATCTACCCCAGTGCTTAGACCACCGCTTGGCACATAGTAAGTACTAACAATTACCATAATTATTATTATTAGAACCATAATACACCTTCACCTAAAGAACCAGGTGCTGTTCTGGATGCAAATAAGGAAGATTACCAGGAGAGGCCGTAGAGACAGGGCAAGCAAGATGACTGGGAGATTTGGGAGCAGCTTCCTCAAAAGGACAGACAGAAAAGATTTGTTCTCCTTTTTTTATGATAATTGTTAAACACTTATTAAGTGCCAGGCACTGTACTAGGGGCTGGGGTACATACAAGCTAATCAGGTTGTACACAACCTATGTCTCACATGAAGCTCACAGTCTCCCCATTTTTCAGATGAAGCAGAGAAGTTAAGTGATTTGCTCCATGTCACACAGTGGACAATTGGTGGATCTGGGATTAGAACCAGGTCCTCTGATCCACTAGAACACACTGATCTCCTCAGTAAGGGAAGGTAATGGTGAAGGGTCATGATTAAAGCTTATAGAAGCATGAAGGTTGTAGACAGGGTGAACACAGAGTTTTTATCCATCAAATCCTACAACTCCAGAGTGAAGGACACCATTTGAAGTTTGAAGGCAAATCTAGAAGGGATAAGGCTATGAATTAGGCTAACCCAATAGCCTAATTTCGCTTGTCTCTTTTTTTATGTTATTTGTTAAAAAGTTATTTGTTAAACACTTACAGTGTGTCAAGCACTATTCTAAGTGCTGGGGTAGATAATAAAAGTTAACCAGGATGGCACAGTCCCTGTCCCACATAGGGCACAGTCTAAATTGTGGGGAGGAGGATTTAATCCTCATTTTACCAGTGACATAACTGAGGCACAGAGAAGTTGAGACTTGTCCAAGGTCATGCAACACAGAGCTGGCAAAACGAGGATTAGAACCCAGGTCCTTCCTCTGACTCCCAGGCCTGTGATCTTCCCATTAGGCCATGCCACTTGTTTTTCCATAAACTCCGCTCTGATCTTTGGAAGAGTTCATTTGGTCTCGTCATTCCAGAGCAGGCAGCTGAGTTTCTGAACTCTCTAACTGTGAAATCAGTTTCATGACCCAGTGTTGTATTTGCTTCCTGTAGCTCTTTTCTGGACTGCTAGTCAACCTTACCACCATTGGAAGCTGGATCTCCTGGTTAAAGTACTTCAGCATTCCTCGATATGGCTTTGCAGTAAGTGCTGTGTTTTTCTCTCAGTTAGGGGGATAAACCTCTTGGGTCTGATGGGGAGCGATCAAAGACACAAACACCAGTGGCTATAGATGAACTCTCATTCCACTGCTTCACCTGCTGGAATGAGGGTGGGTGGCCAGGTGACCTCACCCTTCTAAGTGCTTAGTATAGTGCTCTGCACACAGCAAGCGCTCAGTAAATACAATTGACTGAATGCCGTTCAGGACATAGTGGGAGAAGTGCTACACGACACCTGTATGGATGGTACCTGTGGGTAACAAGTAGACAGGTCGATGCTTTTGTTTCTCTAAACCCTCAATCCTCAAAGAGGTTCGGCTTCATTCCATGCCTGAATGAAAGTTCGTTGTGGGCAGGGAATGTTCATACCAACTCTGTTATATTGTCCTTTCCCAAGCCCTTAGTTCATTACTCTGCATGCTAAGTGCTCAATAAATAATAGGATCGATTGATTATGGTGTTTATTGAGGGTGGATGTTGTGCCAAGCACTTTGCTGAACATAAGATAATCAAATCAGACACACTCCCTATATTAAAAGGGGCTCACAATATTAGAGAATGGGAGAACGAGTATCATTTTCCCTCTCAAAACAGAGGCACAGAGAGGTTGTGACTCGCCCATGGTGATTCAGCAGACTAGGGATGGGGTGATTCTAAAGTGGGACAAAGCAATGTAACCAGATTTATGGTAGATGTGTAAACTGACAAGTCCATTTGGGCAGTAATAGGGTTGAGAAAAAGGTAGCATTTTTTTTTTTTTTTTTAATGGCTGGGGATTGGACTCAAATTTGAAGAGGTGATTGGTCCAACCTGAAAAAAAAATCCAGGCCTTAATTTTTTTGCCCAATTTCATGCCATCTTGCTGGGGGAAGTGGGAAGGCCAAGATGAGGAGCCATCCCCACTTACCGTGGGGATGGAAGTTAGCCAAAGCCTACTTTCTCGCCCACAGGAGTTCCTGGGGTTTACCAAAGGCAGTGAAGCCCAGCGGAGTTCAAATGAAGGACCCTAGTGGGCTATTGTTGGGAACTCCTTGAAGCAGTAAATTGTTTTAATCCATTCTTTGTCTCTTTCCCTCAAAAGGCTTTGCAGTATAATGAATTCAGAGGCCTAACCTTTTGCCCTGGCATCAATGGGACGAGCGAAAACTCCACCTGTCACTTTGCAGTGTAAGTCCTGATTGTGTATCGCCTCACGTCCATTACACATTTCCTCTCTCCTCAAGCCCCAATTCCTAAGGCCAAGCTTCTCTCCATTTTCAGGATTTGGGGCCCAGTCCTTCTGGAGATGTGGTTTCAGAGGAAGGGGCAGCCAGAGGGGTGGGAGTGCGGTATCTGTTTACCAAAATACGAGGCGACCTAGTTCAAAACGAGGACAAGCCCGGGAAGAGTGATATTTCTGTGGAAGTCTCAACTCTGTCAATTTTCATGTTGATCAAGGCTTTTCAACAGTTGGTTTGATTGTTCCTCTTCTGATTATTTTGATTTAAAGGGTAATTTTACCCCAGCTTAATTTTACCCCAGTTTCTCCCATGAGATGACAGTAGTTACACAATGCAAGAAGAAGTGTGGCCTAGTGGAAAAAACATGGGCCTGGGAGTCAGGGGACCTTGTGACCTTGGGCAAGTCACTTTACTTCTCTGTGCCTCAGTTACCCCATCTGTAGAATGGGGATTAAATCCTCCCTCTGATTTAGGCTGTGAGCCCTAAGTGCCATAGGGACTGTGTCTGACATGATTGTCTTGTATCTACCCCAGTGTGTAGAACAGTTATTGATACACAGTAAGCGTGTAACAAATACCGTTAAGGGAAAAAAGGACCTGATTGGATTTCTTGAACAGTTGCCAGCTCTTCTTATTATCAAAAGCCGTCAAGTCATTTACGATCTTGAGCGGCTCTAAGGATATTTTTTCTCCAGAACTTCCCGTCTTCTGCCATAATCTGTAACCTTGCTAACAGTGCTTCTGTTATCTTTGTTATGGTTTCTTTCCACCTAACTGCTGGTCTGCCTCTTCCACATTTTCCCTGGACTGTTCCTAGCTTTAGTGTCTTCTCTAGAGATGCTGTGTCTGTTTTCCAGCAACTCTAAACCTTAGTGTTCTGATATGGAAGGTGCTAATTTTTACAGTTTGAGCACTAGCTGTGCTTAGGTGCTGCCCAGAGCAAAAAAAAAGTGCTCCTTCCTCCTAGGAGTACAATATGAAGCTCAGATTAAGGATGAAGGGGAAATGGTGGCTGAAGACAGAATGAGATAAATGAAAAGGCCAATCCTCTATTGACAATAATGTACATCTTGTTATGTTTTTGAATGATATGTTGTAGTAACACATTGCACTTGTCCATAGCACTTTCATATCCTGTCTTTTATTTGTCCTCACAACATCCCTATGAGTAAAGACGATGGTATTAAGAGCTTACTATATACCATCTGTTAAATGCTGGGCTAGATACAAGAAAATCAGATCAGATTCAGATCAGATCAGAATCAGACCCTCCCTTCCCCCCCCCCCCCCCCCACCAAACTGTAAGCCTGTTGTGGGCAGGGAATGTCTCTCTTTATTTGTTGTATTGTTCTTTCCAAGTGCTTAGTACAGTGCTGTGCACACAGCACTCAATAAATATGATTGAATGAATGAATGAACTCAATCCTAGTTCCAAACAGGACTCTCGATCTGAGGAGAAAAGGAGAGCAAGTATTTTATCCCCTTTCTACAGAGGAGGAAACAGAGATCAGGAGGGGTTAAGTAACTTGCTCATGGTCACAGAGCAGTTAAATGGCAGAGCTGGGAGTTCTATAGTAGTAATATAGTAATATAATAATATAGTAATAATATTAAGTGCTTACTTTATGCAGAGCACTGTATTATGTGCTGGGAAGAAAATGCAAATATGGAAATTAGACATGGGTCCTCAAGGAGCTCACAGATCGAAGAATATAAAGGGTAAGAGGGTACTGGCAACATGAGGAATGAAATAATAAAATAAATAAAAACAAAAGCAAGGACAAATAGACAAAATAAAACAAAAAATCAGTAGGATATTTTGACTAGAGTAGCAGAAATTCAAGATCTTTGTAGCTAAGCAGAGTCCAAGGCACCAACATGTTCACAGCAATCACTACAGTAGATGTTAGTCCTCCCGAGTTTTTGTGGGGGGCTTTCTCCTTACCACTTAGTACAGTGCCTGGCACATAGTAAACGCTTAACAAATACCATAATTCCTATTCTTCTCGCTGTGATAGTGCTGGAAGCAGATACCGGTTCCAGATCCTCTGTCCTGTTTGCTGTTGGCCCATGTCCTGTGTGCATTTGGCTTCTGATTTCCTGACTGCCTCCCATTTTACAGATAACAAAAAGTGTGGTACAAGCAGCGTGGCTCAGTGGAAAGAGCACGAGCTTTGGAGTCAGAGATCATGGGTTTGAATCCCGGCTCTGCCACTCGTCAGCTGTGTGACTGTGGGCAAGTCACTTCACTTCTCTGTGCCTGTTACCTCATCTGTAAAATGGGGTTTAAGACTGTGAGCCCCACGTGGGACAACCTGATTCCCTTGTGTCTACCCCAGCGCTTAGAACAGTGCTTGGCACATAGTAAGCGCTTAACAAATGCCAACATTATTATCGTAAGCGCTGAGGTGATTACAAGCAAATCAGGATGGACACAGTCCCCGTCCCACGTGGGGCTCATAGTCTCAATCCCCATTTTACAGCTGAGAATAACTGAGGCACAGAGAAGTGAATCGACTTGCCCAAGGTCACCCAGCAGATAAGTGGTGGAGCTGGGATTAGAACCCATGACCTTCTGTCTCCGAGGTCCATGCCCTAAGATAAGAAACTTAAGGCCCAAAGATTCATAATAGACCAATAGAGGAGTTGGGCCTAGAAACCAGGCCTTTTGACTCCCAATCTGTTTCTGCCTCTGGATTCCCCTGGGCCCCCATCCAGGCCTCTTCCTTCACCAAAGTCCTTCATAAGAAGCAGTGTAGCCTACTGGAAAGAGCACAGGCCTGGATGTCAGAGGACCTGGGTTCTAGTTCCAGCTCTAATACTTGTCAGCTTTGTGACCATGGGCAGGTAACTTCACTTCTATATGCCTGTTACTTCATTGTAAAATGGGGATGAAGACTGATGGACAGGAACGATGTGGGGCAAATAAGCACTTTACAAATACCTTAAAAATAAAAGAAAATCCCCAAACAGGTGGGCTGTGGTGGCACTGATCCACTTCTTGGGGAGAGGAAATGGGGTCCAGGCCTGCAAGTTCTAGTATGTGAGTTTTTGATCCGAGTCCTACTGCTGCTGGGCCCCGGGGCTCCTACAGAGTTACCACCCTACGCCTTCTTGCCAGAGGACATGGAACAGTGCTCCTCAGTGATTGAAGAGGAGATAACCCGCAGCTCAGATCCCACTGCAAACTGTCATGCCACAAAACTCAGAATGATGATAATCATGATATTTCTTGAGCAGTTATTAGGTGCTAAGCACTAGGTAGATACAAGATAAGCAGATCGGACACAGTCCCTCACACGGTGTGCCCTCCCTCACATGGTCTGAGGGAGAACAGTTGATGGATGAGGAAACTGAGGCACAGAGAAATGAAGTGACTTGCCCAAGATCACTCAGCTGGAAACTGGGATTAGCACCTAGCTCTCCTGACTCCCAGGCCCGTGTTCTTCCCCACTACATCTACAAGATCATCATTGATCGAGTTTCCTATACAATCTGGGATTTATTCCTTTTTGCACTTGAGTAACTTGAACCCCCCTTCCCTGAAGATTGTTGTGGGGAAAAAGGGCTGGCAGACCTATAAACAGGAAAGCCTACAGATTACTTGTATTAATGTCTGATTCTCTCTCTAGACTATAAAATCACTGTGGGCAGGGAACTTGTCTACTATATTGTATTGCATTCTCCCAAGCATTTAGCACAGTGTTGTGCACACAGTAAGTGCTCAATAAATGCCATTGATGATGATGATTTTAAACCCGCAAGCAGTTGGACAGCCACACCCATCCCTGATGTCTGGGGCATGATGGCCAGACAGAGGGAGGTTGTAGGGATTGGAGGAGTCTCGGAGGACACTGGTCATCTATATACCCTTTTTCCCCTGAGTGGTTGAGGGGTTAGAGGAGACATTTTCTAAGTTCTCAAGGTTGAGGAGAAAATAGGATGAGCTAAGTGCTTTATTTGCATTTGAAGTGAACAGTAATGATGATAATGGTATTTTTTAAGCATTTACTATGTGCCAGGCACTGTACTAAGTGCTGGGGTGGATACAAGCAAATCAGATTGGACACATTCCCTGTCCCATGTGGGACAGTCTCAATCCCCATTTTACAGATGAGGTAACTGAGGCACAAAGTGAAGTGACTTGCCCAGGGTCACACAGCAGACAAGTGGTGGAGAGGAGATTAGAACCTTTGAGCTTCTGACTCTCAGGCCCGTGCTGTATTCACTTTGCCGTGCTGTGGGTCTCTGAAGGGTGTAGTGTTTTTCCAAAGCAAAATGTAGGGGAAATGCAGATCATTCCAGGGTTCTGTTGTTTCTATATTAGAGAAGTACTGTGGCACAGTGGCAAGAGCCCAGGCCTGAGAGTCAGGGGACCTGGGTTCTAATCCCAGCTCTGCCACTTGCTTGCTGTGTGACCTATGGCAAATCACTTAACTTCTCTGTGCCCGTTTCCTCATCTGGAAAATGGAAATGCAATACCTGTTCTCCTTCCCTTCTTTGAACCCCATTGGGACATGGACTGTGTCGGACCTAGTTATCTTGTATCTACCCCAGCGCTGAGTACAGTGTTTGGTACGTAGTAAGTGTTTAACAAACCCCATATGAAAGTCTGCGAAGGCAAAAAATGAAAAGCCTCTCGATTAAAGCGATATGTCACTGGCAAGCTGACGCTGGCCTGTAGGATAGAGCTGTGAACACCCATCCATTTGTACCTCGCTCTGTGGACCCAAGAGGAAACAGCTATGATGTCAATTGGGTTCGTTAAGGCTGGGATTTCTGGTGCTTTATCTTTGGGGGTTACAGAGGGAACAGGTAGAGCAAATGGGTTTACCTACTGCCACCCAGTGCCTTGGTTAACATCCTTGCCCTCTGTTGACTTTCAGGTGTACTGGAGAGCAGCATCTGATAAACCAAGGCATCGACCTGTCCCCCTGGGGCCTCTGGCAGAATCATGTAGCCTTGGCATGCATGATAGTGATCTTCCTCACGATTGCATACCTGAAGCTGCTCTTGATCAAGAAGTTTTCTTAAACGATTCAAGGAACGAGGTGCCATAGGATTTCAAAGCAGTCGCTTGGAGAACTGACCTGTATTAAGAATTCATCATTTGCATCTTTTGTAGCACTGCCTCTGCCTCCTCACAGTAGACAGATTAACTTGTTCTCACCTGCTGCTGCCTTTAATTCGCTTCCAAAGTGCTGTACCAGAGTTCTCCTCACTAAATTATGACCTCAAGAGGCCTGTCAGAATTAACCCAGCTATGTCCATTTCTGGGGAAAAAATCTGTGAACTAATATGGTGACGATTCCCTGTTAGTCAAATTAGACTGGGGGCCTTAAGAGGATGTAGTTCTAATTTATTAATCTTGCTCAATAAATATTTATTGATGACATGAACACGAGTATCATTGTAATAATAAGAATGGCATTATTCACTGATGATTCTGAAGGCTTATTCTGCTGTCATTGTTTTGTGTCGTGGAGACCCATCAAAGGTCTGGCATAATATGATTTGGGGAATTCTGGAAGGGATGTCTGAGATAGCTGATCTCTTGAAGGAACAAGAGAAAATCAGGCCTAGAAAGACCCGAGATACAAATGGAAAATACAAGCAATTCTCGGTTGGGCGTTAACACGGAGGTTTTCTGGCCAAGCTCAGTGTGGCGGTAATGACTTACAAAAGGTCACACAGCAGGTATGTGGCAGCCCAAGTCCACTGACTCCAGATTCTTACTCTTTCCACTGGACCACACTGCTTCCCAAAGGCCAGGCTGCTTGCTGTGAGAAATGAATTGGCTGGGGAAAGTTGAGATCTTTAGAAAGGCAGGCTGCTTTATGATACCGAGGACTCTAAAATGAGTTGGCGTGGCAGGTGGAAGAGGCTTGTTTGTTCCGCTTTGGGAGGTGATGCTCTAGCATCAACAAATGTTTGAGAACACCCGGGGTGTACCACCAGTGTATCGTGGTAGGTTCCTCTGCAGAGATAAGGAGAGAAGCAGTGTGACTTGATGGATCGAGCACAGAGATGAGGAAAGAAGCAGTGTGGTTTGATGGATAGAGCACAGGTCAGGGAATCAGAAGGACCTGGGTTCTAATCCCTATTCTGCCACGTGTCTGCTGTGTGACCTTGGGTGAGTCACTTCACTTCTCTGCACCCCAGTTCCCTCATCTGTAAAATGAAGATGAAGATTGTGAGCCCCATGTGGGACACCTGATTACCTTCAGTATTTAACCCTGCTAAGGATAATAATAATTACGACACTTGCTAAATGCTATGGGCCAAGCATTGTACTAAGTACTGCAGATAGATACAAGATTATCAGGTTGGACACAGTCCCTGTCCCACATGGGCTCACAGTCTAGAGGGGAGGGAAAACAGATATTTAATTCCTGTTTCATAGATGAGGAAAACGAGGCACAGAGAAATTAATTGAACTGCCCGTGGTCAAACAGCAGGCAAATGGTGAAGTTGGAGTTAGGACCCAGGTTCTCTGACTTCCAGATGAGTTGACTAGCTGCTTGTTGATGTTAGGAGAGGTGTGCGATTTAAAATTTGGGCCACATGAAGCTATGAAGTTGAAGAGGGGAGGTAGTTGGAGATTTCAAGTTGGATGGGTAGTATTCACACACTGTTTATTCTGGATCTTACTACAGGGAAGTGAAGACTGCCATGTTTACTGGAGGGAAAAAGAATGCCGAAGTGGGCCAAAATGTTCTGTTTGGGGTAAACTTTGGACAGCTGCAAAATAAAAATGCTTGATGTTAAATCTTAGCACAAAATACAGTTCTGGGCACAGAGTGGACCTCAAAGTGCCTCAGCCATATCAAATCACAACCAGCCTAAGAGAAGCGGTATGGCCTATTGCAAAGAACTCAGGCCTGGGAGTCAGAGGACCTGGCTTCCAATCCTGGCTCTGCCATCTGCCTTCTGTGTGACATTGAATAAGTCACTTAACTTCTCTGTGCTTCCGTTCCCTCATCTGCAAAATGAGGATTCACTACCTGTGCTTCCTCTTTACTTAAACTGCGAGCCTCATGTGGAACCTGATGATTTTTTCTGATTGTCAGAATAAGGAATATTAACAATGGGCCTCCATGATGGAGAATACAAAGTGATCCAGCATTTTCATTTTTACTCAGCTCAAAAAGATGAAATGCCACAATATGTCATGGATGCTACCATAAATCGCCATCTTCAAAAGAAACAGTTAGAAAACTCAAAAAATTTCTGTGAGGTTTCACTATCTCTGTGGCCAGCAAGATTATAGCTAGAATCATCCTGCAGAGTCTGTTGAAGAATATTGATCACTGACAAACAGGAGAATCATAGTGATCAAGGAGTTTCTCTCCCCCTACCCCACCCACCCAATTCCACTAACAGTGTTCCTTCAGGTGGCAAATAGGTAAAACCCACTAGAACACGTCTCAGTACTCTAGTAATCCTACATCATTCCTTCACAAAAGCTTGATCTCGTGGCAAGACTTACACTCTCTGGACCTGGGTTCTAATTCTGGTTCTGCCACTTGTCCTTGGGCAAGTGACCTTGGGCAATCAATCATATCGCTCCCAGCTGCACAGCACTTATGTATATATCTGTAATTTTATTTATTGGTATGGATGTCTCCCAAACTCTAGACTCTGAGCTCATTATGGGCAGGAAGTGTCACTGTTTACTGTTGTACTGTACTTTCCCAAGTGCTTAGTACAGTGCTCTGCACACAGTAAGCGCTTAATAAACACGATTGAGTCAATCAATAGTATTTATAAATAATGGTATTTATTGAGCATTTACTATGTGCAGAGTGCTGTTCTAAGCACTTGGGTGAGTGAGAATTAGCAGGCATGTTCCCTGCCCATAATGAGTGTACAGTCTAGAGGGGGAAGTCACTTAACTTTTCTGTGCCTCAGTTACCTCATCCTGCAAAATGGGGATTAAGACTGTGAGCTCTATGTGGGACATGGACTGTGTCCAACCTGCTTAGCTTGTATCTACTCCAGAGCTCAGTTCAGTATCTGACACATAACAAATACCATAAAAAAAAAAACCAAAGGAGTAAAAACAGTTAATTCTCCTGATAGAGTAATCAAAAAGATAGAAGCAACAACTGGTGGGCAAGAATAAGATAAAGGGAACCCTCAAGGTTACAGATTAGTTACAATTGACCCTTTAAATAGTGACCTTTGGGGCAGGATTCTAAGGAAGTGACACACAAAAAACTAAGCTTAAAAGGTGTTACCGATAGCATCACTCTGGCAGGTGGAGGCAGGTTGTCCCCTCGGTTGCATGTGGGAATATGGGGCTTACATAAATGATTGTTTTGGAACTCTGAGTCTTCTCTAACTCAACTTCAACTAGTATCGCGACAGTTTCGTTTTGGGGAAGAAACCTAACTCCACGGAGGTACCTTAGAACTCATTTACTGAACTGGAATCAGAATGGACAAATGAATGCCAATTTGTAAAGTTGTTTTGTTTTTTTTCAATTTTAGCCTTCTGGGTACCACAAATAAATGCTGCAAGTCAGTGGAAAGAGCCTGGGCTCGGGAGTCAGAGGTCATGGGTTTGAATCCTGGCTCTGCCACTTAGCTGTGTGACTGTGGGCAAGTCACTTAACTTCTCTGTGCCTCAGTGATCTCATTTGTAAAATGGGGATTAACTGTGAGCCTCACGTGGGACAACCTGATTACCCTGTCTCTACCCCAGCGCTTAGAACAGTGCTCTGCACATAGTAAGCACTTAATACCAACATTATTATTATTATTATTATTATGCCTTTCCCTTCTGAATCCTTAATAACCCCAAGCTGACAATTGGCCCAAAAGATGAATTTGAGGACAAGGTGCATTACCGCTCCCAAAAATAAGCTTTGAGAGTTAACGTTTTCAACCAACAGTTCAAGAGCTAGGTAGAATGCAGGATGTGGAATTTAGTTCACAGTAATTCCTGTAGATTGTGGGCTCCTTGAAGGCAGGGATGATGTCTACTGTACTGACTGTGCAGAGTAAGCGCTCAGTGGGTAGACTAATCTGATAAATGGAACCAAGGTACACATGCAGGGTAACCCAAGCATGGAGAGTGAGCAAGTGTTTCCTGGGTGTGTTTTAAATATTTCCTTCTCAAGGTTAACTGCGTATTTCCCCATTTCCCTGCAGTTGTGGGATTTGGTGAACAACAATTCTCTCTTCACCCTGCCATTTCCCTTGCTGCCCCCCCATTAGGAGATTTAAGAAGAGAATGGGCATTGCCCTCATCTGAGGAGACTCCAAAATACTACTTGACGGGCTTTGCTGCTCGATCACACTCTAGGTTCAAATTGAGTGTCACAGAGAGGGATTTTTTTTATTTCTACCTTAGTCTACAGGAAGGCTGCATCTTATTTCCCCAGTTGATCTTCAGGCTCCAACCTCAAAGTGGGAAATCCTCACACCTTTGGAAAACCAAGATTACAAATAAGCAACACTTATGTTTTTGGTTTTTTTTTTAACCTGGGAAGACATCTGTTCTGCATGGTATCATATATTATATAAAATCTTTATTACGAAATAAAGTGCTCAGTATTACACATTAATAATAAAAAAAACTTGTTCTCAGTGGAAACCGCAAAAGTTACAGCTTCCTAGTAATGCCAGTAACGAACACAGTTTGGTAGAAGGGAGGTGAAGGAAGACTAAGTTTTTCAATTATAGGAAAAAAAAGATAATTACCATAGTGGCTAAAGAGTGAAAGCTATACAAAAGTCTACATTTAAATCAGAGTGCCATAATATAAAGAATTATAAGACTTCATTAGTAGCCATAATTACTGTATGGCACATGGTCAACGCATACATGGATATACCATGAAACTTAATGCACTTCAAAATTGAAGTTTGTTCATAAGCATTGGCACAGTTCAGAGACAGACACACACCGAAAGGTTTCCAAACACTTTTGGGTCCCATATTAATATGAATTTTGGATAATATATTAATATGCAGTTTCATGTGGTGAAATAGAATACTTCAGAAAGGTCTTACTTTCCAAAAAAGGTGTGTGTCTGAAGTCAGGCTAAAACAAGATTCTGTGGAGAAAAAAAAAAGTGTCATTTCCCCCAGATTTCAATCTAAGAGGTCAGGATGCTTTAAGTTTTTCCTCAAAAGTCATGAATTCACTGGAATTCAAGTAAACCAGCCATAACTCTTACAACTCTAATACACCTCAATGCCATCAGTGATCTGAATCAGGTGGTAATGCCTTTTACCAGTTTTTTTTCTTGTGGCTATCAGTACACCCACTTAATACTTCCCAGAACCCGTTTTTTGCTTCATTGTCAAGAAAATTCCAGCTTCACACGAAATAGAAGATGCCCCTATGGGTGTTATAAAATCACGGTGTGTAAGCAAACCCAGAAATCTAGTCAACTTCTTATGATAGTGGTTGAGTTTTCAACCTCAAATATCCTGCTGGGCGGAGGTAAAAATCCCAGGGCACGCTTGTGGTAGTTGTGGTAGCTTACTATGATTTTGAAGTGAAATAAATGGGCCTTTTTCAAAAGCATCTGACAAGCAGCCTTTCAACCACCGCTCTGGCATTTGCTGACCTTGACTAAAACAGCGTGTCATGTGTCAGTTCATTCACTTAAGAAGATCACATGATGCAATCTTCCCTTTGGCCTGGTAAGGGGCACATCTCTCTGGCTTCCCCCCGAACAAGTGCACACTTACTATAAGTCCATCAGTTGACAGATCAAACCTTCCGAAGGACGGAGGCATCTTAGTGCATCCTATCTACCCTCGGGTGTTTTTTCACCGACTACTTTCAAACCCTGATCCAATATGGCTGTTTTGAACCACTCTTTACTTCGATGCGCGATGACAGAGATTCAACCACATCAAGAAGAAAGTGACTCCTTTCAGGCCGGACTCCACTGGAGCAAATAGGCCTCCTTGTTGCTTTGGATTTTTTCCAATGTCCGATACGAGCTTTTGCCCTGGGATCTGGGCTTGGAGAGAAGGACTACTTGCTGTGCCATCAGCGAGAGGTGAGCCGGTGAAATGGGGTGACATCTTCACTTAAGAGGCAAGCCCGGGCTGAAAGAGTGTTGCCTTCTGCCCTGGAGTCCTTGGGCAGGCTCGATCTAATGCTTACTTCGGGGTGCTGGTGGTGCTTAGAAACCTCTCGTGGGTGTTGCTTCAGCTTCAGAGGGTATTTCGTTGTCACCTGGGTAAGAGCCAACCCCGCCAGCAACTGGTTCCCGACCCGCTCGAATAGCGATTGGGGCGTTTCTGCATTCAATATATACACCTATTTGTCTCTTACGGGAGCAAGAGAAACTTCCTTGATCTCCACGGGCACAGTCCACATAAAATAAATTAAAGTGCAGAACATCGAGAACATCTGGTCGTGGTGACCAACGGCGTACCATGGTGAGGCAGGAGACGTAAACAGCGTATTTCCCACTGCGTCCAGGGGTACTCCCGCCTTGCCCTTAAATAGGTCCCCGCTAGACATGGATGCTGCCGCTCCCGTTTCCCTCTGCCCCCAGCCCCTCAGGGCCTTCCGTAGACTGGGCAGACGATGGGCGGGAGGTCCTGGGCCGCGGGGGCCCGTTCAGGCCCAGCGGGGTGCCGAGGCGATGGCTGAGCTGCGACGCCACGTCATCTGATTCCCAGCGCTCCAGCTCCTCACGCACTAACCGCTCCATCTGCTCCCTGTGGATTTCACTGTCCCGGCCCAGCCGTTCGTCCTGAGCAAGCGGGAAAGGAGAAATGCTTAATGGAGGGAGGGGCAGGATGCGTAGATTACAGCCAGGGTTTGAACGGGGCTGCTATTCTCTGAAAAGGTTTGGTTGAGGACATCCAGGCGTGAGGCAGCTGGAAAGGAACGCTTTCTGGGGGACTGAAATTGGGACTGCCCTGGGGTGTGGGAGGGGATGTGCCCAATGACTATGGGTGAATCCACTCATTCATTCATCCAATCGTATTTATTAAGCACTTAGCGTGTGCAGATCACTGTACTAAGCACTCGAAAAAGTACGATACAACAGTAAAGTAATATTTCCTGCCCACAACAAGCTGACAGCCTAGAGGGGGAGTCCAAGTCTTCAGAGCAGCCCTCCCTCCCTCCCCACCCTTCCCTACCCCTGGGGGTCTGGGGACTGAAGTGGGGAATCCCATTCTCTCTCTTACAGACCCTCTAAGTGCCAGGGCACTAGAAATGAAATAAGGGAATACTGATAACTGTGGTATTTGTTGTGAGCCCATCATTGGGCAGGGATTGTCTCTATCTGTTGCCGAATTGTATATTCCAAGCGCTTAGTACAGTGCTCTGCACATAGTAAGCACTCAATAAATACTATTGAATGAATCTGTTACACGCTTACTCTATGCCAAGCACTATACTGTGGTAAATAAGTTAATCAGCAATTTTTCATTTTCTTTTTTTTAAGGTATTTGTTAAGCAGTTACTACGTGCCAGGCACTGTACCCAGCACTGGAGTAGATACGAGATAATCAGATTGGACACAGTCGAGTGCTTAGTACAGTGCTCTGCACACAGTAAGTGTTCAATAAATATGATTGAATGAATGATGCAGTCCATGTCTCACAGTATTCATCCTCACTTTACAGATGAAGTGAGGCACAGAGAAGTTAAGTGACTTGCCCAAGAACACGCAGCAGAGTGGTGGAGCAAAACTACAATCCAGATCCTTCTGACTCCCAGGCCTGTGCTCTATCCACTAGGCCATGCTGTTTCTCAGGCTGGACACAGTCTCTATGCCATGAGGGGCTCACTTTCCTCAAAGTCACACAACAGGCAAGTAATAGTCCCAAGATTAGAAACGAGGTCTTCTGACTCTCAAGCCTGTTGTTTCCTCGAGGCTACCCTGCTAGTGACTTAGTGGAAAGTAGCAAGAGGAACTGATAACTTTTGTGGTCTGACCCCTTGGTTGGGCCCATAATCTGATCGAAGACCAGTAAGGCCACCTCAAGACAGATTTTCTTTTCTATGCCCAAAAACAGATCAAAGTGATACCTCTGACAGAATTAACTTTCCCAAAGCTCAACTTTAAAAAAAAAAAGGGGATGCATAGGAGTAGGGCACTCTGTACTTCTGGTTCTTAGCATCCCAGCCAGGAACTCTCCATGGCCAGTGAGTATTTCAGAGCGGAGGCCAGTCACCTTGCTAACAAAGCCTCCATCCTGTGTGTCAACTCTTGTGCAAGAATCCAGATAGACATCCTCTAGCAAGAGGGAAAGTGAGGTGCCCCCACTGGTCCCCGGAGAGGTATAGTTCTTTAAGAATACGGTAAAACAGAATCCTGCACCTCACACCTGTTATAGAACCAGTAATTTCAAGTTGGCCCAGAAGATGCTGTACCTTCCCAAGCGCTTAATATCATACACTCCAGTCAGTAAATCCCATTAGTACTTCTATCCACTTTGGGGTGTGGGAGACTAACCAAGAAGGCCATTTTTTTTTTATTTTTTATGGTATTTGTTAAGTGCTTTATATGTGTCAGGCACTGATTTAAGCCTAGGATGTAGTGGCAGCATGGCTTAGTGGATAGAGCATGGGCCTGGGAGTAAGAAGACCCTGAGTTTTAATCCTAGCACTGCCACAAGTCTGCTGGGTGACCTTGGGCAAGTCACTTAAACTTTTCTGGGCCTCGGTGACCTCATTTGTAAAATGGGGATTAAAAGTGTGAGCCCCACATGGGACAGGGACTGTGTCCAACCTGATTAACTTGTATCTACCTCAGGGTTTAGAACCATGCTTGGCACACAGTAAGGGCTTAACAAGTACCAGAATAATAACAATGATTATTATTATTATTAATTATATAAGATAATCAGATAGGTCACAGTCCATGTCTCACATGGGACTCACAGTCTTAATCCTCATTTGTAAAATGAGCCACACAGAAGTGACTTGAAGTGACAAGATCACACAGCAGATAAGTGGCAGAGCAGGGTTTAGAACCCAAATCTTCTGGGTTTAGAACCCAAATCTTCTGACTCCCAGGCCCACGCTCTTTCCACTAGGACCCACTGCTTCCCGCTGTTCCCACAGTAACTGCAGTTACTGTGGGTCCCCAAGAGGCCAAACACTATGTCCCCTTTAGCTTCTTTGCCCCCAGTCTGGAGGCCAGATAGAAGTCGACCATCGCGGGACCACCCACCTCTGTCACTCCCTCCAGCAGCCTGCCTAACACGTCCCTTCTTTTCAGCTTGGCTCGCTCCATGGTTTCCAGCTTCACAATCACAGCGTCGATCTTGGATACAATGCTGCCGATGGAGTGCTCCATCCGGTCAACCCGCCTCACCAAACTGTGGAAGAGAAGAAAAGGCATTGAGTCCCAAGAGCTAAGGTCACCGGCTGCTCTTTGCTTTGACAGCTGGCCTGTAAAAATGAATGCCTTGGGAGCACTTGTTCTAAGAGACCCCCCGCCAAGAGACACTACCTTTAGGGTAAGCTCCTTGAGGGCAGGGATCTTTTTTTAAAAAACAGTATTTGTTAAGCGCTTTTTATGTGCCAGGCACTGTACACTGATTACAAGATAATCAAGTTGACCACAGTCCATGTCCCAAATGGAGCTCACAGTCTTAATCCCTATTTTCCAGATGAGGTAACTGAAGCACAGAGAAATTAAGGGCTTGCCAAAAGTCACACAGCAGACAAGTGGCAGGGTCGATTAGAACCCAGGTGCTTCTGACTCCTAGGCCCATGCTCCATCCAACAGGCCACTCTGCTCCTAACTCTGCTGCTCCTGTCTACTAACTTTAATGTTCTCTCCCAAGTGCTTAGTTCAGTGCTCTGCAGAGTCATCACTCAGTAAATACCAATGATTGATGGATTGATTATTATTACGGTTAAGCACTTACTATGTGTCAAGCACTGTTCCAAGAGCTGCGGTAAATACAAATTAATCAGGTTTGATGCATTCCTTGTCTCACTTGGAGCTCAGAGTCTGCGTAGGAGGGAAAATAGTTTTTGAATATCCTCATTTTACAGTTGAGGAAACTGAAACTGAGGCACAGAGAAGTTCAGTGACTTGCCCAAGGTCACAGAGCAAGCAGTTGGCAAAGCCAGAATTGGAAGGTAGGTCCTCTGATTCCCAGACCCATGCTCTTTACACTAGGCCATGTGCTCTGATAGAGAGAGACTCCAAAATATCACAAAGCTCTTGAGTCTTCCAGTTGTGGAAGAGAGAGAGAGACAGGAGCAGATTAGGAGTGCTAGGCAAAGGGGAAGATTGGTCCATGTCACATAGGTGTGCACTTAGGGGACTTGGTATATTGTACTTTCCCAAGCACTTAGTATAGTGGTCTGCACACAGTAAGAGCTCAAAAAAAATCCATTGATTGATTATGACTTACACTTGGAACTCTTCGTAGGAAACACCACTGGAGCTACTCCCTCGCCTTCTGGAGCTGTGCCCGCTGTCCTCATCGTCATCCTCTTCAGAGTCGTCCAGGCTGCGAGGGAAACTTCGGCTGCTCAGGGGCCGTGGTAATGAACTGCGATCGAGATCCAGGTCCTCCTGGGGGGAAGCAAAGGAGCTGAGGGGGGTTGGGGGGCTGATCCAATAGGCAGTTACCCCGATCTAGGTCCCGGGCCGGGTGGCCCAGAGTGGATTTTTGTATACAATCACCCATAAGTCAGGGGATGGAGATACCAGAGATTACACCAGAGCACAGACATGGGAGATTTATGTTCAAGCCCCAGCTCTGTTACTGGCCTGCTGAGTGGCCTTGGGTAAATCACTTAACCACTCTGAGTTTCAGTTATCTCAGGTATATAATGGGACAGTGCTAGCTATTCTCTACCTCAGATTGTCAGCCTTCTGAGGGATCTGATTCTTCTATCTACCCTTAATATAATTATCACTATCATTCAAGGGAGTTTGAAAGAGAGGCATGGATTTAATCGATATTTTCTTGATTGGTATTTGTTAAGCACTTACTATGTGCCAGGCACTATACTAAGCACTGGGGTAGATGCATGATAATAGGGTCAGTTACCATCCCTGTCCCACATAGAGCTCACAATCTTTAAACTCATTTTACAGAGGCAGTAACTGAGGCCCAGAAAAGTGAAGTGACTTGCCCAAGTTCAAACAGCAGATGAGTGGCAAAACCTGAATTAGAACCCATGTCCTCTGACTCCCAGGTGTTTGCTCTTTCCCCTATACCATGCTGCTTCTCTTACCACTGCCTCCAACAGCAGCACTTCAATGAGGAAAGGGTCTGTGGTCCTGCTGGATGCCCTGATCTACGTCAATTCCTGCCTTCTCCAAATTGCCTTTCCTCATCAAATCCACACCCGCCTAGAACAAATTCCTACCCGAAGCCAGCCTGGCCCTGCCTTGTGCCAACCCTCCGGGAGTATAGCCTAGTGGAAAAATCACAGACCTGGGAGTCAGAAGACCTGGGTTTTAATCCTGGCTATGTCACTTGTCTGATATGTGACCCTGGGCAAGTCACTTAACCAATATGGGTTTGGTTTCCTAACTGGGAAAACAGGACTTAAATATCTCTTCGAATATGCGAAAGATGGAAAGGGCACCAAAATAAAACTTCTAGAAGCTACCCAAATAAAAAATGAACTAGTAATGACACTACCACAGCACCCATAATTTAACAGAGCTTCACTGCATTGTCCATCCTACTTAGGGGCTTCCCAATACTCAATGTGGAAATGAGGGAAATGTCAGATTACGGTTTCTTAAAGAGGTCAAAAATCCCTGTTTAGACAAGTTCAAAATTCACAGTGGATAACCAAAATGACGGAACAGTTTGCCAAAAGTCTCTCATTCCCAGAACCTTAGCTGTGAGATGGAATCATATGGTCTCAAGTTGGACCTACCCTCTCTTTTTCTAAGTCATCTCTCATCTGCTGGTGTTCGTGTTCTGTGAGTTCCTGATCCCCATCCTGGTCGTACTTGGTGAAGATTGCCTCTATTTCTGCGTCAGTATGGCCCTTCCTGAAAGAAGAAAGTGTCTTAAGTAGATTCATCCAAATCACATACCCCTGACCAAAACTTGCATAAAGACTATTTCTTCCGTTACAATCCTTTCTTCCTAAAAATTTGATGTCTGCAAACATAGGCATTACCCAGAAAGAGAAGCAGCGAGGTCTACTGGAAAGAACATGGGCCTGGGAGTCAGAGGACCTGGGTTCTAATCCCAGCTCCACCAGTAGTCTGCTGTGTGACCTCGGGCAAGTCACTTAACTTCTTTGTGCCTCAGTTTCCTCAACTGCAAAATGGGGATAAAATACCTATTCTCCAACCTATTTAGACTGTGAGCCCTATGTGGGACAGGGATTATGTCTGCCCTGATTAACCTGTATATGCTCCAGCGCTTAGAACAGAGCTTGATACAGAGTAAGCGCTTAACAAATACCATTAACCCCTCCCTCCACCCATGAACTGGGCCTATACAGCAGGACTTGCCAAAGGGCTGCGATAGGTGGGATCCTTACCCTTTCAGGTCTTGTCGTAGTTCATCAAAATTTAACTTGCCTCCACCTTGCCTCAGACTCTCCGAAATGTCATCCACTGTGTTTTTTCTGAGTTTAAGTTTCACCATGGCCTTATGATATCCCTGCAGATGACCGAAGAGAGCAATGCTATTATTTCTATAGGTAATGGTAAAATCTGTTTGTGGTCATTTTAGTCATTTTATGTCGAGCCTACCTGGAGAGAGAGAAAGTGCCCACTGTCCTTCTTTTCTAAGACCCTATTCATGAATATGGGTGTGGCTGACTGCGTGACAACCCACACCCATACACCCACACACCCACACAAATGGCAGGTGAAGAGCCTCCTTTGCTGCCCGGAGACTTCATCATCATCAACAACATTTACTGAGTACCTTCTGTGGGGAGAGGATTTACTGTGGATCACACACACACACCCACACCCACAATCCAATCCCCACTGCAGACTGATTTACAATCTCATGGAAAAAAAGTGGGCAAACCCTCGCGCATATTTGCCATTTTCAGCATACGGTGCTGTTTCTCGTGTTGGCCTGCAAGAATCCCAATTTTTATTAATGAAGTGATATGGACCCTTACACACTACATTACATTGCTCTGCTGAAGTGTGCAATGTCTCTACCCTAGTAATCAAGGAAGTGGGAATCTAAGTTTTCTATTTGTGTGTGAGGATAAGATGAGGAACCTGGAGGTAGAGTCGGAAGGCACTTTTGATCACACTGGAAAACTCAATGGGCTAGGAGCATCATCAAAAGTCTCAGCAGTTATCCAAGAATCACTCTTTGCTGATGACCGAGTTCTGGAAATGCAGGCCCAAAAGGATACGCAGTCAAACACGTACACCTGTGCAGTCAGAACATCAGAAGACCAAAGTTGTGTCCCAACTTGCCTCCAGAAAACCCTACCCCCAACCAAAGCAACGAAGAGGTTCATGCCACCTCCAAATCTTGCTAACTAGGCAATACACTACCCAGTGATGAACCATTCCATAGAAAGGGCTTAGAACAGTGCTCTGCTCAGTGTGCACTCAGTCACTGATGAGAGACAAGAAGAAAAATGAATTGAGACAAGACAAGAAGAAAAGAAGAAAAGACAAGAAGACAAGAAGAAAAATGAATCCCAATCTCTTTGGGAGATTGAGAGGTGGCTAAAGGGGCTCAAGCTTTGCTCCAAATGGAGAAGCTATAAAGATTCATTCATTCAGTCGTATTTATTGAGTGCTTACGGTGTGCAGAGTACACAGATGTGATGGCTTCCACCCTTTCAGATGGCTGAGTGTCCTGAACCTACCACAGAAGATCCACCTGCTTCTCAAGTGGATTCTCCAATGTCCCCTACAAACCTTACTCAAAAGCAAATGGCGATACAGGATCATCAACCAAGGGATTGCGTGCAGTCAGTGCAACACCATTTCACCAGGTAGGAGGTATAAGGAGAATGAACGACAGCAAGACATCTAAGCGGCTGCCTGATGGATAACTGGGAAAATGGGGTTCACACAAGCAGGGAGGAGAGACCAAAACATTAAAAAAAAAAGACAGAAGAATGATCCAGAACATCCAATGGTTATTATTATTATGGTATTTGTAAAGCGCTTACTATGTGCAGAGCACTGTTCTAAGTGCTGGGGTAGACACAGGGTAATCAGATTGTCCCATATGGGGCTCACATTTTTTAATCCCATTTTTACAGATGAGGTAACTGAGGCACAAAGAAGTTAAGTGACTTGCCCAAGGTCACACAGCAGACAAGTGGCGGAGCCGGGATTAGAACCCATGACCTCTGACTCGCAAGCCCGGGCTCTTCCACTAAGTCACACTGCTTCTCTAATAATTACTTTCGGAAACAACTTGGGAAGCTGCCTTCAGGACAGAAGTTACTCTCTAACAGCAAAGATATTTGAAAGAATGGGCAATCCAAGTTTAAGTAAGAATAATGATAATAAGGATGAGTGATATTTTTAAGCACTTACTATGTGCCAAGCACTGTACTAAGTGCTGAGGGTAGATACAAGATAATTGGGATCCCACATGGGGCTCACAGTCTAAGTAGGAGGGAGAATAAGAATTGAGACCCCATTTTGAAGATGAGGAAATTGAGGCACCAAGAAGTGAAGTGACTGCCCCAAGGTCCCACAGCAGACAAGTGGAGGAGCCAGGATTCAAACCCAGATCTTCTGACTCCTTGGCTCAGACTCCTTCTGCTAGGCCATGCCACGTCACAGCAGAGAGCCTCCAGCTAATGAGAAGCGAGTCATTTCCCTTTTAAAAATGATTTTCCATACAGATATACACAAGCAATATCATCCCGGGTTTGAAGACATCTCAACTTTTAGATCTGGGCAGGACGGCTATCAGCCTCTCACAGGAGCACCCCAGGACCAAGGGGTGCTAGGTGCTGGTTTCCATCCCCCCTCATTTTGGGGGGAACAAACCATTATGAATTTCTGTCCCCTAATGATCCTTCACCGACTAACCATCTGTGAGTCTTGCCAAAGCCTTCCCGAACCTCCTGATAATTCCACCTGCACAAATTCCTGACGTTGAGAGGCAAGCCAAAGTCTGAACTGTCCTCACATCGAACGGGTCTCCCCCATCGTACCAAGCCCCTAGAACGGCTCTGTCCACGGTGGATGCCCATCAATACTGATGACGATGACGAGGTTTGCCTTGATGCTACCCTGGGGCAACTCACCTGTAACCTGCGTCTCCGGAGGGGGGTGATCTCATCAGCTCATCAATTAGGAATCCCTTCTGTGGGTGGCGGAGGACTTGGGCTGCAAAACCTTCAGCGCTGAGCTGCAAGACACACTTGGGTCTACCCACCTCCCCCTCACCAGGGCTTCTGAGGAGACCAATCTCCCCTCCCAAGCTTCCTTTCTCCGGGGGCTCATCACCTGCTCATCGGAGGACTCCGATCCATCCACCTGCCTTGGGCAGGGTTCCTTTCAACTGGGCCAGAAAGATCACACTCTACCCTCTCCTTCAAACCC
This sequence comes from Ornithorhynchus anatinus, assembly GCF_004115215.2. Taxonomy (NCBI): domain Eukaryota; kingdom Metazoa; phylum Chordata; class Mammalia; order Monotremata; family Ornithorhynchidae; genus Ornithorhynchus; species Ornithorhynchus anatinus. The sequence goes on from NC_041739.1 coordinate 54,250,714, forward strand.
TCTGCAGCTCGCTTGCCAATCTGGCCAAACCCAAAGAGTTTTTAAATAGCATAACATATCTTTCTTGAATTTATATTTACCTTTCTGATGAGATCTGACAGTTCCATCTCAGTCTTCTGCTGGGCCATGTCGGCTCTCACTTCAGAATATGTATCATTGATGATGGCCAGAAACATATTCTAGTTTAAAATAAGACATGGCTTAAATACTCCCAAAAGATAGTGCCAAGCCCCAAGATAAAGTCACAGAGCTTATCCCCGACCCAACTCTTTGCCTCTGAAGAGTTTGGAAACACCTATCTGGGAATAGTCCCATGCTTCTGCAGTGGAAAGCAGCCTTGGCCTAGTGGATAGAGCACGGGCCTGGGAGTCAAAAAGACATGGCCTCTACCTCGGCTCTGCCAATTGTTTGCTGTGTGACCCTGGGCAAGTCATTTCACTTCTCTGTATCTCAGTTACCTCATCTGTAAAATGGAGATTAAAACTGTGAGCCCCATGTGGGACACAGACTATGTCCATCCTCATTAGCTTGTACCTACCGCTTTGTACAGTGCCCAGCACATAGTAAGGGCTTAACAAAATGCCATAAAAACAAAAGTAGCCATCTCTGCTGTGATGTTTAGCTCTTTCTGTCTGCACTCTGATTCTGGAGGCAGCGCGCTTCTTACTATACCCAGATCTTTGCATTTCCATGGCCCATTTCTTCCCGAAAAGCTCAAAGTGTTTCTGAGTTCGTCACGCAGTCTCACCTCATTCTTTTTTTTTTTTGGATAGCATTTGTTATGTGCTTAGTATGTGCCAAGCACTATACTAAGCCTGGGGTAGATACAAGATAATCAGGTCACATAGTCTCTGGCCCACGTGGGGCTCACGGTCCAAGTAGAAGGGAGATCAGATATTAAATCCTGATTTTATATATGTGGAAACTGAGCCTCATAGAAGTGACTTACCCATGGTCACAAAGCAGGCAAATGGCAGAGCCAGGATGAGAATCCAGGTCATCTGACTCCCAGGCCCATGCTCTATCCACTAGGCCATCTGATCTTTTGCTGTTTTGTGACAGAGTCAAAATGCACACAACAGTACACCCCCATCAAGGGCCTTAGCTAGGAGGCAGTTAGCCAAAGCCGAGTCTACTCAGCTCTATCTGTTTCCCCTTGACTGCTCCTCTCTATAGGCAGGACTGACAGAATTAGAAGAAAACCCTACAGAGCTACCTGCCTGGATGCTATATGGATGCTTCCATCCATCTGCCTCTGGGCAGACCTGCATATACCATGCTCCCTATAAATAACCCTCTTCTCTTTACTTAAAACCCTCCTATTGAATCCAGAGCCCACAGTTCTGAACTAGACTCAGAAGTATCCTGAAAAGCACGGATTTGCTCTCAGGAAAGCAAGCACTTTCTCAAACCAAATGGTTAGATGAACGGTAGCCTAAAATCTTCCTCCAGCTTCTTATCCCACTTAGGTTCCATTCCATCTACACACCTCAGGGGGCTGCTTTTTTCCCCACACTGAGGCTGTCTGACAAAAGGATTGATGGATGGATGGATGGATTCCATTTGTAACAGAATCCAGAAGTCATATTCTCCCACCAAGTTGAGAAACTGCCTTTCATTGCAGTTGGGAAAACTGGGGAAGATGAGAAGTCAAACTTCACTTTTTTAGGTCAGTTGCAGAGAGAGGAAGGGAGACGGGTGCTCTACCACATCCACCTGAGAAGCAGTGTGACCTAATGGAAAGAACACAGGTCTGAGGGTCAGAGGACCTGAACTCTAATCCCACCTCTGCCACTTGCTTGCTGGGTGACCTTGGGCAAGTCATTTAACCTCTCTGGGCCTCAGCTTCCTCATCTATAAAATGAGAATTCAATACTTGTTTTTCCTCCTATTTGGACTCTGAGCCCATGTGAAACTGGGACTTTGTCCCACACAGTGATCTATTCCTTGTAACTATTCCAACAACTACTAAGCAAACAACTACCACTGATGCGATTATTTTCATTATTAAAGAGACAGTGGCAAAAAAATGATTTGCTCTTTCTTAGTAGAGTGGGGAGTTGCTTGTTACCCCTCCAAGGAGAACTGTCTTGCACTAAAAGTTTTACTGAATTTTTGCTAACATTTTAAATAGATAAAATGTCACCTTGTCACCTATGTCTCTCCCCCAATCCTGAATTTTTTACCTGAAGGCGGTGAGAGGGAGATAATAATAATCCCTTGAAATAATCAAGTGATTTTGCTTTAACATTCCCAAAATGCTCTCATGTCAGGCACCTTATGTTTATTCTCCCAACATTTCTAGGAGAGACAGGGTGTATTATTTTCATTTCTGAGCGAGTTCATTCAATGGTATTATTTGAGCGCTTTACTATGTGCAGAGCACTGAACTAAGCGTTTGGAATGTACAATTCGGCAGATAGAAACAATCCCTGCCCATTGACGGGTTTATAGTCTAATCGACTATCGACTGTTAACTATAGCCACTGAAATAAAACACCTGAGATGCTTATATTTAAAGATAAGGTGCTGTACAATGACATTGTGGACACTCTGAGACCTTCCCCCGCACCCACAGTGAAACAAAAGTAAAAGAAAGACCAGCTGGTAAAGAAGAGCTCCATCTCTAGTATTTTGAAGACTTCGAGTTCACACATATGGGGTGGAACTAGGGGCGTTAATAACTCCCCATAGCGATCAACTGAGAGTATTTACATTACCTCTGCCCTATGCAGTTGTGCAGGGCAGAGTGTACACCCCTTTCAGAATGTGGGACAATCTCCCTCCCTCAGATTTATACTAAACTACAGCAAGAGTGTGTGGTTACCGCCCTTAAGGGAAAAAAATATATTTCCTCAAATCTGAGGCTAACCAATTGGATCGACTTTGAAGAGGATTCTTTCATAGAAACTGCTTTACAAATTTTCTTTTAAATGGTATTAAGCGCTTACTATGTGTCAAACACTGTTCTAAGCACTGGGGTAGGTGCAAGATAATTAGGTTGGACACAGTCCCTGCCCAAATGGGGCTCACAATCTAAGTAGGAGGGAGAACAGGTAATTAAACCCCATGGATAGAGCATAGGCCTGGGAGCTAGAAGGTCATGGGTTCTAATCTCGGCTCTGCCACTTGTCTGCTGTGTAACCTTGGGCAGGTCATTCTGCTTCTCTGTGCCTCAGTTCCCTCATCTGTAAAATGGGTATTGAGACTGTGAGCCCCACATGGGACAGGGACTGTATTCAACTTGATTTATTTGTATCCATTCCAGTGCTTGGTACAGTGCCTGGCACATTGTAAGCACTTAATAAATACCATTATTATTGAGAAGCAGCGTGCCTCAGTGGAAAGAACCCAGGCTTCAGAGTCAGAGGTCATGGGTTCTAATCTCGGTTCTGCCACTTGTCAGCTGTGTGATTTTGGACAGGTCACTTCACTTCTCTGTGCCTCATTCCCTCATCTATAAAATGGGGATTAAGACTATGAGTCCCACATGGGACAACCTGATTACCTTGTATCCTCTCCCAGCACTTACTACAGTTCTTGGCACATGGTAAGTGCTTAACAAAAACCATTGTTATTATTATTATTACAATTGATGATCTCAGGTACAGAGAAGCTAAGTCAGCTTGCCCAAGGTCACACAGCAAGCAATTGGCTTTAGAATCCAGGTCCTCTGACTCCCAGGCTTATGCTCTTAACACTAGGTCATGCTGCTTCTCTGGGTTTATGTTAAAATTAGTGTTATCCCCACAGCACATATGTCCAAATCCATAATTTATTTATTTACATTAATGACTGTCTCCCCCTCTAGCCTGTAAACCTGTTGTGGGCAGGGAACGTGTCTACCAACTCTGTTATACTGTTCTCTCCCAAGTGCTTAGTACACTGCTCTGCACATAGTAAGTGCTCAATAAATACGACTGATTGATCTTAAAGGCTAGGGAATTTGAAGATGATAATGAAATAATGAAGATGGAAGAAAAGATGATGATTAAAAAGAAAAAAAAATCCTGCACACACAAAACCACCTCACTGGAAGCAAAACCATACATACCAAAAGAATGAAGAACATAAAGAACACAAAGGTGGTGAAATAAATGGGTCCCAAAACTCGGTTAGCTTCCTCGATCTCGGTGAAGTTGAAATCTCCCAAAATTATACGGAACTGAGTGAAGCTACAACATAAAAATACAAAAACACGGAGCGTCCGGCTGGTGATTTATCATTTCTCAAAATGTTATTTCCCACATCTGGACCCAACCAAGTCTTTCTACACAGCCCAACTCAGGCAAATAACAACACAGATTCTCCCCTTTGGAAAAGCATCAGCATCACACGTTAATGGACACCAGAATGGACCTTGTGCTGAAGTGACCTTATCATTGGGAGAGGTAAAAAATGAGGAAACATACGGTAATTACATGCTATATGTAAAGTGGAGTACATAAATTCCTCTGCAGCATAAATTCAGAAGCTGGCTGTCACATAAAATGGTATTTCCTAATTCAAATCTTGTAAGTTTTTAAAACTGAAAACTTGAGGAAGGGAACCTTCTTAAAGGTTTTTTTTTTTTAAAAATGACATTGGTTAAGTGCTTACTATGTTCTAGGCATTTTACTAACTGCTAGGGTAAATACACAAGCTTATCAGGTTGGACACAGTCCCTGTCCCACAAGGGACTCATACTCTTTATTCCCCATTTTACAAATGAGGTAACTAAGGCACAGAGAAGTTAAGTGACTTGCCCAAATTCACACTGCAGACAAGTGGCAGAGCTGGGATTAGAACTCAGGTCCTTCTGACTCCCAGGCCTGCACTAAACTACAATGCTATTTTAAAAGTGGTCAACAAAACTTTAGGCTGAAACCTTCCAGGCAACTATTACTTTCAGCCTGAAAATGTTCATCAACGGGGATCAAGGGCCTTGAGGAGGTTTGTTAGCAAAATCTCTTTCATTCAATTCAATTGTATTTATTGGGCACTTACTGTGTGCAGAGCACTGTACTAAACACTTGGGAGAGTGCAATATAACAATACATTATAACAATATAACATACAGGCAGATACATTCCCTGCCCACAAGCTTAAAGCCTAGAGGGGGAAACAGACAGTAATATAAATGACAGATATGTACGTAAGTGCTATGGGGCAGGGAAGGGGGATGAATAAAGGGAGCAAGTCAGGGTGACACAGAAAAGAGTGGGAGAAAAGTAAAGAAGGGCTTAGTCAGGGAAGACCTCTTGGAGGAGATGTGCCATCAATAAGACTTTGAATGGGGAGAGAGTAATTGTTGTCCCCTTGCTTCTGGATTTCCAGGATATTCTCTGTTCTGCTTTCCTGAAGTGTGTAAATTTAGGCTTAGGGGAGAGAACCACATAGCCAAAAATATCTTCTAAACCCCAGCCTTGGCCTGCAGGTAATAATAATAATAATAATGTTGGTACTTGCTAAGCGCTTACTAGAGAAGCAGCGTGGCTAGAGAAGCTGCTAGAAAAGCAGCGTGGCTCAGTGGAAAGCGCCCGGGCTTGGGAGTCAGAGGTCATGGGTTCGAATCCCGGCTCTGCCACTTGTCAACTATGTGACTGTGGGCAAGTCATTTCACTTCTCTGGGCCTCAGTTACCTCATCTGTAAAATGAGGATTAAGACTGTGAGCCCCACGTGGGACAATCTGATTCCCCTGCATCTCCCCCAGCGCTTAGAACAGTGCTCTGCACATAGTAAGCGCTTAACAAATACCAACTTTATTATTATTACTATGTGCACAACACTGTTCTAAGCGCTAGGGTAGGTACAGGGTAATCAGGTTGTCCCACGTGAGGCTCACAGTTAATCCCCATTTCACAGATGAGGTAACTGAGGCACAGAGAAGTTAAGTGACTTGCCTACAGTCACACAGCTGACAAATGGCAGAGCCAGGATTCAAACCCATAACCTCTAACTCCCAAACCTGGGCTCTTTCCACTGAGCCACGCTGCTTCGGCTGAGCTCAACTCTTCCAAACAAATTGTTCTTATATACTTATTGTAATCCTACTACTAATTATAATAAAATCAGAAGAAGAATTGTGGTATTTGTTAAGTGCTTATTATGTGCCAAGCACTCTAAGTAAGCACTGTCATAGATACAAGAAGATTAAGTGAGACCCATTCCCTATCCCATAGAGGGCTCACAGGATTGTCATAGATACAAGAAGATTAAGTGAGACCCATTCCCTATCCCATAGAGGGCTCACAGGATAAATAGGACGGAGAAGAGGGATTTAATCCCCATTTTACCACTGAGGAAACTGAGGCAAAGAAAAGTTGAGATCACCCATGGTTACACAGCAGGCAAATGGCGGAGCTAGAATTAGAACTCAGGTCCTCTGATTCCCAGGCCCATGCTCTTTCCACTTGGCCACACTGCTTTCCTGAACTCTGCAGGTAGAAAGTCTCAATAGGATCAAGAGGGGCCCAGGGGTCCATAAAGAGCCATTAGAAAGCAAAGTTAGGGAAGTTACAAGGAAATAGGGATTTAGAAGGGTTTTGGATAGCCTTTCCAATAATCTTTCTTCCCTGAATCTATGAGAGGAGGGGATACTAGAGGATTATAAAGTTACTAAAGGTTCCTGAAGGGTTTGCAGCTTGGAGAGGAGAGACCAGAGGCAGGGAGAACGATACAGTACTCTACCTGGAATATCATGAATGCATGAACTATTTACCCAATCTGTTACATAAACACTAAATCATATATATGTCAACTTTTCTATCTTCCCAACTGAAAATTATTTTAGTGTGTCTCTCTCCCTCTCTTTAGATCACAGTACGCTCCTTGAGGGCTATGTATTCTAACTCTATTAGACTCTCCCAAACACTTAGTACCCTTTTTTTCACTCACTAAATCAATAAATACCACTGATTAATCAATCGTCCTATTTAGCTGACACCTAGAATCAAGATCTTGGGAAAAGGGGAATGTCTAGGAACAAAGGATTCACTCAAATGTCAATACCTGCCAATGACACATCAGTGAATCTTTCTTGGGGGCAGGGAACATGTCTACCAACTGTGTTGTATTGCGCTCTCCCAAGCACTAAGTACAGTGTTCTGCAAACAGTAAGCACTCAATAAATTGACTGACTGCAATCGGTGATCTCAAACTACAGAGACTGTAGGGTTTTCAAACATTCATTTTTTGAAAAACAGTCTCCAGAGACTCAGTGACTCCTGTGAGAGTCAATTCACATTTTTTTCTTTTCATTATCTGACCAAATGGCGATGGAGAACCATTTGGACAATGTGTTTTTCAATGATTTAGACCCCAAGCTAAACTTTTCACAATATCCCCTTTTACTTACATACACTCCTGGAAAGTGCTGAAGTCATCTACCTGAGTCCCAAAGACAAGGTATGCCAACTGAGCATATGCCAGGAAGATAATGAAGAACATAATGGCAAAGCCAATAACGTCTTTGGCACAGCGTGACATAGTGGTAGACAGTTGGCTCATCGTTCTGTTGAAGTTGATGAATTTAAAGAGCTGTTAAATAAAAGAAATAATAATCAAAAACAAATAAAACAATAACCACATCAAATTAACAAGTTTGTGTGCCTCATGGAGACACCAAATTAACAAGTTTGTGTGCCTCATGGAGAAACCACATTTCAAGCAAAAAGAAAAAAAAATACTTTTATTTAATGTTTTTCCCCCAAAGCAGGGCTTTAAAAAAAATGAGGAATACCCCTCCAAACCACTAAAAAATTCCATCAGAAAGTACATGGTTGGAGACACGTTTCTGGCAATTTCACTACAAATTCCTCCCCACAGCTATTTCCCAGTTTGGGGAAGTTAAGTGATGCCATACTGCAATCCCAATCAATGGAGACCTTTCATTCATTCATTCAATCGCATTTATTATGTGCTTACTATGTGCAGAGCACTGTACTAAGTGCTTAGGAAACTGCAATACAACAATAAACAGTGACATTCACTGCCCACAACAAGCTCACAGTCTACAGCAAGGGAAGACAGATATCGATACAAATAGAGACCTTGATTATTTCACTGGAGGTTAAGAATTTCTCTGGGAGTTTCTACAGGGAATGAAGATAAGGAAGTGGGAGCTCCCTAGACATGGGGGCTGGCCTAGGGTACTTATTGATAGCAATAGGAATAATAATAATAAAAGTAGAATATGTTATGTGTCTACTCTGTGTCAAGCATTATACTTGGCATTGGGGTAGACGGAAGATAAGCAGAGCGGACCCAATCCCTGTCCCACATGGGGCTCACCATCAAAATAAGGGAAAAAACAGGTAACTAATCCCCATTTTACAAACTGAGCTACAGAGAAGTAAAGTGATTTGTCCAAGGCCACACAACAGACAAGTGGCAGAGCCGGGATTAGAAGCCAGGTCCTCTAATTTGCAGGTCTGTGAACTTTCCACTACACCACACTGTTTCACATTTAAAAAATGGTTCAGGTTTGGGTCCTCAGATAGCTCCTACTGTCTTTGGGTCTTTGGGTCATGAGGGATGGGACCTTGCAACATCCTGGCCATAGCAAGGAGCCCTCCTTGGGAGTAAACAGAGCCTTGGTGGGGCAGAACATGGTGCTGGCTCCAACTTAAATATTAAACAGGATATGCTCCCTGAAACCCCCGCCGGGTCCAGAGGCAGCAATCAGGTGAAACACCCAGTGAGCTTTTCGAAGTTTGTTTTCTTCCCTCTCTTCCGCCCTCCTGGGTCATTTTCTCCCCATTCAGCCCCAAGGGGAATCTGGGCCTATCCTTCGTCCAAGGAGTGTCTAACACCAGATAAAGTCATGGAGATTTTTTTCCTACTTCCCTTTCAGTGAAGAGCTGTTGAATGGAGCCAAGCGAGAAAAATCATGCCAAAGGCACGGGAGGCAGTGGGATGATTCATAGTTGAATTTGTTAAGTGTACAATCCCCACAATTTCCTTTAAATGTCCCAAACTGGAAAGCTTTACATTACCTTAATCCAGACAAAAAATACAGTGACAGCAGCAACGTTGTTGAACTGTATTTGCCAATATGCCAGAGGCTCGAAGTTGGGAAAGGTACTTTGATCTTCTAGAAATTTCAGCAGTAACTCCACAGTTGATACTCTATATATATTGATGCCGATAGCTACCACCGATAGCTGGGGGAGGGGGGGAGAAATAGCCATTTTTAGAACAATGCCCTCTGCAACTTGGATTCACCCCTTAATATTTCAGTAAGTTGTTTAAAGCTAGAGATGCAGAAATCCTCAGGTCACATCACCTTGACTGAAACAGCATGTAGGGAAGTGTCTTCATGAACAAGGTTCTGCTTTAGGGGCTGGAGGAGTCACATCAAGGAGCACCATGCCTTCCCTCCAATTAAAATCAGCTGCATCTAATATGGACACTCTCCCTTTCCCCCAGACTACCACCCAGACACAGGAGAAACTTCTGTCAGCTCTCTGGATTTGCAGTAAAGGGTGGGATCCTCACCCAGAAAAAGGCAACCAGAAAATAAACCCAAGGGAAATTAAGGTCCAATCCCTGCCTTGCCACAATCCTTCACATGCACTATATGGGGGGGTTTATGGACCCTTGCAGGGGAAGAGTTGTCCTCTTATCCATGGTTGGGGGTGGTGGGATGGATGCACATTCAGCAGGGTCCAGCAGGGGACATTATCATTTTGTCTAATTAGAAGTAAAATCTTAATCAATCAAACAGTGGTATTTATTAAGAGCTAATTATGTGCAGAGGACTGTACTAAGCGCTTGGGAGAGTACAATACAGTAGAATTAGCAGACACATCTCACTGTACAACTGTGGTTCACTGACTCACATTACTATCCCCATTGGGATATTTTCTATTTTCATGTCCTAGCTGGAGGGATTGTTTTTAAGATGGTTCTCTGAAAACCTTTTGGCTCAAAGATAGATAGGTATGGAAACAGAGATTAAAATTATATGCAGAAGAAAAACTAATCAAAGGAGTTGAGATTTTAGAACAAACTACATTGGCGGCCAAGAATTGGAAAGCCCAGAATTGAACTGCCTAACACCTCTACACTCCCGTCTGCATTGATGCTTGTTTCAACATGGTCTGGCTAAGGAGGATCTGGATAAGCTAAAACATACTGCATGGCTTCACTGTTCTGACCAATATTTCAAGTGAAGCTTTCTGAAGAGGCAATCAAATCAGTCGATCAAAAGTACTTATTGAGCACCTATCATTGGCAGAACAGTAGGCAACTAGTTGGACCCAGAGTCCACCAGCTGACCTTGGATCTGAACAATCAGTTACTCACATTTCTAAACTCCCTAGAACCCAGAAGGGCAAGGAGAGAGTCTTCTAGCCCTTAGCCAGTGATGTCCACTCCACAAGGGCTATGTCCCCATAGCTGTTTTCAGATGGACTCCCAGGATTGCTCATCCCATGTCTCTGACAAGATCTGAAGGATTCCCATCAAGGCTCTAGACTATAAGCTCCTTGTGGGCAGGTAATGGGTCTACCAACTTTGTTGTATGTATTCTCGAAGTGTTTAGTATAGTGCTCTGCACCTAGTAAGTGCTCAATAAATATCATTGATTGATTGATTCTCCAGTCCACACCCCCACTAAAATCCCAACCCCTTTTCACCCTCATACTCAAAATGAAAATCCCTGAGGCGTTTTGGACCCTCTTTCATAGATGGTGAGACTAGGCAAGCTGAAGAATTTTAAAATGAACTACATCTTCTTCAAATGCCAACTAGTTGTTTCTGCCCCATAGCAACTCCATGGACACACCTTCTTCAGAACAACCCATCTTCTGTCATAAAGTCATTCTGGTATGAGTATCCCATATGCACAACTATAAAAAAAGATGGGTAATACAGGATTATGCCTGACTCCAGCACCTACCACAATAATAATAATATCCAGACAATTCCAGAGACTTCTGAAATAGTGCAGCTTGTGAATACGGATTTCCAGGATCTCTTCCACCACATAGTAGAGAATAAAGAAGCAGAAGGTAATCTCACAGGCCGCCAGGAAGAAATCAAAAGTAGATTCGTAGCGGATTAGCTTCACGGGCTGAAATTGCCAAGAGGTAATTATACCACCAGTTGCTGGGAATTCAACCAGTAATCTGTGTTGCAATAAGAAGGAAAACAGCACACGCATTTGAGTATGAGTGTCAAGATGTGGTCCCAGCATGCAAATCTACAGCAATGATGAGGTTGACTGGGTCTCCTCATTGTTAACCTGTTCCTGAAAGTCTTGAAAATTGTTCCATCTCTTTGAATGGAAGACCATCTCTTAGAAGACCTGTGTGACTTCATTATTCCCAAGCAACTGGACTCCCAGCAGGTCCAAGTTGCTTTGCACCAAGTATTCTGAGGGTGCTTCTTGTGGAAAACCAATCCTGATCTACTGGAAGAATGCCCCCTTAAGACAACCATGGCTCATTTGCAACTTTTGTCGGACGTATCAAGCCCTAGTGTTACAATACTTCTCGGGGTCAGACAACAGTAATAATAGTATTACTGAAAACCCACTGGATGCAATACACCCTACTAAGTACTTCAGAAGAACAAAAACAAAAGACAGGACACACAAGTGCCAAAGGAAGTTACAATCTCTTGGGGTTTTTTATTCCTCTGTGTTTCTGCCAAGTTGACTGGACCAAGAGCAGAACCACTGTTTGGGAATGAGCCTAGCTCTAAATCGGACACCACACCCAATCCACTGTCAGCCCACACTGCTAATATGGCTATGGGAAGGGGGTTTTGTAGCCCTAAGAAGCATCTCTAAAGAGATAGGAGCCTATTTAACTGTCAGAAGAGACTCATAAAAATCTTCCAGATCAAATATTTCTGACTCGGGGCAATTTGGGAAGCATAGAAACTTTGCTGTGGGCTGATTAGGTCTCTAAAAGAAGCAGCCCATGAGGTTACAGGGTTCTGTCACCAGGGAAACAGGATGGTATTAAAAGGCTTTTCCAATCACTTTTTACGAGGCCTGATGGCAAATCAGAGTTTCGGCTCCCCTATCTTCAACACAGGTCTATATTTACATTTAATTTTTAATGGTATTTGTTAAGTGTTTACTATGTGCCAGGCACTGTTAATAAGCACTGGGGTAGATACAAGTTCATTGAGTGGGACACAGCCCCTGTCCCACATGGGGCTCACAGTCTTAATCCCCATTTTACTGATGAGGTACTAAGGCCCAGAAGAGTTCAGTGACCTTCTCAAGCTCACACAAAAGACAAGTAGTAGAGTCAGAATTAGAACCGGGTCCTTTTGACTCCCAAGCCCATGCTCTATCCATTAGGTTGCACTGCTTTATTGTCAGTTAGCAGAGGTAGACTCATCTGTAAGATGTAGATTTTGTGATTGATGTATGTAAGGATAATATTCAGGTGGGTTTTTTTTAACTTGTGTAAAAACTGGGTTTATAGTTCAAAAGTTTCACTTTTCTTTTCACTTCTGTATTTTTATGACTCATATAGGGTTAGGATAGCTACTGATAGTACTCAAAAATATCGGACCAAGGCATACACATGATAACACATGTATTAAGCATGTGACTAACCCATTTGTTATGCCGGCCTTGCAGTGCAATTTAACATCAACGTAATAGACATTTTGCAACAGTGTATAGTTTGCCCAGACCTAGAGCATTTCTCCAGACAATTTGCTTCGGAGCCTTTGTTTTTTCCTCCCAGGCCCCTCCAAGAATGGACTCCACTTCTGAGTCTTGGAACTTGGTGATGGGAGCCAAGGAGGAGGGAGGCTGAGAGCTGAAAATGAAAATCCCAGACATAAAAGCATCTGGGGCAGGATCCCTGCTGGTCAGAAGGCAGAGCTAAGTACAGTGCCTGGCACAGAGTTAGCGCTTAACAAATACCATTTAAAAAAAAAGGGTGAGCTAAAAACCAGATGACTGCTCACCTTAAATACAACTACATCTACATGGCAACTATTTCCTCAGCAATGTTCCCCTTTCCAGCAACTGTAAAACATCACTGCTACTTCTGGGTGAGCACTGCAAATTCAAAGGCAAATTAATTTAATTTGGAGCAGGGTGCCGAAGTAGGACAATAGCCAAAGATTGTTTTTGAAGGGAGGGCTGAATGGCCCACTGAAAGAGCATGAGACTCCGGGAAGCCAAAGACCGGGTTGTTAATTAAGTTCTGCCACTGGCCTGCTGTGCGATCTGAGCAAGTCGCTTAACCTCTCTGTGCCTCATTTTCCTCATTGTTTTTAATGGTATTTGTTAAGTGCTTACTATGTACCAGCCGCTATACTAAGTGCTGGGGTAGATATAAGGTTGGACAAAGTCTATGTTCCACATGGGGTTCACAATCTTAATCCCAACTTTACAGATGAGGTAAAGGAGGCACAGATAAGTTAACTGACTTGCCCAAGGTGAAGGGGCTGGGATTAGAACGCAAGTCCGCTCACTCCCAGGTCTGTCCTCTTTCCACTAGGCCAGGCTGCTTCACTCATCCGTAAATGACTCATCCGTAACTATTTTTCCTAGTTCTAAGATTGGGCAAGGCTCTATCGGACAGGGCCTGTGCCCAATCTGATTATCCTGTTACTTCCCCATAGCTTTGGCACATAGTCACTGTTTAATGAATACCATGTTTAAATTAGATCTTATTTTTGTGGGAGAAGAATGACGACAGTAGCCCAAGAGATAATCAAAGACTGACCACAGGGGCCAGTTACCCAGGGAAACTCCAGACTCTTTACAGAGTGAGGCGAAGGAAAATACCTCAGGAAAAAAAAACTTATGATCATTTAAAAATGACCAAACTTTCTAGATACCACAACGCAAAATACATGTTTAGTCTACAAACAGTGGAGATGCTGCCAATTCATCTAAATGCACTGAATTGACTTAAATCAGCCTTGGCAGAATTAGGTTGGATTTGTAAACCTATTTAAGTCAATTTTGGCAGCGGAAGTGGGAAGAAGAAAACGTTAAATTTGTGCCAGAACTAAAGGACATTTAAAAAATATACATTCCTGAAAGGAGCCGGGAGGCGAGGAGTTATTGAAATTGGTTAATCGCATAAAACCTAAAAATCCATCTCTACAAGTTCTAAGAGTTTAATTGGTCATTAACCAAATACAGGGTCCACCAACCAAAATGAGGAAAAAAAACATTCGGTCACTGAATTTTGGGACATGAGTTTAGCATAAAGGCTGAGGTTATCTGGTGTAGCCTTTAGAGCTGTTCAGGATGAGCCCTCTGGGGCCAGAAGCAGGGAAAGACGTAGTGAAATAAAAATAAAGGAAAGCCCGCCCTTTGGTGTCATTCTCTTTTCCTGGTTCTCTTGCTTTCTCCTTGTCCGTGCTCTGGCCCAAATTGGCACCCCTCCCTCAGCGCCACTGAACTTATGGAAATATCCATAATATAGTTACTCACATCATTGTCTGAACCCCTCTAGACAATAAGCTCAGCGTGGCCTAGTAGATAGAGCACGGGTCTGGGAGCCAGGAGGACCTAGGTTCTAATCCTGACTCCACCACTTATCTACTGTGTGACCTTGGGCAAGTCACTTAACTTCTCTGTGCCTCAGTTGCCTCATCTGTAAAATAGGGATTAAGACTGTGAGCCCCAGGTAGGACAGACACTGTGTCCAAACTGATTAGGCTGTATCTACCTTAGTGCTTAGGGCAGTACCTGGCACATAGTAAGCACTTAATGAATACCATTAAAAAAAATGTATCCTATGTTCTGCACACAGTACATAATAAATACCATTGATTGATTGATAGAGGGAAGTGAGTGAAGGGGGAGAGGAAGAAGAGGGATGGGGACCAGACCTGATCACTCCAGAGAACTGAACAAGAGACACAGAATGACCAGGTGGGTAGACATGATCAGACTCCAGCTTCCTGGGCAGAGTGGGGCATTTCTGCATGTGTGGGCACTTGTTATCATTATTATTATTATTATAACTATTGTGTTGGTTAGGTACTTACTATATGTCAAGAGCTGCTGTATGCCTTGTTCTGGCTTGTACTGGTGGGGTTACTGAACCCCAATGAATTTGTTTACCCAGGGGATTCTGGGTCAGCCTACTACTGCTTTGAGAATCTTGGATGATGGCGTCATTTGTAATCCATAAAATGGGGGCTGGGAGAGATCCTGACCATCCACTTAGTCCAAGTTTCAAACTTCTGTGACTAAGACCAAACTAAGAATGCCCATGGATGAGTCACCTTCTTTACCTCTCTTCAGAGAAACCAACTGTTGCCTAGTGGGGATAATAATAATAATTTTATTATTGTTATTATCATCATCATCATCATCCCCACTAGGCAACAGCTGGTTTCTCTGGAGAGAGGTTAGGAAGCACTATTCTAAGCACTGGGATAGATACACTTTAATCGGGTCAGACACAGTCCCTGTCCCACAAGGGGCTCACAGTCTTCAAAGGAAGGAGAAGAAATATTTAATCCTCCATTTATAGATGAGGAAACTGAGTCTTAGAGAAGTGACTTGCCCAGGGTTACGCAGCAGGCAGTTGCAGAGCTGAGATTAGAACCCCAATCCTCTGAGTCCCAGGCCCATGTTCTTTCCACTGGGCCACGCTGCTTCCATAGGGAAATGTGTTAAGCCGAGTCCAGCACACTGAAATCAAACTTCCGTATTTCTGTAGTAGAAAATGTTGTGAAAATTTAGCCTTAAATCCTATTTCTGTCTCTGGCATTGAGTACACAGGTTTATCTTGAGGGGTCTGTTGCTCAGGGATGAATCAGGAAAGGAGGAAAAGAGATGAGCCTGGGCTGATGACTCACCAGGAGTCATCTTGAATTAAAATGAATTTATAAAGATTGAATCTTTCTAAATCCACAGATTGAATCTTTATAGGTTCAGCCCTCTGGGGACAGATGGCTGTATTCCACATCTCATCCTGCTGTGCCTGACGGTGTTTCTGGAACACCACTTGGCCCCCAGAGGACACTGAATCCTTTTGAGCTTCCTCCATCTCCCCATCCCAGTCCCCTTGACAGGGTCTCATAAAGCTCCTTAATCTCTCCCCTCCCCTCTATCAGCTGCCTGTCTCAGACCTTGAACACAGCTGAGCCCTTAACTCCACCCATACTATTCATTGGGGTAAATTAATTCATTCATTCATTCACTCAATCATATTTATTGAGCGCTTGATAATGATAATGATGGCATTTGTTAAGCGCTTACTATGTGCAAAGCAATGTTCTAAGCACTGAATAATAATAATGATATTGGTATTTGTTAAGCACTTACTATGTGCCAAGCACTGTTCTAAGCACTGGGGGAGATACAAGGTAATCAGTTTGTCCCATGTGGGGCTCACAGCTTTCATCCCCATTTTAGAGATGAGGTAACTGAGGCACAGAGAAGTTAAGTGATTTGCCCAAGGTCACACAGACAAGCGGCAGAGCCGGGATTAGAACTCACGACCTCTGACTCCCAAGACCGGGCTCTTTCCACTGGAGCCACGCTGCTTCTCGGAGCCACGCTGTGTGCAGAGCACTGTACTAAGCACTTGGAAAGGACAATTCGGCAACAGGTAGAGACAATCCCTACCCAACAACAGGCTCACAGTCTAGAAGGGATAATAATTGTGGTATTTGTTAAGCACTTAATGTTTGCCAGGCACTGTACTAAGCGCTGGGGTGGATACATGCAAATCAAGTTGGTCACAGTCCCTCTCCCTCACGGGGCTCACTGTCTTCATCCCCATTTTACAGATGAGGTAACCAAGGCAGAGAGAAGTGAAGCAGCTTGCCCAAGGCCACACAGCAAACAAGTGGCAGAGCTGGGATTAGAACCCATGACCTTCTGACGCCCAGGCCTCTACTCTATCCACTACACCATGCTGCTCCTCTATCTAAGCTTCCAGTTGGCCTCAAGTGGTTTTTTATTTTAGATGGTATTTTTGAAACACTTCCTCTGTGCCAGGCACTGTACTAGGCACTGGGGAAGATACAAGCTAATCAGGTTGGACACAGTCCATATCCCACATGCGGCTCCTAGGCTTCATTTTCATTTTACAGTTGAGATAACTGAGGTGGAGAGAAGTAAAGTGACTAGCCCAAGGTCACACAGCAGGCAAGTGGTGGAGTGGAGATTAGAACCTGGGTCCTCTGACTCCCAGGCTGGCGCTCTATCCAGTAGGCATGCCTTTCCTCTGCCTCATGGAGCCTGGTCTCTCCCCTGCACGATCCCGCTCCTCCCAACACTCCTGGGCTACTTTTAGAGGGGACAGGGGATAGAGAGGTGATTAAAAGTCAGTGGCAGTGACCTCTCTGAACTCCCCAGGCTCCTCTTTTGGCCCAGTTGGTCCACTGAGCAAAATGGTCCTGCTCGCCATCATCATCACCTGACCCACTCCCGGTATTATCATTATAATAAGGGTATTTATTAGACTTTTGCCAGGTGTCAAAACACTGTGCTACAACATAATCAAACACAGTCCTTGCCCCACCCAGGTCTCGCAATCTAAGAGGTGAGGAAAGCAGGTATCACCACCATTTCACAGATGAAGAAACTGAGGCCTAGAGTTAACTGACTTGGCCAAGGTAACCCAGGAGGCCAGTGGCAAAACTGGGATTAAGACTGGGAGGTCTCCTAGACTCCAAGTCCCTAGGCAATCTGGGAGAAAACATTTTAACTCGTCACTCAGAGGACATACAGGAGTGTACTATGCAAGCAAAGTGGCCGCTCATTTGGTTTTAGGTTAAACAGCCTGGTTTTCAGCTAATCTGTGACCTGTCAATTACCTTGGCT
This sequence comes from Ornithorhynchus anatinus, assembly GCF_004115215.2. NCBI lineage: Eukaryota > Metazoa > Chordata > Mammalia > Monotremata > Ornithorhynchidae > Ornithorhynchus > Ornithorhynchus anatinus. Next base: position 54,268,473 of record NC_041739.1, read on the forward strand.
TGGACACGGTACATGAGTCCACAGGGATGTGGAAGAGAGGGATGGAACTGCTCTGGAGCAATGCCGGGGGAGAAGGGAGGGGAAAGGACAGAGGCGCCCAAAGTGGCAGTCCCTAAGGTTCTGCACATTTCTATCAAGGGTCCTGAATGATGTCATTAACCTATGTTGCAAAACCTGCATAATGCATGTACCAACTGTCTCTTACTTCCTGGTCAGCAAAGGGGATCTGGTATCTTTTAATGCCATCAGTGCCCACCTAGATGCCACTCTACCTTCAATCAATTAATGAAATTTATCGATCATTTACTTTGTACAGAGCACTGAATTAAGCCCTCGAGAGAGTACACTACGACAAAGTTGGCAGATCTGCCCACAAGAAGTTTACAGTTTAGAGAACCCTCAAGAAGTTTAATCCCTCACTAGATTGTAAGCTCCTTACGGTCAGGATCGTGTCCACCATCTCTACCGTACTCTCCTAATGGCTTAGTTCAGTGCCCTACACTGAGTAAGCTCTCGGTAAATACTACTGATTGATAATCATCTCATGGCTTCCTGCCTACCCATGAATCCCCTGAATTCTGTCAATCTCAGCTACCTGCTATGTTCAGCACGTTTCCCCACCCAGTTTTCCTATCCCAAAGTTACAGGAACAGAAGCCAACGAGTGAACCATTATTTAGGGTTTGCTTCCCTGCAGGATTCTTGAGAACGCAACCACATACCTGACCACGCAAAACAAGTTAATGTTAGCGTTGTACACTGAGAAGTCAATAAAGATCGCTCTGGTTCCCCGGTCCAGCCACATATTATTCTTGAGGATAGCAATCTGGGCCGCCGTATCTTCTCTGGTTCTTGACAGATCTAGGTAATAGCCGGCCCCACTGTAAGTAGCAATCAAACCCCAGTGCCTGCTTCCATTCAAGTCTTTTTCCCCTGTGTAGATCCAACTGGTGAAATCAAAAAGCAGCAAAAAACAAAAAACACCCATTGTATAAATGTTATCATCTCTAGTCAGTATGGAAAGAGATGGCTGTACCGCAGAAAGGAGTTTAGTAACAAGAAAGGAGGCACTAGATGTTTCAGAAAACATTATTTCAACAGATGGTAATATCTATGGTTCTCTGCCAGGGAGCATCTAAAATGGAATTGATAAGCTTCTCCATTTACCAGTCAACAGAAATATTTTTAGTGGCAAGATCACTAGATGCTACCGCAGGTAGAGAGTCTGGGAATACCACACATACAAACACACTCCCTGCCAAAGTCCAGAAGGCTTCTTTTGGGGGGAACATGCATTTGGCTAAATATAAGGTTGAGAGTTCGGCCTGCCTTTCGGATCTCCTGGGCCTCACCACTGCACTGCAGGAGGAGGAGCCATTATGGCACACTTGGGGACAGGAAGGGGCAAATGAAATGTTAGGGATGAGTGAGAAGTGGCAACAGAGGGGAGAGATTCTCTTGGAGTTTTAGGTTGAGGAAAACAAGGGCTGGTTCCTTTTGTCACCAAATTCTAACCTCCCTCTGGACTAAATTCTGTATGAATGTGTGTGGAAAGAAGTTGAGGGAGGAGGAGAGGAGGCTGTGAGGGAAACATAAGTGATGGGGGAAGGTGAAACCTGGAGCTTGTAGATATTAGAGAAGAAGCATGGCCTAGTGGAAAAAGCACATGCTTGGGAGTCAGAGGACCTGAGTTCTAAATCGGGCTCTGCCACTGGTCTGCTGTGTGGCCTTGGGCAAGTCACAACTTCTCGGAGCCTCAGTTCCCTCATCTGCAAAATGGGGATTTTCTCCCTCCTGTTCTCCCTCCTACTTACAGTGTGAGCCCCATGTGGGACCTGATTATCTTGTATATACCCCATTGGTTAGTTACAATGCTTGGCAAAATAAGTGCTTTTCAAATATCACAATTATTATCATTGTTATTATATGGAGTTTCTAAAAATAAAGGTTAAACACCCTTGTTCTGAGGCAAAGGAGGAAGACAGACAGAGAGAGAGACAGAAACAGAGAGCTAGAGACCGAGAGAGACAGAGAGAGAGAGCCAGTGTGCACCCACAGGTCTGAGAGAAAAAAATACATACGCTGTTCCATTCCGAGGGCCGAAAGGAGCCGTGTCCTCACTACTGACTGAGTAGACGTCATAACACTCTTTGATGTCATCCCTCAAGTCTTGGGGGACAGAGCAGGAGCCATTCCTGACTTTTAGCTGGCGGAGGCGAGGAACTCCTAGCAGCAAGTTCTGGTAGTATATGAAGCTTCGGTTTTCAGCCCCTGAGTTATTGTTGTACCACATCTCCCAGTAGAGGCCGTCCAGCAGTGAGCCTTCTGTGAACTGAGAGGGAAAGGAAATGTTGAAAAGTCCAAAGTCACAGGAATATTTGATGCTGAGAACAGCCTGGGCCACCCTGAAGGTCAGCAGCCCAAGGTGTAGGGGACTCTAAGAGTCAGAGGGGGCTGGCTCACCCTTTCTGATTAATGAAAAGACTGGAAAGTTGTCCAGACGTGATTTAAATAGGCGGACACTTGCTTTATTTGGACTTTACATTAGGTGAGTGTATTTTCATGTATTTATTTACATAATCTGTTTTTCCATGCTTTTACACAGGTAAAGGCAAACTGACCATCCAGAAAAGGAACAATAAACCTGAGAGCTCAAGACCAAAGAGTGGTCTCTGTGTATGCAGACCGTGGTCTTTCTTTGGCCTTTCTAGTCACACCCTCACCCTCCCACTCACATAAACACATACACTCACACACCTCCCAGTGGTGAACTTCACCATCAATAGTGTCACCTTCAAGGTTGTAAAAGTTCAACTTTTCTGGATAAGCTTGTTTGTCCTTTATAAAGTCTGGATGGGGAGTCCGATAGGGAATTCTGCTGTGTGTGTTTCTGTCATTAGTGTTCTTAATGGTTCTTTTGGCAAGCGTTTCCATCATGGGTATACCAGCCTGCTCGGTGTGGGTCCTTATTCAGATTTGGGGCTACACCCATTTGACTGGAAGCTTCAGAACTGCACCTGTTCTCTAACTCTCCCCAGGGCCTCACTGGTGCTCTCGGTACAGCTGGCGGTCGGTCTACTACTGACCAACTGGCATTCCTGGGAATGAGAGCCAAACTCGCTCTGGGAACCTTTTCCTCATGAGAAAGTCTGGAATAGCTTTCTCTAGCCCCAAGAACAGTTGCTGTGATGTTTGACTTTAATGTAGATTTGATTTACCAAAAGAATAATTGCTCATTTTGCAAATTCAATCCATCAACGGCATTTACTGAGTGCTTGGTGGGTATAGAGCACTATACTAAAACACAGAGCATTTCTCCTTTCTGTACTTCAAGTGCATGATACTTTTGCTGAAGAAAGCAGCAGTTCTAGTGGAAAGTACACGGGCCTGTGAGTCAGAGGACCTGGATTCTAATCCCGGTTCTGCCACTTGTCTGCTGTGTGACCTTGGGCAAGTCGCTTCATTTCTCTGTGCCTCAGTTACCTCATCTATAAAATGGGGATTAAGACTCTGAGCCCCAAATGGGGCATGGACTGTGTTCAATCTGAGAGAAGCAGCGTGGCTCAGTGGAAAGAGCCCGGACTTGGGAGTCAGAGGTCATGGGTTCGAATTCCAGTTCTGCCACTTGTCAGCTGTGCGACTGTGGGCAAGTCACTTCACTTCTCTGTGCCTCAGTTACCTCATCTGTAAAATGGGGATGAACTGTGAGCCTCACGTGGGACAACCTGATTACCCTGTATCTACCCCAGTGCTTAGAACAGTGCTCTGCACATAGTAAGTGCTTAACAAATACCAACATTATTATTATTATTATTTTCTGGTACCCAACCCTGTGCTTAGAACAGTGCTTGGCATACAGTAAGTGCTTAACAAATAGCATAATTATTATTAACAAATACCATTTTAAAAAGTGTCCCAAAAGTCATGGGGGGGTGGGCACTCTCTGTGCCACAAATTTTCTGTTATGAAACCCCAGTGATAAGAACACTGAAACTTTTAATAGACTTTTTACAACACTGAGCAGAGTGCAAACTTGTGACTATATTTTGAAGAAAAAATCCATTTACATTGACTAAACCAGTATCCGTATTATCTGAGTTTAAATTACTTGTCAGAGGGATGAACTTTTTAAAGTTGAAATGAAACCTTTCTAGATCAATCAATCAATCATATTTATTGGGTGCTTACTGTGTGCAGAGCACTGAACTTCAGGTCCAGTCACAATCCCTGAAGCCAAACCTTTACACTCTCGAGGACCATGAAAATGAAATGATTTTCTAAATACCTTCCAGAAGTCTTCCACCGTAGACAGGGTTTTAAAGTTGGTTTTCTCCATTTTAGAAACGGGAGTTTCTAAGAAGAGTTGGGACATTACCCTGGTGTAGTAGTACATGCTGGAACTCACCATCCCATAGGTCACTGAAAGACAGGAAAATTGACAAATCGAAAGTTCCTTCACCATATTTACCACTACGACAAAAACTCATACACATATCCTGATTGAGGAAACACATACCTACATATTTTTCCTTTCTTAATCATTAGTGGGTGAGCAAAGGCCAGGAAAGATGCTCCTGTATTTTCAGACAAGTGGGAAGGAGATTCTCTCTCAAAGGTATATGTATAAAACTTCCCCTTTCTCTCTCAATTCCTTTCCTTGATTCAAGAGAGACTGCATGTGCTCTCTTCTCCCAGACCAAGAGAGAAGTACTACTCTTGTATTATACTTTCCCAAGTACTTAGTGCAGGACTCTGCCAATAGTAAGCGCTCAATAAATACCACTGACTGATTCTAGAATTCGGCTTGGGTCATGCCTGCTTGGGTTTTATTATCAGCAAATGCCATCTAGCCGTTTCTAATCCATAGCAACTCTATGGACATATTTTCTCCAGAATGTCCTATCTTCTGTCATATCTGTAGTTGTTCTGGTATGTATATCCACAGAGTTTTCTTGGAAAAAAAACCGAAAGTGGTTTACGATTGCCTTCTGCGAGGTACGGTTTAGGACTCAGCAATTTTAGCCTTTTCTGAGCTTAATCCTTGTCTCCAGTGACACCTCCTGGTCACCCGGAGGAAAAAATGCAGCTCCAGAAGGACGATGGAAGCTAACTAAGCCTGGCTAAACCCTAGGCATTCTCATTTACCATGAGAAAAATCCTCAGGCTCGTTCTCTTTCCTCTTGGAAGCCTGCAGAGGGTGGCTCACAACACAGGAATAGTTGAATGAATTGTCTGACAATGAATAATAACTATAATAATAATAATAATTAGGAGTTTATATTGCACCAAGCACTGTACTAGGAGCTGGGGTATATACAATATAAGCAGATCAGAAGAAGTCCCTGTTTCACACAAGGGTCACAGTCTACAGAGAAGGAGAATAATTGCATCCTACTGGTTTGCTCAAGCTTTGACATGAACAGGGAGAAATGAGAGACCCAAGCCGAGAACACTAGGATAGGACAAATGAACTTAAAGGGAAAATAAAATAGAAGGGGAAGTCTCAGAGTCCATGTAGGGATTGGGAGAGCACAGAAGTTAAGTCCAACAACACTTTTCCTGTCATCCACTCTATCCCTTGCTTCCTCATAGAAAGCAAAGTTAGAATGCAAACTATACCAGAGAAGAAAGACCAAACAGAAAAATAACGATTAGGCTTTAGAACAAATGATTTGTATGTCTCTAAAGTCTGCACTGCTTCTGACTTTAGGCTGAAAACTTTGGTGGTCAGGGATTATGTCATCTAAAATATGGCTTGGTCTCCACTCATCATACTGTTCTCTATACCCGCATAGGACTTTTTTCACTCTCGCCTCCAAACACCTAGCCTCTCTTTCCAAGGCCTCTCCAAATCCCACTCTTTGCTAGCGCTTTTCTTAACCCAGTCAAAGTGAGGAAATAATTTTGTCTCATTCTTCAGATTGAATGCCTCCCTCTCTCACTCCAAAGCTCCTAACCCACAAATCACCTAAGTGAATTCCACAGAGATCTTCTGACTGGGTGTTATCCCCCTAGATGGTAAGGTCCTTGAGGGCAGGGATCATGCCTACTAATTTTTTGTATGGTACTCACCCAAGTGCTTCGTACACTGCTCTGCACACAATGAGTACTCATGACTGACTGACTGGAAATAAACGCTCCCTCAAAGCACACAACCACAGTCCACGTTCATGGTTATCTGTGGGGCAGATGGCTGCCCTAACTTCTGTAACTGCCTCCCCCTCTAGACTGTAAGCTATGTAGGCAGGAAATGTGTCTACCCCTTCTGTTGTATTGTGCTCTCCCAAGCACTTAGTACAGTGCTCTGCCCATAGTCAGCACTCAATAAATACCATTGATTGATCGATTGATTGACACTCCCCAATCACCCGGTTGTTGGTCCCATGGAAAGAGCCCAGCTCTGGGAATCAGGAGATCTATGTTCTAGTCATGGTTCCACAGGTAGGGACATAATGGGGTTCCTGCTGGCTATGCCGCTAAATGGAGAATTTTTCTGACAAAAGAACCACCGAGGGCATCCTGAGTGGTAGTCCGGCCCAGCAGGAGTCCTGAATCACAGCTGGCTAACTTGGGTCGCCAAGACTGCAGTGGCTACCAAGGTAACCACCCTCCATGGTGTGACACTATGGCCCAGCAGTAGCACGCAATTCTTTTAGAACCCAGCTGTGAATGGGGGAAAAAAATGCCATACTCACAGATGCACAAGACCACAAGGAAAAGAATGTACGTGACCAATTCTCGTAAAACGCTTTTCAGGTATTTCTCCCGGCTTGTGTTGCCTTCCTCCATCAATCGGGTACCCCACAAACCTGCAAGAAGATATACATGAGCAGAGCGACCACAGGTGGAATATGAATGTCAAAGGGAAGATGCAATTTGAAAGGAAAATGGGCATTGAGGCTGTTTTTAACCACATAAATCAAGATAAAACTGCTCACTCATTTACCCTATAGGATCTTAAAATCCCCTTTTTAAATATCAGCAGACTAAGATACTTGCCTTCACCAAGATAATAAAGTAAAGCCTATAATCTTAATGACTGCACACTCCACATACACTAATACCTTGTAATCCCCCTAGTACTTAGAACAGTGCTTAGCACATAGTAAGTGCTTAACAAATACCATCATTATTAAGACACTAACCACCTCAGGAATGGGAATTCAGTGGCATTAACAGTACTTACTGTACACCCATTGGATGTAATGCACTGTATTAAACGCTTGGGAAGTATAAAATAAAGTGGCGCTCTAACAGGAAGACTTGAATTCTGAAAGCTAGGGCTGTCCTCTGGATATCTGTCATCCATCCAGAACATTTATATTCAATTATATTCAATAATGGAGCATAATAATGTATTCTAAATGCCTACATTATACTGCTTAATGTCCTGATTAAGCTGAGGAATAAGATAGTGTTGATACAGAAACTTCATATTTTGTTATAAAGAAATTGTCAATTACATCTTAATGATATGTTTTGTACTCTCAATATCAAATCTGAAAGTTGCAGCTGTTCTTAAAAATTCTCTGCATCTATACAAACGTGTTAAAGGCCTAGTCCAAATCATGTTCATTTTTCCAGGCCCTGGACTGTCCACAGGACAGTGGACAGTATTGAGAGGTTATTCTCCCTCCTACTTAGACTATGTGCTCCTAGTGGGAGAGAGAGTGGGTCTGACCTGATTATCTTTCATCTACCCCAGCATCTGGTACAGTGTTTGGCACAAAGTAAGCCCTTAACAAATAACACAATTATGGCTACTCCATTTAAGCTAATGTCTACAGGGCATTTGGCATTATGCTGGCTGCTACTCTCTACCCTGGCTGGCCACCTATCACCAGGTCTAAAATACTGGGAAACTAAGCACGCCATGTTTAATCCAAAAGGCAGTCCTCTATTTCATTGCTTTGCTAAAAGTGAACCAATTTAGCTTCTAAACTGAATAGAAATGTTCATACGTTTTAAACATTTGGTGGATTTAATAGTCAACTTTTAATATTTTCCTATTTTTCATCCTACATTAAAAAATGGCTGAAGAGGTTAGCCGACAAAGACACCAGCGTTGGTGCTATCTGCTAGAGAAAGTCATTGCAATCGTTCAATAATTGCAACAGCCAGTCCAAACCCATTTTAATGAACTGCCCTGATTACTTGAGAGAACTGGAGAGTTTCTAAATGGCCCGCACTCCTTCCAATATGGACAGGAGAACACCACTAATGAAAACCAGTCTGGAATCTGGATGTAATTTCGTATTTCCCTCAACAAACATTAACATGTCCAATAATCTGAATACCTCCCCCACCCCAACACACACACTCACACCTTCAAAGTGTAGCAACTTAAGTCACATGGGAAAACTTAATGGAAACCCATTACTCTTGGGTTGGAATGACTTTGCTACAAATGTTTATCTATTTTTAAGAAATGTTTTCATTTGAATACAGCCAAAATGAATTGACCCACTAAATGAAAGTACTTCAAATGTTCAATTTCTTCAAAAAAAAAAACAAAACCTAAACCCTCAAAGGCACAGATATTACTGTGCTACACATTTCAAGTTTTGCCACATCTGAACGCAAAAGCAGAGTACATTATGAGTTTCACTTTGGCCGAGGTCTGGTAGTGGTCTGTACATTACTCATGCAGAAGAAATGCAACTCACAAAATTTTAGCAAGCTGAAATTGTCATGTAGAAGAATTATTATAAGTTCAAATGACATGGAAAACTACCACTTTGAATAACAACTCAGAAGCAGCCAAAGATTAGGATTAACATTAAAATATCTCACCACTAAACCATTAACTTGAAAATATTTCTTTTGAAGATGAGAACTGCCAAACAGACATACTTCAGATGCTACTTTTCCCTAGATGGGTGTACTAATCAGAAAGTTAACTGGTTGCACTCCTGTAGATGATATGCCGTCTACAACATTTTGGACAAAATACCAAGATTTTTCTTAATGGCAAGTGGAAAATGGCAGAAACTGCCATCCAGTATGGGAAGAATAAGATGGTGAGTAAAGCCAAAATGGTTACTTTATGGTCCTTTGAGCCATACCAAAACAAAAAACAAACAAAAAAAAACCAAACAACAAAAAAACCCAACTCACCTATACTAATTCAAAATAAGACAGAAAATTTTTACTTGCTCATGGGTAATAGCTCACTGTATTTTTTAGAGTAAAAATTAATCTCTTGAACTGTTATTATATTTAGGTTTGCGGAGGACACGGGAAAGAGGTGGTCATAAAGGAAGACTCCCAATTCTGGATCCTCTCACATCCTCTCAGTGTCACCACGTGAATAAGAATGATCAAATTTAATAGCAGCTTCTGTCCCACTTCAGAAACAGGGGTCAGAAACAATGTCTTAAAATCACTATTCTTACATTAGTTAATTAAATTGAGTTCATTACCCCTGAAACTGTGTGAGACAAAAGTTTGTCTTCTGAAACCCACTGATCCTTCCAGACTTATAAAGGAATATAATATAGAGCAGAGAACGGGTATAATTTAGCTATGGAAAACTTCCAGCTCATACTATATAACTGAAGGTACAATTACCCAGAATTCAGGGAAGAGGGGTGACCCAATCAGCAGCTGAGACAGTATTTATAACCAGAGCTCAAGCCCTTTTTTCTGTGATTTTTTGCTGAAGTGTTACCCCTGTAGTTTCACTGGCCACTTGGTACACTGTTAGGAAACTTGTCTTTGCATTTTTGTATTCATGAAAGTTCACATACTTGTATATAGAAGTTTAGGGATTTACTGAATCTTGTATAATTTGAGAAGTATGGGCATTTGGATCTAGACTTTCTCCTTTTTCTAACTAGAACAATTAAGATGGTGTCTAAAATGACTTAATAACAAAGGAGATGTTCATTAACTTTTCCCTGTTTCGTTGACCAATAACTCTGGTCGACCAGCTTTAGCAGAATGCTACCTGGATTAATAAATTCATCCTGGTGTGGGACTTGGAACTGGCACATTTTAAAGAGTTCATACCAGAGCACAGAGTTCATTCTTCTTGCCCCAAAGTGGAGGTCCCAGTATTGTGGAAATCTTATGTCTTAGTTTAGCAGAGACAGCCCTAGAGTTCAGGATTATCCCAGACTCCAGTTGCTGAAAACATGAGAAAACATCAGCAACTATCTCTGAAAAGGAAATGGCTCTAAAGCTCCAAAACTATCCTTAATCACAAGCTCCAATGGGGCTTGGCTCTGGCCTGCTGCCACATATGGTGGTTATAAAGGGCACAGACAGAGACCAGCTGTGGGAAGTAGGAGACAGGCAAAACACAAATCACTTAAGTGTGCTCCTTGTTGTCACTGATCAAGGTTCCCTGGTAGGATGAAATTGAGTGTGGTTGTACAGACTGGCACTGGCCCAATTCTTTTCAGTTATCCCAACTCTCTTGGGGAGAGTTATCTAAACTAGTCTCAGTTCAGATACTCAATTGTCCCAACCATCGATTGGTGGTTTGATATGTGGGGAGAGTCTGTAAATTGTAAGGTCGTTGCGGGCAAGGAATGTGTCTGTTTATTGTTGTACTGTACTCTCCCAAGCACTTAGTACAGTGCTCTGCACACAGTAAGCACTCAATAAATACGATCGATTGAATGAATGAATGTGCACTCTGGCAATCTCTGGTCCCCATTACCGTGGGTTTGACAGGGCTATGCCTGTATATTTCCTTTCAGGTGAGTGTCAGGAACTGGGGTGCTGGATCTCATTTGCTTGAATGGCCTAGGTCCCTCCTGGAGCATGCTGACTGAACCCTGGAATGCTGCACCAGGTTGGAAGAATGAATATTGGAGTGGGAAGACAGTGATGGGGATTCAGTCAATTGCATTTATTGAGCACTTACTGTGTGCAGTAAGCACTGTACTAAGCACTAGGGAGAGTGCACTCTAACATACACAGTCCCTGCTTGCAAGGAGACTAAAATCTAGAGGGGGAGACAAGCATTAATATAAATGAAAAAAATTACAGATAGGTACTTAAGTGCTGTGGGGCTGAATAAAGGGAAAGACCAGGGCAATGCACAAGTGAGTTGAATAAAAGGAAAAGCGGGCTTAGTCAGGGAAGGCCTCTTGGAGATGTGCCATCAATAAGGCTTTGAAGTGGGGGGGGAAGTAATTCTTTGTCAGATATGACCAAGGAGGGCATTCCAGGCCAGAGGCAGGATGTGGTCGAGGGGTTGGTGGTGAGATAGATGAGATTGAGGTGCAGTGAGAAGTTAGCATTAGAGGAGGAAAGTGTGTGGGTTAGTTTGTAGGAGGAGAGTATCGATCTGAGGAAGGAGGGGGCAAGGTGATTGAATGCTTTAAAGCCAATGGTGAGGAGCTTTTATTTGATATGGAGGTGGATGACCAACCACTGGAGGTTCTTGAGGAGTGGGGAAAATATGGACTGAATGTTTTTGTAGAAAAATGACCTGGTTAGTGTGGTAAGCCCACAATAAGCTTCAAGGCTCTCCATCACCTTGCCCCTTCCTACCTCTCCTCCCTTCTCTCTTTCTACTGCCCACCCCGCATACTCCGCTCCTCTGCCGCCCACCTCCTCACCGTCCCTCGGTCTCGCCTATCCCGCCGTCGACCCTTGGGCCACGTCCTCCCGCGGTCCTGGAATGCCCTCCCTCCTCACCTCCGCCAAACTCATTCTCTTCCCCTCTTCAAATCCCTATTTAAAGCTCACCTCCTCCAAGAGGCCTTCCCAGACTGAGCTGCCCTTTTTCCCTCTGCTCCCTCTACCCCCCCTTCACCTCTCCGCAGCTAAACCCTCTTCTCCCCCCTTTCCCTCTGCTCCTCCCCCTCTCCCATCCCATCCCCTCAGCACTGTACCCGTCCGCTCAACTGTACATATCTTCATCACCCTATTTATTTTGTTTAACGAGATGTACATCACCCTGATTCTATTTATTTGCTATTGTTTTAATGAGATGTTCTTCCCCTTGACTCTATTTATTGCCATTGTTCTTGTCTGTCTGTCTCCCCCGATTAGACTGTAAGCCCATCAAAGGGCAGGGACTGCCTCTATCTGTTGCCGATTTGTACATTCCAAGCGCTTAGTACAGTACTCTGCACATAGTAAGCACTCAATAAATACTGTTGAATGAATGAATGAACAAGCTGCCTTATTAGTGAATGTTTGTGATCCCGCGAACAACGAGGAAAAGACTCACGAAGGCACTGATGGGCTTAATCTGAGGTAGGTGATGGCTGGCCTGTGGGGGTGGAGCAAGGGGGCGTGGCCTTCTCTCACTACTCTACCTGGTAACAGGCCTGGACCAATCAATGACTGCCATGTAGCACTCCAGTGTGGCATCTAAGGCAGGTTATAGGTGGTCCTTTTGAACTGCGTGGAAGCACACAGAGAAGCAGCAGAAACATGCAGAGAGAAGCAAGCAGGAACAGCATTTGGAAGTAGAAAGAAGAAGCATTGGTACATTGAGTTCTCTTGGCCAGCAGACTAGTATTGGGCTCTTGGTGGAATAAGTGTATGTATCACTTCCTTGCACATTGGTAAAACTAAGTAAAAAAAAAAAAAAAACTTTCCACAGTAACCTTGGTGGTCGGTGGTGTGGTTTGACTGTACTAAATGTCACTGATGCTCCCCCAGTCCAGGAAGATCCTGACTGGTAAGAGGAGGGCTTGTGACAGACAGCAAAGTATGGATTGGAGGGGGGAGAGACAGGAGGCTGGGAGGTCAGCAAGGAGGTTGGTAGAGTAATCAAGTAGTTGCGGGGATAAGCGCTTGGCTTAATGTGGTAGCAGTTTGGCTGGAGAGTAAAGGATGTATTTTAGTGATGTTGTAAAGGTAAAACTGACAGAATTTAGTGATGAATTGATTGAATGCAAAAGAGGAGACAAGGGTAATACCAAGATTATGGGTTTATGTACCCTTTACAGTGATGGGAAAGTCATGGGGAGGACAAGGTTTGGGTGGGATGATAAGGACTTATGTTTTAGGCTGAGTTGGAGATGATGGGAGGACATCCAAGTAGAGATGTCTTGAAGGCAGGAGGAAATGTGAGACTGCAGAGAGGGAGAGTGATCAGGGCTGGAGATGGAGATTTGGGTATCATCAGGTACCTGGTTTTGCCACAACCATTATCTTCACTGTGCCTTGGCAAAAACTCTTGTTAGGGAATGTTCTTCCAACAGCAAGAGCCTGTTTGGATTCAGTTTAGTGTCAGGAACTGTGGTGAGCCAGTGCATGCGGCAGACTTGGGTGAGTTTTTTGTTAGAATGCAACTCCCATATAATAGGATCATTAAGTGAACTCCCTGGTACCTGCACTGTACTTCTGAGCAGAATATACCTGAAAGAACAATCTTGGTACTTTTCTTCTTCACTAGGGCTCAAGTCCTTTTTTTTTTAATGGTATTTGTAAAAGGCTTACTATGTGCCAGGCACAGTCCTAAACCCTGGAGTAGATACAAACTAATCAGGTTTGGACACGCCCCAAATCCCATATGGGCTCACGGTCTTAATCCCCATTTTACAGATGAGGAAAGTGAGGTGACTTGCCTGAAGTCACACAGCCAACAAGTGGTGGAGCTGTGAAAGATCCCAAATCCTCTGACTCCCAGGCCGTGCTCTTTCCACTAGACCATGCTGCCTTCCCTTCGTATTGCTCTATCATCTTGTAGCTGTCAGAAAAGTGAACACAAAACCTATGTGCCAGAGAGATTCTGTGATAATTAAGATGAGTGGTTTCGATGTGCCTCCATCAACACCCGACCTGGTAATTTCATAATAATGATATTAAGTACTTACTATGTGCCAAGCACTGTTTTAAGCACTGGGGTAGATACAAGGAAATCAGGTTGTCCCAGGTGGGACTCGCAGTCTTAATCCCCATTTTACAGATAAGGTAAGTGAGGCACAGAGAGGTGAAGTGCTGCCCAAGGTCACACAGCAGACAAGTGGCAGAGTTGAAATTAGAACCCATGTCCACATAGCTGTCGTTACATATGACTGTCCTGAGTCTGTTCTGACTCTCTCCTGTTGTATTGTAAACTCCCCCAGGGTTCCATACTCAATTTATGCTCAGCAACCCTGTTCACTGATTGACTGATTTTGATCTCGGGAGATTGCCACACTACAGTTTTTCTTGCCTGGATATTTCAGCCAGGCCTTACCGTTACCATTCTTGGTCTATAGAGCTTTCTTCCAGAAAGAGAAAAGCAGGCCAAGAACCAGGAGCATTAATGACTAGACACTGGGAAAGCTGGAATTCATCTGATTTAAGAGCTCAGGGGCACACTTAGTTTTAAAAGTATACAATTATTTAGCTCATTAGTAGTCTCTGTTAACTGCAGTTATTCTCTGACCCAAGGTGTAACAGAACATATTGCACTCACAGGAAAATAAGGTACATAAAGCTGTATGTTCTATGCAGCCCTTAAGTGACACGGCTGCACCAGGCACTAAGCAGAATGGCCAAACCATTGAGAAGCAGCGTGGCTCAGTGGAAAGTGCACGGGCTTTGGAGTCAGGACTCATGAGTTCGAATCCCAGCTCTGCCACTTGTCAGCTGTGTGACTGTGGGCAAGTCACTTAACTTCTCTGGGCCTCAGTTCCCTCATCTGTAAAATGGGGATTAAGACTGTGAGCCCCACGTGGGACAACCTGATTCCCCTGTGTCTACCCCAGCGCTTAGAACAGTGCTCGGCACATAGTAAGCGCTTAACAAATACCAATATTATTATTATTAGTTCACCCTCCAAGTGCCCAGGAAGGCTCGATAATTTTATTTTTGTTAATGGTATTTAAGTAATTACTATATGCCAGGCACTGTTCTAAGCACTGGGGTAGATACGAGGTAATCGAGTTGGACACCATCCATGTCCCACATGGGGCTCACAGTCTTAATCCACATTTTACAAATGAGGCAACTAAGGCCCAGAGAAGTGAAGTGACTTGTCCAAGGTCACACAGCAGACAAATGACAGATGCGGGAGGAGAACCCAGATTCTTCTGACTCTCAGGCCTGGGCTCTATCTACTAGGCCACCCTGCTTCCGAAATATGTTACTAGAAGCACTTTTGAGGTCTTTCTAGGCATTTGAATCTTTGACTCAATGGTCTGCTCCAGAAGGGCAGCAGATAGTTCTACCAGCTCCTCTCCAACCAACCCCTCAGCCATGAATCCTACAAGTAAGAGGAAGTACAAAAATGAAACTCTGAATTCAAGTTGATGAAATCTAGTCCAGGTGAAAAATATATATTTTGCCCCTCCTTATCCCTCATTACCTGTCTAGTCAAAGATGATTCTATTTCCCAAATGTATCTAGAAAGACCGTCTACTAATAACATTGCTCACAGAAAACCACACCTTGTTATTTGACCTCAGAGAACATGGCCCTCCTTGAAAACATTATCTGAAAATGTATGAACGAGTTTACAAAGGATTTAACATGTTAAAAGCTTAAAGTATGAAAATAGATGCTTGCAGCTGAAGGACTCCAAAGAAGTGGTTTTCCAGAGTGTATAAACTCACCTAATATAAACTATAATTTTTAAAGCTGTAAAATGTCATTTTAGAAAGATGTAAGTCTGAAAAGTTCATTAATTCTGTATTAGTGCTGTATCCACAGTGATTTTAGCCAAGAATCCAGACCATTTGAGGTTCATGGAAAAATTTGCTTCAATTTTCCAAGCTGTAGTCACCAAACTTCCATTCCTAAGCCTTACCACTTCATTTGCAAACTCTTCCCCATACTTCCCAGAGGGTGGGTGGCTAGCGGTAGGGTACATTCTCACATAATCTTTCCTTCTGTTTACCTCATCATCATCATCATCAATGGTATTTGATCAATCAATGATCTTTATTGAAAGCTTTATGTGTGCAGAGCATTGTACTAAGCACTTGAGAAGGTACTACATAACAGAGTTGGTAGACACATTCCCTGCCCCAAATGAGTTTATAATCTACATCGGGAGACTGACATTAATGGAAATACTTTTATTTTAGTTTAACTTCATTTGTGTTTACCTGCTGGAATTTGGTAGGTGAGGTCCACTCAGGGGCTATTGGTTAACTCTGTACGATGCTTTTTATATTCCCTTTCAATTTTCCCCTCCCACTTCAATGGGTGTTTTTCTTTGAAATGATTACAACAAAACAAAAAAACTGAACTAGCCAATGTAACTCTTTAAAAAAAAAAAAAAATCCTAAATCCTCCTCCTACAATCTGCATTGTAGCAACTTTTCCAGCCACCCTAAGGATTGGATGGATGTTGTAATGCCATACTTCCCACTAGACATCACTGTTAATGAAGAACCATGTGCCCGGCATATTTGTTGACTATGTGACACAGCAGAAGTGACTAAGGAGTTTTGGCTCTAGTGAGATTACTCTAGAAATTGTGTTCAGTTATTACAGAACTCAGGCTGAAAACAAACGGCTGAGGATCTGAGGACAAGTCCTCTCCTAACAAGCTGTTGAAGATTCCGAATGCTCCTGATGCTTGACAGTATTGCTTTTCGTACAACTGAGAAAGATTTAGGTGCCGCTGGCAATCTGTGATCCCTCTTATGAAAGCCCAACGATTCCGGGCTATCCTGGCAAGGGGCAATTGTGGGTGGTTTTAAGAAATTATAGCTTAAAAAACATCATTGAGCGCTTACTTTTGTAGGGTACATTGTACTAGTTATATCAATGCCTGTCTTCCCCCTCTACACTGTAAGCGGTTATGGGCAGGAAACGATTTTGCCAACTAAACCTCTCTTGTGCTGTCCTCTCCCAGGCACTTAGTACAGCGCTCTGCACACAGTAAGCGCTCAATAAATTCCACTGATCGGTTGATTAATTGGGAGAGTACAAGTCTAAAATCGTGTGCAAGGCTTAGTCCTGGGGAAGGGGCACTGAGCACTGGAGGTAGGTGGCTCAGGTCCCTCAGAGCTGCAGCTCTTTTGCTATGTGACTTTGGGCAAATCACTTCGCTTCACTGGGCCTGTTACCTCATCTGTAAAAAATGGTCATTAAGACCGTGTGCCCCAGGTGGGACAGGGACTGTGTCAACCTGATTAACTTGTACCTACCCTAGTGCTTAGAACAGTTTTTGGCACATAGTGTTTAACCAGCGTCCCAGAGTTGCAGCTCTTCTGCTGTGTGACCTTGGGCAAATCACTTCACTTCTCTGGGCCTCAGTTCTTTCATCTGCGTAATGAGGACTGAGACTTTGAGCCTCATGTGGGAGGGGGACTAAGCCCCACTTTTCCTCATCTTTCCCGCCCTTCTGTCACCCTGACTTGCTCCCTCGGTTCTTTCCCACCCTACAGCACTTATGCATAGATCTGTCATTTTACTTATTTCTATTGATTTCTATTTACTTGTACTGATGTCTGTCTCTACTGCTGTACTGAATTCATTCATTGAATCATATTTCTTGAGCGCTTGGGAAAATACAAGTATTGTACTTTCCCAAGCGCTTAGTACAGTGCTCTGGGCACAATAAGGGCTTAAATCAATTCTATTCTACTTATATTGATGCCTGTTTACTTGTTTTGATGTCTGTCTCCCCACTCCTAGACCGTGAGCTCATTTTGGGCAGGGATTGTCTCTTGCTGAATTGTACTTTCTAAACACTTAATACAGTGCTCAATCAAGTCTATTCTACTTATATTGATGCCTGTTTACATGTTTTGATGTCTTCACCCCCCAGACTACAAGGCTTTGTGGGTAGGGATTGTCACTCTTTATTGCTGTATTGTATTCATTCATTCAGTAGTATTTATTGAGCTCTTACTGTGTGCAGAGCAGTGTACTAAGTTCTTAGAAAGCACAGTACAGCATTTACTGAGCGCTTAGCACTGTACTAGGTGCTTGGAAAGTACAATACAGCAATAAAGTACTTGTAATTGCCCTGTGCATAGTGACAATAATAATAATAATAATGGTATTTAAGTGCTATGTGCTAAAAACTGGGGTATTCATTCATTCAATAGTATTTATAGATACAAGGTAATGAGGTTGTCCCACGTGGGGCTCACAGTCTGAATCCCCATTTCCCAGATGAGGTCACTGAGTCCCAGAGAAGTGAAGCGGCTTGCCCGAGGTCACCCAGCTGATGGGTGGCAGAGGAGGGATTAGAACCCAGGTCCTGACTCCTGAGCCCAGGCTCTCTTCCCCTCGGCCACGCTGCTTCTAAGCGCTCCCTAATTACAACTGAATGGACGAAGGAGCGAGCGAGTGACCAGTCCCCACCCGCGGCACTTAGTCCAGAAGATTCACTCATTCAATCGTATTTATTGAGCACTTACTGCGTGCAGAGCACTATACTGAGCGCTTGGAAAGTACAATTCAGCAACAGATAGAGAAAAGCCCTGCCCAACAATGGGCTCACAGTCTAGAAGGGGGAAGACAGCAAAACAAAACCAAAGTAGACAGGTATCACTTCCATCAAAACAGATAAATAGAACCATAGATAAATGCACATCATTATTACAATAAAAGGAGTAATAATATATACTAATATACAGAAGTGCTGTGGGGAGGGGAGGGGGTAGAGTAGAGGGAGGGTATAGGGACAATTGGGAACGGAGGAAATGATGATGATGGTATTTGTTAATAATAATGTTGGTATTTGTTAAGCACTTACTATGTTCTAAGCGCTGGGGTAGATGCAAGCTAATGAGGTTGTCCCATGTGGGGCTGACAGTTTTCATCCCCATTTTCCAGATGAGGTCACTGAGGCCCAGAGAAGTTCAGTGACTGGCCCAACTCACACCGCTGACAAGCGGCGGAGCCGGGATCAGAATCCACGACACGTCTCCCCAGCCCGTGCTGCTGCTGAGGGTAGTATCAGTTCATTCAACCGTATTTATTGAGCGCTTACTATGTGCAGAGCACTGTACTAAGCCCTTGGAATGTACCATTCGGCGACAGAGACCATCCATTCATTCAACCGTATTTATTGAGCGCTTACTATGTGCAGAGCACTGTACTAACCCCTTGGAATGTACCATTCGGCGACAGAGACCACCCCGCCCCAATGATCTGTTAAGCCCCTCCTTCGTGCCAAACACTGTTCCAACCGCTGGGGAGGTTGATCCAAGCACCGTGGCTCCCTGGAAAGAGGCCAGGCTTGGGAGTCCGAGGTCAGGGGTTCTAATCCCGGCTCCACCACTTGTCAGCTGTGTGACTTTGGGCAAGTCACTTCACTTCTCAGTGACCTCAAATGGGGTTGAGGACTGGGAGCCCCACGTGGGACCCCCTGTTGGCCTCGTTTCTACTCTCGGTGCCTCAGTTCCCTCATCTGTAAGATGGGGATGAAGACTGTGAGCCTCACGTGGGACAACCTGATTAGCCTATATCCACCCCTGTGCTTAGAACAGTGCTCGGCACATAGTAAGTGCTTACCCAATACCACCATTATTATTATTATTCCAGGGTTTAGAGCAGTGCTCAGCACATAGTAAGCGCTTAACCAATTCCACCATTATTACTATTACTCCAGCGCTTGGAAGATTGCTTGGCACAGAGTGGGCACTTAACCAATACCGTCAGTATTATTATTTATGGAGAAGCAGCGTGGCTTAGTGGAAAGAGCCCGGGGTTGGGAGTCAGAGGTCATGAGTTTGAATTCCAGCTCTGCCACTTGTCAGCTGTGTGACTGTGGGCAAGTCATTTCACTTCTCTGTGCCTCAGTGACCTCATCTGTAAAATGGGGATTAACTGTGAGCCTCACGTGGGACAACCTGATGACCCAGTATCTCCCCCAGCGCTTAGAACAGTGCTCTGCACATAGTAAGCGCTTAACAAATACCAACATCATTATTACTCCAGCGCTTAAAACAGTGTTTGGCACAGAGTGGGCGCTTAACCAATACCATCATTATTATTATTACTCCAGCGCTTGGCACATAGTAAGTGCTTAACCAATACCGTCATCATCATTACTCCAGCGCTTTAAAGAGTGCTCGGCACAGAGTGGGCGCTTAACCAATGCCATCATCATTATGATTACTCCAGCGCTTGGCACAGTGCTCGGCCCAGAGTGGGCGCTTAACCAATACCATCATCATCATCATCATCACTCCAGCGCTTGGCACATAGTGGGCGCTTAACCATCATTAGACTGTAAGCCCGTCAAAGGGCAGGGACTGTCTCTGTTGCCGACCTGTTCATTCCAAGCGCTTAGTACAGTGCTCTGCACATAGTAAGCGATCAGTAAATACTATTGGATGAATTATGACTGTTAGGATGGCAGGAGGGGGAAGGTGGGGCGGGGGAGGGCATACCTCTGAGCGTGTTGAGGAGGGTGTGGCGAGGGGGTGCGGGGTCGGGGGGGGTGGGGGCCGTCCTGCGGGGGTGGGGGGCGGCCCGGAGCCCCCCGGGCCGCCACTCCACGTCCATCTCCACCACCATGCCGCCCTCCTCGCTTTCCTCGTCGTCGTCGTCGTCGTCGCCTTGGCCCGGGGGTGGGCGCCGCTCCTCGTCCCCGTCCTCCGGCTCGAAGCCAGGGTTGTCTCGGCTCCAGGCCTGCCGCCAGCACGACGCCGGGGGCGGCGCGGGGGTCCCGGGGGTCCCGGGGGTCCCGGGCGTCCGGCCCAGGGGGGCCATCTCTATGTCGGGCCCGCGGGGCGGCCCCCCGCCGCCGCCCCCCGGCCCCGGGGACCCCGGGAGCCCCTCCATCCGCCGCCCTGGGCTGGTCCTGCTGCGGCTGGTCCTGCGGCGGCGGCGGCCGGTCCTGCTGGGCCTGGGCCGGGGCGGCGGGGCCCGGGTTCAGCGGGAGCCCCCCTGCAACCGGCCGCGCCCCTGCCGGGAAATGCCTGCAGCCCGGCCACACGCCGGAGCCATCTTCCTTTCTTCTCCTCCTCCTTCTCCGGCGGCTCCCCGCCCCCCTCCCCCCCCAATTCCCCGCCTGCCCCCCGCCCCACGCACCGCCCTCCGCCGGGCCCCATCGCACACCCCGCGCCGGAGGGGCAGAGGAGGGAGGGAGGGAGCGGGGGGGAAAGGGACGGGGCCGAAGGGGAGGGGGAGAGGACGGTGCAGGGGTAAAAGGAGGGGGGCGAATGGGGCAGGGGAGGGGGGGAGGAGGGTGCAGGGGGACAGGGAGGGGGACATGGGAGGGGGAGAGCAGGGCACGGGGTAAAGGGAGGGTCGCAAAGGGGAGGGGGAGAGGAGGGCGCAGGGGTAAAGGGAGGGGGGCAAAGGGGAAGGGGAGAGGAGGGTGCAGGGGTAAAGGGAGGAGGACATGGGAGGGGGAGAGGAGGGCACGGGGTAAAAGGGAGGGGGGGCAAAGGGGAGGGGGGGAGGAGGGCAAAGGGGTAAAGGGAGGCAGGGGCAGGGGAGAGGAGGGCACAGGGGTAAAGGGAGGGGGGCAAAGGGGAAGGGGAGAGGAGGGCACAGAGGTAAAGGGATAAAGGGAGGGGGAGAGGAGGGTGCAGGGGTAATGGGAGGGCGAAGAGGAGGGCACAGGGGTAATGGGACGGGGAGAGGAGGGTGCAGGGGTAAAGGGAGGGGGAGAGGAGGCCGCAGGGGAGGGGGTGCGGGGGAAGGGGAGAAGAGGGTACAGGCGTAAAGGAAGGAGGACACGGGAGGGGGAAAGGAGGACGAAGGGGAGAGGAGGGCAAAGGGGTAAAGGAAGGGGGACACGGGAGGGATAAGGGAGGGGGAGAGGAGGGCGCAATGGGTGAGAAGGGTGCAGGGGTGAAAGGAGGGCGAGAGGAGGGTGCAGTGGGGAAGAAGGATGCAGGGGTAAAGGGAGGGAGGGAGGGAGTGAGGAGGGCACGGGGGTGGGGGAGAAGGGTGCAGGGGTAAAGGAAAGGGGACACGGGAGGGGGAGAAGAGGGCACAGAAGAGCGGGGCACAGGGGAGGGGGAGAGGAGGACACGGGAGAGGGCAAAGGGGTAAAGGAAGGGGGGCACAGGGGAGAGGAGAGCACAGGAGAGGGGGACGCAGGGAAAGGGGCACTAGAGTGGAGCACAGGGGAGGGGGAGAGGAGGGCACAGCGGAAAGGAAGGGGGGACAGACAGTGAGCCCATCATTGGGCAGGGATTGCCTCTATCTGTTTGCCGAATTGTACATTCCAAGCGCTTAGTACAGTGCCCTGCACATAGTAAGCGCACATACTATTGAATGAATGAATGTAGTTGTCATTCATGGACATGGGTTCGAATCCAGGCTCTTCCCCTTGTCAGCTGTGTGACTGTGGGCAAGTCACTTAACTTCTCCGTGCCCCAGTTCCCTCATCTGTAAAATGGGCATGAAGACTGTAAACCTCATGTGGGACAACCTGATTACCCTGAATCTACCCCAGCGCTTAGAACAGTGCTGTGCACATAGTAAGTGCTTAACAAATACCAACATTATTATTATTATTATTGTCAAGGTGGGATATGATAAATGTTTGGATCAGTGTGGTGGCAGTTTGGATTGAGAGGAAAGGTAGGAGTTGAGAAATATTTGCCACCCACCTCCTTACCGTCCCCTGTTCTCGCCTATCCCACCGTCAACCCCTGGGCCACGTCCTCCCTCCTCACCTCCGCCAAACTAATTCTCTTCCTCTCTTCAAAACCCTACTTAAAGCTCACCTCCTCCAAGAGGCCTTCCCAGACTGAGCTCCCCCTTTTCCCTCTGCTCCCTCTCTACCCCCCTCACCTCTCCTCAGCTAAGCCCTCTTTTCCCCCCTTTCCCTCTGCCCTCACCCTCTCCCTTCCCCTCCCCTCAGCACTGTCCACTCAACTGTATATATTTTCATTATCCTATTTATTTTGTTAATGAGATGTACATCACCTTGATTCTATTTATTTGCTGCTGTTTTAATGCGATGTTCATCCTCTTGATTCTATTTATTGCTATTGTTCTTGTCTGTCTCCCCCAGTTAGACTGTAAGCTCGTCAAAGGGCAAGGACTGTCTCTGTTACCTATTTGTACATTCCAAGTGCTTAGTGCAGTGCTCTGCACATAGTAAGCACTCAATAAATACTATTGAATGAGAGGTAGAACTGATAGGATTTGGTAAAAGAGTGAATATGTGAGTTGAATGAGAGAATTGGTGTCTAAGCCGAGGTTAAAGACTTGTGAGAACGGGAAGATGATAATGTTAGCTACAATGATGGGAAAATCTTGGGCGGCTAGGCTTTGGGTGGGAAGATGAGTTCAGGTCTAAAGAATACAGACTGTCTTCTACATACTCATGACCTGCCTCCACCCCTCCCCCCCCCATTTGCTAGTACTGCTTTTACCCTTTTCACACATGTCCTATTTAACTACTATTCTCCCTTACCCAATGGCAACTGAAGCAAGTGGCCCAATGAGTCATTTCATGGGACCCCCACCCCATGCAAGTTAGTGGGGAGGGTGGGGAGAGGAACTGTGGTGAGGTGAGCAGTGTGAGATTGCAGACAGCAAGGGATGAGCCCCAAAGAGAGTTACTGATCTTGTCAACACCCTACTGAATCAATGGTATTTTTACTGAGCACTTACTGTGTGCACAACACTGTATTAAGCACTCGCCTGCCACTTTTATTGCTGTTGTTCAGCTGAGCAACTGGCAAGGCCAATCCAAGAAGATTGTATCCCAGAGCTGAGAGGGGCTTGAGTTCACAGCAACATGCGTTTGTTATTACTGAATGATCCTTTAATGAATGGGATAAAAGGGCAGCAAATTGATTCAACAGAGGAGACCGGGTACCTCCTGGAACAAGTACAAAAACTATACAGTTTTGTGGGCACTAAACAGATTGCATTTATGACAAATGCCAAACCCCTTAAACGTGTTATGGTGGTTTGTCTTGACCCTAAAATGTTATTCAACCCACTCAAGCAACATAATGGTTTATCTTGAGAAGCAGTGTGGCTCAGTGGAAGGAACCCGGGCATGGGAGTCAGAGGTCATGGGTTCTAATCCCGGCTCCACCACTTGTCAGCTGTGTGACCTTGGGCAGCTCACTTAACTTCTCTGTGCCTCACTTCATCTGTAAAATGGGGATGAAGACTGTGAGCCTACTTGGGACAACCTGATTACCTTTTATCTACCCCAGTGCTTAGAGCAGTGTTTAACACATAGTAAGCACTTAACAAATACCAACATTATTATCTTCTAGGATTCCAATATCTTGGTACAGCATAATTCAGTTCTTCCATGGTCCCGTTAACCTTTAACTGCTTCTGGAGGGTAGAGGCAAGGATGGCGTTCAATCAATCGGTCCATCAGTAGGATTTTTGGAGAGGCTACGGTGGGCCCCACACTTTACTAAGAACTTGGAAGACCAGAGTAAATGGAGGAGAGATGATTCCTGACCACTAGGAGTTTACAATCTAATTTGGGGAGAGAGGCACATCAAAATTTCTAGATAGGAGGAAGGAGTGCTTCAATAAAGTATGTAAATCAATATGTAGAGAAGTGAACAGGAGTATGTGAATGCAAAGTGCTGAGAAGGTGATTCGAGCGATGTGATCTGGGGAGAAGAAAAAACTGGAGGAGGTGGGATTTCAGGTGCTGGAAGATGAGGAGAGCTGAGGGCTGGCAGATCTGAATTTGCAGGCAGGTGTACATATCTTTAAATTATACATGATTATTTATATTAATGTCTGTCTTCCCCACTAGACTGTAAGCTCATTGTGGACAGGGAACATATCTGCCAACTCTGTTGTATTGTACTCTCCCAAGCACTTAGCACAGTGCTTTGTATATAGTAAGCCCCCAATAAATACCATTGATTGAGGAAGGGCAGGAGTCAGGGGTTGGAGATGGGAAAAGCCAGGAATGAGGCCTTTAGAGGAGGTGGATTTTGGAAGAATGGGTGTGTGCTGGAGTGTAGTCTGTGAAGAGGGTGAAAATGTATGGAGGAGTGAGCTGATAGAGTTTCTTAAATATAAAATCGAGTGGGATGTAAATTAATATTAGTTTGCAGTGTCTTATGTCATTATGAATTTTTCCTGGAAAAAAGGCTGATGTTGCTACTTATCTTAATAAACTGTTCTCAGGGTAAAAATACAAACCTTAATAAAGGAATCATAAAGAAGCCTGTAAATGCACTGTAGTATATACGTACAAAGTGAAATGTGAACACAAGCAAGAAAAAAGAAAAGTATGATTAAATCAAGGGAATTTATTGTGATGGCAGAAAGTCTAAATCCGAAATAGAGATATTGGACAGTGGCAGCTTGCTAGTAGATTATAGAATACATATTGACTTACATACTCTATTTAAGCAGAATATCGACAATTGTCTGCAAGAGGCAAATTGCTTTTTAGAGAGGGTCCTTTTTCTGGCCATTTCCAATTGCAATACAAATCTGAAGGGAGCTTATCTAACAGTCAGTTCCAAATCCACACAGAGATAATGTCTTTGGAGCTTATTATGAGTTGTAGGCAGGGAATGTGTATACTAACTCTGTCATGTTGTATGCTCCCATGCAATTGGTTCAGGGCTCTGCCCACAGTAAGAGGTCAATAAACACCATCGATATATTGATTTGGTTTTACATTCTTTTTAATTGGTTCAGTGTTAGCTACTATATTATCAATAATATATTCTCACCACATGCCTCTGTGCTGGCGGGAAAGAGCAGATATTATTATTATTCTCATTTTAAAGCTCTGGCACTGAAGCCCAGAGAAGTGAAACAACTCGCCCAAGATCACGCTGCAGACTGTGCCATTACTGGGACCTCTGAACCTGAATGTCCAGAATGAGTCATGCTCTTTTAATTAGACCAGGTTAGTCTCTCAGTCCTGTCCCAGAACCTGCTTCAGTGGTCAAACCATCTGCC
Source organism: Ornithorhynchus anatinus (assembly GCF_004115215.2). Lineage (NCBI taxonomy): Eukaryota > Metazoa > Chordata > Mammalia > Monotremata > Ornithorhynchidae > Ornithorhynchus > Ornithorhynchus anatinus. The sequence continues at coordinate 54,294,212 of NC_041739.1, forward strand.
TTATTGACAGAAGGCATTTGGGGCTCAACAGCCCAGCCCGATTGAGCAGTGGGGACACCTCTAGGTGATCCCCAGAGACCAGGCAGGATGATAGCAGAGGAGAGGAACAACCCAGCACCCAAAGAGACCTTCGTCATTGGGGTGGACTCGGAGACCAATTGGGAAACTAACATGAAAGCCCATCACATGCTTCCAATCCCCTCGCTGCCTAGGTTCACCTTAATGGCTGTCAGCCAGGGCTGTCTCCACCATCCAAACACAATGGGCACTTGACAGTCACCCCACCCTGAATCAATTAATCAGTTGTATTTATTGAGCGCTTACTCTTCTAGACTGTGAGCCCATTGTTGGGTAGGGATTGTCTCTCTCTCTTGCCAAATTGTACTTTCCAAGCGTTTAGTACAGTCCTTTGCAAACGGTAAGCGCTCAATAAATACAATTGAATGAATGAATGTGCAGAGCACTGTTCTAAGGCCTTGGGAGAGTACAAGAGAATTAGCAGGCACACGTTTACAGTCTAGAGGGGGAGACAGACAATAATAGGAATAAATAAACCCCACAGCACTTCTGTACATATCAGAGAAGCAGGGTGGCCTAGTGGAAACATCCCAGAGGACCTTAATTAATAATAATGTTGGTATTTGTTAAGCGCTTACTATGTGCAGAGCACTGTTCTAAGTGCTGGGGTAGACACAGGGGAATCAAGTTGTCCCACCTGGGGCTCACAGTCTTAATCCCCATTTTACAGATGAGGGAACTGAGGCACAGAGAAGTTAAGTGACTCGCCCACAGTCACACAGCTGACAAGTGGCAGATCTGGGATTCGAACTCATGACCTCTGACTCCAAAGCCCGGGCTCTTTCCACTGAGCCACGCTGCTTCTCTAATTCTAATCCCTGCTCTGCCACTTGTCTGTTGTGTGACCATGGTCAAGTCATTTCACTTCTCTGTGCCTCAGTTACCTCATCTGTAAAATGAAGATTAAGACTGTAAGCCCCAAGTGGGACATGGAGTGGGTCCAAACTGATTATCTCGTATCTCTACCAGTATTTAGAACGGTGTCTGCCACTTAATACGTGCAGCACTTATGTGCAGTATTGATGTCTGTTCCCCGCCTCCCGCCGCCAAACTGTGAGCTCATTGTGGGCAGGGAATGTCACCATTTATTGTTATATTGTATTTTCCCAAGTGCTTAGGTGAGGACTCTGCTCACAGTAAGTGTGAATGAATGAATGAAATGTGCTTAAGTAATATCATTTGTTTAAAAAAAAAAAAAAGCTGGCCCTACCACCACTGTGTTCCTTGGGATGGTCTTTGGTTTGGGTCAGGGTAACCGGAGACGGCTTCACATTGACATCAAACTCCAATCCTGAGCCTTTCCTGCACTCGCAGTGTGGCTTAGTGGATAGAACACAGGGCTGCAAGTCAGAAGGACCTGGGTTCTAATCCCAGCTCTGCCACGTGTCTGCTGTGTGACCTTGGGCAAGTTGCTTCACTTCTCTGGGCCTCAGTTACCTCATCTGGAGAATGGGGATTAAGACTCTCAGTCCTATGTGGGATAGGGACTGTGCCCAATACAATTACCTTGTATCTACCCCAGTGCTTAGTACAGGCACATAGAAAGTGCTTAACAAATGCCACCATTATTACCATTAGCAAGCTAACACTGGCCCCAAAAAGTAAACTATCCCCAGGACAGTGATATTCATTGGCACCTGAAAGCTGAACACTGACCCTTCACCTCTTAGTTAATAACAAAGTTCCTAGGGAATTCTGGTTCCATTTTGCTGCCCAAATTCACCCGATCCTAATCCTTGAACCGGGGACTTTTCAGTTATACCGTGGGTAGGTGCGTGCTTGACCTAGGAGTACTCTACATCCTGTAAACATCCAGTAACGGTTTGACATGGATACAAAAGGACAAAAACAGCCCAGAATGAAAGATGTGTGCTCATCCCCTCACAATTCAATTCTTGCTCCTGGAGTTTGGGAATCAAAATCAGATTCCTCCCGGCAGGATTTTTAGTCCTGAAGTTGTTACAGAACTCACAACATCAGATTCTCTTTTAATGAATCCTGAATGCGCTGGAGAATTCTAGCAAAAATATATCCGACAGCATTCTTGAATCAATAGCAACTGGTCAAGAAAAAATGTAGGGGTGGGAAAAACATGTTTGTTTGCGTTGCTAGGTTACACTACCCATGACAGAACTCTTTGGACTTCCTTTTGAAGGCGGAGACTGTGACTCAGTGACCAATCGCAGTTATCGGGGAGTTCGAGCTACTTTAGCTCTTGCCAAATTCAGACAGTTCATTCCACATGGAAAAACAGAAGGACAATATTCTAACAAATACCAGAGCCCAGCTTGCTCTGAGAGAACTGAGACATGCTCTTGGCCGGGTGAACTTCCAGAAAGATTTAAAATTATGAGTTTCAAAAATGTCTTTCCAATTTCAAAATTGCATCTTTTATTGAACTGTGTTTGATCAGGGTTCAGCTTTCAGATGCCAATGAATATCACTGATTGGAGATAGCTTACTCTGTGTAGACAGCAACAGCTTGCTAATAGATTGCTCATCAAACAAGAATATTCCAAAATATTGTTGCTGCCTTCTCTGATTTGTGATGGTCTCCCATCAAATATGACAGACGAGCCTTGGTCCAGCCCCAAAGACTCGGGGACTGAGAATCTGCGTGAAGGAGCACCGAGAGGGTCAGGGACTATATCCAACCTGATTATCTTGTATCTACCCCAGTGCTTAGAACAGTGCTTAGTGGAAAAAGCCCAGGCTTGGGAGTCAGAGACTGTGGGTTTGAATCCCAGCTCTGCCACTTGTCAGCTGTGTGACTTTGGTCAAGTCACTAAACATCTCTGTGCCTCAGTTACCTCATCTATAAAATGGGGACTAAGACTGTGAGTCCCACGTGGGTCAACCTGATTGATTACCTTATATCTACCCCCGTGCTTAGAACAGTGCTTGGCACATAGTAAGTGCTTAATAAATACCATTATTATTATTATACTAAGTGTTGTGGACAGGGAATGTGTCTGCTTATCATCATATTATACTCTCCCAAACACATGAATGAATGGATGCTTAAAAAGTACTGTAATAATGGTTACAGTACTGTGCACAGAGTAAGGACCTGGGAATCAGAAAGATCTGGGTTCTAATCCTGACTCTACCACTTGTTTGCTGTGTGACCTTGGGCAAATCACTTCGCTTCTCTGGGCCTCTATTAGCTCATCTGTAAAATGAGAATTGAGACTGTGAGCCACCTCACAGCCAGGGACTGTGTCCAACCTTCTTAGCTTGTATCTACCCCATCGCTTAAAATGGTGCTGGACACGTGTAGGCGCTTGACAAATATCATTTGCACAGAGACCCTCAGACTCTCTGTTTCTGCCAGCTTTGTTCTTGCTGGAAATAACACGAACGAGGAGGCGGGCAGGAGTCCAGTACAGTGAGAAGTAGTAACCACAGGATAGTGCAGATGCTGTACCTCGGTGCCAAAGCCCAGCTAGCCGTTGCCCGGGTAAACACCTCCAAAGCCACTGCGGTCTTCACCAGCCCTGTTAGCCTGCTATTTTTCATTTGGGACTCCTTTGGAGCCAGGCCACCGTGTGAGATGGCGTGGTGGTTCTCTGGTCAAATGGCCAGACTTCCCTCTTCTGGCTGTTTCACTCCACCAGCCCTCTGCCCTGGAAATCAGGCAATCAATCAGTGATATTCTAGACTTTTAGCTAGTTGTGGGCAAGGAATGTGACTGTTTATTGTTGTATTGTACTCTCCCAAGTGCTTAGTACAGTGCTCTGCACACAGTAGCGCTCAATAAATATGATTGATTATATATCAGGCTGGAGATAACCCTTTCGAGATAGGAGTTTCCACAGCCACCAAATGGCTCCTTCAGCCACTCATAGCACCTGTGAACGAGTTTCCTATTAAGCCCTGAAGTGGGGATACAATCAATCATTTCTGGAGAGGCAGTCCCTGAAAGAAAGCTTATAAATCCTTCAAAGTGACAGAGAAACCTTTCTGTAGCTTAACTTCCTTCCTGGATCCAGAAGGCGAATACGATGAGAGAGTTCAAATAGATTCCAATGTGCCGTTGAGTTAAGAAATAGATGAGAAAGTTGTGCTTAAGCCTAAACCTTTTGATTTATGGTCTGTTCTCAGCTTTCCATTTAGGTTACTTGCAATCCCTCTAGTCTGTAAGTCTGTAAATCGGGTGTGTGTCTGCCAACTCAGTTGTACTCTTCTCTCCCTAGTGATGCTATTGATGCCTGTCTACTTGTTTTGTTTTGTTGTCTGTTTCCCCCATTCTAGACTGTGAACCTGTTGTTCGGTAGGGATTGTCTCTATTTGTTGCTGAATTGTACTTTCCAAATGCTTAGTACAGTGCACTGCACCCAGTAAGCACTCAATAAATATGATTGAATGAGTGAACTTACACATAGTAAGCTCTCAAAAAATACCATTGATTGATTGATAGGTAGTGAACTTTATGAATCAGGAAGCCCTTAGAATTAGGAATTCTTATTACACTTTGAACCCAAGAGTTCCTGATGCCACCACATTGGCGCACACTTCTCAGTCAACATTCATATTAAATCCATTGTTTGTGGTTTTATGAAGTTTTATTTAACTCGCACAAAAAAAATCACAACAAAAATATACAATGATTTATAAAACAAAAAAGGCACAGTATCCATAAAAAGTAATGCTTTTTCTAGTGTGTGTGGGTTTGGGTAAAATTGTGTTTTGCTTCTAGGCAGTATTTTTCTTCATAAGGAATAACAATCAGTAATAATATGCAGTAGGAGAGTTTGCATTTCGCAGATGGAAGGCGCTAGACTTTACGCTGCGACTTTAGTTTACATGATTACTCAAGCTACCACTAACCACAGCTATAGCTTCAGGTCAAAACCAGACACTGTTTGTAGGTATGCACACACCAAAACACTCTCCCTCACATACAAGTTTAGCAATAAGTACTTCCTGTACCCCTCCCACCCAGCTCTACTGCAAAACCTTTTTTTTTATACACAGTAGGGATACATTTTCTTGCCTGGGGTGGTGGGGTGCCCAGGGGCTCTTTTAATGGGTCTCAGATGAAGCACTATCAAATTCATGGGAGGTATGACTCTTCAGATAATGCTTCCTGTTGAACTCATCACTGTCAGCGTCTTGGGCTGTCTTCTCTTGGCTGTCATTTTCTCTGCTGACTTTATAACTCTCCTGGCTGTCATTCAGATCATCCTGCTGGCTGCTGTGATCTTCCTGCTTCAGCCGATAGCCTTTGGCCTCTTCGTGACTGTGTGTTTCCACGCTCCGATCGTCTTGGTGGCTGGCTTCACTGCTGTGCCATTCAGAAGATTTCTGCATGCTCCGATCGTCTTGGTGGCTGGCCTCATTGCTATGCCATTCTGAAGATTTCTGCAGCTTGTGGGCATCGGGGTACGCCTCTGGAGATTCATCCGACTCCAGGCTTTCCAGGCGGGATGTGAAATCATCGGAAGCATCGTGCCCCTGGGTCAGACACAAGGTAAGCCCAGTAAGTGAGCCTGCCTCACTTTACTTTTTTATTTGGAGCAAATTAATCTTCCCTGCTCTCTGTGAACAAATTAGAGGAGACGCTGCAGTTTTTACTGAGGTCCGTGCTTGATTTAGCCTTTCTGCTGCTAAGTCTGGTCTTTCTATTTTCTGCTTTAGCATGTGGCTTAAATGATTGTAAATCTCTAAAGATGTACCTCCTGAGAGGATAATTTTTTTCCCTCTCAGGAATCCCTATGTCAGAAGAACTTTTAGGCCCAGATTTAAAAGTTACCAAGTGTTCCAGAGAGAAAATGAGGGAAAATTCTGAGTGTTTCCTAAAAATATTAATGGAAAAATATTGAAACTTCTGAAAAGATTCAGTAAGACTTTCTCCCAAAGGATAACAGTGACTATGCTTCTTGTCTTCCTACCCAAAAGTGCCTGAACTTTTGACTTCCAGGTTTGGTTGAGGAGGTATGTTGGGGGTAAGCTTGATTGAGAGCTGGGAAGGTCAAATAGCGGTTAGGTGGTGGCATGGCTAAGATAGGGGATTACTCCCCTACTCTGTTTGTCAATCATTGGTATTTATCGAACTTTTTTGTATGCAGAGCACTGCACTAAGTGTTGGGGAAGTACAGTATTACAGATTTGGTAGACATTCTCTTCCCACTTGGAACTTACAGTTTAACATCTTTTGAACAATTCAATGTGGGAGAAATTAAATTTTTGAGGGGAAAATTTCTAGCAGAGGCTGCAGAGCCTAGGGGTAGGAGAACTTAGAGAATTGGAATCAGGAAATATGAGTTCTAGCACCCAGCTCTGTTACTAGAGTAGCAGCATAACCTAGTGGAAAGAGCAGGGGGTTGGGATTCAGGGGCAAGCGTTCTAATCCCCAATCTGCTTCTTGCCTGCTGTGTGACCTAGGGAAAGTCACTTAACTTCTCTGTGCTTGTTTCCTCAACTGTAAAATGGATATTAAAAACTGTACTCTTTCCTTCTTAGACTGTCCTACCTAATTATCTTGTATCTACCCCAGCTCTTAGTACAGTGCTTGGTAAATAGCACTTTACTCATTTTTAAATTATTATTATTATGTGACTTTGGGCAAGTCACTTAACTTGACTGTCCCTCAGTTTCCTTCTCTGTAAAATAAGATACTTATTCTCCCTATATTTTAGATTTTGAACACTGTGTGGGTCAGGGATTAGGTCTGATCTGATTACCTTGATTATTTTAGTATAGAGTAAGCACTTAAGTACCGTATTTATGATCATTAGTGAAAATATCAATATTTCACCAGAATCATCTCTTTCAGTAAGGAGTATGGGAAGCTCCATTCCTTCCTGTTTCGGCAGAAACTCGATTCAGAAAGAGGAAGAGTCTGGACCCCCATATACACACATGGCTTAAAATGAGATTGTCTAATCAGTCTTATTTCCTGAGCGCTTACTCTGGTTAGAGCACTATACTAAGCACTTGGGAGAGTATAGTATAACGGAGCTGGTAGACGGCAAAACCAAGGATCAGGTTCATAAAGCACACCCATCTGAAATTCTCTGTGCCCCCTTTTCTACAGGTGCTGATCAATGCAAAATTTGTTTTTGGCTAAGAGTCTAGACCTACTAGGCTGTCACCTTACATTTACAGAAAGTGACACCTAAAGTTTTAAAGTGGTGCCTGAAGTACTGAAGGATTAGGTGCCTTTTTCCATGTCACAAATTAATTTCTATTCCCAGGTCCTGGGACCTTCTACTATCTCATTGCACCCAGTGAGTGCTCAATAAATACCATTACTCCTGCTATTATCTAGACAACCTAATCCACTACTTTTTATGGTATTTAAGCACTTACTATTTTCCAGGAACTTTACTAAGCTCTGGGCTAAGTATAAGATAGGTTGGACACAGTCCCTGTCCTGCATGGGGCTCACAGTCTTAATTCCCATTTTACAGATGAGGCAACTGAGGCACAGAGAAGTGAGGTGACTTGCCCAGGGTCACACAGCAGACAAATGAAAGAGCCAAGATTTGAACCCAGGTCCTTCTGTCTTCCAGGCCCGTCCTTTAGCCACTAAGCCATGCTATTTCTGCTACTTATAAGCAGTTCCTGAACTAATTCCAAATGCACATCTTTGAATGTGCCTTCCTTGATCTCATCCAATGACCCACTTTTTCTTGAAAACAAGTTTATTTGGTACCGCCCATTTATATGATTTCCAGAGGCGCTTACCTGTACTGCAGCCTTATAGAGCACCCCAGGTTTTGTCTTCAATCCACGGTAGACCCTGTCTCCTCTGCCACCATTATCACCCCGGGTTGGGGCAGCTGGGGTGAAAACTGCAGTTGCTGGGACATCAGTGGGAAAATCAGTGACAACCTCATCAGATTCATCAGAGTCGTCAGACTCGTCCTTGTGGTCACTGTCATCCTGGTCATCTGCATCATCAACGTCATCATGGCTTTCGTTTGAGATACTAGGGAGGGTCTGAAAAGCAGAGTTGGCCATCAAATTAATAATAATTCTAGTATTTGTTAAGTTTTTACTATGTGCCAGGCACTGTACTAAGTGCTAGGGTAGATACAAGATCACTAGGTCCCACATGGGGTCCACGGTCTAAGTAGGAGGGAGAACAGGGATTGAATCCCCATTTTCATTGCCTGAAGATGTTTGTAAGTTTGGTGTTTCATTTGCTTTCTGCCACTTTTCTGTACCATACTATGTAGTTTGACAGCTTCGGAACATTCTGGAGAATTGCTGTCTGAGCATATGAGAAACATTGTTCTAACCATCTTTCTATAAAGGGACTCAGAGGCCACTGCGAGTAAGAATCTTTTGTTTACCTTTTTCAGAAGTATAGTTTATTGAAAGTGATTTTCAGGCTATGAATGTGGACTAGGAGGTAATCTTTGAGGTAACATTTGATTTACTTTGATCCACAAATATTCATTCTTGCAGGCACATTTCCTCCTAGAGGGGTTCCCTGATTAAGCCCTCATTTTCTTTTCTCCCTCGCCCTTATCATTCCCCCATCCCAGACCCACAGTAGTGATGTACATATCTGTAATTTATTTATATTAATGTCTCCCTCTAGACTGTAAGCTCACTGTGGGCAGGGAATGTCTGTTTATTATGTTGTACTTTCCCAAGCACTTAGTACCATGCTCTGCACACAGTAAGTGTTCAGTAAATACGATTGAATGAATTAATCTGAAGAGACAACACACTCATTTGGGAAAATGTGAACTTTTTTCTCTCTGAATAACACCTTTCTCAATTTGATTTTTCAAATTTTTTCTCTCCAACTGGCACCCTACCATGATGACTGGTCTTAAGGGTTTTCAGTGAAAATCATGAGACTGCAAAGTGGGGTGTCTACCAAATTCCCAGAAAATTCTCCATTAAAATCTCCACACCAGAGAGTCAAGCCTGTTGTGATTAGGCAGAGAAGCTTGATTTTGACAGCTGATCTGTTGACCTGGTTGGGTCATTTATTGGGATTGAGAAACTGACCTGTTGTTGGATGTTCTCTTTGCTTTCCTCAGACGACACCAAATTCTGAAATGGAAGACACAGATATTCATCAGGATCATTCATTTCTGACCCATAGATTCAGTCTCTAAAAACTCAGTTGAGTGTTCCGTAAGGGTGGTTTTATCACAGATACCTAAAAGCCTGGAGACTTATCCCTCTTGGCTTATGGAATATGCCAGTCCCACATTACCTATCACAAATCTGTCTATCCCCTAAATCACTGAGCATTGACTATTCCTAAGTAGGGACAGGGTTTGTCGGGGAAGTCGGCTGTAAATTGCTTTCGATTCAGACCAATCAGTCAGTCTGATGTTTATTGAGCACTTCCTGTGTGCAGAGCAGTGTACTAAGTGCTTGAGAGAGTACACCATAACAGAGTTGGTGGACCCATTCCCCATTTTGGTGGAGCCCTCTCTAGATCCAGGCCGGGTAGGAGAGAGCTTCTGGGTCCCTCCATCTTGCGATTCCAGGCCCGTAATTCTCAGTCTCCTCCTGCCTCTCTGATTTGCTCTCTCCAACCACTATTCCCCAACTGCCTGTCTTTGTGTCTTCCAGGCTAACCTTCTATTCGTAGCTCACTTTTGATTCTCCCACCTCTGTCCTCGTGCTCACACTATTTCCCTGGCTTGGAACTTCTTCCTCTGCATATCAGACAGACCACAGATCTTCTCATCTTCAAATCCCTCCTTAAATCCCAATTCCTCCTACAAACCTTCCCCAATTATACTATAAGCTTGTTGTGAACAGGGAATGTGCCTATCAACATTGTATGAGTCTCTCCCAAGGGCTTAATACAGTGCTCTGCACATAGTAAGCATTCAATAAATTCAATTGATATTTTCCCAGCACCCTGAGCCATAAGAACCCTTCAGCCAATTCTAACACTTGAACTTGTACCCTTCTTAGCACTCATGCGTAGATGCCTGCTTTAAGGCACATTTCCTTCTGCCTTTAAGGCATCAACTTCCTCTCCTCTGGTTCTGTTCTTGATCCCTCCATTCTGGTTTCTGTCCCCTTCACTCCATAGAAACCACCCTCTCAGAGGGTGGAAATCAAAGAATGATTTCCTTCTTGCCAAATCCAAGGGCCTCCACTCTATTCTAATTCTTCTCGACCTCTCAGCTGCCTTCGACACAGTCCACCACCCTCTTCTCCTGGAAACATTATCGGCTTCACTGAAAAGGTCCTCTCCTGGTTTTGCTCATCTCTCTTGCCGCTCATTCTTAGCTTCTTTCGTGGACTCCTTCTCTGCCTCCCACCCTCTGACTGTGGGTATTCTGCACAGTTCATTTTTAAAGTCCTCTTCTATTCCCCATCTATACTCTCTCCCTTAGAGAACTCATTCTGTCCCTTGACTTCCACTACCATGTGTATACAGATGATTTCCAAAATTACATTTCCAGTGCTGATTTCTCTCCCTGTCTGCTGTCTCACATTTCCTTCTGCCTTCAATACATCTCTACTTGGTTGTCCTGCAATTACCTTAAATATAACATATATAATGCATATTTTCCCACCCAAACCCTATCATCCTTTTGACGTCTCCATCACTGTAGACAGCACCACCATCCTTCCTGTCTCACAAGCCCAAAACCTGGTGTTATCCTTGACTTCTCTCAATCAACCCACTTGTTCAATCTATTACTAAATCCTGTCAGTTCAACCTTCACAACAATGCTAAAATCTACCCTTTCCTCTCCAGCCAAACTGCTCCTGTGTTAATCCAAGCACTTATCCTATCCCACCTTGATTACAGTATCAGCCTCCTTGCTGACTTCCATGCCTCCTGTCTCTCCCCACTCCCCACTCCAGTCCATACTTCACTCTGGCTGCCCAAAAACATTCAGTCCGTGTTTCCCCACTTCTCAAGAACCCCTAGTGGTTTCCTGTCCTCCTCCACATCAAACGGAAACTTTACCGTTGGCTTTAAAGCACTCAATCGCTTTGCACCCTCCTATCTCACCTCCCTACTTTCCTACTACAACTCATCCCACAAACTTCGCTCCTCTAATGCCAACCTTCTCACTGTACCTTGATCTCATCTATCTCACCCCCATCCTCTTGCTCACGTTCTGCCTCTGGCCTGGAACGCCCTCCTTCCTCATATCCAACAGATAATTACCCTCCCCTGCTTCAAAGGCTTATTGAAGACACATCTCTTCTAAGAGGCTTTCTCTGACAGCCTTCTTTTCCTTTTCTTCAACTCCCTCTACCTCTCCCTGACTTGCTCCTTTTATTCATCCAAGCTCGTTGTGGGAAGGGAATGTGCCAGTTATACTGTACTCTTCCAAGTGCTTAGTACAGTGCTCTGAACACAGTAAGTGTTCAATAAATACAACTGACCGTCTGAATGACTAGGAGAAAGAGCTATTTCCAAGCATCTCTTACCTTCTTGCACATATGAGCTTATTTATCTGCATGTAGATGGCAAGTGATAGAATATTTTATTTCTTAAAGCTCTAGGCTGTTTCTCATATATTTTTGGGGGGCAGGTGGGTGGAACAAGTAATTGATAAATTCAATCAACCCAATGGATCTGTCAAGAAGGCCAGCCATTTTTAATCACAAAAGATTGAGGTTTGAAATACCTGAGGCGCTAGCAGGGCCTGTTTCTGGGATGGATCTGTGTTCAGCCATGAGGAAAGTTGGTTTGGATGTTTGTTGTAAAGCTAGACAGAAAACAGAATATTGTAATGAAAAGGGGAAACTACTGATTGTCAACTTTGGTGGAGAAAAGGATGCTAGGAGAGAAAGAGAAAAAAAAGCAGCATGACCTAGCAGAGAGCACAGAACTGGGAATCAGGAGACTTGGTTTCTAATATTGGCTCCACTTACTGTCTACTGTGTGGCCCTGGGCAAGTCTCTTAGCTTCTCTGTTCCTCAGTTTCCTCATCTGTAAAATAGGGATTAAATACCTGTTCTCCCTTGAGGCCCTTAAACTATGATCCTTAAATAGGACAAGGAATGCATCTGATCTGATTGACTTGTACCTACTGCAGCACTTAGTAATAATAATAATGTTGGTATTTGTTAAGCGCTTACTATGTGCCGAGCACTGTTCTAAGCGCTGGGGTAGACATAGGGGAATCAGGTTGTACAGTGCTTGACCTGTACAACAAATACCACTATTACTATTATTATATTATTTTCTTATTATTCAAAAACCAGATAGATTCTTGGCTACTACCACATATGGTCTCATATTTCCAGATGAAATTCTAACCTTTCCAATCTACCCTCAGACACTGTATGCAGTATTCCAAGTGAGGCCATACCATGAACTGACCCCTGAACTGGCCCTACCATCTGTGGATGCCTCTTGCCTTGATTTGAGTATAATTTACTAAACGAGGAAAGCTGTTATGGTGGACATGAAGCCATTTATTAGGGGTCCTCAGGGTTGTATTTGGGTTTTAATCAAGCACAGGGAACTTCAGGGAGATTGCATCTTGATTATAAGAGCCTCAAGGGCAGGGTTCATGTCTGTTACTTCTATTGTTCACTACCAAGCGCCTAGTACAGGGCTCTACACACAGTAGGTGCTCAGTAAATGCTGAAGGATGAACATGGATGGGAACCACTTAGGACAGATAAGCCTCAGGAGGAGCCGGGATCATGAATCCCCTGCCCCCCGGCCAGGAGGGCTAGGTGAGGCGGGGCGGGGTGTGTGGACCGCTATCACCAAGTACAACGCTTCCCTTCCCCCTACCCACCCCCCCCAACCCCAACCTTTCTAATGCTCACAGACACACTGGGGCAAATTATCCAGTTGTCTCTGTGTTATTCTGCTCCTAATTTCAGGCCCAAATGAGGGGCTGTTCTCTTGGGAAATGATATCATCTCCATTTCACGAGGGAGTCACATGATTAATAATTAGAAAAAAGACCATTCAAAAATCCTCCTATTCCTCCACTAAGCGGTCTAATTGCCCTCAAAGCACTCTTTGTTTGTCTCTATTGCATTCCATTCTTCTGGAATTGAACACTTGGTGCTTTTAAAGCCTCAGGCAGAATGTTTTTTTGTTTGGTTGGCACCGTTTAATCTATTGTGAACCAGCCAGTACCTTAATGGCAGGATTCAAAACATCAGTTTTAGACTTTTTTTTTTTTTGGTTGTTGTTCATTTTGGGAGAAATAGTGGATTATTTTAAGCTAGCTGATACAATCCCCTCTGCCCCCCAACATTAAATGAACTTTCCTTTAAGAGTGAGCTTATGCAGCGAATCATTTAGACACTGTCTGTTCTACTGTTCCAATGTCCAGAACAGATCAATATCATGTGTGAAACTTCACTTTAAGCTATTTAAGTTAAACAATAGAATGATCTACTTCCATAGCAATGTACTGGTTCAGGGAAGGGAAAGATTGTGCCATCGCGTAATATGTGAAAAATAATCACCCAGAGCCAAACTCCTTTGCCCTTTTTCATGACCCAATTAGGTTTTGTGTATTAGATTGCATATCTGAAAAATATGAGCCCGTAGCATGCTTGAATGATCTCAGGTAGCAATCTCAGCTCTTTTGGGGGGAGCAGATGTAATTGCTACAAGCATTTCCTACTTTGCATTATGCCATAACGAGGACAGTGTAAAATAGAAACAATAGTGGGATTCGGAAATAAACCTACCTGTTTTTCCTCAGAGCTTCCCGAATTGGCTTCAGGACCTGATCGTTTAACCTTTTGAGCAGGAGAGATGAAAATCGTTTTCAATATGCATGTCTGGCTTGGGCCACAAAAGAAACTACTGCGCACAATCAATTCCTTGCAGGATGTAGGTTAGAATATAGATTCACTTACCGGCAATGCACAAGCAATGCTGATGAGGCAAAGACAAATCACTGCAGTTCTCATCTTGGTATCTTTCCTGTAAAATAGTTCAAGATTTCCCAGGTGAGGGCACAGCCGCTTAAAACAATGCTGTCTATTTGAGTGCCACATTCCAAAACAAGGAATAATGTTCTTCTAGTAGATTCTCCTCTCCATTTTTTCCTCTCTCCCCTTTTATGCATTATTGTATGGAGTTGAAATTCCCCTTGGGAATTCAGTTGCTCAAGATGAGTTCTTTCTCCCATCCTATACCAAAAAACAACTCTAAAGAAGCAGAATCTGAAAGATTTCCTTCAAAAAGGGGGGCAAATTAGCAATTCATTTACCATTCCACTTTTCTACTCTAGCTGCAGCGATTAGCCCATTATTACCTGGGGCTGAGGTTACCACATGATTTTATAAAAAATAGATCATTAGGAATGAAATTGATAAATTGATAAAAGGAAGTATCACTCTTTAGTGACTGGAGAAAAGGAACTCAAGAAAGGAGAAAATCAAATTTCCTTTTTGCATCCTTATAGGGATTACTGATGAGTTGGATTTAGTATTTCATTAAAACTTGGATTTAAGATACTAGGTGTACTGATCCTAGACTTTGGGTAGGAATTTGAAAAGAAAGAGAGAAAATATTCAGCAGAAAATAAGGTTTTCTAGTTTGCATCACAGATTCCAGAATGCTTTCAAGTAAACATTCAGCAGGAAATTAGAAGCACAAAGATGAGATGTTAGAAATGTATAGAAAAGACAAAATTCGACTTATTTCCTGCAAAAGGACAGATTAAACCAGAATTTAAATGACTGATGGGAAGAATTTTCAGTTCCTCCAACTGATAATTGCCACCATAAAAAAGGAAATCGCACCAAGGTCAAGCTACATACACATTGTACTTGTCAAGAAAGTTAGTGATCCTTTCAAGTCACTGTAAAATAGACTTTTTTCCCTTTGGCTGGAAAAGATGGTTTCTTTCTCCTAAGGACTCACTGATAGCTAATTAATTCATTTCTCTTTCTGCTGGATCAAAATTATGACCCGGGGGTCTCTTCCCTTTTGTCAGCGAGAGGACCATTAGTCCAGTCAAACCTTTCAATCAATGAAACAGAGCATTTCAAATCTCTGTTTGAAACATAATAGAATGATAGAATAATAGAATAATAGAATGATGTTTAAGCCCACTTACTTGGAAGCAGCATGAAGCAAACATTGAAAAATAAGTAGAGGAGCAGAATGCACACTTACTTGGCGTCTAACTCAGCCGGAAAGCTGCAGTTAGAAAGAAGGTCAATGTTTGAGATCTGTTCTGGTGCCGGACACCGTTTCTTCTTTTTCCTCTTCTGCTGCTGGACAGCTGTGCCCTTCTGAATTTAAATGCTGTCCCGGGCATCACCAGCCAACCCCAGGAGGCGGAGTGAGAGACATGTCATGAGGTTTCCTGCCACTGTCCAGCCCACCCTCTCCCACACTTCCCTTTTGGTTTTGTGGCTTTAAACAACAACAAAAACTACTCTACAGTTAAAACGTAACTTATGTACAATATCATTAACCAGGTTTTCTTTTGAATGCCCCGCATTCGACATCATGTTAAGAAGGATTTAAGGACACCCTTAGACATTATCTTGTTTAAGGTAGAAGTGGATCCCTAGAAAAGTCTTCTTCATTTTGTAGTCCTCAGGAGGTAATAGATCCTAATAAACAGTCTGTGAATGATAAGGTATAGTAATTGAACTGGGTTGCATAGCTTTTGGCTAAGGTGGGGCCCACTTTCTACTATCAATTTTGTCAGAATTCCAGGGGTGTAGAATCTCAAAGAAGTGTTGGTCTCACACACATGAAGATGTCAGTAACTTGAGTTGGCTGCCATTTGGGTAGCACTTTTATTTTCCAGTGGACTTTCCTATCTTTCATCTCATTTTGTCCTAATCACATCCTGTGAGGCCGGCAATATTGTCCCCGTTTTACAGAAGAGGAAACTGAGGCCCAGAGGTTATGTGAGGTTTCTCAGGTTATACAGTAAATCAATTTCAAAGCTTGGATTCTCTCCTTTCTCCCTTCTCTTTGCACTAGACCACATCGCCTCCCATCAGTGAAACATGATCGCCTTTCTCTCTTACTCCTGGCCAATAATTTCAAATGTTCCTGTGGATCGATATTTCCAAATAAGATATTTATGCAGAAGAAGTAGCTTCAGCTTTCATAACATCCCAATGTGACCTTGAGCAGGGCCTACATTTTTCTTACTATGATGCATCATTTTTTGTTGTTCGACCTTGGCTGCATGATATTCAGCAACGAGGGAGGGTGAATCAGGTGGACATGTTATTATGAACAGTAGTATAGTCCAAGCCAGAGATTAGTTGCCTCAATATTACATTTTGGGACAATGTAAGAGATTTTTCATTAGTTGGAGGATATGCTATGTATGTAAGCATTGCAAACTGTATTTCCAAGCAATGTATAAACTGTTCCCTAGTTTGGGCACAAGCTTCTGAATCACAACTCCCCCAGCTCATTCCCACTGGCAAATTTAAGCATTGTTGTGGAATCAGTTTTTCTGCCGACTAGGTTCTCGTTCTCCTATTTATGCTTCTGAAAGCTTGAAAACATGGGAGGGAGAGAGAGGGAAAGTTTGTCAGGGGAATAATAGAAACAAAATATAGTGGGAATATTGGACTGGACCCTAGAACCCTAGGGTTTCTCACTTAGGTCCCAGTTCCAGCCCTCCTTGTGGCTAACTGAAGTTATGTCATTCATTTAGCTCAAGAACTGTAGAAAGACATAAGAGAGATTTATGATGAGCTATAAAATCAGCTCTTATTTTGTTTGAAATTTTGCCAAACAGCCCTCTGAAGTAGAAGCACAAATCTTGATTTTTCTTTGTGTCTACGTTCTTTGATGAGATCAACATAATATTCAATCTATGGCCTGGAGAAAACACCGGCAAATGAGACCACGCTCTTCCTTAAAATTGCAAGTTTGCCAGATGACTTGGTGTTATTAGGGTTGCCTACAGGGGCGATATGTTTTAATAGCTCAGTTTGTGTAGGTATCAAGTTAACAGGACTTTCAGCATCAAAATAGGAATGTTATTTCAGCGTTTCCAATCTGTTTTTTTTCCTTAAAACACCCAACCGCCCATACTTACCATGTTTTGCATTTTGTGGGGGGAAGCTCATATATTTTAATCCCAACTTCATGTCCACAACATCCCCTGCAGTTTACTCGGGAGCTGCTTATGTAGCTTAATGTAAACCTAGAGTCTTATAGGAATAGATTTTGGAATACTGTCTTCGGGTTGAACCAGTTGACCCCACATTCCCCTCTCCCGGTCACACTTCCAAAGTGCCACCAGATGGCACTCTTTCTGAAAATGCCCTTCCGATACCCAAACTAGTTCTGCCTTTCTCCTGTTTGGGGGATTATTTCCATGTATTTTATAGCAAAACAAAATAATAAATATCTATTATTCATATATAAATAATAATAAATATAAAGACCCATCCCTTCTGACATCTCTGCTCACCGGTGATAATCTGGTAAAGGCAGAGAGGTTGGTAGGGAGGTAAAAGGGGAAAAAGTAAGATGCTGGGAGTAATAATAATGCTGATGATAACTGTGGTATTTGCTAAGCAGTTACTCTGTGCCAAGCGCCGTACTAGGCACTAGGGTAGATACAAGAGAATCAGGTTGGAAACAGCCCCTGTCCTATATGGGGCTCATATTCTAAGTAGGAAGGAGACCAGATATGTCATCTCCATTTGACAAATGAGGAAACTGAGTCACAGAGCAGTTAAGTGAGTAGTCCAAGATCACACAGCAGGCAGGTGGCAGAGCCAGGACTAGAACCCAATTCCTCTGACTAGCAGACCTGGGCTCTTTCTAAGAGGCCACGTTGCTTCTCAGCAACAAAATAAGGCAGAGACTATCCTTTTTGGTGCTCTGCCCTGACAGCTCGATAATTGGAATGCCTTTGCCCTGAGACCTCTGGGAACTTTAGTGATGGTACTTATTATGTGCCAATATTGGCTCTGCTCTGGGTCCAGCAGAAAGACACCATTCTGGGAATCAGAAGACCTGGGTTCTGGTTCTGGCTTGGGGCTATGCCATCGTGGTAAAGTGTCCAACGGGCCACATAGATCATTACATGAAGTGAACCAACCTAGCAGGAATCCTGGAAAGTAGATGGCTGATGTGACCTCGGTGGCTTCCAAAGCAACTACTTATTGGGTTATGGCATTAAGGTACGGGGCTGTGGCCGCTTCAGCTGTAAATGTATCTTGTGCATAAAAATATGGTCCTCCTCTTCATCAGTTGCCTTCCTTGTCCCAGTGGGAGTGGGAATGTAAGACCGAGAAGAACCATCATTGTTGATGGATGACTTCACCATCACTGCTATGGGCTGGGCACTCTGCTCCGTGGTGGGTTAATACCCTCCCTCTCTCCCTTCTATCACTCAATCATATTTGTTAAGCGTTTACTGTGTGCAGAGCACTGTAAAGTGCTTGGTAGAGTACAGTACAACAATAATAATAACTGTGGTATTTAAGTGCTTACTGTGTGCCAGGCACTGGGTGAATTCAAGATAATCAGGTTGGACACAATCCCTGTCCTTCATCGGGCTCAGACTCTTAATCCCCATTTTACAGATGAGGTAATTGAGGCATACAGAGCCGGGATTAGAACCCCTGACCTTCTGATTCCCAGGCCCATGCTCTACCCACTATGCCATGCTGCTTCTTCAATAAACAGACACATTCCCTGCTAGACTGAGCTTACAGTCTAGCTTACTCTCTCCCTTCTATCTCACTCGCCTTTGCTTTCCAGAGGGGATCTGTGCCTCTCACTTTTCACTCTCCATACCCCAAGACATGAGGCTTCCCACTCCTATCTATCCCTCAATCTTCCCTCGCTCCTCCTCTTCAGGGTATTTCCACCGTAGCTAGAGCAGTGGGTATTCAAGGGAGGAAGGACAAAGGAGAAAGAGTTGGGAAAATCCCTTGGAATGGTTTGTGAGGGGAATAGGGGATGGGAATGGAATCTCCCTTGGAGTGAGTGGTAAGGGAGGGACACAGGGCTTGAGGGAGACTGTGGAGAGGGAAAGAACCTTCCTGGGTTCTAAACCCAGCTCCGCCACTTGTCTGCTAGGTGACCTTAGACAAGTCACTTCACTTCCCTGGACCTCAGTTTCCTCATCATAAAATGGGGATTAATACTGTGAGCCCCATAGGGGACATGGACTTTGTCCAACATGATTAACTTATATCTTCCCCAAGTACAGGGCTTGGCACATAGTAAGAGCATAACCAATGCCATAAAAAATGGAAATGCTGATGACTTCACATTAATAAATCAATCGATGGTATTAGTTGAACACTTACTGTGTATAGAGCACTATACTAAATGCCTGGGAGAGTAGCCTGGGAGAGTACAAATCAATGGAGTTGGTAGACACATTCCCTGCCTAAAACAAGCTCCCGGTTTACTAAGCGCTTAAAAGAGTTCAATTATAGTACAATGCATTTAACCGACTTGATGGGTCGATGCTGCTGTCTTTGCTATAGTCTGAATCACCACTCCGCCCAAATCTCTCCTCTTCTCAGAAGTTTCTACTGCCTCTTTCTCTTTGCATTAAACAAAATCTCATGATTGGCTTCAAGGCTTCTCCACCGTCTGTCCTGACCTTACCTATCTGTAATTATCTTCCGCTGTTCTTCGACTTGCCATCTTTATTCCTTCCTCTCAAGCCAACCTTCTAGCTGTACCTTGCTCTGAACTTTCCTGCACCCATCCCCTTGCTCATGCTCTTCCCCCAGTTAGGAACTCCCACCCTAAATCAGACAGACCATTACTCTCCCTACATTAAAATACAACTCCCCACCCCCATTTAAATCCCACCTCTTCAAACCAACTTTCCTTGAATTCCCAGCACCTTGACCCAACTCTAATATTTATGAACTTATTTATAACCTCAGTACTATATAGATTATGGTATTTGTTAAGTGCTTAATATATGTCAAGCACTGTTCTAAGCACTGGGGTAGTTGCAAGTCTATCAGGGTGGACACAGTCCCTGTCCCTCATGGGTTCCAAGTCGAAGTGGGAGGAAGAACAGGATTCAATCCTCATTTTACAGTTGAGGAAACTGAGGCAAAGAGAAGTTAACTTGCCCAAGATCACTCAGCAGGTATGAGGCAGAACTGAGTTCAGAATCCAGATCCTCTGCCTCTAAGGCCCATGCTCTGTCCACTAGGCCATGCTGCTTCGCTTTATTAGACTTTGAGCTCACCATTGGGCACGAATTGTCTCTATCTGTTCCCGAATTGTACATTCCTAGTGCTTAGTACAGTGCTCTGCACATAGTAAGTGCTCAGTAAATTCTGTTGAATGAATGAATATATGTGGCTGCTGTATTTATTTTTGGCTTCTCTAGTTGTAAACATTTTTATATTTCTCTCCCCTGCTTGATTGTAAGTTCCCTGTAGGTAGGAAAAGTATCACTCTATTTTTCGGTAATTCCAAGCACTTAATACAGTGTCCTGCACCCAGTGGGTGCTCAAAACATTCTGCTTTTACTACTGCTGTGAGTAGCAATACTAGTAGTGGTGGTATTTGAGAGTCCACTGGTGCAGTGCACTGGTTTTTGCTATTTTTATGGTAATAAGCACTTCCTCTGTGTCAGGCACTATACCAAGCACTGGGGTAGAAACAAGCTAATCTGATTGGACACAGTCTATGTCTCAGTCTTAATTCCCATTTTACATATGAAGGAACAGAGGCACAGAAAAGTTAAGTGACTTGCCCAAAATCACAATGCAAGCAATTGGCAGAGCAGGGATTAGAAGCTAGGTCCTTTTGACTCCCCGGCCCATTCTCTATCCATTGAGACACAATGCCTCTCACAGCACCATTCTAAATGCTTGGGAATTTGCAATAGAAACTTGAGAAATGTACCCTGTCCACAAGGAGTTTATACTCAAATGGCTTCGTCTAAGCTTCTGCTTAGATATTTTATTTTAGAGAACGCACTCTGTTGCCCTGGCATAGTTCTGAGGTCTCTGAGGCAAGAAAGAGATAGGACGTCACAACAAATCAAAGCCAAGTTGGCCACTCTGGACAGAAGAGTGAAGGACCCTGTTGGAGAAAACAACCATGGAATGAGAAGCAGGACTGTTTGCAGGTTTCTGAGTTAAAATTACAAAGCACAAGAAGTTAAGAACTAAAACTATAGAACACTATTTAGCAGTGTCCAGCTAAACACATATTGGGTAGGAAAGGCTTGCCAAAGAAAAGATGATTTGCTATTGGTAAATAGTAGTTTTACTTCAAAACAAACAGACTTTTTTCTCCCCTTTGAGTATCCAAAATTGTCATGAAGAGATCTAGGATCAGGCTACAAATTTGCTCAATGTTTGTCCTTCCTACTGCTTCCATTATTCATAAATAATTTTGGCCTGTCTTCCCTCGTGAGGTGGTAGGTTCCTCCACCACCTGCCGGATGACCGTGGGCAAGTCTCTTAACTTCTCTGAGCCTCAGTTTCCTCATCTATAAAATGGGAATTCAATACCTATTCTCCCTCCTGCTTAGACTGTGCGCCCCATGTGGACTGGTATCGGGTCTGACCGGATTATCTTGTATCTATCCCAGCATTTAGTACAGGAGAAGCAGTGTGGTGTAGTGGATACAGCCTGGGACTGGGAGTCAGAAGGTCATGGGTTCTAATCCCTGCTCCACCACTTATCTGTTGTATGACCTTGGGCAAGTCACTTTACTTCTCTGGGCCTCCATTCCCTCATCTATAAAATGGGGATTGAGACTGTGAGCTCCACGTGGGACAGGGACTGTGTCCAATCGGATTTGTTTGTATCCACTCCAACACTTAGTACAGTGCCTGGCACATAGCCTGGCACATAATAAGGTCTTTAAAAATACCACATTTATTATTATTACAGTAATTGGTACATATCGAGTGCTCAACAAATGCCATTGTAATTTTTGAGGTCAGAGAATGCCCATCAATCTTGCTTCTTTATAACTGTACTTTGCTCTCAGTAGTTCCTCAATAATTTCATTGATGGATAGGATCTATCAGCTTAAACATTTGTTTCCATATATCCCGAGTACCCGTGAAATTCTAAGTAAGCCGTTCTGCTGAGTAACCCAGCAGGCAGCACCAGGTGTAATTCTGTGGGTGGCACAGAGCTGATGCCCAAGCATGCAATGAGTTGAATTCTATGGGGACACAGAGTGGCCGAAGAACGTGGGATGTTCACATGAGTCTGGGATTGTTCTAGAAGTAAACTGCCATATCCAGAGTCCCTATGCTCCCAGCCCAATGAGAGGGGCATTGCCCCCTGAGTGAGAGCCTGAAGAGTCAGTTACCCCACTGCTCAACTCCACCTGGTCACCTCTAAATCCTTATTTCCTCTTCTCCTAATCCCTTCTGCCTTACTCTTGCACTTGGGTTTGCTCCCTTTTTCACCCCTCCTTCAGCTCCACAGCACTTCCATCCTTCTCCAGCATTTATAGACTGTAAATTCATGGTGGGCAGGGAATGTGTCTACCAACTCTGTCCTAGTGTACTCTCCCAAGTGCTTAGTACAGTGCTCTGCACACAGGAAAGGCTCAATAAACATGACTGATTTCTGGAAGAGAATCATGTTCAACTATATAGGCTGTAAATTTAACTTGCAACAGTGGTGTCCCTAGACCACATAGTCCCCTGCCTTTTTGTCCTCAATTCCCTCTGTCTTTTCTCTGTCTCATCCCTGTGCCCCACTTCATCCTTCCATCTCCCCCGTCCCCATATCCCCTCGTATCTCCTGCTCCCTTCCCACCTTTTCACCTTTCATCTCTGGCACCTTCATTTTCATGAACTCTTGTCTTCCTCTATCCCCCAGGCTGACAGCCCTGCTTTCCCCTTCCTGCCCCCACTGTACCCCCCGTCTCATCTCCCCAAAGATTCCCGAGAGGTGTTCTGGGGATGAGACATCAAAAGTGCCTAACACTATCCCTTGACCAGTTGGAATAATTCAGTACTATGCCATCATTTGTTAAGCACTTACTATGTGCCAAGCACTGTTCTAAGCACTTGGGTAGATACAAGATAATCAGGTTGTCCCACGTGGGGCTCACAGTCTTAATCTCCATTTTACATATGAGGTAATTCAGTTAAGTTAACAGAAAAGTTAAGTGACTTGCCTAAAGTCACAGAGGTGATACATGGTGGAGGGGGATTTGAAACCACGACCTAGATGTTGAGTTTAGTCACTCTTCCTGGAAATGTTATGAACCTCGGGATGCTCAAGGTCAGTTTTAGGCCTCTGTTCTGTGTTAGAGTTGCATGGTCTGAAAACAGTTTGGATGTGTTTCTTTGTATTTCTGGTAAATAAGCACAGAGAGTTTGGAAGTAGTTGATAGGAGGCTGACTTGACTTGTTCCTTTCCGGAAAACTACCTTGTGGTTATAGGGGACTGTTCCATTGCAAAACAGATGCCGGCACATCAGGACTTTCCATAAAATCATGGGATGTTTTTAGATCTTCTTTTCCCAGTCACATCCTCTGCAGAGCAAGGCCGTTTGGGTGACAGTAGTCTAGACTACTAGACAATTTCCCAGAGAGCATTGCTTGATGGTTTATTAGTGAGACCAATGACCAATTTTTATTTTTAATCCCATCTCTTCTTTCCCCCTCCTTTTCTCTTCCTTTTACCGACATAAAATCCTCCACTTATCACTTATTTACCTTCCTCTCAACATAGCTTGAAATGAGTAGTGCATCGATTTTTTACCAGTGGACTGCCTAAGAGAAACCTAGTTATCCCAGCTCCTGGACTCATCAGATAGAAATAAGATTAAAGAGAGCCAAGGAGATTAAAGAGTGGTGCTCTGATTAAAGAGGTGAATCGATGAAAGGAGGTAGAAGTGAGGGTGGTAGCACTTTTCCTAGTCAATTACGTGCATCAGTGAAAGTCAATCTTTGCTTTCATGTTTTTATACCTGATTTGCCATATGTGGAGCGAATGGAGAGAAAGAGTCTGTATTCTGTAGAGAAGCAATTTGGCCTAGTGGAAAGTGCATCGGGACTGGGAATCAAAGAGCCTGGGTTCTAGTCCCAGATCTTCCTCTTGCCAGCTGTGTGTCGGGCAAGTCTCTTAACTTCTCTGGGCCTGTTTCCTCATCTGCAAAATGGGGATTTAATATTGGTTCATTCAATAGTATTTATTGAGCGCTTACTATGTGCAGAGCACTGTACTAAGCGCTTGGGATGAACAAGTCGGCAACAGATAGAGACAGTCCCTGTCGTTTGACGGGCTTACAGTCTAATCGGGGGAGACGGACAGACAAGAACAATGGGAATAAACAGTGTCAAGGGGAAGAACATCTCGTAAAAACAATGGCAACTAAATAGAATCAAGGCGATGTACAATTCATTAACAAAATAAATAGGGTAACGAAAATATATACAGTTGAGCGGACGAGTACAGTGCTGTGGGGATGGGAAGGGAGAGGTGGAGGAGCAGAGGGAAAAGGGGAAAATGAGGCTTTAGCTGTGGAGAGGTAAAGGGGGGATGGCAGAGGGAGTAAAGGGGGAAGAGGAGCTCAGTCTGGGAACGCCTCTTGGAGGAGGTGAGTTTTAAGTAGGGTTTTGAAGAGGGAAAGAGAATCAGTTTGGCGGAGGTGAGGAGGGAGGGCGTTCCAGGACTGCGGGAGGACGTGACCCAGGGGTCGACGGCGGGATAGGCGAGACCGAGGGACGGTGAGGAGGTGGGCGGCAGAGGAGCGGAGCGTACGGGGTGGGTGGTAGAAAGAGAGAAGGGAGGAGAAGTAGGAAGGGGCAAGGTGATGGAGAGCCTTGAAGCCTAGAGTGAGGAGTTTTTGTTTGGAGCGGAGGTCGATAGGCAACCACTGGAGTTGTTTAAGTAGGGGAGTGACATGCCCAGATCGTTTCTGCAGAAAGATGAGCCGGGCAGCGGAGTGAAGAAAAGACCGGAGCGGGGCGAGAGAGGAGGAAGGGAGGTCAGAGAGAAAGCTGACACAGTAGTCTAGCCGGGATATAACGAGAGCCCGTAACAGTATTGGTTCTCCCTCACTCGTTGAGCCCTCTGTAGGTCAGGGACTAGATGCCACCTGATTACCTTATATCTACCTCAAGGCTCAGTACAGGGCTTGGGACATAATAAGTGCTTCATGAATACCACAAGTCTCCCCCTCTAAATGCAAGCTCGTCATGGGCAGGAAATGTGTCTATTTATTGTTATATTGTGTTCTCCCAAGTGCTTTGCACACAGTAAGTGCTCAGTAGTCTGTCACAATACTAAATCTAGTTATTCTTGAAGGTTAGGGGTATTTACAATTACTCTACTACTATTCCTACTCTTCTTTAGAATCAAGGCATTGCTGTTTTGGTAAATTCCTTGGATTAAACATTTAAAATGTAACGAGCGCTGAGACAGTCTGGTCCGTGGCCACCCATTCTTCCTACTAGCCAACCTGCAATGAACACAACTCGACATAGGATCGGGTGAGATGGTTGATATGATTAATCATTATTATTAAGTATCATTGAGTCATTTCCGATTCATAGCGACTCATGGAATATGTTTTCTCCAGAATATCCTGTCCTCTGCCATTATCCGCAACCTTTCTAACAGCTCTTCCATTATTGTTGTTATGGTCTCTAGCCATCTAGCTGCCAGTCTGCCTCTTCCTCGTTTTCCCTGGACTTTTCCTAACATTAGTGTCTTCTCCAGGGAATTAGTCCTCCTGATTATGCGTCCAAATAACTTGAGCCCAAGGTCTTTCTTGCATTAGAGTGTACCTTTCCTCTCTTAACCACCAATGACTGAGCATTACTCCCCCCAAAGCCTAGAGAGCCATAAGGGGCCACTGCCCTGTTAACATGGGCACCCTGTGCAAGTGTACAAGTGATTCTCATCATTTATTCATTCAATCATATTTATGGAGCGCTTCTTGTGTGCAAAGCACTGTACTCAGCTCCCAAGAGAGAGCAATACAACAATAAACAGACACATTCTCTGCCCATGATGAGCTTAGCGGATACAGTCTCAATACTGGCGGCGGCATCTTTTTGCTGAGATGCGGCAAGGTCTCGTGGAAAAAGCATGAACCTGGCAGTTAGCAGACTTGGGTTTTCATTCTGGCTCTGTCACTTGCCTGCAGTGTGACCTTGGGCAAGTCACTTCTCTTTGCCTCAGTTAGCTCATCTGTAAAATGAAAACTGTGAGGCCCTTGTGGGCAAGGGATGGTGTCCAACCCGATTATCTTTTATCCACCCCAGCGCTTAGTACAGTGCCTGGCACATAATAAGTGCTTAACAAATGCCACAATGACAATAATAATAATTATTATTATTATCAGAGTGATTACATGGTCCTTGGCTCACAAACTTGTTTATAAAAGCTCTTTAGCATTGTGTCGTGGAGTTTACATGTTGCACGATCAAGTGGGAACTTTCCATGTGTTTTTTGAGATCCCTAGCCTCTCGGCCTCCTCGGCATTCTGGGCAGGAAGTGGAGCTTTATGGGTTGAAATGGATCTTTGCAGCACAGAGCGAAGTTTAAAGTTCAGCCAGACTTTTCAGTTATGTGGCAGAAGAGGTTAGGTGGAGGGTACCAGGCTATACACCCACTTGTCTGGGGCCAGGGAGGAAGTGGGGGCTGGGGTCAATGGCGGAATATTTTCTTTAGACACTGCCAAGGGTCTTGGCTAGTTATGGGTTTCAGCCTTGCATGTTTATGCAAGTTGGTTTTTGCACGAACAATATTGCGGCTTCCCTGGCCACTGCATCAGTCGTTGGCATTTATCTTGTCCCTTCTGGCTTCGTGCCCTTAACAATTGAGTTTATGCACAAGTGAGGAAGTTGCTTTCTCTGAAATTAGAAAGTTAGATAATGGTACTCTCCATCTCGCTTTGCTGAGAAACAAGCTTGGCAGCAGTCTTCCACTTGTTTCAAGTGGGATTTGATGTTCTAAATTCTATTTCACATTCTGGCTGGATCTACATAGGTGAAAACGGCCACTTGTTCTCACTGTCTGTTGCTAATTTCTGTCTGTCCACTCGATTAGATTGCAAACGCTGGGAACTTCTGTGTGCAGAGCTCTGAACTAAACACTTAGGAGAGCGCAATCAAGTTCGTAGACACAATCCTTGCTCCTGGAGAGTTTTCAGTCTAAGGAAGAGAGGCAGACATTGAAATAGTTTACAGGTAGAAAGGAAGAGGAAAGTGAATATTTAGGAGAGTGATTAAGTAATAGGGTCTGTACGAAGTACAACAAGAGGTTATAAGTACCTATCTTCCCCCATCTGTATTTCTGTCTCTCCCCCTGTAAATTGTAAGCTCCTTGAGGGCCGGGATCACGTCTACCAGCTCTATTGTATGATATTTTCCAAGCCCTTAGTACAGTGCTCTGCACACAGTAAGCTCTCAATAAATATCATTTATTGATTAAGTGTATATTAGGCACAAAGGCTGGAGTGGTGGTTGCAGGGAAGAATCTGGGGAAGCGAAGAAATCGATTTGGCCCCTGAAGGAGATATGATTTCAGCCAGCTTTGGACATAAGGAGTGCACTAGTCTGACAGATATGAAAGGAGAAGGAGTTTTAAGGCAGGAGGAAGGGTTTGAGCAAGAGATTGGAGGTGGAAGCACTGAGGGTGAGGGTTAGCTTGAGAGGAAGAGAAACTGTGTCCTAGACATAGTAAGCACTTAAAAACACCATTAAATGTCCGGTAGTAAATTCTTAACAAATACCATAAAACTGTGCTTGACCCCCTAGTAAGTGCTTAACAAATACCATCCAAAAAAGTTTAACAGACAAATCTTTTCCCCCAATCAATCAATGTTACTGGGTGCTTACCATGTGCAGACCACTAAGCGCTTGGGAGAGTGCAATATAACAGAGTTGGTAGATAAATTCCCTGCTCACAATGAGCTTATCTGGTGAAACCCCAATTTCCACAATACCAGGATGGCTCAGAAAGAGAGACTCTTTTAAGAAAAGTTGTTTTTAAGCTATGCCATTCTAAATTCACCAACTACAGACTTTAAAAGGGAGGAGATGTTCATTCTGAAGACAAATCATGTAAAAAGGACTGAGTGGGGACACTTGTTGGACATTGAAAGACCAGTTAATAATAGTGACGTTGGTAATAACTGTGGTATCTGTCAAATGCTTTTTTTTTTTTTTCGAGTGCTTCGCACTGTGCTATGTGCTGAAGTAGGCACAGTCAGAGAAGATCTAGGTCCTCTGCCACTTGAGGCAAAGATGCCAGGCTTAGTGGGTCATGAGTGTGGGTGCGAGTGGCAGGAGGGGTAATGGGGAAATGGTGGTGGTAGACAGGCCACTGCCAGCCAGAATTATAATCGGTGAAAAAGGCAGAGGAAGGTTTGCTTATCATCAATTAAGGTTCTTAATAATTATAATAATTATGGGACTCAGTAAGCATTTACTATGTGTCAAGCACTATTCATAGGGCTGGGGTAGAAAAACGTTAATCAGATTAGACACAGTCCCTGTCCACAAGGACTCCACAGTCTTTATCCCCTTTTTACAGATGAGGCAGTTGAGGCAAGGAGAAGTCAAGTGACTTGTCCAAGGTCACACAGCAGACAAGAGGCTGAGCCTTTGGCTCAGTGGAAAGAGCCCAGGCTTTGGAGTCAGAGATCATGGGTTTGAATCCCGGCTCTGTCACCTGTCAGCTGTGTGACTGCGGGCAAGTCACTTAACTTCTCTGTGCCTCAGTTCCCTCATCTGTAAAATGGGGATTAAGACTGTGAGCTCCACGTGGGACAACCTGATTCCCCTGTGTCTACCCCAGCACTTAGAACAGTGCTCTGCACATAGTAAGTGCATAACAAATACCAATATTATTAACAGGTTTAGCAATATGGAGGTAATCGGGGGACGGGGGAAGATGGGGGTTACAGGGAGCATAGAAAAAGATACGTTAAAGGAGAAGAGGAGAAAATAGGAAGGGAAAAATGAGAAGAATAATTAAGTGAAAGGAAATAATAACACTGAAAATTGTGGTATTTGTTCAGCGCTTACTATGTGACAAGAACTGTACTAAGAGCTGGGGTAGATAGAAGATAATCAGGTCCCACTTAGGGCTCACAGCAAACAGAAAAAAAAAGAGACAAAGGGGAAGTAAAGTAAGCGAAGTAAGAAATAGTGTGGTGTAGTGGATAGAGCACAGGCCTGGGAGTCAGAAGGACCTGGGTTCAAATCCTGACTCTGCCACTTGTCTGTTGTGTGATCTTGGACAAGTCACTTAACTTCTCCGTGCCTTGGTTGCCTTGTCTGTAAAATGGGGATTAAAACTGTGAGCCGTATGTGGAAGAGGGACTGCGTCTAACCTGACTAGTTTGTATCTACCCCAGAGTTTAGTTCAGTGCCTGCACATAATAAGTACTTAACAAATGCCACAATTATTATTATAATTATTTAAAGAGATTGACCAGATTATTTGGAAGTGACTAATAATGGGGTGAATCATTATGCGCCCTCCCCTTTCCATCACCTGCTGCTTGCCCATTTTGAGAAGAAATTTGCCATAACGATACATTAACGTGGGGCAAGAAATCCATTAGGGTTTGGTTTGGGAGATGAGCAGAGCAATGAAGGGAACAGTTCTTGGGAAATCTTGTCTGAAAAATGTCATTAACAGTAAAGCCGTGTTGGCAGTCTTGAAGGTTTCTTTAGCTTAAGTCAAATGGCTTTTCTTTGGGAATGGAAAATGAAGAGCTGTAAGGGAGCTGGACTTCTGAACCGAGTGGATGAGCCCAATATTTTTTGATGAAATAAATGATTTTGTACGGATCAAATTGGGTAGGGTGAGGAAGATAATATCATTGACTTTCATACATTTTGGAGATGAATACTGAGCCCATTTCCCCTCTTGATCTTGTTATGGACTGGGAATATGTCTACCAACTTTGTTATATTGTACTTTCCCAAGCGCTTAGTACAGTGCTCTGCACATAAGTGCTCAATATATGCCACTGATGATGATGATGAAGGAAATGGCAATACTTCTTAGAGAAACACAGACAGATACGGATGATTTAAAGGCAAATATTGTATTAATCCCATTTATACCACAAAATGCCTGGGAAATTTGGGTGGAATCAGAGGCAACCTGGGAAGTTGAGAGGGCTGTGACTGGAAGAGAAACTGAGGCAGTACAAAATCAGGAGAAGCAGCCTGGCTTAGAAGAAAGAGCACGGGCTTGGGAGTCAGAGATGGTGGGTTCTAATCCTGGCTCTGTCACTTGTCAACTCTGTGACTTTGGGCACTTAACTTCTCTGTGCCTCAGTTACCTCATCTGTAAAATGAGATTAAGACTGTGACCCCCACGTGGGACAACCTGATTACCTTGTATCTCCCCCAGCGCTTAGAACAGTGCTTGGTGCATAGTAAGCACTTAACAAATGCCATCATTATTATTATTATCTACCCACCCCCAAGCTGGGCTGGTTTCCAATCTTCAGTCATAGAAAGGAGGTGAAAAATCCATCATGCACCCTGTTCATTTATTCATTCAATCATATTTATTGAGTGCTTACTATGTGCAGAGCACTGTATTAAGTGTGGGTAGGGAGAGTAGTGCAATGATGTCATGCAAACACTAATCCATGATATTCATTTATTCAATTGTATTTACTGAGCACTTACTTTGTTCAGAGCGCTGTTTTAAGCGCTTGGGAGAATACAATAGAGCAGTAAACAGACACATTCCCTGCCCTCAAGGAGCTTACAATCTAGAGGCAGGGAAACAGGCATGAATACAAATAAATAAAATTACAGATACATGCATAAGTGCTGTGGGGGCTGGTTGGTGGGAAGAGCAAAGAGAACAAGTCAGGGCAATGCAGAAGGGAGTTGGAGATGATAAAAGTTGGGGCTTAGTCTGGGAAGGCCTCATGGGGGAGACGTGCCTTCAATAAGATTTTGAAGCAGGGGAGAGTAATTGTTGGATTTGAAGAGGGAGGGCATTTCAGGCCAGAAGCAGGATGTGGGGTAGGAGTTGGTGAAATAGGCGAGATTGAGATACAATGAGAAGATTAACACTAGAAGAGGGAAGCCGTACTAAGCGCTGGGGGGTGGATACAAGCAAATTGGGTTGGACACAGTCCCTGTCCTACATGGGGCTCACAGTCTCAATCCCCGTTCTACAGATGAGGTAACTGAGGCACAGAGAAGTGAAGGGATTTGCCCAAGGTCCCACAGCAGACAAGTGACGGAGCCGGGATTAGCCCCCATGACCTTCTGTCTCCCAGGCCTGTGCTCTACCACCTACTCCAGCACTTGATACACTGTTTGGCACAGAGTTAAGTGCTTAACAAATACAGTTTTTATTATTACTAAGTGCAGAACACCATACTAAGCACTTGGGAGAGTCCTATTAGCAGGTGTCTGCCCTAGAGCCTACTCGGGTCCTTCTTTCCTTCTAAAAATCACGAATTATAGTGTGATAAATGGGAAACAAAATACACCTGATGCTTCAGCCATTGAGAGTGGGAGAATGAGGTTATCTTTGCTGTATCTCCGGGAATCTTTGCTGTATTTCTGATGTCTCCAAGCATCATGGTAATCGCTGTGTAGCTTGTTTGGGATGACATCTTCAGACTTTGCTTCCTGCAGAGCATCATGGTAATCGCTGTGTAGCTTGTTTGGGATGACATCTTCAGACTTTGCTTCCTGGCAGAAACTGGGCTCTCTCCTGGCTCTGAGGCAGAGCGAGGAGAGAAATTAAGAGTGCAAGCATGAGCTTCGAGGCAGTTATTTTGGGTTCTGGTTTCTGCGATTTCAAATCGGTGAACTTTGGTTTGTTAAAAAGCAGTCTGCACTGTAACTTCCTGTTCAAGCCCTGAGACAGTGGTCTGGGAAGGGCTACCCTAACCTCTAATAATAGTTCATTCCCTGGAAGAAATTTACTTCCCTTTAGCCAATGAGTGAGGCTATAGGGGGTTTGAACACCAACAATCAAATATATGTATATTTTGGCATAGCTGCTAGGTTGGCATGAATCGTTGGTGTCAGACTCTAATAATAATAATAATAATGGTATTTGTTAAGCACTTACTATGTGCCAAGCACTGTTCTAAATGCTGGGGTAGAGACACGTGTATCAGGTTGGACACAATCATAGTAGGAGGGAGTAGGATTTAATCTTTATTTTACTGAGGTCCAGAGAATTGAAGTGACTTGCCCAAGGTCACGCAGCAAAATGTGGCAGAGTCAGGATTAGAACCCAGGTCCTCTGACTCCCAGGTCTGTGGTCTTTCCACTAAGCCACGCTGCTCTGGCAATTGCTGCATGCCCCCCAAATCCAACCCAAACAGATACAAAGTTGGCTATAGACCGACTAGGGAAAAGACAGGATCACATATGATTTTCTCATCAGCTCTGAGGTGTCTGCCTCTTGGGCTGGAGTCGTTGCCTTTGCTTTTATCTCCCTCCCTTGATCCAAGTAAAACCTCTGTTGCTCTGAAGAGAGCAAAGGCATTGGCCCTGAGGCTACTCTCTGGATAGGAAAAGGTGAGCAGGTGGAGGAGAATAGGGAGGAGAAGGGAGGTAGCAAACAAGGACCCCAGGATCAGGCTGCAAGTAAATAACTCTCCAGTGGTCTCCTTCCATGTCCCCAAACTCAAATTTTCATAGAAATCAAACAATAAAGGAATTATCTCTCTTTCTACTGTTTAATTCTGCCCTTTAATGAGTGTATGGGAATGTTTTGTCACACAAAGTCAGTTGTTGGATACTGAATTAGATGACTTTCTCGAGAAAATTTCATTGTTCTAGTTCAAAATGACCAGGGTGCAGGGTCAGGCCAAATCAGAAGGGTAAGTTAGGTTTGTCCTTAGCAGGACTAATGACCTGGACAAAACCCCAGGGAGAGTGAAATAGCTGAAGAAAATCCAGCCAATCATTTTCAACCAAAAGAGCTGTCTTGCTGGGTCAAAGGAGTTATGATCATAATAATTGGGGTCTTAAATTCTTACTATGTGCCAATCACTGGGGTCTACACTGGGGTAGATAATAGTCCTTGTTAAGCACTTACTAAGCACCAAGAACCGTCCTAAAGTACCGAGTAGATAAGTTACACAGGTTGGTCACAGCCCCTGTCCTTAATGGAGTTCACCATCTCACTAGAAGGGAGTAGGACTTAAGCCCCATTTTGTAGAGGAGGTAACTGAAGCATAGAATTAAGTGACTTTCAAAATTTATCCATTTCTCCTCTAGATTAGGTTAGTTACAAGATAATCAGATTGGACACAGTGTCTGTCCCACATGGGGCTCTCAGTCTAAGAGGGAGGGAGACCTGGTATTTCATTCATTCATTCGTTTAATAGTATTTATTGAGTGCTTACTATGCGCAGAGCACTGTACTAAGCACTTGGAATGTACTATTCAGCAATAGATAGAGACAATCCCTGCCCAATGACGGGCTCACAGTCTAATCGGGGGAAACAGCAGAGCAAAACAGAACAAAACAAAAACAAGACAACATTATCATGATCAATTGAATCAAGGGGATGTATTCCTCATTAACAAAATAAATAGGGTAATAAATAATATATAGAAATGAGCACAGTGCTGAGGGGAAGGGAAGGGGGACTCCATTTTACAGATGAGGAAACTGAAGTATGAAGAAGTAAAGTTACTTTTCCAAGGTCATACAGCAGGGAAGTGGTGGGCCCAGGATTAGAACCTGAGACTCTTGACTCCCAAGTCTGAGCTCTTTCCACTAAGCCACACCAACAGTACCTTTCTGGGGAGATAGTGGCAGGGCAGGAAATAGAACATGCCCATCTTCTCGCCTATGGTGGGGCAGTTTCACAATCCAACCGTCTGGTCCCAACACTTGCCAAAAGGCTGGTGAAAAGAGGGACAGTCCAATTTTCAACCATGGTGTGTGCCTAAACTGGCCTAAGTTTCCATCCTACACCTCATAGAGTAGAGTGGATGTAGTTGGGTGAGGAGGTGTCTCGAGTGTCAAAGCTGGTCTTTGTAGGAATTTCGGTGGCTCCATGTTACACCCTTGAGGCTGTCAATTTAGGCCTGAAAGGCCATTTTCTGGTGGGGAACAGGGTGGGTGTTCCAGATGCTCGGTTATTTAATCCATCTGAACCAGCAAGATATTGGTTCTGGGAATCCCTGCTTCATTCAAAACAGGCCCAGCCAAACACTCTGCTTCTGGTGTGGTGGGGAGCTGAACCCCCTAAAGTGCAGGGTCTCTGAAAGCAAGGCTCACCCCAGATCATGCCTCTGTGTGTGTGTGTGTCTGTGTGAGATAAGACCTTTACAGTGTCTGCATGCGTGTCTGTGTACTTGATTCCAACTAGGAACTTCCAACAGATTCCAACTTGGACCTATGAATGTCTAGACATATTTCTCAGTAAGCTAAAATTCCCTAGAATTTCCTCCCTGCCCCAGGAAAACACAGATGTTGAGTCTCCACTAGAAAATTACCCATAATATTCATATTGAACAATACACTTTGGATACTGGGCATGTGG
Source organism: Ornithorhynchus anatinus (assembly GCF_004115215.2). Taxonomy (NCBI): domain Eukaryota; kingdom Metazoa; phylum Chordata; class Mammalia; order Monotremata; family Ornithorhynchidae; genus Ornithorhynchus; species Ornithorhynchus anatinus. The sequence goes on from NC_041739.1 coordinate 54,328,648, forward strand.
CTGCCCTCTACTCCTTCCCCACCATCAATACCCCACTTTCTCCTGAAATATCTAGACAATTAAGGTCAAGATATGCTTTACAGACCAGTTTTGGTATTAGTTTGCTAGTGTAGACCCAGTCTTTTGGGAGAGGATTTTTTTTTTTCCTGACCCTGCTTGGAGGCATTCTAGAGCACTAGTTGTTTTTATTTCTCTCAGTTTATGGTCTGTGGCCACAAGGTGTTTGTTGACTTCGAAGCTTTCCTCCATGAAGCTTAAAGGTTAAGAGGCCAGCACAGTGAGACTGCTTCTCGTGAGACTGTGAATCATTCATGTCTTGCTCGTCATGTGGGTGTGAGTTCTGGGTTGAATGAGTCGTGTGGACTGAAACCCAGCTCAGGAAGCTGTGGAACTTGTCTTTTTATTTACTATTTCTGGGACCCGAAGGATGGATATTTTGGATTCAGCTTCAACTTTACCTTGCAATTAAAAGAAAGACACATGAGCTAGAAGGCCAGTTTATATTAGTAGCTGGTGATTACCCCAGTTTTATTTCCAAATGGGCCGGAGAAGTCTGCAGAGCTCAGGGCTTCACGATCAGCACAGTATTTATTGAGCATTTACTATGTGCAGAGCACTGTATTAAGCACTTGGGAGAGTACAATACAACAGAGTTGACAGATACGTTCCCTACCCACAGGTTTACAGTTTAAAAAAGTTTACAGGGACAAATTGGGTGGCAGAACCAGTGAAGAAAAGGAAGACATGAATGCATAACCATTCCTCTCTTCACAGAGACAGCTAGAATAACACTCTACTAGAATAGATTGGTGGTCACTGGAGAGGAAGGTTATCTTGCTGACACGTTTATCAGTCAGTGCTAAGGACTGAGTGGTTACTGTATAGGGAACACTATTAAATGCTTGGAAGAGTACAATACAACAGAATTGCTAGACAGATTCCCTTTCCACCAGGATCAAGGGCCCAGTGTCTATTAGATCACATAGTTTACTCGTGACATTCTTGCATTTATTCATTCAGTCTTATTTATTGAGTACTTATTGTGTGCAAAACTCTGTACTAAGGGCTTGGGAGAATACAGTATAACAACAGATACATTCCTGCCCGCAATGAGCTCGCAGTCTAGAGCGGAAGGCAGACATCAAAATACAGATCTATACAGATCTATTTAAATGTGCTGTGGGGATGGGAGGGAGGCTGAATGAAGGAGCAAATAAGAGTGGTGCAGAAGGGAGTGGTAGAAGTGAACATATAGCTAAGCTTATACATAGCTCTGGTTCCTGAAGGACTGAGCCCATCTCTTCTGGTTCTGTTGTACTCATCCAAGTGTTTCGTACAGTGCTCTCTACTTGCATTGCTTGGTCTACATATGGATTTTGTAATAAAAATCTTGGGTGCCACTGCAATATGCTGCATCCTTGTCTGTCTAGTTATGCTATGGTCTGCATGCTGTGCTGCAGGTGGAAGCATTACAGACAGAGATGACACAATGGAGGGGGTCCTGGGCAAACTTCTAACCTATAATCGAGATCTCTATCCCCAAGTCTTTTAGATAATGATAATTGTATTCAATAGTATTTATTGAGCGCTTACTATGTGCAGAGCACTGTACTAAGCGCTTGGGATGAACAAGTCGGCAACAGATAGAGACAGTCCCTGCCGTTTGACGGGCTTACAGTCTAATCAGGGGAGACGGACAGACGAGAACAATGGCAATAAACAGAGTCAAGGGGAAGAACATCTCGTAAAAACAATGGCAACTAAATAGAATCGAGGCGATGTACAATTCATTAACAAAATAAATAGGGTAACGAAAATATATACAGTTGAGCGGACGAGTACAGTGCTGTGGGGATGGGAAGGGAGAGGTGGAGGAGCAGAGGGAAAAGGGGAAAAAGAGGGTTTAGCTGCGGAGAGGTAAAGGGGGGATGGCAGAGGGAGTAGAGGGAGAAGAGGAGCTCAGTCTGGGAACGCCTCTTGGAGGAGGTGATTTTTAAGTAGGGTTTTGAAGAGGGAAAGAGAATCAGTTTGGCGGAGGTGAGGAGGGAGGGCGTTCCAGGACCGCGGGAGGACGTGACCCAGGGGTCGACGGCAGGATAGGCGAGACCGAGGGACGGTGAGGAGGTGGGCGGCAGAGGAGCGTAGCGTGCGGGGTGGGCGGTAGAAAGAGAGAAGGGAGGAGAGGTAGGAAGGGGCAAGGTGATGGAGAGCCTCGAAGCCTAGAGTGAGGAGTTTTTGTTTGGAGCGGAGGTCGATAGGCAACCACTGGAGTTGTTTAAGAAGGGGAGTGACATGCCCAGATCGTTTCTGCAGGAAGATGAGCCGGGCAGCGGAGTGAAGAATAGACTGGAGCGGGTCGAGAGAGGAGGAAGGGAGGTCAGAGAGAAGGCTGACACAGTAGTCTAGCCGGGATATAACGAGAGCCTGTAACAGTAAGGTAGCCGTTTGGGTGGTTTGGGTGGTAGTAATTTAAATTGTAGTATTTAAATGCTTACTATAGCCCAAACACTGTGTTAATCTTCAGATCAAACCCAGTCCCTGTCCCACATAGGGTTCACAGTCTAATGGAGTGGGAAGATGGGTATTTAATTCCCAATTTACAGAGGAGGAAACTGAGACACAGACAAGTTAAGTGACTTGCCCCAAGTTCCCCAGCAGGCAAGTAGCAAAGCTGGGATTAAAAACCAGATCTCCTGGCACCCAGTCCTGTGCATTATCTGCTAGGCTGTGCTACCTTTCTTGGGAGCATCAGAGGGCGAATAAAAGTTCTGTGTTCTGTTGGTGAGGGGAGGGAAAGTATTAATATCATCATCGTTATTGTGATACTTATTAAGTGCTTACTGTGTGCCAGGCACTGTAGTGAGCACTGGAGTCAGTTCAAGATAATCAGGTTGGACACAGTTCCTGTCCCACGTGGGGCTCACAGTCTAAGAGGGTGGGAGAACAGGTGTACTTTTTTATGGTATTTAAGTACTTACTATGGGCCAGGCACTGTACTAAGTGCTGCGGTAGATAAAAGATAATCAGGTTGGACACAGTCCATCCCACATGAGGCTCACAGTCTAAATTCCCATTTTACAGATGAGGTAACTGAGACACAGAGAAGTTTAGTTACTTACCTAAGGACACACAACAGACAAGTGACAGAGCCAGCATTAGAACCCAAGTCTTTCTCACTCCCAGGCCTGAGCTCTACCCACTGGGTAACACTCTTTCTCAATTGAATCTCCATTTTAGAGATGTGGAAATTGAACTCCAGAGAAGTTAAGTAACTTGCCCGCGGTCACACAGCAGTCAAGTGGCAGAGCTGGGATTAAAACCCAGGTCCTCTGACTCCTTGGCCTATGCTCTTTCTGCTAGGCTACACTTGGTGCTCTATTATACCACCAAAATGGCTCCAAATCCTCTTTCCGGGACATAAGGAAACAATATCGCAGAAGCAGCGTGGCTCAGTGGAAAGATCAAGGGTTTAGGAGTCAGAGGTCATGGGTTCTAAGTCATGGGTTCTAATCCTGGCTCCGTCACCTGTCAGCTGTATGACTTTGGGCAAGACACTTCACTTCTCGCTGCCTCAGTTCTCTCATCTGTAAAATGGGGATTAAGAATGTGAACCTCACGTGGGACAACCTGATTACCCTGTATCTACCCCAGCGCTTAGAACAGTGCTTGGCACAAAGTAAGCGCTTAACAAATACCAACATCATCATCATCAACAGCAGATCTTAAAGCTCTTAACATTTAGTGTCATGACTCGTTCCAGTTTTCCTTCAACCTGAAAGCATCTTCCAGTTTGTTAGTCAGGAGGCTCTCGCCTCCTTAGTAACCCACAGAACTTGTGTTTCAGCCATTTTCTTTTCATAAGTGTGCACCACGCCCCACCCCTGCCCTCGAGACTAAGGATATCTTGGTGGGTTCATCCCCCACTCCAGGCCATTCCTGGAAGCACCCTCCAGAGCACCATTCTTTGTGGCGGGCGGTAACTGCGGCCTGCCTCTTGGCTACAGAAACACAAGTCTTCTCCTTCCAGAAGTTCTGAATCACTTCAGAATCACTGGGCCAAGGCAGGAGCATGCCTCAGTCTGATTCTGATTTTTAATATGTACCAGAGTGCACTCTCGCTCCCGTGAATGCTAAACAACCTCCAGGATCCTGTCTTCAAGGACACTTTCTTAAAGGTAACCCCAGCTGGCCCGAGACCAGCCAATGAGACGGGAGAGCGGAATGAGTCACAGTCTGATGCTGGAGCAGCACTGACTTTCCAGAGTAAATTCCCGTACAGGGTCTTTTTTATCAGGGGTCAAAAGAAAATAGAATGTTTGACGCCTCACAGAACCTACCAACAGCTATTTTCAGTCTCCTCTTTGTGGGAAATGACAATGCATGCGTGGAGAAGCAGAGCAAACAACTGGGGAAACAGTCAGTTGAAAAGAAAGGAGCCTGTATTGGGTCTGGCTGGTGTTTTGTGGAGACGTGGGCAGAGCAGAGTCCAGAAATGCTTGGCGGTGAATGTAACGTCTATGGCCAAGTGGGGATGAGAAGGGGAGCAGAAAGCTCTCCCATTAGGACGTCAGCTCCCTGAGAGCAGGCATCGTGTCTGTCAAATGCATTTACTAAGTGCTTGCTGTATGCAGAGCACTGTACTGAGCTCTTGAGAGAGTAGAATGCAACAATAAACATACACATTCCCTGCCCACAAGAAATATTGGACCCTCCAAAGGTGCTTCGTACTGTGCTCTGTGGATAGAGAATGGGCCTAGAAGTTAGAAGGAACTGGGTTCTTATTCCAGCTCTTCCATTTGTCTGTGGTGTGACCTTGGGCAAATCACTTCACTTCTCTATGCCTCAGTTTCCTCATCTGAGAAATGGAGATTAAAACGGTGAGTCCCAATTTGGACATGGACATTGTCCAACCCGATTAGGTCCAACCCGATTAGTTTGTATAGACCCCAGCACTTAATACAGTGCCTGGCACAAAGTAAGTGCTTAACAAATACCATAAGAAGAAGAATAGATAATTGATTGAGCAATTTGACCCAAGAGAATATGAGGTTGCTTCGACTTGAATTAAGGTTCAATTCCCTGGATTAATGCCCTTGGGTTTAGGGGTCATATGTTCACTGCTATAGTAAGGGACAAACAGGGTAGTTGACAGGAAGGGCTTAGCAGTATGGAGAAAGGCATCCCCAAGGGAAATTCTGAATGTAGTGTTCAGTTCCAGGGGTTACCAAGGAAATTACTGTCTCAAGCATTTAGTACAGTGCTTTGCACATAATGAGCACTCAATAAATATGATTGAATGAATTAATTAATTAAATTTCTCCCTTCTCCTTCCTGCTTTCCCCTTTCATCCTTATCTCTCCACTCACCCTCTCCATTTCCCTCCCTCTTATCTTCTCTCCCTCCTCCACTCATTCACTGTCTTTGTTCCCATTTTACCAGTCTGTCCAGTGAATTGGAACTGGACAGACTGGTAAACTGGGAACAAGTCCAATTCACCACTGCACTCTGATCATGTAAATACACCCACTCCTGCGTGCTGCTTCCCAGAATGCTTTTTTTTTTCCACATTGGCTCACTTGGGTTTGAATGGCCTTAACATTCATTATTTGGGGGGTTGGGGGGGCAAGGGCACCTGATCTGCATGCAAAGCAAGAGACATGCCTTGCCAAAATTTTCCACAGAGGAGGAAATTTCCACAGAATTTCTACATCTGCCCCAGGAAAGGCAGTTGGTGGCTGTCAGAAATTTTCCATGAGGGAACTTCGTGGAAGACACAACTCAAAATGGAAAGATTGTTCAGAATGCCAGTTCCCCCAGTGTTCACTTACAAATGGCAACAGCCCAGGTAATCAGATAATGGTGCTAATGATGATGATTGAAACAGGAGAGTGAGCTGGAGTCAGAATTGTCCTGTTAGCTTGGAAAATCCTGGAACACTTCTGAGGAGGAAAGGGTGATTTTCCGACTTGTTTTGTTACCTCAACAGATTCTTCATCCAATTGTCCATCAAGTATTAATGCAGCTCTCTGTCTGGAAGTTTGAGTGGTGCATTACCTCACCATACAAAATGTTCTTTGGCTTTGAGGCAGCTCAGCTGTAGAAATACCAAGATGAGAGTACTTTGTCCGCATCCAAAATCTGAGGGGAAAATGGCAAAAGTTAACATTTTCCCTCTTGGAGAAGAGGGAGGAAGAGATGATTTCACCTGGAAATGAGTGAATAGTCGAAGTCAAATAGTGTAAAGAATACTAAATTGGTCAGGGAAGTTGGAACTTATCATTGCTTGTCTGCACTTTTGAGCAACATTTAATACTCACTTTTGCAGTTATTTTAATATTCTATTCCTCCTATCCGCAATTTATTTTAATGTCAGACATTCCACCTAGACAACAAGCTGCTTGTGGGTCAGGATCACGTCTACCAAATTGATTGTATTGTACTTTCCCAAGAGTTTAATACAGTGTTGTGCACAAAGTAAGTGCTCAATAAATACCATTAATTGAATGATTGATCTCTTTGATATTCACCCCATCCCACTTATGTACATAACCATTTGTAATTTATTTTAACGTTTATCTCTCCATCTAGTCTATAAGTCCCTTATGGGCGTGTATCATCTATACTGTTGTATTGTAATCCGCCAAGCTCTAATTACAGTATTCTGCACAGGATGAGCACTCAAAAAATACCAATGATAGATTAATATCTTGTAATAATTAGATCAGATTTAAGCTCTTGGGTAACAATGACTGTGACTTCTCTATAGATAAAAATGCCTTAGTAGACAGTAGTCATTTTGCATTAAAATCAACTTCATCAAAGGATACAAGTTCCAATTTATAAGAGTTCATGATTTCTGGCTAATCGAGGGGTTTGTCCTAAGTGTTTTTCTCCCTTGTCCAACAAAGAGGAGGTTTCAGGACATTTCCCACACCTACCAGAATTGTTATGTCCCATTTTTTCCCATCGCCTTTCCGGGAATTTAAAAGAAAACTCTTTCTGTTTCCTCAGCACACGGTGATTTGGGATGGGTTTCTGTCGTCCCCAGACTAGGGCCAGGACCTTGTCTCATGTTGATAGAGTTTACTGTCAGGAACAACAGGCCTGAGATTTAAGGATCAAGAACATGTGCAGAGGAATTGATTACAGTGCTCCTTGAGGGAAGGGATGGTAACTACCAACGCTGTGTTATGCTCTCCCAAGGGGAAGCAGCGTGGTCTAGTGGATAGAGCACAAGCCTAGGAGGCAGAAAAATCCGTGTTCTAATCCAGCCTCCTCCACTTTTCTGCTGTGGGACTTTGGACACGTCATTTCACTTTTCTGTGCCTTAGATACCTCATCTGTAGAATGGGGATTAAGACTGTGAGCCCATTTGGCACAGGAACTCTGTCCAGCCTGCTTAACTTGGATTTACCCCAGCACTTAATACGGTGCCTGGCACATAATAAACACTTAATACCACAAAAATGTGCTTAGTACAGGACTCTGGGCACCATATCTGCTCAATAAATAACATTCATTGATTGATAGTGGATTGTGTAGCACTAGTTCCATCTAGTTAATGTTCCAGCTGGACCATGGGGTGCCGTAAGCAAGGAAGCAAACGAAGGTACAGCAAAGAGTATGTGCAATTTTTGCCCCCTTTAGCTATCCACAGGCAGAAGGAGCAGTGTTCTTTCCCCTGGGCTAATAGTGGGGCTGACCTGGCATTAAAGCACATCATTTGTGCTAAAGTTCTTTTACTGCCAGTTTTGCCACAGAGCCGGAAATTGGAAGGCTGAGTTGCCTTCTGCTACTAACTTACTGTGTGACCTTGGAGAAGTGGTTTGACATCTCTGTACTGTGTTTTTTTTATTTGTTCATTTTGCTTTTTGTTGAGGTTTTTTTTTCCATTTACAAGATATTTTTTCTCAGGCTGCCTTTCCTGGATTGATTAGATTGTTGCCATTTTAAAAAATGCTTGGAGATGTATGGGCTGAAATCTCTCCAAGTACAAAGTATTGTAATGCATTCTTGCCCTATTGAATACAGCATATTAGATCTGCATGTTGTTTATGGATGGAGTATATTCAGTTTATGGAAGGATGGAGAGAACTGTCTTTTTGTGGTTTATAAGTACTTTTTACCAAGAATTGTACTAAACGCTGGGATAGATGCATTGTAATCAGGACACCTGTACTGGGCAGCAGCAACATGGGAGAGAGTCGGGGGTAGAGACTCAAGTTTACTGCGTGGAAGAAGGCAGTGGTGAACCACTTTCATATTTATACCAAGAAAACTCTATGGATACACTACCAGAATTATTGTAGATGGAGGTGGGGCATTCTGGGAAAGATGGGTCCATGGCATCACTGTGGGTCACAGACAACTCGACAGCATAAGACAAATCAGGTCGGACACAGTTCCAATCCTATATAGGGCTCACAGTTTAGGTAAGAGGTGAACAGAATCCCCATTTTACAGATGAGAAAACTGAGGCACTGAGAAGTTAAATGACTTACCTGAGGTCACCCAGCAAGTAAACAGTGGACCTGGGATTAGAAGCCAGGTCCTCTGACTCCCAAGCCTATGCTCTTTCCACTAAGGCATGCTGCTTCCTTTGCTCTTTAATATGATAGGGTCACGGCACTTACTAGCATTGCCCTTTGGAAGAGGATAGGGCCATTTCTTCCCAAAGCCTGCTTTGATTGTGGATTTTGGAAAGGGAAGAGCAAGATTTATAACAGATAAATCAAATCCATGAAGGCTAATGACAGCTTCTGAAGAGGCAGCATGACTCACTGGAAAAAAAATCAGATCTGGAATAAATTCTAGTTTTAGCCTTGCCCTGACCCTGCTGTGTGACACTGATGAAGTCACTAAACCTCTCTGTGGAAAATGAGGATATTAATATTGGCTTCTCCCTATGTCTTAAGGATATGGTATGAGCAAATGAGAGATATTTGATATGACAGCATGAAAGAAAAAAAGAGCTCGGAACTTGGTTCCATTTTTTTTTTAATAAGAGTAGACACAAGGTAATTGGGTTGGACCCAATCCATCAGCCATTTGGGGATCACAGTCTTAATCCTCATTTTCCTGATGACATAATTGAGGCATGGAAAAGTTAAGTAACTTGCCCAAGGTCCCACAGCATTCAAGAGGCAGAACGAGAATTAGACCCCAGGTACTTCTGACTCCCAGGCCTGCAGTCTTTCCACTAGACAATTTTGCTTCTTATTCTTTCACTTGCCTGCTGTGAGTCTTCGGACAAGCCACTTAACCACTCTGTGTCACAGTTTCCTCATCTGGAAAATGGGGAAAATGGGGTTAAAGTACCTGTTGGCCTTCCCTCTTGGACTGTAAACCCAATTTGGATGAGGACTGTGTCTGATCTGCCTCCATCCGAGTGCTTAGCACAGTGCTTGATATATAATACTTGTTTTACAAAAATACTATCATTACACCAATTCCAAGGTTTTATTATTTGAATTACTTTTATCTTTACTCCTTGCTCTTCTCTAGCCTCTCCCTTGGTTTACTCTTTACTGGGATAGCACTACAGGATAGGAAATGACTTTCACAAGTGAGGCAAATATGACTAGAGTGAAGTGAAGAAAGGATGGAAAGTGAAGGGAAGTGGTCCTTGCAGAGGGGGGTCAGGGGCGTGGGTGTATGTGTGTGTTCAGTCACTTCAGTTCCCTCTATTTATTTTATGTGTTTACTTAAGCACTCTTTTGCATTAAGGATTCATTTTGTACTGCTGGTGTTGGTTGAGTTTACCTGACCCTGGGCAGAAGCCTCCTTCTCCTAGTCCTCCTCATCCTCCATTTCCTGTTCGCCTTCATTGTCCCCCTCCTCATTCTCCTCCTCCTCACACTCCTTCTCATCCTAACACCTTTTATGTATAGTATTTTTTCCAGAACACTTTCATATTAACTCATATCATCCTCACAATATCCCTGTGATGTTGAGAGGCTGTATTATTACCTTCATCCAGTGCTTAGAACAGTGCTTGGCACATAATAAGCACTTAACAAATACCATAATTATTATTATTAGATGAGAAAACTGAAGCACAAGAAAGTTAAGTGACTTGCCAAAGGAGACAGAGCAGGCCAGTGGCCTAGCTGGGATCTGAACCCATGTCTCCTAACTCCCTAACTCCCAGACGCAGGCTATTTCTAGTAGGCCACACCAATTCTGGAACCCAAGGTCCTAGACATGTAGGCCCAGTTTAGCTTCCCCATTATACCTGGGTTCCTCCAGAATGCTCTAAGCTCAACCTGCAGCCCACTCAGGTTTGGGGCAGAGCATAGTGGCACTAAATTCTCATGGAACCTGGACCCTAACCAGGGCTCTTTTGGAAGCGAGCATGGAAGCAGCATGGCCTAGTGGATAAGAGCACTGGCTCGGGAGTCAGAAGGACCTGGGTTCTCATTCTGGCTCTGCAACTTGTCTGCTGTGTGACCTTGGGCAAGTCACTTAACTTCTCTGTGCCTCAATTACCTCATCTGTAAGATGGGGATTAAGATTGTGAGCCCTATATGGGACAGGGACTCTGTCCAACTTGATGATTTTTGTATCTACCCAGTGCTTAGAACAGTGCTTGACACATAGTAAGCACTTGAGTACTATCATTATTGTTATTATTGAGATGGGGGAAGCTTTGACTTCTCATTCCTGACTTTGTCAGCTGGGGCTGCCCTGGGAAGGGGGCTAACTTTCCTCCTACCCCTACCCAGAGCAGATCAAAAAGCACTGGTGGCCAGGTCTTTGACTTCCAGACTGCTGTGTCACAAGTAATTAGGATCCTGCTGGACTCACAATTTCCCTGCCACCGCTGACCCCATTCTCACTGAACCTGGAGGAGCAAGATGGGGTGGGGGAAAGAGGAGCATTCCTTGGGAGTGCTCGGAACTGAAAGTTTTTTTTTAATTCTACAATGAAGTAGCTCTGTGAAGGTCTTTACAATGCCTGTTCCCTTTTTTGTTTAAAATTTACTCCTGAGACTCACACTTAATAATGGTTTAAGGAAAGTTTCATTTTGCCATATCCATCATCTCCCAGCACCCTTCTGTGTGAGGTAAACAGCACTGTGGGAGCTTTTAACACCACACTGGACAGCCCTAGCAAGGATGAAAAATAGGTTCTTCCCAGTAGGAGCCCAGAGAGACCTAGGGTGAGGACAGGCACCTGAATAAACATTACCCCTATACTTGATTAAACAAGGGTTTACACAATGGGCAAGTTCAGAGCTCAGGACCTTTCTTGGCGGCTCTCTGAGGACCAGAAGACCTGCCTACTTAGACATGGACTTTATCTCCAGAATCAATCAATCAGTGCTATTTATTGAGCACTTAATTGTGTGCAGAACACTGGACTAAGTTTGGGAAAGTACAATAAAACAGAATTGGTAAGTATGTTCCCTGCCCATAATGAACTTACAGTTTAGAGGTTGCAGTGGAAATCCCTGTGCATTCCTGAGAATAGAGCAGGAAGAAATCTGTTTGACTCCCTTCTTCAGTCAGTCAGTTGTATTGATTGAGGGCTTACTGTGCAGAGCACTGTACTAAACGTTTGGGAGAGTACAATACAACAACAGACACATTCTCTGCCCATAACAAGCTTACAGTCTAGAGGGGAAGATAGATATTAATATAAATAAATTGCAGATATATGTACGTAAGTGTTGTAGGACTGGGGGGGTGTTGAATGAAGGGAACAAAGGGCGACACAGAAGGGAGTGGGAGAATAGGAAAGGGGGCACTTAGGCAAGACCTGTTGGAGGAGATATGCCTTCAATAAGGTTTTGAGGTGGGGGGAGAGTGATTATTGGATATGAGGAGGGAGGACATTCCAGCCCAGAGGCAAGGTGTGGGCAAGAAGTTGTCAGCGAGATAGACAAAAACCTAAGTACTGTGAGCTAGAAATCAGAGTAGCAAAATGTGCAGGCTGGATTGTAATAGGAGAGTAGTGAGGTGAGTTAGGAAGGGGCAAGGTGATTTAAAGCCAATGGTAAGGAATTTCTGTTTGATGTGGAGGTGGATGGGCAGCCACTGAAAGTTCTTGAGGAGTGGGGAAATATGGCCTGAACATTGTAGTCTCTCCTCCCCCAGGGTCACCTGCACTGCTGTATGAGTGGGTTTCGAGGGGTTGGGAGCCTGATGGTTCAGGTCAAAGTGCAGGCTCACTGGGATGGGGGAAAATGCCCCCAGGCTGTCTGGAAGACTTCCTGGATGAGGACAAGGGAATTATTATTAAATATGTATTATATATGATATAATGCAATTATTGATAGTGTATTTAAGAGTATACTATATGCCAAGCACTGTACTAAGCACAGTAGCAGATACAAGACAATCAGAGGAGACACAGTCCCTGTCCCACATGGGGCTCGCTGATAGAAAGGAGAACAGGTATTGAATCCCCATTTTACAGATGAGAAAACTGGCGCCCAGTGGCCCAAGGTCATGCAGCAGGCAAGTGGCAGAGCCTGGATTAAAATCCAGGTTCTCTGACTCCTAGGCTGTACTCTTTCCACCGTACTAAGGAATACAGAAATGACAGAAGGGGCAGTTCTTGATGAGCCATGGAGATGAGGAGGATTCTTGTTCTCCCTCCTACTGTGAGTCCCATGCAGGACAGGAACTGTGCCCGGCCTAATCAACATGTGTCTACCCCAGCGCTTAGAACAGTTTTTGACATATAGTAGGCACTTTACAAAAACCATAAAAAAAAAAAAGCCTGTGACAGTCCATGGCCGGGGCCTTTCAACTCATTTTGCAAACACTTTCTATTTTCCACTGAGAAGAGCGGAATAACTGCCTCCTATTTCCCAACCGAGGACCCTGCAGGATGACAAGGCTTCAGGAAGACATTGCAACACGTGAGCTCTCTCCTCGGCCTGCTCTGCCATATTAGGTAGGCCAGGAAGTGTAGATGCTGAGAGCTAAATCTATCTCCAGCGGGCTCTGCCAGCATCTGCTTTCAATTTGTGTTTGGGGAGTTTAGGGGCCAGGCAGGAAAACCTCTCCTCTTTTAAGAGGCCTGAACTCATGCCAGACAGTGAGTTCTGAGCTTCAGTTTTTGTTGTCGTTCTGGTGGCCCGACCCCACCTACCACAACAGGGTGCTGGAGTCTTGGTTGGGAGGATTGTTACAGGGTGGACAGTAAAAAAAAAAAAAAAAAATAGGTGAAGCTGAGGGGCCTAGTGGAAACAGCACAGGTCTGGAAGTCAGAGGATATGGGTTCTAATCCCGGCTCTGCCACTTGCTTGCTGTATGACCTGGGGCAAATCACTTCTTTGGGTCTCAGTATCCTCCCTTGTAAAATGGGGATTTAATACCTGTTCTCCCTCCTACTTAGACTTTGAGCCCCATGTGGCACAGGGACTGTGTCTGACCTAATTAACTTGTACCTACCCCAGAGCTTAGAACAGTATTTGACACATAGTAAGCTCTTAGCAAATACCTTTCAAAAAAATAAAAAATGAACTAGATCATTGATGCTGAGTGGTGGCAAGCAGTCCAGGCTGGATGCACTCCCTGTGACTGTTTTCTCATCTGTAACATGGGGATGAAAAATCTGTTCTTCTTCCTCCTTAGGTTGTGAGCCCAAGTTGGGGAGGGATTGTGTCCTACCTGATTATCTTAGTACAGGGCTTGGCACAGAGCAAACATTTAACAAATACCACAGTTATGATTATTATTATTCCTGCATCTCCAGCTGCTACCCCTGCATTTATTCACCCCTCCCTCAACCTCGAGCACTTAAATCCATATCTGAAATGGATTTATCCACATTAATATGTGTCTCCCCCTTTAGACTGTAAGATAGTTATGGGCGAGGAATCGGTCTACCAACTCTGAATTGAATTCTCTCAAACAGTACAGTGTTATACTTTAACCATGAAAATAGAAAGGGGCACTTTTCTGGCTCCTTATGATTTGAATTAGCATTGTTTACGTGACAGTGATTAAGGGAAAAGATACATCCAATCCTTAGCAGGACATGTACTGGAGTTGCTTTTGTGGTGCTAGTGGTGATAATAATCAGTGGTATTTATTTAGCACTTACCATATGCAGAGTACTGTACTGAAGATTTAATAATGATAATAATGATAATTGTGGTATTTGTTAAGCTCTTACTATGTACCAAATACTGTACCAAGTGCTGAGGTAGATACAAAATAATCAGATCTGCTATAGGGCTTAAGATCTAAGAGACTACCCTAGGCATAACCACTTTGCCTTAGCAGTGGGCAAGCCTCCATTAATTTTTGTATGCACACATCCCTGAGCTGAGGGTCCTTCCCTGGTTCTTCAGTACTGAGATAAGCTTGCTGCTTCAGCGCCTTAGGCTATCTATTAAGTTTCTCCAAGTTTAACAAGTCCAAATTCCTCCCCTGAGCTCAGCCTACAGTTTCAGGATTGAGTGTAAATTCCTCATTAGATTATGACTCATGGGCAAGACCCATGTCTTTTACTTGTACTCTCCTAAGCATTCAGTACAGTGCTCTGCACAACATAGTTGTTCAATAAATGGCAATAATAATAATTGTGGGATTTAAGTGCCTACATTGTACCAAGTTTGGGGGAGGATCCGAGCTCTTATTACGGTGCTTTGCACACAGTAAGCACTCAAATACAATTGATTGAAATATGATTGATTGATATAAGATAATCAGGTTGGACACAGTCCCTGTCCTCCTTGGGACTCACAGTCTCAGTAGGAAGGAGAATAGGTGTTGAAGCCCAATTTTACAAATAAAGCACTGAAAAGTCGAGGGACTTATCCAAGGTCACACAACAGACAAGTGATGGAGCCAGAATTAGATCTGAGGTCCTCTGACACCTGGACCTGTGCCCTTTCCATCAGGCCCTGCTGCTTCTCACAGTGGATGGAGCAGGGGCCTGGAAATCAGAAGGACCTAGGTTCTAATCCCAGCTATGCCACTTATCTGCTGTGTGACCTTGGACAAATCACTTAACTTGTCTATGCCTCAGTTGCCTCATCTGTAAAATGAGGATTAAGATTGTAAACCCTGTGTGGGACAGGAACTGTGTCCAACCCAATTATTTTGTATCTACCTCAGCAATTAGAACAGTGTCTGGCCCATGGTAAGTGCCTAAAAATACCATTATTATTATTATTGTTACTACAGTGCTCTGCACACATAGTAAGCACTCAATAAATACAATTGATTGACTGATTGCTCTTCATCAGTATTTGAATGCCTAGTGAGGACAGGACTCGGTCATAGGACTTGACTACTTTCTGACCATTTGGCTTCTCACAGAATTTAAAGAGAAACCTAAGGTCTTAGCAAACCTTTTATTATACACAACCAGGCTCTAGAAGGTACAAGGGATATGGAAGTTGTCATTGCAAAACATTTCCTGTCCTGGAAAAATATCTACCCTTTCCTCATCCTGTGAGCATCACTGAAAATCCTTGACTTAATCAACCAAAAGCTGCTATATCAGTCGAGTGTTTGTTGGACATCTACTGTTTTAGAGCACTGTCCAGAGCATTGTCCTGATCATTTGGAAGAGTACAAATGGTCAATCCATAGTATTTACTGAGCATTTCTGGTTTGCAGAGCACTGTACGAAACACTTGGGAGAGTACAATAGAATTAGGAAGCATAATCCTGTCCCTCAGGCCTTTACAATCTAGTGGGGAAGGTAGATAGCCTATAATATATCTAAGAGGAAGATGGAAAATAATGGTAATAATGATCCTGCCCTCAGGATCTTATAATCTAATAAAGAAGTTTACATTCTATGTGCTTTTGGCTAAAATAATAATAATAATGGTATTAAGCTCTTACTATGTGCCAGGCATTGTACTAAGCTCTGGGTTGGATGCAAGCAAATCGGGTTGGACACAGTCCCAGTCCTGCATGGGACTCACAGTCTTAATCCCCATTTTACAGATGAAGTAACTGAGACCCAGAGAAGTGAAGTGCCTTGCCCAAGGTCACACAACAGACAAGTGGTGGAGCCGGGATTAGAACCCAGGTCCTTCTGATTCCCAGGCCCGGGCTCTATCCACTGGGACCCACTGCTTCCCCAGGGTTAGACCCTGGAAGCACCCTCACAAAGTCATGAAAATGATTTTCAACCGGTTTGCAGGCGCAGCCAAGCACTGAAGATGAGCAAGCACTGAGGCCAGATTGCATCAAGGGAAAGGACAATGTAGAAATTGGATTTGGAAAAGCTAGTGTTCTGGCTATGGGGTGCATATGTATCATTAAGCTTAAGACCAAATTGAAGGTTTATAGTATTATAAACCCAGATCTAGTCATATATTCTAGTAGGTCTTCAATTTTATATCCTGTTTACCATTCTGAAGATCATAATTTTATATACTTTGTACAATTCTGAAGGTTATGTAGAATATAGAATCATAAGATAGTATTTTTTAAGCACTGACTGTATGCGTAACATTGCACCAAGTACTGCAAAAGTATAGAGGTATGAATTAGGCACCGTTAAGGGATTCAATCTAAGAATATAAGGGGGAAAAGGAAGATTAGTGATAGACACATAAGGAGCAGTGAAACAATAAAAGACTAAAAAGTTCTGGGAATCTTCTAGCATAAAGACCTGTATCATATGGGCCCACCACAATTTCACCTCTCATTTCTTGAGGAGTTTCATCAGCATAAAGTTTGTGCCATACTTAGCATCAAATAGCCACAGACAACCAAAGTGGTCTTAAAATGTGGTCCAATGCCAACACTGAAGCAGTTCTCATTTCAGCACAGCTTTGCTGGATGGGACAAATGGGAATGGATTTTGGTGTGTTACCCAAACCACTATTGTGTGGTGGGATGAAGTGGGAAGAGCATAAGCATGGAGAGTAAAGGAGAGATTTTACTGACACAGTGAAAATGTGTCATTTTATGTGAGAGACCCCAGAGGCAGCTAGACCAGCTTGGCTTGAGGCAATGAGGATTAGGATGATACTTGTAAAGCAAAGGCTTTGGAAAAACCATGTCGGCAAGAGATAGTATCAAAATAGCAACAGGTGTCACAGATAATGCAACAGCACAACACAGGTTGCAGCACGGCCTAGTGGAAAGAGCTTGGGCCTGACAGTCAGAGGACCTGGGATCAAATGCCGGCTCCCCCACTTGTCTGCTGCATGACCTTGCGCAAGTCACTTCATTTCTCTGTACCTCAGTTACCTCATCTGTCAAATGGGGATTGAGACTGTGAGCCCCACATGGGACAGGGACTGTGTCTGACTCAATTTGTTTATATCCACCCCAGCACTTAGTACAGTGCCTGGCACATAGTAAGGGCTTAACAAATACCATCATCCTCATTGTTATTACTGTTCTTTTCAACCAATTTTATACATGTGGACAAAATCTTACAATGGGTAGTGTCATCTTCAAACATGAAGATCAGAGGCATATTACTCAGTGGCATTTATTGGGCTTCTACCTGGAGGATCAAAAGTGTCAGTAGACTTGATATGTTCCCTTCAATAGCTTACAACCTAGGAGTAGGAGATAAGCCCCAAAGTAGTTTAGAGGATGAAGGAAAAGATATGTATATGTTAGCATATACACACACATATATATATTTATATATATATATGCTTATACACGTATATTTTTAAGCATTGTGAATATACTCTCCTTCAAAAGAATAAAGTTTGTGAAAGAAGTAGTTACAAAGATTGTAAAGGTAATTAAAGGTGTTACTAGAAGGCTCTTATGATACATGTCTATAGGTACCTAGGCATTTCAGCCTTGCAATTCGAAAGATTTTTTTCCTCTATCTAAATTGTCCCCTACTTAATCAATCAGTGGTATTTACTGAACACTTACTATGAGCAGAGCACTATACTAAGTGTTTGGGATAGTAAAATACAATGTTAGGCATGTTCTCCCTTGTTGAGCTGAAACAACACCAAGTTGACTCCTCTGAATTACCTCTTGTTTTCTTAACTTCTCTCTCCCCTAGTTTTGTCATTTGCTAATTTTGAGCATCTTTCCAGGAAGATTCATAGTTTACTATTGTCCAAGATTCACTGAACCTGTGGGGAGAGGGCAAATGGAGATAGGAAACAAGAGGGATGAGAAGTCTTCAACTATTTATGAACTAGCTCAGGACAGTGAGCTCACAAAAAGGAATGGTTGCTCTTCCCCATGAGGATGATTAATTATTATGAAATGTTTCCTTAGTTTTTTATTTTCAGCTGCTATAGTCCTCACGCTTGAACTCAAATCATTGTTTTTAGGAGAATCAAACAGGTCACGGTAGCTAATACATTTTCAATAAAATCCCTGGCATTGCTTTAAATTTTTTTTTCTGGTTTGAGTGTGGAATAGAAAAGTGTTCTGAGCAATTAGGTCAGTATCGACAATATGATTGGCTATCTGAGAATCTGGAGACATGGGGGTCAATCAATCGATCAATCATATTTATTGAGCGCTTACTGTGTGAAGAACACTGTGCTAAGCCCTTGGGAGAGTACAGCAAAATAGAGTTGTTATTCATTCAGTCGTATTTATTGAAGGCTTACTATGTTCACAGCACTGTACTGGACACATTCCCTGTTATCAGTGAGCTTTAGTCTCGAGCGTGTCTGAACAGACCAACTCCAAGTACCAGCCAGAGCTAAGAGAACATCTGGTTAAATCTGGGATTCTTTATACCTGTGAAGGGGGTAAATATTGGGGGAATAAGATTGTTCTTATGACTGAGAGATCAGTCTGGTGATCAGGGGAAACAGTGTAGCCTAGTGGATAGAATACAGGCTTGTGAGTCAGAAGGAGCTGTGTTCTAATCTCAGCTCTGCCACTTGTCTGCTGAGTGACCTTGGGCAAGTTGCTTCACTTCTCTGGGCCTCAGTTATCTCATCTGTAAAATGGGAATTAAGACTGTGAGCCTAATGTGACACACAGACTGTGTCCAAATTGATATGCTTGTGTCTACCTTAGTCCTTAGAACAGTCTTTGGCACACAGTAAGCACTTAACAAGTATGATTAAAAAAAAAAAAGGGACTTCAGCCATGCAGTCAGTGTGATCAAAACAGTTTCCAGGCTTGGAAATTAGGGTGGGGTAGAGGGGTAGGGAATATGACAGAGAATAGGAGTCAGGAAATATTGGTTTAAGGTCCATTGATTGGTTTCCTTTAATAGTCAAACTTCTCAACTGCACAGGTGTTCTCTGGGTGGTTAAACCTAGTCCTCTGGCTAAGGAGGTGGTGAAGTGTGCATATTTGCACTGGGGGGAGAATGTGGGTGGAGTCAGAGAGGTGGGGGCTGGATTTAACGAATGGTACATAGCTTGGTCGATTCAACCCACGCAAGTGGGAGAGCAGACAGGAAGGCATTTTCTTTCCTTCTTGGCCGAGAAACGGCTACTTATGGAAGTGAGATTGCCAAACTCGCAATAGATGCTTCGAGAGGATGGAGAGTCTGAGTCAAAATTCAAACAGTGCCAGATTCTGCAAACCACAAACACATCAGCACAGTAAGGGACTTTATGCATGTGGGGCAGGGCTCTTAGGCCTGAAGTGGCCTTCTCAGTCAGAACACGCGTGGGTAAATGTCACCACCAGCGGACACTTAAGTTCACATATACAAGGGGTAACGTGGGAAAAGATGATTGGCAGCCTTGATGCTGGATTGTGGTGTTACGGCACAACATTGACACTATGGGTGCAGTCACTTTGTCCTGTGCGGAAAAACCTCTGTGCCAACCGTCATATCCCACATTGCCCCTTCTCCCGCCGAAGAGAGAGCAACTCCCCTAAGTGCAGCAGCCGGAGAGGTTCCCCCTGTAGCTTCCTTACCCCCACCCCCACTGAGACCCAACTGGGAGCTTCTATGGGCCGGCAGCTTCCTTTCTCCCCATTTTGTCGAGTTTTGGCTCTCTCTTCTCCACTCTGCTTTCCAAATGATGCACCTGTCCAGCTGCATGGTGGGAGGAAGAAGGATATGGGAAGGAGGGAGAGAGAAAAGAGAGATTATTCACCATCTCTCCTTCCCTTCCTCTCACCATCTCTCCTCTTCCTCCCTTTTCTTCCTACTACCTTTCCCCTTTTTCTCCACATTTCTGCTTTAATTCCTCCCTCTCTTCCCATCTCTCTCTTTCCCCTTCTCAGCCGCTTGTGGGACAGGGACTGTGTCTTCCCCCCTCATCCACTTTCCTGTCCTGGGGAGAGGGGCTGCGGGCTGCTGTTTGAGAGGAGGGTCAGGGAGCAAAGGAGAGGGGAATTGTGGTTTCCAGGAATTTTCTAGTTGCTCTCAGGGTCTCTCCACTCCAACCCTGCATATCTTCATTCATTCCACCGTATTTATTGTGCACTTAATGTGTGCAGAGCACTGTACTAAGGGCTTGGGAAGTACAATTCAGCAACAAATAGAGACAATTCCTGCCCACAAGTCTAGAAGGGGGGAGGCAGACATAAAAACAAGTAAGCAGGCATCAGTATCATCATTATAAATAGATCAAATTATAGATATATGTACAACATTAATAAAAATAAATAGAATTATTATTACAAATATGTATATGACACGGTGGCTACTTCACTGAAGGGACAGGGAGAAATCCAAACCACAATCCCATCCTCCAGATCTTCAGTGTTCCCTGCCCTTTCCCAGATGCAGTGCAGTGAGGAAATAACCCAGCCTAGGGGAGGAGCACAGGTCTGGGAGTCAGAGGACCTGGGTTCTAATCCCACTTCTGCCACTTACCTACTTTGTTACCTTGGGCAAGTCACTTCACTTCTCTGTGCCTCAGTTCCCTCATCTGTAAAATGGGGTTTCAGTATCTGCTCATACGTGCCCCAGCACTTAACACAGCACTTGGCTCATAGTGAGCTCTTAACAAATCATTTATGGGTATTTTACTTTCTCACTGGGTCCTTAGTGTACATTCTGAGGTGTATGGGGTATAGCATGGGCCTGAAAGTCAGAAGGACCTGGGCGATATTCCCAGATTTACCACTTGTCTGCTGTGTGACCTCAGGCCAGCCACTTAACTTCTCTGTGTCTGTTACCTCAGCTGTAAAATGGGGATTCAGGCTAAGCCCCATGTAGGACATGGACTGTGTCCAACTTGATTATCCTATACCTACCCCAGCATTTAGTACAGTGCCTAGTACATAGTAAACGCTTACCAAATACCATAAAAAATGGGAAGAGAATGGGGAGGTGGTACAAGAATTGGCCTCACCTCTTTCTGGCTGGATACTGATAGGGAGGGAGGGAGGTGGAGGGGATGAGTAGAGGACAGGTAGTTGAGCGGGAGAGGGTGTGAGAGGAAGCAGGTTGGCAGAGGAGGAGGTTCAGCTACTACAGTTTGAGACTAGCGGAACAACTTTCTCTCTGGCAGAACAACTTTCTCTCCGCACACACCCCTCTGGTCCCCAGTGGCCCAACCAGGAGATGCCCTTCAAGTCAGAGGTCAGACCACAAGCTTGGTTCCAACAGTTGTTACAGGAAAGGAAGAGAGACAACCAGGCCTCGGGGCTTTCCAGTAGCTGTATGGGCAGGGACAACTGGAATCAAGGGAGACTGGGAAGTGAGGGGGAGGAAAGTCCTGCCTTCCGAGCTTACAGCTCACAAACACTCAGCTGTTTCTTCCCCCCCACACCCTCGAACCTCAATGCCCATTTGCCATTCTAGCAAAAGGAATTTTGGCTTTCACTCCTAGTTCCAGTCAAGAGAATCCCCAAGGGCCAGCTGAACCATTCATTTATCTCCCCTCAGTGGCTCCTGTGGGGTCATTGCCTCAGGCTGGAGAGGAGACCTAAAAAAATAAGTGTCTGTCCTGTCATTGAAATATCTTGGGTCATGAGGTAAACTTCCTCATTGCTCTTCAATACTTTGGAACAACACAGTTTCACCAGGAGAAAACTGCTTTCTCTGATGATCATTCCAACTTTCAGAAAATTAATCAGTTCCTCTTATCTGTAGCAAATATTTAACCCACAGTCTCCTATCCTGAATCCTCAAGTATCCATTCTTTTAGTCAGGATTAGCTCAGAAGCGCAAACACATGACCAGGATGACTCATTCTGGGGTGAGAATTTGTGTTTCTATATAAAAGAGAGAGAAGAAGGATGGGTCTCAACAGGGGAAAGACATATTTTTCCTGAAATAGTCTTCCATTAGCTTCAGATTTTCCTGTTTGCCTCTTAAGAATATGAGTCCTTTGGGGGACAGGGACTGTGTCTTACCTAATTGACTTGTACCTACCCCAGTGTTTAGAACAGTGTTTGATACATAGTAAGGGCTTAACTAGTGCTTAATAAGTGATAAGTGCCTAGTACAGTACAGTGCTCTGCTCACAGTAAGTGCTCGATAAATATGAAAGAATGAATGAATGAACAGGTACCAAAACCAAAAACCCCCCTTAAACGTAACATGACCAAAACAGAAGTCCTTACCTTTGCACCCAAATCCTGTCCTCCCTCTGACTTTCCCATCACTGTAGAAGGTACCACCATCCTTCCTTACTCCCAAACCCATAATCTTGGTGTTATCCTGGACTCCTCTGTCTCATTCAACCCCCATATTCAATCTATCTCTCAATCCTGTTGGTTCAATCTTCACAACCTTTCACCCTTTCACATCCACCCTTTCCTCTCCATCCAAACTGCTGCCCCGTTAATCCAAGCACTTATCCTATACTGCCTGGATTACTGCATCAGCCTCCTTGTTCACCTCCTTGCCTCCTGTCTCTCACAATTCTGGTCCATATTTCACTCTGCTGCCTGGATCATCTTTTTATAAAAATGTTCAGTCTGTGTTTCCCCCCTTCTCCAGACCCTCCAGTGGCAGCCAATCCACTTCCAAATCAAACAGGAATTCCTAACCATTGGCTTTAAAGCACCCAATCACCTTGCCCCCTTGTATCTCACCTCACTACTCTCTTACTACAACCCAGCCCACACACATCACTCTCTAATGCCAACCTACTTACTCTATCTCAGTCTCATCTACCTTGCCGCTGACCTCTCACCCACCTCCTGCCTCTGGCCTGGAAAGCCCTCCCTCTTCATATCCGACAGACAATTACTCTCCCCCACCTTCAAAGTCCTACCGTAGGTACATCTTCTTCCTACCACTTGTTTTCTGTGTGACCTTGGGCGTGTCACTTCACTTCTTTGTGCATCAGTTAACTCATCTGTGATATGGGTATTAAGATTGTGAGACCCATGTGAAACATGGGCTGTATCCAACATTATTAGCTTGTCTCTACAGTGCCTGGTACTTAGTGCTTAACAAGTACCATACAAAAATAAATAAATAAATAAATGGTATTTATTGAGCACCTATTATACGCACAGCACTACACTAAACATTTGGAAAGAATACAATATAACAGAGTTAGCAGATACATTCCCTGTCCACAATGAACTTACAGTTTAGAGTTCAGAGCACAACTGAAATACACAACGTTTCCCACTGTAATGTGGGAGTCAGGAATAAATGTATTTACAAGTGGAAAAATCGGAAGACACCAGGAGCCAGGCTAACTCTCTCTTGGGTGGCCGATCTTGGGTCTATGCCACATACCTTCCCTCTCCAGCTGGAGCCAGTCAGTCAACAGTATTTATTGAGCACTTACTGTGTACAGAGCACTATACTAAGCTCTTGGAGAATACAATACAACAATAAATAGACACTTTCCCTGCCCTCATCGAGCTTACAGTCTAGAGGGGGAGACAGACATTAATATAAATAACTGACACACATGTAAGTAAGTGTTGTGGGACTTGGAGGGGGAGATGAAAAAAGGGAGCAAGTCAGGACAACACAGAAGGGAGTGGGAGAAGGGAAAAGGAGGGCTTAATCAGGGAAGTACTCTGAGCCAGGCTCGAAGAGAGTAAGGTGTCAGTCATCCCTTTCCTTGGCTGTCCAAGGATATTTGAAAGCAGCCTCCTTTCCTCTCTGACCAGAACTTGCTTTGGGGCCTTCAGAGAGAGATTGGGATAGGAGTGTGGAGAACTCCTCATTCTTCCACTTAATTTAGTTGGAGGATTAACACTTGAATAAGAAATACTGACTGCCCAGTCCACTAATGGTGGAAAAATGCAGGTCTGTAGAAGAGCAAATTCGCCCCCTCTTTCCTTCCTGTGGGGGAGGCCTCTTCCTCCTCTTGGGCAATATTAATAATCACATTTTATTTACCAAGTGCCCCTGCCATACCCCTGGGCTCTATAAAATTACCAAAGTAAAAATACTCAAGCAAAACCACCTTCTAAAATGGAAATGTCAACAAAACCACCCTTTGACTTGGGGGAGTGCAAGGGGGTTATAGGCCTCATTTTCTTCCTTCCCCACCTTAAGAAGCAAGCTCTATCTAGCCAAAGCAGAACAGGGGATTGAGGCAATAGGTCTATTGCACAGCTGAATTTACTGGATTAATCTGGGGGGCTTCAGGCCTCCTAACTAGACATCAAACCTTTGAAATGTGGGAGTGGAGGATTGAACATCCATATGAGCTATTTACATTACCCAAGGAAGACTCTGATATTTGGTCTTAGAGAGCTAAGAATTCTGTAGTGAAAAGAACACGGGTCTGGGAGTCAATGTGGACCTGGGTTCTAAACCAGTGCTAACAGTACTTAATTTTGGTGAGAATTTAGTGCTTACCAAGCCCTGGAGTAGATACAAGATAACCAGTTTGGACACAGTCCCTACCCCCACTGGGTTCGCAGTCTTAAGAGGTAAGGAGAGCAGGTATTTTATTTCCATTTTACATACAAGGAACCTGAAGAAGCAAGGTGACCTGGTAGAAGGAGTGTGCACCTGGAAGTCAGAGGACTTGAGTTCTAATCCCAGATTTGCTACTTGCCTGCTGTGTGACCTTGGGCAAACTTCTCGGTGCCTTAAGGCACTCGTTCAGCTCACCCCCTTCCTACCTTACCTCACTGATCTCCTACTACTTCAACCCAATCTGCACATTTCTTTCCACTAACGCTAACCCTGTAATATGATCCCGTCTGTCTCACCGCCGACCCCTTCCCCACATCCTTCCTCTGTGTGGAACTCCCTCCCTCTTCATGTTCCATGGACGCCACTGACCCCACCTTCAGAGCCCTCCTAAAACCACATCTCTTCCAAGAGGCCTTCTCTGACTAAGTCCTCATTTCCTTATTTGCTCTCTCTGTCTTCTGTGTCACTTATGCACTTGGGCTCTGTACCCCTTAAACAGTTGATATTTACCACCCTACCAGCTGCACCGCTCTTATATATCTATCCATATACTCTTCTATTTTCCCTATCTTTAATTTTAATGCCTGCCTCCCCGTTTAGACTGTAAGTTCCTTGTGAGCAGGGAGCATGCCTGCCAGCTGTATTATATTGTACTCTCCCAAGGAATTAGTACACATAGTAAGTGTGCAATATATACCATTGATTGGGGATTCAATACCTGTTCTTCCTCCCACCTAGGCTGTGAGCCTCACTTGGGGCAAGGACAGTGTTCTACCTGATTATCTTCTATCTACCCAAGTGCTCAGCACAGTGAGTGACACATTGGGCTTACCAAATGTTATTGTTGTTACTGTTGTAGTTTTCTTATTATTGTTGTCCTCCCCATTTTATCCCAGCTGAGGAAACCGAGGATGAGAGAGGTCAAGTGACTTGAACAAAATCATACAGCAGGCCAGTGACAGAAGTAGGCCTAGAATCCAGGTCTCCTGACTCCTGCCCCGATGCTCTTCCTACTAGGTCATACTAACCTGCTGTGTGGGTATTTATACTTTGGGCAAATCACTTCAAAGGTACACTTCAAATCATTTATCTTCCCAATGCTTAGTACAGTGTTTGGTACATGGTAAGCACTTAAGAAATATCACAATTATTCATTATTATAAGAGCTCTTTATGTTTATTCTAGAAACAGAAGTTGTCAGATTGGAAGAGCTATTTGGCTATGGGGAGGACAGCCTTTTAAAACATCTTGTCCCTCCACTTAACTCCTAGCCCAAGTGTTTGTCACCCTTTGACCCTCTCTTTTCCAACTGGGCACACTTTGTTGTTGACCACCATCTTTGTGTCTATCATCTCCTCCATTGAAAGAAACAACAACAACAACAAATCACTAAAGGTAATGTTCAGAGCTATATTCCTGAATCATTGGCATCAATGATTCTTGAAAGAATTCTCAAGGAAAGAGGTTATGAAGTAGAGTTTCAAAAACAGGGGAAAGATGATTTGACATCCAAGCTGTCTGAAGAGAAAGTTTTTGTGAATGTCAGAAGCTGGAAGCTCATTGTGGGCAGGGATTGTGTCTGTTTATTGTTGTACTCTCCCAAGTGCTTAGTGCAGTGCTCTGCACATAGTAAGAGCTCAATAAATACTAATGAATGAACGGATGAACAGTGAGAGATTGGGAACTGTGAACACGTTGAAGAGGATGGAAGGCACTCATGAGTGTTCTTAGAAAGACTTAGTGGCAAGAGCTGGGGCTTGGGAGTCAGAGGTCAAAGTTCTAATCCCAGCTCTGCCACTTGTCTGCTGTGTGACTTTGGTGGGCAAGTCACTTCACTTCTCTGTGCCTCAGTTACCTCAACTGTAAAATGGGAATTAAGACTGTGAGCCCCATATGGGACAACCTGATAATCTTGTATCTATCTCAGGACTTAGAACAGAGCTTGGCACATAGTAAATGCTTAACAAATACCATCATCATCATCATTATTATTATTATTACTAAATGTTCTTATGTACCAAACACTGTACTAAGTCCTGCGGTGTATCCAAGATAATCAGATAGGACACAGTCCCAAGAGGGGAGAGAGAACAGGTATTGTATCCCCAATTACTGTTGAGGAAATTGGAGCCCAGAGCCTTCTCCAGGAGGCCTTCCCAGACTGAGTCCTAGCTTTCCCTCTCCTCCTCCTCCTCCCCTCCCCATTGCCCCTACTCCCTCTCTCTGCTCTACCCTCTTCCCCTCCCCACAGCACTTGTATATATTTGTACATATTTATTGCTTTATTTTATTAATGATGTGCATTTATCTATGGTTCTATTATTTTGATGGTAGTGTTGCCTGTCTACTTATTTTGTTCTCTGGCTCTCCCTTCTAGACTGAGAGCCCGTTGTTGGGTAGGGATTGTCTCTATCTGTTGCCAAATTGTACTTTCCAAGCTTTTAGCACAGTGCTCTGCACACAGTAAGCACTCAATCAATATGATCAAATGAATGAATGAAGTCCCTTGGCACAGTCACACAGAAGGCAGGTGATAGAGACAGGTCCAGAACCCAGGTCTTCTGATTTCCAGCTCCATGCTTTTACCACTCAGACCACCTTATTTGAGTCAGCAGAGCGCTACATGCCAATTTAAAAAATGAAAATGTTAATTGTTTCTTCCTTTGTCTTAATTAGGCTGCTTTGTGAACATGGGGCGGGGTATTTTAGAGAGCAGGGTGTTGGGAGGAAGAGGTAAAGAAAGCAGTGGGAAAGAACCTCAAAAACAAAGGCCTACTAGAGCCTTACTGAAGTGTACTTGTTGAAATGGTCTTTGACGGGAAGTTACACTAGCCACTGTCACTAATTAATTCAATCATCTTATTTATTGAGCACTTACTATGTGCAGAGCACTGTACTAAGTACTTTTCTCCGACCCCTCTCCCACTTCCTGCTTCTGGCCTAGAACGCCCTTCCTCCTCAAATCCGACAGACAATTGCTGTCATCTTCAAAGCAGTATTGAAGGCACATCTCCTCCAAAAGACCTTCCCTGACTAAGCCCCCCTTTCCTATTCTCCCATACCCTTCTGAATCACCCTGACTTGCTCCCTTTGTTCTTCCCCCTCCCAACCCACAATATTTATTCAATTGTATTTATTGAGCATCTGATAGGTATATACTTACAATATGTACTTATGTAGATATCTGTAATTTATTTGTATTGATGTGCATCTCCCCTCCTCTAGACTGTAAACTTGTTGTGGGAATGTATCTGTTTATTATTGTATTGTACTCTCCCAAGTGCTCAGTATTGTGCTCTGCACCCAATAAATGCTCAGTAAGTATGATTGAATGAATTAGTCTGTGAGACCTGTTTGGGACAGGAACTGTATCCAACCTGATTAATTTGAATGACCCCAGTGCTTACAAAAGTGCTTGACACAGAGTAAGCCCTGGAACAAGTACCATTATTGTTATTATTATTACCAGGATTATAAAAATGTAAATATTTTAAGGGAAACACTCTTCACTGTCTTCTGATAACCCATTTGATTTTTTCTGTAACAATGAATTCAGCTTTAATGACCTCAGCTCTTAATACATCACCAAGGCGGGTAAGAGGCAACAAAATGTAATATGGTTCAAGGGCTTTCTAGAAGTAAACTTGTCCAGTGTCTTTTAATGGCCGGGTGAGGAAAATGATATGTTTTTCTTTCTTTCTGAGTGAGTCGGAGGGGAAAAGGAGAATGTATAAAGTGGAAGAGGAAAAGAGCACCCAAGGAAGGATGTGGTGTGAGGATCTGACCAGAGTAAAATGCGTGTGACGGATGTGACAAATTCCACAATGGGATTGTCCCCAACAGCAGCCATTAGCCCTAGCCGAAGATTGCACGTTTCTGTTTGAGCTCTGTAACGGGCCTCTTCCCCAATGCTTAAGAGGACTGTGCCTTCCGCGAAATTATAGCTTTAGTTGGGTTCAGGAACATGCTTGGAAGTAGGGTTTTCTATATAGTCTGGCTCTTGTTCTCTCCCTCGCCCAAAATCATAGAAAATAGGGTTTGGAAGGGAGCCCCGAGGTCATCTGGTCCACCTTGTGTCAACGTGTAGGAGTAGTCAAGGAACCGCAACTAGCCTCTTCATGGCACTGGTTCAGCCGGGCAAGCCACTTAACTTATCTGTGCCTCAGTTTCCTCATCTGTAAAATGAGGATTCAATGCCTGTTCTTTCCCCTACTTAGACTCTGAACCCCATGTGGGACAGGGGTTTGTTTCTACATATATTGTATCTACCTCAGTACTTAGAACAGTACCTTTCATTCAATAGTATTTATTGAGCGCTTACTATGTGCAGAGCACTGTACTAAGCGCTTGGGATGAACAAGTCGGCAACAGATAGAGACAGTCCCTGCCGTTTGACGGGCTTACAGTACCTGGTATATAGTGAGTCCTTAAAAAATCCCACAATAACTATTATTACCTATTCTTCGTGCTGTACATTAGGGAAAGTCCACAACTCCTCTTAGTGATCAGTGGACAATTATTATAATAATATAATAATTATAGTAATGATAATTGCGGTATTTGTTAAGCATGTACTATGTGCCAGGTACTGTACCAAGTCTGAGGCAGATACAATCAATCATGTTTACTGAGCACTTACTGTACTAAGTGCTTGGGAGAGTACAACAGAGATAGATGATGGACACACTCCCTGCCTGCCATAAGCTTAAAATCTAGAGGGGGAGTCATACATTCATATAAATAAATTAGGGATATGTACATAAGTGCTGTGGGGCTGATGGGGAGTAGTGAATAAAGGGAGCAAGTCAGGGTGATGCAAAAGAGAGTGGGAAAAGAGGAAATGAAGTCAGGGAAGGCCTCTCAGAGAAGATGTGCCTTTGAAGGTGGGGAGAATAACTGTCTGTCAGATATGAAGAGGTATGAAGAGATAGAAAATAGTCAGGTCTCTCATGAGGCTTTGAGTCTAATTAGAAGGGAGACTATCAGAAAGCCATTTCTGAGTGGTTTATCCTCAATCTAAAACTCCACTACTACTCTCTGCTGTTGGTCCAGAAGGTAGAGGACAGTTTTGAGAATCAGGAGACCTGGGTCCTAGTCCTGGTTCTGCTTAGAACTGGCTAACACTGGGGAGTCTGATGTGTTGCATCCCTGCTTGACATCTCCCTCCTTGCATTCTGTTCCCCGCTATTTGGAACATGACTTAGGATGTGTACTTTTGTCTTGTCTGGGCTTATGCTGTTGAGTCGTCTCCAACCCATAGCAACGCCATGGACCCATCTCTCCCAGAACGCCCCACCTCCATCGGCAATTGTTCTGGTAGTGTATCCGCAGAGTTTTCTTGGTAAAAGCATAGAAGTAGTTTTTCCGTTGCCTCCTTCTGCGCAGTAAACTTGAGTCTCCGCCCTCGACTCTCTCCTGGGCCGCTGCTGCCCGGCACAGGTGAGTTTTGACTTGTAGCAGATTGCCTTCCACTTGCTAGTCACTACCCAAGCTAGGAATGGAATGGGTAGGCCTCTGCTTGACTCTCCCTCCCATAGTCTCCAGGTGAAAGAGGGGTGTACTTTTGTACATAACTTTAAATTATACATCATAAATTATTTATATTTTTTTCTGTCTCTCCCTTTAGACCGTGAGCTCGTCATAGTCAGGAAAGGTGCCTGCTAACCCTGTTGTAGTGTACTCTCCCATGTGCTTAGTACAGTTCCCTGCATGCAGTAGGTGCTCAATAAATAGCATTGATTGATGAATAAAGAGTGGGTAAGAGGTACTGCGCAATCCATTAGCATGATAGTAAATTCCGCCTCACAGGTCTTCAGTCCTAAAGTCTCAACAACAAGGCTCAGCACTGATCCTAATAGAAGACTCCATCATCACTGCTCCCTTACCTCTTGCTCATACTTAAAGCTATGGTGTCAATCAACCCAACTAGTTGAGACTTTTCCTGGTCACTTCAGACCGCAGTTCGAATTGGTCTGGACAAAGCAGGAAATTACTGCCTTCTTACCCTCTCCTCTCCCTCCAAGTAGTGGATTTTTCTTTGGATCTCTCTGGCTGGGGATTGTTTGCCTGGATCTCTAGTGGATGCTAATTTTTCCACTGAGGCCATGAGAGGTAGTCAGCTGACCATTTGGTCATCAGGGTGACATCTTCAGCTTTCCACCTACTTAATGAAATTCCCCAGACAGTGGTGAAAATATCAGGAAGCCAACTATTTTTAGGAAAGAAAAAAAAATTGTAAGGAGTGTACAAGCTGTGGGGAAATAGAAAGACCAAGTCTTATGATTAGTATACAAGTATTTCTTAAACTTTTCCACTTTTCTGAAACTGGAAAAAGTGTATTGTATGCAATAAGTGATAGGCTTTCTTTTCCATATGAGCACTTTAGAGTACCCAATTGTATTATATGTACACTGCCCATCAGGAAGAGTCTGGCCAAATGGAAACAGTACAGATCTGGGAGTCAGCAGACCAGCACTCTAATTCTAGCTCAGTCACTAGCCTGCTGTGTGACCTTGTGCAAGACATATAACCTCTCTGTGCCCTCAGTTTCTTCATCATTATGCTAGGAATAAGATATCTGCTGTTCCCCCTTCTTAAACTGTGAACCCTACAGAGAGCGGGGGCTTTAAGAGATCTGCTTATTGAGTATAATAGTAATAGTGATTGTGGCATTTAAGTGCTAACTATATGCCAGGCACTGTACTAAGCTCTAGGGAAGATACAAGGTAATTGTGTTGGATAAGGTCCCTGTCCCACAGAGGGCTCACTGTCTTTATCCCCATTTTACAGATGAGGTTACTGAGGCACAGAGAAGTTAAGTAACTTACCCATGGTCACACAGCAGATAAGTGGCAAAACCAGCATCAGAACCCAGGTCCTTCTGACTCCCAGGCCTGTTCTCATTCCATTAGGCCACACTACTCTCTCTAACCCAGCTCTGGGACCTAGGTGAACACTTATTAGGTGCCATAACCATAGTTAAATCTGTGTTACCCTTGTGCTTGGATTTGTAACCTTTATTCACCCCAATTTAAGCCCCACAGCCCTTATATACATATCTGGAATTTATTTTATTGTCTTTCTCCCTGGCTAGATTGACTCAAGCTCATTGTAGCCCAGGAACTTGTCAACCAACTCTACTACATTGTACTCCCCCAAGAGCTTAGCACAGTGCTCCTCATTTGGT
Organism: Ornithorhynchus anatinus; assembly: GCF_004115215.2. Taxonomy (NCBI): domain Eukaryota; kingdom Metazoa; phylum Chordata; class Mammalia; order Monotremata; family Ornithorhynchidae; genus Ornithorhynchus; species Ornithorhynchus anatinus. The sequence continues at coordinate 54,360,515 of NC_041739.1, forward strand.
GAGTGCTCAATAAATATGATCGTTTAAATGCCCTAGTAGATAGTAATTTGTCCAGCAATATTGGATTCACTTAAGGGGCATTGCAGCTTTCATAATTGGGCTAGGGAGCCTCTTGAATCTAGTTCCACTCTGTGGAGATTGATACTGAATGTGGCATTGGAGGTACCTTTAAGGCTTAATCAGTGGTCTAACATTTTTCTTTCTGGCAGTTGGGGTTGGTTAGAACTAGCTATCTTGGAGAAGGAGCGTGACTTAGTGGAAATAGTCTGGGCTTGGGAGTCAGAGGTCATGGGTTCTACCACTTGTCAGCTATGTGACTTTGGGCAAGTCACTTCACTTCTCTGGGCCTCAGTTACCTCAGCTGTAAAATGGGAATGAAGTCTGTGAGCCCTATTTGGGACATCCTGATTACCTTCTATCTACCCCAGTGCTTAGAACAGTGCTTTGCACATAGTAAGTGCTTAAGAAATGCCATTATTATTATTATTATTATTATTATTATTATGTGTTGAATAGCATGCATAAGCCTATGCTCACAAGAAGTCAGGTTGCACTTCTCGGAGAAGGTTTTTTAAGAGGATTTTGATTTGCAGGGGGAATTCTTTACTATATGGGGTTACAGGCAAACCATTGTGCTCTTTCAGCCCAGGGACATAGAGGACAGGAAATCAGGGAGGGTAAAACTGCAAAGTGGGGTAGGGCCAGTGGAAATTTTTGCAACAAGGTGATCCTTTTCTTGGTCAACTAGTTCTTTGACTTGTGACTGTTGTCTCTGTCAGGAAAACACAGTCATAATTTGCATTTTCTCATCAGTTATTAGCTGACTCCCGTAGTTATTTTCTCCTAATGGTTACATTAGTCCCAGTAATTGATCCTCTTTTACAGTAGACTAAGGTATGATTAAATAATTTTATTCTTAGTGGGGCTAAAATAAATTGTAATACTGTATCTTGTTTTTTGAATTTTTAAAAATTTTTGAAAGTACTTTCACATCAGTGATCTCATTCTCTCAACATAACTGCGAGATAGGAAGTGGAAGGTATTGTTATCTCCATTTTCCAGATAAGACCACCAAGTCCCAGAGAAGTTAAGTGACTTGCCCAAGGTCACCCAGCAGGGCAGTAACAGAGCTGACACTTAGAACTCATGTCTCCTGACGCCCCTCCCCTCGATCTTTCCACTAGGGTCCTATCTCAGAGTTGGGGGGCAACCTGGTCTTCCTGACTGGGGGGTTATTTTAGAAATGAATATTTATATTGTTAAAAAATTTCCAGGATTTTGCCCGAAGGTGCAAAAGGCAAACAGAAGAGGGACTGTAATATGCAGAGGGCAGCTATTCATGACCCTCACAGATATGAGACTTTGAGGCACATGTGACATTATGTTGACTTCACAGGTGCCGTTTTATGAAAGCTCTCCCAGTCCATCTGAGCACTGATCATTTAGAGTCATCGCATTCCCTTTCCAGTTTCCAAAGGACACAAGCTCCATTTCCTAGCTGCAAAGGAAGGCTTGGCACTCAAAAAAACAATTCCCAAGCCAGCTATAAAGGTGTCCAATGCCCAATCCGTACTGTTCAGAGAGCAGAGAAACTGAAAGTCAGACTGTTCGAGACAAAGAAGGATGAGTGGCCCACTCTAACTCATTCTAGGAAAGAGGAGTGATTTTGAGAGTGGAATTTGCTGATGTAATATTAGGTGTAGTCGTAATTATTTAGCATCTACTGAATGCACTGAAGTTCGGCTAATAGTTCCACCTTTTCTCTCTCCACCCAGATGATGGATGGTCAATAGCAGGCATTTATATGATCGGCTGTTTACAGTTATTTCTGTAAGTCAGCTTTCAAGAAGAAAGATTTTTGAACCCTGTATGGAACAGAATCTGTGTTTGCAACAGTTGGTTAGTATTTATGCCAGTATGTGGTTTAAGTAAATTGGAAAGCAGCCTGGTCTAATGGATAGAGCATGGGCCTGGGAGTCAGAAGGACCTGGGTTCTAATTCCACCACTGCCATTTGTCTGCTGTGTGACCTTAGCCCAGTCACTTAATTTCTCTGGGCCTCAGTTACCTCATCTCTAGAAGAGCAGTTAAGACTGTAAGCCCCATTTGAGACGGGGACTGGGTCCAAATTGATTGGCTTGTGCTTAGAACAGTGCCTGGCACATAACACTTAATAAATGTATTAAAAAAAGTAAGTGCACAATATGGTAAGTGCAAAATATAAATACCCTAACTAACTCTACCCTAAGGCAATAACTATCTGTTCATCAATGCCAAACATAGTGTTAGAGCAATAGGGACTATTTAATCTTTTAAAAATAGTAATTACAGAGAATCTGTGCAGAATTGCAGAGATAAAGCAAACTGTTTCTATTAGTATACTCTCCCCTTAAAAGCCTGATATTCTATCACTAATACCTTTAAATTGATCTGAAATGAGCCCATCTAGACTCAAAAGTCATTAGTGACCTTATATCTAAACAGGGAAAATTGTACATGCAGGCTTTCTAAAACATTAAGTAACCATTTGGGAGCCAGTGTTGTACAGGACATTCTATCTTCTTCAAACATACCAGAAAGACATCTATCTTTTCTACTCTTTAGAGCCCTTTTCATTCCAGCACAAAATGACAGTTGAATTTGCATCCACTTTTTGAAGCAATTCTGTTTTTCCTCTAACTAGATTTAACTTATATTTGAGTTACTGGTGTAGTCAGTGTACATCTTAATAAATAAAAGACTGATTTTCCTCCACAGCCTGCTGTGAGTACTTTCCTTAATTATAAATGGTTTGAACCATGCACTAGGGAAGACTTGTGTCATCTCTAACATGTGTCCCACCCAAAATCCTAAATACATGATTTCTGCTCTATGTTTAAAAAGGGAGGGAAACTTGCGGGTCCTTGGGGAATGCCAGAGTGGCACACACAGATGACAAAGTGTATAATTCTTCCTCTTCCATTTTAAAGCAATGGATGCCACCAGAATGCTCATTGCCAACTCAATTCCATTTACCCACTGTGCTCTAGGCCAGGCGAAAGCTGATTTGGCAGTGAAAATCAGTTGGGAAGAATGGCAACCCAGCTCTCTAACCCACCAAATTGGGGTCCTTTTTGATCCAGGCTGAAGCAAGTGATCATCTCCATGTTGTTGTATACCCCAGGCCCTGAGATGATCTCGGAACTCATCCCAGGGCTCCCACAAGAACAACCGGAAAGTGGACCAGACCTCCCGGCCTCGCTCTGGTCCAAGAAAGCAGCTCAAGGAATGAACCTCCCAGAGATTATAATAATGATAGTAACTGTGGTATTTAAGTGCTTACTATGTTCCAGGCACTGTATTGAGCATTAGGGTGATACAAGCAAATTGGGCTGGACACAGTCCCTGTCTTTAATGGGGCTCACAGTCTTAATCCCCATTTTTACAGATGCCTTTTCTAAGTTACAAGAAAACTCTAGCAGTAAAATAGAAATATGCACTTGATAAATGATATAATGGATAGAACACGGGCCTGAAAGTTAGAAGGTCATGGGTTCTAAATCTGGATCTGCTACTTGTCTGCTGTGGGACCTTGGGCAAGTCACTTCACTTCTCTGGGTCTCAGTTACCTCATCTGCAAAATAGAGATCGAGCCTGTGAGCTCCACTTGAAACAGGGAGTGGGTCGGACTCAATTTTCTTGTATCCTCCCTAGCACTTAGTTCAGTGCCTGGCACATAGTAAGCACTTAACAAATACCATCATCATCACTGTAAAGAAGAGCTGCATTATAAAGTTTTTTCTTTTAACACAACTCTAGATAGAATCTGTTAGACCTAATTCAGGTAAGGATAGGACTACTGAAAGGCAGGGAAAAATAAAATAAGGCAGGATATTTTCAACGTATTCTGATTTAAAAAGAGGCAGCAATCCAGATGAAAATCACCACTGAATCCTGGGGTGGAAAGTCCAGAGAGCAAGCTAGAGTTAGGACACTTGGAGTCTTGGGCCTTTGTCATACCCTCTTCTCTCAAATGATCTTTTCTAGCTTCGAGCTCTGCTTTCTATACATTTTCACGGGCAGAATTTCATATGACTGGCTTTGTCAGCCACCTAATATGACCACAGTTGAGTACATCTCCTCCTTGGGGTTACTCAGAAGTCAAGGGCTGAAAAGCATTATATTGAGTTTATACAGAAAGTCCTTTTCTCAAGAGTTTATCCATGCAGGTGTCTCAGGATAAGCTGGACTTCTGCTTGATTTACAGCTGTTGGCTTGGGGTGCAATTTTCTTTCCACTGCCTTTCCTGCCTGGGCTCTGTAGATAACAGGGATTGGGGACAGGTCTGGAAAGTTAAACAAACAAACAAACACCTTTTAACAGTGGACTATCTCTTGGTTATCTGTAAGTTTATCCTCTGAACTGTAAGCTTGTTGTGGGCAGGGAATAGGTGTGTTATATTGTACTCTCCCCAGTGCTTGGTACAGTGCTCTGCACGCAGTAAGCGTTCAACAAATACGATTGGAAAATTAAAGAAATAGTATTTGATTCACAATTAGTACTCAGATTCCTGTAGGGATGCTTTTTCTTCTGGAAAAGACAAAACAAGTACTTCAAATACTCAAGAACCTCAAACAAGTGAATCTACCTTATTTGAATATAAAGTCTTTCTCTAAAGGGCTCACAGCCATTTATAGTCACCACCCTTTTTATCCTCAAAGTATCTCAGTGATAGAGGCAGAAAGGGGTAGGGAGGGGGTGCTGATGTTGTTCTCCATTTTGCAGTTGAAAAGACTGAGGCTTGAGAGCCCAAAGGATTTGTTTGAGATTATTGACATATCAGTGTTATTGCAGGTATTGAAACTCTTGTCTACAGGTTATCTAATACAGGATTTGATTTACTAGACAGTGGATGTAAAATTTCCAGGATTTTTTTCTTTTTGAGTTAGCGAGACTCCACCCATAATTCTCTGCCAGTGATGTCAAGACAAATGCAGAGCAAGATAAAAAATATAGTGGGATTAAGATCAATCCATTGAGGTACCTCTATTCCGTAACTAAAGTGGGGATTTCATGGGTGAATGTATCATGCCCTTATCACACTGTTAATGTAAAGGTAATTCATACAAACATAATGCCAGACAATATGATTGGAAAGATGTGAAACTTTGACTAAGAAGAGAGTTACACAAATTCTAGTTTGACATTAATCATTTAATGATTTTAGCCAGTTAAGAGACACTAGCTGTTCATGACTCTTGCCAAGACTCTCTGTTTTTTCTTCCTTCTATTTGCTGTAGTAGCAGTCATAGCATTTGGGGTTCTAAAAAGCCAGGATATTATAGTTGGTAATCAACTACAGTCAAATGAATTGGCCTTAGCAAAAGGGGCCATGGACCAATTACAAAGTAAGTAGTTTGGGTTTATTTCCATAGAGTGTAGTTAAAAATAAACAACAGTACTGAGAACATCTTTCCAGATTGTGACTTGCCTGATGTCATCCCGACTGTGCCAGCAAATTCTATTTTAATGGTGACTGGGAACCCTCTCACCTTCTGCAGACTTTGGGGAAAATTAGTCTCGCTGCTTTAACTTCAGGAAGTTTTCTGCCTTTTCTCAACTTCTGCTTGAGAAACTCGATGGAAAAATAAACTCAGAGTCTGCCCCTTAAAAGGATCATTGTGAAATCTATTCCCTATTTCTCCAATATTGTAAATTTTTGCTTTTTCCATTATCCAAATGAAAGTTGTGTTATCCGGCACTTCAGTAACTTGTAAGTTTTACTTCCTGGCAGTTTAAAATTCCCCATGTAAGGAAACTTGGCCAATTGGTGAAAGAGTTTAGAATGTTTGTGGGCAGGGAATGTGCCTACCAATTCTGTTGTAATACTAATAGTAATAATGGCATTTGTAAAAAGTGCTTACTATGAGCCAAGCACTGTTCTAAGTGCTAGAGTAGCAGCGTGGCTCGGTGGAAAGAGCACAGGCTTTGGAGTCAGAGATCGTGGGTTCGATTCCCGGCTCTGCCACTTGTCAGTTGTGTGACTTTGGGCAAGTCAATTCACTTTTCAGGGCCTCAGTTACCTCATCTGTAAAATGGGGATTAAGATTGTGAGCCCCACGTGGGACAACCTGATTCCCTTGTGTCTACCCCAGCGCTTAGAACAGTGCTCTGCACATAGTAAGTGCTTAACAAATACCAACATTATTATTATTATTAGAGTACATACAAGGTAATCAGGTTGGACAGTCGCTGTTCCAAATGGGGCTCAGATTCTTAAATCCCATTTTCCAGATGAGGTAACTGAGGCCCTGAAAAGTGAATTGACTTGCCCAAGGTCACAGCAGGCAAGTGGTGGAGTCAGAATTAGAACCCATGTCCTCTGACTCCCAAGTGCTTAGTACAATGCACTCCACACAGTAAGCTCTCAATAAATGCAATTGATTGATTAAAAACACCCCACCATGAAATGCAGTTATCCTGGGAAGTTTGCATAAATGCTGTCAATCTGATTAGCAAACAGTTTCATCTCAGCTCATCCCCAATCTGTGAACTTCCTCTTCCAGCTAAAGTCAACTCTTCAAATTTCAAGCCCCTCAGGGGTTTTTTTGTATCAGTTACTCCCCTCCCCACCCAAATCCTAACTGGGCTTTGAGACACACAGGGTTGGCTGTTCCATTAATGTGATTAGCAAACAATTTTCTCCCTCTAACAAGAGCTTCAGAATCAAAGAACTATCTCCTAATTCACTTCTGTCCTTCTACAACCTAGCGTGCACACTTTGCTCCTCTGATGCTTAACCTTCTCACCGTGCCTCCATCTCGCCTGAATCACCAAGACCCCTGGCCCACAGCCTGCATCTGGCCTGGAATGCCCTTCCTCCTCAAATCCCTCAGACGATTACTTTCCTCCCCTTCAAAGCCTTATTGAAGGCACATCTCCTCCAAGAGGCCTTCCCAGATTAAGCCCCACTTTTCCTCAACTCCCACTCTCTTCTGTGTCCTCCAACTTGCTCCCTTTGCTCTTCCCCTGCTCCCAGCCCCTCAGCACTTACATATATACCTGTAATTTTATTTATTTATATTGATGTCTCTTGTATAGATGTCTGTCTTCCCCCCTCTAAACTGTGAGCTTGTTACGGGCAGGGATTGACACTCTTTACTGTTGTATTGTACTTTCCCAAGTGCTTAGTACAGTGCTGTGCACACAGTAAGCACTTAATAAATCCGATTGAATGAACAATTGAATGAATAATTAATTAGAAAGCAATTCTCTAAAACTTGAAAGTAAGCATTGGGACCGTACTGTTCCTCACAGGACTTTCTGGGATTTTGGTGGAGGTGGGGGCTCATCTTGCATCAATTCTATGATGATGTAAAGCTTCCTGCTGGTCAGTGCAATTTCTTAGTTATTGATGATGACAATGTTAATAATTGTTAATAATAATAATTATAAAAATGACAATGTGGCCTAGTGGAAAGAGTAGCCGGCCTGAAGTCAGAGGGTTTGGGTTCTAGTCCAAGATCTGCCACTTGTGTCACTGTGTGACCTTGAGGAAGTTACTTGACTCCTCTGGGCCTCAGATACCTCAACTGTAAAGTGGGAATTAAGACTGTGAGCTCCATGTGGGTAAGAGACTGTATCCAACCTGATCATCTTGTACTTAGTACAGTGCCTGGCACATAGCAAGCACTTAACAAATACCGTTAATTAATTAGAGAAGCAGCGTGGCTCAGTGGAAAGAGCCTGGGCTTGGGAGTCAGAGGTCGTGGGTTTGAAACCCGGCTCTGCCACTTGTCAGCTGTGTAACTGTGGGCAAGTCACTTCACTTCTCTGTGCCTCAGTTCCCTCATCTGTAAAATGGGGATTAACTGTGAGCCTCACGTGGGACAACCTGATTACCCTGTATCTACCCCAGAGCTTAGAACAGTGCTCTGCACATAGTAAGCGCTTAACAAATACCAACATATATTAATCCTGTTAAATGATTTCTATGTACCAAGTGCTCTGCAGGATACAAGATAATTAAATTGGACCTAGTCACTTTCCTACATAGGGCTCATAATCTAAAAGGTAAGAGGCACAGGACCATTTTACCTATGAAGAAACTGAGGCCCAGAGAGGTTAAGTGGCTGCCCAAGGCCACGTAGTCAGTGGCAGAGTTGGGAATTGATTTTAGCATCTGTTTCCCTAGCTATATTATAAATTAATCAGAGGGTAGGGATAGTCAACAAATCATATTTATTGTGTGCTTACATTGTGCAATGCACGGTACTAAAGCGTTTGGGAGAATATAATATAGCGTGCTCTGCACACAGTAAGCACTCAATAAGTACAATTGAATGAATGAATAATATAATGAAAGAGTTGGGATCATGAAACTACTAATTCTGTTTTGCATGCCCAGGAACTTAGTGAGTGCTCACTGCCCCTTAGTCACTCATTAAATATTTTAATTGATCCTGGCTCCCGCTTCTTGCTCTTTGCTCTGGAATTTTTATTGTTTATCAAAGTTAAAATTTTACTTCAAATGTGAAACTTCTCAGGATAAATCCTAATCATCTTGGCAGGTATCACTTAAAAGACATATTGCTGCCAGCACACACTGCACATGAGGGCCATGTGTGATTGCTATTGCAGTGGTTGTCTTTTTTTTTATGGTATTAAGCGCTTACTATGCCGCAGGCACTGTTCTAAGTGCTAGGGTAATAATAATAATAATAATAATAATGTTGGTATTTGTTAAGCACTTACACTGTTCTAAGCGCTGGGGTAGACACAGGGGAATCAGGTTGTCCCACGTGGAGCTCACAGTCTTAATCCCCATTTTACAGATGAGGTAACTGAGGCACAGAGAAGTTAAGTGACTTGCCCACAGTCACACAGCTGACAAGTGGCTGAGCCGGGATTCGAACCCATGACCTCTGACTCCAAAAGATAATCACATTAGACACAGTCCAGGTCTCACATAGGGCTCACAGTCTTAGTCCCCATTTTACAGATGTGGTAACACATCTGAGAGAGATTCTCTGTCACACTCATAGAGGCAGTGTCCCCATTGAGAAGCAGTGTGGCTTAGTGGAAAAAGCATGGGCTTGGGAATCAGAGGTCATGGGTTCTAATCCTGGCTCCACCACTTGTCAGCTATGTGACTTCGGGGAAGTCACTTAACTTCTCTGGGCCTCAGTTCATCTGTAAAATTGGGATTGACTGTGAGACCCATGTAGGATAACCTGATTACCTTGTATCTACCCCAGTGCTTAGAACAGTGCTTGGCACATAGTAAGTGCTTAACAAATGCCATCATCTTTATTATTATTATTGTCATTATTATTATTATTAGATATGTCATTAACTTAGGGCCAGCTCTACTACCCATGATATGGACAGATTTGTCTAATAATAAGGATAATCAGATTTCACACACACATACATGCACATACCTATATGCCTTTATCTCTGGATAAAAACTCTCCAATACTGAGATTCTCTCTAGTTAATCTTGGGTAATATATATACATTGATTCTCCAGGTTTGCAAGTATTTATCTGCATTGTACATGTGCAAGACTATGTCTTAGTAATAATTGTGCTATTGGTTAAGCACTTATTCTTCATCAGGTACTGTTCTAAACACTGGGATAGATACAAATAATATGAGGCCTTTTGGAAGGAATATTTTAATTATAGCTTACTTTCCAAATGTATTCAAAATGACTTGGAACATTTATGTAAATTATGTAAATTTATATCCCATTCCATTTATGTAAATCCTCAAGCTTTTGAGAGTCAGCATGTTTATGACTCTGTGTTAACTTGAGTTCTAATGCCTCAGTCCTGTAAAATGGTCATAACAACAAGGAGTCCCACTGGCAGTATCTCTATTCCTGTAGCATTTGTTTGGGCTCAGTTCAGTTCTTTTTTAAATTTCCAAATCAAATATGAACTCATGCGACTCAAATCAAGTTTGCATAAATTATGAACAGGCTCAGCTCGTGAAAAAGTGTTTATTTACTTATCAAGTTCAGATCAGTTTGAATCAACTCCAGGTACAAAATGATGTTTGTTTACCTACTGGACTCTCATCAGCTTGAATCATGTCAAATTAGGAAATGGTGTTTGTGTTTAATTTATCTGCATCGAGCCAAAGGGAAGCTTACAGCTTCTGCTCCACAGCAGTTGCATATTCTAGAAAAACAACACCTTCTAGAAAAAGGTGTAAAAATGTGTGCTTCCATTTTCTTTAGAGGACTGTAGAAAAGTACAATAAAATATCAGTTATGCTATTTAGGAAACTTGTTTTTTTTTTTCCAGTTTGACTCCATCCCAGATTTTATAGGAAGAGAGAAATTCAGTTTAAGAGAGTTTTTATCCAGAAATACAAGCATATGCATGCATATGTGTGTATGTATATATTTACAAACACATACACAGACCCCCACATATATATATATGCCTGTATCTCTGGATAAAAACTCCAACTGAAATTCTCCCAGGTTAATCGTGGGTTTTATGTATATAAAATATATAAGATCTATATACATATAGATCTATCTTTATTTATATATGTATATAGATAGATCTATACATAATCAGTGCAGGTGTCCTCTGAATCCCAAACTCATGCTCTTGCCACTAGGCCATACTTTTGGAAAGGGACTGTGTCCAGCTCGATTTGCTTTTAGCCACCCCAGAGCTTAGTACAGTGCTTGGCACACAGTCAACGCCTAACAAAAAACATCATTATTATTATGATTATTACAGTTGGGGTCGCCGGAGGAAGGCGACTAGTAGGTCACTTCTTCCCGATGCCACTAGATGGAGACCTACCCCCATTTGTTAGTGGGTAAGTGAACTGTAAATACGGTAATAAGCAACAAAAGTTTCAGGGTGGGCAGCCCCAACCGTAGTTGCATTACATTAATAATGTTGGTACTTGTTAAGCGCTTATTATGTACCGAGCACTGTTCTAAGCGCTGGGGTGCATACAGGGTAATCAGGTTGTCCGACATGAGGCTCACAGTCTTAATCCCCATTTTACAGATGAGGTAACTGAGGCCCAGATAATAATAATAATAACGTTGGTATTTGTTAAGCGCTTACTATGTGCAGAGCACTGTTCTAAGTGCTGGGGTAGACACAGGGGAATCAGGTTGTCCCACGTGGGGCTCACAGTCTTAATCCCCATTTTACTGATGAGGGAACTGAGGCACAGAGAAGTGAAGTGACTTGCCCACAGTCACACAGCTGACAAGTGGCAGAGCTGGGATTCAAATCCATGACCTCTGACTCCCAAGCCCGGGCTCTTTCCACTGAGCCATGCTGCTTCACTATATCATCGTTATCATTAGTTGGGAGAAAAGCCACAGGCAGGCAGCTTTTAAAGCAGGAGAAGGACCAACTAACTAGGGGTGGAAGGAAGAGTTTTTCCAAGAGGAACACTAGAAAAGGACTTTATGGTGTTGCAAGGGATGAGCCCACCTGCAGCTCCAGCTGGTCGAGGGGGCACATGAACTCTTCTAAAGTCACTTCTGCTCCCCTGGTTAAGGGGGGTTTGCCCTTCAGGGGTTGTCATTTCGATACATGAAGGATGGTTATTAAATATCATATTTAAAAACAGTAATTAACCACTTGCTCAATGTCACACACTGTGATAAGATATTTGGACCAGATTAGTCCATGCTAATGTGGGGCTCTCCAGATGGTAAAAGTGTGTGCATGAAAGAAGGAGGCCTGGGCAACTGAGGACTAATCACCTCCTGCCCTGAGTCAAGTCAGTTCATCCTTTTGTGCTCTAGAATCTCCAATTTAAAGTGAAGATGATGGTAAAATCTTCCTCTATTACCCTCTGGCAGGAATTTTGTGAAGAGGACCTGTGAGGAAACATTTTTGAAAGGCTGTCCTCTACTACCTTCTGTCAGGAACTTTGGGAGGAGGATCTGTTAGGGAATATTTTTGAAAGACCTTCCTCTGGCAAGAATTTTGTGAGGTGGACCTGTGAGGGAATATTTTTTGAAAGGCTGCTATTTAATAATGTTGGTATTTGTTAAGCGCTTACTATGTGCAGAGCACTGTTCTAAGCGCTGGGGTAGACACAAGATAATCGGGTTGTCCCACATGGGGCTCACAGTCTTAATCCCCATTTTACAGATGAGGTAACTGAGGCACAGAGAAGTTAAGTGATTTGCCCAAAGTCACACAGCTGACAAGTGGCAGAGCCGGGATTCGAACCCATGAGCTCTGACTCCAAAGCCCGTGCTCTTTCCACTGAGCCACGTTTACCCTCTGGTAGGAATTTTTAAAGGAGGTTCTGTGAAGGAATAATTTTGAATCTCTTTGGATGCCCCCCAACAAAAAAAAACACCCAAAAACCTGGGCTACATAATATTGTTTCTCTTTTAAGTCTCAGAAATGGAAAATTAGAGGATTGATGTTTTCTGATTTGTCCACTAGATGACAGTTGCGTATTCTGTTTGCCTTTTAAAATCCTGCCTGGTAGGGGCTTTGTAGGGTGTGGATTTTCTCAGGAAGACATGACAGAGGCCCCAAGCACTAAGCGTAACCGGCACCATCTGCTAGGTAGTCAGGGGTTTGATGGGCCTCTCAGTACTTTACCTCCTCCTCCAAGAGGCGTTCCCAGACTGAGCTCCTCTTCCCCCTCTACTCCCTCTGCCATCCCCCCTTTACCTCTCCGCAGCTTAAGCCTCATTTTCCCCTTTTCCCTCTGCTCCTCCACCTCTCCCTTCCCATCCCCACAGCACTGTACTTGTCCGCTCAACTGTATATATTTTCGTTACCCTATTTATTTTGTTAATGAATTGTACATCGCCTCGATTCTATTTAGTTGCCATTGTTTTTACAAGATGTTCTTCCCCTTGACGCTGTTTAGTGCCATTGTTCTTGTCTGTCCGTCTCCCCCGATTAGACTGTAAGCCTGTCAAACGGCAGGGACTGTCTCTATCTGTTGCCGACTTGTTCATCCCAAGCGCTTAGTACAGTGCTCTGCACATAGTAAGCGCTCAATAAATACTATTGAATGAATGAATGAATACTTTAGACCCCTGGCTAGTTTCGGTGTGCACCCCCAAAATGCAATCTCCCTTCCTCCAGCCCCCATTAGACACTTCAGATCATCCACCCTACAGGCAGCCACCTTCTATCCTTTTCAAAAGATCCGACACAGCAAATGCAATTCAGTTATGTGTGGTTATCCCAGTTGGTTGGCTTAGTTGTCCCAATTCTACTTTGGAAAAAAAAACACCAGAAAGGGTATTTAATAAAATACTCATCTTGCAGGCATTGTGCAGTGTTATCCCCAACTGTCAGGATTTTATGGCATGCTACCTTTTCCTTTGGTATTTGTTGAGCACTTATTATGTGCCAGGCACTGTACTAAGTGCTGGGGTATATCAATCAATCAATCATATTGAGTAAATGCTTACTGTATGCAGAACATGTACTGAGTGCTGGGGAGAGCACAAAATAACAACATGAGAGATTGTAGATGTATTTCCTGCCCACAGTGAGTGAAACAAGATAATCAGGTTGGTCACAGTCCAAGTGCTACTTTGGGGCTCATAGTCTTAATCGCCGTTTTACAGATGAGGTAACTGAACCACAGAGAAGTTCACCAGTGGAATTTATTGAACACTTACTATGAGCAGAGCTCTGTACTAAGTGCTTGGGAGAGTACAATATATCAGAATTAACAGACATTCTCCCTGTTGTCCTAGGTCACAAAGCAGACAAACGGTGGAGATGGGATTAGAATCCAGGTCATCTGACTCCTGGGCCCATGCTCTTTCCACTGGGCCACACTACTCTTTCTATCTGATTTAGCAAACAAGATCACACCTTCATAACAGATTTTCAACATTTGACAGCCAGGGGAATATAAAATTCAGTGATCTCTTCAGATTTTTGCTGCACTGAATTGTTAAAAATGAAGAAAAATCATTATTTTGGGCCTGAAAAAAAGACAGAAACATGTTTAATCAATCAGTGATATTTATTGAGTGCTTACTGTCAGTCAGCCAGTCAACTGTGTATTAGTGCTTACTGTGTGCAGAACACTGTGCTGTTTGGGAGAGTATAACAGACACATTCCCTGCCCACAGTGAATTTACAGTCCAGAGGAGGAGACAGACATTAATATAAATTGCAGATATGTACATAAGTGCTGCAGGGATGGGAGTGGGGGTGAATAAAGGGAGCAAGTCAGGGTGACTCAGAAGGGAGTGAGAGAACAGGAAACAAGGGCTCAGTCAGGGAAGGTCTCTCGGAGGAGATGGCCAAACGGGGCTCTTTGTGCGAAGGTAGAAGAATTCTGCTGGCCCAAGGAGTTGAGTTAATGTCCCTACAATCAATCAATCAATCATATTTATTGAGCACTTACTATGTGCAGAGCACTGACTAAGAGCTTGGGGTAATACAACAGAATTAACAGACACATTCCCTGCCCTTAACAGCCTTTCAGTCTAGAGGGGGAGACCGACATTGATTTGAATAAATTCATAAATTATTGGTAATATTTATTTTAAAGATATGTGCATAAGCACCGCAGTCAAGTTCTGCCTCAGTGTGTGTTTGTACAGTATGTTTTGGGTCATACTCAATGAAAGAATTAGGGGTATTTCTTCTGACAAAGGCTTGTCTATCTAGAGAGAATACAACCTGATAGTGGAAGAGACAGTTGAGCTTGTGATCGCAGCTTTGAACTTAGGGTGACTACTCAATTGTGGGCTGTACTTAATGCAGGTGGAGTGGGGGGTGTTTAATGGTACCTGTTAAGTGCTTACTGGGTGCCAGGTACCATACCAAGCGCTGGGCCCCATATAAAATAATCGGATTGGACAAGGTCACTGCCCCACATAGCAGATATGGGAGCAGCTGGATCTTTTAATAAAGAAACATGGTGGGAGGACCCCCTAAATTTGCTTCTTTTTTTTCCTTAGGGGCGAGATGTGTCCCCAGTCAAGAAATGGAAATCATCCTGTTGTAGTAGCTATTGTAGTGCAGCATGATAAAATTAACATAATACCAAGCAGCTATATAATGCTTTTAATCTTCATAATGCTCCACAGGGATTTGTTTGAGATTGGTTACAGTGAAAAAACTCCAACTATAAGAGCTATTTTAGTAAAAAATCAGTGTAATTACCCAGGTCTTGGCAAATTAATAGCGGTACTCTCCAAGCCTGAAGATTTTTATGTTATTTTATTTGAAGGTATTTAAGCATTTACTATGTACCAGGCACTGTACTAAGCGCTGGGCTTGATACAAGATAACCAGGTTGGCCACAGTCAATATCACACACAGGGCTCACATTCTAAGTAGGGGGGAGCAAGATTTAATCCCCATTTTACAGATGAGGTAACTGGCCCAAAGAAGTTAAGTGACTCCCCTAAAGTTACACAGCAGACCCTGGCAGAGCCTGGATTAAAACCCTGGTCTTCTGACTCCCAAGCCCTTGTTCTTTCCAGCAGACCACACTGCTTCCCTTTCTTTGCCTATTTGTCTCCCTCTTCTACTTCATTAGATTGTAAGCCCCTCAAAGACGCTGCCCACACTGCCAATCCCAAGGGGCTGTTTGGGACAAATTGCATCATGTGTGACTCAGTCAATCAGTGGAATTTATTGAGCACTTTCTGTGTGCAGAGCACTGTACTAGGACTCCTGAAACCAATGCTTTATAGCTGTTGATCTGGTGGTGGGGAGGGGCGTTGGTTGGTCAAGTAAACAGACCTACTGCAGCAAGTCGCTCTACTTCTTCAATCCTTCCTCTGCCTGGAACTCAGCAGTGTTTAAGAGTTGAAAGGAGATTATATCACTAAGTATCCAAGGTAGTCTAAATAGAAACTATCTGCTCAAGTGACCTGACTTTATTGATGAGTGAACTGGGCTTGAAACTGGGAGTCAAACTTGCATATCACCTGAAGAAGCAAAACACTGACTAACTGGACTGTGGTTTCACATCTCTCATTTTGGTTGTTGTAATTAGATATAATTTGGGAATTAGAATTGTAAATAAAGCCCCCAGTTTATAACACTCCCTGTTCAGTGCCTTCACAGTTTCAAATCCCATCCATGGGGGTTGGAAAATTCTGGGACCTGAGTGAAGAAATCAAAAAGTTTTGATAGAGACTAAGGGATTAGCATGTTCCATCCTGAAGTGTGTTCATTTCAGTGTTTAAACTCTTCAGTTAATGTCTCTGAGGGGAAAGATTTTATTTTGCAGGGGGAGCTGATGAGGGATTGTTCTCCAGGGTGATCTTCACAGGACACCATGATACCTCAGGGACCCCAGGAGATTCCCCTCGTGAGAATGTGGAGGGCTGGTGCAGATGGGGGAAGGTTGGAGGGAGATTGAGAATTCAGTAGTCAGCCTGGGATGTACTTACATCATCTTCCTCGTCTGGTTACCATTTTTTGAATTAAGGGGATTGAGGGGCTTCATGTCTGCTAAGGCCTCATCATGGGCCCCAGTTCTTAGTAAACCAAGGGTACTACAAAAGCAGCATCATATAGTAGATAGAGAATGGGCTGGGAGTCAGAAGGTAATGGGTTCTAAGCCTGGCTCTGCCACTTGTCTGCTGTGTGAACTTGAGAAAGTTACTTGAGTTTTCTGTGCCTCAGTTACCTCGTCTGTAAAATGGAGATTGAATCTGTGATACTTCCATGGGACAGGGACTGTGTTCACTCAATATGCTTGTATCCACCCCAGCTCTGAGTACACTGCCTGGCACATAGTAAGAACTTAACAAATGCCATCATCATCACCGTTATTATTCCTGTACCTCCCTGGCACTCAACACTAAGTAGCAGCAGAGATTGCACCATGTGAAAAGAATGCCAACTACAGTAAAGGACAGTTGGAGAACTGAGCAATATTCAGGGACTTTAGGAGGGGTAGGTAACCAATCCAGACCCTGAACAGAGGCTGTAAAAGTAAAGTATATTTGATTTTGTTTGGCCTCAATTCTCTACTTCATTTTGCTTGTGTAAGGACAACAGTATCACCCAACTACTGGTTCTTCCTCCTTTTAGGATGGGAAAGGAGAGATCAACGTAACCACACTTGTCATAAGTCAAAATATTCTGAAGCCTGATTGGTGAGAAGCATTAAAAACCCTGAAACTAACTCACTATGGCTTTTAACTAATCAGATATGGCTTAAAAGACCTGAAGAGAGGAAATAGTCAAAGCAGGTTAAAAAAAAAAGTATTCCAAGCCTGGAAGGAATCTCCAGAGGTTATCTAGTATACTCCATAGAACTGCCATTTTGTTGGTGCTTTCCGTCAATGGAGGAACAGTATAGAGACATGATGAGAGGCACTCTATATGACAAACACTTGACCCATGCCTTTTCTGCTTGATGCGTACAGTGTCTGGGCTAAATATTCCTGTGCTAAATGTTCAAAGATGAGATGAATACTGTAAAATATGTTGGATCTAAATTTCTCTCAGAAACTCTTCCAGAAGTAGGAAGCCATATGTAGTGACATGTGCTGAATTAACTGGTAAGAGAGATAAGAGTAATAGAGATAAGCAATGAAAAGCTAATTGTCATTCTAACCCCATTCAAATGACCACAGTCTACCTAATGTGGAATTTCATTGCTCATCAGGAGAGTTCCTCCAATAAGTTAGTGTTGTCTAGTAAAACAATGAAATCTGATTTAAGTGTTTGGTCTTCCTCATCCTTAACTTAGCCATAAACCATCAGTTTTATCTAGAATTTGAGACATGGCAAAGAAAAATTGGATCTTTCTTAAAATGATTTGGCAAGAAACTTGAAGCTGATTTTATGAACTAAGAACTTCAGATAGGTTTCTTCTCTTAATCTTCTGTTCCGTCCCTCTCCTCCAGAAGGAGAATTTCAACCCCTAAGTTGAAATACAACTTGTCTTGTGCTGTCAAGTCGTCTCCGACCCATAGTGACACCATGGACCCATCTCTCCTAGAGCGCCTCGCCTCCATCTGCAATTGTTCTTGTAGTGTATCCATAGAGTTTTCTTGGTAAAAATCCAGAAGTGGTTTACCATTGCCTCCTTCCATGCAGTAAACTTGAGTCTCTGCCCTTGATTCTCTCCCAAGCTGCTGATGCCCAGCACAGGGGAGTCTTGACCTGTAGCAGATTGCCTCCCACTTGCTAGCCACTGGCCAAGCTAGGAATGGAATGGGTAGGCCTCTGCTTGACTTCCCCTCCCGTAGTCGAGACTGGTAGAGTACCGGGAACTCTCTAGGTAAGACCCTGAGAGGGTCAAAATACAACTAGTAGATGCTTTTTCAGAAAGTGGTTTATGTAAACTTTGGGGTGTCATAGTATAAGTGCAAGAAGAATGTCATCAATAGGATTAATTATGTTTCTTACAACATGGTTTGGGGGTTGCATTTTATTTTTAATATAAACAACAAGTAGATTGGTATTGTAGGTTGCACAATAAAACCACTTGATAATAAGTAGACCTGGCAGGCACTGTGATTAAATGCTGCACATTGATTGTGTCAGTGTTCGTAATGTCAAAAGCATGACCTTAACCAGAAGCACATTCTAGCAGTTAGCAATGCCACTTATGAAAAACGTATGGTGCTGCAGCCCCAAAACTCCCTCAGAAATGGCCCCAAAGACCAAGATTTTTCACAGAGTCATTGGGGTGGACATTAGCAAGTTTGGGGTGGACATTAGCAAGTCTCTGCCTGCTGCGGGGAGGGATGCTTTGGAGAGGCAGCACCATTCCGTGCTACCGAGTGTACTGCACCTTCCTGAGTTGAACTTCGAAAACAATTTCCTTGAAAACCACTGTCATTATTACATTGACCAGCATCGTGCTCTTCACTGGTTGTAGTAGTAATCTCGGCCATCGTAGCCATCGTAGCCGCGGCCTTTGTAGTTGCTGTATTCGTCTTCGTATGTTCGGAAATTGTCCCCACGTGGCTCTGCATTCTCGTTTTCGTAAACTTCGTACCCGCTATCGTATTCGTTGGTGACTGTTTCTTCATATCCATTGCTGGTGGTGGGTGGGGTGGTGACCTCATATGCCCCATTAGAGGGGGTAGTTGCCCCTTGGACACTGTCTACAAATGTAGTGGTCTCTTGGCCACCATTTTCCTCTTGGTTGGCTTCGGTGACGCTTTCTTCTTCCTCTTCAGCTGCCTCACCCCCATTTTCTCCACCATCATTGCCACTGTCTTCAGTACTGTTGGTGCTGGTACCATTAATGCCTTGCTCATTTTCCTCTACCTCTGCTTCACTCTCTTCATTTTCATTCTCTTCCTCCTCCTCTTCCTCCTCTTCGTCACTCTCCTCCTTTTTAGTACTTTTACGAGTTTCAGCCTGTTAAGAACGTTTTGGAAGAAAATTCAGTTTTCAGAGATGAATTACAAATAGGTGAATGGATCCAAATACACACTGTGAGGTTCTCTATGTGTTTCATTTTATTAGCCATTCCAGTGTTTTGAACATCTCCATTTTATCAGCCAATTGATGATATTTACTGAGAACCTTCAGCATGCAAAGCACTGTATTAAGCACATGGGAAAATGTAACAAGCAAACCACATGTGCCCTGAATACAAGAATCTTAACATCAAATGAGGGCGATAGATGGATGAAATTAGAAATAATGGAGGTGGAAAAACAAAGATCAAACAGATGGTAGAGCAAATATGCCAGGATGAAATAGTAAAATAAATAAAATGTCCACTCATTCCATTTTTAAAATATGGGGCACCACAATCTTCTGTTTGGCTAAGTGGAATCTTCAGAGAGGAAATCCACTATTCTTTGGTTTCTAAGAGTACGCCTCAATTCCCTCATCTGCAAAATGGGGATTCAGTACCTGTTCTCCCTTCTGTTTAGACTGTGAACCCCCTTGGGACCTGATTATCATGTTTCCTCCCCGGCACTTAGTACAGTGCTTTGCACATAGTAAGCACCTAACAATTACCCCAATTATTATTATTATGAGTTAGACCAGGGATTGAGCGCTGCACCCCTGATTGTCTAGTTCAACGCTTTCTGTAGCATAGACCCAAGCTCATTTCTAAGTATGTGTCAAGAGAGTTAATATCAGATGAAAGACAGTGGAGCAGGTGTCATATTATGTGTGATGTAGGCACAGAATCATACAATGTGCCTCTGGTATTTGTGAATGCAGGGTGTGTGTTACCTTTTTGGGGACCTTGATTGCTCCTAAACCATTGTCCCCTCTTCCTGGTGTTGTCTCTTCTCCATACAAAGGAGTGGTAGCAGACACTGTGGTGGACTCTTCACCTTCAGAATTTTCATCCTCCTCTTCATTCTCTTCATTTTCTTCATTGGATGTTTCCTGGGAAGAAAAGTCCACAACCAAGAAATGCCATTTCAATCAAAGAACAGGTCAACAAGAATGATCTCAAGAGCTTGAGTTGTAAACCTTGTTCAGACAAAATGTCACATCACCCTTATGTGTGTATTAACATGGCAAATGACATGGTTTGAGTTTTGGAGGGACAAATCTTTGCAGAAACAAAAATGAACTGCAAGCTTAGATTTTGGAAAAGCTGAAGAAGAACTCAGTTAAAACTCTAATGTCCTGTAAAATAGGGCTTTTGATATTTTGAAATTGCATAAAAATTGGGTAGACTTAATCTTGAGTTTCTTGGGCTTTATTTAAAGCTACTCAAATAATCAGTCCGTGGAATTTGAGTGCATACTGTGGGCAGAGCAGGCTAAGCACTTGAGAGAGTACAAGAGAGTTAATAGAGGCAATCCTTGCCCTCAAGGAGCTTAGAATCTAGTGCAGAAGACAGTATTCAGTCACTGGTATTTACTAATGTGCTCTTACTATGGGCAGAGCACTGTTCTAAGCCCTTGGGAGAGTACAGTGCAAGAGAATTTGCAGACATGTTTCCTGCCCATTATGACCTTACAATCTAAATTAAATTACTGATTCGGGAAACAGAGTATAAGGATTTGTGCAAAGTGCTTTACACTTTTCTAGCCAAATGAAGTGCATATTTCAGTTTTTTAAATGAAATTGTGCTGTATCTCCCACTTGATTGAAGTGCAGCAAGGGCAAAATGAATGGAATTCACATTCAACTGAGGGTAATCCCCAACCCTTCAGCCACCTTAGAAACTCAGAGTTAGACTCACAAACTTTCAGTTCACTCAAATAAATGATGCTACTTACTAAGCACCAGCTGAGTGTAAAGTACTGTACTGAAATCTTGGGGCTTTATCTAAGGGATTATCCATCCAAGACGTTTAATTTGGCAGACTCCTGCTTTACTAATTTGAATTCACCCTCCTCAGTGGACATCAATCAATGTCATTGGTATTTCTTGAGTACTTAGTGTCCACAGAGCGCCGTGCTTAGCACTTGAGAGAGTACAATATGAAAGAGATGGACTACATGTTGCCAGTCCACTGGGACTTAGATGGATTTTTTAAAATTTCCACATCTCTTTGGATCAACTTTAACAAACATTTTTATTTCCATCTCCATAGCCCATTCCAGTCTTGTCTTGTCTCCCAGACCCACAGCACTTATGTACTTATCTGTAATTTATATTAATGTCTATCTCCCCCTCTAGACTGTAAACTTGCTGTGGGCAGGGAATGTGCCTATTATATTGTTGTTCTCTACCAAATGGTGACTACAGTGCTCTGCACACAGGAAGTGCTCGATAAATATGATAGATTGAGACAACCACACGCGCGCACACACACACACACACACACTTATCCAAGTGAGTTCTCCAAGTTATGAAATTGTCGTATTCTGTACTAAATTAGGATCCTAAAATATTTCAGATGCTTCAGTTCACTTTTAAAGGCAACCAGAAGGGTGTAATAAAAAGTATCTCCTTTCTTTGCTGCACTCAGAGCAATTAGATACTCAACATGTATTTTACTTTGGCTGACCAAGTCCTGGGAAATTGGCTCCAGGTTTTATGTTGTGCTTTGGGGGCATTGTGGGATTGGCATTGGAATAGTTTCTAGACCTCAATCCACAGTCAAACCGGATCTGAACATCTTTGTAACTAAACAGAAGTGACTGAAGTGGAGTGTTTTCTTCAGCCAGCTTGTTTCCACAGTTTAGTTTGAAGAATCTCACCTAGGCTTTAGCCAATAGACAACTGCAATGGCATATTTGGTTCACGCTTCCCAAAAGCCTGTGCTAGGGAATCTAGCCTACTAGACATCCAATCTTCAGTAGATGTCAGAGACATAATCTGAATGAATGCGGTCTGATGTTCTTCAATCTCATTGTTTGGCCATATGCTTACAGCACCTGGGTGAATCATAAAAGGAGCAGCGTGGCCTAGTGGAAAGAGCACAGGCCTGGAAATCACAGAATCTGTGTTCTAATTATGGGTCTGGCACTTGCTTGCTGTGTGACCTTGGGTAAGTCACTTAACTTCTCTGTGCCTCAGTTTCCTCTATCTGTAAAATGGAGATTGAATATCTGTTCTCCCTTCTACTTAGACTGTGAGCCCCATGTGGCACAGGGACTGTGTGACCTGTTAGCTTGTATCTACCCAGTGCTTAGAACAGTACTTGACACAGTAAGTGCTTAACAAATACAATAATAATAATAATTAGATTATAATTTTTGCCAGAGAAATGAGGTGTTACATTGTAAGTTAAAGATTTTCTCCAATTTTATAGGACTCTGTAAGTTTCTCCATATAGTAAAAGCTTATTATTTTCATTCTGTTTTACATTACCATTTTTCAAAATGATACGAATTGGTCAGTTCTATGATAATCTTGTGGACTTGCAATTAGGTGAACGGCAATAAGTAACAGTAATCGTATGTAGACTTGGCTCTTGACTCTCTTTTCTCCATCATCTCTTTCAAGCTGTTCTCCCAGCTTGGAATTCCCTCCCTCCCCCCCACCATATCAGAAAGATGACAGCTCTCCCACATTCAGATTCCTCCTAAAATCCCCCCTCTTCTAATAAGCCTTCCCTGATTAATCTTTCAGCCCCCTGAGCTACATAATTCCATCCACCAACTCTAGCACTTGTACCACCTGTACAAACTTATTTGTACCCATCCTCAGCTCTTGTGTAACTCAATAATTATTTTTTAGGACCACTCTAGAAAATATTTTTTTCTTTGTCTGCTCTTTTAGAATATAGAGCCCGGACTTGGGACATGGGTTCTAATGTTGACTCCGCCACTTATCAGCTGTCTGACTGTGGGCAAGTCACTTTGTTTCTCTGTGCCTCAGTTCCCTCATCTGT
Organism: Ornithorhynchus anatinus; assembly: GCF_004115215.2. Lineage (NCBI taxonomy): Eukaryota > Metazoa > Chordata > Mammalia > Monotremata > Ornithorhynchidae > Ornithorhynchus > Ornithorhynchus anatinus. Next base: position 54,383,728 of record NC_041739.1, read on the forward strand.
AAAATGGGGATTAAGTCTGTGAGCCCCACATGGGACATCGTGATTACCTTATATCTACCCTAGCACTTAGAACAGTGCTTGACACATAGTAAGCGCTTAACATATGCCATCATTATTATTATAAGTTCCCTGGGGGCAGAGAAAATGTTACTTCTTTATTCAGTACTTCTCAATCAGCTAGTAGAGTATGCTCTATTTTTTTATATCTAAGTACTTACTATGTGCCAGGCACTGTACTAAGCACTGGGTAATTACAGGTTTATCAGGTTGGACACAGTCCCTGTCCCACATGGGGTTTCATAGTCTTAATCCCCATTTTACAGATGAGGTAACCAAGGCAAAGAGATGTTAAGTGATTTGCCTAAGGTAACACAGTTGACAAGTGACAGAGATGGGATTAGAACCCAGGCTCTGCTTAGAAACTATATCAAATGGTTGCTCAGTAGGACTACTGCTCATTCCAGTGCACTTATACTAAATGCTTGAGGAAATTGTGGATGGGAGAATTATTAGGAATCCTGGGTTGTAAGTGAATGAAAGAAAGTATCAAATGAATCAGCTCCCCCCTCATACTATTAAAGCAGTGTGGCTCAGTGGAAAGAGCACGGGTTTGGGAGTCAGAGGTCATGGGTTCAAATCCCAGCTCTGCCACTTGCCACTTGTTAAGTGACTGTGGGCAAGTCACTTAACTTCTCTGTGCTTCAGTTACCTCATCTGTAAAATGGGGATTAACTGTGAGCCTCATGTGGGATGACCTGATTACCCTGTATCTAGCCCAGGGCATAGGACAGTGCTCTGCACATAGTAAGTGCTTAACAAATACCAACATTATTATTAAAGGGATTGTGTCTACCAACTCTATAATACAGTACTCTCCCTAGCGCTTAGTACAGTCCTTTCCACCCAGTAAGGACTCAATAAATTCCACCTATTGATTATTAAAAGCAACTGAGATGATGGAATGCTTCCTTTAAAATAAAACCTAAACTCCTGATTATTTGTGGCCTGAAAAGTTCCCCTTGCACTTTATGAGGGCCCTAACTCAAATTCATTTTTGGAAGATAGCAGCTATTAAATGTCTTAAATTGCTGAAGATGCAAATGCCTTTCTAGGAAAAGGGCCAACTTTCTCCCAAAATATAACCTGTTCACCCAAGCAACTACATAAGTTATGAAGAAGCCAATATATTCCAGAAGGCAAACAGAAACATAAATTTTTAGTAGTTCGTTGTGGATTGCTGGTTGTTGTTCACTCCTGGTGCTGGGTACCAAAGGGTAGTTTCATCTTGAATATGGTCATAGTTTAATGTGTCCATATATATGTTTCAAAAGTCATGCCCAGGGTTACCTTCCTTCCCTTTAGAATAAGGATCTTTATGGCAGGTTAATAAGCACAACTACCTTTCAGTTAATTAAGGCCTAATGAATCATTAAACCATTAGAGGAAAAAATATTCCACGAGGACCAATGAATCAACTAGTAGCATAGACCACAGGCCTTTTTATGTTTGTGGTCTCATAGCTACCATTGCACTGGAATATTGGGAACCCTACCTGCCCTATCTTTACCATCATAACCTAATTACTCAATGGAAGCAATTCTTTTGTTGGAATAAAATTCATCATTCACATCCCCCACCACTACCACACACACACCACTACCACACACACACACATACATATGAACTGGTTTTAGTTTTCCTCCTCATTGCCAGGTGATTTTACCAGAGAACTAAGCATCGTATTTTCAGCTGCACCATGATATAAATGACATCCCTATCGTCCAGAATAGAAATCTATGGGCTGTTCACCCACAGGTATGGCCAAGATTACCGAGGACAGGCTGTAGAAGTGGCTCTCACTCCTTTTTCGCTGTTTATGCTGCCCGGATTATTTTGAAATGGCCGTGGAAATTACCTACCTCTTCCTCCTCTTCGTCTGAACTATCACCGTCTCCACCTTCCTCAGATGAGTCACTGTTGCTCTAAAAATAGGGGAAAAAAGAGGCTTCAGAATTTTTCGGTGCCATCCACAAGACGAAGTTGTGCTATATTATAGGACATGCATAATTTCTTTAGATTTGTGGTGGTTTTGCTCCGAAAAATCCAGGTTATGCAATGGAATCCCCTTTCACAAACAATGTAGGACTAAGAACCTCTGAAGGATTGATTGAAGAGCTAATGGCTTGTCCATGGCCACTTGCACATTCTCATCTGTGTTAGTTCTGCTTTAATCAGTCAATAGTATTTGTTGAGTGCTTATTAATAATAATGTTGGTATTTGTTAAGTGCTTACTATGTGCAGAGCACTATTCTAAGCGCTGGGATAGATATAGGGTAATCAGGTTGTCCCACGTGAGGCTCACAGTTAATCCCCATTTTACAGATGAGGTAACTGAGGCACAGAGAAGTTAAGTGACTTGCCCACAGTCACACAGCTGACAAGTGGCAGAGCCGGGAGTCGAACTCATGACCTCTGACTCCGAAGCCCAGGCTCTTTTCCACTGAGTCACGCTGCTTCCCTGTGTGTAGAGCATTGTACTAAGCATTTGGGAGAGTACAGTATAACACAGTTGATAGACATGTTCACTGCCCATAGGTAGCTTACAGTCTAGGGGGGAGACAGACATTAATATAAACAAATAAATTATGGATATTAAACACCCACTGTGTCTTCTGTTGCCAGGTTAATGTAGAGATTTGTTCTTTCACTTCAAGTCCTGAAGTGTATGTTATAACTCTCTTTAATATGAAAGTTCATTCAAGATTTTCATTTATAATGGTTTACAGTAAGATATAATGTTCCTTGTTCTTTTTGTACTTTGATTACATCTAATACAGTAAAAGCTTACTTCTATACCAATTGTTCTCCCTGATCAAATGTTTCTGATGACTGCCCAGCTAAAGCTGTTATTCTTGATAATTGGGGTGATTGAGAGACCCCCAAATCTCATTCCAATCACCTAGGTCATTATGGGCAGAGAACAAGCCTACTAATTCTGATATCTTATACTCTCCCAAGCACTTAGTAGAGTGCTCTGCACATAGTAAGCACTCAATAAATACCACTGGTTGGTTGTTTCAACTGTTTTCTCTGGAAAAGTTACCAGCAATGGTAGCAAGAAGTGGAATAGCCACATTTGAGATTGCCCTCTCTTTCTATACCTTTCATTCATTCATTCATTCAATAGTATTTATTGAGCGCTTACTATGTGCAGAGCACTGTACTAAGCGCTTGGGATGAACAAGTCGGCAACAGATAGAGACGGTCCCTGCCGTTTGACGGGCTTACAGTCTAATCGGGGGAGACGGACAGACAAGAACAATGGCACTAAACAGCGTCGAGGGGAAGAACATCTCGTAAAAACCGATGGCAACTAAATAGAATCAAGGTGATGTACAATTCATTAACAAAATAAATAGGGTAACGAAAATATATACAGTTGAGCGGACAAGTACAGTGCTGTGGGGATGGGAAGGGAGAGGTGGAGGAGCAGAGGGAAAAGGGGAAAATGAGGCTTTAGCTGCGGAGAGGTAAAGGGGGGATGGCAGAGGGAGTAGAGGGGGACGAGGAGCTCAGTCTGGGAACGCCTCTTGGAGGAGGTGATTTTTAAGTAGGGTATAGTAGGTATACCTGTCTACCCACTGGTAAAAATATGACTGATGAGAGAAATGGCCAACAGACCAATCAGAAAAATAAGAGAGAGAGCAGAGATAAGTGTACTGGGTAATTCATATACTGGATAATCAGCCAACAAACTCTGGTGAGAATTGTTTTAATTGGGAACATCTTAGAGTTTATTCCTTTGTGTGGCCTAGTAGAAAGAGCATGGGCAGGGGAGTCGGAGATTCTGGGTTCTAATCCCTATTCTGCCACCTGTCTTCTGTGTGACCTTGGACAAGTCACTTTACTTCTCTGTGCCTCAGTTCCCTCATCTGTAAAATGGGGAGTCAGTGCCTGTTCTCCCTCCTACTTGGACTGCAAGTCCATACTTGGATATAGACTTTCATACTTGGACTTAGACAGGAACTGTGTCTGGTATGACTGATTTATATCTATCCCAGCACATAGTAAGTGCTTAAAAAATACCATAAAGTTATATTGGTTTAAGAATTATGACCTTCTATTATATTTTTCAAAATATGATTTTAAACATGGGCTTCAATGTACCCCCAAAGTGCGGAGGTGGCATAGAGCAGGAAGGAATAACAAATCAAGGCTCCTCTCTCCTTAGGACAGCTAAGGTGACTTTCTCTGTATTTTCCCAGGAGAGCAGCCCAAATGTGGATCGAAAGAAAATTGAACTCCGATGTTTCAGCTAGGAGACAGCATTTAAGAAAGGGCATTAATATTATACTTGGATTGTTTCTATTACTCATAACTATTTAATAAACACTGAACAAACCTGATCCTTTAATAGACTCTTGGCCTCTGGAAAATACTGTTTATAGAGGGCACTGTCAATCATAAAATAGGACATACTTTTGGTTTCTTTCATAATTAGATGTAATATAGTGGATTTGACCCATTAGCTAGTACAAAGAATGCTGGTTTTCTGGAAACTATGTTGGATTGAAATGATCAGTCAAGAATCCTTCATAATTAATCTCTTTTTTGACTTTATAATCATTGATTAATTCTTTAAAAATGGCACTTTCCACTTCCTGCGATTCTCCTGGAAAGAATCTTCTGCCCTAGAATCTCTGTCTGTCTGGGCAGTAGTTAAACCCTCTTGAATTTGTAGGGCAAGACATAAACAGAGCATCCGTGGGAGACTGGATGATGGGAAGTTACGAATAATTTTAATTTGTTGGGACCACTTTAATTTGGTGAAAATAGGCTTTGAAAGCCTTCCCTGCTTTATCCAGTTTAGGAAAACACATATCCAGCATAGATGAGATTCAGAGAAAACAGTAAATGAGCATTCATTATTTCAGAAGGAAAATTCCCAAATATATAATTGAGGCATTAAATTGAATTGCACAGAGTGATGGTTTGTACCACAACTTAATTTTTCAGAAAGCTGAAAATGCCCCAATGGTGAATGTGACCTAAGGAAGATTTAACTCCATGAATTTGAAGTTTTAAGTTCCATGTGCCTTTGCTTCTCTACAATGGTAGGTCAAATTTTTTTTCTCTGATATTGTATCAGGAAATATTTGGTTAGTAAAAATGCCTTATTGTTTTGACTTAATGGATGGACTACTGGGGACTAGAAAGGAAATTCTAAACTATTATTTTTCATAGGGTTTTGTTGTTGTTTTTTAACCTCCAACGTCATTTCTCTATAAGGTGGGTAATTGGTTTGAGCGAAACCCTAAAAACCCACAACCATTGTGGTTACAAGGGAAGCAGCCTGGGCCAGTGGAAAGAGCACAGGTCTCGAAGCCAGAGGTCCTGGGTTCTAATCCCAGCTCCACCACTTGACTACTGTGTGACCCAAAGCAAGTCACTTCATTTCTCTGTGCCTCAGTTTCCTCAACTGCAAAATGGGGATTCAAAGCTCTTAGATTGTAAGTCCCATGTGGGACAGTGGCTGTGACTGACTTGATTAACTAGTGTCTACCCCAACACTTAGAACAGTGCTTGATGCATAGTAAACACTTGACCAATACCATAAAAAATAGCCCGTGACCAGAATTCTTGCCCATAATCCTTTGCCCACAGCCAACCCCCATAATTAGAACAATTTGGGAAGTATATTAGGATGATCTTTTTCTAACGGCAGTAGAAGAGCTAGAGATGGGCCAGCACAAAATGTACACAGGGCATGTGCCAAACCATTCTGAGACAGCGTTCCCAGAACCCGGACCATTTTTAGTCCTGAGGAACCCCAGTCCAAGTGCTGTAATTGGTAGCCCTGAATCAAAAGCACATTGTAATCAAAATAGGCGGATTATGGATTTGCCAGAAACTTCCTTGGGGAAATCCACCAATTTTCAAACTTTCTAAAGTGCATTATTCCATTCCTCCTGAAAGAGCGAAAAGCTAATTAGGATTTACGTTTCCTTGGGATGGTGGTTAGAAAATTCTGATAAAGATGTTTGGGGTTAAGGTTAAGCAGTGTGGCCTAGAGGATAGAGCATTGGCCTAGGAGTCAGATGGCCCTGGGGTCTAGTCCTGTCTCTGCCGCTTGTCTGTTGTGTGACCTTGGGCAAGTCACTTCACTTCACTGTGCCTCAATTTCCTCATCTGTCTAATAGACTGTGAGCCCCATGTGGGACAGGGACTGTTTCCAACCTGATTATCTTCTATCTATCCCAATGTTTAGTATAGTGCCTGGAACATAGTAGGCGCTTAACAAATACTATCAAAATAATTATTATTATTTGGAGAAAAATGACTTTTCCATAGTTCTTTCTCAGGTCCAAGAGGGATCTTAGCAGGCACTTGGGGTGGGTACTGAAGAAGAGGAAATGGCAGTTAGTATGCCCAGAAGCACAGCTGGGGTAATGGGCTGAATCCACCAAATGGAAAACACATGTCAGGGTAGTAATATTTCATCAGGTAAGCTGCCAGGGTTGGGAGTGGGTATGGGATTATCAGACTTTTTTGAACCTTGCTTTCCTGCCCAAACCCTTAAGCGTGTCTCAGTGGAAAGAGCATGGGCTGGGGAGTCAGAGGTCATGGGTTCAAATCCAGGATCTACCGCTTGTCAGCTATGTGACTTTGAGCAAGTCACTTAAATTCTCCGTGCCTCAGTTACCTCATCTGTAAAATGGCCATTAAAACTGTGAGCCCCACGTGGGACAACTTGATCACCTTGTGTCTTATTGTTATAGGGCACTCTCTCCAGCACTTAGAACAGTGCTTTGCACATAGTAAGAGCTTAACAAATGCCATCATTATTATTACTCGCAGTCCCTGGAGAGGTTTCTGGGGAAAGGACACTTTGCCCCTGCCTATTTCCATATTTTCCACTAGAAACTGGTTTGTAACTATTTCTAGGTGAGATTCAATAGGTCGGTCAATCAGTAGTATTTACCATGTGCAGAATACTGTGTTAAACACTTGCATTCATTCAGTTGTATTTATTGAGTGCTTACTGTGTGCAAAGCACAGTACTAAGCGCTGGGGAGAGTGCCCTATAACAATAAACAGACACATTCCCTGCCCACAACAAGCTTAAAGCCAAGAGGGGGACAGGTATTAATATAAATAAATTACAGATATGTACGTATCTTGCACTTGTACTTCCTAGGCAACAGGATGCCAACCCATGCACCTCCCTACTGTGATGTTGGCACCATCCCAAATAACAGCTAACAAAAGCTATATACCATCGCTACATGTGAAAGCAAGCACTTGGCCCGAGTCCAATGAAATAGTCTTCCCGCAGGGGCCTAGGGCAATTCCTGCCACCTGGTGGGTTGGTGGGAATTGGTCCACGTTTCTTGCAAAGCCGGGCACCAACCTGAACCAAATTCCAGGATGGGGTGACGTGATCCCCAGCGGATGGGTTGGGGGGATGTAGTGGACTGAAGTCAGCTGCACAGAGCAGTTGCAACTGTGCCCCTCTCGCCATCTAAAGGGACTCTAAATAGGAGTGGAATGGGGAAGGGAAGGGACAGTTAGGGCCACTCTGCCTTAGTCTAAAGTGGCTTGGGCATTGCCAAGCAAATGAACCAGGAAGGTCAAATTTGGCCTTCTGAATTGCATTGCAAATTTGAGTTCTCACTGGCTCAAATGGTTTTTCCCTTTGTCATCTTGTCAGCATTTGATCCTAAGTTAAAGATGATATTCCAAGGTGAGGAAAATCAAATTAACTGAGGTGAAAACTATTTACCTGGGACAGAATGCGTTTCTGAGGCGGGTAGAGATAGGCGTATTTGTAGATATAGTATCGAGGCCTGTGCTTGAAGACCTAGAAAAATAGCAAAGGAAACCAATATGTTGGCATTTCATTTGAATAATTTAGAAAAAGATATCATTCTTGAAAGAAAAGAGGAGCCTCTGGGTCCCTTACCGCATTTTCTTCAGACTCCTCTACTTTTGCTCTGCGGTGTAGGTTTTTCACCTGTTGGAGAAAGCTTTGTTACTCCATGTTCCTTCTGTATAACAGACAAAAGCAATGGAAGGAGGGACTGAGGTGGAATGAAAGGACTTACTGAGAAAGCGCAGGCAATTCCCAAAAGGCTGAGCAGAATAAGAGCGGTCTTCATGGTGGTGATGGTTTCTGGAATTAATGAGGTAGTAAATTTAATAAGCAGACAACATCTTGGGTTCTCAAACAACTTTCCACATTTCCTTCCAGACTTAGGGACAGAGACATTTGTGTGCTTTCACATCTGTGAATTTCACTTGGAAAAAAAGAAAAAATTAAAGGCAGCAGAACCCAGTTAACTGCATGGCAGGTTGTGGGTGTAAAATTGTGGGTTCTGAGAACTGCTATGGGGCATTTAGAACTAGAACCATACAACCACTCTGCCTCTGATAAATCATTTGTAAAACTTGGGGTCACCATCTTGTGAATTAGAAGGCTCTTTTTGGGAGTACCGAGTCCTCGCAAAATGCCTTCACTCATTCATTCATTCAATTGTATTTATTGAGCGCTTACAATGTGCAAAGCACTGTACTAAGCACTTGAAATGTATAATTTGGCAACAGATAAAGACAATCCCTGCCCAACAGTGGGCTCATAGTCTAAACGGGGGAGACAGACAACAAAACAAAACACTAATGCAAGAGAATTGGCTAAAAACATTCATTGGCTGAAACTGCAAGAAAGTCACATTTTAGAAAAGTTATATCTGACTGAAAAATTATTTTTGCCCCAAACATGCATCAAACAAACTGAACCTTTGATGCCAAGATAAGGAGACTAGAGTGTAGTCTGCCTTGTACACATGAAAGTGGTGGTGTTACAACCATGCACTATAAGCCACAGCAGAAATCCCAAAATAATAATACTAATTGTCATATTTGTTAAGCACTCTCTATGTGCCAGGGACTCTATTAAGTGCTGGGGTGGGTACAAGCAAATCAGGTTGACTGAGTCCCTTTCCCCTTGGATCTTACAGTCTTAATCCCCGTTTTACAGAAAAGGGAACTGAAGCACAGAGAAGTGAAGTGACTTGCCCAAGGTCACACAGAAGAGCCAGGATTAGAACCCAAGTCCTTCTGGCTCTTAGGCCCATGCTCTATCCACTGAGCCACACTGCTTCTCGAAATGAACACATCAACGTAATCATCATAGCACACTGCAGAGCTTCCCCCTGCTCTACCTCCCTTCTCCCATTCCCTCAGTCTCATCCTTGTAATCTGCTTCCATTAGGGGCCTTGGGACCATGGGCAAGATTGGCAAGAGAATAACCTGGCTCCTGGTCATTAAGATTTGGAGAGATCTGGTAAGAGGCAGGCACACTGGCTGGGAGCTGTTTCTTCTGCTCTTTCACCTGGTGTGAGGCAAAATGGAGGTGGAGACAGTGTTTAATGTTTCTAGTGGAAATCATCCTTTTCTCTCTTGAAGCTGCTGCAGAAATCAACATTGCAAATTGCAAATCTCTACAAACACTTAGGAGGTAGGAGCAAAATAATCTGTGGTCCTGGGGAGCAGTTGTCAATCATACAGAAATCCCAGCCAATCAGAAGTTATGCCTAAGGAGTCAATCTCACAGAAGAATGGAAAAGCAAACCTGACAGAGTGTCGTCAAATGAGTAGAGATCAATTGCTCTTGGATAACTTGGAATGAAAAATGCCAATTACAAATTCCCCTTTCACTGTCTTAGAAACAAAACTTGCAAAAGTATGCCCAGGAAGACACATGTTGATCTTTACTCTGCATTTTAGAGGGATATTTGCCCCAAAATAGACTTGACAACTAGGGACAAATGTCATTTTTCCTTTGGATTTTTATTCCAGTTTTTATCTTTTTGAGAGTACTAAAAGTCAACATACATTGTAAGATAGCATTTTTATGGTATTTGGGAAGTGCCTATCATGTGCCATGCACTGTTCTAAACACTGGGATAGATATAAGCTAATCAGGTTGAACACAGTCCATGCCCCACATGGAGCTCACAGTCATAATCCCCATTTTACAAATGAGGTACTGAGGCACAGACAAGTTATGTGATGTGAGGCAAGCAACAGGCAAAAGTTAGAATTTGAACCCAGGTCCTTCTGTCTTCCAGGCCCATGCTGTATCCACTGTGACATGCTGTTACTTACATTTTCTTTCAAATATGTGGATTTGGGTTCAATGCCATTTTAGATATAGAAAAATCAAGGTAAAATGATCAGTTCTATTTCAGTCACCACTGACAAGGCATTTATGTTATTGTTCTCTTCTAAGCACATCCTCTCCTTACATACCTAACTGTAGTTTGCATCAGTCCAGGGAGCAGGCTCAGGGATGTGGAAATCAGTGATTACATTATGTGATTTCTCCTCTTCGGCTTTTACAACAAACTCCAAATGAGCTAACGAAGTGCACGATTTGGGTTCTCCTAGAACATTGGCCTGTCTATTTGTGTAAAAGTTGAATGGGTTTTTTAAAGTTTGAATGAAGCCCGCCTGGCTTGAATTTATGAGCAAACTGAATTGGATGTGGTTGTTGGTATTTAACAAGCCTCTTAATCCAAGTCACTTTACAAATTCAGAAGAAATGGTAAAGTGGTGATGACAGTTTCCAGTGAAATTTTAAAAGATGCAGTGGAAAATGTCCAGTTGTGGCTGTGGCACTGCACATATAATATGCCAGAGCTTTTGGGATCTGGAAACTAGCCTAGCATCATCTTTGTCTACCACTGATTGATCAGAGATCCTCGGGCATGGGACTTCCTGCCTTTGGTATTCATGACCGTAGAGGAAGAAAGAAGGTCCTGACACCAAGAACTTGAATCTTTTGCCCAAGAGCACACACTGATTCAGTGGCAGTGCTTTCTGTGCTCTGCCTTTCTTCCTCTGTCCTTTTCTCTCCATGTCCCGCTCCCCACCTCACCCCAAATCAAACACCAGAAACACACACCCAAATCTCTCGTCAGTGAACACTGTGGCACGATGTGTGTGCTCCAAACTCACCCTATAGATGCCAGTCACATCAGAAAGTGGGAGTCCTTTGAAAGCCTAGTCCCAGTCAACCATCAGGTGCAACCCCAATCCAGTGGATCTACATCTGAACCTTTTCTGGGAAGCTTTTTAGGGGAAACCTGAACAAGCAGGTTGTACGCTATCAGAGTTTGCTCTGTCTTTTGGCTGCATAAGGAATGACTGTTCCAAAAAACCCTGAAAAATCAGGCAAAAATATTCCCTGGTAGAATAGAAGGAGGAAGCTTTTCTGATGCCAACAAATGGCTTTGGAGTGAAATGGTGATTTGAAACCTTGACTTTCCTTCTCCAATGAAAAGCTGAGTGCAAAACCTTCCCCTCTCCTACTAAACCATTAATTCACCACTGTTTAAGGGTTTGCTTTGGGAATTTTATTCCAGGTTTCATTTGGAAGGGAGAAACCATAGATCCCAATGCAATTATGTGATCAATCATCAATGGTATTTCTTGAGCACTTACTGTATGCAGAGCACTGTACTAAGTGCTTGGGAGAGTATAATATAATAAGCACCTAATGAGAGTATAATATAATGTAGACACCTTCTCTGCCCAAGAAGAGCTTACAGTATAGAGGAGATAAATCACTTATTCAAACCCCTTACTATATGTTTGGCTTGAAAGTAGTAATAATAATAATAATGGCATTTGTTAAGCGCTTACTATGTGCTAAGCACTGTTCTAAGTGGTGGGGTAAATACAGAGTAATCAGGTTGTCCCATGTGGGGCTCACACTTTTAATCCCCATTTTACAGATGAGGTAACTGAGGCACAGAGAAGTTAAGTGACTTGCCCAAGGTCACACAGCAAACAAATGGTGGAGCCGGGATTAGAACCCATGTCCTCTGACTCCCAATTCCATGCTCTTTCCACTGAGCCACGCTGCTTCTCTAGTAATGGTAATATTGAGCACTGCCTGAATGCAATGAAATGTACTAAGCATTTGAGAGAGGACTTGGATCTAACAAACCAAACAAGCTAATTGTATTTTAGATTGTTTTCCTGGTTTAGAGGCTGAGTTCTGTAGAGAGATTGGGTTATAATGAATGTTGTAAATAGCTGTCTTGCTGCAAGGAGATAGACAAAACATCAGAACTAGAGTGGTGGAAAAGGGAAAAAGGGGGAAAGAAGAATAGTTGGGATATCCTTTTTCAGTTCATTAAGCAGTTAGAATACTGAGAATTATATTGAATCTTTCTAGTTTATTGTGTTGGAGAGGACAGAAAAATGACAGTTTTCTAAAGAATTGAAGGAATGGTAAGCACACCCTAGGCATTATCATTCTAGACAGAATAACATTTCAGAATTTATAAAGTAAAAGTCGAAACAGAAATAAAGCTAGAATGATGGCATGTTAGCATTTAATTAAATCAAGTTATTTAGCAGGGAGAAAAAAAAAAAATCTTACCAGCTTGCAGTCGTGGAATAAACAGGCAACTTAACAGAAGTAAGTGGACACAGATTGAATATTTCCTCTGTTCACTTCCTCCCTCCCTTCTGCTGGATATAAACTCTATTTGTTCTCTCCAAGGGCCAATCCCAGGCTCTGCCTGTGTGATGTCAGCAAGTGGACTCACCATCAAACCCCAAATCTTCAACACTTTGCCCAGTCACGGGCTGGTTATATAAACATGAAATGCTGATCTAGTGCCAGAAAGTTTGCATGGTGCATCTTAATTGAAGGTTTAGACTTATTTGAATGGCTAGTTGGGATTCTAAATGTATAATAATGTTCTGGATTTAAAATAAAATAAATATCAGCATCAAGCTATTTTTTAAAATAATTTTTACTTTGAAAAATGATGCAGGCTTTCATTTAGGTTGTGTTTGGGCTAAAGGAGAAGGTAGAGGTGTTATTGGTGGAAATCACAAGAAATCACAACTTGTCACTTTGAACTAAATATACATCCATGTAAATCACTGTTTGCTCAGTTCTGCAGAAGGCATGTTTTCACTACATGCCTTAGTCAGAACTCTGTTAGGGAATTAGGGAATGTTCATCCAACAGGATGAGCCTCTTTGGATACGGGTGGTGGAATGTCAGATGGAGCATGGTCTAGTGGATACAGCACAGCTCTGAGAGTCTGAAGGTCTTGGGTTCTAATCCTGGCTCTGCCTCTTGTCTGCTGTGTGACTGTGGGCAAGGCACTTCACCTCTCTATGTCTCAGTTCCCTCATCTGTAAAATGGGGATTAGGACTGTGAGAGCTAGGTGGGACAGAGACTGTGTCCAACCCAAATATCTTGTATCTACCCCAGTGCCTAGAACAGAGCCTGGCACATAACACTAAACAAATACCATTATTGTTATTTATTACTAGTATTATTAGTATTATTATGCTGCATCTCCACCCGAATGCTTGTGCACGTGAGTGACATCAGCACAGATGAGTACTGCCATGTGAGCTTTTCACTGTGGGATTTTGCAAGAGACATTCTAAGAACTAGGTGTATAAGAAAAAAGTAACTCTAATGATGCTATTGTACTCCAGTTCCTTCCTCTCGATTCTTAACAGACTGCTTTGTCAAATTTAAGTGATTGTTAATAACAATTATAATTTAAGAGGACGAGAGACTCCTATCATCCCTTTTTATCTCCATTACCTACTTTTCTTCAAAGATCTTTGGAAATTTATCCCCTTCCCTGATTAAATGAAAGTGAGGAGACAATTTTCCCTAGCCCAGTCCACGTTTGGGGAGTTGTTCCTACATTCTTCTACACAGAATCATGAAGACAAAAACCTTGACTGGGTTACAAAATACCTAAAGTAGTCCTTGCTGGAGGAAGGCAAGCATCGTCTCTTTCCATTTCTTCCACCCTCCCCTCTGTTAGTGATATTCTAGGGGGAATGAGGGATTTGGCTCTAGAAGACTGTGGTGTTATCTTTGAACCATTTACCCCTAATCCATGATTTCCCCTCGATTTGATGTAATTTTTCCATAACGTGGTTATTTGAGAACACAAATCTTGTGTTACAACAGAAACAACTGACAGCATTTATGAATAATGTTAGAAGTCCCTGTCTCACCACCTCCTTATGCATGGACATCAAATACCCCTTTTTTTTCTGAGCAAATCATTTGGGGAAGAATCAAATCTGTTCTCAAAGAAAATCATTTCGGGGATTCCACAGCTGACGAATATAACCACCTACTTATTGGTTAATGTGGTATTTTGGGGGTTTCTTAGATTTTCCATTGCTAAGACCTTTTGCAATAATCCACAATAATCACATAGTCCGTTGTTCCACATGAACAAATCAGGGTCAATTGTCAGTAGTGGTCATGTTGGCATTTCTGTGGCAGCACTGGTTCTTTCTCTTGAGTCATAAATGTTATGACAACCTAGCATTTTGAAATATACTGGTCAACCAGCCGACACGGAGTGGAAAAAAAGAAGTGCCTTGGAATGTTCTGCACCTAGGGACTGTGTGAATTGATGGGAATGATCAAGCTTGGACAACCAAGGTTATTCATAATTCAAGAAAGTGTTATCAATTCATTCTCATACTTTAGATTTTTGTCCTTGTTTTTTAACCATTTGTTTTTTCTGTCTGCTATTACTGTAAATATCAGCAGCAACAACAGGCTGCAAGGTCTAGAGGAAAGAGCTTGGGATCGGGAGTCAGAAGTCCTACGTTCTAATCCTGGCTCTATCACTTAACTGCTGTGCGACCTGGAGCAAATCCCTTAACTTCTCAGTCCTTCAGTTTCCTCATCTATAAGATGGAGTTTAATACCCATTCTCCCTCCTACTTAAATTGTATGCCCTATATGGGACAGGGACTGTATCCAGCCTGACTATCTTGTATGAACCCAGCCCACATACTTCTCTAACACCAAACTACTCACCGTACCTCGATCTCATCTATCTCACCGCCGACCTCTTCCTTGCCCGTCATCCCTCTGACATAGAACTCCACCCCACTTCATATCTGAAACATCACCACTCTCCCCTGCTTCAAATAAAGCCCTTCTAAAATCACATCTTCTCCAAAGGCCTTCTCTGCTTAAGTCCCCCTTTCCCATACTTGCTCTCCCTTCTATATAACCCATGAACTTGGATCTGTACCCATTGGGCAGGGATTGTTTCTATCAGTTGTCGAATTGTACATTCCAAGCACTTAGTGCAGTTCTCTGCACATAGTAACCGCTCAATAAATACTATTGAATGAATGAATGAAAGTATCCCATTAAGCACTTAATATTTACCCCAACCCCACAGCACTTATCTCCTATCCTTATGCTCTCCCATTTTCCCTACCCATAATTAATTTTACTGACTCCCCCTCTTGACTGCAAGCCTTTTGTGGGGAGGGAGTATGTCTACCAACCAGAGTGTTGATACTAGCTCTGCACATAGTAAGTGCTCATTAAATACCATTGGTTGAGCTGAGCCAGAGTCCATATGTTCTCAAAAGATACTCAGCCTTCTCCAAAGAGCATCGGCATCAACAATATTGACTAACTGCTGTATGCAAATCTCTGTCCTAGGTACTTAAAGGACCTAAAACGATATAGAGGGTGTGATTCCTGCTCTCTAGAAGATTACAGTCTAATGAGGGAGACAGTTGGAGTAATTGATAAATAAACCAGTTAGGAGTAAGAAAATTGATATAAATAATGGATACAGACAAATATATCAAAATGAGATCAGTAAGTATGGAGATGACTGACCGGTTAATAATAATTGCAGTACTTGTTAAATGCTTACTATGTGCCAAGCACTGTTATTCTAAGTGCTGGGGTAGATACAAGTTAATCAGGTTGAAAACAGTCCCTGTCCCACATGGCACTCACACTCTTAATCTCCATTTTACAGATGAGGGGAGTGAGGCTCAGAGAAGTTAAATGATTCACCCAAGGTCACAGGGCAGACATGTGACAGAGCCGGGTTTAGAACCTAGGACGTTCTGACTCCCAGGCCCAGGCTCTATCCACTAAGCCACGACCGGATAGCATAGGGAGAATAATTGTAGGAGGTGGCTTTTGAGAAGGGCTTTGGAGGAGTAGAGACTGCTCCATCCAGGGGGAAAGGTGTGAGCAATGAGTCAAAGCACAGAGAGATGACAGCAAGGAACAGTTAAGAGTTGATTTAACTGTGCCTAATCAAGTTTTGACTTTGTCAATCGATTGCCTGGGTGGTTATTCAGATTTCCTGGGAATTGTAGTGTCATAAACTTACTTTTCCAATTCAAGAATCCTCTCTGGTACATCCAAAGTATTTTATAGAATAGGATTAAGCACATCTTGGTCTAAGTTACGTAGATCAAATTGTCCCTGTGCTGTGTTAGATTAACTTGCAGGCTGATTCTCCATGCCAGTGAACAGACACTTTGGCAGGGAACAACCAATTCATTTTGTTGTAGTCAGAAGTGGCTCTGTCACTTGGGTTTTCCCCTTAGTTTTAAAATGTCTATTGGCCTACCTTGAAGGGCAATCTAGAGGACAGTGTCTCCTAAATGGTGGGAAGCAAGTCACGTTGACACCCTGCTCTATTAATGGGGCAGATTTGCAAGTCATTCTTATTCCTATGGTTTTGGCTAATCAACTGAAATTTTATTGAGAATCTCTCCCCAGAATCCCATGACGTCTATCCCAGAAGCAGCAGCATAAAACCTTAAGGGAAGAAGTATTCTAAAACACCACCATGGTGACTCTTCCCTTTACTTAAATGAAACAATTGGATGGGAAAAGCTTGTCAGCAGAGACAACTACATGAAAAGTAAAGGAAGACCTATTTGAAAAGAATATTCTGTCCACTGGCTGAAAAGATTTTCTCTGGTGGCAAAGACAGGCATAAAAGGCATTTGGCACAAGAGCTACTGTTCATTCATTCATTCAATCGTATTTATTGAGTGCTTACTGTGTGTAGAGCACTGTACTAAGCACTTGGAAAGTACAATTCAGCAACAAATAGAGACAATCCCTATCCAACAATAGGCTCACAGTCTAGAAGGGGGAAACAGAAAACAAAACAAGTAGACAAGCATCACTACCATCAAATTACATTTCTGATTGCATAATCTGCCTCTTGGTCTCCTGGTCTTCCTGAAGTTTCTGCCCAAGAAGAACAACCTCGATTCAGATTACTGCCAGCCAGCCTGGTCTGTCAGTTGCAGTGGTCTCCCAAAGGTTTGCTGCTCTAGTCCATTGTTTGCTTCATTGTAATATTAATAATGCTGGTATTTATTAAGCACTTACTATGTGTCAAGTACTGTTCTAAGTGCTGGGGTAGATACAGTGTTGGACAGAGTCCCTGTCCCACATGGGGGGGTCACAGTCTTAATACCCATTTTACAGATGAGGGAACTGAGGCACAGAGAAGTTAAGTGACTTTCCCAAGGTCACCCAGCAGACATGTGTCAGAGTCAGGATTAGAACCCATGTCTTCAAAGCATTCGTTCTACCTAGCCCCCATGTGCTGGTCCCATTTCAGCTCACCATACACACAGCTACCTGAATATCCAGCGGTTGTCAGTTGTCGTCACATGTCCCACCCGCAGAGGTTCAAAAATACATAAGTGGCTCTTTTTTTTTTCCTGTGCATCTGCTGAGTTGGCACCAGCAAATGAGGTCCTTTCTTGGTTTTGTGGCTTTGGGGGCAGGGGGGTGGGGAGAAGGGTCAAGGGATTTGCCGGGATTTCAGGCGGAACCCAAACCAAAGCAGCTCCTCCTTATAATTAAGCCTGCCTATAATAGCACAAAAGGTCCCAGCTCCACTTTGAATGCATTCTTGATTAAGGTGAATGGGTAGCGATTGCCACCCAAGAGGTCTCCACTGATCTGAGGGGTGGAAGGTTCTTTGGCCACCAGCAAGGATAGAATATTCCTTTTGGTTCTTCTGAAAGCTGATGTTAGAATCATATTTGTGGAGGAGGCATGGAACATACAAGAGAGCAAGGTCTCAAAGGTCCTTAACTTACTCTGGGACTGTCATGGGTTGAAAAAACATGACTATGAGTATCCTAGCAGTATCTGTTAGCTAAAAGTAGGCAGCTAACATTAGGTGGAAAGTATGCCATTGGTTTTTATTTCAATAGTAATAGTTACTAAGTTTGAATAAGCACTTAGGAAGTGCACCCTACTAAGCCCTGGGGAGATGATTAATACAAGGTCCCTGATATTTCCACCCTACCCATAAGTAGCTCACAATATATAAATATAAATAAAATATAAATGCAATCCAGGGCAAAAGAAGAATAGGACTTGGAAGGGGGCATCTTTGGATACTCCACCATTCCAGGCAAACTGCAGTCTATTCTAACCATCTTAATGTTTGAACAGGGGTGTCTGCCCCTGTCAAGTGGGAGGGTGGAAGGATCCCTTGACTTCTGACCAACCGCTCTGTGTTTTAAGCCTCCTTCAGAAAGGAAGGGCTGAAGCTCCAGGCAGAAGTAGGTGGGGCATTTTTCTGTCAAAGAGCGCTAAGCTAAAGGTCATCCATTGAATTTCTACAGGTAAATTTGCTCCAAATAACATATGTCTCAGGTAGACAAAACCAGGATCCAGCTTCATACCCTTCCGTGATATCATTTCAAGTGAAATGATATTTTTTTTCTGGTTTTATCTGTGCTCCCCAAATTCTGAACTTGTTCTCTGCTCCAGGATGTAGGCCCTTTTGTCCGTCATAGAGAGTTGCACAGTGTTAATGATGCTTGCTTTCAGCAGGTAGTTCTTTGAATGTGGAGTCATTCTCATTGCCCTGATTTTGCGATAGCCTACGGGTTAAATAGTTGCTTGGTAAGGGATCTTTCAAAGACACACATACTCAGGTTGCATAGATAAAGCTTTGGATGGGTGGGTGGGGCTGTATATGTCAGTGTGTAGGGGTGAAAGAGAGAGAGAGAAACTAAATTTTGACCCTCTCTTGCCCTTTCCAGAGGGCAAAACGACCCCTACTTCTGCATGGTCACTACACATCCTTCTACGCTTCTCCTTTTAGACTTTTCTTCCTTGGGGACCAATCAGCAAAGCAACAACCAAACAAGAAAAACCAGTTAACTCAGCCTTTTCAACCCTCAGCATCAGTATGAGTTCAATTTGAGTTCAAACTGAGGAGTGGATGAAGGTTTCTGTAGCTTTTTGACTTATGCACATTGGAGACCCCTTCACCAGCCCTGGGTTCATAATTTCTCTCCTTTTCAAAACATTGAGGTTTTTTATTTATACAGTGCTTTTTGGCTTTTCTTTTTTTGGAAAACCAGTATTCCCTAATGGATAGAACATGGGCCTGGGAGTCAGAAGGACCTGTGTTCTAATCCCGACTCCGCCACTCATCTACTGTGTGACCTTGGGCAAGTCACCTCACTTCTCCGGGTTGCATTTACCTCATCTGTAAAATGGGGATTAAGAGTGTGAGCCCCACATGGGACAGCCTTGTATCTACCCCAAGGCTTAGAACAGTGCTTAACACATAAGTAAGCACTTAATAAGTACCATCATTGTTATTTTTTTCCTATCAAAACCTTGAAATGGCTTAAGTTTCCAGTGATACCTGCTGCAATAAGGGGCCTATTACTAAATATTAGTTTGGCAACATGTTTTCTCCTAGTCTTCCCTAGAGCAAAAAGTGCACATCTTGTCAGAGTTTACTCTTCCAATGGTTCTTCTGGCCTGGAACTCCTTCCCCCTTCATATCTGGCAGACCATCACTCTCCCCACTTTCAAAGCCTTATTAAAATCACATCTCCTCCAAACTAAGCCCTTATTTCCCCTACCCACTTTCTCTTTTGCATTTCCCTTACCTCTATTCAGCTCGCCATCAGCACCACAGCACTTATATGCTTAGCCATAATTTATTTTAATGTCTGTCTCCACTTCTAGACTGTAAACTCGTTGTGGGCAGGGCTCTGGTACTCTCCCAAGTGTTTAGTATGGTGTTTTGCACACAGTAAGCACTCAATAAATATGATTGGCAGAATAATAGACCATTCACCTTGAAGTCAGAGGAGAAGACATGAGTTAATTCACTGATTGATAGGGAATTCAAGTCATTTGTTCCTCAGATTTTTGAAATTTATGCAAATACCTAAGGATACTGCCTGCTTCATGTAGTCTTTTTGTGTTATAATATTTCAATAATTTAAACACCTTGCTGGGATTATATTCTGCACCTCCTCCTGGATGAACTGACAGGTATGTTGGACAGTCATGCTTCTTGATTTTCTTCCTCAAAAATAATCAATCAAATCTGCTCATGTTTAGGGGCTGGTGCTGGTTACTAGAGCTTTCTAATTGGTATGGTGCTTTATGTATATCGTGGATCCATTGCCGAAGGCTACTGTGTTTAAGATTACCTGCACTCATGCTGATGCTCTCCTTACAAATCATGAGATTTATGTATCCAGAATAAGGTTGTAACGCTGACTCACTGACCTTATACGCAAGCTTTGTAGGTTACATAATTTAGCAGCCTTTCAAAGAATGAAGCAGATTGATTGACGTGGTTTCACATTTTGTGGAGAGTGAAAATGCTGTTTCTGATCAAGATACTGGTCTTAGAGTATCTTTCTGTTTGGCATCTGGATTAAAATGAAAAATGCAAAACATAACTTGAGCCAAAGCGTAAATTTCCTGATGATACCCCATTGTTAACAATAAGACTCTAAGATTCAATATGTATCTGGCTGATCCTGAGGTGCTGATGATAATGATGTCTCCCTTGATGCTTTCAGATTTGGAATTGAGGACATCTGTTGGAAGGTTTGTGGTCTGGGGATTTTGACTCCTAGAGGTTTAGGTTTGGGACAGACTGTCTTCAGGTTTTCCAAAGGTTTTCCAATTTTGTAGACACTCCATGTTGGATTCAGCTATGGTATCTCCAAACGTCTTTCTTTCAAAGCCAGGCATAGCCAGTGGATGAGTATGGAGGAATTCTCTCCCTTAGGTACAGAGTCCCTAGCTGCAAGGTTAGAAGGGAGGAATTCTCTCCCTTAGCTACAGAGTCCCTAGTTGCAAGGTTAGTAAGTAGCCAACTGCCCGCACAGGCAAGTATCCCACTAGCCAATAGCAAAGGAAGGAGGTATCTGCAGGAATTTCTATCTTGACTGATGCAAAGAGATGCAAGCAATCAATCAAGCGCTTAGTACAGTGCTCTGCACAAAGTAAGCACTCAATAAATACAACTGAATGAATCAATCTGCCCTTTTCTCTAGATTCCAAACTGCTACCACATTGACATTCACCCACCCTCATCCCCATAGCATTTATGTACATATCCATAATTTACGACTTAGAGGATAAAGCGTGGGCCTGGGAGTCAGAGGACTTGGATCCTAATTGAGGCTGTACCACATGTCTGCTGTGTGCCCTTGGGCAAGTCATTTAACCTCTCTGGGGCTCAGTAACCTCATCTGTAAAATGGGGATAAGAGTGTGAGCCCCACATGGGACCGGAACTGTGTCCAACCTGATTAACTTGTATCTACCCCAATGCTTAGAACAGTGCTAGGTACATAGTAAGTGCTTAACAAGTACCATAATTATTAATTATTATTTTAATTTAATGTGTTAGGAGAAGTGGCATGGCCCAGTTGAAAGAGCACAGACCTGGGAGTCACAGAGGACCTGAGTTCTAATCCCATCTCCACCACATCCGCTGTGTGACCTTGCACAAGTCTCTTCATTTCTCTGTACTCAGTTACCTCATCTGTGAAATAGGGATTAAAACTGTGAGCCCCAGGGGAGACATGGACTGCATCCAACCTGATTAGCTTGTACCTACCTCAGCATTTAGCACTGTGCCTGGCACCAAGTAAGGGCTTAACGAATACGATTTCAAAAAATCAGTGATATTTATTGAGTGTTTATTGTGTGCAAAGCACTGTACTGAGGGCTTGGGAGAGTACGATGCAACAGAGTTGATAGAAATATTCCCTGTCCATAAGGAGCTTACAGCCAAGAGGGGGAAATTGTCATTAAAATAAATTAATAAATTATGGATATGTACGCTAGTGATTGTAGGGCTGAGGTTGGAATATCAATCAATCAGGGGTAGAAGTTAGATGGAGAAAAATAGAAGATGTAAAGGTAGGACTGACAGGTTTTGGTGACAGATTGAATATTTGGGTTGAATGAGAGAGATGAGTGGAGGATAAGGCACAGGTTATAGACTTGTGAGACAGAGATGTGCTGTCCCAGATAGTGCTCTGTGAGCTGGCCAGCTGTGTTCCTGGGCAAGCCTCACTAGTGTTGTTAGTGGTGAGTGGGACAATAGGAAAAAAAAATCAGCTGTGCAAATACAATTGACGTGCTTTAAAATTTAGGCAAGAAACCTTAGGGTTGGACCTAACAGGAGGAGTTCTTGAAGCTGGAGATAAAGCACTGACTGGTATTGGGCTTGATTTTGCTGCGGGAAATGAATAGGAAAATAACTTCCCATTTCATCCCCAAAATGGGTCTGTAAAAAATTTGTGTTGATGCTTCTTGCATATGGAAGCCTTTTAGAGTATTGATTTCATGGTCTTTCTATCTCGGGAAACTGGGTTTTCTGTTGGCAGTACTCAAGATTCTAACTAGATTAGGCCAGTGGCTCTGTGGTTGGGCTCCCATGTCTGGTTAGGACATTGAAACCACTGCTGGAATGCTCTTGCATGGTGGGAAGTAGGCTGGGACCACACAATTGTTCATTTTTCTATCGCAAGTCCAATAAATAACCTATGGACATTTGTTTTCTGGACATTTTAACTAATTTTGCTTTACATTTAATCAATCAATGGCATTTATTGAGCACTTACTATGTGAAGAGCACTGTACTATCAATTCATTCATTCAGTCATATCTATTAAGCGCTTACTGTGTGTGGAGCACTGTACTAAGCACTTGGGAGATTACACGACAACAGAGCAAGCAGTCACGTTCCTTGCCAACAAGCTTGCAGTCTGGAGGGGGAGACAGACATTAATATATTTATAATATATAGTTTAAAAATCTGTACAAAAGTGCAGTGGGGTTGAAGGTGGGGTGAAAATCAATAATATTGAGTGCTTACTATGTGCAGAGCACTGTACTAAGTACTTGGGAGAATACAAGAGAATTAGTGGATATGTTCCTTGCCCATAGTGATATCAAATGTCCATAGGCCACAGATTCAAGTGCATTTTGTTTACCGAGTCACAAGTACAGCGCTCTGCCCATGGTAAACATTCAATAAACACCAGTTATTAATGGAGTCACATTTATGTCTTAAGAGATTAGAACCCTGGG
Organism: Ornithorhynchus anatinus; assembly: GCF_004115215.2. Taxonomy (NCBI): domain Eukaryota; kingdom Metazoa; phylum Chordata; class Mammalia; order Monotremata; family Ornithorhynchidae; genus Ornithorhynchus; species Ornithorhynchus anatinus. Next base: position 54,406,978 of record NC_041739.1, read on the forward strand.
ACTTCAACTTTAGCTTAGTTGTTAAAAAAGGGATTAGAGCAAAGGGGATATAGAACAAAACCTTCCCTTAAAATTGAAGTGTCCTTACCTTGCAGTGACCTCATGTCACCCACATATCTTTCTTTCTCCTTCTTTCTCTCACCTTCCTTTAAAGAAAGTGTGAAGATGTTTCTTTGCTCTTCTCTCCTTAGTGACTTCTTCTCCCCACTCCAGTCCATACTTCATTCTGCTGCCCAGATCATTTTTCTACAAAATCATTCAGGCCATGTTTCTCTACTCCTTAAGAACCTCCAGTGGTTGCTCATCCACCTCCTCATCAAATAGAAACTCCTCTTCATTGGCTTGAAAGTACTCCACCATCCTGCCCTCTCCTACCTCACCTAGCTACTCTCCTACTACAACCCAGCCCACACACTTCTCTCCTCTAACCTGTTCACTGTATCTCTGTATCATCTATCTTGCCGCTGACGTCTTGCCCATGTCCTGCCTCTGGCCTGGAACGCTCTCCCTCCTCATATCTGACAATGACTCCTCCCTACTTCAAAGCCTTATCGAAGGCACACCTCCTCCAAGAGGCCTCCCCTGACTAAGCCCTCATTTTCTTTTTCTCAACTCCCTTCTGCATCACCCTGACTTGCTTCCTTTATTCATCCCCCACACAGCACCACAGCACTTATGTACATATCTGTAATTAATTTCTTTATTTATATTACTGTCTCCTGCTTTAGACTGTAATTTCATTATGGGCAGGGGATGTGTCTGTTATACCGTACTCTCCCTAGCGCTTAGCACAGTGCTCTGCACGCAGTAAGCACTCAACAAAAATGAGTGACTGACTCACTAGGAAGAAGAATTCCTGGAGTTCCCAACTTTAACAGCCGCTAGATCTGCACACTTAGTCATGTTTCTGTACCTTCCCCCAGTGCAAGATGTACACTGCCTCATAAAAGAATAGAAGCATGCATGAGGATGGGAAGAAAGGCAAGCAGTAGGCAGCATAACTTTCCTCCTGCTCCCTTTAATGGTAAGTCATTTTTGTTTGCCCATTTCTTCCATTAGGTTGTGAACCCCTTTTTTAAAAAATAATATTGTTAAGCACTTACTATGTGCCTGACACTGTATTAACCCCTTGGTAGATACAGGATAATCAGGTTGGACACAGTCCTTGTCCCACATAGGCCTCACAGTCTTAACCCTCATTTTACAAATGAGGTAAGTAAGGCAGAGAAGCTAAGTGACTTGCCCAAGGTCACACAGCAGACAAGTGACAGAGCCAAGATTAGAAGCTGGGTCCTCTGATTCCCAAGCCTGGGATTTTTCCACTAAGCCACATTGCTTCCCCAATGTGGGAAGCATTCCTTGATGGTAAAGAAGGTGTGCTTTACTTGTGATTTCCCAATTTCTTAGTATAGTGGTTTGCACTCGGGAGCTCAATCGATACCACTGATAGACTGATAGATACCATGATACCCAGTGGAACTCATCTGATCTATAGGTGAGAACTCTTCTATAGGGGAGAGCATGTTTGTACCTCCATTTTCATTCTTTTTGGCCTTCTGTAAGGGACTACTGGTGAAACCAACAGTGAATACCCAGCACAAAGTTGAATTCTGTGATAATAATTGTGGTATTTTGTTACGCACTTACCGTGTCCTAAGCACTGTGCTCAGTGCTGCATAGATAGATGATAATCATGTGGGACAGTCTAAGGGGGAGGGAGAACAGGTATTGAAGCCCCATTTTACAGATGAGAAAACAGAAGCCCAGAGAAGTTGTGTCCAAGGTTATAAAGCAGTCAAGTGGCAGATCTGGAATTAGAATCCAGGTTCTCTGACTCCCAGGCCTGTGCTCTTTCCACCAGGCCGCAATGCTTCAATATTGGAAGAACCTTTACTAATTCATTTGCATGTTCACCAAATGGTCTCTATAGACTTGACCTGACTGTGACAACTCTTCGTCACTTGAACCTACTTGATCTTCTTGCCATTCTGGATGTGGAACTGGTCTTTGTATTTCAGGACTTTAAGGGCAAAAAGCATTTTTCTCCCACAGTGTTGTCTGGAGGAGTGTCATTTCCCAGTCTCATGTCCCAGTTCCAACCAGTGAAATATCCTGTATTAACTCAATCCAGTTAAAGTCCTGAGAGAATTTGATGAAAATTGAAATAGCGGAATGAGAAAAAGTCAGAAAAGACTATGAACATTTTACTTATTGTGTACAATTATGCTTCTGCTTATCCATTTTTCTTTATTATTTTTCAATCTGTAAATTTTTGGGGGGGGTTGGTGAGTGGAGTCTGCCTCACCCACGAGACTGCTAGAGAAGCAGTGTGGCCAAGTGGGAGCCTACATAAAAGTAAAAGCTTCTTGAGGTGCTTAAAATCATAGAAAGAACAATGATATGTCAAGTATGCCCAAGGTGAAATCAATCAATAGTATATGAAATATGGTAACTTCAAGTTATCACATATAAACTGAACTCTGGTTACCCACACACTGCACCAAACAAGATGTAAATTTTATAAAATGAGCTCAGTATCCAGCACTAGAAACATTGGCAGCTTAAATTTCAGGAAACTAAGCAACTACACCAACAGAATTGGTTGCCAAGTTGACACCTTTGGTTTTTATTCCTTGCCTTTTCCAGTGGGATAAGAATCCAATCTCCATCAAATCACTTCTCTGGATTCTAGGATACCTTCACAATAGTGATCTTAAACGTGAAAACTTTGTGTCTGACACCTCATTCGAAAGCAAAACAAAAGTCAGTGCTATATTTCTCAGGAATATGATCTATTTGGTTTAATCGAAGGACCAAGCTAAGATAAAACGTTAGTTCTTGAGAGGCAAATATTTCCCTTGAGTAACTAGACAGTGGTTTCGAGATATCGATGGAAACTAATCAATTAAGTTAGATATCCAGATTGCACTTACTTCCTCTCCCCACCCCGCCCCAGAAATATCGCCACTGCTTGATTTTCTAACTTTTATGTTTATCTTAGATACTTCTGTGACCTTGTCTGTCACTTGAACTCATATTACTTGCAGGAGTTGATATTTATCGAGCTCCTTGCTGGCATTTTCAGATCAGCTAAAATGTGGGAGGTACCCATCCCAGACCTGAAATGTGAAAATGGGCAGTAAGGGCTTTGCTCTAATAGGCTCTTTCTGTCACATCTGTCACTTATAAATAAAAAGGCTAGCTATTTAGTATGTAATTCATTATAAGATATATGGGTCAGCAGCCCACTTTGTTCTGTGAACCTTTTAAACATGTTCTTTTCCTTCAATCTTAGCTCTGGGCCAGGTTTGAAGGAGTTCATACCCTTTAGAGTGGGATGAGGCAGAGTCCTGGAGGGTAATTGTCCCACGCACCTGCTCTCACCCAAGGTCCAATCAATTATATTTATTGAGCACTTACTGTGTGCAGAGCACTGTACTAAGCACTAGCAAGAGTGCAATAGAACACTAGAACCAACACATTCCCTGCCCACAGTGAGCTTCCAGTCCAGATGAGGAGACAGACATTAATAAAATCAATAACATCCTCGGGCCATCCAGGGGGGAGCTCCAGAAGTGGTGGCAGTGCCAAGTAGGTTGCCAGGCCTCTCCAAAGACCATGTGGTGTCACAGCACCCCCATATCTCTCCTACGTCCCAACTACTCAGCTGGCTTTCCCCTCCCACCTCCACGCATGTTCCATCCCAGGTGAAAATGAAAGGGACCCTTTAGAGGGCCAAATGCCTTTAGTTACATATATAAACCCTTTCCCTTCTGCTGTTTTATTATATCTATAAATACGTTGTGCTTTGGCTGCTTAAACATTTTAGTGAGAAAATTAGTGAGGAAAAAGTAAAAAGAAAAAAAGAAAAGAACCTCCTTTCTGGAAGCATATCATTCCCATCCCGAAGGGAGGGACTTGAAAGTTTGTGGATTTCTACTGCCCGAAACCAACCATTAACAAATCAGTATGTTTCATGGCCAAATGGTTACCTCAGCGAGGATCAGGGCAGTGGGTGTCACAACAATCAAAGGTTTCCACCACCCCAAGACCAACACCCTAAGGCACAATATTTTCTTAAGTGGCATCTGGTAACTTTGTGAACCTTGATGTTTAGTGCTTAAACCGTGGTTTGAAAATTAATTCCAGGTCTCTAAATGGGTGGTGGGGTGTCTTAAAGCCTTGAGTTTGGGCACATGGAAAGTGACACTATGGTATTTTCTTTCTGTTTCCCAAAAACTTATAAAGGCATTGAGTGGTGTGACCTTTGCATTTAAGATTTTTTTTTCCATTTTTGAAAGAAGAAAACAATATTTTAATAGGCATGCAAAATAAATGGACGTGTTTTATTTCTTTCCCCCAGTTTTCAATGGGCGGGCTGCGGTTGTCACTTGAATAGCTTAGGTGTGTTAGTTTTGGTGTTCTGAAATGGTCCCATCTTAGAAGCTATTCTAAAGCGAAACCACAGTTCCAGAAATAGGCGAAAAAAACATCACGTAGCCTTGTATGATGAATTTTAGAAAGAAGACCACGGTTCTGGTAAAGCACTGTAGGTCTAAGTAGAGATCATTCCCCCTTTCTTCTGGAAGGTGAAAATCTTCCAGAGGGGTAGGCAACATATTGACTTTAGTATAAATGGTATTTGGGAGAGGGGAGGAAAGGGAAACTGATGTCTGTATCCCCACTTCTAGATTGTAGGCCTTGTATGGGCAGGGATTATCTCTATTACTGAATTGTACTTTCCAAGTGCTTAGTACAGTGCTCTGCAAGCAGTAAGTGCTCAATAAATGTGATTGAATGAATGAATGGGAGAAAGAGAGAAGGAGGACTCCTTTGTCAGGCTATTTCTTGGGACTCCTTGGTTCGTCAGCATGGTGGGTGGCCTAAGAAACAGCTTGGCACGCACTATTCATTCCAAATAGAAGCTTCTGGCACCTCACCCTGACAACCACTGTGCCTCACCCTGCCTTGACCCTGAGCCTTCTGGATTGCCCATAAAGTCCAGCCTGGTCTCTCTTTCTCTTCACCTCAAACAAAAATAAACATCTCCCTTTCCCTCTCTCCTGCATCCTCCATCTCCTCTCCTCCTTCCCTCTTTCCCCCATTCATTCTTTCCCTTATTCGACATTGTTACTTCCCCTCTTTGGGGAGGTTTTCCCTTTCAGTGGTGGGGGAAATGGAGGGAGAGGGATGGGAGCAGAACTTGGGAAGTTCTGCTGAGAGAAGGGAAGGTTCCTGTTAAGGGCACAGACAAGGAAAAATAATACTGAGAAAAGAATGGAAGAGGTTTTTAGGGATTGGGACTCTTTGCCCAAGGGTTGGAGACTTCCACTTTAATGACTGTGGACATTTTCTTGAAAGTTTCCCAAGGGAAGCATCCCCACTAATGGAGATTCAGAATTGGAAATGAATGATGGGTGCATATTAGGTTACCAATGAAAGGATTGATATCGTCCTGGAATAGAGGCACCTTAGTACCTAAAGTGCTTGCTGTTCATGGTGGGCATCAAATTCCATACCAAATTGAATATCTGCAAAGCTGTGGGGATGACCAATCTTCTCCACAGTGGCAAAACCAAGTTGCAACACAGAAGGAACATTCAGTTATTGAGATCGCCTAAGAGTCATAAAAATGTCAAATGGCATGAGCCAGGCTCGAAATCAGATAAATAGGAGCAATGGTAAGGATCATAAAAGGAGAACTAGCAATCATAGGTGCCCACTCTATAGGGTCAATTACATGTTGCCCAATGGGGTTGTCACCGAGGTAGGTGAAGCCACAGATTTTGGGCAGGGTGGCACCTGAAGTTAATGGGAGATGGGAAGTGACCAAAGGTAGAGCCAAGATGGTAGTCCCACTTCTTGCCAATTGCTAGCAAGAGGAGGAAGAAGACACTCCCAGTTCCTGGCCCCCTTAAAGCACCACCCCTAAGCTCATCCTCATATTCAAATTGAAAAGTTGGGGACTTTATTACAATGATATCTTAGTATGAGTATATACCGTATTACTCTGTATTCTCAATTATACATGCTTATTCTATGGGAAAACCAGTAATTTTGTTACAGAACTTAAATATGTGTGATATGTTTTATTTATAGAAGACTGTTCTAAAAGAAATGGAGATTTATTGAGTGCTTACTATGTTCAAAGCACTGTACTAAGCACTTGGGAGGGTAGAGTACAACCGAGTTGGTAAAACACGTTCCTTGCCCTGAACCCATGCTTTTTAATATGCTGTTCCTATTTTTATAAGTCTCTAACTAGAGGACCTTGAGTCACAGTAGCTAAACTGAGCAAGGCCAATATGAGTTGCAGGCTATCTTGGCATAAACTGGTCCATAATATCTGAACAATCTGCATGGCTCGGTGGAAAGAGCCCAGGCTTGGGAGTCAGAGATCGTGGGTTTGAATCCGGCTCTCCCACTGTGTGACTATGGGCAAGTCACTTCACTTCTCTGTGCCTCAGTTCCCTCATCTGGAAAATGGGGATTAAGTCTGTGAGCTTCACGTGGGACAACCTGATTACCCTTTATCTCCCCCAGTGCTTAGAACAGTGCTCGGCGCATAGTAAGCGCTTAACAAATTCCAACATTATTATAGAGAAGCAGCATGGCTCAGTGGAAAGAGCCCAGGCTTGGGAGTCAGAGGTCATGGGTTCGAATCCCGGCTATGCCACTTGTCAGCTGTGTGACTGTGGACAAGTCACTTAACTTCTCTGTGCCTCACTTACCTCATCTGTAAAAATGGGGATTAAAATGTGAGCCTCACGTGGGACAACCTGATTACCCTGTATCTACCCCAGCGCTTAGAACAGTGCTCTGCGCATAGTAAGCACTTAACAAATACCAACATTATTATTATTATTAGATCTGGCAGTGACTGAGAAGACAGTCAAAAGATTGACAAATGTGGGACTTTTCTCTTAGCTGAAACAGCATCATATCTCTTTGAGGTCAGGGAAAGTATGCCTAGCTTCTGTTTTACTCTCCCAAGCACTTAGTACATTGCTTCATATGCAATAGCCACCCAGCAAATGCCATTGATTGAGTGATTGTCTGCAATGCATTCCACTCGTCTTCATTAGCCCAAGATGCTCCTCTTCTTCAAATCTCTGCCAAAGACCCATCCCCTCCTGGTGTCCCTCTTAAACCAACTCCATTTGACCTAGCATTCTAATCACCAAAGCTCCCCACCCACCCACCCAGCTGCCAGCCTTTGTGAGCCCCTGTAAACATAAACATCTGTTCCTGTCTAATCTGAATGCTCCATTTTTATGTTTCCCCTGTTTCATTCATGAGAGTGTAAGGTCCGGAAGGCAAGGATCTGACTGGCATCCTCGTTTTGTAATTCCCCACAGGATCCAGTAAGCTCAGTAAGTACTATGAATGACCTCATTCATCTAGAGGAGACCACAGACATTTCCACTAAAAAACGGTCCATCTGATAGTTGGTTATTGAAAAGCAGGTGCTCGCCTGGAGAGAGATTTGCATTCCTTTTCTCTCGTCTTATCCAGGACTTGGGGGGTGATCTTTCAAAGATAGAATGAGCCCTTCCAAACTGAGAATATTGTCTGAAAATGGATAATCAAAAGTCTGATGTACCTCTGACATCTGGCCCAGTGCTTGATTTACCATTGCGGCATCTGGAATCTGGTAGCCTGTGGTTATAGCGCTTAAGTCGGCGTATTTGGGGTTTCAGAAAGCTCAGCTCATGAGAGCCTTTGTCCTTCAGACTCGACCTGTCCCGGTTGGCCCAGCATGTTTGGAGAAATCTCATCAGTTACTGGGATTGGCCTTGTGGTTCCCTTGGTGACTCAGTAAGTTGTTTGACTAGCCCACGGTCCCTTTTTTCCAAGGAGAACCACACGATGGCAAAACTCTGTGGTTAATAGGCTTCCTTCTCATCGTGGGAATTCATTTCTTATTTGAAATGAAGCAAAGCTCCTGTTCCTTAGTGACTAATGACAAACTCCTTCTTTCAACAAAAGAAAATAAAAGCATAAATCATTTGAACAATGGGCATTTGGAATAAAACTGGTTGGCAAATCTCATTGAAACCAAATCAGATGGCCTCACAGATGTAGCTGGGTTATACAATTCCAAATTACAAGATAAAGCCAAGCAATCAGTGATATTTATTGACTACCCATTTGTGAAAAACTATAAATCCTAAACGCTTAGCAGAGTATAATAGAGTTGGTAGTTATGGTCCTGGTCCTCAATTTCACAGAAGTCACAAGTATTTTTTGAGTTTTGAAGGTAAAATTTACTAAAACAATATTTTCTTTTAGGTTAGGCATTTCTGACTCTTTTGCTTTGTGAGCATCTAGTCCAGATCTATGGTGTTTGGACTTCGGGTAACCCAACAGGAAGGCAGCTGGTGGAAAAGGGTCTGGCCTGTTAGCTGTCCTTTAACATTACATATAGAATATTCTTTACTGTTGTTGTTAGTATAATAAATTCCAGCACTAGAATGCTGGTGTCTCGTACCATGTGCAAATTTTGTTTTATAGGCAATCTGGTCTTGGTCAGAGTGGGCATTTATTTGAGTAGTTTTCATATTGTAGAAATAAAAGTCTTTTGACCGAAGGCATAAAACCCAAATGGAAGCTAATAAAAACCCTTCCCCAAAAAGGTATAACATTTCAGTAGCTCAGTGGACCATCGATTCAATCAGAAATCCTTCTCACTAGCGTTGCTTCTGTTCAAATACTTATTCTTGCCTGGGGCTTAGACTGGTCAGGATCAAGCCAGTTCAGATGTGATAGTTGATCCCCAAATTGCTGTCTCTTCCCTTAGTGGTCTTTTAATCTAATGACAAACAACAGTGTCTATTTTCTCTCCAGTCTATATGCTGTGGTTTGCTTTATCTGTACAATGGTGATGGTTATTGCTGTTCTTCCTGAGAGATGGTAAAAGGAATAACTTGTTCCTAACATTCAGCTCATGTTTCTCAAGATTGTGCTTATTTTAGTGAGATAATTCTGCTCTCCTGAAAACTGTAGGATATGATTCCAACCTGATTTTCAAAGTGCTACTCATGAACTAAAGTTAGCTGGGTATGGAGATAAAGAATTCAAAAAGCTCTTCTCAATGGTTCACTTTGTGGTAGAGGAGGCACCGGCATTGGATTCCCCTGCCTCTGTGCTGATTCTCCGTTGCATTTGACCTATGCCTGCTTTGAGACCTCAATGACAGGATCTGTCTCAAACCATAATGTCACATTGCCATGATTTGGTAGACACTCAGATGGAAGAGGGGCTGCCAAGTGGTACTCAATGATTCTTGACCAACCTTCTGCTCCAGATTGGGGTGGAATTTCCCATAGTGGGAATGGAATATGAATGACTATGGCTACATGGAGCTAGTTATACAGATTCTTATTAATAATAATAATAATAATAATAATGATACTTGTTAAGCGCTTACTGTGGGCCAAACACTGTTCTAAGCGCTGGTGTAGTCCCACATGGGGCTCACGATCTTAATCTTCATTTTACAGATGAGGTAACTGAGGCACAGAGAAGTTAAATGACTTGCCCAAGGTCACACAGCAGACGTGGTGGGAGCCTGTGCTCTATCCACTGAACCATGCTGCTTCTCCAGCTCCTTGGGGAACTACAGATCCAGGATTCAGAGGCTGTGGGTTCTAATCCTGACTCTGCCACTTGTCAGCTGTGTGATTTTGGGCAAGTCACTTAACTTCTTGGTGTCTCAGTTACTTCATCTGTAAAATGGGGATTAAGACTGTGAGCCCCACATGGGACAACCTGAACCTTGTATCTACCCCGGGGCTTAGAACAGTGCTTTGCACATAGTAAGCGCTTAACAAATACCCCCATTTAATTAATTTAATTAAATTGCCACTTCCTTCCAGCCGCCTACCCCTTTGCTCCTCCCCAGCCACTGCAGCTAAACCACATTCACCTTTCACGCAATTGGAGAGGTGAGCTCACTGTGTTACTTAATTTAGGGCAAGGACCATTCACTCGCATCTGCCATTTTCCCAGAAGTCACTCAAGTGCCTTCGTGACCAAGGGAAACATACAATTTCTGAGCTGAGACACACCTGCACAGAGGGGGTCATTACTTCGAGCTCATGGTATAATGAGTATAACTCATGGTGTAACTCATGGAATAGGCCCTTATTATTTTATTGAAAAATGAAGGTTTGGATAGAGCAGATTTAGGCTATCATAAAATGAATTATTGCTCTGCATGCCATAGCACTTTCTAGTGAGGGAGAGGGAATTGTTGCCACCGTTCAGTTATGCACCTAGATGTTGCTTTACCAAACTTTTGCTATGGCTCCTGTGTCTGTTGTTGTGTTGTACTCTCCCAAGTGCTTAGTACAGCGTGGCTCAGTGGAAAGAGCACGGGCTTTGGAGTCAGTGGTCATGGGTTCAAATCCCAGCTCTGCCAGTTGTCAGCTGTGTGACTGTGGGCAAGTCACTTAATTTCTCTGTGCCTCAGTTCCCTCATCTGTAAAATGGGGATTAAGACTGTGAGCCCCACGTGGGACAACCTGATTCCCCTGTGTCTACCCCAGCGCTTAGAACAGTGCTCTGCACATAGTAAGCGCTTAACAAATACCAACATTATTAGTACAGTGCTTTGCATACAGCACTCAATAAATACGATTGAATGAGTGAATGAATTTACCTAGTGCCTACTGTGTGTGCAGACCTCTGTGCTAGGACCTTGGGAACAAGGAACCCTGAAAGATGACCTCGCAAAGCTTTAAAAGCTAAAATGAGAATATGGGATAGGCATATTTTGGCAAATGTCAAGTAGTTAACAGTGACAAAAAGAGATTTATTATCTCAATGCAGGTTGGGAAATAGGGGGATTCATAAGGAAAAGTAACTGGTCTGGACTATGACTTTTTTTCCTCTGAGCTATTTTGCCTGGGTAGATATAATCTAAAGCTGCAGTCATTGTGGGTATTCTCTGTGGAGAAATTCATGAGATACGCAAGAGGGCAGACTTCATCTGTATTGCCTTCGTTATTTCTACATTTGCCTTTGATTCCTTATTGGAAGCACAGCACCATCAACTCTCCTCCATACCTGATGCAATCTTAAACAGTTTCAAATGGCCCCCTAGGCACACCCAGCAATTTCACAGTTCTGTAGTTTGTAAAAAACATTGTTTGGCAATGTGCAATGGTTCCTGAATTCCCATCGTATCTTTAATGGAAGAGTGTGTGTCGGCTAAAGTAGTCCAAATGAACTGTCTTGCGTAGAGCAGAGTATGCCTATGTTTTGGCCAACATTTCCTCTACTCTGTAAGCTCAATGTAGGCAGGGATCATGTCTACCAACCCTCTTGTATTCTCCCAAGCACTTAGTCGAGTGTTCTATACATGGTAATTGCTCAATAGATACGATTGATTGATTTCTACATGATGTCAGAATCCTACTATTCTCCCACCCAGCCATCTGCTGCTTCTTGTCCTACAACAATTCTGTGGCTGTTTCTCAGAACATTGACAATTTTTGGTACATAATGCATACTTCTGGGACGTGGCATTTTTTAAGAGGGTGAAAAAACGTAATGTACTTGTTTCTGCTATTCTTAACACCCCCACCCCCAAAACCACTCAGTACAAACAACCAGACCAACCCTGTCCGGGAAGATCAGTTTTAGAAAGCAGGAAGACACTACAGCTGGTGCTGCATATATGAAAAATATGCTATCTCAGCCCGGAGTGTGGAGGAGTCTTTCAGGATGTTGATTCTCTGAGGTATCATAACTTACCCTAAGCTGATGAAGAGACTTTACGAGGTTTCAATCAATACAAACATCCTTGAGTCCACCTTGTCTGACCTAGTTTCCCAACCTGGAGAGAAACACAGTACTTAAAATTTCAAGTACTGATCTTTGGGCACACTATAGTGTTTAATTACAATTATGAGGGGAAAAAAAAAAGCAAAACACACAGCTTCTTATGTCCCTAAAATTCTTCCCCGCTGGCCGCAAGCATTTGGTTCTGTTTGCCAAATAAAAAAGAAGCAAAAATAGCGGTGACATTTTTAAAATAAACACTTAAAATTCTGGGCAAAAAATAGTCACTTGCAAACTGGGCAACCTGTTTAATGCTACCGGCAAACAAGAAGAGACACAACATCTCACCAGCTTTTCCTTAGAGTCTTTTGGACAGAAATGACCCAATTCCATGTACACTTATTACTATGTTTGCTACTCAACAGTGAAGTTTTCTTTTAGAATTTTTTTAAAGTAGATATTGTAGGTGAGTGAGACAGTTATCACTTTTTCTGAGTTAGTAAGGCTTTCTCCCTCCTGGGCGTAGAAAGCTGTCCCAATGCTCTTTCCTTAATCCATCAATTAATAGTAATTATTGAACACCTACTGCTTGTAGGGCACTGAACTAAGAGAGTAGAAGAGTGAGGGGGCAGCATGGCCCAGTGGAAAAAACATGGACCTGGGAGTCAGAGGATCTGGACTCTAATCCTGCATCTGACACTTGTCTGCTGTATGACCTTGGGCAAGTCAATTAACATCTCTGGGACTCAGTTCCCTCATCTGTTAAATGGCTATTAAGATTATAAGCCCTATGTGGGACATTGTGTCCAATCTGATTATTTTTTCTCTATCCCAGTGTTTAGTACAGTGCCTGGCACATAGTTTATCAAATACCATTAAAACACACAATAAATGTTGTAAGCATGATTTGTCCCCTCAAGGAGTTTATAGTCTAGCAGGCGAGACAGGCAGCAGCGTGGCTCAGTGGAAAGAGCCCGGGCTTGAGAGTCAGAAGTCATGGGTTTGAATCCCAGCTCTGCCGCTTGTCAGCTGTGTGACTGTGGGCAAGTCACTTAACTTCTCTGTGCCTCAGTTACCTCATCTGTAAAATGGGGATTAACTGTGAGCCTAACGTGGAACAACCTGATTACCCTGTATCTGCCCCAGCACTTAGAACAGTGCTCTGCACATAGTAAACGCTTAACAAATACCAACATTATTATTATTATTACGATTTACAGATAGGAGATATAAACTGGAGGAAGAATGAAAAGTGGATATTTAGATACGTGAATGCTTGCATAATAGGACAAGTCAGTTTCCCGTGATGTGGATATTACCTTCCCCCACCATCAGGAGAGTCGTACCCCAGAGAGATTTGTCAGGAGGCAGGGAGGGGAATTCTATCACAGTACTTATGTCCATATCCTTCTGTAATTTGTTTGAATGTCTGTCTCCCATCCGAGTCTGTAGGCAGGGATCATGTCTTACCAACTCTACTGTATTGTAGTCTTCCAAGTGCTTAGTACAGTGCTGTGCACATAGTAAGTGCTCAATAAATGCATTAATTGATTCTTGCTCCCCCAAATTAATTAGTTGTATTTATTGAACACTTAATGTGTGCAGAGAACTGCACTAAGGAGAGTACAATGTAACAGAGTTGGTAGCCATGTTCCTTGCCCACAAAGGAGCTTGCTGTCTAGAGGGGGAACCAGACATTGATATAAAATAATTAATTCTGAATATGTACATAAGTGCTGTGAGGCTGAAGGAGGGGTGAATAAAGGAAGCGAATGCAATGCAGAGCAACACAGAAAGGAGTGGAAGAAAAAGAAATGAGAGTTTAGTCAGGGAAGGCCTTAACTTCTTTGGGCCTCGGTTACCTCATCTGTAAAATGTGGATTAAGACTGTGAGCCTTATGTAGGACATGGACTGTGTCCAATCCGATTATCTTGAATCTACCCCAGCACTTAGTTCAGTGTGTGACACATACTGCTTACAAAATACCATTAAAAAAGGAAAAAGACCTCTTGGAGGAGATGTGCTTTTAACAAGACTTTGAAGGGACAAAATGCCACGAAATGAGCAACACCACCCACTCTGGCCTGTAGATCATATCCCTCTCCCACACATCAGAAGGGGTGACGAGGGCTTCAGTCAGGCCAAAGAGATGAGCCTCGCCAATTTTTAACTAGTGAAAGCCCGGTATGATAGTTGCTTTAACCTTAGGTCAGCCCTGGGGATAGAACCAAGTGGAACCTGTGATGTCACTTGCACAGTAAGCCGGAATTCTCAGCACTTCACACGCCCAGGGTCACTTATTGGCAAATCAGACAATTTAACATTGTTGATACTATTTTTAATGACACTCATTTGGAAGAAAGAATAGGTATGTCATTTTAGAATTGTTTCAGTCTGGCAGTACATTCCCCAAAAGCCCAAAGAAATTATCATCTGCAGGTTGAGGTTCCAAAGACTCACTCTTTTGCTATTGTGAGCTCAGTATTTACTGGGGCCCAGCCCAGAATTCACCAAACCACCCTCAGTTGGTCTGGTGAAATCCAGGAGAATCATCCACAAGATCCAGGGGCTCTTGACACATGAACAAAAAACCTTTCCTGCACTGTAAAAACCCGTTCACGTAGTCTTGTGGAGACAAAATCTGTTACTGTAGCATTGAATTTGTCAGAAATACAAGTGTCTTTTTTATTTCCTGTCCTCTGAGTTAAAAAAACCTTTGAGAAGAGTGGGTCCAAGAAATAGCTCAGAAAATCTCCTGAGATGACCATCTCCTCACTAAACTCCTGGCTATGCTGTATTGGTCCCCGAGGAGCCATCTAATAATAATAATTATGGTATTTAAGTGCTTATTAGGTGTCAAGCACTGTACTAAGTGCTGGGGTAGATACAAGATAAATCAGGTCCCACATGGGGCTCACAGTCTAAGTAGGAGAAAGAACAAGTATTGAACACTCATTTTAGGGATAAGGAGATCAATCTATCATATCTATTGAGCACTTACTATGTGCAGAGCACTGTACTAGGCAATTGGGAGGGTACAATACAACAGAATTAGCAGACATGTTCCCTGCTCATAATGAGTTAATGGTAGAGAGGGAAGACAGACATTAATATAAATAAATAAGTCTTTTATAATATATAATTTAAAGATCTGTACATAAATATTGGAGGGTTAGCAATGGGGCAAATATCAAATGTCCAAAGGTCATGGATTGAAGTGCATAGGAACTGAGGAAACTGAGACACTGAGAAGTTAAATGATTTGCACAATATTGCACAGCAAACAAGTGTCAAAGCCAGGATTAGAAGCCAGGTCATCTGACTTACAGGCTCATGCTCTTTTCATTAGGCCAAGTTGCTTCTCATCTGTGGCCATTGCTCATTTTAGAACCAGCTCCACTCACAGAAGAATCGGGACCAATGAGATATGGGAGAAATGGGAACTAGAAAAAATTCCTTCTTCAGTAATACTTTTCATTATGCCTTAGCTGGCATTTGGAGGCCAAAGGAGTTAATTTTCACTGTGTTCAGATTTACTGGGGAAAAGTCATAGTGATTAGCCATTGGCTAATGGGCAAATCTCTAGGTCTCAATTAATACTGACATTAATATTTTAATTCCAACATTGGTTCCAACATTTTTGGAAAATAATGGATTGCGAGGAGGAATAGGACTGGATAGATATTTCCTGGGTTCTGCTCCCGGCTGGACTTGATTTGTCACTTGATCTTGGAAGCCAGTTTGGCATCTCTTGTCTCCTGGGGGCAGGGAAGTAATTATATTTAAGGCACACCTGGGACAGGTAGTCCCTGAATAATAATTTGTACAACAACCAACATGAAGGCCTGGTAGGGAAAGCTAAAAGAAGAATCAGACCCCAAGACTCTCTGGATTCATTCATTCATTCAATCATATTTATTGAGCACTCACTTCATATTTATTGAGCGCTTACTCTGTGCAGAGCACTTTACTAAGTACTTGAGAAAGTACAATACAACAATAAACAGTGACATTCCCTGCCCACAGTGAGCTCACAGTCTGGGGGTAGGGATAGATGTCAATACAAATAGATAAAATGACAGATATGTACAAAAGGTCTTTGGGGCCAGGAGGCGGGGAACAGCAAAGGAAGCAAGTCAGGGCAAATGCAGAAGGGAGTGGCAAATGAGGAAAAGTGGAGCTTAGTCTGGGTGACCATACACCCAGCAAAACATGATAATGTTACACAGAAGCCACTTTTTCACATGTCTATCTGGACCTAGAGCATTTCTCCAGGGTGCCCTGACTTTCCTCTTTCAGTCAGTCAATTAGTGGTATTTCTTGAGTGCTTTCTGTGTGCACAGCACTATACTAAGCACTTGAGAGAGTATAATATTATAGAGTTGGTAGTCATGTTCCCGGCCCACAAGGTTCTTACAGACTCCCAATTCGTTCAGCCCCACTACGTTCCTCTACCAGATTCTCCTAAACAAACCGCTGCTTCTGGGTTGTGGAACTCTGTGGGGTGGGTAGGAGCCATGGCTTAGGAGGGGGTTCATTCCTGAAAATATTCATACTGGGCAAAGGTGTCAGGTTGAATTAATACCAGATCACCTGAGAACTGGATTATCCTTAATGTACAACCAGGCAAATGGCCACACCAATGCCTGAAGAACACAACATGACAGACCCAAGGGGGAATTTCATTGGTGGTTACGGGGCCTGAACAAGATGGCCTCTTGAAATGTTTTGTGGCACTCTTTGGAAACGAAGAGGCCATGGAATAAAAGAGTATTTGTGGTGTCCTTTCTGTCAACCTTAAAGATTCTGTTTCTCAGTTGACCACAGAGCTGTTCCTCTGAAAAGAGTGGAACATAGGGTTTGGGCTAGATGGTTTTCAAACATTCAACAATTTTTGCGTTTTTATATCAAAGTTTGTGGTCCTGAAAATACTAAGGAAAGGACCAACATCAGAAATTCTTTCAGGAGCTTCTGTGAAAGCAAATCGATCTTGTCTTTTTTTTGTTGGTTTTTTTTTCTAAGGAGGAGCCAAAGGGGCAAAATTTGGAAAAATCCCCTGTTTGAAATCACATTCCTGTGGTATTGCCGTACAAAAATGAACTTCACGGTAAAAGAGAAAATGGAAAAGGAGAAAGTGGGCATCTTCAAGAGCAAACAGAAAATGAATAGGGATCATTTTTATTATATTTTTCTAGGTGTGTTTCATTCCCGGCTGAGCTGTTTGGGGAAACATACCAATATAACTCTCCTAGGCACTCCTGTGTTTTCAACAGTCCTCAGCCATGAAGGATGAAGATGAAGGTCCTGGAGTGATGCCAGTCTGGAAACCCTTTATACCCTTCAGGATGTGTTTGGATATAACTTTAGCTTCCATAGATTCTTCCCTCTGGGAGAGGGAGCAGAGGGCTCACCCCAGAGCAATTTCAAAAAGCTTTCTGGTTTGTTTCTAATAGTATTAAGCACTTCCTCTGTGCCGGGCATTGTACTAAGTGCTGGGGTAGATACAAGCTAATTAGCTTGGACACAGTCCCTGTCCCACATGGCGCTCATGAGAGCAGGTATTGCATCCCAATATTACAGATGAGGTAACTGAGGCCCAGAGAAGAAAAGTGACTTGCCCAAGGTCACACGGGAGACCAGTGGCAGAGCTGAGACTAGAACCCAGGTCCTTCTGACTCCCAGGACCATGCTCTATCCACTAGGCCATGCCGCTTCTCTACAAGCAAGAATTGCTTTTTCTAAACTACTTTCTTTTGTGAAACATCAGCAAGAAAAGTATTTATGAATTCATTCGATTGTATTTATTAATCACTGTGTGGAAAGCACTGTACTAAGCCCTTAGGAGAGTACACTATAACAATAGTCACATGTCCTGCCCACAGGGAGTTTACAGTCTAGAGGAGGAGACAGACATTAGTATGAATAAATAAATGAAAAGTAGTGAAAATAGGATGGGGCAGACAACCTTTCCAAATCTGATCAAAGTGTTACCTTATGTGTTATCAAAGTTTTATTAATTAGCACTCAGAGGGTACTGGCAGCTCTCTTATTGATTCAGAAAGCACATAAATGACCTTACTATGGGAATGGGCCTCTGGCTGTCCCACAGCACAAGATACCTCTGCTTCCCTGTCATAAAATATTTTAATTAAGGAGGAAATCTGTTCAATGGACAGTAAGGTAGGCTTCCCCTGGATTCAGGCTGGGGTTTAGGGAAGCTGTGTGGCCTAATGGAAAGAGTGCAGGCCTAGGAGTGCAAGGACATGGGTTCTAACCGCAGTTCCGCCACAAGCCTGCTGTGTGACCTGAGGTAAGTCACTTAACTTCTCTGTGCCTCAGTTCCTTCATCTGCAAAATAGGAATTCAATATGTTCTCCCTTCTACTTAGATTGTTACTAATCACTATCACTATGACTTTTCCCAAAAAAATCTGAATACAGTGAAAATAAATTCCTTTGGTCCTCTAAATCCCAGCTAAGACATAATGAAAAGTATCACTGAAGGAGAAGGAATTTTTTCTACTTCCCATTTCTTCTGTATCTCACTGGTCTCCATCATTGCCTGAATGAAACTGCTTCTAAAATGAGCAATGGCCACAGATGAGAAGCAGCATAGCCTAATGGAAAGCCCATGAACCTGGGAGTCCAGAGGAACTGGTTTCTAATCCTGGTTCTTCCACTTGTTTGCTATGCAATCTTAGGCAAATCACTTAACTTTTTAGTGCCTCAGTTTCCTCATCTGTGAACTGGGGATTCAATACCTGTTCTCCCCTCTATTTAGACTTTGCATGTGGGACAGGGACCATGTCTAACCTGATTATCTTGTATCTATTCCCACATTTAGTACAGTGGTTGGCATAGAGTAAACAGTTAGTAAATACCACAGTTATTATTTTCATTTATTCTATCTTCTTTGTGACTTTTCAAGGAGTTGTTTGAATGAGAAGCAGGATGGCCTAATGGATAGAGCCCAGGCCTGGGAGTCAGAGGACCTGGGTTCTAATCCCCACTTCCGTAACACCTTGGGCAACTCACTTAACTTCTCTGTGGCTCAGTTACCTCATCTGCAAAATGGAGATTCAATACCTGTTCTTCCTCCTCCTTAGCCTGGGCACCCCATGTGGGACCTGATTGTCTTGTATGTATCACCACACTTAGTACAAGGCTCGGCATGGGGTAAGTGATTAACGAATACCATAATTATTGTTGTTATTCATCCTGTGCTCTCACATGCCTCCTTCTGAGTCTGGAGCCAGTGTGTTTCTGAATGTTTGTTGAGATCCCGCAGTGTGCTGGGTGCTATGGGAGCCACTCACTGGCAGCAGAAGGTAGGGAGGGTGGTGTACTGTGGTTTTACACAGCCCTTCTCTTCCAATAGAAGGATAAAAGGAGCTAAATGCTGTCTGGAGTATTTTCAAGTCATTTAATTGCCTGGATAATCTTTTTTTATTTTCTGAGCTGCAACTGTAGGTACTAGGAACTGGCAGAAAAACCCACACTTAATGGGTAAAAGAGAAGTGTGTGTGTGTGTGTGTGTGTGTGATTGTGAACTCCCAGAGAGATAGAATTTATGTCTAATTCCCAACTGTATATTCTCTCCTTCCACTTAGTACAGTGCTCTGCACACAGTAAGTCCTTAATAAATACTACTACAATCTCTACACTACTAGCAGAACAAGAAAAGGTACAAATTGGTGGTCAGTGATGGTACTCACAAATATCAGACTCAGAGATCCTGGTGACTTCACATGCATTATGGTGAACTCACAGCATAAGATATTGATGTCATAATCACCATTTTGCAGAAATGCACTGTGTTCACCCAAACCTAGAGTGTTTCTGAGAGGGGATCCTTGACTGCCCCCAACCCCTCTGGTCTGGAGCCTCCATGTGCCCCTCCCAGGTCACTCTGAAGAGGGGGGCTGCTCCTAAGCCACCCAGCCTGGCAGCACCAGTTGAGAAAGTGTTGAAAATAAAAATATCATACAAAGGGGCCTGATGCTGTGACAGCTGAGAACCAGAGAATTAGTTATAAATCCAGCCGACTACCCTAGATTCAGTCCCACACTCACCTACTCAATTTAGACTTCCCCCTACAACCACACAATCATACATCCCCTCACTCAGAGAGGTCCAAATCCACCCATTTGGATGCTTGCACCACAACTCTCTTTCTCACACTCACTCTCTCTTAGGGAGTCACTTACTCTGTCAGTTGTTGCCCTCAACATGGAATAGGGCCCAATGCACTTTGATTTTTCCGAGATCTGTTGTTCTATTGCTTGGAAGTTCTCAGAAAACTACTTATCACCCACCTTTCTGCATGACTCTGAGGATTTTCTATCTAATCCTTGGGATGAGAGAGAGAGAGAAAGAGAGAGAGAGAAAGAGAGAGAGACCTACCTTGTAGCTAACAGTGAGATATTTCGAGAGTACCATTAGCATGAAGAACCAATCAGTCTCATTTTCAGTGGATGACTGTGTCAGCATTATAAAATAATTAGGTGAATTCCTACCTCTTTTCCACTTTCAATCCACTCTTTCAATCCACTCTCAAATCTGAAGCGAGCTGGCCTTCATAACTCCTTACTGTATGGCTGGGGTAGGATTATGGAAAAAAGATTGAAGGGAAGAATCTCTCCCTGCCACCTCATCCCCACACCCATGAGGGAGCAGCCCTGCTTTTCCTTGCTGTTTCTGAGTCAGGAGCCTCAAGGAAGGGGGTAGCCTGGGGAGGGAACAGTGAGAATAGTATATGGAGATAATCAGAAATAATGACCACCCCTTATG
The DNA here is from genome assembly GCF_004115215.2 of Ornithorhynchus anatinus. NCBI lineage: Eukaryota > Metazoa > Chordata > Mammalia > Monotremata > Ornithorhynchidae > Ornithorhynchus > Ornithorhynchus anatinus. The sequence goes on from NC_041739.1 coordinate 54,427,555, forward strand.
TTGGCGGTTTCAGCTGTCTTGTGCCATTTCTGAAGCTTAATATAGATACTCATTTATCATAGTCCCAAACCCCACTAGCATCCAAAAATAATTGCAGTATTTGTTACATGTTTACCATGAGCCAAGCACTGAACTAAGCTGGGGAAGGTACAAGATAATTAGGTCAGGCACAGTGCCTGTCCCTCATGAGGCTCACAGGCTAAGAAGGAAGGAATGCCCATTGTACAGATGAACTAACTGGGACATAAAGAAGTTACAGTCACAGAGTAGGCAGGGAGTAGATCCGGGATTAAAACCCAGGTTTTTTGACTATCAGGCCTGTGCTCTTTCCACTAAGCCACACTGCTTCTACAGCCGCCCCACAAACACACCCCAGAAAGAATTGGACAGTAGTAGTATATAGTATTTACTGAGCACCTACTAAGTAATTGAGATATACGACAGAAACATAAGACATGTTCCCTTCCCACAAGTAGTTTGAACCCTGAGGAGATTCTAAACTATAAACTTTGTTGTAGGCAGGGAATGTGTCTATTATATTATACTTAGCACAGTGTCTTACACACAATAAGCACTCAATAAACATGATTGACTGACTGACATGCAACTATCAGATATGTTTCATTTATATATATATGTATATGCAAGTGCTGTGAATGGGCCTAAGTGCAAGAAATGACTGAAGGTCTGAGATGACTTGGAGTACTGACAATCGGAAGATTTGTAGGAGATGGGATTTTAGGAGGTGAAGGTTAAGATTTGTACTGGGGAGGGAGTTCCAGACCTTGGGGGGCACAGGGGTCAGAGGTGGGCAAGCTGAGAGTGGGGTAGAGCAGGGTCAGGGAGCTGCCTGAAGGGTGATTTCCCACTCCACACTGCTGGGGAGCATTGCTAATTGCCACCTAAATGGAAAAGGGAGGGACAGGATCATTTCGTCTGGGCAGGGCTGGAACTGGTAAGGCCTCACCTAGCCTGGCAAAAACCACCTGTGTCTGCAAATAAACTTCAGAGAGTACAGCACTTTCCTGATCTAGAGGCAGAGCGGTGCCACAGGTTTCTGGAGTGTGATGGCAAATATCCTGCTAAATCTGTGTAGTAAGCAGTGAATTATCTAATATAACAGATTTTCTCTTTCTTTGAAAGGACAACTTGAAAATTACTGCCCTAATAAAATATGTCTGCAAATAGAATAGACTAAATCTTTATCTCTGGGGACTCCCCTGAAACTAGGGAATATCTTTAAGAGGCTGTCCACCGCGCCCCCCCCCGGCCCCCGCCCAGGATGAAGAGGCCTGAGGGAGGCGTGCCCCTCTGCTCCCCCTCTCCTCAGCACTGTGCTCTATTTGTATATATTTTTGTTACCTTATTTATTTTGTTAATGAGGTGTACATCCCCTTGATTCTATTTATCATGATTATGTTGTCTTGTTTTTGTCTGTCTCCCCCGATTAGACTGTAAGCCCGTCATTGGGCAGGGATGGCCTCTATCTATTGCTGAATTGTCCATTCCAAGCGCTTAGTACAGTGCTCTGCACATAGTAAGCGCTCAATAAATACTATTGAATGAATATGTTCCAAACCAAAATGCCCAGGGAGATGAAGAATACTCTTTTCAAAGGGATCCACCATCCAGCTGCTCAAATCAAAGATTAGCAGGGGGCTATAAAAAGTTACACTTTGCAGAGGTTTTGAATAATTCTTACATCTCTTACATTCTTCTCTTCCAAGAGATGAATGTGGACAAAGCCATAAAATGTGTCTCCGTAGTCGGTCTCCTGGGCTGCTTTCTCTCACTCAAAATCACTAGATTTGTGTGTAATGATGGATGTAGTCTGAGCAACAGCGCTCCTTGCTGGCTCTTATCGGTATGGAGGTATTTCTTTAGTTCTAAGTAGAAGACAACTCAGCTGTAAACCCACACTACCCCCAAAACGGAGACATTGTCTAGCATTTGAATAGAATCAAGATCAAAAATATTTCCAGACCCCATGACGACCTCCTCGTTATTTTCTCTTGTCTCCTAGTTTGGTAGGATACTGTTTCAATAATGCAGTATGTGCCCCCTGCTAGACACACAAAGAAACATGATGATACTATTGGTATTTGTGAAGCCAAGCACTATACTAAAGCTCTGGGATAGAGACAGTCAATCAATCAGTGATATTTATTGAGCGCTTATTATGTGCAGAACATTGTACTAAGTGCTTGGGAGACTAGAGTCTAACAGAATTAGCAGACAAGTTCCTTGCTCACAATGAGCTTACAGTCTAAATATACAATCAATCATATTTATTAAGTGCTTACTGTGTGCAGAGCACTGAACTAAGCACTTGGGAAAGTACAATATAACTGAAATGGAAGCCATGTACCCTGCCCACAAGGAGATTGCAGTCTACAGATAATTAGATAGGCCACGAGGCTCACAGTCTGATTAGAGGAAGAACGGGTATTGAATCCCCATTTTACAGATGAGGAAATTGAGGCCCAGGAATTTTGTAATTATTGTTGCAGTGGCTTAACACTTCTAATTTTTAGGCACAATTCAAACTCACACTTTGCAGGTTTTCCTGCCTCCTATTGTGGATATTGCTGCATAGGTGGTGGCATTTTCTAAGCAGCAGCAGCATATGACCTGGGGGAAAAACCCAGTCCTGGGAGTCAGGGCTTCTAATATCACCTGTGCTACTCCTCTGCTGAATGACCTTGGGTAAGTCACTTAATTTCTCTGGGCTTGTTAGCTTCTCTGTACAACAGGGACTAAATATCTGTTCTCCCTTGTCCTTAGACTGTGAGTCTCATCTGGGACACGGACTATGTTCTATCTGCTTGTTTTATATCTCCATCAGTGCTTAGAACAGTGCTTGGTACATAGCAAGTGTTTAACAAATACATTTATTATTATTATTTACATTTCACTCACGTATGATTGGGATTGGTCTAGTAGTTCCCCCCAGGTTATTTCAAGGGCAGTTCTGCACTACCGACATGGAAAGTTTAGGTTCCATTCAGTTCATTTAAAAGAAAAGCAGAATATGCCTCAGCGTAACTGCACTGCCACACGGGTGAGAATTTTTTTTCCTTCTTTGTGGACTTTTTAAGGGTCCATGAGTGGCTAATATGATCGATCCCAGATCAGTAAAATCTACTGGAGTTTAGGAGGCGTGTAGATCGAGCCTTTCAATTTGCTTTAGAATGTAAGCTCTTTGTGGGCAGGGAATGTGTCCATTTATTGTTGTATTGTACTCTCCCAAGCCCTTAGTACTTAGTAGCTCTTAGTAGCTCTGCACGCGTAAGCGCTCAATAAATACTACTGAAGGATTGAATGCTCTCCCCCCTCCCCAACACTCTTTCCCCCACCCCTGACCCCTGGCTCAGACTCTCATGCTCCCTCTTTGTTCACTTGAGACTTCAAAGAATTGGACTTCTTGTATTATAATAATCCACACTGAGTGATCCAGTGCCTGAGTTCTAATTTGAGTTCTGCCACTTGACTGCTGTGTGCCCTTGAGCAAGTCATAACTTCTCTGTGCCTCAGTTTCCTCCTCTATAAAATGAGATTCAATGCCCTTATTTTCTACCCCTTAAACTATGAGTGGAACAAGGTCTGCTTTTGATCTGATTATCTACTCCAGTACTTAGCACAGTGCTTGACACTTTGTAAGGGCTTAGCATAAATCATAGTAATTATTACCAGAGGCAGACTCCTAGATTGAGAGGCAATTATTGCTCTATAGGTTGGAGCTTCATGTATGAACTCCAAGATAAGCTGCAGGGTCAGAGTGGGAGAGGAGGCAAAAATAGCATTTCCATTTTGGAGGTTAAATTGAGACAGGCCTTTTCTGGATTCCTGGAAATGGCAAGCAGGAGTCATGGCTACCATTCCTATACCCATCTCTAACTCACTGAAAAGAAATATGTTCATTTAATTTAACTTTAGCTAATCATTTTTTGTTCCCCAGGTCGTAAAATAGAATAATGCTGGAGCTATTTAGTACTCAGAAAAATAAATGATCAGAGGACAGAGTAATAGTTTTAAAATTCTCTGAATTTGAAAAATAGATATATTAATGGGGAAATATTGCTACTACTCTGAATAAAAACAGTCATTGTCTAAAGGTTGGTCATTAAAAAAAGGCAATAGGATTATTTTATTTAAATTTGGAATAAATCCTGGTCATCAACACCCTTGAAAAATGAATCAACACAAGTCTTCTAGATATTATCATATTTATTACAAAACATTAAATACATCTTCTGAGGTAATATCTTAAAATGTGAATAACAACTTAAGTGGAACTCTACATATACACTTCTTGGTGTCATCTTCATTAGCTCTGTCTAGTTCCAGAAGGTGATTTAGGGAGCAGAAATTCTGGAATTGCATACATGTCAATGTAAGGAAGTTTGGTTAAAATGGCCTCTGTGTGAGTGCCTCTCCTCCTAACCCCTTCAATAATGATAAGGAAAGATTTCTGGAATTTAGATTCAAAATAGATGCAAATCATTACAGCTTTGGTCTAACCTTAGTTATTCAATTTTTAAAAATTCAACTTTGGCTTAATTTTATAATTTTTTATAAAGAAAATTCTTAATCTTTCCTTAATATTGTTTTAGCTTGAGTACACTACTTCAGCCCTGAAATTTTAAAGGATAGATTGTCTTTGTTAATGTTTGTGTAGATAAAATTTTTTTTTGTTTAATTTTCACATTAAGCGAGCCTCTGGGGAATTGTGACAGCCTACTACCACTTCTGGTATTGATCCTTCAAAAGAAATGGCTTTGATCATCCTGTGGTAGGTAGGATGAATAAATTAAGTTAGATAACTATTTTTTTCCCCAAAACAGTCATTCTGTACATTTTACAAGTGTTTGTAAAAGCTGAGGCTAGTAACCATCTTGGCAATCATTATCATCATGATCTCCAATGGGTTTGTTATGATAAGCATCAAGCATTAACTTTCTGCTTTCTAGTTCAATGCTCTTCGACAGACTGGCATCCTCTTCGCTGCTGGATTGACTCTCAGTGGATTTGCTGTCTCTCTTGGATGTACTGTTCTCCTGGGACTCACTTTCTTCAGAGTCGCTCTCTTTGGTGCCTACCTGTTCGGAACTGCTCTCTGCACTGTCCTCTTTAGAAGAGCTTCTACTATGAGAAAGGAGACCTTCGTGACTAGAACTGCTCTTTTCCTCAGATGACTCTCTGCTTTCCTCTGACTGCCTGCTGCTCTCGCTAGATTTGCTGTGCTCTTGGCTCTCTCTCGATTCACTTTCTGATTGGGAGGACTTGCTCAAACTGCTCTCCTGACTAGAGTCACTGTCCACCTCATCGCCGTCCTCATTTGGTTCAGGGTTGTCACCCCGAGATGTGACCTCAGAGTCTTCGTGGGATTTGCTGCTCTTTTGCTTTAGGACAGTTTCTTGACTCGATCCTTTGCTGTGATCCTTTGAGCTGCTGAGGTCCCGGGAGCCTCTGCTGTCCGCCCCTTCCCGAGAGCGACTCCCAGAGTCCTCGTGGGATTTGCTTTTGCTGTTTTCCTCAGATTGTCCAGGGCTGGCTTCTCTGGAGCTGCTGTCTTCAGTGGAGTGACTGTCCCTTTCTTCCATGGAGTTGCTGTCATTCTGTTCCCCGCTGTCATCTTCCTCCTCCTCTGATATCCCTGCTTTTTTGAGCCATTTCCTGCTGGACTGCCCCACGGATTGGCTATCGTTCGAATCCTGCCGGCTCCCTTGCTCACTGTTTTCTTGACTGCTCTCCTTGGAGTTGAGACTGTCGCTGCTCATGCTGGAATTGCTGTTGTCACTCCCAAAGGAATCAGGGTCATCCCCCTGCATTTCATCATCGTCAAATTCTTGACTGTCACTGTCATGCTCTTCACCATTTTCTCGGCTTTGTCCATCACCGTCACTGGCTCCACTATCAGCGGCGTGGCTGACATCTTCCCCTTCGTCAAGATTCTGGCTGCTGTAATCCCTCTGGGTGTCAGCATAATCTTCTGAGTCGTCTCCTACAGTGTTGTCATCCCCAGCCCCAACGAATGGGCTCTCTTCCTCCTGTCTCTGGATGGACGCTTGGCCATTCTCCTCATCTCCAAAAGTGTCATCGCCGCTGTCATCTTCATCATCATCCTTGCCATCTGCTTCCTTCATAATGCTTTTAGTGGGACCCATGGCTGGTTTATACAGCCGATGCAAGTCCTCTTCTGATTCAGTGCTGTCACTGTTATCTTCACTGACCTGGAAGTCAAGATCACAGGCGGTGTCAACACGAGATCATTTAGGAATAGATTTTCCAGTTCGTGAATAATAATTAGGTGCCTTCTACATGTGTGGGCAGGGAACTTGTCTACCAGTTCTGTCATATTGTACTGTCCCAAACATTTAGTGCGGTGCTCTGTGCACAGTAAGTGCTCAATAAATACCATTATCATGATGAGAAAGTACTCCTAAATAGGAGAATTGTTCAATTCTCCCAGTGTATGAAAGAGAAACCAAGACACTTAATTCTGCATCCCTTCAGCACCATCCAGTGGCAGTAGATACAAAATAATCAGGCCCCACACTGTCCTACACTGTCCTACCCTTTAGGAGATAAGGAAAGCAATCATCTTATCCCCATTTTTCAAATGAGGAAATTGAGACACAGAGAGGCTTAGCGACTTTCCCCAGGTCATACAGCAGCTCAGTGACGGTTGGGACTAGAACTCTGGTCTTCCAAATCTCAGACCTGCGATAATATTAATAATAATAATGATGGTATTTGTCAAGCACTTACTATGTGCCATGCACCGTCCTAAGTGCTGGAGTAGATACAAGGTAATCAGGTTGTCCCATGTGGGGCTCACAGTCTTAATAAGCCCGTCAAACGGCAGGGACTGTCTCTATCTGTTGCTGACTTGTTCATCCCAAGCGCTTAGTACAGTGCTCTGCACATAGTAAGCGCTCAATAAATACTATTGAATGAATTAATCACCATGTTACAGATGAGGGAACTGAGGCACAGAGAAGTTAAGTGACTTGCCCAAAGTCATACAAATGAGTGGCAGAGCCAGGATTAGAACCTGTAACCTCTGACTCCCAAGCCCGGGCTCTTGCCACTAAGCCATGATGCTTCTCCACAAGGTCATTTCCACAGAATCATACTACATTGTGAATTCTCCAGACCTAGCACTCTCCTTTCCACTCCTTCTAATCCCACTTGTTAGCCATTTATGGCACAGTAATATTTCCAATATTTCCCCTAGGTGCTGAGGGGGTAAAGTGAGAGGATGTGAGTCTCAAATCATTCAATGTTTCTTTCGTTTGCAAATGTCGGTAATGGTTTGGTGAAGGTAAAATGAAAATTGAAAGAAGGAATTTTGAATAATTCCCAAATTAGATTTATCCAGTCCCCAAGACCCTGTATAGTAGATACCATGAGCAAAGATACTCAACACCTAGTTGTATAAAGAGCTAGAGTTGAAAGCCCATTACCCAAACTAATTGGATCCCAAGCTAGCTTAAGTAAATCTATCTTGTCAGTCTGGCAGGCTTCCAGTTTTGTTTGCAAAGTGAATGGTTGTTATTTTTTTTCCCATCATTCGAACTAGATTTGGTGTGGATAATAGCTTGGACAGCCAAGATTAGGAAAACAGGCATCCTGCCTGCCGGCCAACAACATTCTAGAGCTGGGGGAGAAGGGCTCCCAACCAACATTGGAGGTGGGAGGTTGGGAGTTGGGGGATGATTCTAAAGACAGAACAGAAGAGTTTCCAAGCCAGAGAGCAAAGAGCCGCCCAAGAGTTGGTTCCAGAATGGATCTAGAGTGGTTCTGCTGACATCTGCTAAACAGTTCCTGCAAAGGTTTCCCTTTCTTCTCCCAAACTTGAGCTGACTTTTCATCCCCTGAATTCTATCAACCCTTCCACCCATTCTTAGAATCCGGGACTGTTTACCCTGCATCCCACTTGCTTAAAAAAAAGAACACATTTAGAACTCTTTCCATATAATTGAGCCCATCTCGGTTCACATAGGTGCTTAAATAGCCTGAAAATCCAGGGGAAATCAATTTAATTACCTGTTCCTCTGAGCTATCTTTACTTTCCTCTGATGACTCACTGCTTTCCTAAAAGAAGGGAAAGAACTGTAAGTTTATTTGTACTTTTGTTATTCCTTACCGGAAGAAAAAAGGGGTTGGGCAAGCATTGCTGGAACTTCTTATGTCTAGCTATTCTAAATATTCGCATGATTCTGTCATTTGTGTTGTATAGCTCATGTTTTGTATGGTTATTTGTGTATGTGCATCCCCCATTTGGCCGGAAGCTCTGTGAGGGCAGGGAATGGCCTCTTGTTTCTACTTGGCAACTTCCCCCAGGACTTGTCCAGAGGCTCGAATACTGTTAGCTGACAAATACCCAGGAATTGCTTGTGATTAATTTATATGTATTACATTATAAGCTCCTCGAGGGCAGGGAATGTGCACTGGGCTAATTTGATACTCTTCTTGCACTCAGGAGTTCAATATACATCAATCAATAAATGAATAAATGATATTTATTGAGCATTTACTGTGTGCAAAGCACTGTACTAAGCGCTTGGGAGAATCCGATACAATAAAGTATGTAGCACAAGGAGGTTACCAACTAGAGGGAGAGTCTGCTTTAAAAACAAATTAGAGGTAGATATGTATGTGTGTATATCTTTCAGTTCAAGGATGATGCCACAGATGGCTGTCCATGTGCTAAGATAAAGGATCATCTGAGACAGTGCTCAATAAATGCCATTTATTTAGAGAGACAGGGAGAGAGAGTTATCCTTCTTACTAGAAGAAGACGTCCCCTAACGGTGCTTCGGATTTAAAGGTCTGGCTTTTACAGAGATTCCTTAAATGGGGTGACTGTGATGAGAAAGCAAGGCCACTGCTAGGTAATGAAAACAATGAAATATAACTGAGCAAGCAAGATCATTACCGTAGTTCGATCTCGTACCCGTTGTAAATGACCCTGTTGAGGAAAAATCAAGAGATCTTAGATATGTGGCTGAAAAAATTAGAAATAATTTTATCTTATTTTGGAGCATCTGAGATTAAACACTAACAAAATTATTGCTCAAAGTGACTTTTCTCCAAGAAATGCACTGACAAGTGTATGTTCTCCTACAAATGAAGCTTCAAATGGATGAGAGTTTGTAAAATCACCCAAAGACTTTTCTAACAATCGCTGGTAACTGTGAAACATAGTCACAATGCCATACATATAAGCCTTGGTTTCCTCTGATTATAATGAATCTTTTGTCTGCCTCATTTTCATCTCTTGCCACTGACATCCTGCTCCCACCATCCTTTCTGCCTAAAACTCCCTCACATTTCACATCTGGCAGACCACTGCTCTCCCCATCTTCTAAACCCCCCTGAATCACATCTCGTACAGGAGGCCGTCCCTGGATAATCTCTCCTCTCCCCACCCTATTAGCCCCAACATCTCCCCCTGCCCCAACAACCCCCACTGCCACTTCAGCACTTTTGCACTAAGCACTTGTATACTCACCCCTCAACCCATAGTACTTAGGAGCTGATTTTTATGATCTGTTGCTTACTTCTTCCTGACATTTAATTTATTCTCCATCTCCCCATATAGGGCAGGAATTTATAAAACTCATTTAGGGCAGGAACATGTCTAATAATTCTATCATACACATCCATGTTCTCAGTACACTGTTCAATCAATAAGTACTATTGATTGATTGAATTATGGATAGTATATTCCTCTATATGTTTGAATATTTACCAAATGTAACATGTGAACTTAATTTGTTATTAAAATATTGTAACTACCCTATTATTGATCTGCACACACTTGTCTAAGAGATATATTTTCTCACAGTCTGTTTCCTTTCAATAAAATTCTTCCGCCAAACACATTTGCTCTGCTTACCTTCCACTCTTCAGAGCTCTCAGATTCGGTATTTTGATACCTTGCTACCTAGATCCATGGAGAAAACACAGTTAAACATAAAAAAGAGAAACATAGAGAAGCAGTGTTGCCTAGTGGATAGAGTGTGTGCCTAGAAGTCAGAAGGACCTGGGTTCTAGTCCCAAATCCACCACTTGTCTGCTGTGTGATCTTGGACAAAGTCACTTAACTTTCTGTGTCTCACTTTCCTTATCTATAAAATGGAGATTAAGTCTGTGATTCTCATGTGGGACATAGACTGTGTCCAACTTGATTAGCTTGTATCTCTCCTAGTGCTTAGTACAGTGCCTGGCGTATAGCTTAGTACAGTGCCTGGTTTAACAAATATCATTTAAACAAAACAAAAAGATATTTTTTAAGGAACCAGCTGCTAAAATTTTCTGAATCAGGGAAAGTACTTATAAGAGAGATAGAAAATTATGGGAAACCCTCTAATGGGAGTTTGGGGTTCTCAAGAAGCAGCATAGACCAGTGTAAAGAGCATGGAACTGGGAGTCAGAGGACCTGAATGCTAATCCCAGCCCTGCCATTTTCCTGCTGGGTGACCCTGGGCAAGTCACTTAGCTATTCTGTCCCAAAGTTTCCTCATCTGTAAAACAGGGATTCCCTCACTGTTCTATCTCACTTTAACTTGTGACCACTAAGCACTTAATATAGTGCTTGACTCACAGTCACCACTTAACAAATATATATTATTATTATCCTTATGGGGAACAAACAAAGAGTCTGCATAAGGAATGCAAGTACTGGGGTTTGGCAATTGAAAAGTTGATCAATGGTTACAGTGTCACTCACGGGGAGAGCCCAAGACAGACTCCAAAGGCAGATGAACAGGAGGAAGGCAGTCTTCATAGCTGATCAGAGAGTCTCAACCTGCAGCCCAGAGTAATGGCATATTATTAGACAGCATTGATACCAAGTATTTATGCTATAGCCATTGACAGTTTTAGGAACTTTGTTTCTGCACAAAAGAAGAAGTCTCATATCTGACAAATTGCATTACCTTTGAGGGAAGCAGCTTGGAAAGGACGGGCCTGGGAGCAAGGGACCTTGATTCTAATCCTGGCTCTGCCAGTTAATCTGCTGTGAGACCCTGGGAAAGTCACAACTTCCCTGTGCCTAAGTTACCTCATCTGTAAAATGGGGACTCAGAGTATGAACCTCATATGGGACATGTACTGTGTCCAATTTTGTATCTACCGCAGTGTTTAGTATAGTGCTTAAAAAGTGTCATTAAGGAATGTATCTAACAGGCATTATTTTTTGCATGATTCATTATTTAACAATTAGTGAAAAAAGGAAAACATTTTACACTTCCCTTTCATAAAATCTATCACCCTCTGAACTTTTAAAGAATTCACAGCCATCTCTAACCTTCCATTTACTGAAACCAGTGATACAAACATTTTTTGTAGATTGTAGTAAGTCAGTGAAGACCCCAACCCACATTTCTGGAACCTAAAATAATTCTTAGATAACTATGGGCTTTATTCCAAATTTTGGAGGATAGCTGCATATTTCAGTGTTGCAATAAATAAATTCTGGACATCTGTTTTGAGGTCCTTAGTCATATATAATACATGATTATGCTAAAATTTTGTAAACGGCATTCAGGGTTCCAAGAGAGTTAGGGACAATTATATGTTTACTTAGAATCTTAAATGCATACTGTGAAAAAAAGATAAATTTAGACTCTATTCTTCTAGAGGAGGGCTTTATAATTTATCAGATTAGTGGGGCAAGGAGATTTTTAACTATTTTAAAACAGGAGTAAAATCTTCAGAGAAAAGGAGAGAGATTTTAAAGACAATTTTTTGTCACGTTACGTATTTCTGATTAGAATTTACTACTTCTATAATCTGGATTGCATTTATAATCATGACATAGGGGATAGAGCACGGGCCTTTGAATCAGAAGGTTGTGGGTTCTACCTCCACCAGTCTGCTGTGTGACCTTGGGTAAGTCACTTCACTTCTCTGTGCCTCAGGTACCTCATCTGTAAAATGGGGATTGAGACTGTGAGCCCCATGTGGGACAGGGACTGTATCCAACCTGATCTGTTTGTATCCACCCCAGTGCTTAGTGCATTGCCTGGCACATAGTAAGTGCTTAACAAATGCCCTAATTATTATTATGCTTATAATTTTGGCTTCCATGCATAACTAGGGCAGAAATCACCCCATGTGAACTCTGACAGCACTATGGTCATGGGTGAGATGGCTTATGCCACCAGCAACCACCCCGAGAGTTAGACAAGGACCAGACAGTTGCCCTGATATCTGAATTCCATTGCAGGTCCTCTCGGGTCCCATTTTCTTTTCCTCTTCTCATGCTTCACTTTCCTAGAGCATCAGTTAGGAAGCTACTTATTCCATTTACAGAGTGGTTCAAAGTTCATCCAGGCCATTGTATACTGAACCAGTTATATTCAATAGGCTACTAGTAGCTTGGGAGTGATTTATTCCCTGGAAACTTTGGGTTCACAGTGTTTGGTAACTGTGCTGGGAAGAGCATGATTCGTGTGAAATGTGTTTGGAAGTTTTATTTCAAAGCAATTGAGATAAGGTTTTTTTTTGTTATTTTTAATTATTGGTGCTTTTCAAGTGTTTCTGCACCAGGCAGTAGACAGGACTCTGGGGTAAAACCAGGATAATTGTACCGGATTCAGTGAGTCCCACAAAGGGCTCGCAGCCTAAGGGAAAGGAAAAATAGGCATCCATCTCAATCAATCTGTCACCAACTCCTGTCAACTCTACAGCATCTCTAGAATCCATCCTTTTCCCTCCATCCAATCTGCTACCATACTAATTTCCACCATATTTACTCCATCAGCCTTCTCACTGACCTTCCTGCCTTGCATCTCTCCTCTCTCCAATCCATACTTCATTCTCTGCCCAAAGTCAATCATTTTAAAATCACACCTCCATCAAAAGGCCTTGATGCTCTCACTATCCCTCCCCTCTTTGTCCCCTATGTTCTTGGCTGTAAACTCTTAAGCAGTTTGATACCCCAGCCCCACTATGGGTAATTTTTCATTTTTCTGAAAAACCATTCGGTCCTTATCTCCCCACTCCTCAAAAGCCACCAGAGGTTGCCCATCTATCTCCACATCATATAGAAACTCTTACTTTCCGTCTTTGACACTCAAACAGCTCTCTCCCTCCTACCTTACCTCTTTGATCTCCGACTACAAGCCAGCCCAAATGCTTTACTCCCCTAAGGCCAATCTGCTCTCTGTACCTCATTCTCTTTTGTCGGCTGCTGACTCTTTGTCTATGTCTTTCCTCTGGCTAGGAGCTCTCTCCTCCTTCATACCCAATAGTGGTGCCATACTCCCCACCTTCAAAACCCTCTAAAATCATGTGTCCTCCAAGAGGCCTTCCCTGACTAAACCCTCAATTCCTCTATCATCCCTCTCTTCTGTGTCACTTATGCACTTGGCTGTGTACCCCTTGAGCACTTTGATACTCACCCCAGCCTACTGCTTCCCCTACCTGTAACTCTGTAACTGATTTTAAAGTCTGTCTCCCTCTTTAGACTGTAAGGTCCTTGTTGGTAGGAATCAGTCTGCCAACTCTGTAGTGTACTTTTTCAAGCACTTAGTACAGTGTTCTCCACACATTGTGCTCAATAAACACCACTGCTTGATTAGTAGGAGAAGAGTAGATAAGTAGGAAGGAGAAGGTCTAGAATACTTCAAAATCAACTGTTGGTAATTTCAATTTGATCCAGAGAGGAATGGGCAACCACTGGAAGTTTTTGAAGAGTGTAGAGATGTGTGCAGAGCATTGTTTTAGAAAAATGATATGGGTAGTAGAGGGAAATAGGACTGGAAAGGGGAGAGGCTGGAAACAGGCAGATTAGCAGGGAGACTAATGAAGTAGTCAAGCCAGGATATTACAGGGGCTTGGACCAGAGAGAGGAGTGAATTCTAGAAATGCTGTGGAGGGAAAGTGAGGATTTGGTAACCAGCCAAATATGAGCAGGGGGTGATGAAAGAGAGGGAGGAGTCAAGGTAGGAGGCTTCATTGATTGGAAGAATGGTGGTTTTGTCAGCTGTGAAAGGAAAGGTAGGTAGAGGAGAGGATTTGGGAAGAAGAAGAATTCAGTTTGGGGCATGTTGAGCTGAAACTTCCAGTGGAACGTCCATATAGACATACCCTAGAGGCAGGTGGAAATGCTAGATTGCAGGGAAGGAGAGAGGTCAGGGCTAGCAAAGAAGATTTGGAATTCATTCACTTGGAGATGGTAATAATAATTGTAGTATTTAAGTGCTTATTATTTGTCAAGTACTCTACTAAAAACTGGAGAAGATACATAATAATCAGCTTGGGTACAGTGTAAAGCCAGGAGAGTGGATGAGTTCCCAAAGGGAATAACATAAAAATTGAGACGAGAAGGGAACTAGAACAGAGCTTTGCGGGATGGTCTGTCAAAAGAGGATTTGCCTACAACCTTCATCATCAGTGGGAAAAACCTGTTAGGTCAAAAGAGTGGGGATATCACAGGAGATCACTCAACTTGGCTTTTCAGTCCGTAAAGAGTTTGGGATTGGGCCTTTGAGACTGTGAAAATTGGGGAGATTGAATCATAACCGACTTGATTTGCCCCTTAGCTCTGATTAAAATTTGTGGACTTCCTATCTTAGTCTCCTACAAATTCAGAAGACTTGATGTCAATCCAAAAGGCACTGCTAACCTGGACCTGCCAGGAATGGATGTACGTTGCAGGATTACGAGTATGAAGTACCAGGAGTGTTTTAATGAATGAATGGATTTTGAAAGATTTAGAATCCTAATTTATTTCCTCACACAATATTTACATCTGACAGATGGTGCCTACCATCTCACCCCCACACAGAGGCCATGGAGAAGCAGCATAGCATAGTGGATAGAGCATGAACCTGGAAGTCAGGAGGTCATGGATTCTAATCCCACCTCTGACACTTATCTGTTGTATGGCCTTGGGCACTTTACTTCTTTGTACCTCAGTTTCCTCATCTGCAAAACGGGGGTGAAGACTGTGAGCCCCATATGTGTTAGGGACTATGCCCAACCTGATTTTCTTGTATCCATCCTAGAGCTTAGTAAAGAGCCTGGCACATAGTAAGCATTTAACAAATACCAAATTATTATTATTATTATGTCTTTGAAACAACTAGAATGTCAGATACTTGAAGGAGAGTATTGTGCCTTCTAAATCTCTTGTCCTTTGTCAAGTATTTAGTATCATGCTCTGCACATAGGAAGCATTCAAATACTACTGACTGAAGAGCTAATTCAAAGGAAACATCAAACTAACATCCATTTGGACAGTTGTGACTTAGGTTTCCTTGGGAAATGCAACCGCCTTTTATGTAAGCAACACCATCAAATGGCTACTCTGAAGACTGAATGCCAAGAGGAAAATCTGGACAGGTCCCTTAACCTCACTGTCCCTTAATTCCTTCATTTATCAAATGGGGATTAAAATCCCTGCTCTCCCTCCCTCTTAGATTGTGAGCCCCATGTAGTATAGGGATTGGATCCGGTATGCTTCGTCCGTACATACCTCACTGCCTAGCACATAGTAAGTGATTACAAAATGCCATAATCTCCCATTACCCAAAATAAGATAATTCACCCAGATATAAGGCCTCACATTAGCTAAAACCTTCACTAGCTGAGCAGAGGTGGCAGAGATGGCTTTACAAGGGTGGGAAGTGATGTTTTAGCTTTTCTTACAGGATGTGCAGCTGACTCTCACATTCTGAATTTTCTTCTGTTAGCAGTCCCGCACAAATCCCATGTTAGTTTCTACATAGGTCTATTCATTTCATTGTTCAGTCACAAAAATAGCAGGCCCGCATGAATTTCCAAGACATGAAAATCCTTACCTTTGTGTTGACTGCAGCTGAGGAAGACTTTCTTGAGAAACTCTTGGGTTTTTGGATAGGAGATCTCCAGCTGAATATTAGGACCAGTGAAGATGTCTTTTTTTGTTGGGGTCTGAAAGCTCCTCAGGTAATGCAGGAATTTAAACTCTGGTTTCAAATCCTCAGCAGCCAATCAGGCACTACCTGGGGGAAACTGATGTCACAAGGTGTCACTGGAACTCCAACACACACCCACACTTCCTCCAGTTTGCAGAGGCAGATTTTCCCTAAAAAACTCTTGTGGTTCCCAAAAGACTAGACTATTTCCACTTAATTGAAGATCTTCCCAAACGTTTGTTTTGATTTCTAAATTTACACTGTTCACATCCATGCAGGCTTATGAGCATCGTAAACAATGACAGCTTCACCCACGCTGGGACAGATCCTGCCGTCCGACCTCAAAGCGGGGAAGGGTTGGAGGGTAAGTTTCCTGTTAATACATATTTCCAGGTTTTACCAGCAGGAAGTTGGTGTGTTTGAATTTCCAAAACCCTGGATGCCTTTTGTTTTTCAGTAATGAGACTGTTTGGGCCAAACCTGTCTTCAGGGCCCACATTTCTCCGCAGAAGTGCTGGCATTCAAGGGCATAAGAAATAATACCTCTTCCCCTAGAAGGAAACGTTTCAAGCCATTTGCTGCTTGTCTGGTCTTTTGCTGTGGAGTTGTCCCCGACCCCTAGCGATTCCACGGACACATCTCTCCCAGAATGCTTCATTCTGGTACTGTATCCTTCGAGTTTTCTTAGTAAAAATAGAGAAGGGGTTTACCACTGCCTTCTTCTGTATGGTAAATTTGAGTCTTTGCCATCTACTCAATCCCATGCTGCTGCCCAGCACAGGTGAGTTTTGATTTGTAGTAGATTACCTTCCACTTGCTAGCCACTGTCCAAGCTAGGAATGGAATGGGTATGCCTCTGCTTGACTCTCCCTCCTGTAGTCAAGACGGGTCGAGTACCGGAACTCTCCAGGTGCGATTCCGAGAGGTGCATTTGATGCTACAGCAGCGATTTTGTTTATAAGGGCCTCCGATCAGATTACCTCAGTTTCCTCCAAGGAACAAAGCTATTTAGAACCAGACAGGACTTTTATAGTCAGTGATATTTATTGAGCACTTACTGCATGCAGAGTACTGTACTAAGTGCAGCGTGGCGCAGTGGAAAGAGCACGGGCTTTGGAGTCAGGGCTCATGAGTTCGAATCCCAGCTCTGCCACTTGTCAGCTGTGTGACTGTGGGCAAGTCACTTAACTTCTCTGTGCCTCAGTTCCCTCATCTGTAAAGTGGGGATTAAGACTGTGAGCCCCACGTGGGACAACCTTATTCCCCTGTGTCTACCCTAGCGCTTAGAACAGTGCTTGGCACATAGTAAGCGCTTAACAAATACCAACATTATTATTATTATTATTAAGTGCTCGAGAGAGGACAATACAACAGAATTGGTTCACACTTTCCTTGTCCACAGTGAATGAGCATACAGTCTAGAGGATTGTTAGGTAGTTTTTCAAGAGTAAAACACAATATAAATGGTACAGGTAGATACAATAATTACCATATTTGCTCACTTAACTGCCTCATTGTTTTGCAAAATTTTTCTAATCTCAAAACAGGGAAGGGCTATTGAGTGAAGCAGAGAAGCAAGGGACTGAGAGTCAGAGGATCTGGGTTCTAATGCCAGTTCCAGCACTTGTCTTCTGTGTGACCTTGGGTAAGTCACTTCCCTTCTTTGCTCCTCAGTTACCTCATCTGTAAAATGAGGATTAAATCTTTCTCCCTCCAACTTGGACTGTGAGTCCTTTGTGGGACAGAGATTGAGTCCAACCTGATTATCTTGTATCTACCCCAGCAGTTAGTACAATGCTTAACACATAATAAACACCTAAAAGCTGCCATCAAAAAGTGGGGCCAACCTAGAATAAAGTCTAGCTATAAGGGGAGCAGGAAAAGAAAAAAAATAGGAGAGGAAAAGCAGTGCTGCAAGTATTTAGTGACTTAACTCTCCCCTTCCCATCTCTTCCTATCCCAGAGTTTGAAGGTTTCAGTGAAGAAATTTCTTGCCCACCGTGAGTCTGTATTTGTGGTATTACCATGTTCTGATGATTCTTTCTTCCTGCCACAGTTAGTATCACCATGGCTGCTTATTATTTTTAAAAGGGAAACTTTTATTTCCTCCTCAAAATCATGCCAGGAGAATTGTGGGGTAGAGGCAGAGAAGCAGCATAGCCTAATGGAAAGAGCATGGATCTGGGAGTCAGAAGGATCTGGATCTTATTCCCAACTCCACCACTTGTCTGCTTTGTGTCCTTGGGCAAGTCACTTAACTTCTCTGTGCCTCAGTTACCTCAATTGTAAAATGGGGATTAAGACTGTGAGCCTCAAGTGGGACATGGACTGAGTCTGACCTATCTTGTATGTACCCCAGTCTTAGTAAAGTGCCTAGCACATAGTAAACACTTAACAAATACCATTTTAAAAGGAGAGAGAGAGATGATTTTGGAAGTAAATATAGAAAGACAAAATATTGCCTTCAGGCCTGAGTCCTTCACTGTCAGATTGAAGGTGCCACTTTCAATTGACTTGGAAGCTTAAAATTTAAAATACGTTGAAAGCAAAACAAATGTTCGGAATATTTCTTAGTTTCCTACAAGTGATTAATTATTGCATTGCATCCTTATTGCAATTAAAGAAATCATTCTGACAAAGTCAAAGCTAATTAAAGAGGCCCATTTACATTAAACAAAAACCCATGTATTCAATTGCTCAATCCATGAATAGCAGCGGCTTGCTTGGAAGCTGTGATCCTCTAATGCAAGCTACTCACTCTACTTGCTGTGTTCTATCTAGCCGCTGACCTCTCACCCACATCCTGCCTCTGGCCTGGAATATTCTCCCTCTTCATATCCAACAGACAATTACTCTCCTCTACTTCAAAGTCCCATTGAAGGCACACCTCCTCCAAGAGGCCTTCTTTGACTGAACCCTCTTTTCCTTTTCTTCCTCTCCCTTCCGTGTCACCGTTGCTCCCTTTATTCATCCCCCCATCCCAGGCCCATGGCACTTATGTACGTATCCATAATTTATTTCTTTCTATTAATGTCTGTCTGCCCCTCTAGACTGTAAGCCCATCTTGGACAGAGATTGTGTCTGTTATATTGTTATACTGTACTCTCCCAAGTGCTTAGTTCAGTGCTCTGCACAAAGTAAGTGCTCAACAAATACAATTGATTGATAGCATTATTGAACCCTTACTGAATGTGAAGCACTGTACAAAGAAGCAAGAAAAGGGTTCCCTGCCCTCAGGGAACTTAGAATCTAACAGGAAAGGTGGAAGAAATACTAAAAATTTTTGTTTACAAACAATGAGAGTGAGAGGAAGAACAAGGATATGGCACAAAGTAGGCAAATATATCAGGTTGAAATAACTAAATAGCTATTTGAAAATATGAATATAAATAGGCATATGAGAAGTGGTTAGGGTAAGAAAAAGATATCCAAGTGCTAAAGATGGAGGAGGGTTAACACGCTTTGAGTGGTGTGTATTAATTGGGAAGACTTCTTGGAAGAGGTGGACTTTTAAATAGGGCTCTCAATATGGTAGGGCGGGGGAGTTGTCTATTTCTCATATACTTGCTGGGACACTGGTGGAGTCTTTCCTTCAATCCATGATTATATATCATTTCTGACAGAATCAACAGAACAGTTGGGCAGGCTGCCCATAGCCACATCCTCAGTTCAGAGAAGATAGAGATTGCTGCCTCAGCGAAACGAATTGATGTATGAAGTCACATCAGTCACCCTGCATTGTGTTGGGGAAAAATGTTTCAAATTTCACTTCATCCGGGGATTTCAAAAATAGCCTCTCAATTGTCCCCCCTTTTACAAAGTGCAAATCAGTAGGCACAGGAGAATGAACTATTGCCTTCTTTTCTTTTGGTTGCTTTTTTGTGGGTTGAGAGGAAGCACTGAGGAAGGCTTTCCTCAGTTTTCATGGACAACATTGCTTCTGCTTCTAGGAGGAGATGGAATGGTGTTGAGCTTCAAGGTGGAGTCTGTCCGATATAGATCCGTGATATTTTCATGACCTTCCCAAGTGCTCAGAAATCTCGAGTAGTAGTAGGTGAAAGTACATTTTTCCAAGGGATAAAAATGATTATATTTATGATATTATATTCAGTATTTCCTTTACACTCACAAATATATGCATTCACATTATGTGTGAGCATATTTATATATCAAATATATCACTGGTGTATTCCTTCCCATTTCTATCTCCCATTTTTCCTCCGAGTTCTGTCTCTTTTGTCTTTTCATCGACAACTCCTCCACGGCACTTGAACATTCCAATGTATGTGGTTGGAGGGGAAACACAGAAATGAGTTTTTCAGTCAGGCGTTGGTATTAATTGAGTGCTTATTGTGTGCAGACCACTGTACTAAGTGCTTGGGAGAGAACAATATAAATGATATGCCTCAGGGGCAACACAAGAGTTGCCAGGCTCTACCCAGCGATGGTGGCAGCGGTTGAGAGCCACCACCCCACATTACCCGCCTGCTTTTGTACAGATGGGATCTGTACTTGGCCTAGGACCTGGGGCAATTACCCTACTCGCTCCTTCCTCCCTACGGCACCGCTTAGGAACCCAATCGTTGGCATGGGACTCCTAACTGAGCATCACTCCAATGAATTACATTAGAAAATATGTTTATTGCACAGATTTCCTCTACATTTGATATCGCAACATGACTTCGAAAGGACTAAATAAAAGGAAAAGGAGGATTACAGGTCATGATGACATCTTCATTTTGCTGACACACATGATTCTCTGTTGCATTGAAACCCTCACCCCTTCCCCTGCTGCCCAAGTAGAAAGGGTCTGGGGCAAAGAAGACTTAACCCTAAGACATAACAGAAATGAAATAAGCATCAGCTTTAGTGACCCTAGGGGAGGAAGCCAGGAGGAGGGTCCCCAAGTATTTTCCACAAGCAGCTCTTGGTTACGTCAGTGTTGATTAATAGAGGGGTTAGTTAGTGGTATTGCCAGCCAAATTTTAACAAATTAGGCAGTTTGATTCAGAATGCTTTCTCATTAAACCCTCTCAAATCATCAGCTACAGGGGTGGAGCACTAAAATGCTGGTAATGTGCCTATGAGGAATTAGGCCCCATCTGAATTTAAGGTCAAGTACAAAAACTATAATTCTCTGCATCAGTGAGTTGTCCAAAATCAATCTCCAAACCTGTTTCTTCATTCCTCTGGGTAGCAACAGCCATGGCAATTTCTATAATGGGAATTAGTGAACGCTTGACAAATAGTAGGTAGTCCTCCCTGCCCCACCAAAAGAGGTAAGCATGTATTATCTAAAGACATTTCTTCACTATTTCTTTTAAAAGAGGAAAACCGCATTTTGATATCAACAAGCCCTGAGGTCAAGCTATTGGTCATACACTCTGCTCCTGACCTTCACATCCCTATTATAGCCCACAGACAACTCTGCCTGCTCTTCTGTAGAATTCTTGTGAGCCCATTGTTAGTAGGGATTGTCTCTATTTGTTGCTGAATTGTGCTTTCCAAGCGCCTAGTACAGTGCTCTGCATACAGTAAGCACTCAACAAATAGGATTGAATGAATGAATGAATTAATTAATTAATTCATGTTAGGTAGAAGTTGATGGGCAGCACCAGACCGATTCAGCTCTCTTTCTATGAGTACTTTATAGGCGCCTTTTAGGAAACCCTTGGAAAAGAGTGAGTTTTCTATATTTAAAGGGTGGCTCTTGAAATCTAAATCGCCATCTGGTTAACCATCACAGCTTCAGATTTTTAATCATTTCCTCCGATACCTTTTTGTAAATTTTAATGTAGCTAACGTTAGAATGCAACTGGTAACATTTTAGGGGGGCGGGAAGGGGAGAGATGGCCTATTTCCCCAGGTTTATTTTTACAGTGTTCCATCTTATCTAAGAATGAGTTACTTTGGACTCCCTTCCAGACCTGACAGGTTGATTTAACTCCTTCAGTTGCATTTGGAGGCAATTCACATTTGACTTACACATCAAGAATTCTCTGTGGTTTTACTTCTCCAGAAATTCCGATTTCACAGTGCCCATCCTAGCAGGTACCTTGTGGTATCACTTCGAGTTTAATCATCGCTTGTGGAATTGTTACTGTCACTTGCACTGTCGCTGTCATCATCCACCACCTTAGCATTGCTATTGTCGTTCTGCTCTTCCAATTCACTGTCACTTCCATTACTGGTAGAACTGCTGGACTTATCCCCATCACTCTCATTGGTGTTCTCAGAGGTGTTGTCACTGCTGTTTGACTTACTCTCGCTACTGTCGCTGCTATCCGATGTATTATCGCTGCTGTTGCTGCTGTCAGATTTGCTGTCGCTGCTGTCACTGCTATCGTTGCCATCAGATTTGCTGTCGTTGTTATCACTGCTGTCACTGCTGTCACTGCTATCAGATTTGCTGTTGCGGCTGTCGCTGCTGTCACTGCTGTCGGATTTGCTGTCGCTGTCAGATTTGCTGTCGCTACTATCACTACTGTCACTGCTATCACTGCTGTCGGATTTGCTGTCACTATTATTACTGCTGTCACTGCTATCACTGCTGTCGGATTTGCTGTCACTACTATCACTGCTGTCGCTACTATCACTGCTGTCAGATTTGCTGTCACTACTATCGCTGCTGTCACTGCTATCACTGCTGTCGGATTTGCTTTCGCTACTATCGCTGCTGTCACTGCTATCATTGCTGTCAGATTTGCTTTCGCTACTCTCACAGCTGTCACTGCTGTCAGATTTGCTTTTGTTACTATCACTGCTGTCACTGCTGTCAGATTTGCTGTGGCTACTATCACTACTGTCACTGCTATCACTGCTGTCAGATTTGCTGTCGCTACTATCACTACTGTCACTGCTATCACTGCTGTCAGATTTGCTGTCGCTACTATCACTACTGTCACTGCTATCGCTGTCACTACTGTCTGATTTGCTGTCACTATCACTGCTGTTGCTACTGTTGGATTTGCTGTCACTGCTATCGCTGCTGTCACTACTGTCACTGCTGTCAGATTTGCTGTCACTGCTATTACTGCTGCTGTCGCTACTGTCGCTACTGTCAGATTTGCTGTTGCTGCTGTCACTGCTGTCACTGCTATCACTGCTGTCGGATTTGCTGTCACTACTATCACTACTGTCACTGCTGTCACTGCTATTGCTGCTGTTGCTACTGTCTGATTTGCTGTCACTGCTGTCACTGCTATCACAGCTGTCACTGCTATCACTGCTGTCACTGCTATCACTGCTGTTGCTACTGTCTGATTTGCTTTCACTGCTATCATTGCTGTCGCTGCTGTCGCTGCTATTACTGCTGTCTGATTTACTGTCGCTGTCGTCACTGCCACCATTGACATCTGACTTGCCGTTACTATCTCCGCCATCTGATTTACTGTCGCTGTCATCATCGCCATCGCCATCATCATCACCCCCACCATTCGACTCATCAGAATTGCTTGAAAGGTGTCCCTCGCTATTGCTAGCGTTCTCACTTTCTGATTCGGCACCTTCATTTCCGGCCTGCTGACTGCTGTCGGAGCCATTAGTCTCATCGCTGCTATCAGGGTCATCTCCTTGCATGGGTTCATTGTCGAAATCATAGCTCTCATCATATCCATCACTTGTGCTTTCACTGCCAATTTTATTGAACTCGTTCAGAGTTCAGGAAAGTTATCAGAGCCCACTCGCTCAATAAACCTCAGTATTAGACCACATTTTCATTAATTTTTTGCCTCCCATAATGAAAACAGGACATTGCTTTTCAGGTGAGGTTTTGTGCAAGTCTACTTAGCAAACAGAAAAGTCGGAAATGCACTGAATTCCTCCTCTCGTCCATAGCTAGACTCCTGTTTAGGTAGTAAAGTATCACACTTGAGTAACTCCTTCAGAAGTTGATACCGAATGGCCAGCTTCCAGAATTGATCATTTAGCAGGCAACAAGTATTCTGAGGTGAACAGGATTGGAAAATAACTGGTGTAAGGGAGTGAGGGGAGATATGTGTAGGAATGTGTGTTTATATGTGTCCCTAGATTGGTCCTGCCTTCCCATACCTACCCCTGCTGGATGGACAGTTTCCAGCAGGCCCTAGAATGTTCACCTATGTATCCTGTCCATCTGTAAATATCTTTAGATATCTCCCCTGACTCTCAGAGTCCCCACAACCCCTATATGTGCCCATCCACTTGCAAATCCCAACACCCCATAATAATAGTAATAATAATTATGGTATTTGTTAAGTGTTTACTATGTGCCAAGCACTGTTCTAAGCGCTGGGGAAGATACAAGGTAAGCAGGATGTCCCACGTGGGGCTCACAGACTTAATCCCCATTTTACAGATGAGATAACTGAGGCACAGAGAAGCAAAGTGACTTGCCCAAAGTCATACAGTTGACAAGTGGCAGAGCCGGGATTACAACCCATGACCTCTGACTCCCAAGCCCGTGCTCTTTGTACTAAGCTGGCACCACCACATCCCAACCCCTTTCTACTGTCCTTACCCCCAGAATCCATTCCCATTATTCCAACAGCAACATTACTCCCATCCAGTGTGATTCTGCCTCTCCATATTCCTCCACCTTTCCTCAGCTTCCTGCTGTTCCCTCCCACTGTGCCTTGCTCCATTCTGAGCAAATTTCCTTTCATCTTGAATGGGTCCTATTGCCATCCCCAAAACTAGCAGCCTTTGGGAACCCACTACATCCCCTCCTTCTCTTAACAGTCAGAGGCTCCCATTGTCCCCCTCCCCCACTCATGAGAAGGTAGGACAGGTCCAACTATAGCTAGAGACAAGAGAAGTAAAACACTAATACCTGTTTTGCCACTTGTAGTTTTCCTGGAAGATGTAAATCCCCAGATTGGTCAACAGCATCTCTCTCCCAGGTATTGAGGTGAGAAATCTAGTGAATTAGAGAGACACAACAGACTGGAGGATGAAAACATGGTTCCCATTTGGTGTAGCGTGAGTTCTCCCAGCTGTGAATCAGAAGTTACAGCAAAAAGCCAAAGAAAAAGGTGTTGAAAGAAAAAGATCAGAGAAATATCCTATTACTGGTCTTTAGAATAGAAGATAAAAGCAGAGCTCAAATCAGGAACAATGATGTTTTCTTCCCTTTTTTAATAGTATTTGGTTAATACTTACTATGTGCCAGGTACTATACTAAGTGCTGGGGTAGATATAAGCTAATCAGGTTGGACATAGTCCCTGTCCCACATAGAGCTCATAGTCTCAGTCCTCATTTTACAGATGAGGCAACTCAGGTGCAGAGAAGGGAAGTGACTTGTCCAAGTTCATACAGCTGACATATGGTAGTGTTTGGATTAGGACCCAGGTCATTCTGACTCCCAGGCTCATGTTCTATCCATTAGGCCATGATGCTCAAGTCTCCTTAACCCATGTGGGCACCTATAGAGGGGAGCCTCACTTCTCCAGAGGTAGAGCAACCCTCAGCAGCTGCCCTGCTGTGATTGTTGAGACCAAAATGTTTGTCCTGGGAGGGCTCAGGCCTCCCTTGAACCAAGGCTGCCCAGGACTCGAGTGCCCTCCTGTGCCCTCACAGGGCCTGCTTGTCTCTAAGGGGGGGGGGGGGTCCCAGCACAGGGTACTAAGTCCCTGTTATAGGGATGTTACTGGGAATGGGAAGACCTGGCCCAGCCCCAGAAGTATCCCAGATTTTACAGGTAGTCAGAACAGGCCTTAGACTGAGCCCCATTTGGATTTGACAACTGTAGGGCCCGTATCTGGCTGAATCCTCATCTTCTTTGGCTCTTTGGCTTAATAATAATAATAATGATAATACTTGTTAAGTGCTACTTTATGCCAAGCACTGTTCTAAGCTCTGGGATAGATATGAGTTAATCAGGTTGGACACAGTCCCTGTCCCACCTGGGCCTCCCACTCTGAATCCCCTTTTTACAGATGAGGTGACTGAGGCCCAGAGAAGTTAAGTAACTTGTCCAAGGTCACACAGCAGACATGGGATTAGAACGTAGGTCCTCCTGACTCCCAGGCCTGTGGTCTATCCACAAAGCCACACTGTTTCTCAGCTGCTTCTGGCCTACTGGTATATAAACCTTGCCCAAGCATCCTATTTTGCTTGATGCCAATTCCCAGGGACCCCATCTGGGGGCAAAAGAGTCCCTTCCCTCTCTGCAAAATGTAAATACCTCAAGGGGCCTGGAGAGAGTCACCTCAAAGACAAGAAGATACTCGCTCACCAGGTCACCTCTTTCTGCTGCATCATCTTCATCAAAAACATGGGTTAAGTTCCTCTTGAGCACAGAAGACTGTGTTAGGCACTTAGGAACAGACATTAGAAATAAGATGTGGTCCTTGCCCTCGAGGAACTTACTGGAGGCAAATGGACATAAAATGCCAAAGAAACCAAAGGTTAAGGAACACCTGCAGAGATGCAAATGAAGAAAAATCAATAAATAGAATTTGTGTGTATATCTGTTGAACTAATGGTTTAGGGGACTGAGAAGGCAGCATGACCCAAAAGGTGGGAGATTTGGAAAAATAGTGTTGCCTAATGGATAGAACACAGGTCTTGGAGTCAGAAGGACCTAGGTTGTAATCCTAATTCTGCCACTTCTCTGTTATGTGACCTTGGGCCAATCATTTAACTTCTCTGTACCTCAGTTCCCTCATCTATAAAATGGGGATTAAGACTGTGAGCCCCATATGGGATGTGGACTGTGTCCAACCTGATTAGCTTGTATCTACCCCAGTGCTTAGTACAGTGCCTGGCACACAGTAAGCCCTTCACAAATACTACTTAAAAAAATTAGGCTGTAGAGGAGGTGACTTTTAAGGATGGATTTGAACGTGTGGCGGGACATAATTTGTTGAATTTGAGAAGGGGAGAGAGGGATTGGCAAGAGCAAGGAAGATCAAGGGAATATATATTTGGAAGGTACCCTTAAGAGCAGAAAAGAATAAGAACTGGAGTGTTGCAAAAGACGACAGTAGGTAGAGAAGAGGGAAGCAACCCTACTAAAAGGTGAAGAATGCCTGTTCTTGTTCTGAATATACTCAACCTGTGCAGAGTGCAACTGTCATGCCAATCTTAATGTCTAGGGTGAAACTTCCATCCGATTAAACAACAAGTGAGGTAACAAGTGGAAAGAATTTCTGGCGAAGGACATCCTAAGGTCATTTTGAAGGGAAAATACATACTGGAAGGGCCTTTGCGATTGTCAGAATGCAGAGAAATATAACGGCTGCCTTCATCTTCTCCTTGATGGGAATGACAGCCTAAGGAGAAAGAATACATGCCAGCATGAGTGACTCAACTGAGACCGTGTTTATGCTAATTGATCATTTTGGTTGCACTAAGCCATTAGAACATATGTCCAATGTGCGAACTAGTTTCGAGTCCAGTTCCTTCCCCTGCACGAGAACAATGTAGCCTAAATTCAGGAGAGTGATGTCTGATGGGGTGAGGGAAGAGGAATGAGTGGAAGTGAAAGTGGACACATCTCTTGTCACCTTCAATTCCCTTCCCAGATGCTTTTTTGAGCAGTCCCAGGAACATACCCTTCCAGGGGCAACTGGATATTTAAGACCCAGAGTTCCAGGAATATGCTCCCAATGGCAGCGACCCCTGGGGCTTATGCACAGCATAGCCATTCTCCCTCAGAAGGGGTAGGACATGTCCCTCTATAAAGATTGTGGGTGTGTGCGCGCACACACCCTCATCAGGTGCATCTTCATCTAGAAAAATCTGCTTTTTATCAGTTCAGCAATTTACTAAGTCTGTCAAAAATCTATCTTTGGAGGATAGACCATTCACAATGCCTGGTGCATCCTCATAACTGGACTTTTTGGATCTGAAGGGCAGGCAGTTCCAGAGGGCAATCTAGACATGAGTCCTCTGGCCTTCAACAAGAGCCATTTCAGAGCAAATGAGGATCTTAAATAGTCCTTTGAGCCCAAACACATAGATGGTGGCTAAAGCCCTGAGGAAGAGAAAATAAAACAAAACCCTACAAAATCACTCATAGAGTATAAGCTCCTTGTAGGCAGGAAATGTGTCTTATACTTCTGTAATAGTTCCTAACCACTCTGTACAGTACCATTATTATTAGCAATAATAATAATGGTGGTATTTGTTAAGCACTTACTATGTTCCAAGCACTGTTCTAAGCGCTGGGATAGAAACAAGGTAATCAGGGTGTACCACGTGGGGCTCAGTCATAATCCACATTTTACAGATGAAGTAACTGAGGCACAGAGAATCTAAGTGACTTGCCCAGTCATACAGCCGATAAGTGGCAGAGCGGGATTAGAACTCATGACCTCTGACTCCCAAGCCTGTGCTCTTTCCACTAAGCCATGTGTAAGCCATCCGTGGCAGCTGCGTTGGTCATCTCCTAGAAAACCAGAAACCCCTACCCTTAATTGTGATTTGACCGAGGCAGGATGGGCAGAAAAGGCTTGGACAAAAGGAGGATATCAGTCCTAGCCTTACCCTCATCCATCTGCCATTGGGACAATTCTGGTAGGTCAAATGTCTTGATATTTGATGGCAGGTTGACTTCATTACTGGCCACTGAAGAAATCCTTTTTATCAGTAGGTAGAAGACCTGAACATCCTAAAACAATATTTACCTTCCTCAAATGACTTCAAAGTCAAGCTACCAAAATATGAAGGAGGGAGTTTTGTAATGGTTCAAGCATAGTAAGCTTTAGAGATAAAGCAAAAATTCAAATTAACTAATATTTGGAGGAAAGTCAAAAATTCACTGAGTCAAAATCAAAGTTTCATTTTGAGATTCAGAGAGCCATTAATTAGATATTACTGGGGAAAGAATCAAGAAAGCAATCAATCAATGGTATTTACTGAGCACTTACTGAACACTGTACTAAGTGCTTGAGAGAGTACAATGCAACAGAGTTGGGAGACACATTCCCTGTCCACAGTGACCCTACGGTCTAGAGAAGAATATATGGCTTTCTTCAGTATATCTTAGAGTATAAACTAGTATGGGTCCTGATTAAAATCAAGTGGTCTATTATTCTGAGAAAATAGGTTTTAGACATAAAACTTCAGGGAATTACAACGTTTTCAAATCCTACTTAAAGCATTTTAAACCTATATTTTAGGCTTTTCACCCTCTGTATTTTTTCCAACTAAATTTAATAGAAATTTGAAGCAAAGGAAGTATGAAAAAGTGTATACCATTCCCTTTTTGGAAATAGTTTTTTTGGTTTTATACCATTAATCTGATTAGTCACCAATCCAACATCCCCTTTTAGACACATGTTAGTATGCATGTTCCTGAGGAGATAAAGCTGAGAGGGGAAAGTTACTTAAGCACAAAACAGACATATAAATGCCTTCCAGCCAAGTTTGCTTGTCTAAAATTCAAGTTTTCTTTTCAAAGGAACCATTTTGTTTAATTGGAAAATGTATTTTAAATCTTACCTTGGCAGCCAGGGAAGAAACTTAAAATATCCAGAGTTTCTATAGCCTAACCTTCTCTTTGAAGAACAGTTGTGATGAACTGTATAGTAGTTTGGCATAACACTTTTGTACCTGCTGAAATTTAAACTCTGCTTCCCAATTATCTCAACCAGTCAGTGCTTGTGGACTCTGATATGAGGTTGTAAGGTGTAACTTTGACGTTGAAGCACATATTAACTTCTTCACATCCCTCAGGGGCTGCTCCGCTTTGGCTTCCAGAAATCCTTGAGTGCCGAAGGGACTAGACTGCTTTTCACGTAAGTAAACAGTTCACCTGAAGCTGATTTAGCTACTTAAATATATAGAATCAGCCAGGTTAAGTTAGAGGGCCACTTAAATCTGTCACCCTTGCATTTTTTTTCCTGTTATAGTTGGCATTCTATTTAGAAAACTGCAGGTTACGGCAGTAAATATGACTGCCTATTTGAAACCCCTATCATTCTTGAGGTGGATATTAACAGTACAGTGCTGTCATTCTAAAACCTAGCTTCAAAGGTTGTCCCTGTCAGTGTCTGTATGAGGATAGGAAAGGTAACTTAAATTCTAACTCATTTATGGTGGCACATTAATGGTGACATGATAGGAGGCCCTATAAATATTATTGAAGAAGTAAATGAATGAATCCAAATCTTCTTTTCCTCAGGCTTTCCACATCGGAGGCGTTATCTTCCATCAGGCCACTTAGTCAGACTTCCGTGATAGTATAATCCCTGGGGGATAACTGTTTCCACCTTCAAACTCAGCAGTACAAATGGGTTTCCAGAATGCCCACCACTAAAGTTGTAGACACTCTAAAAGAATCCCATCCTCCTGGGCCAATCCAATGGAGGGGGTATGGAGGTCAGAGAAAAAAACAAAAGAGCCCAAACCAAAAGGCAGAAATGGTTTACCAGGTGTGCTGCCCTCTGGCTTTCTGGATGAGGTTTGACTCCAGAGAAGGTTTCTTGGTCCAGTTGTATCCAGGCCTATCTCTCAATCAAGTCAGTTTCCTAGCATAGAAACTGTGATCACCTCAGTGCCACTGTGCTGGGTAGGACATGTAAAAAAGAATGGATGCTAACAAGAGACCCAAACAGCTCTTGTATAGTCAACTGAAACTGGGAAATGGGTAGCAGGGAGGGCAGAGGAAAGGTGGAGGATTTGTTAACAGAGCCTTAGACCATGTGGCATCCCAACTGAAATCTAGATGCCAAATGTTGCAGTTAGACCAGCATGGCACTCTGCAATCAAGAAAGAAATGGTTCCTTGTGAGCAGAAGCTTCTTGAGGATTGGGTGATAAGGAAGTTAAAGCAGAAGTAGAGTCAGGTGCAGCATGGCCTAGTGGAAGGACACGGGCCTGGGGGTCAGAGGACCTGGGTTCTAATACCGGCTCCGCTACTTGTCTGCTGCGTGACCTTTGGCAAGTCACTTAATTTCTCTGAACCTCAGTTCTTTCATCTGTAAAATGGGGGTTAAATCCTCCTCCCTCTGACTTAGACTGTGAGCCCTTTGTGGGACCTGATTATCTTGTAATAATAATAATAATAATATTGGTATTTGTTAAGCGCTTACTATGTGCAGAGCACTGTTCTAAGCACTGGGGGAGATTCAGGGTAATCAGGTCATCCAACGTGAGGCTCACAGTTAATCCCCATTTTCAGATGAGGTAACTGAAGCACAGAGAAGTTGTGACTTGCCCACAGTCACACAGCTGACAAGTGGCAGAGCCGGGAGTCGAACCCATGACCTCTGACTCTGAAGCCCAGACTCTTTCCACTGAGCCATGCTGCTTCCCTATCTTGTATCATTTCCAGCTCTCAATGCAGTGCTTGGCACATAGTAAGCACTTAGCAAATAGAATTATTGTTATCTACCCCAGTGCTTAGCATAATGCTGAATAAAGTGAGCACTTTAATAAATACAGTCATTAGTACTATTGAAAAGCACACATTACCCGGGCATTCTTTATAGGTGCACAGTGTGGCTGGGATTGTGGATCCAACATTGACTTTTTCATTCACACAGACACTCATGAGTGAATTTCACTGCCAGTGGTCTCAGAATGTAAAGGACAGCTCTCTCTCTTTTGCTTCCCCTCTTATCTGTTTGTGCATCTATATTTTTGATATATATAATCTCAGTCAATGGTATTTACTGAGCTTTTACAGTGTATAGACCACTGTACTAAGCGCATGGGATTGTACAATGCAATAGAGTTGGTAGTTACATTCCCTGCCCACAATGAACTTACAGTATATATATAATATGTTTATATATGGACTCTCAGTGCTCGTTGTGGGCAGGAAAAATTATTGTACTTTCCCAAGTGCTTAGTACAGTGCTCTGCACACAGCTCAGTACACATGATTGATTGTAAAACACCATGGGTACCACAGTGCATGAAGCCCCTTGCCCATATTTGGAGGGTAGGGGAAGAGGGAAGAATTCTCCACCATGGTATGTCAGTAGGTGGCATGATGGGGAAACCAGAAGGAAGACTAGAGTAAATTAGGATACTACTTTCCAACTTCCATTTTTCTACCCACAGATCTCCTTCCTGCCTGGAACTCGCACCCCCTTCCTTCCTAACAGTTCACTGTTCTTTTCATCTTGAGAGAAGCTGCTTTAAGAGAAGCAGCTTGACTTAGTAGAAAGAGCATGGCTTGGGAGTCAGTGGCCATGGGTTCTAATCCTGGATCCACCAGTTGTCTGCTGTGTGACCTTGGACAAGTCACTTAACTTCTCTGTGTCTCAGTTACCTCATCTGTAAAATGGGGATTAAGACTGTGAGCCCCTCGTGGGACAACCTTATTACCTTGTATTTACCCCAGAGCTTAGAACAGTGTTTGGCACATAGTAAATGCTTTACAAATACCATAATCATTATTATTATTATTTTTATATTCAAAGTCCTTCTGAGATTACATCTTCTCTAGGAGGCCTACATGATTAAGTTCTCATCGTCTACTCTGTATTTCCCCAACTGCCATTTTTTGCTATTTGCCATTTTTGCATATCCTTAAGAAGTTGGGGTCTCACATCCCTCCTCATGAACACTTATGTTTACAAGGCTATATTCGCTTACGAACTCCTACCTGTAATGTACTTCAGGGGCTTCCTCCCCCACTAGATTGTAAACTCCTTCAGAGCAAGACTCATGCCTGCAAATTCAGTAGTACTCTCCCAAGCGCTCTGTACACAGCAGGTGTTTTGTTTTTTGAAAACCCTGCCTTGCACACACATGCACACACACGCACACACCTGCAAAACTCTAAATAATTTTGGTCAACACAATACTCAGGCTTCATGTAGGCCCTTTAATCCTTAATTAAGGATAAAGCACCTATGAGATCAGAAAATGGCAGGATTAATTTTAAGCAAAACCAGCATCTCAGACAGAGTGAGAGAATGAGTATGGAGGCAGACTAGGTGTCTGCAATATTTTATAGCCAGCAGGAACTAAAATTTGAGTTAAAATCCTCATCCAGTTCTAATTCCCAGAGATCACTGCAGAAGCCTATTAGAGATAAATGGAAGTTTGGAAATAATAGACTTGTAAACATTGAGTATGGAACTTTTGGCTTTCACAACTCTGCTAGCATATTAAAGTCAAAATAGATTCCTAAGGTTGTTCCTCCTTCTTCTATGGAGAAGTGGTATGTCACAATGAATAGATTCATTCAGGACTCATTCTCGCACTCAGAGGAGAGTATAGAACATTCTAAGATTACCATAACATTTTTCCATGGCACTGTATTTAGAGGGTTTTTTGGTACATGTTACTATGCTGCTGTTTATGATAAAGGCTTAATTGTTGTTTTGTTCCTACAAGAGAGTGAGATCAGGGCATATCAGCTTGCTCCACTTTTCCCTAAACCTTAATATGAACTGACAAGCCTCATTAATGAAATGGTTGATTGAACAGAAGGACACTTATAACAACTAACAGTAAATCAAGCATGGCTCAGTGGAAAGAGCCTGGGCTTGGGAGTCAGAGTTCATGGGTTCGAATCCCGGCTCTGCCACTTGTCAGCTGTGTGACTGTGAGCAAGTCACTTAACTTCTCTGTGCCTCAGTTCCCTCATCTGTAAAATGGGGATCAGCTGTGAGTCTCACGTGGGACAACCTGATTACCCTGTATCTACCCCAGTGCTTAGAACAGTGCTCTGCACATAGTAAGCGCTTAACAATACCAACATTATTAAATTCAATTCAATCAGGCTGGATCAATCGGTTAACCAATATTTGTGAGACCAGCTCCATGTGGATTCAAGAACTCATCCTTACAATGTGTCACCCAGAATGACAGTTGAAGCCTTCATTTCCTTCTCTCCCACTCCCTTCTTCATAGCTTGTGCATTTAGATTTGCACCCTTTATTCCCCGCCCCCTCAGCCCCATAACACTTATGTACATATCCATAATTTATTCATTATGTCCATCTCCTCTTCTCGACTGCAAGTTTGCTGTATTCAGGGAAAGTGCCTACCAGCTCTTTTATAGTGTACTTTCTCAAGTGCTTAGTACAGTGCTCTGCACAAAGTGCTCAATAAATAAATAAACTGATTGGCAGTTCCAGCTATCTTTTGAAATTACCTTTAGCAGGGCTATGTTCAACTTGTATCAATCAATGGTATTTATTGAGTTCTTACTGTGTGCAAAGCATTGGTATTAAGTACTTGGGAGTGTAAAATATAATAGGATTGGCAGACATGTTCCCTGCCCACAACAAGTTTAGAGTCTAGAGTGTATGGTTGAAACATTTCGGAAGATTTTTGTGGAGCTGGTCCACAGAAAGCTTAAATAATGGTGACATTACTTTGTGGAATCCAGATAATCCCTGGTATTCGTATAGTGCTTTAATATTTTCAAAGTGCTTTCACATCAATTATCTCATTCTAGCCTCCCAAAAGCCCTATGAGGTAGAGAGAGCCAGGGATTATTATCCCCATTTTAAAAATGAGGAAATTGAAGCTCCATGTTAAAAGGTTTACCCAAAGTCTTACAGTAGTTGATTAATTATTGGTATTTATTGAGCGCTTACTGTTTGCAGACTACTGATTAAAGAGCTTGGGAAAATGCACTACAAAAGAGTGGGTAGATGCTATCTCTGCCCATAAAGAGCTTACAATGTACAGAGGGAGGCAGACATTAAAGCAGATAAGGAATAGGAGAAATCTTCTCTTTCAAATTCAGAAGAACAGGGCCAGTGAATCGGGAAGTACAGTGGCAGAAGTAGGATTAGAACCCAGGTCTCCTTCCTCCCAGGCCCAAGCTTTTTCTAGTACACCGCCATGTAGGAAAGAATTTTAAAACCTTCCTAGGAGCAGGATAAATAGAAAATTCCCCAAGTAGACAAATGACTTAAAAGCGTTAAATGCACTAAAAGCAGTATGGGAAACAGCATGACCTAGTGGATAGAGCACAGATCTGGGAGTCAGAAGGTCCTGGGTTCTAATAAGGGCTCTGCCACTTGCCTGACCTTGGCAAGTCACTTCATTTCTCTGTTCCTCATTTACCTCATCTGTAAAATGGAGATTAAGATTGTGAGCCCCATGTGGGATGGGGACTGTGTCCAACCTGATTTGCTTGTATATACCCAGAGCTTAGAACAGTTCTCTACACATAGTAAGCACTTGACAAATACCATGAATGTTATTATTATTATTGTTAAAAGTAGATACCCACTAAATACACTGTGTCACTTCCTGATATATGAAGTTATCCCACAGTGGTTTATAGAAATGGGATTTCAAGTGAACCACTGATGCAAGAAATCAATAAATCAGGCCCTTTTGATACATAAAACTGCATTATCAATCACTCGCTGTATGGATTGAAGAGGATTGGCTACATAAAAAGTGTATTCTCTGCATGGGCAAATGGAAACTATGGCCCATCATTGTATCTTTGTAAAGCGAAAAAGAGCGTTAGTTCAATAGGAAAAGAAAGGTGTTCAGTGTTACTTTTGCATGTTTACTTTTCTGGCATAAGTGAGTGTCTGGGTCTGAAGAACAATTCAAAAATTATAATTATCTGTCTATGAAAACACTGTTTTTATGGGAAGAGGTTTATGTGATTGATTCTATCTTAAAATATATATGCCAGTGTACTTGAACACAAGAAAGACCATTCTACAACAAGTCATTCTGGGGTAAGAGATAACAAGTCAACCACGAAGAAAACACAAATTTTAAACTTGCTTTTTCTTCTAATCCTAATAGTTTCTAGATTTGCAAATCTAAGTCTTTGTAATTTCCACATTACATTCACTGGCATTCATAAAATTGGTATACTGAACATTAGAATTTACAATCTCCCAAAAGTTTATGAATATGGGTTTTTTGCATGTGTTCTTTCTGACAGTGCATGTCAACTATATATCCCTTGATAAAAATGAGTGAAACAAGACTTCTGACTGATTGTGCTGTTAAAATAAATTTCTTTTTAGGTCACAATGTAACCATTTTTACATGCTGTCAAAAGGATTTTCTTTTTGACCACAATGTAACCATTTCTACAGCGTTGTCTTTACCTCTAAATAATCCCAAATGGCTATACTTCCAACAATACACCAAAACATTTCTAAACTTTATCACCATGCAATGTATTATTTTCAAATGGGTTATATATAAACAAGCTGTCTTTCCACTGCTTCACCATTTGTCAAGTCTTCATAAGGTTGTGTCTTATTTTGGCCTCCTTAGCTAAAGTGGGGTGAGTGATGAGAAGAGGATTAATTAAT
Source organism: Ornithorhynchus anatinus (assembly GCF_004115215.2). Lineage (NCBI taxonomy): Eukaryota > Metazoa > Chordata > Mammalia > Monotremata > Ornithorhynchidae > Ornithorhynchus > Ornithorhynchus anatinus. Next base: position 54,463,661 of record NC_041739.1, read on the forward strand.
CATATTGGTTGATTGATTGAGCACTTACTGTGTGGAGAGCACCGTAAAAAGCCCTTGCTAGAGTACAATGTAACAAAGTTGGAAGACACGTTTTCTGACCACAAGGCGCTTACTGTCTAGAGGGGAAGAGTTTACAGGGTCGAGCACCAAGCTGAGGTTGAAAATGGGGGTCAGAAGGAACAAACGCAGGGTTGAGACTAAAGACTGGAAACCCTAAGGGAGACTTGAAAACCTAAGTGTTTGATAGTTACTCTGAGTACAGTACTGACTGATTGTTTCCTTTCTCTGCAGGGGACAAAACTGGACAAAGTCAATTACAAGTGCATCCAGGGAGGGTGAGTTTAGACAATATTAGAATTCCCACATGAGCAAGTTCCTGAAGAAGAAGAATCCTGAAGAATCTCTAACACTAGATAGCTGTAAGTACTGAAAAGGAACCTTATCAGGGATGTGAGTTATGCCAAAAGGAAATATGTTTAAAAATCTTTTCAGCTCAACGAATGTTTTTTACTAGTCTCCCAACTGCCTTGGGGCTCACACTAGCAGCAAAATGAAATGGATGAAATTAGCAATCCTTTTTCACTCAATTGCTAGAGGTGATTGCTTGTCTTCTTTCAGTCATATTTACTGAGTGTTTACTGTGTAGAAAACACTGTACTAAGTACTTGGGAGAGTACAATAAAGCAACAAACATACACACAAGAAGCTTACATTCTTGAGGGGAGACAGACATAAATAAATTACAGATATGTACATATGTGATGTGGGGCTGGTGGGGGGGTGAATAAAGGGAGGTTTCAAAGTGGAGGCTGTGTGCCCTTTCCAGTGTTGGCATAGGCTAAGCATGCAGCTTTGGCCAGAAGAGGCTATGACCGATAAATATGGGGGGAAGAGAGAGCTTCTAACATTCCTGTTCTCCTAGAAAGAAGGAAAGCCTCTCAGCAGGATATCCCTTTTTGGTATTTTGGTTTTAGTCATCTCTTGAGCGATGTCTGCGGAAAAAGCCAAAGAAAGTGGTAGTTGGCCATTTCCGGAAAGACAGCCGCAATGTAGACCATATAATTTTTTGGAGGCCTCTCAGCAACAGGGCTTCAGCAGGATTAAGTCCGTGGGTGAAAAGGTTTGGCGGGGAGATTTTGAAGAATAGTGTTTTACCTAGGAACAAAAATGAAAAAAAACCCCACATTTTTCCAGCAGCTCAGGACTTATTTCTTCCATCTCATTCTTGAAATCATCAGGGTAACAGCAGGCTGGTCAATTCTAGAGCTTGGAGCAGGTCAAAATCAGCCTGTGGTCTGATGTACTCGAGATTCTGATGACCAGTTGATTTACTCCAACCCACAGGGCTGGATCCAGGCTGCCAGTGAATTCTCAGAAGGATTTGCCTTTCTCTCAGTGGCCACTCTCACCTGGCTCAGAGTCTGCTGCAGGTGATCAGTCAATCAATCAAGCATATTTCTTGAGCACTTAGAGTCTCTTACTGTACAAAGCCCTTGGGAGAGTACAATATAACAGACACATTCACTGCCTGCATTGAGCTCTCAGTCTAGAGGGGGAGACAGACATTAATATAAATGAATAAATTATGGATATGTACATAAGTACTGTGGGGCTGGGAGTGGGGATGAAGAAAGGGAGCAAGTCAGAGTGACACAGAAGAAAGTGGAAGAAAAGAAAAAGAAGGCTTATTCATTCAATAGTATTTATTGAGCGCTTACTATGTGCAGAGCACTGTACTAAGCGCTTGGGATGAACAAGTCGGCAACAGATAGAGACAGTCCCTGCCGTTTGACGGGCTTACAGTCTAATCGGGGGAGACGGACAGACAAGAACAATGGCACTAAACAGCGTCAAGGGGAAGAACAACTCGTAAAAACAATGGCAACTAAATAGAATCAAGGCGATGTACAATTCATTAACAAAATAAATAGGGTAACGAAAATATATACAGTTGAGCGGACGAGTACAGTGCTGTGGGGATGGGAAGGGAGAGGTGGAGGAGCAGAGGGAAAAGGGGAAAATGAGGCTTTAGCTGCGGAGAGGTAAAGGGGGGATGGCAGAGAGAGTAGAGGGGGAAGAGGAGCTCAGTCTGGAACACCTCTTGGAGGAGGTGATTTTTAAGTAAGGTTTTGAAGAGGGAAAGAGAATCAGTTTGGCGGAGGTGAGGAGGGAGGGCGTTCCAGGACCGCGGGAGGACGTGACCCAGGGGTCGACGGCGGGATAGGCGAGACCGAGGGACGGCGAGGAGGTGGGCGGCAGAGGAGCGGAGCGTGCGGGTTGGGCGGTAGAAAGAGAGAAGGGAGGAGAGGTAGGAAGGGGCAAGGTGATGGAGAGCCTTGAAGCCTAGAGTGAGGAGTTTTTGTTTGGAGCGGAGGTCGATAGGCAACCACTGGAGTTGTTTAAGAAGGGGAGTGACATGCCCAGATCGTTTCTGCAGGAAGATGAGCCGGGCAGCGGAGTGAAGAATAGACCGGAGCGGGGCGAGAGAGGAGGAAGGGAGGTCAGAGAGAAGGCTGACACAGTAGTCTAGCCGGGATATAACGAGAGCCCGTAATAGTAAGGTAGCCGTTTGGGTGGAGAGGAAAGGGCGGATCTTGGCGATATTGTAGAGGTGAAACCGGCAGGTCTTGGTAACGGATAGGATGTGTGGGGTGAACGAGAGGGACGAGTCAAGGATGACACCGAGATTGTGGACCTGCGGGACGGGAAGGATGGTCGTGCCATCCACGGTGATGGAGAAGTCTGGGAGCGGACCGGGCTTGGGAGGGAAGATGAGGAGCTCAGTCTTGCTCATGTTGAGTTTTAGGTGGCGGGCCGACATCCAGGTGGAGACGTCCCGGAGGCAGGAGGAGATGCGAGCCTGAAGGGAGGGGGAGAGGACAGGGGCGGAGATGTAGATCTGCGTGTCATCTGCGTAGAGATGGTAGTCAAAGCCATGAGAGCGGATGAGTTCACCGAGGGAGTGAGTGTAAATGGAGAACAGAAGAGGGCCAAGAACTGACCCTTGAGGAACTCCAACAGTTAAAGGATGGGAGGGGGAGGAGGCTCCAGCGTAGGAGACCGAGAATGATCGGCCAGAGAGGTAAGAGGAGAACCAGGAGAGGACAGAGTCCGTGAAGCCAAGGTGAGATAAGGTATGGAGGAGGAGGGGATGGTCGACAGTGTCAAAGGCAGCAGAGAGGTCAAGGAGGATCAGAATGGAGTAGGAGCCATTGGATTTGGCAAGAAGGAGGTCATGGGTGACCTTAGAGAGAGCAGTCTCGGTAGAGTGGAGGGGACGGAAGCCAGATTGGAGGGGGTCTAGGAGAGAATGGGAGTTAAGGAATTCTAGGCATCGATTGTAGACGACTCGTTCTAAGATTTTGGAAAGGAAGGGTAGTAGGGAGATAGGACGATAACTGGAGGGGGAAGTGGGGTCAAGAGCGGGTTTTTTTAGGATGGGGGAGACGTGGGCATGTTTGAAGGCAGAGGGGAAGGAGCCCTTGGAGATTGAGTGGTTAAAAATAGAAGTTAAGGAAGGGAGGAGGGCAGGGGCGATGGTTTTAAGAAGGGAAGAAGCTTAGACAGGGAAGGCCTCTTGGAGGATATGGGGCTTCAATAAGGCTTTGAAGTGGGGGAGAGTAATCGTCTGTGGGTTATGAAGAGGGAGGACATTCCAGGCCAGAGGCAGGATGTGAGCGAGATGTCAGCAGCTAGTTAGAAGTCCAAAAGGTTGAGTGAGTAGTTTGGCATTAGAGGAGCAAAGTGTGCAAGCAGACTGCTGCTATTGATTGATTGAGCAATTGAATACGTTGGAAATTAGGACCTCACAGTGCTAACCCTATTGGTAGGGGCCTGGGGAAAATGTTAATTGTTGAGTGAAGGAAAAAAAAATCCAATTCGCAAGCGCTACATTACAGTGCTCCAGCACTTAGAACAGTGCTTAGAATAGTAAGCACTCAACAAATACCATAATTATAATTATAATGCAGTACAGTTAGATTAAATGCATTTTTTGCATATAATTATCAGTAGTATTGAGTTTCTATTGTCTGCAGGAAGCAACACAGTCTCTGCCCTCAGGAACCTTTGATCTAATGATAGAGAAGTGACTGAAATTACTTATTTACAAATGGAAAAATAAATAAGGGAAGATGAATGCACATTGATATGTACACAAGTCCTAAGGATAGGTGTGTAAGCATAGTACTGATGTATGGTTACCAGCTTCATCTCAGAGGCAGTTGTGTTTCCAACATCAAGGGGAAGATTGAGAAAAAAATCTCCATTCATTCTACCTTCATATTTCTCTTACCCTAAAGTACCTGCTTCTTCTTTACAAAGAGCAAGCCAATTACTTCTGAGTAATGAGCAGGGTGTGTGTGTATTTGAGAGAGATAAAGAGAATGAGAATATGAATCCAGATCTGGTTTGTCTGAGTCATTTGTGTCCTGAAATCATTTTGTCTCATGGAAGGAATGAGAGATATTTAGAGTCCCACCCAGAGATGCCCAGAGTTCATTGTCTCTACATGGGCTTAAAAATAAAGAGAGACAGCAAGAAAAACAACATGAGCCTGATGGGGACAACAAGCCCTGAGGTAGACTGGAGAGGATTCAGGGGCATCTGCTTCCTTCAGGAGCTGCTCTGGAAGCCCTGGAGTGAACTCTACAGGGAGCTTGACAGAGGTCCTAGGGAACCAATCCTTCTTTTAAGATTTGATGGGCACATATGCTGCCTGGAATCCTCAAAGTGGCTATATTTTCTAATTAAAACCAAAGAAACAATAGCGAAGTTAGCGCCTGGCACTGCAGACACCACAGCATCCCCAGAGCAGTCTTTGTGTGCGCATGGTGTAATTGACCTAGCCATGTATGTACCTGTCCCTGAACTCCACCATAAGTATTGGTCCCCTTTGGTATAGATGCCTGAATGTCTGAAAGGTCAGTGCAGGACCTACACCTCCAAAACATACTTTTTTCCCCAAATTGGAGGAAAAATAAATGTGTAAAGCAAATTTTATATCTAAACAACATTCAGCTGCCAAATTAGAAAAAGTAAAAAGAAATGAAAAGGTTCCCTAAGCTCAAGCAAATTGAGTTTTTCTCCTGTTCTCTGTGTATGAGGCGGGACTATTTGTAATGAATATTCAGTGACAATAGTATTGATTTTTACTGTGAATTCAAATATTCTCTTGATTAATTGGAAGTCAAGGGTTGTTGCTTTTAACTGGGAGAGCTAGAGCAGATTTTCATCCCCTGTTCCAGCCCCACAGCACTAAAGTACACATCTGTAATTTGTTTTTTGTATTGATGTATCTCTCCCCCCTTCTAGATTGTAAGCTCATGGTGGGAGAAAGAAGGGGGGAGATGGGGAGGAGATAGAGAGGGGGAGGTATAGAGGGAGAGATGTGGCAAGAAATATGTCTTATTGTTGTATTGTCCTCTCCCAAGCACTTAGTACAGTGCTCTGCACACTGTAAGTTCTCAATAAATATAATTGCATGAATATAGTTCAGATGATGAAGGTGTCTCAGCCCCACAGCACTTATGTACTTGTCCTTATACTCTTCTATTTCCCTTCTCTGTAATTAATTTTAATGTCTCCCACTAGAAATTCCTCTCAAAAATTCCCCCTAGATCTGGACAGATGAGCCTTTCCCACTTTCATGATCTGGCAACAGGTGGCTCAGAGGATTACTGAGTTGAGAAACTTTGCTTGAGAGACTAAACTCATTGTGGGCAGGGATTGTGTTCTGTTTGATGGCATTTAAGTGCTTACTGTATGTCAAGCACTTTTCTAAGCACTGGGTTAGATACAAGTTTATCAGGTTGGACAGAGTCCCTGTCCCACATGGGGCTCAAAGTGTAAGTAGGAGGGAGAAGAATCAAATCCCCATTTTACGGTTGAGGAAACACAGGCAGGGAGAAGTTAAATGATTCGCCCAAAGTCACACAGCAAGCAGTTGGCAGAGGTGGAATTAGAACCCAGATCCTCTGGCTCCCAAACTCGTGCTCTTTCCACTAGGCCATGCTGCTACTCTGTGTCTCTCAACTCAATCCTATTATACTTTCCCAAGTACTTAATACAGCGCTCTGTACACAGTAAACACTCAATAAATACTGTTTTTTGACAGATCGCTGGTGGTCTGCCGCAGCTCTTGGAATCAGCTCTCAATTGGTGATCAAGAAATGCCAAAACCACCCCAAATTATCCAGCTGGTTGGCTGTAAAGTCATTCTTTGTTCTTAATTAGAGCAGACTAGAGTAGCTAACTAGAGTACTGATCCTTTTGTTTCTCAGGTCATGATTAGCTTACCTTTTTCTTTCTTTCTTTTAAGTCGATACAAAGACTTGTGGGCTTCGAAACACACCTGCTTGTTTTGAGTTGTCTTGTCTGGAAGAAGAGTAAAAATAGGCCCTCCTCAGTCTGAGCCTGAATTAGCTCTTTCCCAACAAAGCAAAATGCTTCCAAGCTAGGAAAGGTGTTTATTTTTTTTTTCTTTAATGTGTATCTAGGGTTTGCGTGGGCCCTGTGGTAAGACAACTGCATAAAGGAATTCTGAGTTTAAAGAGCCCAACTACAGCCGATTGAAAATGTATATCCTGTATGACATAAAGTCTCCATCATCTCTAAGCCAGTAACACCAGCACCTTGTGGAATTTTTGTGTTCACTCTCTTAGATCCAATGGAATTTCTGGGTCTGTGAATGTCTGAATGCCTGGACAATTTTAGGGAAAAAAAACAAAGCAAAACACTTTCAAAGATGTGTTCATATGGAATGTCAGCATTTTCAAGTACAAACCAGGCATTCTGAATTATCAATCAACTGTATTTATTGAGTGCTTGCTGTATGCAGAGAACTGTACTAAGCACTTGGGGGAGTTGATAGACACATTCCATGCCCACAATGAGCTTACAGTCTAGAGGGAGAGACAGACATTTATACAAATAATTTGCATATATGTACATAACTGTTGTGGGGTTGAGGGTGGGGTGAATAAAGGGAGCAAATCAGGGTGATGCAGAAGAAAGTGGGAAAAGAGGAAATTAGGGGTTAATCAGGAAGGCCTCTTGGAGAAGATGTGCCTTCAACAAGGCTTTGAAAGTGGGTAGAATAATTGTCTAACAGCTAAGAAGAGGGAAGGTGTCCCAGGCTAGAGGCAGGATGTGAGTGAGAGATTGGCAGCAAGATAGATGAGATTGAGGTACAGTGAGTAGGTTGTCACTAGAGGAGAGAAGTGCGTAGATTAGTTATAATAGGAGGGCAAGGAGTTGAGGTAGGAAGGGGAAAAATAATAATTATGTTGGTATTTGCTAAGCGCTTACTATGTGCCAAACACTGTTCACAGCACTGGATTGAGTTTTGTAAAGCTGATGGTAAGGAGCTACTAAATTACTTAAGTAATTTCTTAAATAGTTTAATCCATCAATCAGTGGTGTTTATTGAGTGCTTACAGTGTGCCCACTGTACTAAGTGCTTGGGAAAGTATAATACAACACAGCTGGTAGACACGATTTCTGCCCAAAGGCGCTTACAGTCTAAAGCTGGAGAAATAGATTAAAATTGATTACAGACAGAGAAATTAGTAGAATATATGCAAGAACTGTGACGATGAGGTGAGTACTGAAGTTCTTGAGTGGTTCACGGAGAAGCGTATAGTCAATGCAGAGGGGAAAACAGATAGGGCAAATAAAAGGCTTAGTCTGAGAAGGCCTCTTGGAGGGAATTTGTTGTCCTCTGTACAAGTATACAACTAAGATGATGTAGCTGCAATTCACCTAACCATGTGGACAGAAAAGGCCAGTACTTGGGTAGTCATCCCAGCTGCATTGTGCTCAGATAAAGGCCAACCTGTATCATGTTTCTTGTTTGCAGTGCCTGGAGCTAATTCTGCTTTTGTTTCTTTGTCTCTCCATCCATATGAAGTCACTGCTCAGAAACAGCTGCTCCTTTCTTGATTTCAATATACTGGGCTGGTCTGCCTGCTGCCACAGACTCTTCATTTTGAGTTTGGATGCAGCTTTGCTTGAGGTTTAAGCCTTCCCAGTCACTGAGAACATGATTGCGGGGGGGGGGAGGGGAGCGGCCTAAAATTTTCTAGGGCAACCTCTCTGCCAGAGCTACTTAAAACCAACTCAAATAAGTGTCCACTTCGCAGTTCAAAGGTAGGGAATTGTAGGGATATTTCTGTTAAGAAGTTCAAAATTCAGCAGGAGAAGGCTTTACCAAAGAAGTAAGTGTGAAGGAGAGATCTACAGGAGTAAATGTAGTCCCCTGGGGGGCAGGAAATAGGCAGTCTTCTGAGCACTGAAGGAGAAATAAAAGAAAACCAAGGCCACATTCTGCGGAGAGAGCGAAGGGTTTCAGAGGTCTAACAAATCCGAATGAAATGAGAGCTTAGACTGAAGAGCAGTGGAGTAACAAAAAGATCAGAAGGCAAGGATTAGTAACTTCAGTGCTCAGTGGAAGAAATGAGGAAAGGGGGAATTTACCAGAGAGCCCAAAGGGAGGTGCACGTGCCTAAATCAATCAGTCAGTTGGATTTGTTGATTAAGTGCTTACTGTGGGCAGTTCCTTTCAGTTCACCTTCAAAGTATTGTTAAGATCACATCTCCTCCAGGTGGCCTTCCCTGATTGAGCACTCTTCCCCATAACACTCTCCCTTCTTCATCATGCCCTGCACTTGGATCTGTGACCTTTGGACATTTGATATTCACCCTACCCTCAACTCCACAACAGTTATATACTTATCTTTAAATAATTTATAATACATAATTTATATTAATGTCTCTTTCCCCCTCTAGACTGTAAGGTCGTTATGGGCAGGCAATGTGCCCACTAATTCTGTTGCATTGTACTCTCCCAAGTGCTTAGTACAGTGCTCGGCAAATAATAAATGCTCAATAAATATCATTGATTCATTCAATCATATTTAATCAATTGCAGAGCACTGTACTAAGCACTTGGGAGAGTACAACATAATAAAGTTGGTAGTTACATTCTTTGCCCACAAAAAGTTTACAATCTAGAGGAGGAGGCTGACATTAATATAAGTAAATTATGGATAAGTGCTGTGGGGCAATCAAGGCAGAAAAGGGAACTCAGAGATAAGAAGATAAGAAACTCTGTTTCCAAACCTCTAAGCTAGAATTAGTGAAATTATATCAGAAAGACTTCAGAGACAAGTCAAGGACCATAAATAATGTAAGTTCAGGGCTGTAGAGGAGTAGCTTCCTCACAGTGAGGATTCACAAGCAGGCCGGGTTGAGTTCCAGTCTCCACCTCAGGGAAGGTTTAGGGGTGGTCCTTCTTGGAGGCAGGGAGATGGACAAAATGATCTTGTAAAATGTCCCCTTCCTACTCTAGGAATTGATAAAATGAGAGTGTGACCTCAGGGAAGGTTTAGGGGTGGTCCTTCTTGGAGGCAGGGAGATGGACAAAATGATCTTGTAAAATGTCCCCTTCCTACTCTAGGAATTGATAAAATGAGAGTGTGATCCAAGTGATTAAGAGCATGCTGAGAAGCAGCGTGGCTCAGTGGAAAGAGCCCGGGTTTAGGAGTCAGAGGTCAAGGATTCTAATCCCGGCCCCGCCACCTCTCAGCTGTGTGACTTTGGGCAAGTCACTTCTCGGTGCGCTCAGTGACCTCATCTGTAAAATGGGGATTAAAACTGGGAGCCTCACGTGGGACAACCTGATTACCCTGCATCTACCCCAGAGCTTAGGGCAGTGCTCAGCACGTAGTGAGTGCTTAACAAATACCAACATTATTATTATTATTTTTATCATCATTATTATTATTATTAAATCCACAATGGAAATTGCTTTAAAGTCATCTTGAGCCCTGGTGTACTGATCATCTGGCACCACTAGAGGGAGAGCAAAGGCGTTTTCATTGCTTTGCAGGAGCCCCTGGGAAAGAAGCAATGATCTGCCCCTGGATGCAAAATCTGGGTCCACACCACCAATCTGCAGGCTGGCCTTTGGACTCTTTCTGCCAAACCTTCGGGTAGTAGATATTCTGACATTCTGAATTCTGACATTTCAGAATTCCAAGGGGATTTGCCAGAGTGAGGTAACCGTACCAACTGAGAGCTGCAGAGAGGGCCTACTAATCAAATCTATCAAATGCTTCCAGCACGGGCATCTGCATCAAGTAGGCACACAGTAAAGGATGCTGACTGGATTGTGTCCAGATTTCCCTTCCTGGCCTCATTCACTCATTCATTTGTATTTATTGAGTGCTTACTGTGTGCAGAGCACTGTACTAAGCGCTTGGGAAATGATTCGCATAGCGAAAGATCTCTTTGACTCATATTTGCTCCATTTCTATTTGCCAGTTTCTCCCTTGCCCTCTCTTAGCTTTCTTCACCTCCACCCAGCACTCCCGTATCAACAAGTTTCAAGTATCAGCCTGCAGAAAATTTCTCTCTGGCCAACACCCAGTTTCCTGGTAGTCACAGCCAAATTTCTTTTGAGCCCTCGGTCCACCAGGCACAGAGCCTGGTATGGCTATATGGGGGATGTGTTTGTATTCTGGTTTAAACCACAGGTTTTGTTCATTTACTTTTTCATCATCAAAAGCGATTTCAGTCTTATAGTTAGTTATAACTATTTCTTTTAAATGGCATTTGTTAAGCTCTTACTATGTGTCAGGCTCTGTACTAAGCCTAGGGTAGATACCAGTTAATCAGGTTGGACACAGTCTATTTCCCATGTTGGGCTCACAGTCTTAATCTCCATTTTACAGATGAGGTAACTGTGGCACAGAGAAGTTAAGTGGTTTGCCCAAGGTCACTCAGCAGGCAAGTAGCAGAGCTGGTATTAGAACCCATATTCTCAGACTCGCAGCTACTTGCTCTTTCCACTAGACCCTTCTGCTTCTCTATGGGCTAGCTACATCTGAGATACCATATACCTGGGACTACTTACCATTAAAATAACATTTTTTGATTCCTATCAATCAGTCAATGGTATTAATTGAGTGCTTGCTAAGTGCAGAGCATACTACAAGTTTAGGAGAGTACGATACAAATAGAGATGGTAGACATAATCCCTGCCATCAAGGACTTTATAATATAGTGGTGTTCCAGTTTCTAGTTTGACCCAATTCACTGTGGCTGGTTGATTGCTGATTGAAGACTTGCATAGGAGGCAGTATAGTCCAAGTCAGGCCAGGGCCAGCTTTCTAACAATCTAAACCACCCTGGCCCAGGGGGCTTGGGTTCAGGATGGTGCCTGGCACAATGTCAAGCCCCTGTAGCACTCTGATGTCTTTAGAGCTACAAATGGTACTGGCCAACAATCTAACCCAGGAACCATGATATCAGCACATCCCCCAGACTGGCAGAGAGCATCTTTGGTGTTCCCCAGCCCTGTGTCCCCCCATCCCACCGCCTCTCTGGGCTGTCACAAACCCAAGTCCATTGAGCCAGTAGTGGGCTGAAAGAAAAGAAAATATGGTATTTGTTAAGCCCTTACTCTGTGCAAGACACTGAACTAAGCGCTGGGGCAGATTCAAGCATATTGGGTTGGACACAGTCCCTGTCCCACATGGGGCTCATTGTCTTAGTCCCAATTTTACAGTTGAGGTAACTGAGGCACAGAGAAGTTAAGTGAGTTGCCCAAGGTCACAGAGTAGATAAGTGGCAGAGTCAGAATTAGAACCCATGTCCTCTGACTCCCAAGTTCAGGCTTTTGCCACTAGGGCAGGTTGCTTCTCTCCATTTCTGCACAAATGGCTTCTAGTTGGTTCCAGAATAGAGTGACCCTTTACGGTTCACTCATTCCCCTTTGGGCTTAAGAGAAAAAGACCCAGGGCACAGGAATGGGAGTTTGAGATTTACTTTTTTTGGAAATGAATGTGGATTTGCCCCATGCCAAGTTGGCCAGCGTCTCAGGAGCATCAGCCATGTCTGAAGAGGCTGTTTTCCAGGTTTGTTTGATCACCAACATATTCTGTTGCTGTACATGTTTCCTTTATTGTTTTAGTCCTACATAGTATATTGGTGAGATATTCTAATTTTTTAAATTGACCCACTCTCCTGTGGCCCAGAAATAGCCAATGTTGGATGAAAGTGAACTTTGTACTCCTTTTTTGTGGTATTTGTTTAGAATTTCTACATGCCAAGCACTGTACTAAGTGCTGGGGTAGATACAAATTAATCAGGACAGATAGAGTATGTGTCCCTGTAGGGCTCAATGTCTAAGTAGGAGGGAGAACAGGTATTGGATCCCCATTTTTCAGTTGAGGTAACTGAGGTACAGAGAAGTTATATGACTTGCCCAAGGTCACATAGGCAACTGGCAGAGGCAGGATTACAACCCATGCCCTCTTACTTCAAGGTCCATGCTCTTTCCATTAGGCCAAACTGCTTAAATCAGGAAGATTCACATGGTTTTGCAACTTCACCAACTTTGTTTTATTTTTATTTGTGGGAAAGTTTCTTTTGCACTCACAAAGAGTAAAGACTCTAAGAGAAATGAGCTTTAAGCTGGTCTGGGAAATAGGGAAAATGATTTCTTAATTTTTACATTGAGGCCCAGATAAAGCTCAAATTTCTGGGGAGGGAGCATGATTGGGGAAGTAATTGGAGGAGATTGAAGAGGAGAGAGAAGTAGATGGGTGGGGAGGAAAGAGAGAGACAGTCACTAAAATAGCAGGGTTCTCCTTAAGAACTTTTCTGAAGATCCATGCCGAACCCCAATCTAATCAGGTTTAGAATCAGAAAAGCAGCTCCCAAACGCACACCTGTTTATTCAACATGTTTGCCCAGTGGTCCTAAGCATTTTTGAAAGGACACATTTGTGATTCTCCAAAATTGCTAAATGGAAATCCTGGATGTGGTCTACCCCCAGGGCACCAACGGTGAAGGAGCTCTACCCTGTCACCTATCCTAATAATCAATCAAATCTATAATCAATTAGACTGTGAGCCCCACATAGGGCAGGGACTGTGTGAATATTTTGTATCTACCTAAATTAATATTTAGGTAGATAGGTAGATTAGGTAGATTATGTGGGTAGATAAAAGTAGATAGATAAAGGTAGATAAAATACAAAATAAATATTCTATCTACCTAAATACCTAAATATTTTGTATCTACCCCAGTGCTTAGTACAGCACATAGTAAGCACTTAACAAAGACTGTTAAAAAATTGCCACTGATTGGTTCTCCCTCCACTTCCTTTCATGTAAAGGAAGAGGAAAAGCATAAATTCTTCTAGTGGAGGTGGTATCAGTGTTTCCATTTGTTTTGTATTCTAGCGTTTGGTTTTATTCAGAGTGAAGACTTGTGAAAGCCATTGTGGGCACCAAGCAGGCTCAGATGCTTAATGTCCATATTGCTTTTCTGGGGACTGCCAACCCCACCCCCTGTCCTTCCCATCCTCTCCGTCACCCCCACACCCCATCCTCAGCATTCTCCAGACGGTTGGAGCTTGCTGCAGTGACATGGTATCAGGACATCATCACATTTGTGAATGCCATGAATATTGGGGTTCCAGAGCAAGGAGCCCTGGTTTAAGATTTTTAGGAAAGTTTTAGCATATGAATGAGGGTTCTGTGGGAAATAACACAGTGTTCTGAGAAAGCAATTGTGTTTCTTGTCGGGGCAAAACTCCTCAGTATCAGTATGGGATTGTGTTCCCAGAACCCCACCCCACCTCAGATCTTGCCCTGGGACTCTGCAGATTTGTGGTCAGATAAAATGCCATGACCAGCATTTTACACCTTCTTACCCTGCACAAGTGCTTTTCGGAGTCCACAGAAACCATATGCCTCAGGACTAGGGATAGACCCACCGCCTTCCCTCCCTGATCGCTTCTTTTCCCTTCTCTCATCCTTTCCTTTTTCAAGTTCTGCTCCCACTTCAGAGTGGGATTTTAACTATAAATTAAAGCATTTTATTGGTTGAACTAAAAAAAAGCTTTCAGGAGCATTTTTAGTAAGTTTTATAAGGTCTCCCAAAGGAGAGAGACTTTTAAGGTTTGCTAATAGCCAGTTTCTTATTTCCAGATAAGGACACTGCCTGCAATTCTGATTCTAATCATGCCTATTTAGGATTTCAAAGACCACAGTTTGGCTGACTCTGCATCTGTTAGAAACAGCGCCTTGTTTACGCCACAAGAAGCAGCCTGGCCTCGGGGAAAGAGCACAGGCTTGAGAGTCAGGAGACCTGGGTTCTAATCCTGATTTTGCCCCTTGCCCGCTGTGTGACCTTGGGCAAATCACTTAACTTCTCTGTGCCTATTTCCTCATCTGTAAAGTGGCAGGCATTTTATCCCTGTTCTCCTTCCTTCTTAGACTCTAAGCTTCATGGGGGATCAGTCAATCATATTTATTAAGCACTTACTTTGTGCAGAGCACTGTACCAAGCACATGGGAGAGTACAGTATAACAATATAACAGAGTAGGTAGATGCATTTCCTATCCACCACAAACTTACAGTCTAGAGAGACAGACATTAATATAAATAAATTGCAGATATGTACAAAAGTACATAAAGTACAGTCTCTAGACTGTAAACTTATTGTGAGTAGGGAATATGTCCGTTTATTGTTATATTGTACTCTCCCAGTGCTCTGCACACAGTTAATGCTCCATAAATATGATTGAATGAAAAATGCAATGGGTCTGAGCAGGGTCGGGGTGGTAAATAAAGGGAACAAATCAGGGTGATGCAGAAGGGCGTGGGAGAAGAAGAAATGAGGGCTTAGGGAAAGCCTCTTGAAGGAGTTGTACCTTCAATAAGGCTCTGAAGGTGGGGAAAATAATTGTCTTTCGGACTTGAAAAAGGAGATGGTGTTGCAGCCAGAGGCAGGACATGGGTGAGAGGTTGGCAGCGAGAAAAATGAGATGGAGGTACAGTGAGTAGGTTGGCATTAGAGGAACAAAGTGTACGAGTAGGGTTGAGGTGAGGTAGGAAGGGGCCACTTGATTGCTTTAAAGTTTTAAAGATTAGGCTGACAGATCGTTTTTTAAAAAAATGGTATTTGTAAAGCTCTTATTTTGTGCCTGGCACTGTACTAAGCGCTGGGTTAGATGCAAGGTTGGACACAAAATTCCCACATGGGGCTCAGGGTCTTAATCGCCATTTTCAGATGAGGTAACTGAGACACAGGGAAGTTAAGTGACTTGCCCAAGATCACTCAGCAGAGAAGTGGAGGAGCTGGGATTAGAGCCCAGGTTCTTTGACTCCCAGGCCTATGTTCTTTCCACAATGTCACACTGCTTCCTCATCTGTTTACATTGTATCAACCCCAGCTTTAAATGCTTAATGCAAATCACTATCATTATCGTTATTGTTATTATGAGTATTGTTATTCCTATTAGCAGCATAGTTGGTATGGAGAAACCAGGCCCAGTCCACTGTCCCAAGGAAATCTTTAGGAAATTCAGGACCATATATATCAAAGCCCTTGAAACCTGAAAAGAAAGTAGTCCCCTTTCACATAAACCCCAAGGGGAGGAGGAAAAATTCTGGAATGAATTGAGTTGCCAGAAAATATTGCTACATTGCATGATGAACTGTTTTTATTTGAAATAAAACATCTAATCATCCTACTCTGGGAATTCACACTGGAGCCAAAAAAATAGCGGGAAGATTTGGACGAGTGGATCGGGCTCCCTGCAGCCAAGTGACCTCACCAAGAAGTAAAAAGTCCAAACGTAAACTTCCGTCCGGGCAGACAAGCAGCACCCAGCAGCTTCAGTTCTCAGAAGATGGAAGCCGACGGAGCAGGAGACTTGAATCCCAGAAACGCGGTGAGTTCCACCCTGGCAAATCATGACTTCCCTGCATCTTTTTCAAGGAGTAGGCAGAGAAGGGGAGCAGGCAGCTGGCTTCATAGTTAACTGCGTAGTAGACATCTCTTCGGTCAGGGCTCAAGCTGCTTTTCCTTTGACTTCAGGGAGAGTTTTGCCTGAGAAAGGATAACCGGATTGGGCCTCAGGGGGCGGTTTGAACAGCTGAACTGCGTGTCTGAACGGATGTATTATGTTCAGGGGGATTGAGAGCCGTTACCATTCATGACAATGGTATATTAACTCATGTGAAATGAGGAGGCGGGCTGCTTCCTGCTTCTGAGGACTGGGGGCCACATGGCACCAGCCCCAAACATAACTGTTTTCTTCTTGGTTGTCTCAGCGGGGAGGGATAAAAGGTCCAGACAGACACCACACCATTCCAGGTGGCCGGCGCATACGTGTTTCAGCTTACTTCACCAGACAATGGCTCTGTCTGCGCCTACGCCTCTTAGCCCCCAATAGCAGAATTCAAAGTCATCAGCTATTTTGGTTGGAAGGAGGAGCAGCCTCCTCTTCTACAGGAAGTGGAGGATTCACATCTTGAAGAATCAGGGTGGGGTGACAGAGGGGAAGAAATTTCCAAGTTTGTTTTTCTTAGTGACATTTATTAAGCACTGAAGCACTGTGCTGAACTTTGGGGTAGATTCAAGATAATGAGTTAGGACACAGTCCTTGTTCCCTGTTCACAATCTAAGAGGTGGGAGACCTCTTTTCCTTATTTTACAGATGAAAGAAACCGTGGCACAGAGAGGTTAGGTGACTTGCCAGAAAAGTCACACAGCAGGCTATTGGCAGACTTGGGACTAGAACCATGATTTCCTGCCTGCCAATCTCATACTTCTTCTCCTAGGGCGTATTTTCACCCTATCCTTGTTCTCTCTGACCTCTCCCCTAGAAGTGCACTCTTAACCCAAAGCTCCTCAGAGCATGGACCTGGGAGTCAGAAGGTCCTGAGTTCTATTCCCAGCTCTACCAGAGGCAGACATGGGCGAGAGGTTGGCAGGAAGAAATGAGATGGAGGTACAGTGAGTAGGTTGGCATTAGAGGAACAAAGGGTACAAGTAGGGTTGTTGTAGGTGAGCAGTGAGGTGAGGTAGGAAGGGGCAAGGTGATGCTTTAAAGCTTTAAAGATTAGACTGTCGGATCTTTTTTAAAAAAATGACATTTGTAAAGCTCTTATTTTGTGCTTGGCACAAAATATTCCCAGCTCTACCACTTGTCTGTTGTGTGAACTCTGGCAAATCACTTAAATTCTCTGTGCCTCAGTTACCTGATCTGTAAATTGGGGATTAAGTTTGGCAGCATGGTGTAGTAGATAGAGCACAGGCCTGGAACTCAGAAGGTCATGGGTTCTAATCCCAGCTCCACCGCTTGTCTGTTGTGTGACCTTGGGCAAGTCACCTAACTGCTCTGTGCCTCAGTTACCTCATCTGTAAAATGGGTATTGAGACTGTGAGCCCCACATAGGACAGGGCCTTTGTCTAACTCAATTTGCTTGTATTCACCCCAGAGCTTAGTAAAGTGCCCAACACATAGTAAGTGCTTAACAAATACCATCATTATTGTTATTATCTTAGGTCAGACTGCCCATTGCTCTACTTTTGCTTCCATCCTGTCAGGGTAGGAATGGAGAGATCTGTCGGGGTAGGGAGAAATTGCCTCTTTTCACTCCTTGAACTCAACCCCTTTAGGAATCCTCCTATTAGGGTCAAAACTCCCATAAGGCCAGAAGCTGTCACATTTCTTGTAAGGAGCAAGAAGTTGACTGAGCCAAAGGACTCCAAGCCAGGTGTTCCCCAAGTACAGGTCCCATGCTTAAGCAGCTTAGTAAAAATCGGTTCCACTCACACACGTAAAGAGGTGCAGAATTGCCTCACATCTTGCAGAGAACTTGGAGCCTCCTCTACATTCATCCGTATACTAATCCCAAGATGTAGCAGCATGAATATGTTAATAGAATCTAGATGTATGAGTATATTAGCCTGCACAATTGTATTTGACCTATTATACATGTATATTATCGGGACGAGGGCAATCTATCATATTTATTGAGTGCTTACTGTTTGCAGAGCACTGTACAAAGTGCTTGGGAGAGCAGGGCAGAGACAGACTTGCATTTCATCAAATATATCAGTTCCTTATCTCACACATCTATCTGCTTTGGGGTGGTTTTTTTTAATCTTTGTGTGAACACTTTAAGCCTGCTTTCAAACTCCGCCTAAGATGTTCAAGAATGATTCAAGAATCATTCAGGGTTTATTGTAACTTGTTTTATGAGCCTTACACTATTTTGGAAATGATAGCTACATAAATTATAATGGGTGGGCGCCATTCCCAAAAAGACTCATAAAATACAATGCCAAATCCACTGTAGATCCAAAATATATTTTTATTTTCTGCCCCATTTTCCACTTTTTTTTTAAGAGTATACTTTGTTTTTACTATGTGCCAGGCACTGTACTAAGTGCTGTGGTAGATACAAGCTAATAAGGTTGGGCTCAGTTCATGTCCCACACTGTACTTGGTCTTCATCCCAATTTAACAGATGAAGTAGCTTATGTACGGAGAAGTGAAGTGACTTGCCCAAGGTCACAAAGAAGACAAGTGGTGAAGAGGGGATTAGAACCCAGG
This sequence comes from Ornithorhynchus anatinus, assembly GCF_004115215.2. Classification (NCBI taxonomy): domain Eukaryota; kingdom Metazoa; phylum Chordata; class Mammalia; order Monotremata; family Ornithorhynchidae; genus Ornithorhynchus; species Ornithorhynchus anatinus. The sequence continues at coordinate 54,482,083 of NC_041739.1, forward strand.
TCCTTCTGACTGTACTCTAGCCACTGCTTCACTGGCTTAATTGTAAGATGCTAAATAGGTAGGCCTTCAAGTCATGGGTTGACATTGTGTGTCTCGATAGAAACAGGAATAAGCTCATTGTTAGCAGGGAATGTGCAGCACGGGCTAGTGGATAGGGCACCAGCCTGGGAGTGAGAAGGACCTGGGTTCTTAGCCTGGCTCCACCACTTGTCTACTCTGTGACCTTGGGCAAGTCACTTAACTTTCTGTACTTCAGTTACCTCATCTATAAAATGGTGATTAAGACTGTGAGCCCCATGTGGGACATGGGCTATGTCCAACCTGATTAGCCTGTATTTAGCCCAGTGCTTAGTACATTCCTGGCATATAGAAAGGGCTAAACAAATACCATGAAAAAAAAACTCTGTTGTGTTCTCCAAAGCACTTAGTACAGTACTTTACATAGAGTAAGCACTCAATAAATATCATTAATAATGAGGATGAAGTAATAAGGATTTTTAATACTCCGAGTTATAATGTTTACAGTTTACAAACTTTCCAACTAATAATAATAATAATGTTGGTATTTGTTAAGCGCTTACTATGTGCCAAGCACTGTGCTAAGCGCTGGGGTAGACATAGGGGAATCAGGTTGTCCCACGTGGGGCTCACAGTCTTAATCCCCATTTTACAGATGAGGGAACTGAGGCACAGAGAAGTTAAGTGACTTGCCCACAGTCACACAGCCGACAAGTGGCAGAGCTGGGATTCGAACTCATGAGCCCTGACTCCAAAGCCCATGCTCTTTCCACTGAGCCACGGTTCCTTCTCCAGTGCATAATGCCATTTAGACAAAGCAATTTTTGGTAGCTCAGATTTGTGTAAGCTCCCCATGATATTTCTTTTCACAGGATCATGAGCCCCTTGCACTTGCAAACTGGAGAAGGCATCAGGTTTAGTGAAAGTATCTGCCACCAGAGCCTGAAATTAAATTTCATTCTTCTAATGACTGCCACAAAAAGGCCCAACATTCCGCTGGAGCAGAAAGTTCATTGACTGTGTCAGCAGCAACCTGATCATCCCCATGACAGCCTTTCAGGGATTTTTCTCTCTCCTACCACCTGCTCTCCCCTCCTCTTAAATTGTGAGTCCCACGTGAGATTTATTGATTCACTGAATCTACTCCAGCACTTAGGACAAAGCTTGACACTCAGTAGCTGCTTAATAAATACCATAGTTATGGTATTATTTTTGCATTATTTTGCATATAATAATAGTACTTATAGCATTATAAATGATTCCATATATTATTAAAAATGAGGCAAATAATTTCCCACGTTTCCTTGGCACCTACTCCCTTCTGTGACATTTTTTCACTTGGATTTGCACCCTTTATTCACCCCTCCCTCAGACCCACAGCACTTATGTACATATCCATAATTTATATTATTAATATTAATGTCTGCATCCCCCTCTAGGCTGTAAACTTGTTTGGGGGGGTAATATGTCTACCAATTCTGTTATATTGTATTCTCCCAAGTGCTTAGTACAGTGCTCTGCACACAGTAAGCGCTCAATAGATATGATTGACTGACTGAATAATTAATTGGGGTACTAGTTAAGCTCTTACTGTGTACCAAGCACTGGGGTAGATTCAAGATAATCAGGTCCCACATGGGGCTCACAATCTAAATAGGAGAAAGAATAGGTATTGACTCTCCATTTTGCAGATGAGGAAACTAAGGCACAGATAAGCTAAGTGACTTCCTCAAGGTCACACAGCAGTTGTGTAGCAGAGGTGGAATTAGAACCCAGGTCTCTTGACTCCCAGACCTGTGCTCTTTCCACCAGGCATCGTCACTATTGATGGTATTTTTTTAGCTAAATGGCTGGGAGATTAAGAGTAAGATTGAGACACAATCCTTACTCTCCAGGAGTTTACAGTTTGATGAAGGGAATTAATCTTAAGGATGGGGACCCTCAGACCCTCCTTAAGGCAGTTTTCATGCTAAAAAACACTGTGCTCATTGAACAACCCTCAGGGAAGGAGTTTGGCCTCCTTTCAGGAGCAAATGACTCCAAGCCTGAAGACCTCAACTATTCCCAGTGGTTCCATTGACTTGCTGAGAGAGTCTAGGCAAATTGTGCACTGTCTCCTTGTCTTCATTTTCCCACCAGAGAGAGAACACGGTTATTGCTTCTTCAGGAAAGTCACGCAATCTGGAAGGGATTGACACAATCCTGGGCAAGACATCAGGAAGACTTAGAGCACAGGAGAGAGCATTTAAAAAAAATGATATCTGTTAAGCACTTACTATGTGCCAAGAACTGTGCTAAGTGCTGAGATAGATACATGATAATCAGGTTGAACACTGTCCCTGTCCCATGTGGGGCTCTGTCTCAATCCCCATTTCACAGATGAGGGAATTGAGGCACAGAGAAGCAAAGTGACTTGCCCAAGGTCACACAGTGGACAAGTGATGGAGCTGCGATTAGAACCCAGATCCTTCTGACTCCCAGGCCCATGCTCTATCCACTAGGCCATGCTGCTTTAAGTTCCTGAAGGGGAGAGAAAGCTCAGGCAGGCAGAAAATAGCTCTGGTCTGGTGTCAGATAGCTGTAAATACCGGGTTCAGAGTCTCAAGAGGCAAGAAACTTGTGAGGCCTGGGAGGCACATAGATGAACTCATCGAAGTTCAGGGCAGGCTGGGGTTGTCCCTTTGCCCCCATCTCATTGCCTGCCCTCTGCCAGCCATGCACCAACTGTTGAGGAATGGATGGGGATTGAGTCCGCATTTAAATGTCATCTTTGTTTTGGTTTCTGCTGGGGAAAAAAAAGTCAGAGAACAAAGAAGAAATTGAATTCCAGTCTCCCGCTTCCTGAGCCCAGAGAAAAACCAGACTATACAGGATCCTTGAGCAGAATTTAACAGGCCCAGGCCCTCTTGAACAGCTTTATTAAAGGCAAAATTGTTTATATTTTCTAGTCCACTTGGGCCAGACTCTGAAATTTCAATGTTTGTAGAATTTAGGCTTGGAAGGGGTCCCCATATCAAGTCTATGCAGAACTTTTAGACTTAAATTCTTGTAATCCTGAATTTGCTCCTGATTAACAGTAAGATCTGGAGAAGCCATTAGAATGGAAGAAGCCAGGCCTAGTTGGTAGAGCACAAGACTGGAAGTCACAAGGTCTGGATTCTAGATTGTGCTCACTATTGGCAGGGAACATGTCTGCTAATTCTATTGTATTGTTCACTCCCAAATGCTTAGTACAGTGCTGTTAACATAGCAAGTGCTCAATAAATACCATTGATTGATTGGTTGATTCTAATCCCAGCCCCAAACCTTGCCAGTGGGTGACCTTGGCCAAGTCACTTAATTTTTCTGTGCCTCAGTTTCCTCATTTGTAAAATAGGGATTGAATTCCTGTTCTCTCTTCCCCTAAAGACTGTGAGACCTATGTGGGACAGGGTCTGTGTCTGATCTGGTTATCTTGCATCTATTCCAGCCCTTGGTAGAGTGCTTGGTACATAGTAAGCACTTAGCAAATACCAAAATTATTACTCTTGAAAAGAGGGATCCTTGGAATGCTCCCAAGTGCCCCCCCCCAAATCCTGCTGAAGTCACTCACATCTCTGTGTCTGAATTTTCTCAGTTATGAAATTGATACTAGACCAGGAATGTGGCCAGAAAGCAGGAAATGTGGAAGAGAATCAGGTAGACCTCCTTGAAAGAAAGATTACCAATAAACCTGAATAAATCCTCCAGATTCACTCTGTTTTCTTGGTCCCAATTTCAGATTCGGAAATGTAAACCACATCTGATGTTGCGGACATTCTTCTTTTCATTTTCAGTTCTCCTAAAGGTTTAAGATCCAGCACAGATTATTTCCAGCGTTGTGGAATAATAAAGGAAGAGGGTTATTTCAAGCTGTCTGGGAAGAGGAAAAAAATTGTCTAGTGAAAGAAAGCCAAAGGGCAAAAGTTCACAGCCTAGTTGCAGCTCACAGAGAGTAGAGCTTCATGGGATGAGGCTGTTAGCACAGGATCGGTCTCCTCTTGCCCTGCACCATCCCCCATTGAATTCTGCCCCTCTAATATCGTGAGGGCCCCACTGACTGGATGAGGGAGTTTGCAATAAAAACTTACTACAGCTGGAAAAAAATACCGTGTGAAATTCAGAATTCACCTCTTCCATTGCAGAATGTCATGGGTTGACAGCCCAACAGAATTTCAACTCCAATAAGCTTGAATTAATTTCCAGGCGAAGAAGCAGAGATAAAAGGGGGCGGGATTTGAAGAGTTTCTCTTTGGGTATTTGTCAAGCTTTCTGGATGAGTCTGAAGACAGAACTGATTTCTACTGGAGTGTTTTCGAGCTAGTTCCTGAATAAATTCTGAATCCAACCACATACAGCCAGGTAAATTGTTATATAATTTCACTGTCTTAACTGGTTAAATTATGAGTTAAATTGAAGATATTGGCATCATCTAAAAAAAATTGTTTTAATTTCACTGTCTTAACTAGTTCCATGAGTTAAATTGAAGATATTGGCATCGTATGAAAAAGTAGTTATTTAACTAGAACAATACCAATTGAATTATTCACAGTAACCTTTCTGCTTAGTTTCCTGAAAAGAAGATATTGATGTTGGAATTATATCCTCCTAATTTCTTCTTTAAAATCAAACTCCTAAAAAATCATGGTGTTCATATAGATCAAATACCAGCTAATGTTATTTCTCCTTTACTGAAATGTCTTCATCCAAAATAACCTTCAGCCATCCCAGAATCCTAAGCTAAGTCTGTGGAAGTACACTGTTGGATATGAGATAAAAACCTAAGGAAATCAGTACAAAGAAACTTTCCCAAACAAAAGATGCTTGCTGAGTTTTTCATGTGCAGTTTCCAGGTGTTATTCAGTCAGGGTCATGGTTGTAGTACCGCCATAGCAACAACTTGGAAACTGAACACTTTGGTTTTTTCAAATAATAGGAAAGTCTCCAGAGCTTTCTTTTTTGTGTGGCTATTTTTAACCTGGTCTCTCAACAGTTTCTCTCCCTATTTCTTATCTCTGTGGGCTTTAGTCCCTGTTGTCACCACCATCTCTCTTTCTGAAGGTCCTTATCCACAGACTCTAACAGCACTTATGCAGCCCCACAGAACTTATTATTATTATAATAATAATAGTAATTGTGATATGTGTTAAATGCTTATTATGTGTCAAGCACCTTTCTAAGCACTGGGATGGACAAATCAGACACAGTTCCTGTCTCACTTGGGGCTCAGTCTTATTCCCCATTTTACAGTTGAGATCACTGAGTCCCAGAGAATTAAAGTGACTTGCCCAAGGTCACACAGCAGACATGTGTCAGGATTAGAACCCACATCCTCTGACTCCCGGGCATGTCCGCCTTCCACAAGTCCACACTGCTTCCCATGCACTTATGTACATATCCATCATTTGTTTATTTATATTAATGTCTGTCTCTTCTGCTGAACCATAAGCTTGTTGTGGGTGGGGAACATGTCTAAGGATTTGTTATATTGTACTCTTCCAAGTGCTTAGTACAGTGCTCTGCATATAGTAAGTGCTCAATAAATGCGATGGATTGATTAACATCCCTCATCCCAGTAATTTCAAACTTTGAGGAGTGAAGATGAAGGGAACTGGAGGGATTTTAGTGGAAGGTCCTAAAGGCAATTGCCATTCCTCTCAAGTTTTCTATCTTTATGCCACATACAAATCATTCTCACATTATTCTTTCTAGGTAGCAGGACTCGGCCTTCCAGACAGCACTGTTCTTTAATTCAGTGCAGTTGAAGCTGTTTATAAAGGAGGGTTAAAGAAAGACTGATTCCCTGTCTTATTCCCTTTTGCCCCTGCCTGGGCCAAATGTCACCTTGGCACTGTGGTTGAGGTCTCCTTGGCCCAGAGCTTGGAAACACTGAGTGACCTTTTATTATATCGATTTGGGAAATATCTGCAGAACTAAATGAAATTAAGATTTTATTTGGTTCTGTTTTGTGAGGGGTAAGACCAGCAGCATGGTGTAGTGGATACAACATGGACCTGGAAGTCAGAAGTACCTGGGTTTTAATCACTCTCTGCCATTTATCTGCTGCGCGACCTTGGGCAAATCACTTTGCTTCTCTGTGCCTCGGTTACCTCATCTGTGAAATGGGGATTGAGACTGTGAGCTCCACATGGGACAGGGACTCTGTCCAACTAGATTTGCTTGTATCTACCTCAGCGCTTAGTACATTGCCTGGCACACTGTAAAGGCTTAACAAATACCATCATTATTATTGTTTTTGTTATTGTGGGAATTCCAGGCTTCATTCCTGATTGAAGTCAGGGTCCTTAAGCACTTTTATTGTTGGGAAAGGGACCATAAGGAGTAAGCTTGCATCCTTAGGAGAGTCCACTTCTTGGCTCATTATTGTTTGTCTCTTTGATAAGAGGAAGGCACATCAAGGCACATAGGAATTTTCAAGCACATGCTGGATTTGGGTGAGAGCTGTTAAGTGTGGAATCAAAGCTTTTGCAGGCTTTCTCGCCACCCTGAAAATACACTTTAGTGCAAGCTTTTTTTTCCCCCAACAGGTTCTGGCTTCCAGAGTGAGAACTTCACTCTCAATTTTCCTTCAACTTTAGTTGTTTTTACCTTTTATCTTTTCCCAAACTTCTGGACTGAACAAGCTTCTTATTTCACACACACAATGAGATGAACTTGGAATTCCTTCCCAAATCGCTTTTATAATTAACATGTAACAAAGAGCGTAAAAGCTCTGTCTGCACTGAATAAAAGCCTAGAGGTCATTTGTTTACCCCCTAATGAGGATAAAACAAAGAAAGCAGAGGAGAGGACTACTGGATAGTGGAGAAAGGCATCGAAAATGAGAAACTGAAAGAGGAGACTACCTAATGTTGAAAGCAGAAAGAGAAGAGAATAAGGCAGAGGAAGAACGAGGATCTTAAGAGTCCCACAGAGGTGGATGGTGCAACATGAGCTATTATCCGAAATGATTTGAAGTCAAGTCCTGTAGATGATAGAATTCCCACATGGGTAATAACACAATCAACAGTAGAGTGAAGATATTTCAAAGCATGAACAATAAAGGAAATACTCTGAACAGATAATGATGTTTGGGGAGTGTATCAATCTGTCTATTTTTTGAGCACTTACTGTGTGCAGTGCACTGTACTAAGCGCTTGGGAGATTACAGTCTAAGAGTTGGTAGAAACATTCCTTGCTCACAGTGCGCTTAAAGTCTAGAGCATATGAGGCAGGTGATCATTGGACCATTCTAAAGGTTCTCTGGGAGGGGTCTTGAAGCCACCTCGAGATTTGGCTAGCAGGTACCTGATAATCGTGGCCAGTCTTTCTGGCTACAGTGTTATTTTTAAATTCCCTGGGATTTTAGAGATTCTCAACCACAGGGGATTGTTTAAATTGACCCTGGAGAAAGGAGAATGGACATTTGATCTCTTAGGGTTCCTTCCAGTTCTAGGATTAGTGGCAATACTAAGGAAATAATTTACACTTATTTCTTTATCTAGTCATCCTACCATCTCTGTCTTTCCTGATCGATTGTAAGCTCCTTGGGGACAGGGACTTCGACCTTCCCTGACTAAGCCCTCATTTCCTTTTCTTCCACTCGCTTCTGTGTCGCCCTGACTCATTCCCTTTATTCATCCCTCCCCTCAGCCTCACAGCACTTACATACATATCTCTAATTGCTTTAGTTAAATTAATGTCTCTAGATATAAGCTCATTGTGAGGCAGGGAATATGTCTGTTATTTTCATTTGATCGCATTTATTGAGCGCATACTGTATGCAGAGCACTATACTCGTTATACTGTACTCTCCCAAGCACTTAGTTCAGTGCTCTGCACATAGTAAGTACTCAATAAATAATAATAATAATATTTATGGTATTTGTTAAGTGCTTACTATGTGCAAGCACTGTACTAAGCACTGGGGTTGGATCCAAGCAAATCGGGATGGACACAGTTCCTGTCCCATATGGGGCTCACAGTCTCAATCCCCATTTTCACATGGGACAACTGAGGCCCACATAAGTGAAGTGACTTGCCCAAGGTCACACAGCAGACAAGCGGAAGAGCTGGTATTAGAACCCATGACCTTCTGACTTCCAGGCCTGTGCTCTGTCCACTACGCCAGTAGGATTGATTGACTGGCTGACCTATTTTGTACCCCCCAGGCGTTGAATATAATGCTCTGCATAAAATATGTTCTCAGTCAAAAACTATTGATTGATGATGGGCAAGATGGATTAAGGAAACTGCATTTTCTTCCTAGGCATGTTAGTTTACCAAGCTTTTTCTGGTTGTAAAAGTTTTATATTGCTTACTAAAATGTACTATAGATAAAATATAAGAAATATTAGAAAGGTAGTCAAATACCTGTTAAATCAATTCTATATTCTGCATTTTTAAAATATATCCATTGTTTTATTATGGTTTCAGTAAAAATCCAAAACATATGGTTTTGAGTGGCTTTGGAGATTTCTCACCAAGTCCAGGTGAAACCAGCTGTGTTTGGATACATAAATTGCTTTGAACTGCTTTTCAAATACTTCTGTTTCAGTAAAACCAAAAGGAGTTTTTAACTGTAGTTTATTCCCCTATTTTCAAATTCCAGTCTCAGCTAAGAGGAAGGGGCCAGGTTGTTTATGCTTGTTTTCTTTCCTCTCACAACAATACTGATGTGGCCAATTAGCCCACTTCAAAAGCCTTTCATTTCCTTAGACATAGGAAAAAAATTTTTGCCAAGCATTCAATAGCTCAGCTCCCCAAAGATTTGAATTGGTTAGTAGGAGAGTTGCCTTTAGGTTCGGAGACAACAGGGACAGTTGTTGAGATCCTGCGGACAGTCGCTGAGGTTGTAGCCATGCATGTGAATTGGTTTTAAACCCATCAGCTTCAAGGGAGAGATTAGTTGGTCAAAATCATTTTCCCTCGCTCTTTTTCTCCCTCATGTGAAGTTGCTCAGAGAACAAAAACTCCAAGGTTTAAGGTAAGCACAAGAATCCTCCTCCTATTTGATTTTAATGTACCTACTAACCAATATGACTTTTCTACTTCTGAAATCTGGATTATACAAAATGTAAAATACATTCTCTAGTCAGTGGATTGGGTGTACTTATCCACATAGTTTGTTATCCATAGAAGTAGATTTATGATTTAAATGATCACTATCAAGTTATGGATAGGATCCTTTTGCTCAGTTCATAGGAAAATGTAGTTTTCTTACAGTTTATGTTGTCATTGTTTCACAGGTCTGGAAACCATGAAGACTCTAGTTTTCATTTTGTGCTTCATAGGAGCAGCAACTTCAACACTGGTAAAATGTCACCCATCCTGGTTTCACAATTGCAGGATGTGCCTTTTTCTATTCTTGTATTAAGCTTAGAAAATTTAATGTCTGTTAGAAGATTCTTAAACTGGTTCCTAACTGCAATTTCTATTTTGGATCTGCAACTGGTAAACTTGAAATATGTGGACAGAAGAATGTAGAAAGGTTATCATCTTTTCATTCATTCATTCAATAGTATTTATTGAGCGCTTACTATGTGCAGAGCACTGTACTAAGCGCTTGGAATGTACATTTCAGCAACAGATAGAGACAATCCCTGCCCACTGACGGGCTTACAGTCTAATCGGGGGAGACAGACGGACAAAAACAAGACGACTTAATTATGATAAATGGAATCAAGGGGGTGTACACCTCATTAACAAAATAAATAGGGTAATAAAAATATATACAAATGAGCACGGTGCTGAGGGGAGGGGAAGAGAGGGGGGAGGAGCAGAGGGAAAGGGGGAAAGGGGACTTAGCTGCGGGGAGGTGAAGGGGAGCGGCAAAGAGGGAGCAGAGGGAAAAGGGGAAGCTCAGTCTGGGGCTTTCTTTTCTTTCTATCCTAATGGTGAAGTAATTGGGTTGGGCAGGGAGAGTACAGAATAGAGAAAACATTGGCTATTGTTTTGAGCCTTCCGCTAAGTCTGCTGAATCAGATGGGACAGGGAAGGGGAAATCCTCCCAAGTGAACCATCCTCACTGGCCTGACTGAATCTCGGGATATTGGAGTCTTGGTCAAGAATGCCTTCCTAACTTGACTTCTCTACTCCACTGGACTCATTTCCCTCCCTCTGAAGCATTGTCTCTCTCCTCCTCCCCACCACTGTCTTTTTCCATCCCAGAGCCCTTGCCTGTCTCTAGTCCTCCTGCAGGACACAGAGATCTTTCCTGTGTCTTCCTCGAAGCCATTTCTCCAAATTATAGGGGGAGAGTTTAACTCCCCAAATCATTGAAATCCAAGGGAATTGCAGCTCTCCCCCTCCCTGCAACCTTTTGATTATGATAGGTGCCACCCTTTCCTTGTCACTGCTAGACCTTGCTCATCTCCACAATGGCCATTTGAGAAGATATAATAATATATAATTATATGTTATACTACACTATATTGTATAATATATTAATATTATATTTATGTTATATGTACATATATAATATAATAAAAATGTAATCCCCCCCCAGACTGTGAGCCCATTGTAGTCAGGGATTGTCCTTCTTTACTGCTACATTGTACTTTCCAAACACATAGTACAGTGCTCTGCCCACAGTAAGTGCTAAGTAAATACGATTGAATGAATGAATGAATGAGTGAATGAATGAATGAAAACCTGTGGTATTTATTAACCACTTACTTGTGCCAAGCACTGCACTAAGTGATGGGGTAGAGCATCATCATCGGCAGTATTTACTGAGCACTTACTGTGTGCAGAGCACGGTGCTAAGTGCTTGGGAGAGTACAATGCAACAGAATTCGTTGGATGTATTTCCTGTGGATACAAGGTAATCCGGTCCCACATGGGGCTCACAGTCTAAGTAGGAAGGAGAACAGAAAAGTATCTCCCCTGGAGACAGCACCACCATACCCAGTGGGATTGAGGTCTTGGGAAGACAGTTGATAGGCAGCTAGAGCTATTAAAACAAAGAAACGTAATGTTCGTGACCACTTTCAATGTTCCAGGCAACTTCAAGGAACACAGCTGAGGATTCCCAGCCGACCGCTGGCTCCCTGAGTTCAGTTCAGAGTGCTCAGACCACCTCTGCAGCCGACAGAGTGGAGGTCACACCTTTGGATGGCGAAGATTCAGAAGATGAACCTTCATTGGGAGAATCGAGAGAGGAGTTGGGGAATCACACCACTAGCCTAACTTTGGTAGGCCTACATCAATCAATCAATTGTATTTATTGAGCGCTTACTATGTGCAGAGCACTGAACTAAGCACTTGAGAAAGTACAGTACAACAGAGTTGGTAGACACGTTCCCCATCCAGGAAGAGCTTTCAGTCTGGAGGACTAACAAATTCATTACTTTTCAAAGGATCCCAGAGGACCCTAAATCTCAAAGATAAATTCAGTCATTGGGTGACTTTGGTCAATAGTTTACCTTCTCCTAGGATCAATTTTCTTATTTTTGAACTCTGGGATAATATCATCTGTCTCCTGCCCATGGTCCTCCAGAGGTGCTGTGAGTTCCACCATGGCATTGAGAAGATTCCAGAGGACTTGAACAGGCAAGAAAACTCTCCCTATCCTCTTCCTGAGCCTTCCCCAAAGCCACACTCAACTCTGGGGGACAAAGATCTTCCAGCTAAATTAGCATCATCTATAGTGAGGTACCTCTAGGATTTCAAGTTTCTGCTCTGCCCCAGGCTACACTCACTACTTCTGGGGAGTTCCTGCAGAAATGCCCTATGGATACAAGAGTGGTTCTAAGGTGATCACCACTGACTCTCCCAAATCTCACATGCTCCTGGAATTTATAGACATACATTGTGTGCGTTACATGGGTCATGCATCGTAACATAGTGATGTCAGGTTGGATCTTTTGTGGAAATCCACAGAATCTTAGCGATTATGCCTTGGCTGGGTAGGGGAGACTTCTAATCCCCTCCCTTGCTCCAGAACCATTGTATTCTCTCACAGACCCATGGGATCATAGGGGCTACTTCTGAACTAGGAGACTCAGCAGTAGGAACTGAGGGAAAATAATAATAATAATGGTACTTGTTAAGTGCTCAAAGAAGTACTTATTAAGTGCCAAACACTATTCTAAGCACTGGAGGAGGTACAAGTCAATCAGATAGGACACAATCATGTTGGGGCTCACACTCTTAATCCCCGTTTTTACAGATGAGGTAACTGAGGCCCAGAGAAGTGGGCCTCACACAGAGCAGACATGTGGCCGTGGCAGGATTAGAACCCAGATCCTTCTGACTCCCAGATCAGTACTCTATCTACTGAGCCACACTGATTCTCTAAGGCATTTAAAATGAAAATACTGAAATTAAAGGTATTTAGTGCCTTATCAGTCCCAGTGAGGGGACAGATCAGCAGACAAACTGGATTGTCTGGTATAAAACTGGAGAAATGGATAAAGGGTCCCCTTCTTTGTAAAACCATCTTAGGGAGATTGTTTGGCAGGCATTGTCCCCTAAAGGGTAAAATCGGGCTGCATCTGAAAATTGTGGCACCAGGATTGAATGAGCATTAAAAGAGGTTTTAATAGAGCAAAGTGAGGTGGAAAGGAATAATGACTACGCCTTGCAGACCACAAATATAAGTTCCAAAGTTCCTTTCTGATATGACCTTTTTCCTTTAAAGGCTGAAGGAACCGCTACTGAAAAGTCCAAAGTTGAAAAGCTGGGCAGTGACCAACCTCCAGGCTCGAGTGATGATTTGAAATCATTTGAGGACAGCGGTATCAAACCCAAGGACCCCCAGGATGTCTTGAGTGTGAACCTGGAATCTGGGCCAAGCAAGAGTGGCCTCGCTAGCCCCCAGAGTAAGAATCAAGGTGGAGAGCAGCCCAAAGAAGCAGATGTACCTGAGGGGTATTCTGGCAAGAAGCAGAATTCCACAGAAATTCCAGAAGAACTCAATCAATCACTTGGGATAAGCGAGGGGCAGGACAAGGAATATTCCCAAGTAGATACCAGAAAGGAGGAAACCAAAGAGCTCATTGAGTCTGCTGACAGGCAAAACCAAGAGGACAAGGTGAGTCTATTTGAACAGGAAGAGAGCCTGGAAAATGTATAATTGGATGCCAATGGCAAGAGCCCAAGCAGGCACTGAAATGCTGATGATACCAATGGAGATGCAAGTAGCAAAGATGATCAGTCTCACGGTGCTTGGAGGGGGTGGGGAGGATGACTTCAGCCCAGATGAGAAGGAAAAGAGTTATGAAGCATGTGAGTGCAGAGTAATAATCCAGAAGCCAGCACTCATGAGGAACAAAGCAAAAGAAAGGAGGATAAACCAATGAGGCTACCAATGAGGTCAGTGAAGGCAGAGGTGTGGGCAGTTATGTAGGTTCAGTCATACTGCTCTGAATTATTCTGATTAAAGGACTGCCAATGTGAGCAGGGATTCATCTGTCAGTGTTCTTTACTGAGCACTTGGGTGCAAAGCACTGGATTAAGCAGTTGGGAATATAATAGGCTCTGAGGACATAGTAGAGCTTAGACACCATCCCTGACCTCAGTGAGTTTACAATCTAAACCACAGCAGCAATCATGGGCCATGGTGGGTTTACATGATGTATAATAAGCCCCCTATTTTAACACCCTTAATCCTAATCGTTTGTAACACAGTTTCCCTGTCATAAATCTTTACTTTGTTTTCTCTGATCAAAAAGGTAAAGGCTTCGGAGAACTCACCTCCCAAGGATGACAGTTCGAGCATTAATTGGAAGCAGCTAAGTGTTGGTGAGCATTTCCTGAGTGGGACTGGTGAGGAACATCCATCCAATCAGGAACGGATTCTTCCAGCCAGACACAGAAATGCTTTATTCACATTAACAGACAATTTTTTAAATCCCCCAAACTCAGCCCTGTGTACTCTCTTCCTCATGGGCCAAAGTGTTTTGTTTTGTATTTTTAGGTTGTTTGTGGTATTTGGGTAGTGCTTACTACATGTCAAGCATAGTTAGCGCTATGAGTGGATATAAGTTAATCAGGTCAGACAGAGTCCCTGTTCCACAAGGGGCTCATATCTAAGTAGGGAGAACAGGTATTGAATCACCAATTTGCAGTCGAGGAAACCCTGGCACCGAGAAGTAAAGTGACTTGCCGGAGGTCACGCAGCAGGCAACTGGTGAAACCTGGAATTAGAACCCAGGTCCTTTGGCCTCCCAAGCCCATGCTTTATCTAATAGGCCACAGTGTTTCTAGGCAAGGCAAGTTGACTCCTGCCCAGAGGTCCCAGACTTGCTTTTTCTGCATGGCATTAGGGTTACACCAAGCCTACCTTCTGGTACCTCACAACTGTCTGCTTTCAGAGAATTATTCCAGGCAGCAGCTCTGGGCTTTGGAGAGAGGGGTGGGTAGGGTAGTCTTCGGTAAGGCCACAGCTCTGAACCAACAGATTAAGGATTTTGTGTGGAATTTGCTTTTTTCCCCTGTTTGTGTACTCACTTTTACTCCTCCCAAGCCCTGTGTTGTAGTTACATGCCTACAAAACAGACACAGCTGCCTACAGCTGGAGCTGAAGGCATATGAAAGCCATTAATTGTATATTCCAGCAGAAAGTCACCTACAGAGATACTAGTGCAGGAACTAGAGAGTGCTGCTGACTACTCTGAAATGCACCACCTCTCAGAAAAAGACTCCAGTTGGTGACTAGTTTGACCCAGGACAGAAAAACAGGATAGGACAATTCAGATCCCAAGCTTAGCAAACAATGTAAATCAGACCCAAGCTGAAAAAGGTCTGAATTTATGAGGCTTCATTCCTCGATTTGCTGCTTCCCCATACTCCAGTTCAGGAATGACAGTCTGGTTGTTCCTGGATCTTCACGCTTCAGGGGCCCATGGAGATCTGGGCCATCTGGTGGGAGATCCTGAATCTCAGATGTTCCAAACTGAAGTGGCGGAATGGCCCAAAGGGGCAGATGGCAATCGCTGAATATTTTCCACATCCTCCCTCCTTCCCCAACCATTTTGCTCCATCTTGCCGTCTTGGCCTTTTACCCACACCGGCTAATCTGTCACTTTTCTGCTAGATCCGTGCCTGAACTTTCAATGCAAAAGAGGGAAAGTCTGTGAGATTGATGTGCATGGAGAGCCCCGCTGTGTGTGCCAAGACCCAGCCACCTGCCCTCCAGCTAAACTTCTTGATCAAGTAAGTTCTGGCCAAACAGTACACTCGTGGCAAGGTTAGCAAACCAGAAATCTTCAAGTAACCCCGGAGGCTTAGGTTCCATCCTAGTTTGACTGAGAAAGAAATCCTGCCTCTTGTTCCCATGCTGCTTCCTGTGAAGCTCACAGCTCTTCTCACTGCTTAACCCCATGGTGTGGACACATCTGTGGTTGACTAGACTTAAGTGTTGAATTCCCACAGGTTACACACAGAGCCTTCCAATCAGAAGCAGCAATACTTTAGTCTCACTAACCCAGTTTTTTCCAAGTCCTCATATACAAGGCTCCATTTCTTCTCCATTTATAAAACCTAAAATCCTAAAATGAACTTTCCTATTCTGCTGTGCTCTCCTCTCCTTTTTCTCTGTTCTCTCTCTTCTGATCTCCTTCTGGTTCTTAGCCTTATGGACAGTCACGAGCCCCTCCTCGCCCCGCCACCACATCTCTAAACCTATCCAAACCAGCTTCACTATATGTTCCCTCCTGGCTTCCTCTAGGCTGGTGATTCCCTCACCACTTCTGTCCCCCAAGTTTCCATTTTCTCTCTTCTCTCCTCTCTGTAATCTGATACCCTTCTGGTTCTTAGCCTTCTGGACAGTCACAAAACTCCCAATGCCTACGTCTAGCCAAACTAGCTTCACTCTGGGATGCCCAGGCATTTTTGTGGGTGGAGCTTGGCGGTCTGGCTAGCTTCCACCAGCAAAGTAACACCAGCTGGAAGAGTGACAGAGATCCAGACTTATCCTGCCTCTCTGCCTCTTCTTCTCAGGGCCTTTCAGGGATGGGTGAGGCAGTAGGTCCATAATGTTATGAAATATGCTTTAACTTCATTTCCCCTAGGTTTGCGGCAATGACAATCATACCTATGACAGCACCTGTCACCTGTTTGGGATGAAATGCGGTCTTGAAGGAACCAAAAAGGGGCAGCACCTGCAGTTGGATTACGTGGGCGCCTGCAAATGTACGTCTTGGGGCCCTTCACAGATCTGAGAGGGGCTGTTAGATGGGCATCTGTGTAAGCGGTACTGTCTGGAGCTTATCTTCTTCTCACCCTCTGAAGCAGTGAAACATTCATTCATTCATTCATTCAATCATATTTATTGAGCTCTTACTGTGTGCAAAACACTGTACTAAGTGCTTGGGTGAGTACAACATGATAACAGACACATTCCTGCCCAGAGCGAGCCCACAGTCTACATGAGGATTGAATCTCCAACTCGTAGGGAAGCAATCTCCTCAGAAGTTCTGTGATTTCAGGGGGCAGGGTGTAGACTATACTATTTGCAAGCAATGCCTGACTGTCTCCTCTGAACGGAGCTGGGTCATTCATTCATTCAGTTTGTATTTATTGAGCGCTTACTCTGTACAAAGTGCATTGTGTACTAAGCGCTTGGCATTCCGTGGCACAATCCTAAGGCAGTGGGGCATGGAGTAGTTCAGGGGTGGCAGTGCCTGGCATAGACCAGAGGCCGGGCAGTCTGATGCTCCTCATTACCCCTATCCCTGGAGGTAGCTCCTGGCCTGGCCTGGCTATGTAACATGGAGACCCCATCAGCAGGTCTGGCCAGACCAACGGGCAGATGCCCGACTTAACCACTGAGGAATCCCAGCCCTTCAAAAATGTTCGCTATTAGCTGAAATATAGAAGAAATTATTTTTACCAATATTGACTGAGCATCTAGTGTGTGCAGGGACTAGACATGTGGAGAAGCAGTGTGACTTAGTGGATAGAGCACAGGCTTGGGAGTCAGAAGGACCTGGGTTCTAATCCCCCCTCTGCCATTTGTCTGATGTGTGACCTCGGGGCAAGTCTCTGGGCCTCAGTTACCTCAACTCTAAAATGGGGGATTAAGTGTGTGAATTGAATCCCATGTGGGACAGGGTCTGTGGCAAACTCGATTAACTTGTATGTACCCAAGGGCTTAGAACATTGTTTGGCACATAGTGCTTAACAAGTACCATAATTATTAACTGTTACTTAGAACATGCAAAAGAATTAGAAGATGTGATTCCCATCCTCAAGAGTACCCAATGTATTGGTCATGCCCTTCTCATACAAAGCCTCTGTCCCCTTGTCCCCGCTTTCTTTTTAATTGTATTTGTAATGTGCCAGGCACTGTACTAAGCACTAGGGTAGATACAAGCTAATCAGGTTGGACAAAGGTCCCTGTTCCACATGAGACTCACAGTCTTAGTCCCCATTTTACAGATGAAGGATCTGAGGCCCAGGGAAGTTAAGTTACTTGCCCAGCAACACAGAGCAGACATGTAGCCAAGCCAGGATTAGAATCCAGATCCTTCTCACTCCCAGGTCCGTGTTCTTCCACTAGGCCACACTGTTTCTCTTCTCTGCTGTCCAACCTACCCTGCCAGAGAACCACTTAAGTTCAGTTTCCTCTAAATTCAACAATCACATTTATATGCAAAGTACTGTACTAAGCTCTTGGGAGAGAATACTACAACTGAATTGGTAGACACAGTCCCTGCTCACAATAAGCTTACAGTCTAGAGATTCATTCATTCAATAGTATTTATTGAGCGCTTACTATGTGCAGAGCACTGTACTAAGCGCTTGGAATGAACAAGTCGGCAACAGATAGTCCCTGCCGTTTGACGGGCTTACAGTCTAATCGGGGGAGACAGACAGACAAGAACAATGGCAATAAATAGAATCAAGGGGAAGAACATCTCGTAAAAACAATGGCAACTAAATAGAATCAAGGCGATGTACATTTCATTAACAAAATAAATAGAGTAATGAAAATATATACAGTTGGTTTGGGCTCCTCTATTCACCAGAAACTTATTTCTCAAAAGCCCCCTTCCAAAACCATTGAATCTCCATCTGCATGTCTTCTACCCCTCCCCGATGGTGATGTATCACCCACCATTGACTAGGAAATATCTGGTCTCAAAGAAAAAAAATCCATTAGAAATGGCCAGTTTCAAATGTTCTGCTTCACAGCTTTCTTGACCAGGAGGAATAAGATGAGAACCTTAATGGTCTTTTCATTTGAAACAGACATCCCTCCGTGCACAGAGTTTGAGGCCAGCCAGTTCCCGCTGCGAATGAGAGATTGGCTCAAGAATATCCTCATGCAACTGTATGAACACGGCTCTGACAGTTCCGGATACCTAACCGAGAAGCAGAGGAGTAAAGTGAGTGAGTCGCATCCAGAGCCGGTGGGCCGCTGCAGGGTCTGGGGGAGAGGACCGGGGCTAGGGCTGCTGGTGAGGGGCAGAGCCGTCTCCCACCACACCGAGCCACAGCCTGTGGATCAGTGGAGGGTGATGGGCAGTACCCATGTTGCTGAGCTAGGACGTGAGCAGGACTCTGCACTCTGTACCAAGAAATCAGGGTTCAGGGTGGCTGTGCTCTTGCCTCAACCTTCATCTAACTTGGGCTGGCGCAATGCCAGTGTGATCTTGCGGAAAGAGCCGGGTTCTGGCCTGTGAGGTGCCCTTGGGCAAACCACTAGACCTCTCAAACTCCTCAGTTTCTTTATCTGAAAAATGGAGATACAATCCATTCTCTCTACCTCTTAGTGGTGAGCCTAGTAGGGGAGAGGAAGCGAATTATCTTGCGTGTCCCTGGGTGCTTAGCTCGTAGTAAGCACTTCATAAATATCATGACTACTATGTTAATATGAAGCCCAGCAGCTCCAATCCAGTACATGTTTTAGAACCAGAACCCAAAATGTGCACAGTAATGAGCCATGAGGTCCTAACTAGGGGCAGGCTGCCTCGCCAGTGTAGGCCCTTCAGTCAGTCAGCGGATGTCCATGAGCTTCCACAGGACAAATGGCGTCAGGCCAAGGTTCTAGTTTAAGAATAGAGCCCCAGTCAGGGACCCAGGCCCTCCCGAAAAGACATTCTCAGTCTCAAAGTTGAGACAGAAACAGTCATTTAAGCAATGAGCAGCTATAGACAAATGAACAGAAGAAATGATCATTTCATCATAGTCTTGATTCCATCCAAAGACGAGCTCTGGGTAATAACTCTCACTTCATCTGATTAAATGATGACCTTCTTCCTCGTCGACCCAGGTGAGGAAAATCTACCTGGATGAAAAGCGACTCCAGAGCGGGGACCATCCGATTGACCTTCTGCTCAGGGACTTTAAGAAGAACTACCACATGTATGTGTATCCTGTGCACTGGCAGTTCAGGGAGCTGGACCAGCACCCGACAGACAGGTAGAAACCTTTCGCCTTTCTCATGTCATGGCCCTCATGCTGGCATTACAACCATCTATCTATGTGTCATGTGGCAGAGGGGAATTTCAATCAGTGGTATTTATTGAGCACTTACTGTTTTACAGAGCCCCATACTAAGCACTTGAGAGATCAGAAGTCAAGGTCAGAAAAACAGTCAAAACTCATAAACCAGTTGTACTTTGAAAGCCAGTTCTTAGCAAGCCAGCCTACCAGGTAGCCTGTGGGATTAGGGGTCAGAGGTGGAAGGCCTTACCTGGGCCTTCTACCTTTAAGCACTTGACAGTCACCCCTCCCTCAGTTCCTCAGCATTTATGTACATATCTGTAATTTATTGATTTACACTAATATCTGTCTCCCCTTCTAGATTGTAAACTCCTTTTGGGCTGGAAACATGTCTATCACTCCTTGGTATTATACTCTTCTGAACACTTAGTACAGTGCTCTGCACACAGCAAGTGCTCAATAAATACCATTGATTGATTGCTTATTAAAGACCCCCCCCCCCATAGGAGCAAGTTGTCACATCTGTTTTAATAGTTCTAATAATAATGTTGGTATTTAAGTGTTTTACTATATGCCAATCACTGTTCTAAGTGCTGATTACCTAATTACAAGGTAATTGGGTTGTCCCACATAGGGCTCACAGTCTTCATCCCCATTTTACAGATGAGGTAACTGAGGCACAGAGAAGTGAAGTGACTTGCTCAAGGTCACACGGCTGACAAGTGGCAGAGTTGGGATTAGAACCCATGACCTCTGACTCCTAAACCCGTGCTCTTTCCACTAAGCCACGCTTCTTCCCTATCTGGATCATTCTGCCAACCCAGTACAGAAGGAAAGGCTCTGTACTGTTCCTTTCCTAAATCTGTTTGTCCTTTCGTGTGTGATTCAAAGCTGCCTTCCGGGTGTCCCGGCTCTGTTCCGAAAGATGTTGACAGTCTTCCTCTTTCTGAAGAGTGCAAGAAGCAATGCATCCAGAAAATCAGATGTTTACCAGTGGGTAATGCCTTTCCCTCAGTCTACTTAACCTGTGTTGCAAACAAATTACCATCTGTGGAAAGTTCATTTCTATTGCTCCACATTTGACTGTAACCTTCTCAAGTGCAGGGAAGATGTGCCTTACTTCTGTTTTACTCTCCCAAGCACTTGGTACACTGGTTCCACAAGCAGTAGGAGCTCAGGAAATACCACTGATCGAATGACTGTGCATCATATTTAGTACTGACTAGATGGCTTTTCTTTCAGCAACCCCTTTGGAGAGACAGTTGTTGTTAATCTCACTGATGAACAGTTCTGTAATAGCTTGTCCTCCATTCCCTACAGGGCCTTGTCCCACTCTGAGCTTGCTCATCTCAGAGCCTCTCTGGTGCCCTTGGAACACTGCATAACTCGTTTCTTTGAAGAGTGTGATGCGGACCAGGATAAGCACATCTCCCTGAGGGAGTGGGGTCAGTGCTTTGGCATTAAGGAAGGTAAGTCCATCAGGGGGAGAGGGAAACAAGTGTGCTTAACCACCTGTCAATCTGCTGGAAAAATTTGGTGGAGAGTTTGTCCCTGCCCCAGGATAGAACCATTATCATTATATAGCATGTACCGTAATATTATTGCTACCGTAAAATGCAGTGGGATAGATATAAGAGAATCGGATCAGACACAGGACCCACAATCAAAAGGTAGGGAGAGCAGATATATTATCACCATTTTACAGATGGAGAAACTGAAGCATGGGTGATTGCCGATTGTCACCCAGAGGGTCGGGGATGAGCTGGGGCTAGAACTAGGTCACCCGGCTCTCAGTCCCATGCTCTGTCCATTTGGCCATTGGCTCCACGGCTACCTGTCCTTGAAGATGGAGGAAACAGGAAGGGATCCCTCCAGCTGGGTCCGCATAGCCCTGAGGGAAATGGGGAATTGGAAATCATTTGGTCTTTTGGAGATAATTACCCCAACAGATGTTCTCATCTCTCCTGCCCACTGACCCCTTACTCTACACCTTCCTTCCTTCCTGGAACTCCCTTCCCCTTCATATCCAGCAGACCACTACTCTCCCCAACTCCAGAAGGTTTTCCCTCATTAATTTATATTTTCCCCACCTTATACCCAACTATGTCAGCATTTCCCCTCCACCTAAGTACTTAAATCCTTAAACAAATGGCAATAGCACTTAGGCCTATATCCTTATGCTCTCTTACTTTCTTCTACCTGTAATTTATTATATTTTCTGTCTCCCCAGATAGATTGTAAGCTCCTTGAGGACAGGAATCATATCCACTGTCCCAAGTGCTTAGTATGGTTCTCTGCACACAGTAGGTGCTCAATCAATAATAATCATTTGATTGACTGATTAGGTCCTAAATAATCTTCTTGTGGGCCTGAAACATCCTGAATTGCCCCTTTCTTCAAAGTAAGCAGAAGAAAGGACATGGTCCCACTCTGCAGCCTCAGGGAATGGGTGCATATTGGAAATCTAGTGATGGGCTCCATGGGCTCAGTCTGGAAAGATGACCAGGAACACGTCATTTACTCTTGGAAATCCAAGAGCTTCCAAACAAATGTGACTTTTTACTTTTGATTTTTTTTTTCACTGATTGTCACTGGTCATCTAATGGAAAACCAGCATTCTGATCCCCTCACTCATTGGAAATCAGCAATTTCTGGAAATCAGTAATGCATGGCTACACATTTTTCTAGAAAGTTTTCTGTTTAAAAATTCATTTTGAACTTAACCAAATGCTAAAACATTAACTAAATGAATACCTCCCAAATGCTAAGAGGTGGTAATTTACAGTAATAAAATGGCTTGATGTGAATTCATTTGGTTCACGTCACTTGAAACATATATTTCTTCCATTGCAGAGAACTTAGCACTTATTCAGTCTCTCCCCTGCTTATAAGTACATACTAGCGGTATTCCTCCAGAATCCAGAGCTGTGGTTAGTCTAATTTACTTGGGCAGTTAAACTAATAATTTCTCATTTTAGGCACATGCATGCATTTAGCTATATATATATGTGTGTGTATGTGTATACACACATATATATACATATACATATGTGTGTATATGTATACCATATATATATATATATATATATATACATATGTGTGTGTATATATTTCTAATTCTTGAAATCATAATTTTATTTCATCCATTGCCAAATCTTACATTTACACACTCACCACAGATAAAATCTAACCCACCCATCGTGAGAAACAGACCTCAAATGAGAAGATATGCCTCACTGTCAGCTCTTTAATCCCAACAAGATGTTTATTAGTCAAACTGTCCCCTTTCTGAATACTCAGAATTTAATGGCCAATATAACCAGGGAGGTTGGAAAAGAGAGGCTCCAGAAGTTCATTCATTCAGTAGTATTTATTGAGCACTTACTATGTGCAGAGCAATGTACTAAGCTCTTGGAATGTACAATTCGGCAACAGATAGAGACAATCCCTGCCTATTGACGGGCTTACAGTCTAATCGGGGAAGACAGACAAAAACAATAGCAATAAATAGAATCAAGAGGATGTACATCTCATTAACAAAATAAATAGATTAATAAAAATATATACAAATTACTTGCCTTCCCTCTGCTGTGGCAAATGGCCATCTTTAGAAGCCACCCACAACTTTTAGTCAAAGATTAAGGGTTTACTAAACCACTTCCTCTTTGTTTCCCAATAAGGGTAAGTTGATGGTATTAAATGCCTTATGTTCAAGGAGCTGGGCCATTCATAGATGTCAGGGAATGGACAAGAAATAGTGATGTTTGCAAACTTAAAAACAAGAGTTACCAGATGCCAAGTGTCCATATACTTTGACTCTCTGGGTTGAATATGCATATATGGGATAAAAACACCTGGGTAGCCAAGCCTGGAGCAGAAATTATAAGTTTGTCTTGGGTCAGGATTCCTTTCTCACTAATGTATAATACATGCCTAAACTTGAAACATGTTCACTGGAGATTCAGCAGTTAGGGAGCTGGGGCTGGATAGAAAATCCCTTTCCTTTTGGGAGCAGCAGTTGGTCCGCACAACCAAATCTAGTGGATGGAGTCAGCGAAGACTTCAAAGGCCCAAAAGAAAGGACTGTTTGGGGCTAGGAAAGAGTCACCTCAGCAGGCTATTTTGGCAGACCTGGACAAAATAATATTCAGACCTTTTTTTACCATAAGCTGAAATGCCACCACATCTGTGGATGGAGATCAGTTCCCAAGACCCAAGTGTGTGCCTTTGCCCTCCTCCCATATTAATGAAAATGGCACCAGAGTTTTGTGTCCGTCATTCTACTTTAAATTATCAAGAGGGGAAAAAATTGCCTAGGATTGAACATATTTATCCGCGACCTGTAAATGCTACCCTACTTGAAATAGACTTCCTGGGAGGCCATTTTGAAAAAAAAATAAAAAGGTTATTTATTTAAAGAAGAAATTACAATGTTTCTTGTACTTTTCCAAGATCTGGCAATCCTTCAATTAGCATAGTCTGAAAGCCACAACTCTGGCGGGGAGGGAGGAGCAGGAAAAAGCACAATGCTACTATGGATTTTGTTTGTCCCCGGAGAGTCGGAACTTCTGAAAGCGAGTGTGGAGGGGGAAAAATGCTCAATTGGCCCAAAATAGGGCTCACACTGCTTTTTCAGGCTGAGCAAGGGTGTATTTTGCTGATGGAGAATTTGGGAGGCTAGCGTTGATGATTCCAACCTGCAGGGCACACACCCCTGAATGTAGACAAGGAGCGTCTTCCTGCCTCCTGCCCCCATGTCTGGGAAATTTAAAGGCCAGGACATTTGAATGAGCATTTTCCCCAAACTACACATCCAATTGGAGGGAACTAACGTGACTGGAAAGTAAGATTATAATCATGTTCTAAAATTGCTGTGTGTTTTCTTCTTCCTTTTGCAGAGGATGTAGATGAGAACCTCTTAATTTGAGCCACGGTTTGAAAGTCAAGTGCCTTCCACCTCACGGTGCACCGCTTTATATACCTACCAAACTATGTAACTAGTAGATGAATGCCTTTGCGCAGAAAGCTGTATAATAAGTTGTAATGGCATGAGAAAGATTTTGAAGTAACCCATGCAGTAAGTACAGGGAAGCAAAATGTCCCTCAAGAAAAGCAAATATAAACAAATTATATTAGAGGTTTCCCAGTTTACCTGAAGGGCCAGTTAGTAGGGAACAGAAATGGGCCATCATTCATATTTATTGAGAACTTTCTTTATGCAGAGCACTGTATTAAGCACTTGGATGAGTACAGTATAACAGTTGGTAGACAAGTTCCCCACCCACAACGATCTCACAATCTAGAGGAGGATATAACGCTGCCTCCAGTAGCATCAACCTTTATCTTTGTTGTTAATTACGTTCTGTCTGTCAACAGTATTTGTTGTACGACTACAGCGTGCCACCTATTACAATTAATTGTAATACTAATTAAGGTGTAATTACTAATACAATTAATTGAAAGGCAACGGAGCATCCCGTTCGAATGTAAGTTCCTTGAGGCCAGTATTTTGTCTTCTATTGCTTCTTCCCCGAACACCAAGTACCCCGCTTTGCATAGTCAGGGCTCAATAAATGATGATGATGACGATGAAGATGATGAAGGTAATGGTGGTTGTTGCTGTGGCTTTTGTCCTATTTTCTCTCCTCTCCTTCCCTGGTGGCTCCTGCTCTTCCCTATCCCAGCCAACTTCTTAGCAGTCAGAAGGCTGCAGAGCCTAAAATTCACCCTGTGTTTGGCTCCCACTGCAGACCTTGTTCGATAAGCAGCGGGGTAAGTGGCAGGCTCAGGCGGTATCCGCTTTGGACCTGTTCACCGTGTCTGGGTGAGTCAACTTACTACCACCTTATTGTTGCCCTCACCCTTCTTTCTCTCTTTCGCGGGGGCCCCATGGCAGACATAAGGCCCTGGGACCCTAGATTCCCCCGTCTCCCTGGTTACCAACCAGCCATCCACCCAATTTCATTCATTCATTCATTCAATCATATTTATTGAGTGCTTACTATGTGCAGAGCACTGTACTAAAATTTCTGTACATGTACTCAACACAGCATGACTTGGCTGTGTTTCTAAGGTGCAGCTTTGGCAATAAGGAAGAGAACAAGATAGTGCTGGACACGTTGGAAAGTCATGCTGTGCCTCCTTAGTATGGCATGGGATTAAGCGGCAAACTTGTCCACTTCAGCCCAAAGAAAGTAAGTTTAGAGAATTCACGTGATTTTTAAAAATACCATTTGTTATTGAGCATTGTTGCCATATTTTTAGATTGCTAGTCGATTATTCACTGCCTGACTTGCATGTCCTGTTCACGCACCTCTAAGAAAGAAAAGAAGTTATCTGCCGCAATCCGGAGGAGGCATATTTAATGAGGATACCTTGGGTTTGGCCTGCATTTTTGCATCTGTAATTCCACTCTCTTCAGTAGTATATGTAATTTTAGAAAATGAATTATGCAAGGTATTAAAATGTGTCTTGTTCCACATTACTCTCCAGAAAATTTCATACAAACAGGCCAATTTCTTGATTATTACCACTTGGTTAGTCAAAGAAATGACATATGGTGTTAAAATGAAATGTATATCCATGAAAGACTATAGAATTTGTTCCCAGAGGAAGCTATCTGCAGGTTCAAGTGGAGTTCGGATGCACACCTGGCTAAGAGGCCCATAATGAATTCCTGCACATGATAGAGGGGATCTAGAGAAGCAATTTAAGGCTCTAGTTTAACCCTAACCATGAGAAGACGTGGCCATGAGGGCAGCAGTCTTCTTACCATTCCTCTAAGCATCCTTTTACCACTGTCAGTCGGGGGCAAAATGGACAATTGATCTAACCCAGGAAATGGCATTTCTTATATCCCAAAGGAAGATGTAATAAAAATCAACTGGATTCCATTCCTGGAATTATTTCAGGATGTTGCAACAAGCCAATTTTCTCTGGATAGTTATTTTTTTAATTCTTAAAATTGGAAGGTGGGAAACCAGGTCTCCTTTCTGATGGCATATTTCATAACTCATTTCCCTCACCCAGTCAGAAACCCTGTCGCTAAATGCAAAATGCTGGAGATCTCACCATTTCTGTCGCTAATTTGGCCCCAAAACTGGAGGTGACACAGGCAGGGTAAAATGGTGATCCTACAATGTTATAATGAGCGTCAGAAACCCATGGGATGGCTTGTGGAACAGTATTCACTCCCTGTGACTTTTGGGGAACAATTTACTGTAAAGGAGAGTTCTGGACTGATCTGTTAATTTAAGTCAGTTAGCCTTCCATATTAATCAGTTAATCAATGGTATTTATTGAGTGCTTACTGTGTGCTGAGCACTTGAGTGCATACAATACAGTGGAGTTGTTAAACACAATCCCTGCTCACAAGCAGCTTTCAGTCTAGAGTGGGAGGAACAGACAGTAAAATAAGACAGGTAGGGGAAATGGCAGAGTATAAGGACATATACAAAAGTGCTGTGGGGCTGGGGGAGAGGTATCAAAGAACTTAAAGGGTACACATCCAAGGGCATAGGTGACACAGAGGGGAGGGTGAATGGGGAGGCAGGGGGTGGAAATGAGTAGGCTTCTTGGAGGAGATACGATTTTAGTGTGCTTTGAAGATGGGAAGAGTGATGGTCTGTCAGATATGAAGGAGGACAGAGTTCCAGGCCATAAGGACGTGGCCAAGGGGTCAGGTGGCAAAACAGACAACATCTAGGATCAGTGAGTAAATTGCTGTTAGAGAAGCAAAGTGTGCAGGCTGGGTTGCAGTAAGATATTAATAGAACAAAGATAGTTGTTGGTTATCAGAAACTCCCATGCATGCCTTGGAATCTTTGTCCAATCAACATCTGTCCTCTTACTCTCCTCCCACTTCAGCTCCCTCCAACAACCCCCAGGAAGAGCAGAACGACTGAGGGAAATTCAGCTTGGAGAAGCTTCATGAAGCAGCAGGAAATGGGGATGGGAATACAAATGTACTGGGGGACACGCAATGCACTCTCCTCTCAGGTGGGTCTGAGTCCAGACACCACCCCACAGAAGAAAAACAACTCCCCATTGCCAGCTTTCTCCATTCACCACTCTCTCAATCCCCTCCTGGGACCCCTGCCTTCACCCCTGTTGTCCAAAAGTCTAAATGGAATTTACAGCACAAGGAAGAAAAGGAACACGTTATTGCCACACATTAAGCTGTCTGCAATGTCAGACAGCAACAAACACAATTACCTTTGGTTATTTTTACAAAAGCTGCATTGTCTGTGGTAATCCAATGTAAGAGGAGCCTTCTAGGACTTCTTTGAAACTATTTGAGGAAGATGTTATTTTCTGTCTGGATTTTATTTTTCAGCAGAGCTCACTATAACACTCATTATCTATTGCTTCCTCCGTTTCATGAATAACTTGTCCAACTCCTATGAATTAGGGAGCCCTTGGGTCAACCCCCTTTTTAAAACAATTAAATCCAATTTGTGTGGCAATATTTAAACAATGTGTTCTTAATACTTTCAGCAGAATGAAATATTCTTTCTATTTTGTGGGGATTTCCACTTGAAATGCTCATGAACTCCCTGGACTCCCTCAACAGAAGACATTTTTCTGGAAATAATTTCACCAGAAGTCACTTAAGCCTGTGAGAGTTCCTATGTGAGAGGAAAGGTCACAAATGGAAGGTGATGCTTTGGTGACCATTACAGGGACATTTGATGATATTCTCTAATCTCTACCTCTCATAAAACATTTCTGTCATGGACAAAAATACCCATAAAATCAAAAGTCAAATCTTCCCACGGGTCAGGGTGATATTTCAGGGGATTTTTCCATGGAGAGCTATTTTTTTTAAACCCAAATATATATGGGACAAGGCAAATCTCCAGACATTAAAAAAAAACTGTAATACAGTATAGATAGGGGAAGAGTCTGGGATGGTGAACAGCTAGGGCCAACTCAGAACTTCCCTCAGGAACCATAATGCCAATAATCCACAGAGCCAATTCACAGCATCCAACTCTGGCTTGAAGCATCCTCAACTTGGTCTCCCAGTCCCAGTTGCTGGTTGGGACAGAATCTGAGCCTGAGGTCTGGGAAGAGCCAGGAGTATGCTTCTGGGAAGGGAGTATGTGGTCATCTTGTAGGACTCATGGCCTGACAATAACATGTCTTCCCAAGGTTACAGCCTCATCTTTGTTTCCCAAGGTAGGTGCCGTAGCTCTCACAAGACACCAACTCAAACTGGTTGGGCAAAATCATTGAAATTGGAATCTTAGGTAGAAAAAACAAGGACCCTCAGCTCTTCCCAAATCTGTTTTCATTATGAATCTTGGGTAGAATACATCGACTGAATTAGG
This sequence comes from Ornithorhynchus anatinus, assembly GCF_004115215.2. Classification (NCBI taxonomy): domain Eukaryota; kingdom Metazoa; phylum Chordata; class Mammalia; order Monotremata; family Ornithorhynchidae; genus Ornithorhynchus; species Ornithorhynchus anatinus. The sequence continues at coordinate 54,510,846 of NC_041739.1, forward strand.
GAACAGTCTTAGGCCACCACACATCTCTCTAGCTACAACGTGGCCCCGGGATTGGAAGAAATGGTTTGTGGTCATGCATGCAGCCTCGGGTGTGGGTAAGTACTCCAGTGCGCATTATCGTTTGTTCATTCATTCAATCGTATTTATTGAGCACTGTGTCTAGAGGACTGTACTGAGCTCTTGGGAGAGAACAATACAACAATAGACACATTCCCTGCCCACAAAGATATCCTTAACCCAGGGTTCTGTGAGAACTGACTCTGCAGTACAGAAGAGGGGGGTAATGGATTTTTGAGGGAGCGGGCTCCCTCGTGTGGTTGAATAAAGAGACTGGAATTAGAGAATTTCCTGATTGCCGCATAGAATAACAAACTATGTTTTTCAGACTCCATTTGCAAATGATGGGCACTTCTAGGAGCTTTGGAAGCCAACCCACAGCAGGTGGCAATGAAAAAACCTTTGAGGTCTGGACTCTACCTTGCCTGGCAAGCAGGTCCCCCATATTGGCCTGCAGACCACTCTGCACACCTGAGTACATAACTGCTGCCTTCTTCCCTCTATGGGGGCAGGTCCAGAAACACTCATATATGGGCTTTCTCAACATCCCTGGTGCTGGTAGCCAATGAATTGGCACTTGCCACTGACCTCCAAATCTCCTATTTCTGCCTAGAGTTTTCAGAATATGTGGCATAGAATTTGGGCACTCTAGGAGTGAGTCAGGGTCACATGGCACCCCCTGACCAGCCAAAGGAGTTTGGTTTTCAGCTCCCACTGGCTGAGCTGGCTGGTGCTTCTCCCCAGTGTGGGCTAGAGATGCCCAGTCTTCCAGACGTCAGATCCCACCCGAACCGTAAAGCATCCTGGTGATTGGTGATGGGCAGATAATAATAATAATGTTGGTGTTTGTTAAGCACTTACTATGTGTAGAACACTGTTCTAAGCACTGGGGGAGATACAGGGTAATCAGGTTGTCCCACGTGAGGCTCACAGTCTTAATCCCCATTTTTACAGATGAGATAACTGAGGCACAGAGAAGTTAAGTGACTTGCCCACAGTCACACAGCTTAGTGGCAGAGCTGGGATTCGAACCTATGGCCTCTGACTCCCAAGCCTGGACTCTTTCTACTGAGCCACGCTGCTTCTCTGTGATCCTGATAGAAAGTCTGTAAAAACCCAGAAACCAGGTATGGATCCAGCCTCGCCTAAACTGTCTGAATTTGATCAATGTACATAGGACCAAAATATCCATTGCAGATCCGCTTTAAGAAACTTGTGACTTGAGATTTTTTTTTAAATGGATGTTTTCTCCAGGCCAACTTGACAATGTTTGTATTTGAAAGCAAAACACATGTGGACATCTACGTAAATATTTACCGAAATATTCTGCTCTGTAAACTCTTAATATCAATAACAACTAATAATAATAATTATGGTGCTTAAGTGCTATGTGCCTAACACTGTTCTAAGCACTGGGATAGATACAAATTAATCAGGTTAGACACAGTTCCTGTCCCAAATGGGGCTCACACTCTTAATCCCCATTTTCCAGGTGAGTTGAGGCCCAGAAGAGTTAAGTAACTTGTCTAAGGTCACACAGCAGACGTGGTGGACCTGAGCCGGGATTAGAACCCACCTACTTCTGACTCTCAGGACTGTGCTCTATTCACAAAGCCATGCAGCTTCCTAAACCCTTATCAAAGTGGGAATGTTCTGTTTTGACTCCAGCAAATTAACACCTGGATTTTTTTCTCATCCTCAGATTCACCCTCCCCTGCATGGTGCTGTCCTCGGTGCTATATTAAAAAATATTGTATGTACATGCATATAGCTGTATAGCTAGCTGTCCTTGGTATCCAAAGGAGCTGCAGGTAGTGAGATCCTATGTGTCTGTGGTTGAAAAGGTCTTTTGCGTGACTAAGACTCCATACCACCCGGAGGACTCATAGAGATTGTCCTTTCCTGTGCTGATGTATTGGCCTGATTTGCACCAATTGCTATTTATGAATCTTTTAGTCTACTGTTCTTCCAAATTGGAGAGCAGATGATAGGCTGGTTTGTCTGCCACTGTTATTAATAATAATAATTTATTAAGCACTTACTATGTGCCAGGCACTGTACTAAATGCTGGGGTGGATACAAGCAAATCGGGTTGGACACAGTCTCTATCCCCATTTTAAAGATGAGGTAGCTGAGGCACAGAGACGTGAAGTGACTTGCCCAAAGTCACAGAGCAGACAAGTGGTGGAGTTGGGAATAGAACCTTTTAACTCCCAGGTCTATGCTCTATTCACTACGCCATGCCGCTGTTGTCCCTAACAATCTGCTGCTATACCACAATGTGTGAGACTATGGTTTGGTAGTTCAAAAATATTTCTTCTGCTGTCCTGGCTCTGCTTGCTTCAGTTGAGTTCACCATTTTGCAGTTCCTTGGGTATGCTGCTGTCATTGGTTTTGTCCTGCCCATTGTTCACTTTCTTAATCCTAGTGAGCTGGCTTTTCTCTAGGACCTCACTGTAGGTGATCAGGGCCTTCTCAACCCCTCCCATACCTCATTCCTCAGAACTATACTGATGATTAAACCAAAAGTATGTATTTGCTTGAATTACCCAGCAGAAGCAGCGTGGCCTAATGGACAAGCACAGGTCTGGGAGTCAGAAGAACCTGGGTTCTTATCCTGGTACTGACCCTTGCTTGCTGTAGGGCCTTGGGCAAGTTGCTTAACTTGTCTGTGGCTCAGTTACCTCATCTGTAAAATGGGGATTAAGACTGAGAGCCACATGTAGAATATGGACTGTGTCCAATCTAATTAGTTTCTATTTATCCAAGCACTTGGTTCAGTGCCTGGCCCATAGTTAATGCTTAACAAATACCATTTAAATGAAAAGCTCCAAAAACAACAGATCATTTCCTCAATTTTCCACTTTGCTAGTGGAACCCTGGCACATTCATAGTACATTCTGTCTCTCTTTAGAGTTGTGTTTCTCAGTTGAAATTCAATAAGATTTTAAGGGATTTGAAAACTAGGATTTGGATCTCTAATTGAGCCAGAGGAATTCTTCTTCTTATTTTCTTTAAATTCCCTGTGCCCCAGAATTTCTTCTGAAAGGGTCAGTGCTCTTGCCACCAGATGGCAGAATTAACTCAGAAGCAAGGAGCCATGGCAGTGACATCAATGTTTATGCATTAGATGATCAGTCCCCTGCGACCAGAGTTTTAAACAAACACAGACGGAAAAAGAGGCAGCGGCAAAAGGCTCTTGGAAAAAAATATCCAAATGCTGCTACAGTTAGCTAAAACTACTTCTTTCTCATTCTTCAATGGATTCGATCTATCTTCAAGCCTTATCTGAATCCCCTCAGGAATGATGTTTTATATCTTTGATAAGGGGCCATTTAGAGAAATGAAAAATAAAGAGTTAAAAGAAGGGAGCATGGGAAATAATAAGGCTAATTCAACATTTGCAAATTTAAAATTTTCCTATTTTGGTTAGTGAAAAAATGTGTTTGAATCTTGAGCTAGAATTTGGTGCTTTGATGCTTTGAGTTTCTCAGTAGCTAATATAGAGCTCGTTTGACATCATATGCACACCTACATATTTGCCTTACCTGTTCAAAGGTTACCCTACTTACTAATGGTGAGATTTTATCCATGTGGGCTAGTGGGGGCTGAAAAGATTAATAAACGATAAACAGCCTTTTCCTGATTAAACACAGAAAACCCATTTGTTGGACCACCTCAGCTTTATGGATCTTTGATAGGAAATTGCTCTGTTGCCAAGTTCTGTATGTCCACAATCAATCAAAGCACTTACCATGTGGCGGGCAAGTACCATACTAAGCACTTGGGAGAGTACAATAGAACAGAGTTAACACATGTCCCCTGCCCACAGTGAGCTTAGATTCTAAAGGGGGAGATAGACATTAATATACATAAATGAATAAGATTATATATACGAGTGCTGTAGGGATGACGGAGGGGAGAATTAAGGGTGCAAATCCAACACAGAAGGGAATGGGAGAAGGGAGAAGCAGCATGGCCTAATGAATGGGTAGAGCATGGGGCTGGGAATCAGAACCTGGATTATAATCCCAACTCTGCCACTTGTCTGCTGTGTGACCTTGGGCAAGTCACCTCACTTCTCTGTGCCTTAGTTCCCTCATCTGTAAAATGACGATTTAGACTGTGAGGTCCATGTGCATGAACTGTGTCCAATCCGATTGCTTTGTATCTACCCCAGTGCTTAAAACAGTGGCTGGCACGTATTAAGCATTTAACAAATACCATTTAAAAAAAGAGGAAATGAGGACTTAGTCGGGGAAGGCCTCTTGGAGGAGATGTGCTTTTAGTAAGGTTTTGAAGGTGGGAGAGTGACTGTCAGATATGAAGAGGGAGGGTGCTCCAGGCCAGAGGCAGGATACGGCAGGGGGTCGGCGATGGGATACATGAGATCAAGGTACAGGGGGTAGGTTGGCATTAAAGGAGCAAGTGTGTGGGCTGGGTCATAGTAAGAAATCAGCAAGGTAAGGTAGGAGGGGACAAGGTGTGTGTTAAAGTCGGTGGTAAGGAGTTTCTGTTTGATGTGGAGGTGGATGGGCAACCACTAGAGGTACTTGAGGAAACGGTGACTAAACAGTTTTGTAAAAAAATGATCTGGGCAGCAGAGTGAAGTATGGACTGAAGTGGGGAAGAGACAGGAGGCAGGGAGGTCAGCAAGGAGACTGATGCGGTAATCAGTGTGGAATAAGATAAACCTGTGGATTAATGTAGTAGCAGTTTGGATGGAGCGGAAAAGACGATTTTAGCGATGCAGTGAAGGTTGAAATGACAATCTGGTGACACAATAAGAGGGTTGAATGAGAGAGAAAATTCAAGTATGATGATTAGGATATAGGCCGTGAGACAGGAAGGGTAGTGGTGCTGTCTACAGTGATGGGAAAGTTAGGAGGAAGAAAGGGTTTGGGAGAGAAGAAAAGTTAAATTTGCCAAGATTATCCAGCAAGCAATTGGCAGAGTTGTGATTAGAACCCAAGTCCTCTGACTCCCAGGCCCATACTCTTTCCATTACGCCATCCTGCCTCTTCAAAAGTGCAACCCCCGCATTATAGAAGAACTGCCTTACATTAGCCTTGCCCTGAAGAGGCATCCTGCACAGCAATTTGAAAAAAATTGACAGTCCCAGCCAAGAAAAGAGGGATTGACTCTGTAAAATGATAACACAATTCAGATTGTTTACCTGGCAAATGATAGGTTGGGTTTGTAGAGGGAAAGCTGCTTGTCTTCCCGGAGCCTCTCACTTGGTATATAGGGCAGGCGTGGTGGTTGAGTTAGAGGTTGCATGCCTTCCTTCGCCCCGATAAATTCCTATATCTCCCAGGCATGACCATTATCGGTGGTAACGAAGAAACGAATGGAGGGAGGAGGACCACCCAGCTCTTTCCCCCAAGTATCCTGTTCTGGGCCCCTTTTCACCTCAGTCACTATTAAGGCTCAATCAGTTTTAAGACAGATTCACAATGAAGAGAAATAAAACACTGTCAGCTTGAGTTGTTCATTTCCTGGACATGCCTTTTATTGAGAACTTCCTAAAATGGGAACACATCTGAATTTTAATTCATATTGGGTCTTCATTCACTGAAACACAGTGACTAAAATTTTCTTGCAAAACTTAACTTTTCTACATAAAGTCTAGAAAATGATCGTTTTGAAAGCAGCTTCGACAGAATCATGCAACACTAAGTTGGAAGCAGGTATTAATGAAATAAATCAGAAAACCCTTATGAATTCCCAGTGCTGTTACTCCTCCTGGTGCCCATAGGGGCAGGAGGAGAGTGGGCTGTGGGCTTCAGAAGAAGAGCAGAGGTGAATGGCTGAGAAGAAAATAGAGATTTCAGTGACGGGGCATTCTTCTTTTTCCCTAAAATGATTCTGAATCTCAGGCGTTGGATTTGGTTCAGTCATGCCTAACTACGTGTTCAAATGCAATCATTTACTCATCCTGACGTAACTGCATAAGCTTTCTCCTATTCTCTATTCTGCCATCACCGCTATCCCTCTTTGATGAAAGTTCACTCAACATTCAGATAATTTCAAAGTTAGTAAAACAATAACCCAAAGAAGTGCCCTGCCCTTTTTTAATGTGCATTCTTTGCCCTTCCCCTCTCCCACACATTTGCTGTTTTTCAGATCTTTAGTTTCCACGAACACACCTGGACTGTCATCCGTGGCAGCCAGGGTCAGAGTCCTCACGCCAATGAGCTCCCCGTTTCTCGGCCACAAGTTTGATGAACTGGCAGTGACTGGCATAAAGCTTGAGTTTATCGCTGATATCCACCCATTTCACTTTCCCAGCATCATCTCCTGCTTCCAATGTCAGATTATCCATAGTCTCTCCTAGGAGAACAACAAGGACCATCATCAATGGTAAAATTACTTCATTCCAGTCTTCCCCTCCTATGAAACTATCATGCCCTACCACAAGTAGCCATGCTCATAAGTAAATTTCAATTTTTTCAGTCAAGTCCCTTAGATTTAGGGAAGGACAATCACGAGCAAACTGCTTGCTTAAAAAAAACATGTTACAGTCCCAACAGTTTCTACTTCCACTTTCATCAAACCTTTTATTGACTTTAGTTTCACTTTTTTTCCCTTCTAATCCTCTAGAAGAGCAAAAGTGGTAATATATTCAAAGGGATAAGAAAGAGAAACTAGAATCTGGATAATTCCCGAACTGGATGATCTGCCCCCAAATTAAAAAAAAATGCATTTAATATGGAATTTAACTGATTTTACAACTAGTTTTTACCAAGTTCAATAGACTTTCTCCTCTTTAGACACTGCCTTTTAAGATACTTGTAAAAGTAGGAAACAAGTTGTTGGTTTAGTATATCCTCTATTTGCCTTTCTTATTAACAGGTTTGATCAGATTTAGTGTAGAAAAAAATAATGTTAATATTCACAAGTGATCCAGTATTTTACAAAAGTTCAGAAATGTGGCTTCCAAACCTTACAAACATCTTGTATCTATATCTATATCTATTGTATCTTGTATGTGTAAACACATAGCTATTCCTGTGAAGTTGCAGGAAGGAGCACCACTCTGGAAGTGAGAGGCCCTGCATTCTAATCCCAATTTGGTACCTATTTTCAGTCAAATCCCTTAGATTTAGGGAAGGACAACCACAAGCAAACTGCTTGCTTAAAAAAAAAGTTACAGTCCCAAACGTTTCTACTTCCACTCCCATCAAACCTTTTATTGGCTTTAGTTGTCATTACCTGTTACGTGTTGTAACATGTTGTTACCTTGGGCAACTCAACTTCTCTGAGCCTCAATTTCTTCATCTGAAAAATGGGGATTCAATACCTGTGCCCCCTCCCCCACAGTATGAGAGCCTCATGTGGAACAGGAGTGGTGTCTGACCTGATTTTCTTGTACATACCCCAGCACTTAATGGAGGGCTTGCATGCAGTAAACTCTTAAAAACTACCACTTATTATTATTATTGTTATCATCATCATCATTACAGGAATGACTTTCACAGGAAAACTGCTCAAGCAGGAATGTAAAATGTAGGCAACTTTTAGATGAGGGATTTCTGTGTTTGGATTGTTCTGTATTGCCATATACCATCCTGCATATAAAGGACATTTAATGAATACTAATCTATCATAAATATGAAACACCTACCAGTTTCATCATGGTAGTTCACAGCTTCTGTCTCCATCCAAGCATTATCAGTGTTTCGTGGATCATCCACATATCCCTTGTAAACCTATAAAGAAGGGGGCTGCTTAGTCAGATGTTAAAACATACTGAGGAAAGCACAAATATTCACCCATGGTATAGTAGCAACATAGCCTAGTGGATAGACATGGGTCTTGTAGTCAGAAGGACCTGGTTTCTAGTCCAGCTCTGCCACTTGTGTGTGTGACCTTGAGCAAGTCACCTAACTTCTCCGTGCCTCAGTTACCTCATCTGTAAAATAGAGATTTAGACTGATAGCCCCATGTGGGATAGGGACTGTGTCCAACCTGACTAGAGGGTATCTACCACAGTGCTCAGTACAGTGCCTAGCATATAATAGGCACTTAAATACTATGGGGAATAAAAATAGCAAATACTGTACATTCAACCAATTTTTACCGCTGTGGCTCAGAAGCAAATGTACAATTACTATAAGAATTCTTATGGGGTTCTCTCTTGCTCTTTTTGAGGTGCTTTAAAATTATTTCTGTGAAATATTGTGATGAATGTATGTGGTAATGTGTGGCCATTTAAGGCATGGCATACCATAAACATAAACTGTGTTCTAAAAAAAATTCTCCTCTGCAATAACACAATCATTGGCCCTGACCCATTGATTTGGAGAGGTAAATTCAAATAGTCCCCAAATGATATTTTTTAAAGCAGATTAAACTGCTTGGTCATTAAGAGCCATCTGCTTAGTTACTAGTAAGCAAGGCACTAAATACTAGTAATTAAGCTGCCCGTTTCTTTCTAGCTATTAAAAATATATTGTTGGTCTCCACTCTCCTTTACTGTCATTAGTTTCTTTGAATCTATAATTCTTGTGGGTTTCTTCAGCATCTCTTACTGAAAAAGCTTTTTAAAAGGGGAAAAAAATTTTCAAGCATCAACTGGGTTTTCTTCAGCATTTCAGATCTGCCCAAATGGGGCTAATGGTTGGAGATGTACAACATATGTACAACTGAAACCCTTTTTCCTGTTCTACTTCTTAGAATTTTGATACCAGAGTACACATAATCCAATCCAGAGCTGGCCACAGAAAACTCTACCTCTGAACATTGAGAAAAATACCACTGGTGACACTCCTAGGATTTACAAGAATCAATGCTTGTAAAATTTTCCTCTTTGAAATGATCCCAGAATGGAGAACTACCATTTTTCAGGACCCTGGTAACCCAAGACGTAAAGGGAGACTTAGGGGGAGGGGTCACAGCCACAGGAAATCTGTTTCGTTTCTAAATATAAATCTGAACAAGACTAGGGAAAGACTATTCTTTTAGAAAAAAGCTCAATGACGAGAGAGCAAAAGAAGATGCTGTTGAATGTTAATACTAGAAATTCAATCCATTAGGGTTGTCAGTGGCCCATATCATAGCCAGCTGACATCACTCAATGGTATTTATTGAGTGCTTATTCATTCATTCAATTGTATTTACTGAGTGCTTACTGTTTGCAGAGTATTGTACTAAGCCCTTGGGAGAGTTCAATACAACAATAAACAGACACATTCCCTGCCTACAACGAGCTTACAGTCCAGAGGAGCTTATGGTCTGTTTGGAGCACTGTTCTGAGCACTTGGGAGAGTACTCTACAGCAGTCAGCAGACATATTCCCTGCCTACAATGAGCTTACGGTCTAGAGAGGGGCAGCAGAGCAAACAGTTGAAGAAAGAATAAACTGAACTTCTATGAGAGTTTAAGGAATCACACTTCAGACTGAAATGTTACTGAAAGGAAAGAAACCGATGCAGTGTTAAAGCTACCGGATGTAAATATAATCACAGCTATGTAGGGCGAGGAGCTCTCCAGAGGTTACGTTCAAAGGGTAAAGTTCCTCTGACATTTACTCTCCTATGGCTTCTAAGGGCTAGTGATAAGAAAGGAACCGTGCTACTCACTACCAGATGATCCTGGCTGAAGAGTTTGTGCAACTGCTCCTCCATCTCTTGCTTCTCAGCACTGGATTTCTGTAAGGAGTTCATTGCCTCCTCACCAAACTCCCGTTTCAGGGTGGCACTAATCTTCTCCCCTGGATCCACCATCCCCTAATGCACACACAAAAAAGGTATCATGTAGCTGGGTTTCCATATCTTCCTGTAATTTAGATATATAAATACACATACACACAGTACACTCTACGTGCGTGCATATACACATATGCGTAACATGCATACCCACGTACATAACTAGCTACAAGAATTCTGGTTCTCTATCAACTCATGCAGAAATAAAACTGCACCGACCTTTCCATTGTTTTGGTTTTAATAACTACGACTACCAGTAACAAGTTTGTACGCTGAAATGAATTTGGTACTCGAGTGACATCACTGAAAACACCTACTTAGTCATGGGTAATGAAGTGAACGTTGTCCCCACCATGTCCTGAAGAGATTCCTTTTGGGTGCAAGAGGACAGCTCAATGTCAGTTCACACTCCACCCTAAGGAGACTGCCAATAAGGAGGTCAACTCAGATAGTGGTTTGTAATCTGGTCATCTGTTCACTACAAAATAGACACAGAGACGGCTGCCAGCACCTTGACAGTTAGCACAGGATCTGACTCGCTTTATTCCTCAGCCCGTCATACATGGTTTTTGGACTTTGTAAGAAGAAAGGAAGCCGAATGTTTTTCCCCTCTGTTTAAGGAGGCAGTAGTTACTCTTCATGAAATCATGAATCGAGTTCAACACTGCATTCCGTTTTCAGTCAGCGCCACTGAACAGCCTTAAGTTATCAAAAGACAAGAGGCAACTAAAAATAGTGCATTTCATGGAAAAAATTACCACCGTTACTTAATCTTATCCATTGCAAAAGAACATCAGTTGGGGCAGCAAAACTCAAAGAGCAAAAGACATTCATTTCATTCTTTTGATCTTAACACCGCTTTTTTCCATTCAGGAAATCCAAACTACTGAGCTGTAAATACTGGTGCCCACTTCCTGATAAACACCTCTATCCTGTGATCACCTCAAACTTTCCTAAGGCAGAGAAAACTGTTGTCAAATTAGGACCTGATATAAAAATCTTTCTGGCTCACCTGTTTTCTTATTATTACAGAAAGATCTAAATCCCATCTTATTTTGTGCAGCTTTTGTTAAATTAATCAGGTATTATCTAGGACGAATCTTTGACTTCAGGTGGGTTTATAGGGTCACCTGAAGCCTTTCAATTTCAAAGATTTCCTAAATACAGGTCATGTACAGATTACAAGTTTAAAAGCATTCAATTAAATACATGGTTTTGATACTATATTTCAAACAACTGTGTATTTCAAATAGCCAGAAGCCAATTTGAACCACATTCAGCAAATTTAGTCACACTGATGTCCTTGTAACAGACGTCACTGTTAGCTGAAATATATTGCCTTCACTGAAAACCCAGCTCAAGGGGCAACAGAAGCAGAAGCCTTTCAGTACAATAATCTCATGGAAGAAATTATTCAAATCAGCCCTCACACTTCTACATAAAAGGATCAAAGAAGCCTCCAAATATCTGGTGGCCTCTTACTTAAAAAGATCAAACAGTGGCACCTCTCCAGAAACAAGAAGAGAAAATTGCCAGCTAGAAGGGCATCTTAGAAATACACGACAAGAAGACTGGGATGCCCCAGAGAAAGTGTATTCAGTGAAACTTATTTTTCTTTGGAGTCTCCTTCCTAAAGTTGAGGGTGATGGTTTGCAGATTCCTTGAAGTGCTTCACATTGCATAAGAAATGGAAAAATTACTCAACAATTAGGCATTTTCATAAAACGTCTGTAAGTTATTTTATAAGAAGGCTTGTACTTTGAATCTTACCCCAGGAATTGCCCATTCTCCACAGTCTTTCCGTTTGATTGCTACAAACTGTAAGATGTTTTTGCCAGAAACTGGATGAGTGACTTTATTCCCACTGTCATCTCTCTTCCACCTGCAGGGAATAACAGGAACAAATCAAAACTTTCCCAACTTAGAAGAGAGAGACCAGGGATCAAAGTTTAACAAGAGAAGGATAATAAATGCCCATCATAAACTAAGGGAATATTTTATAAGCGGAGCATGATCAGCCAGTACAGCATCTGTGTGTCTTTAAAAAAATATAAGCCTCAAATCTAGTCTCTTCCTGAAAATAATAATTCAGAAATCATAAACCCCAGAATTCTAAGAGCTTAGTACAGTGCTTTGCACTCAAGAAGCATTCGATAAAAACCACTGAATGATTCTAAAACCACCTGTTTTGTATGGATCTTTTTACATGTTACAAAATGACCATTTAAGTTTTGACACCCTTAATTTCCCCCTTGCAAGTCATTTATTAGTTTTATTTGAATTTACTCCCCATGCATTTCATTTATTCAATTGAATTTATTGAGTGCTTACTGTATGCAAAGCACTGTACTAAGCGCTTGAGAGAGTACAATATAACAACATACAGACAGATTCCTGCCCACAGTGAGCTCACAATCTAGAAGGGGATTTCTCAAAAAGATTAAGTATATTGCCTGTGTAAAATACACATGACAACAACAAAGAAGTAGGATGTTACCGCTTTTCCACAACCTATTTTGCACATAGTTATGATATATTTAGGACCTTTAGGGCGAGGTCTACCTTTTCCCCACTGTCAGTACCTTCCCCTTTGGCTGGGTCTTCTTACCTAGTTATGATGGGATCTGCAGCATGATTTGGGCCCCAACGTCCCAAAAGTCCTCGACCAACCAGGCCTGTCCTGCCTGCAGGATTTCTGTAAGAGACAAGCAAACATATCCAGCTTCATTTCAAAGGCTCCCCACTCTTACTTTGTCCAGGTTGGGAGAAAGTTATCCACGTATAAGGAGATAGGGAGAGCCCTCTTCTAGGTAGCTTCCTAAAGTAGGGTAGCCTTACTGCCCCTCTCTAGGAAGAAGCTGGGACTAAGTGGAGGCTAGTTCTCTTAGAGTCTTACGAGTTCCTCTCCTAAGTCCTACCACCAGAAAAAACCTCCCTTTCCACATTTGACCATCACGGGGAGGCTATGGAGCTGTCCATCAGCAGATAAGTGGCACAGAGCACAGGACTGAGAAAGTCAAGGGTTCTAATCCTGGCTCTGCCACTTGTCTACTCTGCCATTTGCTGTGTGATCTTGGGTAAGTCACTTCCTTTGTCTGGGCCTCAGTTCCCTCACCTGTAAAATGGGGATTAAGACCAGGTGTCCCATTTGGGACAGGGACTGTGTCTAACCTGATTAGTTTGTATCCAGTATAGCTCCTGGAACAGAGTAAGCGCTTATCAAATACCATTAAAAACAAAACAACAACAAAAAAAAACCCAACAACAAAAAACATACTGTCCCTTGCTGCCGAGAACCTGGAGGGAGTTTCAGGGAACAAGGGCAGCGGGAAGGATGGGAACAGCCAGATTCCTCATGTCTGGCTCTCTTACCACTCAACCCACCCCTCCTTCCACAAGTTCCCTGGGCCAGTTAACTCGGGCTGTCTCCCACACCTCCTGGCTTCCCAAGGCTAGTGTATTTCCAGAAAAAGTACCTACCTGGGTCGCCCATTTTCAATCTCATACAGGCCATTCTGACTCTTTCTCTCCACTTGTCCATCCTTCTCATTGAACTTGGGAGAAAAATTTATTTCACTGATCAAGGGAAAAATCAACAGAGAAAGAGCAGTAATGTTTTAATATTGCCGAATGAGTATTACAGAGCTTTAAATTCCTGAGTGGATTTGTCAAATCAAAGAAGTTTATCAATAATTCCTCCAACATACTGTCTGATTCTAATTTTCCTTTTACAAAAGAACTAGAGACCAAAGTACTGAGTTGAGTGTGCTCCTAAATGATCTTCACTGTCCCCCTTTATTTACATTTGCAAAATATACATAAAGATCTGCTTAAAAGCCAGTAAACTGCCCACATGAATTTGACCTCCACCAAAAAAACTGCTCAAATGATTCTTTCCTCTTGACTATTTTTTTTTTATTTTTCCCATTTGCACTTCTAATCCTCAGTATTTACAGAATGCCTACCGTGCACAGAGTACTATAGTATTTGGGAACACGCGTTAGAAGTAAAGTCACGGTTCCTGCCCTCTTCCTTAGCTAACTTAATGCTAATGCTAGATGCTTCAGAGCACATCTTGAGAACCACTGAGTTACCTGGAAATTTTTTTAGTAGACACTTTGTCAATTGATTAATCTGACACTTTCCCTTCTCCCTACAAGCATCCCTTGCTAAAACATTTTCCTTGGACTACCGCTTACCTGATCTGTGGATCAGCCCACATGGGGCCAGCCAAAACAGAGCCTGCGGTGTATTCCACAGGATTATACTCCTGCCATTCCACAAGCCAGCCCACTTTTTCGTTGGGGACCCGACTTCGCTCCACTTTTGACCCCGGGTAAGGTGAGGTTCGAGCCTTGTTGTGGGAATTCTCATCAGAACCTTTCGAACCTGACATGCTGGCTGAGTAAAGATGGAATCTCTGCGATGAACACAAAGAACTGAAAAAAGAACAAAAAGAGAGAAGCCCTAAGCACTCGATTCAAAGACTCAAGGCAACTAAATCACAAGGTATGGAGTTTATTTTGTCAAAGCTTAATCTTTAAAATGGTGTGTTTGAGGTGGGGCGGTGGTTAACAGTACTTGTTAAGCGCTGTATTAAGTGGTGGGGTAGATACAAGATAATCAGGTTGGACATAGGCACCCTGTCCCACTGGGGTCTCACAGTCTAATTTGGAGGGAAGAGTATTTACTCCCCATTTTACAGATGAGGCAACTGAGGCACAAAGAAGTTAAGTGACTTGTCCAAGGTTTCACAGATGACAGCTGAGCAGAAATTAGTACCCAAGTCCTCCGACTCCCAGGTCTGTGCTCTTTCCACACTGTTTTCAATTTTTATCTACGATAACATCTCTTTAGAGTATAATGCTTTTGACTTAAAAATTCTAATGACAGTTCTGAGAGATATGGACCAGAAGGTACCTTATGATTATCATCACTTTGCAAACTGGCAAACTGAAGCACCAAGAGGTGAAGTCAGTAATGTACTTGGGTAGGGATTCATTCAATCATATTTATAGAGCACAAACTGTGCTAAGCACTTGGGAGAGTACAGTATAACAACAGACACATTCCCTGCCAACTAAGGTTTCAGATCCAAGCAAAATTCAGTTTTCTCCCCCCACTTAAGTTTCTACCTGATCACAAAAATACAACTCTCACACCCATCCCTGCCTGCATACCCTAATTTATTCTGCTTTTCCCTAATTCTGCTTTGTAACAGAAGCAAACTCTCAATTTATTGAAATTAGTTATCTCCCAAATGGCTGTCACTTATGCTCTTACCATCGGCGGAAGGGATCAGTATGTGTAGCTGACTAATCTACAACTTACATACAACAGAACCAAAACTCTTTCTGGAGTTTTGATCACTTGAACCAGGCTTAATCTCTTCTGGGATAGTTGCACTTTTATAAATAAAATTTCACAGAAACCACAAAACTAGGGTGGTTTGTGTAAACCTGCAGCATTACCATTACATTTGCAAACTCTTCCAATTTATGCTTATTTCATCCTTGAATGTCCATACGGAAGAAGTTTGGTTAATGACTTAAATGAGACAGGGTGTTCATTCAGGAAACAATCTGCTCCTTGTATTGGTTTGTTGAGAAATACGTCGATGGCTTAAAGAGGAATAGAAAATAATTCTGCCCCCCAAAAATATTACTTTGTTGTGATTATGAGTTTGCCTTGGCAAACATTAGGCATTTGGTCCAGTTTTCAGTTCGCTGTCAGTTTGGGGCACTTGGTCCAGGTGAGGGACCCATTGTTAATAATAATAATAATGTTGGTATTTGTTAAGCGCTTACTATGTGCCGAGCACTGTTCTAAGCGCTGGGGTAGACATAGGGGAATCAGGTTGTCCCACGTGGGGCTCACAGTCTTAATCCCCATTTTACAGATGAGGGAACTGAGGCACAGAGAAGTTAAGTGACTTGCCCACAGTCACACAGCCGACAAGTGGCAGAGCTGGGATTCGAACTCATGAGCCCTGACTCCAAAGCCCATGCTCTTTCCACTGAGCCACGCTGCTTCTCCATTGTTTTCCAAGCAGGTAACTGTGTCCTTGAAAAACTCATCTTCCCTGGCTATACCATCCTCGTAGAGGTGGCATCATCGAATTCGAAGCATCCCTGAACTATCCTAAATCCTTCATCTGGCATTTCCTCAGGTGCCACACTGCTGTCTATTCTCTTCTGTTTCCCCTCCCCGGCCAGCCTACTGAAAGGGGTTATATTTGGGGACACAGTGCATTGCCACATCCTTCCCCCTTCAATTTCCCCCTAATGGGACAGAAGTGCAGAAGAAGCGTTGCCAAACCATGAGGCCTGGCTCACCAGCAGCCACAGGCACAGGACATACACACACAATCCCCGCAACCACACTCAAGCATCAACAACCATTACCCCACAACTCCACCCACCCACACATCTCCACTCTCCACCCACCTGCGGAGCCCCATTACTCCCACAAATCCACACACACAAATTCGCTACCACCCACCAATACACACACACACAACCCCACTACCACCCAGACACACATGCATATATCCCCACTATCACCCACGGACACACACACATGGACTCCTCAACTCTTCAAAGCCCTACTGAGACCTCACCTCCTCCAGGAGGCCTTCCCAGACTGAGCCTTCCTTTACATTCAATAGTATTTATTGAGCGCTATGTGCAGAGCACTGAACTAAGCGCTTGGAATGAACAAGTCGGCAACAGTCCTTTTCCCTCTCCCCTCTCCATTCCCCCTACTCCCTCCCTCTGCTCTACCCCCTACCCCTCCCACAGCACTTGTGTATATTTGTATATTTTATTACTCTATTATTAATGATGTGTATATATCTATGATTCTATTTATCTACTTTGATGGTATTGATGCCTGTCTACTTGTTCTGCTTTGATGTCTGTCTCCCCCTTTAAGACTGTGAGCCCGTTGCTCTGCAGGGATTGTCTCTGGTGCCAAATTGTACATTCCAAGTGCTTAGTACAGTGCTGTGCACACAGTAAGCGCTCAATAAATACGACTGAATGAATGCACATGTACCCACTGCCACGGACACCCTCAACGCCCCCCACACATGCACACACAAACATACGCAACAAATGCACGGGCTCGGGAGGCAGAGGACGTGGGTTCTAATCCCGACTCCGCCACTCATCTGCTGGGTGACCTGGGGCAGTCCACGTCACTTTTCGAATCCCAGCTCTGCCACTTGTCAGCTGTGTGACTTTGGGCAAGTTGCTTGACTTCTCTATGCCTCAGTTCCCTCATCTGTAAAATGGGGATGAAGCCTGGGAGCCCCACGTGGAACAACCTGATGACCTTGTATCCCCACCCCCCCCACCAGCGCTTAGAACAGTGCTGGGCACATAGTCAGCGCTTAACAAATACCAACATTATTATTATGTACCCCAGCGCTTAGAACAGTGCTTGGCACATAGTAAGTGCTTAACAAATACTAACATTTTATTATCTACCCCAGCGCTTAGAAGAGTGCTCGGCACATAGTAAGCGCTTAACAAATACCAACATTTTCTTATCTCCCCCAGGCTTAGAACAGTGCTGGGCACTTAGTAAGCGCTTAACAAATACCAACATTATTATCTCCCCCAGCACTTAGAACAGTGCTCTGCACATAATAAGTGCTTAACAAATACCCACATCATTATTATCTACCGGGGCACTTAGAACAGTGCTCAGCACATAGTAAGCGCTTAACAAATAACACTTTATTATCTACCCCAGGGCTTAGAACAGTGCTCTGCACACAGTAATTGCTTAACAAATACCAACATCATTACTATTCTCTACCCGGGTGCTTAGAACAGTGCTCTGCACATAGTAAGTGCTTAACAAATACCAACATCATTATTATTATCTACCCGGGCGCTTAGAACAGTGCTCGGCACGTAGTAAGCGCTGAACAAATACCAACATTTTCTTATCTCCCCCAGCGCTTAGAACAGTGCTCTGCACACAGTAATCGCTTAACAAATACCAACATCATTATTATCTACCTGGGCGCTTAGAACAGTGCTCTGCACATAGTAAGCACTTAACAAATACCAACATGATGATGATTATTAAAAGGGGAAGCTCAGTCCGGGAAGGCCTCTTGGAGGAGGTGAGTAGGAAGAGGAGTTTGGAGGTGGTGAGGAGGGAGGGCTTTGCAGGACGGCATGAATTATAATTATCAGTCATTCAATAGTGTTGATTGAGCGCTATAATAATAATACTGTTGGTATTTGTTAAGCGCTTACTATGTGCAGAGCACTGTTCTAAGCGCTGGGGGAGATACAGGATCATCAGGTTGTCCCACGTGAGGCTCCCAGTCCTCATCCCCATTTTACAGATGAGGTCACTGAGGCCCAGGCAATAATGTTGGTATTTGTTAAGTGCTTACTATGTGCAGAGCACTGTTCTAAGCACTGTGGGAGATACAGGGTCATCAGGTTGTCCCACATGTGGCTCCCAGTCTTAATCCCCCTTTTACAGATGAGGTCACTGAGGCACAGTGAAGTGACTTGCCCACTGTCACACAGCTGACAAGTGGCAGAGCCAGGATTCGAACCAATAATGTTATTTGTTAAGCGCTTACTAGGTGCAGAGCACTGTTGTAAGCGCTGGGGGAGAGACAGGGTCATCAGGTTTTCCCACGTGAGGCTCACAGTTAATCCCCATTTTACAGATGAGGTCACTGAGGCCCAGAGAATAATGTTGGTATTTGTTAAGCGCTTACTAGGTGCAGAGCCCTGTTCTAAGCGCTGGGGGAGAGACAGCGGCATCAGGTTGTCCCCCGTGAGGCTCCCAGTCTTCATCCCCATTTTACAGATGAGGTCACTGAGGCCCAGAGAATAATGTTGGTATTTGTGAAGCGCTTACTAGGTGCAGAGCCCTGTTCTAAGCGCCGGGGGAGATCCAGGGGCATCAGGTTGTCCCCCGTGAGGCTCCCAGTCTTCATCCCCATTTGACAGATGAGGTCACTGAGGCCCAGGGAAGTGACTCGCCCACAGTCACCCAATAATAATAATAATGTTGGTATTTGTTGAGCGCTTACTATGTGCAGAGCACTGTTCTAAGCGCTGGGGTAGACATAGGGAAATGAGGTTGTCCCAAGGGGCGGGGCCGGGATTCGAACCCATGACCTGTGCGCAGAGCCCTGGCCTAAGCGCTGGGGATGGAGAAATGGGGACGGGATGGGGCCAGTCCTGGCCCGTTGGTGGGCTGACCGTCTCATCGGGGGAGACGGAAAAACAACAGCGAGAGGGGCATTTCTGATGATGAGGATGATGAAGAGGAAGTACCTGGAGCGGTGCAGGGCGGTGCAGCGTGGTCCCCAGGCCCTGGCGACGGCGCTGAGGGTCACGGTGAAGGTCACGGCAGCCACCGCCCGGGCCCGGCAGCGAGCGGCCATCGGCCTCCCTCCCCGCCCGGGAGCGCGCCGCGGGGCCCCGCCTCCCCCGCCCGCGCCGAGAGGGGGCGCTCGCTCGCCGCCCGACGGCGGCGACACGCGCGCGCGGCTCGGGAGCGAGCCCCCCCCCCGCCACGCACAATGGCGGCGTGACGTAGGGAGGGCACGTCGTCTCCCCCCCCCCCCCCGTGGGCCATTAGGGTGAAAACCCACACAGGGGGCCTGGGTTCTAATCCCTCCACCTTGTGGTCCCCGCACTGGGCCTCAGTGACCTCATGTTCCCCCACTTAAGTTGTTGAACTGATCACAAAAATATAAGCTTCACACTCGGCCCTGCCTGCATATCCTAATTTATTCTCTGGGCCTCAGTGACCTCGTGTCTCCCCACTTAAGTTTTTTAACTGATCACAAAAATATAACCCTCACACTCGTCCCTGCCTGCATATCCTAATGTATTCTCTGCACCTCAGTGACCTCATCTCCCCCCACTTAAGTTGTTGAACTGATCACAAAAATATAAGCTTCACACTCGTCCCTGCCTGCATATCCTAAT
This sequence comes from Ornithorhynchus anatinus, assembly GCF_004115215.2. NCBI lineage: Eukaryota > Metazoa > Chordata > Mammalia > Monotremata > Ornithorhynchidae > Ornithorhynchus > Ornithorhynchus anatinus. The sequence continues at coordinate 54,530,590 of NC_041739.1, forward strand.
TTATTCTCCGGGCCTCAGTGACCTCGTGTCTCCCCACTTAAGTTTTTTAACTGATCACAAAAATATAACCCTCACACTCGTCCCTGCCTGCATATCCTAATGTATTCTCTGCACCTCAGTGACCTCATCTCCCCCCACTTAAGTTGTTGAACTGATCACAAAAATATAAGCTTCACACTCGTCCCTGCCTGCATATCCTAATTTATTCTCCGGGCCTCAGTGACCTCATGTCTCCCCACTTAAGTTTTTTAACTGATCACAAAAATATAACCCTCACACTCGTCCCTGCCTGCATATCCTAATGTATTCTCTGCACCTCAGTGACCTCATCTCCCCCCACTTAAGTTGTTGAACTGATCACAAAAGTATAACCTTTACACTCGTCCCTGCCTGCATATCCTAATTTATTCTCCGGGCCTCAGTGACCTCGTGTCTCCCCACTTAAGTTTTTTAACTGATCACAAAAATATAACCCTCACACTCGTCCCTGCCTGCATATCCTAATGTATTCTCTGCACCTCAGTGACCTCATCTCCCCCCACTTAAGTTGTTGAACTGATCACAAAAATATAAGCTTCACACTCGGCCCTGCCTGCATATCCTAATTTATTCTCTGGGCCTCAGTGACCTCGTGTCTCCCCACTTAAGTTTTTTAACTGATCACAAAAATATAACCCTCACACTCGTCCCTGCCTGCATATCCTAATGTATTCTCTGCACCTCAGTGACCTCATCTCCCCCCACTTAAGTTGTTGAACTGATCACAAAAATATAAGCTTCACACTCGTCCCTGCCTGCATATCCTAATTTATTCTCCGGGCCTCAGTGACCTCGTGTCTCCCCACTTAAGTTTTTTAACTGATCACAAAAATATAACCCTCACACTCGTCCCTGCCTGCATATCCTAATGTATTCTCTGCACCTCAGTGACCTCATCTCCCCCCACTTAAATTTCTACCTGATCACATAAATATAATAATAATAATGGTAGTATTTGTTAAATGCTTACTATGTGCAAAGCACTGTTCTAAGCCCCGGGGGGATGCAAGGTGATCAGGTTGTCCCACATGGGGCTCACAGTCTTAATCCCCATTTTCCAGATGAGGTAGCTGAGACACAGAGAAGTGAAGCAACTTGCCCAAGGTCACACAGCTGACAAGCGGCAGAGCTGGGATTAGGACCCATGACCTCTGACTCCCAACCCTGCTCCTCTTTCCATTAAGCCATGCTGCTTCCCATCCACACTACTTCTGACACAACCCTTACACTCGTCCCTGCCTGCATGCCCTAATTTATTCTCCGGGCTTCACTGACCTCATCTGGAAAATGGGGATGAAGACTGTCAGTCCCACGTGGGACAACCTGATTACCTTCTGTCAACCCCAGCGCTTAGAACAGTGCTTGGAACATACTAAGTGCTTAACAAATACCATCATCATCATTATTATCATATTGCAATTTCAGCTCATTGGCCCTCCCTGAGGGGTAAGGAAAAGCAGGCATTATTATCCCCACTTTGCAGATGTGGAAACTCATGCCCAGGGAGGTTGGGACTTGCCAAAGTCACATTGCAGATGATAATAATTGTGGTATTAAGTGCTTACTATATGCCAGGCATTGTACTAAGTGCTGGGGTGGGTAGAAGCAAATGGGGTTGAACACAGTCCCTGTCCTATGGGGGTTTCATAGTCACCATCCCCATTTTACAGATGAGGTAACTGAGGCCCCAAAAAGTGGCAGAGCTGAGACTTGATCTAAAATGCCAAGAAGCATCTTCTACTTCATCTCCACACCGGTAGGATTGACTGACTGCCTATCAACTAGGTTGTTGATTCATTCCACCATATTTTCATTCAATCGAATTTATTGAGCTCTTTTTGTGTGCAGGGCACGGTGCAGAGCATTTGGGAAAGTACAAGACAAGGATAAACAGTGACTATTCCCTGCCCACAACGAGCTCCCTGTCTAGAGAGACATACGGAAGAAGTAAAGGACAACCTCATGCCTCCCAGTTCCATCTCATGGTGGAGTCAAAAAGAAATCTGAGGAAGTCAAGAAGACATAGATGGGCAAAAACAGGTAATAAGAGTGTGAGCCTGTATCCACAAACACCTTTTGGGAATGGTGCCTTCTATATGTGCATCTCAAGTATCTAGTCAAGGGCTTCCCACTTAGCTCAATAAAAGCCATTTTTAATGGTATTTGTTAAGCATTTACTATGTGTCAAACATTTTTAAGCATTAGGGTAGATATAAGTTAAATAGGTTGGACAGCAGCCCCTCACAGTCTAAGTAGGAGAGAGAACAGGAGAACTGAGGCATCAGTTAATGACTTGCCTAAGGTCGCCCAGCAAGCCATGGAAGTTCAGGACCCTGACAGAGGGTCAAGAGGAGAGCAACTTGAATGGGGCAAATTCTGCCAGTCCTGCCCTCCGCTGTCTCTTTACTGCTGAGGAAGGACAATGAACAGCATTCTGCACATAGTAAGCACTCAATAAATACTATTGAATGAATGGAGGGTGTAGGATCCTGGTACCACCAGGAAACCAGGCAGAGCTACCACAGGGCTGGAATCCCCAAGACCGCAAGCCCCAAGGAGCCCCTGGAAAAACACATACCCCTGGGAACAGCTGGCTTTCAAAAATCATCCCCACGTTACCGCAGCTCCTCCAAAAAACAAATTTAATTTAGAAATCATAGATCCCAAGAAACTTCTTAAAGGGATCAGGATGCAAGTGCCTTTCCAGCCATTTGTCATTTGTGTACTTTTCACTCCTCGGTTCTGTTCTTTGCCATTTGGAAACCAAATGGACTAAAATGAAAGCTGATGAAAAAGAAGCTACTCAATTTCCTTTTCAAGAACTTAGTACGGTGCATTGCATCCAGTGTGCAATTGCATTTATTGAATGCTTTGCACTGTACTAAGCATTTGGGGCAGTACAGTGTAATGAGTTGGTAGACAAGTTCCCTGCCCACAACGATAAATAACTTTACTATTATCATTGAAGAACACTATTTTGGCATTTTTCCTATGTATTTATCAAACCCCTATTTCTTAGCTTTTAGCCATTCTTCCCTCCAGAGATTGGTGCAACTAAATTTGTCTCTTGTTCCTGAGTCTTCTCTGAGTCTGTTTCTTAGGGGTGTCCTTAGGGGTGTTTATTTCCCCTCCCTAACCAACCAGCAGCCACCTTGATTAGCTCAGTGCCTCAGGGCCAAAGAGAAGTGTTTTCGCAATGCTAATGTTTTTCTAGGCCTCTAGGGTCACTGCTGGCTGTTAGATAGTTGATGAAAGATAAATAATAATATGATAATTGTTGTATATTTAAAGTGCTTACCGTGTTGCCAAGCACTGAATTAAATTGTAATCTACCAGCATCATCAGGTCAGACATAGTCCCTGACCTACAAGGAGCTCACAGTCTGAGTAGGAGGAAGAACAGGCATTCTATCCTCATTTTATAGATAAGGAAATCGAGGCAAAGAGCAGTTTTATGACATGCCCAAGATCAAAAAGTAGGCAAGTAGGAAAGCCTGGATTACAACCCAGGCCCTCTAACTCCCAAACCTGTGCTCTTTCAATTAGGCCATGCTGCTGATTTTTAAAGCTGCAAATGCAAAGCTCCAGTGTCTGCTTATCTGATTCCAAAAACCACTCACCATGGGCTTAGAGCCTCCCGGCCACCCCGAGACTGAGGCTTTGATTTTGGGGGAAGAGCATAGAAAAGGTTAACATTGAAATAACCCCAAATAAGTTCAGCCAAGCCCCTCTTACCATTGCCATTAGTTAATCAGAGAGAAAAACCTCACCAGTTGGCATATGTCTTCCAGCGGAAAGAGAGGGGAAACTCTAGATTAGATGACCTCTTCAAATCCCTCCTGGCCTACAGGTGGAAGAGGAGGAGGGAAAGATGAGTGTGATGAGTGCTGGAAGATGGAACAGATCAGGTAGCCGATATGGGGCAAAAGCAGCCCAGAGTCCAGCCCCCACCCCTGGGCAACCCCTCAGGAAAAAAACAAGTTTGGTGCAGCGTAGGGTGAAGCTCTCCATCTATGACAGACCCCACTGTTGGCCTCCAGGGGTAGTGGAAAGAGCCGGGGCTTGGGAGTCAGAGGACCTGGCTTCTAGTCCTGCTTCTACCACTGAGGGGCTGTGTGAGTAACTTCACTTCTCTGGATCCCAGTTTCCTCATTTGTAAAATGGGGATTAAGAAAGTGAGCCCCAAGTGGGACAGGGACTTTGTCCAGCCTGATTATCTTGTATCTACCCTAGCGTTTAGTTCAATGCCTGGCACCTTAGTACAGTGCCTGGCACATAGTAAAATGCTTAGCGTGGCTCAGTGGAAAAACCCCAGGTTTGGGAGTCAGAGGTCATAGGTTCTAATCCCGACTCCGCCGCTTGTCAGCTGTGTGACTTGGGCAAATCACTTAATTTCTCTGTGCCTCAGTTACCTCATCTGTAAAATGGGGATGAAGACGGTGAGCCCTACATGGGACAACCTGATTACTTTGTATCTACCCCAGTGCTTAGAACAGTGCTTGGCACATAGTAAGCACTTAACAAATACCAACATTATTATTATTAACAAGTATCCCAATTATTATACAAGTATCCCAATGATTATTATCACTATTATTACATATACCCTACATATATGCATAAAGATATATGGTCTACAAAGCAACATGGAAAATGGAAAGAAAGAGAGGCAACCTAGGTGCTGTTCCTTCTTGTTGCAACCTCCATTTCCTGACTCTTCTGCCCTACCTCCCTCTTATATTGGCCTCTTATTCTTCAGTGATTTAGCAAGTACTGCTCACCTCGTTTTTCTATTTCAACATCCCCGATTACAGTCCTGCTCCCAAGAACTAACTCTAGATTCACTCATCTTTCCCTCCTCCTCCTCCACTTGTAGGCCAGGAGGGATTTGAAGAGGTCATCTAGTTTCCCAACTCTTTCTGTTGGGCAGCACACTTAAAATCTAAAGTACCATCTGCAAGTGCACCCACACTCTGTTCTCCCCAGAAATGCTGGGAATGGGATGAGAATGGAGGAGGGATGGAGTATATGCAGGTTTTAGTGTTAAGTCCATGAGTGGCAGGCCCCATTGAATGCTCCTCCACCTTCTTGGAATTCTCCAAACATAATTAGGAGTGTACATGAGTGACGAAATGCTAGATGGTGCTGGGGCAAAGTTCTTGATGCACAGTTGGGAAGTTTTCCATAGCGCCTTGCTGTTCTATCACTTACTTTTAGGAAAACATTGCTTATGCCAAAACAAGATATAGAACAAACTGAATCTGATCTTATCTATTCTTTATGTTTGCAAATGCTTCATTCTAAAGGTTAAGCCCATTTTTTCTTAGTTGGCTTGGCTAGAGTTGTATAACTGAATTGTAGCTTTTGCTTTTTGTGATTCCCTTTTCCCAAGACATATTCAGTTAAATAATCACCAATATAGAACATTCAGAAATGACTCCCCATTTTACAAATGGGTAATTGGAAAGAGAGCATGAGATCACAAGCCAGTGGCAGAAATGGGGAAAAGAATAGATAATTCTGCCAGGCACTTTACCTCAGTCTTGAATTATGACTGAAAACTGAACCCAGTATTGTTTTATGGGAGACTAGAGTGCCCCATCAGGGTCCTGAGACTTTGAGACTGAGCAACTGCACAGAGGAATTGATTATAGTGCTAATGGCTGATGTTACGCACTACTGGTGCCCCTTGCCCTGACATACTCCCTTTATTCATCCCCCCTCCCAGCCCCACAGCACCTATGTACATAACTGTAATTTATTTATTTATATCAATGTCTGTTTCACCCTCTAGACTTTAAGCTCACTGTGGGCAGGGAATGTGTCTGTTTATTGTTGTACTGCACTCTCCCAAACTCTTAGTACAGTGCTCTGCGCACATTAAGCACTCAATAAATACGATTGAATGAGTGAATGAATGACTGAACATAAAATACAGTGAGCAAGTAGGTGGGTAGGAATGGGAGAAGCAGCATGGCCTAGTGCAAGGAACAGTGGCCTGGAAGGCAGAGGACCTGGGTTCTAATCCCCTCTCTGGGGCATGTTGTCTGTTGTGTGACCTAGGACAAATCACATAACTTCCCTGTGCTTCAGCTTCCTTGGTAAAATAAGGATTCAAAGCCTGTCACTCCTCCTTCTTAGACTGTGAGCTCCATGTGGAACAGGCACTGTTACTCACCTGATTGTCTTGTATCGACTTCAGCGCTTAATTCAGAGTTTGGGACATAGTAAGCACTCAAGAAATGCCACAATTATTGTTATTATTTTTATTATCATCATTGTGAAGTTCATGGGCAGCCTTCACCCATGTTAGCTAGCTGTAAATAGAACTGGGATTATTACCCAGAGCAATGATCTTCCCAATCAATCAATCATATTTATTGAGCACCTACTGTGTGCAGATCACTATAGTAAATACATGAATTACGTATATGTACCTAAGTGCTGCAGAGCTGAGGGAGAGGTGAATAAAAGGTGCAAATCCAAGTGCAAGGGAGACATGGAAGGGAGTAGGAGAAAAGAAGCTGTGTGACTTAGTAGCAAGAGCACAGGTGTGGGGGTCAGAAGTTGTGGGTTCTAATCCCGGCTCTGCCATTTATCAGCTGTGTGACCTTGGGCAAGCCACTTAACTTCTCTGCGTCTCAGTTACCTCATCTGTAAAATGGGGATTAAGTCTGTGAGCCCCAGGAGGGACAACCTGATACCTTGTATCTACCTCAGCACTTAGAACAGTCCTTGGCACATAGTAAACACTTAACAAATACCATTATTATTATTATTATTAATAAAAGGAAATTAGGACTTAGGGAAGAACTCTTGGGGGTGAAGACGTGCTTTTAAATAAGGTTTTGAAGGTAGGGAGAGTAATCGTCTGTCAGCTATGAAAAGGGAGGGCATTCCAGGCCAGAGAAGCACTTTTGCCCTGAGGAACGTAGGCAAGGGGTCAGCAGCATGGTAGATGATATCAAGGGACAGTGAGTAGGTTGGCATTAGAGAAGCGAAGTGTACAGCCTGGCTTGTAGTAGGATATCAGGGAACTAAAATGGGTGGGCATGGTGATTGAGTGTTTTGAAGTCAATTATAAGGAGTTTCTTTTTGATGCGAAGGTGGATGAGCAACCACTGGTGGTTCTTGAGGAGTGGGGAAACATGGACTAAGTAGATTTGCAGAAAAATGAGCCAGGCAGCAGAGTGAAGTATGGACTGCAGTGGGGAGAGACAGGATGCAGGGAGATCAGCAAGAAGCCTGATGCAATAATCAAGAGTGCTTGGATTAACGTGGTAGCAGTGCGGATGGAGAGGAATATGTGGATTTTAGCAATGTCGTGACAGTTAAACCGACAGGTTGTGGTGACATTGAATATGTAGGTTGAATGAGAGTGATGAGTCGAGGTTAACACTAAGGTGATGGGCTTGTGAGACCAGGGAGGATGGTGGTGTTGCCTATAGTTATGTGAAAGTCAGAGGAAGGTCAGGATTTGAGTGGGAAGATAAGGAGTTTTGTTTTAAACATGTTAAGTTTGAGGTGATGGGGGGATATCCAAGTAGAAAGGAATGGAAGAAGGAGGATGGGGCGATAACTGAAGGGAGCTGTGGGGTCAAGGGAGTTTTTTCTAGGACAGGGGATTGTGGAAGAAAAACTTCACAGACTCGGTTGTGTTTAAAAGGGGATGTCAGAAGTAAGTTTATTACTCCTAGTGATTCTTCCAGCACTGGAAGGAAGAGGTGGTTGAGCGGCAGAGATTCCCCTGCTAGTCAAGGCCAGCTCAACTTCAAGCAATACAGAGTTTCTTTATATAATGTTGGTACAGCATTCATAATGATCAGAAGACTGGAGTATAAGAGAAATACTTTAGGATAGAAAGCAATAAGTCCTTAGGGCTTTGCTGTTCTAACCCAGACCCCTTTTGTTCTAGGTGATCTGATATTACTCATAAGCAGGGCCAAGGGGCTTGATTAGTTCGGGGGGTCATATCATCAGGTAACTCAACTACTCAATTTGAGTCAGTCAAATAACCACGCTATTTGAGTCAATAGAACAACTAGGCTTGGCTTGAGTCAACTAAGTCATCAGGCACACCCAGGGTGGTCAAGCAGACCTAGGGCTGAAACAACTTAGAGGGGAAAGGTCAGAGGAAAAGGGGGGACAAATGCAGGGCCTTGACCTTTGTGCTGCCACAAGATACATGAGCATATTTGAAAGCAGTGGGAAAGAAATCATTGGAGAGGAAAGACTTGAAGATGGTGGTTAGGGAGGGAAGAAGGGAGGGGTCGAATGTTTTGATGAGCTGTGAAGGGCTGGGATTGGATGAGCAGGTGGAGGGGGTGGTTTTTGAGAGAAGGCAGGAGTTATCTTGAGTTACTGCTGGGAGAGATGCGAGAGTTCAAGAAGGTGCAGGAGGAGGGAGGGATTGGAGATGGGCAGGGGAGATTTTAGGGGGATCATGCCTGATAGTTTCAATTTTCACAATAAAGTAGGTATCCAGGTCATTAGGGGCAAGGGATGAGGGAGGTGAACTTAAAAAGGGAGTTAAACATCTGGAACAAGTTGGGAGGGTGATGGGCATGGGTGTCAATAAGGATGGAGAAATCATTTTGCCAGGGAGAGGAGAGGGCAGAGTTAAAGCACGTAAGGATAAAATTGAAGTGGATGAGTTCGGCATGATATTTAGATTTCCTCCAGCAGTGTGCTGCGGCTCGTGCACAAGAGCAAAGGAGGAGGGTTGTGGAGGTGATTCAGGGCTGTGGGTTAGTGGTATGAGATTGATGAAGGGATAGAGGAGAGAGTGAGTTGAGTTCAATAGAGATGGTGGTGTTGATAGCATGAATCTGGTCATCAAGCAAAGGTAGTTTGGGTATGGAGGCTAACTGGGGCATGACAAGTTGAGATATTGGATGGGGTCAAAAGATTAGGGGTCTTTGTGGAGGAACAGGACAAATTTGCAGGAAAAGTATGTGTGTGTGAGAGAAGGCAGGTGAGGAGATTCTGGCAATCGATCGATGGTATGTATTGAGCGCTTACTGTGTGCAGAGTACCGCACTCAGTTCAGTACTAAGTACAGTTCAGTACAGTTCAGTAGGAGAGTACAATATAATAGAGTTGGTGGATACATTCCCTGCCCACAACAAAATCCCTTACTTTCTCCTTCAACTAGCCAATTACGGAACCCACCCACCAACTTATCCAAATCCTTCTCAAATCTACTGATATTTTCATTCTGCATAATTTCGCAGAGTAGCAATTTCCATATTCTTTCCCACCTGGTGTGCAAAGAAGTGTTTCCGTATATAGGTGGTAGTTGAAGTCATGGGAACGAATGAGCTCTCCAAGGGTGTGGGTATTTAGAACCCAGGTCCTACTGACTTGCAGGCCTGGGCTCTATTCACTAGACCACACTGCTTCTCTTCCCTGACTGCACAATTTTAGTGACTTTTTTGAGGTTGGGAAGTTAACTTGCAGTGTGTTCTGCTCATGTTCATTTTCAGGCTGGGGAGCAGAGAGCAGGTACTGGAATGTTTTTTTGTTTGTTTTTTTTGGGACGGGTAGTAGGGCATAGAAAAGGACATAATTTGAAATGTTCCTATCTCCAGAACCTGGACCACCCCAACCCTTGGTAACTGAATAACTAGTCAGGGTCATGAAGATTGGTCCCTGATTAATCAATCCATCAGTCAGCAATATTGAATGCTGAGTGTGGGGGAGAGCACTATTCTAGGCACTTGGGAGAGTGCAACAGAAGCAAAATACATATTGCCTGCCTTCAAGGAGCTTACAGTTAATGCAAGGCAACAGGTCAGCTTTAGGCCAAAAATATAGAGCAGGTGCCTAGGCTGGTGTGACTTGCTCCCTCTATTCACCCCCCTCCCAGCCCCATAGCACTTATGTCCGGGCTAAGGGATATAGCATGGCCTAGAGCACAGGCTCGGGATTCAGAGGTCATGGGTTCTAATCCCAGCTCTGCCATTTGTCTGCTGTGTGACCCTGAGCAAGTCATTTCACTTCTCTGTGCCTCAGTTACCTCATCTGGAAAATGGGGATTAAGAGTGTGAGTCTCATGTGGGACAAGGACTGTCTCCAACATGATTACCTTGTATCTATCCCAGTGCTTAGAACAGTGCTTGGCACGTGGTAAGTTTATTATGGAACCCACCCACCAACTTGTCTGTTATATTGTTGTATTGTAGTCTCCCAAGCACTTAGTACAGTGCTCTGCACCCAGTAAGTACTCAATTAAATATGATTAACTACTAAGCACTGGGGTAGGTATAAAATAATCCAGTTGCACATAGTGCCTCTCGCACACACAGCTCACAGTCAAAGGAAGTGGGAAAATGGGTTTTGAATCCTCATTTATAGATAAGGAAACTAAGGCACAGAAAAGTCAAGTGACCTCCCCAGGGTCATCCAGCCGAGAGGTGGCAGAACTGAAGTCAGAATCCGGGTTTTCTGACTCCCAGGTCCATGCTTTTTCCACTAGATCATGCTATTCGAAAAAAAAAAGGCTAGGACACTTAAGGACCCTCAACAAGTGAACTCTTTTGCATTTGCTCATTTTTCATTATTTACTGCTCATTTCATTTTTCAGCAGGTTGTTTTTTTTTGTCCAAGGAAATGCCGGGGCACACAGGGTATAAGTGAAGTAGAGAGTATTGATCAGGCCTTGGGAGATTGGGTAAATCACAGTGGTCGAGGATGGGGAAGGCTTTGTGACCCTCCAAGGACAAGGACGTTGTTCACTGAATCCAAATTTGGAGGAAGGAGGTGAAACCCTGGATACTGTCCCAGCCCATCAAGATTGGACTCTCCTTAGACAATGGCAAATATGCACAAGGCAAGGCCACAGGGGCGGGGCTTTCTAGAAGCACAGTTTCAGAGTGACCCATTCCAGCCTCTAAAATGTCCAACTGCTTCCCAGCCAACCTCTCACCCATTTTCCAAGTTCATTATGAATGTCTGGATCCCAGAGACTGAAATAGACCCCTTCTGACCAGTTTCTTCCTTTTTTCCTGACCCACCACCTGTTGGCCATTGTAACCTTAGCACATTAATGTAATTTTGCTGCTTTCAGAGAACACTGCCTCATCTGTGAATGATCTACTTCAGTGATTAATTGTGTAAGGCAGTAGGTTCAAGGAAAATACAGCTGAAATGCCCAAAGGCCTTTGCTGTGATAACTATGTTTTGTCTAAAGATTTCAGTAATAGTCTCTTTAGTAAAGGGGAGTACTAGAACTTTATTTCCTAGGATAAAAGCACTTCTGGAACATGTTTCAAAATAGCAATGATACAAGGGGTTTTTCCTCTCAGGAACACTTGATAGGTAAATGGTCATCCTATTTTTTTCAGTACTCACCATGTACAGGGCATTCTTCCGGGCATATGGGAACATGTGATTAGGTATGAGACATGGTTCCTGCCCTTTTTTATGATATTTATTAAGCACTGATTATATGCCAGGCACTGTACTAAGCACTGGGATAAATATAAGATAATCCAGTTGAACACTATCCCTGTCCTGCATAGTGCTCCTAGTCTTCATCCCCATTTTACAGATGAGTTAACTGACACAGAGCAGTTGAGTGATTTGCCCAGTGTCACAAAGCAGACAAGTTGTGGAGCTGGGATTATAACACAGGTCTTTCTGATTCCCAGGCCCATGCTCTTTCAATTAGGCCATGCTGCTTCTCTGTGCCTCAGTGTGAGCTGTGAGCTCCATGAGGAGCATTCATTCATTCAGTAGTATTTATTGAATGCTTACTGGGTGCAGAGCACTGTGTTCAACCTGATTAGCTTCTATCTACCCCAGTGCTTGGTATAGTGCCAAGCACCTAGTAAGGGCTTAATAAATACCATTTTTAAAAAAAGGAGACATGGGTTTTAGTCCTGGCTCTATTATTTACCTTCTATGTGAATAATGGCAAGTCACTTAGCTTTTCTCTAAGCCTTAAACTCTTCATCTATAAACTGGGGATAAAATACAGTTCTCCCTCCCTCTTAAACTGTGAGCCTTTTTAGTAACTGGTTTGGTCCTATTTGATATTGTGGTATCCACCCTCATCGACAGTAAATGCTTAGTATCATTATTATTATCTTTATTAGAAAAGCATCGTGGCTTAGTGGATAGACTGTGGGCTGGTAGTCAGAAGAACCTGAGTTCTAATCCCGGCTCCTCCACTAGTCTGCTGTGTGACCTTAGGCAAGTCATTTCACTTCCTCTGTGTCTCAGTTCCCTCATCTCTAAAATGGGGATTAAGACTGTGAGCCCTCTGTGGGACAGGGACTGTGTCCAACCCAATTACCTTGTATCTACCACAGGGCTTAGTACAGTGCCTGGCACTTAGTAAGTGCTTAACAAATACCACAATTATTATAATAATAGTTATTATTAATAATAATAATTCAAAGTAATGCCTTTGAATTCTGATCTTGACTAATAAAAATGGCCATCAAAGTTTGGAACTCAATGTTCCTAGAATTTTCCCAGCACTTTTACCTTCCAACTACCTATAACACTTTTACTGAGAGCAATTTATGTATGCTACTATTTATAATAATAATTACAGTATTTGTTAAGTGCAATCCCACATGGGGCTCACAGTCTTAATCCCCATTTTATGAGGAAACTGAGGCACAGAGAAGTTAAGTGACAACAGACAAGTGGCATAGCTGGGATTAGAAGCCACATTCTTCTGACTCCCTGGCCTGTTCTCTCCACTAGACCACACTGCTTCTCTATTTATATAAGGATTTATTCACTTACCCATCCATCCATTCTCTTTTCCCTCCTATCAGTAAATTATTCTGCCAGTCCCCCAATTGAATGGTTAATCTCCTTAAGAACAGAGATTGTGACCATTATACTCTTCCAAGCACTCAGTACAATGTCGAGATTGAGTGGGGAGATTTCAGACTCCCCACTTCAGTCCAGAAGAAATTTACCTTTAAAGGAACAAACAATCCTCTGACCTAAAGAAACCTTATAAGGTCAAATCATTATTAGTGGAAATTTCCCCCTTCTGCCAGCTCCAGCTCTGACATTTGGCTTTTGCAGCTCTGCCCCCCGGGGGACAAGAAGAAGCATCTTCCAGTCCCCACCTCAGCAATGTTGCAGAGAGGTCATGGGGGGAAGAAGTTCATCCTAACTGGTAACTCAGGGGAGAAGAGGGGCTATGCTGAGCGCAGAGAGAGGCTGCAGTGGCCGGCCACACTTATCTGCAGGGCAGAACTAATGAGAACAAGGACAGCTTTGCTCTCTGCCGGACTTTACCCTCTCTCTCTGTCTCTCTGCCATGAAGTGAAACTGGGCGGGATTTGCTTTGCTCGATGCCGACAGCCAATTGTGAAAGACCTAAACTAAACCCTACCCTGCGGAAGTGCAAATCGGTTTCTTCGACTCTATTGTCTCTCCCTGGAAGAGAACGGAGCTGTCTCCAAGCCGACAGTAATTGTCGTGTGACTGTTTCTGGGAAGCAAACGCCAGATTTCTTTTGTTTTGTTTTGTTTAGCTGGACCCCGGGATAAGACCCCCACACCTCATCTGCAACGGAAACAATGAACATTATTCTGGAGTTTGTTCTGTTGCTGCCCTTACTCTTGTTCTCCACCTTGGAGTCTTTCATCAAGCTCTTCATCCCTAAGAAGAGAAAATCTGTCAAAGGAGAGACTGTATTGATCACTGGAGCCGGACATGGGATTGGAAGACTCACCGCCTTGGAATTTGCCAAACTAAAGAGCCAACTGGTTCTCTGGGATATAAATAAGGTAATGGTGATCCTCTATATTGTATAGCCCAGTGCCATCAGTGGACAGCAGGACCAAGACATATGTCAGCCCTCCTTCCTAACATTTTGGCTAGGCAGGGAGGAGGACAGGGTTGTTATTTATATTTTAACAGGACGGGGATTGATGTAAGGAGCTGTTCGAAGTGGAATTCATCTGCTGTGTGGCCCTGGGCAAGTCACTTCACTTCTCTGAGCCGCAGTTACCTCATCTGTAAAATGGGGATTGAGGCTGTGAGCTCCACGTGGGACAGGGACTGTGTCAAACCCGATTTGCTTGTATCCACTGTAGCACTTGGTATAGTGCCTGGCACACAGTAAGCGCTTAACAAAAGGCACAATTATAAGCAGCATGGCTCAGTGGAAAGAGCCTGGGCTTCGGAATCAGAGGTCATGAGTTCGACTCCCGGCTCTGCCACTTGTCAGCTGTGTGGCTGTGGGCAAGTCACTTCACTTCTCTGTGCCTCAGATACCTCATCTGTAAAATGGGGATTAACTGTGAGCCTCACGTGGAACAACCTGATTACCCTGTATCTACCCCAGCGCTTAGAACAGTGCTCTGCACATAGTAAGCGCTTAACAAATACCAACATTATTATTATTATCTAGCACTAGAGTCCAGGACACAAAGAATCAGGTTTACCTTCCTATAGATACTATGTCCTGGTTTCAGGAGGGTTTCTTCCCAATTTCCCTTATCTATTTCTTGTCCCTATTCCCCCGCTGTCCCAGGTAAATGTAATTGATTGATTGATTGGATTAATTGATTAGAGAGCTGAGGTAAAGCCTAAGGGCAAGTGAACTGCCCCCTTCTTTCACCCCTCATGATCCCGAAGGGCAAGAAAGGCTGGAAGAGGCAGTTCAACAACTCTGCAGGAGTTTAGATGACTTTTTGTATGTTAACGACCATTTGATAAGGTGTTTCCCTACCCCCTCCAGCAACTTCAAAAAGGTATGTGGTGAGATTGCAGAGGATAAAAGTGGTGATGCCTTATTATAAATCCTGGTTTGTTTATACTGAGCAGCCATTAGTTTAGAGCACTGCATTTATTGGGAGACATTAGGAAAATCAAAACCTCTCAGTCATATTTATGATTGTTTACTGTGTGCAGTAAGACCTTGGGAGAGTACAGTATAACAGAGTTAGTAGATGGGTTCCCTGCTCACAGGGAGTTTCATCTAGAGGGGGACATAGAGAAAAAACAGTAGAAGCTTGTAGTAGGTGACAGGACAGATTCACAAGAGTCCCTATGAACATAAATGATAAACTCTGGACCAATTAAACGTAGTGATGGGAAATGATAAACTCTGGACCAATTATTCCTAGTAACCAAAGACCAGGTGAAGTTAGTTTGGGAAGGATGAATAGAGGAGACAAATATTGACCAGAAGGGAGAGATGTGGTTAGTAATGAATCAGTCAATAGCATTTATGAGGACTTACTACTACTAATAATAATTGTGGTACTTGTTACATACTTAGAATGTTCCAGGCACTGTTCTAAGCACTGGGGTAGATACAAGTGCATCAGGTTGGACCCAGTTCCTGTTCCACATGGGGCTTACCGTCTTAATCCTCATTTTACAAATGAGGTAACTGAAGCACAAAGAAGTGAAGTAATAATAATATATTTATTAAGCACTTACTATGTGCCAGGCACTGTACTAAGCACAGGGTTAGTACAAACAATAGGGTTGGACGCAGTCCCTTTTCCACATGGAGTTCCCCATTTTACAGATGAGATAACTGAGGCACTAAGAAGTCAAATGACTTACCCAAGGTCACACAGCAGACAAGGCAGAGTCAGGATTAGAACCCAAGTCCTTCTGACTCCCACACCCATGCTCTATCCACTAGGCAACACTACTTCTCAAGTGCTTGAGAGAATGCAACAGAGTTAGTAGATACGACTCCTGCCCTCAAGAAGCTTACGGTTGAATCAGGGAGCTGGGCAAGAGAGTGAATGGTATTCCAGAAGGAAGCTTGGCATATTCGAGGGCTCCGAAGCAGGAAAGTGATGTTCAGAAGGCATGATATGCAGGAGGCCTTGGTTGATCACATGTCCTGCAGTTTTATGGAACATCCTGCTGGTCCATGCTTGTAGTCAGTAAATCAGTTAGTGGTATTTACTGAGCACTTACTGTGAGCAGAGCACTGTACTAAGCACTTGACAGAGTAACCCCTTCTCCTTTTTCTGTAAGTTGCCCTGGCACAACTGCCTATGCCCCTTCTTTGCCCTATAGATGAAAAATAATTATGGTATGTGTTAATGTGCCAGGCACTGTTCTAAGCACTGGGGGAGATACAAGCCAATGAGATTGGACACAGTCCCTGTCCCACATGGGACTCACAGTCCTAATCATCATTTTACAGGTGAGGTACCTGAGGCCCAGAGAAGAGAAGTGACTTGGCCAAGATCACACATCAGACAAGTGGCAGAATCAGGATTAGAACCCATGACCTTCTGACTCCCAGGCCAGTGCCGTATCCAGTCGGCCTTACTGCTTCTGTAAGATTCCTTACAACCTGATCCCCTGGAAACTCCAAAGACAGGGGTAGGAAAGGACTGGGCCAGGTGGACTAATTCTGTTCTGGGCCCATCCCAACTCTGCAGTCTCTGGAGTCCGGAACCCGGGAAGGAGGATAACTTGACTCTCCTCTGGATCCCATATTCCCCTGGGGCTGAACCTTGTAAGCACTTTGATACCTACCCATCTCTGTCCCACAGCACTTGTGTTCATATCCCTATACCCTGCCAATTCCCTTATCTGTAATTTATTTTAATATATGTCTCCACTTCTAGACTGTAAGCTCCTTATGGTCAGGGATCGGGTCTACCAACTCTATTTTTTTATGGTATTTAAGTGCTTTCAATGTGCCAAGCACTCTTCTAAGCGCTGAGGTAGATAAAAGATAATCAGGTTAGGCATAGTCCCTGTCCCACATAGAGCTTACAGTCTAAGTCATAGGGAGGAGGATTTAATTCCCATGTTATAGATGTGGTAACTGAGGCACAGAGAAATTAAGTGACTTCCTCTAGGTCACACAGCAGACAAGTGTTAGACCTGGGATTAGAACCCAGGTCCGCTGACTCTCAGGCTTGTGCTCTTTCCACTAGGTCACGACACTTCTCTGTTGTACTGTAGCTTACAGTACAATGCAATTCAACACAACCTTATCGTATTATACTTTCCCAAAGACTTATTCATTCAATTGTATTTATTGAGTGCTTACTGTGTGCAGAGCACTGTACTAAGCGCTTGGAATGTACAATTCAGCAACAGATAGAGACAATCGCTGCCCAACAACGGGCTCACAGTCTAAACGGAGGAGACAGTCAACAAAACAACTAGTAGTCAGGCATCAAAGAAGATTTCCAAAGAAATAGTCATCATACAGAACTGGAAAAAGGAGGGAGAAGTTGGATTAAATAAATCATTTGGGGACTCATCCTCTTCAAAACATCCGGTAACTGCAGCTTCGCCTCCCTGCATGATTTTGGTTTCCCCAAGGAAACTGAGCAAACTGCCTTTCTTACCGGCCACTCAGGGCTCCTGCCCCAAGCACACTCTGGGTGCCAGCTGTGCTGCCTCCCCAGGAACCATTGCCCACTCCCCAGTGCACCATCGATGAGACCCCCTCCCCACCCACCTGTTGGGAAAGAGACAGTACTTGCAATAGCCTCAGAAAAGCTAATGGCTATTGTTGCCTTCTCTGTGGACTCCGAATCAGGATGAACCTGAAATTCTGCTCCTCTAGTCACTGCTACCTACTGACTTTAGTTTTTATTTCATGTGTTGTATATTTGTCCTCGTTCCTTATGCTGGTTAAATATTTTGTTGTCTCATTTGCTCCCGATGTGCCTGTCTCCAGTTCTCTCCTCAATCTATGTTCACAGACTGTAGGCCCCTAAGGGACAGGGTTCCTGTCTAATTCCCATTTGTGTACTCTTTCCCAGTACTTAGTACAGTGTCTGCACCGTAAGCACTTAATAATATCGGTTATGACTAGTACCACTACTACTAATAATGATGGTATTTAAGTGCTTACTCTGTGCCAAGCACTATTCTAAGTGCTGAAAATGATGGTATTTGTTAAGTGCTTACTATGTGCCAAGCACTGTTCTAAGCACTGGGGTAGATACAAGGTAATCAGGTTGTCTCATGTGGGGCTCACAGTCTTAATCCCCATTTTGCAGATGAGGTAACTGAGGCACAGAGAAGTGAAGTGACTTGCCCAGAGTCACACAGCTAAGTGGCAGAGCCCGAATTAGAACCCATGACCTCTGACTCCCTGAAAACAAGACTAACAGAAACCAAGAAAACTAGGAAGACTTGGAGTGGCCATTAAGTTACGGAAGATGACAAGGGAAAATATTTTACCCTTACATTGTAAGCTCCTCGAGGGCAAGAGTCCAGAAAATCTAGAATGCATAGAGTTAAACCCATTTACATCTATCTGTTAAATCAACCTGAATCACACATTGGCCAAATTTCAACTTCATGTAAATGGAAATCGGCTCTAAAGATAAAATTTAAAACGATCGTAGTTTTAACTTTCATTTCCCTGTTTTTTCTCTGCTCCATCGTAGCACAGTATTGAGGAAACAGCCACAGAATGCAAACAACTTGGAGCCGTCGTACATTCCTATGTGGTGGACTGCAGTAACCGAGATGTTATTTACAGTTCAGCACAGAAGGTGACCGTTGAGACTGTATATATATGCTGTTCTCATGCATGTGCCTCTCTGCAGCTTGTTGTCTTTGTGTGTGACACCGCTGCTGCTGTTGGGTTTTTTGGGGGTATTTGTTTACCACTTACTATATGCCAAGTAGCACATAGTAGCTGGGGTAGATACACACTAATCAGGTTGGAGGCAGTCCCTGAGCCACACAGGGCTCACATTCTTTACATCCATTTTACAGATGAGGTAACTGAGCAATAGTGAAGTTGAATGACTTGCTCAAGGTCACACAGCAGACATGTCCAGAATTTTCCTTGTGTAAAAATGTAGCTGAACAAATCTGTTGAACTGTTGTCCTTTCTACCGTGAGGGCACATGTACTTTGTCCTGCAGTGGTTTGGCTGCTGTTAGCCAGGCTTGCTGTTCACAGATATGCCTCAGCCTCCCAAGCAATGCTCTCAGTTGCTGCTTAGCCATTTGATCTTAGAGCTAAACAATGCTCCTTTCCTGGGAAACATATCCAGCTTCTCAACTTCCTCATTCCTGAAAAGGTGATTGGGTAGGTGTGAATTCCATGAAGGAAAAGGTTTTTTTTCTCCATGAATGTTCTTTCTCATTTGTTTTTTTTTTCCTGTGGGGAAAAAGGGTTCAGAAATTCTCATTAAGCCAAGCCTCTGATTGGGTCTTCAAGGGTCAGAGTTTCAAACTAAGGAAGGTATCACAATGCAAATTTATTGAGGACTAAAAATGATTCAGGAGATAACCCATCCACCCGCTCATCCACTACTAACAGAGGCATATTGCCCTTCCTTCAGGCTATCCATCCCCTCCACTTCCACCCACTATCACACCAGTCTATTCTAGCTCACCAAATCTTTGTTCTTGCCTTCTGGCTGCTTTCCTCACCTTTCTCCATACCGTCTCCCTCTCCCTTTCCTTTCATTATTCTCAAGGCCCACCCTCCTTTTCTTGGTAGCCTCTTCTTCTGGCATTTCCCGTTGCCCCATACCTTCTTCTTTTTGCTCCTTCCTCCTTGTCAACGCTTCTTCTACTTTCCCTTTTTTATTTTTTTTTACTCTTTTGCCTATCTCCCCCCATGTGTATTTCTCCTCCCCGCCCCTTTCCTCCCTCAGTTTTCTTCATCCTTTTCTGGGGACTTGGCCACTGCCAACTCCTGCTGCCTGAGGTAACCTTTCCCCTGATGTCAGTGGCCCCAGTTCCTGCATCTCTCTTTGAGGAGAGAAGAACTTCTGTTTTAAGTTGTGGTTTTTAGTCTGCTGATGCCAGAAAGGGGGGTCTAGCTGCTGAAAGGGCACCGTGTAGGTCATCAGAGAGCAGCTTCCCTTTCAGTAGGCTGAGGGGGCAGGCCAACAGAATGAATGGTGTTGCTGGTGATGTCACCCTCCAACAGTCCCTTTGAGAAAACACCTGCCTTTTCTTCCCACTGTTCTCGTCCGTTTACTCTGGGGAACGACACTCAGTTCCATCTCAAAGGTTCCTTAAACAAGTTACCCTTAAAAACCATGCCGAATTTAATGAGGCCTGCTTTTTTAGGCCATCCAGAATAGAATTGCCATAATTTCAACTATTAAAATGGCATTCTTTTAACTTCCCAGTACACACAGAACTTTTGATGGAGCTGAGAAGACAGCAGACAACATCTTTGACTACTATTCAAACCAGGCCATTGCCTACAGTTATAATCAATCAGTGATATTTATTGAGCACTTACTGTGCATAGAGCACAGTACTAAGTGCTTGAGAAGTACAATACAACAGAGTTGGCAGATGCAGTCCTTGCCCACAAGAAAGTTACAGACTACAGGGGGTGTTAAAAGGTGTTGACTTTGGTCGCTACCATGTGGAAGCACAAAAGTGTTAATGATGATGATGGCATTTGTTAAGTGCTTACTACGTGCAAAGCACTGTTCTAAGCACTGGGGAGGATACAAGATGATCAGTTGTCCCACATGGGGCTCACAGTCTTAATGCCCTTTTACAGATGAGGTAACTGAGGCACAGAGAAGTTAAGTGACTTGCCCAAAATCATACAGCTGATAAGTGCCAGAGCTGGGATTAGAACCCATGACCTCTGACTCCCAAGACCGTGCTGTTTCCACTAAGCCACGATCAAGATGAAAGTAGCAATATCAGCGTGGCGCAGTGGAAAGAGCATGGGCTTTGGAGTCAGGGCTCATGAGTTCGAATCCCAGCTCTGCCATTTGTCAGCTGGGTGACTGTGGGCAAGTCACTTAACTTCTCTGTGCCTCAGTTCCCTCATCTGTAAAATGGGGATTAAGACTGTGAGCCCCAAGTGGGACAACCTGATTCCCCTGTGTTTACCCCAGCGCTTAGAACAGTGCTCTGCACATAGTAAGCGCTTAACAAATACCAACATTATTATTATTATTATTATTAATATCAAAAAATTACAGGAAAAAAAATCCTATCCATTTGACAGAGTGCATCCAGATAGGAAAAGCCCCAAATAAGAAAGAGATAGCCCACTGTATCTTAGTGTCACACCAGGTAGGGGAACTTGCTTCTTCAGTGAAAGCTGGGGGCTCTGATCTTGAAGAACCCCACAGTAATAAAAACTCATCATACATAACACTTCAATCTGACACACAATCAGTTGTTTCTTTCAGCATCACATCCCATTCTATCCAGGTAGAAGTGCTATCCAGGTAGAGTGTTCCCTCATTTTCCAGCAGCATTTCATCTAAAACACAGAGTGAAAATGTGGGAGGCCTGAATGTATTGGTTTGATCACTATTGCCTCTAGGCTGGTGCTTTTAAAAGCTTTAAAAAAACTCACTGCATTCGAAAGTAGACACTGTATTGCAACAGGGCATACAACATCATTTCACTTCTTTAATAGGGAATTTCTTCTCTTCCTGAATTTTTAAAGGTGAAAGCAGAAGTTGGGGATGTCAGCATCTTGGTGAATAATGCTGGTGTAGTCTACACATCAGATTTGTTTGCCACTCAAGACCCTCAGATCCAAAAGACCTTTGAAGTCAATGTCCTGGCTCATTTCTGGGTAAGTGATTTGTTTTACATAAGCAATTCAGTTCAGTCAGCTTAATGTAACTTTATAGCCTCCCTGAAGAAAAGATTTTAGCAAATGTCAATATCAACTCTACAGTTTTGTTGTAATCCAGGATAAGCGATGCATTCACGCTATTCCCATTAGAAGGAAATGTCCTCCGTCTTTCCTAAAAAAAGAACCAGTCAACATATTTGTTCCCATAAGGATATGAGTTTGAATGCATTTTACAGCTGGAAAATATCAGATCACCAACCATTTGGCAACTTACAATAGGCCAAAGTTGCTCATGAATCATCCTGAATGTGACTATAAACAGAAAACAACACAGCACTAGAATAAATAGACTATAGGAACCATGAAGTAATTCTAATCACTTTTGGGTCCCTCACTGCTACGGCCAGTTATTGGCCACCCCCAATTTAGGAGAACTTGGAGAGGAGGGAGTTCCTAGAAGATGGCCTGAAATAATTAAAAGACTAGGAAATGAGTCCTGCATGAAAAGATTAAAGGAGCTGAAATTATTTGTTGGAGGGAGAAAGATGAGATGCCCTTTGAAGGAGGATGGGAACCAGCTGTTCTCCAATGGCATTGAAGACAAAATAAAAGGAAGTTGCCTAAAGTTGCAGCCTGAGGGATTTAGGTTAGCCCTATGGAGGAACCTCCAATCAGTAAGGATTAATGAACAGATTAGTGGATGATAAAAAGAGATTGGAAAACATTCACCAACAAGCTCAGAAGTGAGTTAGAAGGGGTCCAACCTAGAGGCAGAAGGAGGACTTCAATAGGTCCCCATAGGCCTTCTCTGAATCTTTGAAACGTTCTGGCAAGTGAACCAGAAGGAATCCCTGGATCTCTCCCTCTCCGACTTTCACGCTAGGCTTCATTGTGACCTGTGATCCTTCAGCCATTCTGCTTTCCCCGTAAGCCACACGTGCAACTTGAGGATTCAGGGAAACAATCCAGGTAGCAACCCCAGGATAATTTTCCTTGACTTCAATTGTATCGGCCCTGGAAGGAGAGGTGCATATAAGAAGAATCTTCTGTAATAATAATAACAATAATAATAATTGTGGTATTTGTTAATTGCTTTCTATGTGCCAGGCACTGTACTAAGCACTGGGGTGGATACAAACAAATTGAGTTGGACACAGTCCCTGTCCCACTTGGGGGTCACAGTCTTAATCTCCATTTTACAGATGAGGTAACAGGCACAGAGAAGGTAAATAACTTGCCCAAGGTCACACAGCTGACACGTGGCAGAGCTGGGATTAGAACTCAGGTCCTTCTGCCTCCCAAGCCCATGCTCTATCCACTAGACTATGCTGTACAGGACTCTGCCAAGATGTAGTCTGTAATTTCTTTTTATTTTTGATTTATTCTAAAAAATAGTCTTTGTATAAACTTGTTAGGGCAATCCAGTTACTTTCACATTAAATGCTTCACATTTACTGAGTTATTCCTGATAACTCAGAATGGTGATTTTAACCAATGTATTAGTCTAATTAAACCTAATAAGGTATTGAGCCCTCTAGGTGATTTTTTTAAGGGTCACATGAAAAGAAAAGGCTGCTTGGTGAAATGAAAAGAGCGTGAGTTTGGGAATTAGGAGACTGGCTTGCTGTGTGGCCTTGGGTCAGTCACAACATCTCTGGACTTCAGTTTCTTCATCTGTAAAATGGGGTTAGTAATACCTGGGTCTCCCTCCCTCATAAGGCTGTTTGTGAGGATGAAATGAGATAACTGATGTGAAAGTGCTTTGGAAAAAAAAAGCACTGTACCAATACAAGATATTATTATTACCATTATTATTGGCATTGACAGCTCTTGTATGTAGTTTTTCCGTATGTACATTTGACCCAGGGTTTTCATCCCAGTGTAGTCATGCTACAAAACAAACTTGGTTTTCCCATTTAACCAGCAGTGTTCTGAATGGAAATGATTACTGACCTCTCTCTCTCTCGCTTGCTCTCTTACTCTTTCTCTAATAATGACTTCAAGACTACCAAAGCATTTCTCCCTGCAATGATGAAGAAAAATCATGGCCATATTGTCACAGTGGCTTCTGCAGCAGGTCACACCACCGTGCCTTTCTTACTGGCTTATTGGTATGTACTTCATGTTTCCTTTTTTTAATTCATTTTTCCTTTCAATTTACCTTCTATTTTTCCTTCTTAATCTTAAAGTTATGCCATTACCACAGAAGCCCAAACCCAGTCCCTCCAAGTGATGGCTATGGAATCCGTTGGCAATGCATACTGTAGTCCCACACTATATTTCACTGAGGAGACAATAGAAGTGATATTTGAAAGGAGAATAATCCAAATGTACTTGAACTAGATTGAGGTTCTGGAAGATCACTTTCCAGGGGAGCTTGAACCAAGCAAAGCAAGTAAGGTCTACCACAGATCCCCAAACCCTGTATGGTTCCATGGACATTCTTAGCCCTATCCTTAGTGTCGGTCAAGAGAATGGTGACGTGGGCATCTTGGTGGACATGATGAACCTAGAGGCAGATACCTGATTTAACAGGGGAAAACATAGAAGCTAATGAACCCAAAGTGCTCAGGACTCTTATTTTGATCCCAGGAAAGCTATTTAATTCAGTTAATCATTCAACTCATTCAATGAGTGCTTACTGTGTGTAGAGCGCTTGGGAGAGTACAGTACAGTGAAGTTGGTAGACATGATCCCTGCCCCTCAGGAACTTGCAGTCTAGTGGGAGAGATGGATATTCAAATCAATTCCAGATAGGCTAAATGGCATGAATACAGTTAGGTAGGTAAAAACTGTGGGGCTGGGGTTGGGTGAGTAGCAAAATGCATAAAGGGTACATTCCCAAGAGCATAGGCAATACAGAGGGGAAGGTGAATAGGTTGGGAAAATGAAAGCTTAGTGAGGGAAGGCCTCTTGGAGGAGTTAGGATTTTAGTAGGGTTTTGAAGATGGAGAGAATGGTGATATGAAAGGGGAGGGAGTTCCAGGACAGAGGGATGATATAGGCAAAGAGTGGGTGGTGGGGCAGATGAGATTGAGGTATCACTCCATCGAGGTACAGTGAGTAAGTTGGCCTCAGGGGAGCGAAGTGTGCATATGATATAAGAATGGGGAGTCAGAAGGAAGGATGAGAGCGGAACTGCCAAAACCTGCTACTTGGCATTTGTGGGAAATTCATGGAGCATATCCCTTCATGACAAATGATGAGCAATAGCAAGACCCAAAAGAACGGTGCAGTGAATGACTCCTCATGCCTACAGCGTTGTTTGAGTACAAAGCAGCGTGGCTCAGTGGAAAGAGCACGGGCTTTGGAGTCAGAGGTCATGGGTTCGAATCCCCGCTCGGCCACTTGTCAGCTGTGTGACTTTGGGCAAGTCACTTAACTTCTCGGTGCCTCAGTTACCTCATCTGTAAAATGGGGATTAAGACTGTGAGCCCCACGTGGGACAATCTGATTCCCCTGTGTCTACCCCAGCGCTTAGAACAGTGCTCGGCACCTAGTAAGCGCTTAACAAATACCAACATTATTAAAGCGGCACCATAACTGGAAACGCTTGGATCCCCACTGAGCCAACAAGTGAATTTTAAGCCTTTGACCGTAAGCTCATTGTGGACAGGGAATGTGTCTGTTTATTGCTATACTGTACTCTCCCAAGCACTCAATGAATATAATTGACTGACTGATTTTCCATGTATCTTGCAATTCAATCATCGAGTAGCCCAGACCTTACCCATGGTCTTTACTTTGAGATATTTTTGGTGATAGATTTTTGTTTGTGCTTCAACTTCATCTCAGGATTGTACTTGTTTTTGCTTGAGTTACCTTAAGTTGCTAGGTTTTCAATGATTTGACACTCACTTGTTCAAAATGACAGTCTGGATTTATCATTTCATCAGACCAGAGCCATGGAAATTTGACCTGAACCACATAGGCCGAAACTGGACACATATCTGAGAAACACCATGACTCAGAGTCAGTCAGAAGCAGTGTTGACATTCTAATTGGGTCAAATCACCAGTAATACTCTTGAGCCACTAACTGGTACTTTCAGTTCATCAATAGGACAATGGTTTCTGAGTGTTCAGCATCCAAACAAACTGAAGAAACTGTAAAATAGAAAGTAGATTAGAAAAGACCTCTCTCCCCTTCCTTCCAAATCCAGGGAGTTGTCTTTTTGGAGTTATTATTAATTTTTTTGCTATTGCATCATGGGAAAGCACACAGTTAAGTTTCTGTAGACTAAAAGAATTTCTTCTTTGTTGACAGAGTAGCTCTCAGCCAGTTTACCTTAGCTTCCAGAACATTTTACCTTGATAGAAGCATTTCTGTGTCACATCATCAGCTGTTCCCAACTATGTGAGGAAATTAGGCAGTCATTAGGGTCACCAATCTCTGTTAACAGTAATTCAGTCCCAAAATGTTGCCAGTGCTGCAGCATTGTAGCTTGATCATGGTCTGTGATGTAGAAAATCATTTTGAAATTTGTTGTTTGCCAGTCAATCATATTTATTGAGTGTTTACTGTGTGTAGAGCACACACTTTGAGAGAGAACACTGTAACAGACACATTTCCTGCACATGACGAACGTACTCTTTCCCTTTAATTAATGGATCCAAGAGTCACAGTTAAACACATTCCCAGGCATGGATTAGGGAGAGGGTGACTCCCTCTGAAAAGCTGGATATCTGAAGAAAGTGCTGGAATTCTTCCAATTCTGCTCAGCAACATCTTCCTCTTTTCCCAGAGCTTCTTGTATTTCAATTGGTTCCCAGCTGGGGAACAGCTGGAGACCCTCTTGATTTACAGCCACATCCACAATTTATAAGCTTTGAAAGCTATCAGTGTGGGAAGCACCGGGGTGTTTGGATAATAGACCCAGGATTATTTCCTAATTAAGAAAGTTGATTTGAAGCCTGAACTCACAATAAACTCATAGACACTATCCAAACAGAAAATCAATGTCATTATTAGAATGTATAAAAGACTCTTAATTGTTAGCTTTCCCATCTTGTGAAATTTAAAGCATTCTCCCCAAAAAAGAAAATTCTCTTAGCAGCATTTAGAGTGTTGGTTTGATCTTCAATGTATTTCCATCCTCTTTGATGAGTGAAGACTTCTCAAGCAATTTGGTATTTCAAAAACTCAATTTTGTTTCCAGAACCTGCAAAGCTATTCTGTTTGCTGCCTACATGCTGACTTGCTTGACAACAGAAGACATTCTTGCCCAGAATTACAATTATAGTAATGAGTGGGTGTGTCAAAAATATTTGTATATTTTTTCTTGAGTACTGGAAGTAAGTTACAAAATGTTTGGTTCTTAGAGGCTTGTCCAATGCTTTGATGCGTAACATGTCATTTTAAATGGCAGATTTGCCGTTGATGACACTAAACTTTATAGGAAATGTAAAAGCTCCTTTTGATCATAAGAAATTGAAACCTGCAAATTAAGGTCTTCCTTCTTTGATAAGTAATATCATAGTTAATGATATCGTTGTGGGCAGGAAATATGTCTGCTCAACTCTGTCGTATCATACTCTCCCATGTGCTAAGTACAATGAACTCTCCCAAGTGCTTAATAAATATCATTGATTACTTGATTGATCAATTGACAAGAGGACCACTCTCTCACCTAAATCAGTTTGGATCTCTCTTTTTTCCTTTCAGTTCAAGCAAGTTTGCTGCCGTTGGGTTTCACAAAGCACTGACACTAGAAATTGCTGCCCTAGGAAAAAACGGGATCAAAACATCTTGCCTCTGTCCTAACTTCATAAATACAGGCTTTATCAAAAACCCAAGCACCAGGTAAGGAGTGCATGCCCTGTCCTCCAGAGAGAAACAAAGAACCTTTGGTTGCTGTGAATGTGTCTGGGATTTTCCCTTGTACTTGAATTCCAAACTTTCCAGCACTGTGCCTGACCCTGAGGTGATTGTCTTTTAACTTTCATACTTTAATTGATTGATTTATTGATTATCCCAGGGCTCAGTACCATACTTTACACATTGTGTGGGCTTGATAAATACCATTTTTCACCATCTCTGTGGTCCTCTCCCATCCATAATGTGATAATATCATGTGACTGGGAGAATTTAGGGCCTGTTTGCAAGACTGCCTCTTCCAGGTTGGTTAAAATGCTTCTCAAGTAGAAGCAAAATATGATGGGTACACCCAATGGGCTCTCCTGGAAAGCAAGCAGAGTATTCAAGGAGGGGGACATCTCAGTATCAGTCCTCTTGGGTGGGCCCCAACATTTGTGTATTCTTGCAACTTGTGGATTCCTTCTGCAACCCAACCCACACACTTCGCTCCTCTAATGCCAGCCTACTCATTGTAATTCAGTCTGGTCTATCTTGATGCCGACCTCTTGCCCACGTTTTGCCTCCAGCCTGAAACACCCTCCCTCTTCATATACGACAGAAAATTACTCTCCTCACATTCAAAACCTTAATCAAGCCCCTTGTCCTCACAGATGCCTTCCCTGACTAAGTCCTCATTTCCTTTTTCCCACTCCCTTCTGCATCACCCTGATTTGCTCCCTTTATTCACTGCCTTTCCTCAGTCCCAGAGCACTTACATGCACATCCATAATTTATTGATTTCTAGTAATGCCTGTCACCCCCTCAAGGCTGTGAGCTCGTTGTGGACAGAAGTTGTGTCTGTTACATTGTTACATTGTACTATCTCACTTGCTAATTACAGTGCTCTGCACACAGAAAGCTCTCCATAAATGCGATCAATTAATTGATTGATTATGCCTCAGGCTACCTACATGTAAAACACTGCTGGTCTAATAATCAGTCAATCAAACAAACACTGTGGGCAAAAGACATTACTAAGTGCCTGGGAGAGTACAGTACAACCAAGTTTTAGATATGTTCCCTGTCCATAATAATCATATTATTATTCACGTCTCACTCTTATAGTATATTAAACTCTAGCATTTGATGAATACCAGCAGGCTGCCATTTTGGACAGATAAAATTTTTGAATTTCTTTGCTCACATTTTTTGTCCAAAAGTGGACTAAATGGATTTAAAAGTTATTAGTTTATCATGAAACAACCAAGAGTTCCCTCTTATGGCCATATTGTAGTAATGCAGTCTCCAGTATTTCCCCTCTCCGCTGTCCCAGAAATCTGGCTTGATTCCAACCGTTCCTGGATCTGAACCCAGAGGACTGGAGGAGCACTCCACTAGGAAGTGCATCAGTCGGTCAGTCATTTTATTTAGAGCTTACTGTGTGCAGAGCACTGTACTAAGAGCTTGGGAGAGTACAGTATAGCAATATAACCGACACATTCCCTGCCCACAACAAGCTTACAGTCTAGAGGGGGAGATAGACATTAATATGAATAAATTAAATTACAGATATGGATATAAGAGCTGTGGGTCAGGGAGGGGAGATGAATAAAGGGAACAAGTCAGGGTGACGCTTAAGGGAGTGGGAGAAGAGGAGAAGAGGGCTTAGTCAGGGAAGACCTCTTCGATGACATGGGCTTTTAATAAGGCTTTGAAGGTGGGGAGAGTAATTTTCTGTTGGATATGAAGAGGGAGGGTGTTCCAGGCCAAAGGCAGGACATGGACGAGACAAGGGCGTGATAGAACGAGATTGAGGAACAGTGAGAAGGTTGGCATTAAAGGAGCCAAGTGTGTGGGTTGTGTTGTAGTAGGAGAGTTGCAAGGTGAGGTGGGAGGGGACAAGGTAAATGAGAGCATCCTACCCCAAGTCTTCACTGATTCACCTACCCCATTCTTCAAGGCAGAATGGTGGTTCCAAGCGTGGCCCATAACCAAATCAGAATCAGATAGGCAGGTGGGCCAGGTGAGGGGTTTGCCACAACTAGGTTTTCTTTCAGAGTTAATTTCATTTCCCTGATTAAAGCACACATCAGGCATGGGATGCTTCTTTATCCATTGACATTACAGTGGAAATATAACAAATTAACCCACTGATCTACTTGGTAGAATGTCATGCGTTTTCAGTGGCAAACTCAAGAGGCTTTTTGCTTAATTAGCTATCTGGCATGGAGGAGGAAGCCTAAGTTAAAAAGCTGACTCTGATAGCTAGTAGATGTTAATGAAAAACTACTGAGTGTAATGATGATTTGTTACTGTTTCACCTCCCCACCCCATTCACACATCCTCTGCCCCTCCCAAATTCCATTTCAACACCCCATCATATCCCTCAACCCATATATTCATCTCTGTCTTCCTTCTACCACCCCAAATCTGGGTCAGAAAATGTGAGCATCAGCAACATTATATTCAATATATATTTAACTCCTATTTTGGGATGCTTCACTAAGGTTCAGGATTGGAATTCTGCAGAATCAGCAAGTCTTAAAAATTAATTGAATAAACTATTATTATTCTTCCAATGTTCACCACAGCAAATGCTGCTTTACCACTGTAGTTTCTTAAATCATAAAGTCAACAAAGGTTGATCATGATGCTTGTGATTTTTATTTTATGTTATTACTACTATCCCTTTATCATATTAAGTTTAGTCTCTGCAACACCCACTTCAAAGACTTTCGAAAATGACTTTGTTTTCAGAATTGGACCCACTTTGGAACCAGAGCAAGTGGTGGAGCAGCTGATGAAAGGAATCCTGACTAACCAGAAAATGATT
This sequence comes from Ornithorhynchus anatinus, assembly GCF_004115215.2. Taxonomy (NCBI): domain Eukaryota; kingdom Metazoa; phylum Chordata; class Mammalia; order Monotremata; family Ornithorhynchidae; genus Ornithorhynchus; species Ornithorhynchus anatinus. Next base: position 54,560,764 of record NC_041739.1, read on the forward strand.
TTTGTCCCATCCTATATCAGTTGTTTGATGATCCTGGAAAAGTAAGTAACACTGAAACATCTGCATTAGAGATTGGGACTTTGCCAGGCTAAATTCAGTCTGATTTCAAATTAGATTTTGGGTAAAAATTCATTTGAAAAGTGTCAGAATTAAATATTGAATGTTAAAGGCCTAGAAAATGAGCAGCATTTTCATGGAATTTAGTCAAAAATAGCACAAATCAGAACAGCAAGAGTGTAACTGTTAGCTACTGGAAACTAACTGAAGTTTTTGAGAATCCAAAAAAATCCCATATGACAGAAAACCTTGCCAAAATAAAGGAAATGCATGAAGAAGTTAAATATATATTAAAAAATGGTCAGATTTGGCAAAATCCTAGATCATGATGTCTAGGAAGCTCACAATGTCACGAATCTATTCTAAACCAATTTACCAAGTCTCTTCATGGCTTTATAAACCTACTGTGTCCCTGCCTCATCTTTCTGGGGGGACAGCAGAAATCAGAGATGGCAACCGCCTTAGCAGATAAGGGTGTTCTTTCTTCTCTGCTGAGCTCCTTCCTCATGGCTCAAAAATGGGCACTGGGCCTGTGGCAGATGGGGACAGGGATATTTGCTGAGGGCAAGGTCTGAAGATGGTGTAAAACTGAGTTCACTATGTCCAGAGCATACCTTTCCAAGGCCTTTCGCAATGGCCCTCTCTTTTGGTCTGAATTTGTAAACTGCATTTCCTAGTCCTCTTAATAGTGGCTTTCTTCCAAGTGTCCAAGACTCAAACCTGCAGTCAGAGGAACACCAGTCATGGGATCAATTAGAGTTCGCCATTTAGTGCCAGTCACGTCGCCCAAGTTCCATTCCTACGGATTCCTGTGGGCCAGACCCAGCATGTAGACCAATTAAAGTGCACAGTTGGCAGACTGCACATTTTAGGGTCAGCAGCAATGGGGTTTCCATCCAGCTCCTTCACTGAGACCCCTACAGGAAAAACTTCCAACTCCCCAGAGTCCAGCCTCCAGCAGACAGACTTGGGTAATCATGACCCAATCTCATGATGTGTCCCTTCCCCTGCTCCTTTACTTGCTGTCCACTGATGGGCTTAGGGGAGCATGAGTTTCATTGCCTACCTTCTCTTAGGTTATCTCTTCTCCCCATTCCTCTTCTCAGCTGTTGTGTTTCTGGGAGGAGAGGGGTGGATTGACTGCCCAAGGGAGGAGGGAGGTTAAAGGGAGGGAATCTCTCTCTTCCCTCAACTGGTTGGGGCAGCGAGGGTGGGAATGCATTGCTCTAAAATAGGCTTTTCTGAAGCCCCAGCATCCTCTGAGTCTTGCCATACCTCTAACTCTTTGGACTCAGGTGGTTCTTCCCTCCTAAATGTAGTCATATGGGTTAGCCTTTTGGGCTCTGGCAAAGTGAATTTGCTCCAAATTTATTCCTGATCAAGCCTAGCTTGAGGTGAACCAGGAGGTCACAGATGGTCCCATAGGAAGATCCAGGAAGATCCAGGCCTCATTTCCCAGGCTGAAGTGGGTGCTGCTGGGCATATGTGTTGAGTAGTCCAGCAGTCGGGTGGGCCCCTGTGTGTGGGTTTGAGGCAAGTTTAGGGGGCTAGTGGTTCCATCACTATGGCTCAGCAGCCTGCCCTTTCTTACCCAGGCCTCGAGGCAGGCAGGGCACCGTATGGCAGCATCCCAGCTGAGTTCTGAGAGGGGCTGAATCAACCCGAATGGGGAACTCCCGGACCATTGTAAACTCGTGCAGGGCTCTTCTTAGGATGATCATTGAATAGCAGTGCATTTCCATCACTTCCTAATTCCTTTGCCTTGCAATTGTGTCTTTCTCTTTTAGACTCCTTCCTGAGCGCTTCTTGCAAGCTCTACGGAAAATGTTAAATATTAAATTTGATGCAGTTATTGGATACAAAAATTAAAGAGAAATGAACAATTAGATTTTGAGGCAAGCGACCTGTACCATTGTCTGTGGTTTGAATTAGAATTAAATTAAGCGGTCAGAGTTATGACCTGTTCAGACTTGGGTTCATCTAACTTATTGTTTCCATAATAAGCTTTGTGGATGATTTTCTAAGCTGCACCTTCCATTTATTATCCATGTGAGCGATTTCCCATTCCAACAGTAGGAAAACATCCACACTATTGCAGTGAGGCTGACATCATGAAAAAAAACACAGTTATTTGGGAGACTACAGCCCTCTAGAATATATTTGGCACTATTTTTTACTCTTGAAGATATTTTTTAGTGTAATGGTCGTTTTGCTTTCTGTAGGTCAACATTTAAGCATTAAAGCAGAATGGTAAAGTTGGGCTTCCCCCTTCTTTTCCATACCACATAATTCAAGTCATGGACACAAGCTCACCTGAAGACATTTTGAAACAGAATTGCTTCAGGAGCAATTTGAAAACCGTGAAAACACACCCAGTCACAACAGTCCCTACTGATACATCATCCTTTACTGAGAAACTTTTCAGCAAACAGAAACTAGAAATGAAGGGACCAAAATGTGGGCTTGGGGCAGAGATGGAAACATGCAGAAGCAGGATTTAAAGTAAACATTGTTAGTACAAAATATGCCTGAGATTGGCAGTAATGATGATAAGAATAAATGTCTAATTAAATTTCTGGTGTTTCCATTTGTTTCCCCTTGGCAAATCAGATTTTTAAGAAATTCATGATTTTAAGGTTATTATAATTAAGAGGCTCAGGAAACTTGGTACATTTATTCATTGGAATACTTACTTTGCAAGAAACATATTAAAAATGAATACGAAGAACTCCTGGCATATGTGTGGGAAGACATTAAGTCAGTCAGTCAATCGTATTTATTGAGCACTTACCGTGTGCAGAGCACTGTACTGAACACCTGGGAGAGTACAATACAACAACCTTTAGGCCCTATATATTAGAAAAACAGGTCAAGGGAATATGCAGTATACAGGTCACCCACTGATCTGAAAACATAAGGCTGTAGCAAGAATCGAACCATCAGTCAATCAGTCAGTCATGTTGATTCATCAATTCATCATCATCATCGTCGTCGTCATCATCATCATCATCGTCTAGACTATGAGCTTGTTGTGGGCAGAGAACCTGTCTGCTAATTCTCTTGTATTATAGTTTCCCAAGTGCTTAAAACAATGCTCTGCACATAGTATGTGCTAAGTAAATACCATTGACTAATCATTATCATTAATGATACTTATCAAGCACTTACTGTGTGCAGAGCATTGTACTAAGTGCTTGGGAGAGTACGATATCACAGAGTTGGTAGACATGTTCCCTGCCTAAAACAAGCTTACAACCGAGAGGGAGAGAAATGCAGACAATCCACTGAGGAATTCTAAAGAGAGAGTGCTACCTAACCAGCTGTAAGTGGGAATAGGGTCTACAGGTAGTCCAGCATTCGACTACCATGGGCATTTAAGGCCATCCAGCTCCCCCTACTCCCATCTGGGCAGATGGGTGGGCACAGACCAGGAAACGTACTGGCACCCCCAATTTATGCTCCGGAGATATGGATTGGGGGAATTCCACTTTCTGGTGTGATTCAACTCACAGTAAGTGCTCAATAAATACAGTTGATTGGTTGATTCAGTACCCATCCACCCCGTCTGCTACCTAGTACCCAATACGTTGACCACCACTCTACTAATACCAACAAATGCCATGCTCTTACATCACAATATGTGTTTGTTAAGCACTTACTATGTGCCAGGCACTGTACTAAGCACTGGGATAGTTACAAGGTAATCCGGTTGAATACAGTCCTTGTCCACATGAAGTTCATAGTCTTAATCCCCATTTTACAGACACAGTAACTGAGGCCCAGAGAAGTTAGGTGACATGCCCAAGGTCACACAGCAGACAAGTGGCAGAGTCAGGACTAGAATCCAAGTCCTGACTCCCCGGCTCATGCTCTATTAGGCCATGCTACTTCTTGCTACATGGAGTAGATGTGAAGATGCCAAACTATGCCTGGATATCAAACCCTTACCTAGGGTTATCTACTGCCTTTTCATATTATACTAAGGCAGTTGAAATTCCAGTTTTTCAAGTTTCAAATGAAGCAATAGGCCTAAACCTATATGGTGCTGTGACATATAGAACATCCTTGAGGTTCCCAAGCATTCCAAACATGTCACTTATTGATGTTATATAGTTGCCCAGATGGAAAAGTCCCATTTCTATCTGAATGGAAGAAAGCAAGAACTGTCAAATTATCCTTTGTCACTAGTGAAGATATGCACCAGAGTGAACTAGAGTGAACTTTTAAGTATTTTCAAGTCCCAGGAAAAGATGATGACCTTTCAAAGTATATTTTGGGAATAAAGCTGCCTGTACTAAAAATAATAATCATTTCTCTGCCTCCAAAGATCACTAAAGCACATCTTTGTAAATGAGGCAGAGAAATCATAGCCATATGGCTACCGTGGCTTTAATATCTGGTCATGGAACAATTCCTTCTCTCGTTCCATATTGGTATGTGCTTGTTTTCTTTTACCCATTCAAGTCAATCAACAATATTTACTGAGCACTTACTAGGTGCAGAGCATTCTGTTAAACGCTTGGGATAGAACAATACGACAGTTGGTAGACACATTCCCTGGACACCTTGAGCTCACAGTCTAGAGAAGACAGTGTGGCTAGAGAAGCAGTGTGGTTCAGTGGAAAGAGCACAGGCTGGGGAGTCAGAGGTTATGGGTTCAAATCCCGGCTCTACCGCTTGTCAGCTGTGTGACTTTGGGTAAGTCACTTCACTTCTCTGTGCCTCAGTTACCTCATCTGTAAAATGGGCATTACGACTGTGAGCTCCACATGGGACACAACCTGATCACCTTGTATTCTCCCCAGAGCTTAGAACAGTACTTTGCACATAGTAAGCGCTTAACAAATGCCATCATTATTATTGTTATGGTTGTGTACATGAGTGCTGTGAGGCTGAGGAAGGGGCGAATAAAGGGAGCAAATTGGGGTGATGCAGAAGGGAGTGGGAAAAGTGGAAGTGAGGGCTTAGTCAGGGAAGGCCTTTTGGAGGAGAGATGCCTTCAGTAAGGCTTTGAAGTGAGGAGTCATTACCTGACAGATATGAAAAGGAAGGGCGCCTCAGGCCTGAGGCAGGACGTGGGCAAAAGATCAGTGGTGAGATAGAAGAGATCGAGATAGAATGAGTAGGTTGGCATTAGAGGAGCGGAGTGCATGGGCTGGGTTGTGGTAGAATAGCAGTGAGGTGAGTTAGGAGTGGACAAGGTGATGGAGTGCTTTATAGCCGATGGTAAGGAGTTTCTGTTTGATGCGGAGGTGGATGGGCAACCACTGGAGGTTCTTGAGGAGTGGGGAAACATGGACAGAACATTTTTGTAGAAAAATGATCCATGCAAAAAGTGAAGTATTCTATCCTCTTCCCCACCTGCCACGCGACAAAAGACATATTTTGCAGTAATCAACCATACTAAGCACTTGGGACAAAACAAATGAGACGAGAAACATTCCCTGCCCACCAGAACAGATGCTCTATCTTGAAAATGTAGAAGCCAAAATCTACAATGTTTTCTTGTTTTTCTTCTTGAAGAAACAGCTTCAATCACCTAGTAAAGATTCATCAATGAATCAATCCATCACTGGTATTTATTGAGCCCTTACTGTGTGCATAGCACTGTAATAAGTGCTTGGGAGAATATGATTTAACAGAGTTGGCAGACATGTTCCCTTCCCACAGTGAGTTCACAGTCTAGAGGGACCCTTTGTACAAAGGGTACAAACAATAAAAATATGCCAAATCTTATCTCGGGTTAGAACGCTAATCGTAAAGGCAAGAAGAACATGGAAGATCTTGACAGCACTTCAGAATTGGCACTATCTCCACGGGAGTTCTCTCAGACATGATTATTCTGTGTCCATTTTAGGTTTTCAACAATTAAGATGGGCAGGGAATCCGTGATATAGGAATAAATGATAGACTGAAAGAATTTATTGTCTCAGAATGATGCTGTTACACCTGGGACACCTGACAGCTGAAAAATCCTTACAAAAATGCATTTCCATTTCCACCAGGAAAAATTAAAGTTGGAGGTTTGTGCTTTTGAATGGACCCTTCTTTTACCTTGTCTGCTCATTTCTATGCTATATAACCGATTTTGCATTTAGGTTATTCCATTTGTAAACTCTTTGAGAGTAGGGAACATGTACTCTCCCAAGGGCTTAGCAGAGTGCTGCACATTCAATAGGTGCTTGATAAATGCTAGTTTATTGCTAGTAATAATGACATTATTCTGACCTGAAAATATCCTGTTTTCCTCTAAGTTAGCTGCTGTTAGATTTCACAGAGCCTAGTTAGGGAAAACTGGAATCAAAGCATCATGGCTCAGCTCTGTTTTTGTCAACACTGGCTTCACCAAGAAGGCAAGCCCAAGGTGTAAAGGATAATTTAGCAGTTTGAAGAATTGTGCTTTCATTTGGGCCAATTGAGAGAACATGTATCGACAACTGCAATTTCTAAATTTTCAGCTTTAGTTTGAGGAGATCCCCTTCCTGGAGGAGTCAAGGTTGGAGAGGAGAAAGCATCAGGCTCCAGGTAGGACTAAGAAAGCAGCTGCCAACAGAAAATCCCACCACTATTCTTTTCTGGAAAGCAGATGCTTCTGCTCCCAAGACTTAGTTCAGGATCCTCCACACAGGAAGTGCTTAATAAATGCAATTGAAAAAACCCAAAACAGGCTTAATTTGTAGATCTGAGTTAATGCCTAAAGGATTTATCATCTACAAACCTTGCCAGCTTCCTAATACTTTGAACATGGAATGGGGAAAACTTGGAGTTTGCTGAAAAGAAGGGCAAAAGTCAATCAATCCATCATTTATGAGCCCCAAGAGGGAAAGGATCAGTGTCTAATTACCACATGTATTCTGTTCCAGCTTTGAGTGCACTCCTGTGCACACAGTAGTGCTTAATAAGTACTAATACTACTCAATCAATGCTATTTATTGAGTGCTTCCTTTTTACAAAGCCCTGTACTAAGAATGTACCACACTTCAAATATTTTCTTACCAGCTTGAACCCTCCCAGGACAGACAGCCCATTCTATATATATTTCAAGGGCTCCATTCTCAACCCAACCTGTTGGTAAATAAAGGACTTTTAGGGAAGTATGTTCATCTTTCAGGTATTAGACTTCCTTCCATTAAGCCCACATGTTTTGCAAACAGAGGTCACAAATGGTCCCTATTGGCTTGAATAAACAAATACATTCCCTGTAGGGGTTTGAATCCTGAGGAGAACCAAGCTCAGACAGTATTTTAAATCAAACCAACTCCTAGATGCAGTTAGCTGCCCTAGACACATAGGTAGCAATCAGCCAGTTGAACCTTGTGGTAATTGAAATCATATGTTTCCTGACAGTTTGTATTTAAGTTCTCAGTTGTGAAATAATAACATATACACGTACACTGTTCTTATGACTCTGAGCAGGATGCATGGGCTTATTTTGTAATGATTCTTCAGTACAGCTGTTCTTTCCTTTCAGTTGGTGGCCCACACTGGAACTAGAGGAAGTTGCAAGTAAACTGCTAGATGGGCATGCTAATATGAAAATGATTTTCATCCCTCATTCTTGGATCTCTAACAGAAAAAAGGTATGTACCATATAATGTAAGCTTACAATGTACAGTGTATGTACTGGGGCACAGTACTCTTTCATATTGCAATCATAGAGACAGAATGTGAACACTTTGATATTTTGGAATGTCTGCTTTTGATATTTCAAGAAGAGACATTTTACTTCTTTTCTTAGAAAGGCCTAGAATGCACTCCTCATGCCCAAACTCTCCCAGTCAGTCAGCACCTGGGAGCTATTTGTGAGCCAGTAAGAGAGTTCCCATGCAATTATTTGCCCTGATTTGTGGATCACAGTCAACCCAGAAAATCACGCTAGGTGAGAAGAATTTTCCCCAATTCCTCACTAGTGTTCCATCCAGATAACATAATGGGAACATGTATTATAGCAAGGATAATTGGATATGAATCATGAGAACCTAGATTTAAAGGGCAGCTAGAGAACAATTAGGCTAATTGAAGATTAATCACTGGAACTAGTTACCAAAGGAGATTAAGCAAATTTCTTCCCTAGAGAGCTGTAAAATCAGGCTAGTATAGAAGCAGTGTAGCCTGGAGGGTAAAGCATGGGCCAGGGAGTCAGAGGACCTGAGTTTTAATTCTGTCTCTGCCGCTTACTTGCTGTGTGACCTTGGTGAATCTCATAACTTCTTTGGGTGTCTGTTTCCTTATCTATAAAATGGGATTCAATTCATGTTCTCCATCCTACTGAGGCTATGAGCCAATTAAGGAACAGAGACTGTGTTGGACCCGATTTTCTTATATCTACCCCAGCACTTGATACAAGGCTTGGCTCAGAGTCAGTACTTAACAAACACCACAATTATTGGTATTATTATTACCTGTTGGAATGGTTTAGAGTCATCATTATCTGTAGGCAAAGAAATAGATGTAATAAATAACCTGAAATCAGGAGGCTGGGGCCTAATCATCAAATGTTCACTCATCAGTAATCTCATTTGCTAAAAATTTCCAATAATCATCATCTCTTCTTAGCCCTAAACCAAATTTTAACCCTTATTCTAAGTCCTAATCACAAACTTGGCCCCTACCCTAAAATGGGCCCTGATTCTTTATCCCAGTGAAGTTTCTCATGTGTTAGGGTGTCAATAGATTGATTTCCATCTTTAGAAATTGACAATTGCAATTAGTCAGATTCCAATTCATTTGAGGTGATTTGAGATGGCCCTATTCAGAGACTCTTATGATGTCCTGTTACTGATTCTATTATTCTTTGATTTAGACATCCTCTTGTTTCTCACTGATACCTGGCAGGTAATCCTCAATGAGAATAGCTAGAATAAGGAGGGGTTATCACTGCCTCGGATTTCAGACTGCTCCAAAATTCAATTTATTCAACTAGCACATGAGTCCTGGAGCTTGGCTAATTTGAAAACGGAACCTAAAATGAATGGAATTAGATTTTCTGTTTAAGCAGGATGAATTCATTCTGATTATCATCACAAATGTATTAATCAAGTGCCTCCAGAAAGGCACAATTAGAGCACACTGCATGAGATCTCCCTATAGTCAATCTATCAGTTAGTGAATGCTTCCTATGTGCAGAGAGAACACTGTGCTTGGAAGAATATAAGAGAATTACAAGACCTGATCCCTGGCCTCAAGGAGTGTTCAATCTAGGGGAAGACAGGCAGACAAGAATGATTTCCAAGTCATTTACTTAAATTATGCTATGTCATATTTTACTGTCCTGGGCATTGCCATCTCATGTAAGATCAGTTCCCTTTTAATGTTCCTCAACCCCTGGCAGGTTCCCAGCATGCCATTCTTTCCTCCCCAGCAGGACTAGAAATTTAGACCTGGTCGCTATCCTCTGAAGACTTTGTGCTCTTTGATGGCCTTGCCTCATGCTGGTTCATGCCATGTGAGATTTGAAGCTAAGACTGACCGAGCAAAAAGTAACCTTCAGTAGTTTGCGGAGAAATCAGCCAAGTGGGGGATGACATAAATATCATGACCAAATAGTTTCTGTCCTTCTCATTGCCCAGTGAAAATTTCCACCACTGAAAGAGTGCTACTGAATTCTCCCCAAGTAATTTGAGATATTATGAAATGTTCAAGTCAACCTTAGGGTACAACCTCGGATGTTGACTGATCCAAGAGCAGACAGATAATAATAATAACATCTATGGTATTTGTTAGCACTTACTATGTGCCAAGTGCTATACAAAGTGCTAGGGTGGATACAAGTTAATCAGGAGAAGCAGCGTGGCTCTGTGGAAAGAGCCCGGGCTTGGGAGTCAGAGGTCATGGGTTCGAATCCCAGCTCTGCCACTTCTCAGCTGTGTGACTGTGGGCAAGTCACTTAACTTCTCTGTGCCTCAGTTACCTCATCTGAAAAATGGGGATGAAGACTGTGAGCCTCATGAGGGACAACATGATTACCCTGTATCTCCCCCAGCACTTAGAACAGGGCTCGGCACATAGTAAGCACTTAACAAATACCAACATTAGGTCAGACATAGTCTTTGTTCCACATTGTGCTCACGGTCTAACTAGGAGGTAGAACAGAAATTCAATCCCAATTTTATGGATAAGGGAACTGAGGTGCAGCAAAGTTAAGTGACTTGCCCGAGGTCATACGGCAGACAAGTGGCAGAGCTGGGATTAGAACCCAGGTCTTCTGACTCCCAGGCCCATTCTCTTTCGTCTAGGCCATTCACAAGTAGGGTCTTGGGAAATTCCATTTCAACTAGAGTAAAACTGAAATAGAGTTTGTTTCTTCAAAATGAATGGTGAATAACCAAACAAGCTAGTGGAAGCCTAAGTGAAGTTGTACATGCTATGGCAATTTGATGATCAATCAATCAATGATATTTGCAGAGCACATGGAGGTTAGTCCGTGGAATATGATGGAGGTTTGCGCCCAGAATCAGAAACTAGATTCTACGTGTTAGATGAAGTCTTTGTCCTGGGGAGTAATCAGCCTGACTACCTGTTTTTAAAGCAGTTGTGATGTCTTAAGAGACTCCACAAGGGAGCAGCTACTGAAATTCAATGTTTTTAGTGAACCCAAGGTTATGATGTTCAGTAGTTATGTAAGGTAAAGAGTTGAGAGCTTGCATGAGCCATCAGTGACACCCCTGCCCTGGTGAAATAGATCATTAGAGGTACACAAAGAATTTTTTTTCCCTAGCCCATTAAATCCCATCTGCAGCATGTTCAAAAATTCAGGCTGCTTAGGCTTCCTCTGCTATTTTTGGTGATGCCGCAGATTTCCTGACATTCCTCATGGCTCAAGAAGGCAGTTTTAGTCCAAGCGCTACCGTCTGGTGATTCAGAACTGCACTTTATTGGGAAACATAATATAGACATGGCAATAAACCAATTTATAGCCTTGAAATATCTGGGGGGAAGCAAGGGCATTCCTGACACTATCTTTGAAATGAGCTTTTCACACAAAGCCTCAGCCCATCCCAGTTTCCACTGTATCATTTAATTTGGATAAAGAGGCTGCAGGTGAAAGGAAATAAGTTTGGTATGATCAAACCTAATACCTATGTGCTAAAAAAGGAACACAAAGAGTCGATAGATCTATTTAAACCTTCGCAGTAATTGGATACAATACCAAAATAAAAATGAATCTCTTCTCTGGGTTCTCAGATGTCTTCCTGGATATATCAATAGCTATTCCTGTACTCATTCGTCTCTATAGAACTGCCTGGATCATCACATCAGGCAGTGATTGGATGAAAGGCTTGGGCCATAAGAGGGGCAGGAGTTGGAGACAGAGCATTGTTAAGAGGGAGAGAGGAAAAGAGAAAGAAGTAGGGAAAAGAGAAAAATAGAGATCAGAGAGAGAAGGACCCAGGCTTGAGAGCCTTGGGCCCATTCAGTTCAGGTGGCAGGGAGGAATAAGCAGAGAAAATGGCCCTTAAAGAGAGAGTTTGGCTGAGGACCGAGCAGGGACACACACACAGGCACTGCGGAGGAAGGAGTACTATTAATGTCAGGGAACAGGGGCCAAAACAGGGACACTCAATCAATCAACTGTATTTATTGAATGCTTGCTGGGTATAGAACGCTGTACTAAGCACTCAGGCACAGCCAAGCTACTTCTGCTAAGAATATTTGAATTTGGTATTGATAAAGTAATGTGTATATTCTTTGCATTGTCATTAATTCAGCCCCAAACCCATTTTCAATTGAAATGGTGTGGGTTGGAGAGTTTAAAAGCCCCCTCCTGAACATCAGACTTCGTGAAAGAGACTAGATGGGAGCCCAGAGTCCCTCAATTTTCTAATTATGGTCAGGATAGCTAGAGAGGCTTTTCCAGAACCCTGGAGACTTGGGCCAGTGCCTTATGTTGGGGGGGAGGGAGGAGGGGGCTTCTCTCAGATGACTTTGAATGACCCCCATCATGAGGGATCCTTCCTGGAGGTTCTGAGGGCCCTCAGACATCTGGAGTCAGAATCAAAAGGATCTAGGGTTGTGGTAGGGATCAAGGCTGGTACTTCAGGGTTATCCTGGAGGCATCCCAATGTTCAGTTGATCCTGAGTGACTCTGCTCTAGCATCAGAGTAGAAAAATGTGTTAAATCTATCATGCCTCCCTCCAGCTCCCAAAATGCTTAGTGATTATCAATATGGACATCATTAAAAGACTGGGAAGGAGCAGAGTCAAAGGAGGAAGGGGAAATCACTTACTGGTTGGGAACTCTCTTCCTCAACCAATCGATGGAGAGGAACAAGAGCAAGAAGGAGTTACAGTGAGAGTAGTGGTGAAAAGAGGCTGGGAGGATGGACAGAAGCTCCCCCGGTAGACCATAATCTCCTTATGGGCAGGGATCATGTCTACCAAATCTGCTGTATTGTACTTTCCCAAGTATAGTTCACTGCTTAATAAATACCTCTGATTGGTTGATAAGTGTGGGCTATGGTGCTGTAGCATGGGAGAAACTGGAGAAGGAGATTATTAGGGGAAGAAGAGGAGGAGGAGATTAATGTGGCCCAATATGGCCTGAGGAAGCAGGGGATCTTGATGGGGAGAGGTGTTAGTGCTGCATTTTGAAGGGTGCAAAGAGAGAGAGAGAGAGAGAAAAGTGGCAGAGTGGGGTTCTAAGATTGACAGGTTCTCCCTCTATTTCTGTTGCAAGAAAGTTGCCCTGGTTTTTCCCAGGTTTGGACTGGATGGGGGTGGAGCTGCTGGAATTAATGAATAGGGAAAAACGGCATGGCCTAGTGGATAGAGCCTAGGAGTCAGAAATTCTCTAATCCCAGCTCTGGCACTTGTCTGCTGGTGACCTAGGGCAAGTCACTTCACTTCTCTGTGCCTCAGTTACCACATCTGTGAAGTGGGAATTAAGACTGAGAGCCCCATTTGGGACAGGGACTGTGTCCTACCTGATTGCCTCGTGACTACCCCAGCACTTAGTACAGTGTCTGGCACAGAATAAGTGCTTAACAAATGCCATATTGAAATAAGGTGAAAATAGCCAACGTTTGGAGAACTAATAGCATTTTAATAAGTAAATCTCTTTGGAACAGAGTTCATCCCATAGTTAAAAAAAAGATTAAACTGCTTTATGATCCAGCAAAACGCTCCCCAGAGAAATGTAGGGTATCGGTTTTTCCAGGGGCTCCTTGAAAATGAGTCCAAGAAATTGTGACAGAATTATTTGTATTGTTCCTTAATAGTAAGATAATGAGCCACTAAAGGGCCTCTGTTTGCAGGGGCAATAAAGAAGCTGGGAATGAAAATGCGGTGCCTAACTCCAAAGCTTGCAGCACATTTCCCTCTGGATTAAGAGTCAGTGGTTTAGAGTTCTCTTTGCCCCAGTTCTTTCTTGCTACACACTCAATTCCAACTTCCATGTCCACTTCCTGTACAAAGAATAAATACGCACCCACCTCCCTCTGAAGCTTCGTGGGCTCATTCTGCCTACATCTCTCCACTCATTTGTTTTCAGGCACCCAAACATTAATAAAATCAGTAAAAGCACAACTTAATCTTAAGGGAAATCAGTCAGGGAATTTGGATAAAATGTCCCTTCAAATGAGGCTTCAAGTTGAAAGGGCATAAAAAGCTAAGGTTATTTGTTTACTCTTATGATTCAGTCATGTCTGAGACACTGCATAGAACACAGAAATAAATAGGGTCCCTTAAACCGAAGTCGCTTAGCAGCTCAACTAGACAGGCACAGGGGGAGAGAAAGGAAACAGGGAAACAGACAAGAAACCAAGCTGTGTCTTTGAGGTGTCCGGTTTTTTCTTGTAGAACCTCCTGCCCCCTATTGACCTAATTAGCTCCTCTCCTGGCAATCTCACACGGTTTTTCAGAAGGAAGGCATTTCCCTTATTTTCAGAAGGAGGAAACAGAGGGACCAAACTGTAACAGCAGTTTGCATCTGACTTAAAGTCTGATGATCCATTCTGCTGCTCCATGAACCATTTCCGTGAAATCACATCCTGTGGAGGACAGTGCTCCACACACAGTAAGTGATAATAATAATAATAATAATGTTGGTATTTGTTAAGCGCTTACTATGTGCCGAGCACTGTTCTAAGCCCTGGGGTAGACACAGGGGAATCAGGTTGTCCCACGTGGGGCTCACAGTCTTAATCCCCATTTTACAGATGAGAGAACTGAGGCACAGAGAAGTTAAGTGACTTGCCCACAGTCACACAGCTGACAAGTGGCAGAGCTGGGATTCGAACTCATGAGCCCTGACTCCAAAGCCTGTGCTCTTTCCACTGAGCCACACTGCTTCTCCAGTTTCTCCACTGATTGATGTTCATTGGCAATGTCCTAGCAACAATCAAAAGATGAATTTAGTTTCAGGGTTGTCACATGGAGAGACTGAAGCCCGTTTGGTGGTGGGGGGGGCTGGGGTGACAGATTTAGGAGTCACTGAAATAGTTTAATTTTCAGGTGCAGTTTTCCTTTTCTTCAGAGAACATTCCAGAGAACAGCAGGCTAAACAGCAGGCGTTTTGGGTTGCTTAACAGCTTTACTCCTCTTTCTGCAAAAGAAATCCATATGGACATTAAAACAGCCAGGCAGCTTATAATCAGTGAGCTGTGATTTGGTATCCAACTGGAAAAAAATGAACTAAGAAAGAAGAGCTAAAATGGACACTTTAAACACAAAGCTCCCACTGAGAGCATGCAGTGTTTTGGGATACTTCTAACCCACCCCATATATTTCTCAAGTAGAAATCTCGTGTTAAATTGCCCAGTTAACTTGCCTATTTTTCTATTTCTACCTTCACAAACCCAGTCTGTTCTCAAATCCTGCTGCTTTTTCCTCCCTAGCATCTCCCAATCCACCCCTTTCTCTCCAATCCTGTTCCGTGGCCTCTGCCTCACTGTTAACCTGAATCAAATATCTCTCTATGAGCATCATCTTTCTCCAGGCAATGCCCAGTGCTGCTGCCCAAGCCACCTTATTTTGACAGTATCAAATGCTACTTCTCTCACTAGAGCCGTGAGGTGGCTCTCCATTTCTCCAAATCAGAAACATGATCCTCCTCCTCTTCAGTCAACCATTTTCCTGGCTGCCTGAGAGTGATTCCCTTACCTCCCCCTTCATTTCCTCTTATGCGAATTAGCTCAGTGTCCAGTCATTCCATCCTCTCCACCAAGCCTCTGGGACTGGAGTGCCCTCTTCTACCTCTTCCACCTCACCAAAATCTCTTCCCCCCTTTATTTGGGTCCTGAAGTCTCACCTTTCCCCTTGAAGCCATGCCAAAAGCCTTTTAGTCTGATGTTATTTCAATGGGCAAGCAGCAAAGGTGCCAAGGAATACCCTGGCAATAAGTCTGGAATATTGCCACAAAGTAACAGGAAAGCACCAGGTGGAGCATGGACAGAGTGAGGGAAAAGAGGAATCAAAGGAGCTACAACTTGGGAGGGGGATTCCCAAATCCCATCCTTAGGACAGATAATCTCTTGCAAACAGGAACAACCCCCAAGGGATTCGTGGATGTGAGACATAAGTAAATCGTGGCCCTGCTACTTGGAATAAATACAGCAAACTTCTTCCACCTCCACCTGGCCTCTGCAGTCAACTCCCATGAGTCCTTTGTTTCCCCAGCTCACAAAATGAAGCTTCTCAATTCCTGACACATCAGGCAAATATTTCATTCATTTATGCAGTGGTTTGATAGCCTCATCTGTCAGATCTGAATATTTTGGGAAGATATTTATTTGTAAAAAATTTCCCATTTCTGACCAAAATCTGCGAAGTCCAACATAATCCGTGACTCCGAACAAATCATGGCAAGGAATACACCTTTCAGACAGGAGTGATGTCTTTGGGGCCAGGATCCACTAATTTGGCTTCAGAGTCCCATCTTTATGTCTTCTATCTGATTAACAAATATCTGGGACTTTTCTTGGTTCCATAGGAAACTATGATCAAGAAATAAGGACTTTTCATTTATTCATATTTATTCAAGTAACTGCTGGGTGCAGAGTCTCATACTGTAGGTTTGGAAAAGCACAGTTGAAATAAAAGATCTGGTCCCTGCCCTGCCCTGGGGGATCTTGGGAGTTATAGCCATTACCATAACTGTATGCTCCAGTAGTCTCCACAGTGGTCTTGCCATCCATGATACTGAAATGTACATGTGAAAATCTGGATATTAGTATTCACCTGTGCTTTTAGCCAGATGTTGCAAATAAATACACCAGCACAGCACAGGACAGTCTTTGTACATGTCCACTGTGTGGCAGGGACTGTCAATCACAAATCAATCTTTTTAGCTATACTAATACCCAGGAGTATTCTATATTTCCCCCAAAGTGAATGATTTCCATGTGAGGGACCACTTATAACTGTCCTTACAGGATAGAGGGCCTGAGTGAATGGCCCAATCTGAATTCAATCTTGATTGCTTAAGCATCAAAGAACTTGAGAATATCCAAGCACTGTAAGCCCGTTGTTGGGCAGGGATTCTCTCTATCTCTTGCCGAATTGTACATTCCAAATGCTTAGCACAGTGCTCTGCACATAGTAAGCGCTCAATAAATACGATTTAGTGAATGAATAACCCTATCCCACCTTGACTACTACATCAGACTTCTCGCTGACCTCCTTGCCTCTTGTTTCTCCCCACTCTAGTCCTTACTTCTTTCTACTGCCCAGATCAGCTTGCTAAAAAAAGTTCAGTCGATGTCTTCCAACTCCTCAAAAACCTCCAGTAGTTGCCCATCCACCTCTGCATCACACAGAAATTCCTTACCATCGGCTTTAAAGCACTCAATAAGCTCTCCCCCTCCTACCATATCGTGCTGATTTCCTACTAAAACCCAGCCTGCATACTTCACTCCTAATCAGTGTACCCCGATATCATCTATCTCAACACCGGCCCCTT
Source organism: Ornithorhynchus anatinus (assembly GCF_004115215.2). Lineage (NCBI taxonomy): Eukaryota > Metazoa > Chordata > Mammalia > Monotremata > Ornithorhynchidae > Ornithorhynchus > Ornithorhynchus anatinus. The sequence continues at coordinate 54,577,718 of NC_041739.1, forward strand.
GCCCTTGTCCTCCCTCTGACCTGGAACTCCCTGCCCCTTCATATCCAACAGACCACCACTCTCCCCACCTTCAAAGCTTATTAAAGTCACATCTCCTCCAAGAGGCCCTCCATTCATTCATTCATTCATTCAGTCGTATTTATTGAGTGCTTACTGTGTGCAAAATACTGTACTAAGTGCTTGGGAGAGTACAATATAACAATAAAATGACATTCCCTGCTCACAGTGAGCTTACAGTTGCCTTCTTTTCCCCTACTCACCTATGTACTTGGATCTGTGCTCTTTAAACACTTGATATTCACCCCACCCTCAGTTCCACAACACTTATGAACAGAGCCATAATTTATTTTAATGTCTGTCCTCCCTTTTAGACTGGCCATACCAACTATATTGTATTTTACTCTCCCAAATGCTTCTTACAGTGCTCTACACACAGTAAATGCTCTATAAATGCAATTGATTAGTTGAAAAAGAGCCTTCCCACATCCTTGGTGGCTTTGCAAAAGCTCTGCATCTTGATTTGCTCATTTATTTTGGCATGGTTATTCTCCCCATTGGTCAGAGAACTTTCTGAGTATCTAAACACTCCACATGCTGCCGCTTGAGGGAGGAGGTATGCAAATTGAAAACATGAAGGCAGTCTGGATAACTGGGTGGTTTTGTCACGATTACATCTTCATCAGATTTGTGTGAGCAAAGATCCTGTGACAATAGATAATGGCTTTTACCAATTAGAGGAGAATAAGTTTCTGGGCCTCATTCCCGATACCAATAACTTCTTCCAGTTCAGGAATACAAAAAGAAAAGGACCAAGGAAGATAAATAGAACTAAGCTCTAGGTTTCATTATTCTTTCCTGTCTAATTAAAAGACCTAATGTATTCTGCTGCCTTCATTTTCAGTGAGTTTACTTTTATCCAAACAAATCAAGGCGAAAAATGAAATCAATCTAAACTCACCAAAAAGTAGATTTAAAATTGAACCTCCATCCCCCTCCTACATATCGTGCAATGTAATGCAATGTAATTATTTACTCCGAGTCCCTTAATGTAAAAGCTCATCAAGACTGAGTGGAAGGAAATGAGTTAAAACAGTAAGTGAGTTGCTCTAGGTCAAGTCTTCTCGAACAGCCACTCAGACCCTTGCCTGTGTCCTGGGATTACCTAGCCTTCCTGCGGAACTCAGTTTTCAAACAAATGGATTTCCGTCAATATGGAAATATTATAGCAAAAATACTGGCTATTCTACTGGGTTGAAAACAGAACTAGAGAAGTTGACCCCGAAACATAAGATTTGAGGATTTTTTTTCTAAATCACTGTTTAAATCTTACGTAGACTTAGCTAAAATATACAGTAGCTTGGTTTTATGTCCAGGGAAAGGAATCTGTGTTGATTGTGATTCGGGAAAAAGTGCTCCAGTTATTACAAGTTTTTAAAAGATCAAAGTGTTGAGTGTGATGCACTGTTCTGGCAAAATATGACCCTCTTATAAGATCTGGAAGAGATTTTTGAGTTTTGTCAGACCTTGCGATTGTAGTCAGTAATCTTAGGATTTCCTTTTCTTCCTGATCCCAACCCAGCTTCTCTGAAAAGCAGGAAGGGTCTTTGATAAAATCTACTGAGTTCTGAGGGGAATTCACAGAGTGTTTGAACTTCTAGACCTAATCCATTTGGAGCTTTCAGGGCAAAAGAAAATGATGTTTAGAGGATGAGGTAATTTAAAATCGTCCTTAGCAAGTCAGAGGTGAAGGCCTTAGATATAGAATTAGAATATGGTGGTCTATAAAGAAAATCTATTTTTAAATTAAATAACTAAATTAAATTAATGTAAGGGAAACTGATAGGGAGAGACAGGAAAGTTGAAGTGTGGACCATGAGATGGATCCTGAGGACATAACAAAATCCTTGCATGCAGCTATTAAAGTATCACATCCTCCTCACTAAAATTATTGATTGAATTTTCAGTGTTTGCATGACTCTGTGACAGGAATCAATAGTACTTATCAAGCCCCTACTGTGTGTGAAGCACTGTATTAAGTGCTTGGGAGAGTGCAGTAAAATTAGCAGATGTGATCCCTGCCCTTAAGGGCTTTGTAAGCTAGTCGGGGAGACGACACTAAAATAAATTACAGATAAGAGGAAGTAATGGAGTATAAAGATATGGAAGTAAGTACTATGGGAAGGAGTGAGTATTTAAGTGCTTAGGAGGTGTGGGCTGCTGAAGTGGCAGTGATGGGATTCAGGGTGGGGGAGTGGAGGAAATCATATTAGCTATGAGTCAGGTAGCCAGCCTTCCAGAATTCAGTATGACCTGCTGCTGTCTTGAAATGCCATCTCACTCGATCAATCAGTGATATTTATTCAGCACCTACTGTGTGCTGAGCACTGTACTAGGTGCCTGGCGGAGTGCAGTATCACACAGTTGGTGGGCTTGTTTCCTACTAGCTCTTTTGAGTTTAGGAATAGAGGAACTATCCCCACCAAAGCTTATCCCCTTAGAAGGAATTGTTTCATGTTGCTGTGGAGAATATCCGTTCCCTTAAGCTCTGAGAGTTGGAGAGCAGGGTTCGCTTCACACATTTGGCTATACGGAGGCAGGGAAAATTTGACCACTCCCACTCACTTTGCTTTAAGTATCATCTCATTACTCGGCACATTCATTCTTTCAGTTGTATTTATTGAGTGCTTACTATGTGCAGAGCACAGTGCTATTCATTTGAGATAGTACAGTACAACAATAAACAGATCCATTCCCTGCCCACAACAAGCCTACAATTTTGCACACTGCTTGCCCCGGGATGTGACGTTAGGCATCGTGCACACAGAACAGAACGATAACATGCAGAGTGCAAACCCTTGGACCTTTCTCCAGGAGGATTCCTGCTATGCCCCCATGGCGTTCCCTTCCCAGCCCCTTACTCAGGCTCTGCTTCCAATTTTCCATTTTTAGTCACCACAGGAGGCACCCTGCTGCCTTCCGCTGCTAATCCATCCCCTCCAGGGAGAGGGCTGTGCCACCCAGCTCCCCAACCAGGCCCCAGCTCCCTCTAACACTGCTTTTATAGCACCCCCATTGCCACCATCTTGCCCCTGCCCTCCCTGATGTTGCATTTGCCACAGCACCTCCACTCCTCCAGGCCATCACCCCCTCCAAGATCACCTCCTTTGCCCATATAACTGCCTCTCACCTTGATGTTCCACCCCCGAGTGGTTGCCACTTCACTTATGGTCCCTAGACTGTAAGTTTGTTGTGGTAGGGAACTTGTCTGCCAACTCGCTTCTATCGTCCTCTCCCAAGCACTTAATACAGTGCTCTGCACACAGTAAGTGCTCAATAAATATTGATTACAGTCTCAAGCCTCCCTTTTTAGGGAGTGAAGAGAAGGCAAGTCTTCCTTTAACACCTGACCAGTCCCCTAGGAATATTTTAATTCTAACATATCTCCTCCCACAGAACTTGTTTGTGTTCACATATTTGGAAAAATGCTGCAAACCCCTTCTAACCTCAGGGCCCATCCATAGGTGATAGATATTTAGAAAAGCACCCATTTCCCCTTTCCCAAAAGGATTTGTGGTTCGATAGTAACTTCTTTCTACTGATCCAAAACTCTGGTCCCCTCCTCCAACATGGTGGGGAGACAATTGGAGGCAGTGTGCACCAGATGCTCACTGAGAGAGCTGGCAGGAAATAGTGGGCGGCCTACAATGTTAACTACAAATAAGATCTTTGGGTTCATTATTTGGGTAATTAGGGCCTTGGCAACGTTAAATGGATTTTTTTTTAGCCCATCAGGGTCTTTTTGGTTTGCTGCTTTTATTTTTATTTTTTGTCCATTGTCCCCTTATCTTCAAATCTAGGATTCTGTGCAACTTCTTTAGGGAGCAGTGGAGGAAGGTGGATAGAGGCATTTTCTGCCTTTTTTTTCTATGTCTGAGAGGAGGTAGCTGCCCTCATTTTCTCCTCAGGGGGACCGCCGATGGCCACTTGGGAAGCTTTGTGGACAGGAGATGTCACACTGTATCCCATTACAGATACAGAAATTCTGTCCATTTTGAGGTTAGGAATTGGGAGGCTCCAGGTGGAAAGAAGATATCACACTCTATCCCATTATAGATATGGGAAGTCTGTCCATACTGAGGTTCGAAGTTGGGGAAGAGTCCCAAACCACCTTACCATCAACTTTAAGGCACTTAATCAGTTCTTTCCCTTCTATTTTGGAGAAGTAGTGTGGCCTAGTAGATAGATAGAGCCCGGGCCTAGAAGTCAGAAGGACCTGGATTCTAATCCTGAATCTGCCACTTGTCTGCTGTGTGACCTTGGACAAGTCATTTCACTTTTCTGGGCCTCGGTTACCTCATCTGTCAAATGGGGATTAAGACTGTGACTCCCATGTGGTACATGGAATGTGTCCAATTTGATTTGCTTTTATCCACCCCAGCACTTAGTACAATACCTGGCACATTATAAGCCCCTAACAAGTTCCAGAGTTATTATTAACTTACCTTTCTGATCTTCCCCTACAACCCATCTCTGCCTGTCCCTTGCTCATGCCCTCCCTGTGGCCTGGAACTCCCTCCCTTTTCTTACCCAATAGTCCACCACTCTTCCCCACCTTCAAAATCCTCCTAAAACCACATCTTTAAGAAGTCTTCCCTATGCCATCATACTCATTCATTCATTCATTCAATTGTATTGAGCGTTTACTGCGTGCAGAGAACTGTACTTAGCTCTTGGGAGAGTACAATATAATAATAGACACATTCCCTGTCCACAATGATCTTACAATCTAGAGGATGAGCTTACAGTCTTATAGTCTATCTGGCCTCCTCTCTGCGTTTGCCTCTGCACTTGTCTGTGGATCCTCTAAGCACTTTGTTACTCACCCCAGCCCCACAGCACTATTTACATATCCTTATGTTCTATTATTTCACCAATCTATAATCTACTTTAATGTCTGCCGCCCCTTGTAGATGGTAAGCTTCTTTTGGGCAAGAATGGTGTCTAACAACTCTGATGTATTATCCTCTCCCAAGTGGTTAATACCGGCTCTGCCCCTTGTCTGCTGTGTGACTTTAGGCGAATCACTTAACTTCTCTGGTCCTCAGTTACCTCATCTGTAAAATGAAGATTAAGACTGTGAGCCCCAGATGGGACGGGGACTGTGTCCAACTCGATTTGCTTGTATCCACCCCAGTGCTCAGTACAGTGGCTGGGACATAGTAAACACATAATAGGTACCATAATCTTATTACTATTTATTGTTATTATTTTTACAAGTACAATACAATAAATGCCATTGATTAATTGATTATTTTGAGCACTTGCAGGGCAGGCACAAAGTTCAATTTCAAAGTCCTCATCTGAGAAACCACGGCCAAGGGATTTGGGAGCAGGGCCATTGGAGACAGGATGCTGGGAGCAGGCCCAAGGCTGAGACTTATCCCTCCTGAACCACTCAGTCCCCCAGGGAAAAAATAGCCGGGCTACCGGTGAATGGCAGTCAGGGAGGAGAGATCCAATGGGGAGGAACTTGAGGAAGCTGTTTCCTTCCAGAAATACCAGTTGTTCACCAAATCCCACACCTCAGGATGGGTGAAAAATGAAAGGTTCAAAACAAAGAAGCACATAAAACACATTACTACAGAAAGCTGCGTAGCCTGAACTTAGTAATTCAAGGAGAGGGAATTGGATAAATCTGTAAACGAATGGTCCATAATGGGTTACTGAAGAGAAAGTTAGGAATGTTAGAAGGCGCAATCCTAAACACAGTTCCTGCAGGCATCCTGTTTATGAACCTTAACCTTGATCGGTAAAAGGGGCTCTCTACTCTTTGGGAAAACATAAACAAAGTGACCGTGGTAGGTAAAGGGCTGAATCCAGCCCAGTGCCAGATTAAGTAATATCCTTAGGACTGGCTCTCTGTCCATCTTCTCTAAAGAAAGCTCATTACCGAGATAGTCATTAAGGAACTATTAATGGATCCATTTGCCTGTTCACCCGGATTGATTCTCTGCAGAATTTGCTGCCAACCATTAGGTTAGCCCTAAACACAAAGAAAAGTGCCAATGGACCTCTGACAAGAGGAAACTGGTCTTTGCCCATTGTGTTCTAAGAAAACCAGATTCCTCCATGAACTCTGCCAGATTCCCTCAGTTTACAACTTCACTTAAAATGGCCAATGAGAACAGAAGATACAGGCAGTATCCTAAGGATCTTACTCCATCCTTTTAAAATACTAACAAAATGGGGATATTTTGGTCCAGGTCCTGGCTTCTCACTTGCTAGATGACCACATTCTTAAAGGACAAGTCCTAAGTTGGGAACAAGAGTCATCTGAAAAAGAAAATTCCCTGTGTCATTAGATTTTTACACTGTGAGCCCTTGGGAACAATGGACCATGTCTAATTTTTCCTTGATTTTTTTTCAGCACTCAGTACAGTGTTCAGCACAAAGTAGATGCTTAGTAAAAATTATTACTACTTTTTCTACTACCTTATTCTCAAGCACAGCCCTTACAACCTTCTTCCTCCAGGCCCCTCTCCCTTTTTTCACATGCCATTCAGTTTCACCCCAGCGACTCTAGATCATCTTCTCCTCCCTACCTCCTATCCCATAACCTCTTCCTCCATTCCTATCTTCTTGATTCCCTCTTCCCCACTAACTTCACACAAACCTAAAAGAATGTAAATGAAAAGATCAGAAGAACAAATTTTCTGTTTTCTTTCTCAATCATTCAATCATATTTATTGAGTGCTTACTGTGTGCAGAGCACTGTACTAAGTGCTTAGAAGAGCACATCATCAAAGCTGGTAGACTCTCTGTGTGTATCTCTCTCTCTCTCTCTCACTCCTGTGTTCCCTATCTTTTTTGTTAACAAAAGAGACAAGAACCTACTAAACATTTGCTCTACCTATACTGCTTAGCTGGAAAAATCAACCAGGCAAGGAACTATCCCTCTTTATTTAACAGAACAGTGCCTTTGCAGAGCCTGAAATTAAGTCTTTGAATTCTTTGCTGATTTCATTTGTCCTTGCTATTCTGGGCCACGTAGTATTGGCTACTTTCTAATACTGTTTCAAAACCCAACCACTTGGTTAGTTCTTTAGTCCAGCCTCATGCTAAGTCAGACTTAACCCTCAATCTTAACATTTTCATGACCAATATTCCTTGTGTTTCCTAGTGTAGATTTATGTCATAAAAAGTTTTTCACTTGACTTAAAAAAATTATCTTTTGAGTCCTTCTACTGATCAGAGTTTCCCGAAGTAGGGTTAGAAGGGTGTCTTTGAATCGACTCTATCTTGTCCAACAGTTTTGGATGTTGGACAATATGTTGAGGACTAATTGCTGGTTTCAGGCATAGGTTATGGGCATGAACTAAATTGTGGAATTCAGTTGTTAACTATTACCTATTCTGATATGAGTATGAGCTTCATATAATATTCATATAATACAGCTCCCTCAGTTTCCTTTATTAGCTAGAGGCCCATGTCAAGCCTTCAGTTTGAGCATTTCCTGTTCAAAAAAGAAAAAAAAATCCAGCCTTTGATGTAGAGTAATAACTATGATAATTGTATTTTTTAATTCCTTACTATGTGTCAAGCACTGCACTAAGCACTGGAGAAGATACAAGATAATAAGGTCCTACAGGACTCACATTCTCAATAGGAGGGAGAACCCGTATTGAATCCCCATTTTGCACAGGAGGGAACTGAGGCCCAGAAAAGTGAAGTGCTTTGTTCAAGAAGACAGCATGGCCTTCTCAGAGTCAAATCAGTAGGAGAAAATCAAAATTTGTAATGCAAGGGGAAAAAAGCAAAACAATTCAGCTCTCTGAACTTTATGAGCTTCTATAATAATTTAGTTTGGAGTTTCACAATTCTCATTCCATTCATGTTTACTTGTGTCACAAACCTGCTGATACAACAAATCTTTTCCTATTGGAGGAAGGAGTTGGAAGGTGAACATTTCAGCTCTTTGTAGACTTTTAGAGGATCTGTCCGGTTGATCCGAGACCTGTTCCGATCTTTTTACCTAGAGTAGTTTCTTTTCGTGAGGGTCACAAGAATGAAAATGGAAAGACCGGAAGCAGTTCTGGCTGCTGGGCAGAAAAACCACCTTTCTTACCCTAGTCATTCAGTCAATCAGTAAATAGTATTTATTGAGCACTTACTATGTGCAGAGCACTGTACTAAGTAATAATAATAATAATGTTGGTATTTGTTAAGTGCTTACTATGTGCAGAGCACTGTTCTAAGTGCTGGGGTAGACACAGGGGAATCAGGTTGTCCCACGTGGGGCTCACAGTCTTAATCCCCATTTTACAGATGAGGGAACTGAGGCACAGAGAAGTTAAGTGACTTGCCCACAGTCACACAGCTGACAAGTGGCAGAGCTGGGATTTGAACTCATGAGCCCTGACTCCAAAGCCCGTGCTCTTTCCACTGCGCCACGCTGCTTCTCGTGCTTGGGAGAATACAAAATAACAATGAGTAGACAGATGGGTTGGGTGAATTGTAGAAATATTGTCCCCTTCCTCTCAACTAGGGACTCTTGAGGTGGGCATTCACTTCATACCCAAACATTTTAGGGAGAACATGAGTAATAATAATAACATTTATTAAATGCTTATTATGTACCAAGGATTGTCGTAAGTGCTGAAGCAGATACAAGGAAGGAAATCGCCATTTTTGAGATGAGGAAACTGAAGCACAAAGAAATTGAGTTGTTTGCCCAAGGTCACACAGAATGCAAACGGCAGAGCCAGGACTGGAATTCAGATCTCCCTACTCCCAGTCCCATGTTCTTTCCTTAGGGCCAAACTGCCTCTCTGTAAGAGAAGGACTTCTGTCCCTGCTGCTAGCTAGAAGATAGTGTACTGGTTTGGCAGTGTCAAGGCTTGGTTTGACAGGAAACTCAGCTCACCCTGCCCAGTGACAGAACCCAGGGGTGGCTACCTGCCCTACCTCCCCTCAGGGCATAACAAGAGGCAGCAAACATGCCTCATTGAGCCAGCTCAAAGCCGCCGAGCTCAAACCAGTTGAAGCGACCCTGTTGCCCTTGACATTCCTGCCTCCAGTTTTCATGCACATCTCCATTAATTAACCCCCATGGATATTAAGCATACCCCTTATGGAATGACCAGGAGCACCTGTCTGGGCAGTTCATTTGGTTGTATTTATTGAGCACTTACTCTGTGCAAAGCACTGTACCAAGTGTAGCATTCAATGTTCCGATGGCAACCAGAAGATAAAATCCAGCCCAGTGTTTCTCAGTTGAACATTAATCCTCCCCAGCTAAAAGCAGTCCCATAACTTACAAAATCCAACCTTTTTCCCTTTAGATCAGATATGCCAAGGTTTTCCATCAACCAAGCAATCCATGGCATATATTGAGCACCTACTGAACGCGAAGCACTATTCTAAGCACTTTTTTAGAAAAATTGTATTTGTTAATCGCTAACTTACTATATTCCAGGCATTATTCTAAGCCTTGGGGTAGATACAAGGCAATCAGGTTGGACACAGTCCCTGCCCCACATAATAACTATAATAATAATAATTATGGTATTTGTTAAGCACTTACTATGTGTCAGGCACTGTTCTAAGCACTGTCGTGGATACAAGCAAGTCGGGTTGGACACAGTCCCTGTCCCATGTGGGGCTCACAGTCTCAATCCCCATTTTACAGATGAGGTAACAGGCCCAGAGAAGTGAAGAGATTTACCTAAGGTCCCACAGGAGACAAGTGGCAGTGCCGGGATTAGAACCCATGACCTTCTGATTTCCAGGCCCTACTCTTTCCACTACGCCACGCTGCTTATTCCCTAATCAGGGAGGTGGGCAACTGGACAGCCTAGCCTATATAACTACCTAGCTAAAAAATTTCCGGTCATCCTGTATTATACTACTCAAGGCTTTTTCCTTGCCATCATGAAGTATAAAAATAAACTTGTTGGCTCCACTTCCCAAAGCTCAGGTTTGCCTGTCCCACTGGCTTCCTGTACTGCCACAATCTCTGCTGAGGCCACGCCTCACTGATCTGTTAAACCTTCATGGGATATAATAAGCATGTTTCTGCATAGATTTCTCCTGAGTGGAAAGTTTTGAGTCAGTCAACCTTGATGCCTTGACCCTTCCACCCACACATACATTTTAAGAGAGGAAAACTGGGAGGGAAGCTCTCAATAAATACCACTGATTGATTGTTTGATTGAGACCCTTTTGAACTGAGGCTTTTCCACAGAAAGATTTTCAAAGATCCTATTGTTGCTATAATGATGACTCTTTATTCTTTTATGAGTAGTACAGAAATAATCTGCCTATCTCAGGGCAGGCTGGAATATAAATGACAGTGGATTCTCTCACCGGAGCTTTCAGCTACAGGGAGCAAGAAACCCCACTTGAGCTCTTGAGAGGAAGTATGGGAGGAAAGGCAATAATGAAAAGTGTTTTGCATTTTAGAGCAACTTTTCTGTGGATTTTCCAAACCTGAATCAATGAACCCTCTGAGCAGGCCTGTGAAAGAGAGGGTGATGTGGACAGATACACCGAACCTGGTTGAGCAGCGTGACGTAGTAGATAGAGTATGGGCCTGGGAGTCAGAAGGTCATGGGTTTCTAATCCCAGCTTCTCCATTTGTCTGCTGTGACCTTGGGAAAGTCACTTCACTTCTCTGTGCCTCAGTTCCCTCATCTGTAAAATGAGGTTTAAGACTGCGAGCCCCATGTGGACAGGAACTTGGCCCAGTTGGATTACCTGGTATAGACCCCAGCATTTAGAACAGTACTTGGCATATAGTAAGCACTTAACAAATACATGTTATTATTATTATTATTTCTTTATATCAGACAGTCTGGTTTTCAGGTGGTCTGTCAATCAATCAAATAGTGGTATTTATTGAGTGCTTATTGTGTGCAGAACACTGTACGGAGCACTTGGGAGAGTGCAGTACAGTAGAGTAGGTAGACATGATCCCAGCCCCCAGAGATCTTAGTGAGAATGCACCAGAATCAATCAATTGAGCACTTACTATGCAGCAAGCATATGTCCTGCATTTTTATCAAAGTCCCGCAGCCTCCCTATGCCTTGGTTCCTGGGAATTGAATGGACCAATGGAGGGGCTCGGGAGTCCATCCGGTGATGCACCCTGGGACTATTTGCAAATATTTCTGCAGCATCAGTAAATTGCATTGCCCTTAACCTGCATAAGCAGCGTGGCTCAGTGGAAAGAGCACGGGCTTTGGAGTCAGAGGTCATGAGTTCGAATCCTGGCTCTGCCACTTGTCAGCTGTGTGACTGTGGGCAAGTCACTTAACTTCTCTGTGCCTCAGTCACCTCATCTGTAAAATGGGGATTGAGAGTGTGAGCCCCATGTGGGACAATCTGATTCCCCTGTGTCTACCCCAGCGCTTAGAACAGTGCTCTGCACATAGTAAGCGCTTAAGAAATACCAACATTATTATTATTATAATGTCCATAGCATCAGTCTGTTACTTCTGGGTAGGCAAAAGAGTGTCTGGTATCCTAGAGGGCCCATTGATGGCCATGGCCACCCTTCTTATGAGTGGTTGGGGTAGAGTTAGAAGCAGCATGGCCTAGTGGGAGGAACATGGGCCGGGGAGTCAGAGGACATGGGTTCTAATCCCAGCTCAACCACCTGTCTGCTGAGTGACCTCGGGCAAGTCACGTCACTTCTTTGTGCCTCAGTTACCTCATCTGTAAAATGGGGGATGAAGACCATGAGTCCTAATGTGGGACAACGGCTGTCCAAAGTGATTATCTTGTATTTACCTAGGGCTTAGTACAGTGCCTGGCACCTAGCAGGCACTTAAACACTATTATTATTATTATTATTTCCCTGTTGGACTCCCAACCAAATGGTCTGTTCACCAGGGGGCACTGCCTCCCCAAGGGCATCAGCACTAAACAGAAAGTGGCCTCCTTCTCTCCCCTCTCCCTATAATACAGGTTTTCAAGTTAACTCTGCCTATCCTATGCCCCTCGGATTTCTCTTTCTCTCCTTAATGGGAGGTGGGAGCCCCAATTTCAGGACTCTTTCTACACTAATGGGGGCCAGCAGAGGGCACTCCAAGAGCATGGCAGCCATAAAAAGTTTTCATCCCTAATGCCCCAACGTTAGGACTTTAAATAACTCAGCTTTTCAACATGCACGCTATAAAATTCTGGATGACATTCACCGCTTCCCTCTTTTCCTCCCTCCTAATTTCTTCCACTATTCAGGAGTTGTGGGGGTGGCTTCTGTAAGATATTAGGTGAGAAATCAGCATGACCTAGTGGACGGAGCATGGGCCTGGGAGTCGAAAGGACCTAGGTTCTGCTCCCGGCTCTGCCACTTATCTGCTGTGTAACCTTGGGCAAGTCACTTCACTTCTATGTGCCTCTGTATAATGGGTTTTAAGACTGTGAGTTCCTTGTGGGACTTAGGCTGTTTCCAACCTGATTACTTTGTATCTACCCCAGGGTTTAGAGTGGTGCCTGGCCCATAGTGAGCACTTAACAAATACCGTTAAAAAAAAACGCTGTGGTTTGTCATTGGATCCCCGGTAAGGGGCAGGAGATGGGATTGTCTAAGCTCATTTCCCAGTGGATCTAGCCAGAACAGGAGACCCGATGTCTGAATTGGTGACTCGTGTGGGCTGGGGTTGCTCCCTCTGTCAGAGCTGTGAAACACTGTGGACCATGTGACAAGGTAGGGAAGGGGTGCTTCAAGGGGGTCCTGAAGGCAAGTGTGCATTGGGGGATCTAGCTCCTTTCATATGAGGTCGGGGGCAGACTGTCATGGATGGAAAGGAGCCAGGATCATCAAGGGTCTAGCCCAGAGAGAGAGGATTAAATTCTATTCATTCAGGTGGGAGGGAAAGCTCCATGAACCCAACACCCCATTTCTCACTCCTTCAATGGCTCACGGTTTGGTTTTGCATCATAGAGTCTGCTGTTCAGTTGGTCTGTCCCCTGTCAATCAATCAGTGGAATTTACTGAATGTTTACTATGTGCAGACCACTGTACTAAGCACTTGGGAGAGTGCACTCTCACAGAGTTGGTAGACAATGAGCTTACAGTCTAGTTGGGGAGAGAGACATGAATATAAATAAATAAATTACAGACATGTACGTAAATGCTGTAGGGCAAATCCAAGGGCATAGATGATGCAGAGGGAGAGGGAGCTGGGGAAAAAGGGCTTAATAGGTGAAGGCCTCTCGGAGAAGATGTGACTTTAATAAGGCCTTGAAATTGGGAAGTGAGATGGTCTGGAATATATGGAGGGGGAGGGAGTACCAGGCCAGAGGGAAGACATGGAAAAGGGGTTGGCAGCAAGATAGACAAGATCGGTCATAGTGAGTAAGTTGGCACTGGAGGATGGAAGTTTGCAGGCTGGGCTGTAGAAGGAGATCAGTAAGGTTAGGTAAGAGTGGGCAAGCTGATTGAGTGCTTTAAAACTTCTGGTAAAGAGTTTCTGTTTGATGCAGACAAAGATGAGCAACCACTGAAGGTTCTTGAGAAGTGGGGAGACATATACTGAATGTTTTGGGTTGTTTTTTTTTTAAATGATCCAGGCAGCGGAATCAAGTAAGGACTGGTGTGAGGGGAGACAGGAGGCAAGGAGATCAGCAAGGAGGCAGAGGCAATAATCTAGGTGGGCTAGGATAAGTGCTTGGATTTATGTGGTAGCAGTTTAGATGGAGAGGAATAGGAGGATTTTAGTGATGTTGTGAAGGTAGAACTGAAAGGATTTGGTGGCAGATTGACTATGTCAGTTGTATGAGGGAGATGAGTCGATGATAACACCAAGGTTATGGATTTATCAGTCCAGATCAAATAGGAGACCAGAAATCTTTTGGTGTGGTATCTTAATTTTCAGCACCAAGCCTCCTGCCTCCATAGAACCCATGGAGCATACTAGTGACTTAATAAGTTAGTTGGAGATGACACTCCAAAAAAACAGACCCCGAGAGCCACATCTGAGAGCTGGGATTAGATTGAGGCCCATGACGGCAGTGATGATGAAGAATAATAATTGTACTTGCATGCTTCCTGTGAGCATTTCTGCCTGACTCTGAAAGTGCTCAATTAGCAGACAAATATCTCCCACTAGCACTGTATAGGGCTAGATCTCTTATGGAGGTGGAACAGGTTTCTAAGTTTAAAAACCAGGGTTTTTAAATTCCTAAGTCTGCCCCATCATCCTTGAGAGGCAAAATTATTATTTACTAGTCATAAGGTCATATGCCTTTTGAAGAACTCAGACTTTTCTGTTAGAGATTATTGCCTTCACATGTTGTGGGAAAGTAACACTGTGTTAGAGAGTTCTCTTTTTTTTCTTTCTTTCCAAATCAACAAATATGAATAACAGTACAAAAAAGCCCATCAGGAACTTCCGTTGATCTTGTAATTTTGCTTGTTGGACGACTGAGCCCTCATCAACCAACAATTCAGCTTCTTTGTCGTTTCCAAGAATTCACAGCGCTCCCGCTGCTCAATTATGTCCTAACCACTAGCCATTTTTCTTTCAGTTCTGCTTTTCCAAATGAATCTGCTTTTCATCATCAACTACCACTTGCCAAATCCCTTCTGGGAATGGTGCTATTCTGTTTGTTTTGGGGTCTGTACAATAATTGGTAAGAGCAATGTCTTCTCTACCGCTGCCCCCTCTCTCCCCCTGCCTTTCCTTTGCCTCACTTCCATTCATTCATTCAGTTGCATTTATTGAGCACATACTGTGTGCAGAACACTGTACTAAGCGCTTGGGAGGGTGCAGTATAATAATAAAAGAACATTCCCTGCCCACAGTGAGCTTACAGTCATTCCTTTCACGTTACCCCAGAGCCCTGAACGGGCTTGGTGGGACTAACTGGGTCTGTAGGTTTGATAAAGGTTGGGATGCCCCTCTGGCACAAAGCAAGGTGGCTAGGGTAGTGCCAGCCTAGAAATGAGTCCAGAATAAACTGGAAGTGGCCATAGCCCACCCCTTTAGGAGGGTGCCAGGGGACAAGGACTTTGACTCAAGGGTAGTTGGTCTGTTGGGACTCATCCATGGGAGCAATTGGGCATGAATGGCCATGGTCCCCAGAGATGAGGCTGACCCATTTCCAATCTGCTTGTGATCTAATTCCCATCTCTGTGGGATTTAGATAGGAACCGGATGCTACAGTCCAGGGCTGCTCTTGGGATAGGGGGAGGGGGAAGAGGGAAGGGTGGGGTGGGTGGCTGTGGGTGACAAGTACTGGGAGACTTCCAGCCCAAGCAAGGTTCAACCTTTCTGGACATCCTTAAAATGTTTTTATCTGAGTTGTGGAGGGTCCACAGCCTTGCACAGATCTAAAAATCACTAGCCCCAGGACTAACATGGCCATCTTATGGTAGTTGCCCCAGGGCTCACAAAGTAGAGCCCCTTCCCCTCCCAATAAACAACACTGAAGCTCACTGTTAGACCAAATCAGCCCTGAGCATCCTGGGCACTTAGCTTATAAACATGCATACACAAGGTACACCCTCAGAACGTTTCTAAGAATAAGAGGGCTGAGTGTATGTGTGCATGTTTACAATGAATATTCTGTCAAATACTAATAATAATACTAAAGTGCTTACTATGTGTCAAGCGCTAGGAGAGATCTACAAGATAATCAGGTTGATCGTAGTACCTGTCCCACATCTTAAGTAATATCAGTGCTTGCCACATAATAAGCACTTAACAAGTACCATAATTATTATTATTATTAAGTTTCACAGTCTATGTAGGAGGGAGAACAGATACTGAACCCCCATTTTACAAATGAGGAAACAGAATCCCAAAGAAGTTAAGTGACTGCATAAGGCCACACAGTAAGCAAGTCGCAGAGTCGGGATTAGAAGCCAGGTCCTTTTGACTCCCAGGCCTATGCTCTATTCAGTAGACCACACTGCTTCCCTGCAGAGCTGGTAATTATGGAGGAGCTGGCACTTTTTCAACCAAGGACAGCCCTGCCTTGGATGGGAAGTAGCCCCCAAACTTTTCCCTCAACAGGATGCTGCTTCCTTTGTTATGATTGTGATGAAAGTGCTCTTTTCCTGAATTTCCCTGATTTTTTTTCCCAATGTGTCCTCTTTCCTCTTTTTAGATAGTGAATCCTACCCAATGTGACTGTCCTCTTTCCTCATTTTAGGTAGTGAATCCTATGTGGGGCCAGGAACCATGTCTGAATCAAATATTCTTGCACAACCCAGTCCCCACACTCAGTGCTAAGTAAAGTACTTGGCCCACAGGAAGCATGTAAGTACAATTATTATTCTTCATCATCACTGCCATCATGGGCCTGAGAGTCAAAAGGACCTGGGCTCTAATCCCAGCTCCACCACTTGTCTGTTGTGTGAATGTGGACAAGTCAGTTCACTTCTCTGTGCCTCAGTTACCGCATCTGAGGGGATTATGGGGATCAAGACAGTGAGCCCCATGTGGGACAGGGACAATGTCCAACCTGATGATCATGAATCTACCCCAGTGCTTAGAACAGTGCTTGATGCATAGTAAGCACTTAACAAATACTATTATTATTATCTCTTTGTCCTGTTTGAGATAGTCAATTTGAGACTCTCTTGATGGTACAAGCAATCAATCTATCAGGAATAATCAGGAACAAATAAGCAGGAACTGAAACACCCCAAGAAGAAAGAGTAGATTCTTTCTGACAATTCACTTTTTGCTTCCAGATGGAAGAGAGAGGTGGTTGATCCCCTTTGCTTTGGGGGCATACTCTTTGCTCCTTGCAAAAGTGTTTTGTTTTGGGGTGTTTTTTTTTTCAGTTTAGCTTTATTGATATCTAGGGAGAATCTTCTTACTAAGATGGCAAAGCTGAAGCTTTGATTTTTGTATTTAAGAAATCAACAGTAAAGATGACGTTAACACCCTTGAAATGCAAATCATTGCAAACACTAATACTTGTATTTATTTTTCCCCATTTGTATCCTATTGCTGTTTTGTTGGTTTTTGTTAGGGAGTTGAATTAATTATCCTTAGTTTCATTGTGATATTCTGAAAGTCCATATAGAAAACCATTCACTCTCTAAAATGTAAGTTCCTTGTAGGCAGAAACTGTAACTGCCAACTCTAATGAATTGTACTTTCTCAAGCACTTAGTACAGTGCTCTGCACACAGTAAGTGCTTAATAAATACCATTGATTGATTGATTAAAAAATAATAGTTAAATTAAGGTTGCCTCACTAGTTATTACTTAAACATTATTATGTACACAGTGATGTTATGCATGTATTCAAAGAAAAGATGTCATCTATTTATTTAGATGCTCAAAAATGTACTTTTGCCATTTAATATTTCAAAGACGTAACTGCATTTGGAGATTTGAGTATTTTAAAGGTAACATCAGGAAATTAGAACAGTTGCGAATTTCTCTGCAATTTGCTCCTTTATTTGTAATATTCAAAGTGCTTCAAAGTCACATAAAATGACATTCATTGCATATAGTCATTGAAATTCAACTGCATTTGCTGTGCCAAGTTTCTGATATACATAAGCATTTGCCTTATAATCTTGGATTATGCTCAAAATCTCAATGTGAAGACATGCATTTTAAATAAGTTGATATTAAACTCCTCCTGAGAACCAAATTCATGACGGTGTCTTGAGGTCCCAAAATTTGAAAAGCTTGATGAAATAGGGTCTACGTTTAAGGCTGTAAACCCGTTGTGGGCAGGGATTGTCTCTCTTTATTGCCGAATTGTACTTTCCAAGCGCTTAGTACAGTGGTCTGCACACAGTAAGCGCTCAATAAATGCGATTGAATGAATGAATGAATGAACCCCAAACCCATTCCATTTTGTTGGGTGCCAGTAGCAGGTAAGGGTTTATCCAATTCCCTAACCAGTTTATACAGTCCTCACAGTTGTAAACTGTTGCACAAAAACCACTCCAAAGTGAAACCAACAATAAAGAAGCATCATGGCCTAGTGGAGAGAACAACGGCCTGGGAGTCCGAAGGACCTGAGTTCTAATCCCAGCTCTGCCTGCTGTGTGATCTTGAGCAAGTCACTTAACTTCTCTGTGCTTCAGTTACCTCATCTGTAAAATGGGGATTAAGACTGTGTCACCCCGCCCCCCCCATGTGGGACGTGAACTGCATCCAAACTTGTATCTACCCCCAGGCTTAGTACAGTGCCTGGCACATAGTCAGGGCTTAACAACCGTAAAAAAAGAACATTAATAACATTTCATAATTTTCTCGGATTTTTGAATCTCTCAAATATGGCCTCCCAAATGCTTTAAAAAAGTAACCATCAAGTATCTATTGAATGCCTACAGGGAGCATAGCAGGAAGTCTAAGCGTTAGAAATTGTGAGAAAATAAACAAGAAGGTTACACTCTCAAAGGGGAAGTAAATCTTGCTGCAGGTGATAAAACATACAGTCATCAGAAACGTGTGTATCATATCACTGAACTCTCCCAAACTAACAGTATAATGCTTAGCACTACTCTGAAAGGTCGATTGGACCCCGTATTTGTTCAGAACAATGCACCCCCCTTCCCCTACCAAGTTCATGGGAAGATTGCCGGTGATATGCTCCCTACCTTCCTGCCAAGGGGTGAATAGATAACCATCTTGTCTGAGTGAACTCTCTTTGTTGGTGTATCTGGGCATTCCTCCAGGAATTAATGCACAGCTCACAAACCCCCGCTGAACTTTGGCTCGGATCCTTATTGGAATCAACACTGTCCTCCCACAGCACTAATATATACATAGTAAATATCTGTAATTTCATTTATTTGTATTGCTGTTTGTCTCCCCCGCCCCACCCCCACCACTAGAGTGTGAGCTTGTTGTGGGCAGGGAATGACACTTTTTATTGTTAAACTGTACTGTCCCAAGTGCTCAGCACAGTGCTCTGCACACCGTAAGTGATTAATAAATATGATTGAACGAATGAATCAATCAATCAGTACTGCCCCTTTTAGGTTCTGTGCCTGTGGCAGTGTGCCCTTCTATGGGCCCCATCCTCTGGATGGTTCTGAAGAGGAGGACGTTTTTAAAGCAGTTGTGTTTCTGGGGTTGTGTAGGGGATGTCCAAATCTGGGGTGCATCATGGAGGAAGTATTGTGGTTATTCAATTTGTTACACTTTTATTCCTTGTCCTGGAAGGTTCTGCACCTGTGAAAATTGGCCACTGGGTCTTGATTCCTGATCATGATTTAATCTTCCTGAGTGACAGGTTGTTACCTGTTGTAAAAGCTTATCTACTATCAATCCAGCAATGTTATTTACTGAGCGCTTACTGTGTATGCAGAGCACTGTAATAAGAGCTTAATCAACTATTGTCCTGTTTCTAAATCCTTCTGATTCTTACCTTGTTTAACCTTCACATTCATACATCAACTCATTTACGCCACCAAACTAATTTTAGCTAAGACTTTCATCTCGGAGTTGATTATTTGAACTTTTAAATACGGCAGTGTCACCAAACAACACTGTACAGGGTCTGAAATCATTTTTCTTGCCTCAGTCCTTATGAAAATACTAGGATGAAAACTTGACAGATTTAAGATGTGTGTTTCACTACTCTTTGTGCTCTTTTTTCAGGAGTATGACCTAAGATAATACTGTAATACTGTCTTTGTAGAGTGATTATAGGGGTGTCAATCTGCCATTGTTTGAGGCCTTGGGGATTTATCTCTGAATGATGGCCTGGGGAGGTGAAAAAGACTGGGGAGAAGCTACTGATGATAAAGGGTTGAGCAATAAATTGACCTGGGAGAGACACAACCACCAATTTTAGTATGCTACTGAAGGTCTCCCATGTAAAATGCTTGAGTGATCACAGTATTCGTCAATAAACTTACAACTGAGGCACCAGATACCATATGCTGCATATAGTACTAAGACATAAACATATAGTTTTGCAAGACATAATGGTGGGCAGAATAGAATCAGTAGGTGGCCCGGAGTTATATTTTGTCCAGCCCTGCATTGGTGCATATGGTACTTGTTAAGCACTTACTATGTGCCAAGCACTGTTCTAAGCACTGAGGTAGTATCAGTTAGGTTGGACACAGTCCCTACCCCACATTGGGCTCACACTCTTAATTCCCATTTTTTACAGATGAGGTAACTGAGGCACAGAGAAGTTAAATGACTTGCCCAAGGTCACACAGCAGACATGCGGCAGAGCCAGAATTAGAACTCATGACCTCCTGACTCCCAGGCCTATGCTCTATCCACTACACCATGCTGCAATCACACTAATTGGAAAGGAAAGATAGAGGCTCAGTGAAATCCTATTTATGTCATTCTTCCAGAAACTTTTCATAAGCCAGGCTGCCTATGCTTATTTAATCATTGTAATATTAAGCACTTATTGTGCTCCGAACAGTATACTAAACAGTCAGGTAGAAACAAGAAAATCTGATTGGACACAGTCCCTGTCCCATGGGCATGAGGTTCTCAGTCTAAGTAGAAGGAAGTACGAGTATTTAATCACCACCTTACAGATGAGGAAACTGAGGCACGGGGAAGTTAAGTGACTTTCCCAAGGTTACGCAGCATGCAAGTGGCAGATCCTGTATTAGAACCCAGGTTTTCTGAGTCCTAGACCCCTCAGAAGACTTGGGTTTATGCTTAAATGTTAAGTTGTCACATTTGTTGTGTTAAGAAGCTTGTACATTTTCCCATGGTTTTTAGCTTAGCTCCGGAAACCGGACTTAATCAACTGCTATCTTGGTCTTATTAACTTTAAACATGGACAGAATTTATAAACACAAGCATGGTGTATAGTTCCTTTGGAAAGTTCTTGGATTCTGGGTGAGACATAAATACATAAACAGGAACCATTATCTCATATACCCTGACAGCCCTTTTGCATGACAGAAGGTGAGAGGAGTGGGATAGCATTAGAATGAGAACAATTAGGTTTTGTAGGAGAGAATGAGAAACGCTGTCTTTGTGTCCTAGCGGAAAGAGCACTGGCCTGAGAGAAGAACCTGGGTTCTCAACCTGGCTCCGCCACTTGTCTCCTGTGTGACTTTAGGCAATCCACTTCTCTGTGCCTCGGTTACCTCATCTGTAAAGTGGGGATGAAGACAGTGAGTCCTGAGCGGGTCAGGGAGGAGGATGATGATATTGATGATGATGGTATTTGTTAAGCGCTTACTATGTGCTGTTCTAAGCGCAGGGATAGATGCAAGTTAATCAGGTTCGACACAGTACCTGTTAATAATAATGGTATTTAATGGTATTTATTAAGCCACTTGTCAGCTGTGTGACTGTGGGCAAGTCACTTAACTTCTCTGTGCCTCAGTTACCTCATCTGTAAAATGGGGATTAACTGTGAGCCCCACGTGGGACAACCTGATTACCCTGTATCTACCCCAGCGCTTAGAACAGTGCTCTGTAAGCGCTTAACAAATACCAACATTATTAAGCACTTACTATGTGCCAGGTGCTGTAGTGGCTACACACAAATCAAGTTGAACACAGTCCCTGTCCCATGAGGGGCTCACAGTCTCAATCCCCATTTTACAGATGAGGTAACTGAAACCCAGAGAAGCAAAGTGACTTGCTCAGGTCACAGAGCAGATAAGTGGCAGAAGCCGGATTAGAACCCAAGACCTTCTGCCTCCCAGGCCCCTGTTCTATCCATTGTGCCATGCTGCTGCACAGGGGGCCCACCCTTTTAATCTCCATTTTACAGATGAGGGAACTGAGTCCCGGAGAGGTGAAATGAGTTGCCGAAGATCATCCAGCAGGCAGAGTCGGGATTAGAACCTAAGCCCTTCAGCCTTCGGTTACCTCGTCTGTAAAATGGGGATGAAGACTGTGAGCCCCACGTGGGACAACCCGATTACCTTGTATCAACCTTGTATCAACCCTGGTGCTTAGAACAGTGCTTTGCATGTAGTAAGAGCTTAACAAATACCATCATCATCATCATCCTTGGCCCTTGCCCCTCCGCTAACCCATGCTGCTTCTCCTGAAGGGACTGTGCTCGACCGGATTATGTAATAATGTCGGTATTTGTTAAGCGCTTACTATGTGCCGAGCACTGTTCTAAGCGCTGGGGTAGATACAGGGTAAATCAGGTTGTCCCACGTGAGGCTCACAGTTAATCCCCATTTTACAGATGAGGTAACTGAGGCACAGAGAAGTTAAGTGACTTGCCCACAGTCACACAGCTGACAAGTGGCAGATCCAGGATTCGAACCCATGACCTCTGACTCCGAAGCCCAGGCTCTTTCCATATATACCCCAGCATCCAGTACAGTGGCTGGGACAGTTAATAAATATTACCACTGTTAGTAATCAGTATTAGTGTTATTTAGCTCCAGTAGTAGTATTAATAGAGAAGCAGCATGGCTCAGTGGAAAGAGCTCGGGTTTAGGAGTCAGAGGTCATGGGTTCTAATCCCGGCTCCGCCACCTGTCAGCTGTGTGACTTGGGGCAAGTCACTTCACTTCTTGGTGCCTCAGTTCCCTCATCTGTAAAATGGGGATTAAGACTGTGAGCCTCACCTGGGGCAACCTGATGACCTTGTATCTATCCCAGCCCTGAGAACAGTGCTCGGCACATAGTAAGCGATTAAGAAATGCTTAGTACAAAGAGGCTGGGCTGGGGAATCAGAGGTCGTGGGTTCTTATCCCAGCTCCGCCCCTTGCCTGCTGTGTGACCTCGGGTAAGTCACTTCACTTCTTGGGGCCTCAGTGACCTCAGCTGTAAAATGGGGATGAAGACTGTGAGCCCCACGTGGGACAACCTGATCACCTTGTATCCTCCCCAGCGCTTAGAACAGTGCTTGACACATAGTCAGCGCTTAACAAATGCCATCTTCATTATTATTATTATTGTCACTTCACTCACCTGAGCCTCAGTTCCCTCATCTGGAAAATGGGATTGAGACTGTGAGCCCCACGAGGGACAGCCTGATTACCCTGTATCAACCAGCGCTTAGAACAGTGCTTAGCATGTAGTAAGCACTTAAATACCATCATCATTATTATTACTATTATTCCAATCCCACCTCCACCCCTTGTCTGCTGTGCAGCCTTGGGCAAGTCACTTAACTTCCCTGTGCCTCAGTGACCTCATCTGGAAAATGGGGATTTAAAAGTGTGAGCCTCATGTGGGACAACCTGATGACCCTGTATCCCCCCCCCAGCGCTTAGAACGGTGCTTGGCTCATAGTAAGCACTTAGCAAATACCACCATTATTATTAGCAAATACCAAGATTAGTAGTAGTAGTAGCAGTAGTAGCGCGGCTCAGTGGAAAGAGCACGGGCTTTGGAGTCAGGGCTCATGAGTTCAAATCCCAGCTCTGCCACTTGTCAGCTGTGTGACTGTGGGCAAGTCACTTAACTTCTCTGTGCCTCAGTTCCCTCATCTGTAAAAAGGGGATTAAGACTGTGAGCCCCATGTGGGACAACCTGATTCCCCTGTGTCTACCCCAGCGCTTAGAACAGTGCTCGGCACATAGTAAGCGCTTAACAAATACCAACATTATTATTATTATTATTAGTGTTATAGAGAAGCAGCGTGGCTTAGTGTTATGGAGAAGCAGGGTGGCTCAGTGGAAAGAGCACGGACTTGGGAGTCAGAGGTCATGGGTTCGACTCCCAGCTCTGCCACTTGTCAGCTGTGTGACTGTGGGCAAGTCACTTCACTTCTCTGGGCCTCAGTGACATCATCTGTCAAATGGGGATTAACTGTGAGCCTCACATGGATCAACCTGATAACCCTGTATCTCCCCCAGCGCTTAGAACAGTGCTCTGCACATAGGACTTAACAAATTCCAACATTATTATTATTATTAGAACAGTGCTCTGCACGTAGTAAGCGCTCCATAAATACTATTGAATGAATGAATATTATTATTAGAACAGTGCTTTGCACATAGTAAGCACTCAATAAATACTATTGAATGAATGTGATTATTAGAACAGTGCTCTGCACCTAGTAAGCGCTCAATAAATACTAATGAATGAATATGATTATTAGAACAGTGCTCTGCACCTAGTAAGTGCTCAATAAATACTAATGAATGAATATGATTATTAGAACAGTGCTCTGCACCTAGTAAGCGCTCAATAAATACTATTGAATGAATATGATTATTAGAACAGTGCTCTGCACCTAGTAAGCGCTCAATAAATACTATTGAATGAATGAATATGATTATTAGAACAGTGCTCTGTGCATAGTAAGTGCTCAATAAATCTATTGAATGAATATTATTATTAGCACAGTGCTCTGCGCATAGTAAGCGCTCCATAAATACTATTGAATGAATGAATGTGATTATTATTAGGACAGTGCTCTGCGCATAGTAAGTGCTCCATAAACACTATTGAATGAATATGATTATTAGCACAGTGCTCTGCGCATAGTAAGCGCTCCATAAACACTACTGAATGACTATTATTATCAGCACAGCGCCCTGCGCACAGTAAGTGCTCCCCGAAACTCCCCGGATTAGACTGTCAGCCTGTCAAAGGGCTGGGCCTGTCTCTATCTGTGACCGACTTGTCCCTTCCAAGCGCTTAGTGCAGTGCTCTGCACAGAGTAAGTGCTCCATAAATACTATTGAATGAATGAATGAATGAATGACTTACTGATTGACTGACTGACTGACTGATTGAATGAATGACTGAATGACTGACTGAATGAATGAATGAATGAATGACTGAATGAATGACTGACTGAATGACTGACTGAATGAATGAATGACTGAATGACTGACTGACTGAATGACGGACTGAATGAATGAATTACTGAATGAATGACTGACTGACTGACTGAATGAATGACTAAAGGAACGAACGAATGAATGAATGAATGACTGGATGAATGAATGACTAAAGGAACGAACGAACGAACGAATGAATGAATGAATGAATGAATGACGCGACTCTGCGGGCCAGTCCCGCCCGGCCCGCCCCCCCCCACCCCCACCCCCGCCCCGCCCGCGCGGGGGCCGCCCGAAGAACTACAATTCCCAGGATGCCGCGCGACGCGGGCCTCGCGCCCGTCCGCCCGCTCCCATTGGCCGGGCGCGGGGCGCGCGCCGGCGCGCGAGGGCGGGGGGAGGGGGGGGGGAGCGCGAGCCGAGGGGGGGGGGTCTCGCGCGCGCGCGCGCGCGGGCGCGCGGCGGGGCCACAGGGGGTCTCGCGCCGAGCGGGCGAGGAGGCGGAGGGGGGAGACGACCGGTCCTGAAGAGGCCGCCCGCCTGACGCCCCCCGGGGATCCCCGCCTCACACAGGTAAAAACACCCCCTCCCCCCTCCCCCCTCCATCTTCTCTCTCCCTCACACACCCACATCCTCCTCCAGTTTGGGGTGTCCCGTCCCCCCCCCCCCCCCGAGGCCCCCGAGACCCTTCTCCTCCCCCCCACCCCCCCTTTAAGGCTTATTAGTCATCGCCATCAGCATTTTGTAAACCCTTCCCCACTGTGGCCGGCACGGGTTTGGGGTAAGGGGGTGGCCCCACGTGGGGCGCGCAGTCCGCGCATCCCCATTTGCCCCCCTGAAAAGTGAAGCGGCTTGCCCGAGGTCTCACAGCGGCCAGGCGGCGGGGCCGGATTTGAACCCACATCCTTTGACTCCCCAGCCCGGGCTCGCGGCGGGAGCGGGATTCGAACCCACGTCCTCCGACTCCCCAGGCCGGGATCTTGTCATACAGGAGACGGGCGGCGGGAGCGGGATTTGAACCCACGTCCCCCGACTCCCCGGCCCGGGAGCTTGTCATACAGCAGACGGGCGGCGGGAGTGGGATTCGAACCCACGTCCTCCGACTCCCCAGCCCGGACTCTTGTCATACAGCAGACAAGCGGCGGGAGCGGGATTTGAACCCACGTCCTTCGACTCCCCAGCCCGGACTCGCGGCGGGAGAGGGATTTGAACCCACGTCCCCCGACTCCCCAGCCCGGGCTCTTGTCACACAGCAGACACAGGCGGCGGGTGCGGGATTTGAACCCACGTCCCCCGACTCCCCAGCCCGGGAGCTTGTCATACAGCAGACAGGCGGCGGGAGCTGGATTTGAACCCACATCCCCCGACTCCCCAGCCCGGACTCTTGTCATACAGCAGACAATAGGCGGGAGTGGGATTTGAACCCACATCCCCGACTCCCGAGCCCGGGCTCTTGTCATACAACAGACAATAGGCGGGAGCGGGATTTGAACCCACATCCTTTGACTCCCCAGCCCGGTCTCGCGGCGGGAGTGGGATTTGAACCCACGCCCTCCGACTCCCCAGCCCGGGCTTTTGTCACACAGTAGACAAGCGGCGGGAGGGGGATTTGAACCCACGGCCCTCGGCTCCCCAGCCCGGGATCTTGTCATATAGCAGACAGGCGGCGGGGTGGGATTTGAACCCACACCTTCCGAATCCCCAGCTCGGTCTCTTGTCATACAGCAGACAAGCGGCGGGAGCTGGATTTGAACCCACGCCCTCCGACTCCCAAGTCCGGGCTCTTGTCACACAGCAGACAGGGGGCGGGGTCGGGATTTGAACCCACGGCCTCCCACTCCCCAGCCCGGGCTCTTTCCCCTAAGCCACACTGCTTTCCCTCCCCGACCCTCCCATATTTAGTCGTATTTATTGAGCGCTCACTGTGTGCAAAGCACTGTACTGAACGTTGGGCAAGGCCACGAGAATAGTAAGCAGACACACTCCCTTCCCACACCCAGTTTACAGTCTAGAGGAAGGTAGGAGATACAACGAAGAGCGTTCTTAACAGCATGGCCTGTTCATTCACTTTATTCACTATTTACTGAGCGCTTACTCTGTGCAGGGCACTGTACTAAACGCTTGAGAGCCCGGGCTGGGGAGTCCGAGTTTGAATCCCGGCCCCGACACTTGTCGGCTGTGTGACCTTGGGCAAACCGCTTCACTTCTCTGGGCGTGGCTCAGTGGAAAGAGCCTGGGCTTGGGAGTCAGAGGTCATGAGTTCGACTCCCGGCTCTGCCACTTGTCAGCTGTGTGACTTTGGGCAAGTCACTTCACTTCTCTGGGCCTCAGTTACCTCATCTGTAAAATGGGGATTTACTGTGAGCCTCACGTGGGGCAACCGGATTACCCTGTATCTACCCCAGCGCTTAGATCAGTGCTCTGCACATAGTAAGCGCTTAACAAATACCAACATTATTATTATTATCTGTAAAACGCGTGGCTCACTGGAAAAGCCTGGGCTTGGGAATCCGAGGTCATGAGTTCGAATTCCGGATCTTGCCACTTGTCAGCTGTGTGACCTTGGGCAAACCGCTTCACTTCTCTGGGCGTGGCTCAGTGGCAAGAGCCTGGGCTTCGGAGTCAGAGGTCATGAGTTCGACTCCCAGCTCTGCCACTTGTCAGCTGTGTGACTTTGGGCAAGTCACTTCACTTCTCTGGGCCTCAGTTACCTCATCTGTAAAATGGGGATTAACTGTGAGCCTCATGTGGGGCAACCTGATTACCCTGTATCTACCCCAGCGCTTAGAACAGTGCTCTGCACATAGTAAGCGCTTAACAAATACCAACATTATTAAAACGGGGATGAAGAATGGGAGCCTCCTGATCACCCTGTAGCCTCCCCAGCGCTTTAGAACAGTGCTTGACCCAGAGTAAGCGCTTAGAACAGTGCTTGACACATAGTAAGCGCTTAGCAAATGCCATCATTATTAAGTCACTTCACTTCCCTGAGCCTCAGTTTCCCTCATCTGGAAAATGGGATTGAGACAGCGAGCCCCACGAGGGACAGCCTGATTACCCTGTATCAACCAGCGCTTAGAACAGTGCTTGGCACAGAGTAAGCGCTTAACAAATATTCCAATTCCGCCTCCGCCCCTTGTCTGCTGTGCGGCCTGGGGCACGTCACGTCACTTCTCTGTGCCTCAGTGACCTCATCTGTAAAATGGGGATTAAAAGCTTGAGCCCGGGGGGGGGGGGGCAACCTGATTACCCGGTATCTACCCCAGCGCTTAGAACAGTGCTTGGCACACAGTAAGGGCTTAACAAATACCATCATAAAACGCCCCCAAAAACAGTGCTCCGGAGACCGAAGTAATAAAGGGCTGCAGTGTGATATAAACCGCTCACCCCAAGAGCAGGTGCAGCCTCCTGAGAGCCAGATTTACCTGCCCCGAGCCCTAGTCATTGTAATAAGCACTGTGCTCTGGGTTAAGCACGTACTATGTGCCAAGCGCTGGGGGGTAGGGACAACAACAATGGGATCTTCACCCCCAACCCACACTCCTTTCCGTTATCCCGTTCGGAATATCCTTATTGCTCCGATTATAGATTAGTGTGTGTTTTTAAGCCCGATGTTGGGAACCGCCGCTTCTGAAAGACAAACCTCAAGGTTTCCTCCTTTGGTGGCAGCGCCCCAAACTGCAGCCCCATGTGGAATTGCATTTCTTCCAAACCTGAGAGAAGTGGCTTTTGTTTCACTTGGCAGAGTTGATTGGCTTTGTGATTTGCCGGATCTTCGTTTTCGTGCGGTGTAGAGACTTCCTGAAAAAGGTGCGCCTGCACCCAACTACCTGGCTCGATTTTATTCCCCACAAATTACCGTTCTTGAAATGTTTTTTGCATTGCATGTCGTTCTGATTAGCTTTATTGTATGCATGCTTCAATTCCCTTCTCCCCCCCCACCCGCCCTACCTAAAATGTCATCAGTGTTTCAGGGAATTAAACAGCAAAGAGTACAACAGAAGAGGAAATCGGCCTGGAAAATAATCCAGTCCCAGAGCAGTTGTGATCTTCGGATCCCATTTTTCCATTTAATTTTTAACCAGATCAAAAGAATACTGACTTGGTCACCGTTCACCAGTCAGCTTTTTCATTTTACAACACAATACTTGGTCCACCTCCCCCCTCTCTGCCATAGCCAAGGGCTTTGAGAGCAAACAGTTGCTGATGCAGCTGACACTAGGGCAGCTTCTTGGCCTCTACTTTTGGACCGGACCAGCTGTCTCCACCTTCTTTCTTTGATTCTGCCACCCTTTACCTCCCTGAACAACCTAAGACCCCACCCCTGCTAGTTGACTGAGCTGTTATGTTTGTTTCTTGACCCCCAGGCTTCACTTCTCATCCCACTTCACCTTAATTACTATCTCAACAGACAGTCCTCACCCCACCTGAATATAATTACTTTTTGATCGTCCCAAGCTGTTTCTTGAGCAGAAAACCTCTCAACATCTGAAACTGGAATGACCCGGAAATCTTTCCTGACGGTGATAGTTGCTGCCTATTTTATCCTGGCTTCACCTGTCTTGATTGCCACAATTCATTGCAAACCCAGGGAGCTCTAAGGGATAAATTATTCACAGAGAGAGATGTGAAGATTAGATGAGTGTCTTATTAAGTCATAGTCTGACAGCAGTGTTGCAGTTATGATTTTCTTTTTATAAAAGCGAATCGTAACGAGGGTAAATTAAAATAGGCTCCAAGGTAAAACGACTGCTTTTAAGGACCTTGAAGCTGTTGGGCTTAAAAAAGTAAACCAAAAATAAACCAAAACGGTTTTTTGGTTCATTACTTGTTTGCACTCAGTACTAAGAAATGAGAGGATGAAGAATAGGACACGATGCCAGCTTTATTAAAATACCGTGTCAAGTTGATCTGGTTTTGTCAGCCCAAGGCTATTTTGAACCAGAGCTGAGCAGGGTCGGGGCAATTGCACACATTTCCAGCGGCATTGGTATTCCGGCTTCCATGGTGAGTCATATCGAACTCGCCCGAGCATTGAGTGCAGTGCCCTGCACACAGTAAGTAGGCACACGATACGTTCTACCGATTATTGCCCCTTTTCCTCTCCCTCCTACTTTTCCCTCCTCTTGCCACAGTCACCCTTTTTTTTTTAATCTCACTTGTTAAATCCTCCTCCTGTCTGTTTTGGTCTCACCCACTTGGCTGCCAACCCCTTGCCCTCAGTTTCCCTCTGGCCTGGAATTCCCTTCCTCTTCATATCTGATAGAACACCACTCTCCCCAACTTTAAAGGCTTATTAAAATTTCATCTCCTCCAAAAGACCTTCCTCGACTAAGCCTTCATTTCTCCTACTCTCTCTCCCTTCTGAGTCGGCTACGCACATGGATCTGTACCTTTTATGCCCTCGATATTCACCCGAACCTCTGTCCCTAGCACTTATGTTCTGATCCTTGTGGTCGGGGAGCTGGTCTACCACCTCTGTTGTATCGTAGGCTACCCACCGCTTAGTACAGTGCTCTGCACCCACTAAGGGCTCAAATACCATCCACTGATTGATAAAGAAACACTGCCAGCTCAAGTGCCTGGAACTCCAAACTATATTGTTACATGTAGATTGTGTTAGTCTCAGCTGGAGCCCAGAGGGAACAGCACTCAGTGGGTGATCCAAGGTTTATTTATTATTTATTTATTCAATCGTATTTACTGAGTGCTTACTGTGTGCAAAGCACTACACTAAGCGCTCGGGAGAGTACAATATAACATCCAACACATTCCCTGCCCACACCGAGCTCACAAGGTTTAGAAATTTTCCTTTTACGGCACAAGTGGTTAGAACTACCACCGGAATCATCTTGCTCTGAAACTCAGGCGACCTCATAGCCGCTGTATCAAGCATGGCCCTGTTCTTCAATTATTGAGTGCTTACTGTGTGCTGACCACTGTACTAAGCTCTTGGGAGAGTACAGTCTAACAATATAGCAGATGCATTCCCTGCCCACAACAAGTTTACAGTGTAGAGGGAGACAGACATTAATAGAAATAAATTACAAATATGTACATGAGTGCTGTGGGAGTAAGATGGGCGTTGAATAAAGGGAGCAAGTCAGGGTGATGCAGAAGGGAGTGGAGGAAAAGGAAAAGAGCTTAATCTGGAAAGTCCTCCTGGAGGAGAGGTGCCTTCAATAGGACTTTGAAGGGGGTGGGTTGGGGAGAGTAATTGTTGGTTGGATATGAAGAAGGGGGACTGTCCAGGCCTGAGGCAGGACGTGACCGAGAGATCGGCGGCGAGGTACAGTAAATTGGCATTAGAGGAGTGACCTGTGCGGGATGGGTTGTAGAAGTGTAGTGAGGTGAGGTAGGAGGGGGCAAGGTGATTGAGTGCTGTGAAGCCTATGATAAGGAGTTTCTATTTGTTGCAGAAGTGGGTGGGCAACAACTGAAGGTCCCTAAGAAATGGGGAAACAGGTTCTGAATGTTTTTGTAGAAAAATGAACTGGGCAGCGGAGTGACTGGACTGGAGTGGGGAGAGACAGAGCAGGGAGGTTAGTAAGGAGGCAGAGGCAGTAATCGAAGTGGGAAAGGATAAGTGCTTGGATTCATGAGGTAGCAGTTTGGATGGGGAGGAAAGGGTGGATTTTAGCAATGTGGAGGTTGAACCTTTGGGGTTTAGTGATTGAATATTTGGGTTAAATGAGAGAGAGGAATCAAGGATAATGCCAAGGTTATGGTCTTGTGAGAATGGAAGGATGGTGGTGCTGTCTACAGCAATGGGAAAGTCGGGTAGGACAGGGTTTGGATGGGAAGATAAGGAGATCTGATTTTGACATGTTAAGTTTGAAGTGGCGTGATTTTGACATGTTAAGTTTGAAGTGGCATCCGGACATCCAAGTACAGATGTCCTGAAGGCAGAAAGAAATGTGTGTGCATAGAGGGAGAGAGATCAAGGCTGGAGATGTAGATTTGGGAATCGTCCACATAGAGTTGGTAGTTGAAGCCAAGGGAGCCAGTGAGCTTTCCAAGGGAGTAGGTCTAGATGGAGAATAGAAAGGGACTCAGAATTGAATCTTGAGGGACACCCACAGTTAGGGAGTGAGAGACAGAGTAGGAGCCCATGAAAGACACTGAGAATGAGTGACCAGAGAGATAGGAGGAGAACCAGGGGAGGACAGTGTCAATAAAGCCGAGGTTGGATAATGTTTCCAGGAGAAGGGGATGGTCGACAGTGTCACAGCCAGCTGAAAGGTCGAGGAGGATTAAGATGGAGTAGAGGCCGTTGGATTTGGCAAGAAGGAGATCACTGGTGACCTTTGAGAGGGTGCCTTCTGTGGAGTGAAGTGGATGGAAGCCAGATTGGCCGAGGGGTGGGGGCTGGGGGTTGAGAGAATTGGAGGAGAGGAACCTGAGACAGAGGGTTGTAAACAACTCCTTCAAGGAGTTTGGAGGGGGAATGGTAGGAGGGAGATGGGGTGATAACTGGAGGGAGCCATGGGGTCAAGGGAGGGTTTTTTTTTTGTTTTGTTTTTTACCAGGTGGAGACGTGGGCATGTTTGAGCAGTGGGAAAGAAGCCACTGGAGAGTGAACAGATCATGGCGATTAGGGAGGGAAGTGGGGGGCAAGTGTTTTGATAAAAATCTTTACTAAGCTTTCCCAGTCCCCCTAAACAAAAATTTAAAAGAGGGATTCTGAGGCTTTGGAACTGCCAAATGGCTCTGCCGGAAGCAGCGTGGCTCAGTGGAAAAGAGCCTGGGCTTCGGACTCAGAGGTCATGAGTTCGACTCCCAGCTCTGCCACTTGTCAGCTGTGTGACTGTGGGCAAGTCACTTCACTTCCCTGTGCCTCAGTTACCTCATCTGTAAAATGGGGATTAACTGTGAGCCCCTCGTGGGACAACCTGATTACCCTGTATCTACCCCAGCGCTTAGAACAGTGCTCTGCACATAGTAAGCGCTTAACAAATACCAACATTACTATTATTATTATTAAAAGACTGAGGCTGCATGTTTGTTTCTACCTGCTCCAGGGTTGAAAGTCTGACGACCCCAGACACCCAATATCATTTGGTCTCAGGTGTTGGCTTGTTTCTGCTGAGTGTGTCCAGGTCAGATTTCAATAGGTTCCTCAAGCCTTCAACTGAGGAAGGGGGAGTAACGGGGCAGGGGTCATGTCTTTTATTAATAATAATAATAATAATAGTTGCTGTGTTTATTAAGTGCTTACTATGTGTCAGTCAATCAGTGGTATTTATTGAGTGCTACCTGTGTGCAGAGCACTGTACTAAGTACGTTGCACTGTACTATTGGGGTAGATACAAGTTAAGATACAAGGTTGGACACAGCCTCTGTCGTACATGGAGCTCATAGTCTAAGTAGGATGGAGAAGAGGTAGTTAATCCCCATTTTACAGGTGAAGAAACTGAGGCAAAGAGAAGTTAAGTGTCTTTCCCAGGTCAGAGACTGGGATCACCTAGGAGTCTTACTTCTTTTTTATGCTCCCTAACTCCATAGACTGGTGTTCAATGCTCAAATAGTGTTGGTGCTCTCAATAAATACCACTGATGATGATGCTAATGATAGTGACACTAGGGTGAACTGTTTTAGTAGGAAAGGAAATGGGAAGAAGAGGAAGGGTGTTTCATTTTTTTGGGGATTTCCGATGCCTGGATGCCCAAATGCTGTGGAAAAAATGTGGAAATTGCTCCTTTTCTGCTACATTTTTTTTTAAAAAAAGGTACCTGCAGAATTTAGTACAGTGGCATTATTCTGTCAGTAATAGTAACTGTGGTATTTGTTAAGCTCTTACGATGTGCCAGACACTGTTCTAAACTCTGGGGTAGATACAGGATAATCGGGTTGGGCACAGTCCCAGTCCCACATAGGGCCCATAGTCTTAATCCCCATTTTACAGATGAGGTAATTGAGGCACAGAGAAGTTAAGTGAACTGCCCGAGGTCATAAAGCAGTTCTAATTGGAACATGGGGTGGTGATTTGGCAGGAAAGAAGGGGAACTGAGAAATTATTTCAAGGCGTTTGATTGCCTCAGAGATGGGAAAAGATACTGAAAGCTCCCTGCCGCTCTGGATCCCAAACTTCACCCTTTCCTCCGCCCTCCCTTCCTGCTTTTGGGCCTGGATTAGACCGTAAACTTGTTGTGGCCAGGGAACGTGTCTACCTACTTTGTTCTTTGTACTTTCTCAAGTACTTAGTACAGTTCTCTGCACACAGAATGTGCTCAATAAATGCCATTGATCAATTGAGCCATAACTGTCTTTACTGAAGATTTGAAGTCCTGAAACCACAAGGTCTACCAGGCTAAAGTCCCTTCCTTAGCAGAAAGAAAAAGAGAGCTTGCAGTCTCAACGTACTTAATCGTATACCCTTTTAGGTTCCAATATCTGTAGTCAAAATTTTTAAACTTTAAAGGGTAAATTAGCAGAATTTCATTTACGCAGGGGATTAAGGCCGATGAGATAAGTTCGTAGTTTTTCTAAAAGGAATAAAAGGATTCTAAAAGATTCTCTTGCCAAAGCTTGGTCTGTCTACTGAGTACATCCTGGAAAGAAATCCTTGCAGGGAACTCTGTTTCATACTGTAAAAGTTAATGGACTTTCCTGCTGGGTTGAAGTAGTTAACTGAATGAATGATTTAGTTGTCAACACTGGGATCTTGGAGGGGGATGGGGAGAGGTGGGGGAAGGCGGGCCATGTAAGAAAAAGTCTGTTATTTTAAGTATGAGTATCTTTTTCTTGAACTCAAAAAAATGCTTTAAAATTAAACACTTGGGAAGACCATTATCTATATTAGAAGGTTGAGGTATCATCCTTGTTTGCCTAAGTGAATTGTGTAAGGCCATATGCAATTCACATAGAGTTTGGGCAAGGACCCCAACTTATAGTCATAGATGATATTGACCATGAGGATGATGTAATACATGTTTTTGCCAGAGGCTTGAAGAATTGTTAACTTTAAAACAGCGAACTCAAATGAAAAGTGGAGTTATTTTAATTTGAATCCCAAATTTGAATATAACAAGCTGATTTATTTGTCTTGAGTGGGATACTGTTGGACTGAAGTAGCCAAAATGTGGTGAGGAAATGTTACCTAATTTCCCCAGTATTTCTCTTCTGTTGTGTCAGTCCCCACTTCCCAGTGTGCCAAAATAAACAAATACCCCAAAAAAACCCCACCAGGGGTAAAAAAAAGAACCAAAAAAAACCAAGCCAAATCACAAAGTAAGCAGTAAACATCATGGCCTGGTGGGAAAGAGCTTGGGTCTGGGGGCCAGTGGATCTGGGTTCTAATCCCAGCTCTTAGACTTGTCTGCTGCGTGACCATGAGTGACCACTTCACTTCTCTGTGCCTCAGTTACCTTATCTGTAAAATGTAAAAAAAAATAATTTTCTGCCTCCCCCTCAAAGTTCCTTAATTCTCAAAAAAAACTTTGCTCCTTGAGAATCTCATAATTGATTGAAGTACATGGAATGAAGTTTTTTTACTGCTGTGTAAATGTTCGTACATGTATGATTCTTGCCGCTGATCACAGTTCTTCCCCCAACTTCTTTTAAACTGAAACTGCAATAAACTTTACAATGAGGCTAACGACATATTAATTCCCTGGTTTCCATCATTCAACTGGCAGCCTTTCCAACAGTCTTGGGAATTAGAATTTAACTAGTTGGTCCCTTTAGTTGTCAAAACATTTAATAGACCTTATGTCCTTCCCTGAATAATTTTGAAATTACTTTCCTAGAGGTAGGCATTGGAACTGTCTGTACCACCAAAGAAGTGAAGTCCAAACAAGCAAACTAGTAATAATCTGCCGTAAAGTGCTTTTTTAATAATAATAGTAATGATAATAATGGTATTTGTTAAAATGGAAAAAAAAATTGGCATTTGTTAAGCGCTTACTATGTGCAGAGCACTGTTCTAAGCACTGGGGTAGATATAGGGTTATCAGGTTGTCCCACATGGGGCTCACAGTCTTTGTCCCCATTTTGACAGATAAGGGAACTGAGGCACTGAGAAGTGAAGTGACTTGCCCACAGTCACACAGCTGACAAGTGGCGGAATCAGGATTCAAACCCGTGACCCCTGACTCCCAAGCCCGGGGTCTTTCCACTGAGCTACACTGCTTCCCTGTTAAGCATTTACTATGTGCCAAGCACTGTTCTAATGCATTTGGCCCTGCCATTGCATGCAGAACTCATTTTAGTTGACAAATTAAAATTCTTTTAATTACAGAATAAGATGAGAGAGTTTGCAAATGTTTCTCAAAATAAGCCAAGTTCCTCAGAAATAACCAAGAGCAAATGTTTGGAGGGAGGAAAAGGGAAGTATGAGTTCCTGCAACCCAGTGGAGTTTCAGAAGTAACTAATTTGAATCTTTCATTTGAAATCTTATCAATTGTATAATTCTCCTATTGAGTGATATGGCTGATAGTCTGAACTCAGGGCCAGTCTTCAAATGGTGCAAGCGGAGCTGAATATCCACCTGGGATCCTGCAACTGTCCCCTCCTCCCAGTCTGCCCTCATGGAAGGAAGCAGCATGGTCTAGTGGAAGGAGTACAGGCCCATGCCTCAGAGGACCTGGGGTCTAATCCCAGCTTTGCCACTAGCCTGCTTACCTTGAGCAAATTACTTCATTTCTCTGTGCCTCAGTTTCCTCATCTGGAAAATGGGGATTCAGCACCTGTCCTTTGTTAGATCGTGACTCCCATAAGGGACAGGGATGATGTCCAATCTGATTGTCTTGTACCTATTCCAGCACTTAGTAAATGGAAAACACTTAACAATATCACAGTTATTATTCAAGCCCCCGCCGCCTCTCTATACATTAGAAAAAAGAGTGTGACACCTATATGAGGTGGTTGACGCTTCTTGAGGCTCTTCCTTCCTGGAGAGGTTTGTTTGACCCTAATACGGTGGTGAGGCTAGGCTGAGAGCTGGTCTTTCCCAGATCGCTAGGCGCTTCCACGTCAGGGTGAATTAGTTAAAAAGTGGCCACAGAAGATGATTAGAGCCCTCTTCCTTAACAAAATAGCCTTGACGCTCGAGCTGTTGATTGGGCCTCAGTTCTCCCCCTTGACTCAAAACGTTGTAGTGACCCCTGGATTCCCAAAGAGTGATTAGAGGCTGGCTCCATCCTACCCTCTCTGGGCCACTTTGGGCCGTGCCCGCCTCCTTGACCTGCTCAGTCGAAGCACTGATGATCTAGCGCAATATTGATGCAGTCACCCGCAGGGCGTTCAGTGGTTTCCTTCAACTCCCTCTGCCCTTCCGACACAAATGTTTCCCGATAGTTTGGGGAACTTCGAGTCAACCACTCCTGAGAGAAGGATGGTAGTTGGTAAACTTATTGGTTTCCACTGCCACAGTCCCACTACCGCCTGAGGCACAAACTGATTCCCTAGGATCCCTTTAGTGGCCTACCCTAACCTGACTCCAGGTTGTACTGGTTTCTTTTCCCTAAACTCAGGAGTTTTTGGAAACTACCCTATTCATTGTCTATATTTGTAGGCTAAAATGATTGTATCCCTAAATGCCTATTAGCTTTTCTAGTGGGTGGTGAGGTTGGCAGGCGGAAGACTGGAACTGTTGGCATAGTTCTGCAGGAAACCAATCATTTCACTTTCATACGTGCTGCAGGGACTTGGATTGTTATTGTCATTGCCTTTGGCTTGGCTTTTGGTAGATGTTGACACTCGGCAAAGTCACTCAAGGTTCCTAAACAGGTCGCTGCTTCCATCTTGCCCACCGAGGGCCACCTCCATGCCCCGACCCTGTGCTCACATCACCGGGGCCAACGGCCCAGAAAGAGGGGCCCCCTCCTGGGAAGCTAGGTTGGTCAAACAAGTATTGTGAAACCATCTAGGAGTCCTTTCATTTTTGTTTTCATTGAACCCTGAAGGACCACAAGCCAAAAAAGCTCTCCTGCCCTCTAAGACTGGCCTTGACAGATGCCTCTTGACAAGTGGCTTGCTACACCGTGGATCAGACTTGGGTGCCAATAGATGCTGCTCCTCCTTTGCCTCCCTAGTTTGGTTCGATCCCTTTTGCTGTCAGTGTCTTTGAGATCCTGCTGCCATCCCGGGCTCTCACCACTCTCTCAGCAGAGTGGCAAAGTCAGGAGAAAGGGCTACGCTATATAGAAACCATCATGCCTTCTGAGTGGAGGTCCAAAGCTAGGCTCTGGAAAAAAAACCTGTGCTATATCCCTTTCCCTTAACATGGGAGGGGGAAAAGACCTCATTATTACCTTTGGTACATAAGCCCTGGGAAGGATACAAGAAAATCAGATAAAAGGCAGTCCTGATCCTATATAGAGCTCACAAGGAAGGTATGGAGGGGCAGGTATTTTATGTCTGTTTTACAATTGGGAAATGGAGACCCAAAGAGATCAAGTGACTTGCCGGAGATCTCACAGCACCCCGAAGAGAATCAATTGGTGCTATTTATCTAGCACTTACTGTGTGCGGAGCACCCTTTGAAGCTCTTGGGAGAGTAAAATACAAGAGAATTAACAGATATATTCCCTGTCCATAATGAGCTTGTAATCTAAAGGGGGGGATAGACATTATTATGAATAAATAATTTATAATAATTTAGTTCAGGTCTCCTTCCTCTTGTGCCTGTGCTCTTTCTAATAGGTCTTGCTGCTTGTTCCCCCTTTAAAATTTCATATTTGGAATTTTAGCCTGCTACAGTTTTGCTAAAGTTCTGGTACATCAAGCTAAATTTGATCTTTCCTGACATATTTTTAAAATTCCCATACACACCCCTGGTCTAATTTTGGGATCGGGCTGCATATTTAATGAGTTTATGAAACATGAACACACACATATTTAGTGTTCACAATCCCTAGCAATAAAATCATTAGGGCACACATGGTATAAAGAACCTTTCATGTCGCTCACAACTTTCACCGACCCACAGATAAACTTAAGACAGGTGTTTTCATATGCGGTGATTGATTTAATCTATTTATTTTGCTGGACTATATTGAGCTAGTTCAATGTGACAACCACTTTCATTTTCCCTGGGCTGTATTTTGCCCATTTCTGAATCTATTTGAAATGACATCTTGTTTTTGTTGCTTGGTACTTATCCTTGAAAAAATGGCCCCTAATTGCCTCCTTCCATGACACACTTCCTTTGAAATGGTATGCCTTGTTAACCCGTTTGGGTTTGCCTCAAGAGACTCTTCGTGGAAACCGTGGAACGGAAAAGAGAAACGATTTGCCTCCTCTGTCTTTCAGTATCTAAAAATGTTAATGCGGGAGAAGCCTAAAATGCATTTAGACTCCCTCCTGATCCGCTGACATTGATCTTCTAAGTAGATCTCCAGGTTACATAGAGACGTTTCCTATTTGCTGCAGGTGAGAATAACATGGGATAGCATCTCTTTCTATGCCTGGGTCCTTTGGGGACTTTATTATTTAGGTAGGTGGGCTGAGAGGGAGCGAGGGAATAAGCAGAAGTTTTTGAGAAAGGTGGTTTGCAGCCTCATACTGCAGAGTTCTAGAAGAATTTAGAAAGAACAAAGCACAGCACTCTTGTAACTAGTTGTCATATAATTTTTTCGTTCTATAAAGCATCACGGTGATGAATGAAGAATCTCCCCCCTACACACTCATACCCTCTTTTGCACTCTCTGTGTCTCTATCTGTCTCTCTCCAACCCAAAAGGTTGCCAGCTCCTTCAGGCAGGGTAGTGAGGCTGGGCAGCTATTTGCTTTTGTTTCTAGGCGGTTGCGTGACTCTTGTATCTGTTATATTTTTAATTGCTGAACTCTAGGTACCTCACAATGCTCAGTTTGTTTGAATTAGTTTTATTGTTTGGGTAAACATAACATTTCTATGATCTCTTGGCACATAGTCCCTGCATTTGAAAAGAGCTCCAAATAAATTGCTTATTTGTTAGATTTGATTAGATTTCTTGTATTTTTGATGCCACAGATATAGCTTCAGGAAGAACTAGTGCACAGTTTGACCAGAACTGTTCTTGTGGGAAAATGAGGTGTGTGAAATGTAAGTTTTTCTAGGTTGATGACTTATCTATTTCAGTATTTTGCTGACAGCAGTATTTGAGTGCATAGATGGCATAAAGTGATAAAAGTTGGAAAGAATATACCCACCAGTCTAGTTTAAGGGTAGCTGGGTTTATAATGAAACATTTTTATTTTTAGATAAATTACAAAGCATTCCTCATTTTTCATAAATTGGTATTTATGTCCTTTTTCTTCAGACTGAAAAACCAAGTACTCCCTTTTGCTAAAGCTTGCAGAGGAAATGTTTTTCTGATGCCAGTTTGTGAGTTAGCTTGCAGAGTGACATAAATATATAGAAACCTTAGCTGCATTTTGTTGATGTAGTGTCTTGGCATCAGGTCTGTTGAGTGATTTGGTAACTTCATCAGGGATAGTCTGAAAATGAATCAGAGGTTAATGTAATGAGCTTGTTGAAGATTACTGGTCATTCAGAGTCTTGAAAGCAGGTTTTCAGGTATCTTATTAATGGGATTAAAACTCCCAAAACCAAATTTGAGGCACAATAGCACTTAATTTATCTGCCTGATGAATTCATCAGATGTCATTGTCATAGTTAAGGGATACTCTAAAATTTATTTTCAAAAATATTCATAGTGGTGATGGGCTTGGCACCAGTTTTCAATCTCAAGGTTGAGAAGCAACGTGGCTCAGTGGAAAGAGCCTGGGCTTCGGAGTCAGAGGTCATGGGTTTGACGCCCAGCTCTGTCACTTGTCAGCTGTGTGACTATGGGCAAGTCACATAACTTCTCTGTGCCTCAGTTACATCATCTGTAAAATGGAGATTAACTGTGAGCCCCACGTTGGACAACCTGATTACCCTGTATCTACCCCAGCACTTAGAACAGTGCTCTGCATATAGTAAGCACTTAACAAATACCAACATTATTATTAAGTCACTTCACTTCTCCTCAGCAATGCCATTTTGATGCTTGGTAGAGCTACTGGGAAAAGCAGGAAGATTCCCTTCCTCTTTTCCTCCAAGTCGGCCGGCTGGCAGAGATCTCGGTAGCTGCACCACCTACCTGGACCTCCCTCCACCTTTCTCAGCCCAATTCAATACCCAGACCACTCCTCTGAGGGAGAGGATTGGAGAGAATCTGCTACTTCCCTT
This sequence comes from Ornithorhynchus anatinus, assembly GCF_004115215.2. Lineage (NCBI taxonomy): Eukaryota > Metazoa > Chordata > Mammalia > Monotremata > Ornithorhynchidae > Ornithorhynchus > Ornithorhynchus anatinus. The sequence goes on from NC_041739.1 coordinate 54,618,552, forward strand.
GGCTTCTGCACTCTTCATGTTGGCCGCCTGGGCCGCTCAATCATTGGTATTTATTGAGTGCTTTTTGCATGCAGAGTGCTTGGGAGAGTACAGTGCAACAGAGTAGAAGTAGCATGACCTAATGAAAAGAGTACGGGCCTTGGAGTCAGAGGGCTTGGGTTCTAATCCTAGCCCCTCGATTTGTCTGCTGTAGGACCTTGGGTAAGTCACTTCACTTCTCAGTGCCTCAGTTTCCTAATATGCAAAATGGGGGTTTGACACCTCTTCTCCCTCCTACTTAATCGTAAGTCCCAGGTGGGACCTAATTATCTTATATCTATCTCAGCACCTAGTACAGTGCTTGGCACATCGTCTTTAACAAATACCACAATTATCATCATTATTATCTCCTCCAAGAAGCCTTCCCCGATTAAGCCCTCACTTCTCCCACTCCATCTCCTTTCTGCATCACCCTTGCACTTAGATTTGCACCTTCTATTCACCACTCCCTCAGCCCCACAGCACTTATGTCCACATACGTGATGTATTTCTTTATATTTATGCTGTCTTCCCCTGTAGACTGCAAGCTTCTTGTAGGCAGGGAATATGTCTACCAAAGCTGTTATATTGTAGTTCCCCAAGGAAATGTTGGGCACACCATAAGGGATCAGTAAATATGATTGATCGAGCCACTGCATGGGTGCATACGGCTGTTCCTTCGAGTGGATGCCCAATCCGTTGGGATCATGGGGACGAGCCAGATTCCCAGAACCGCTCATCCCAAGTCTCTGACAAGACCTGTACCTTTCCCGTCAGGGCGGAAAAGCCCCAGACTGGTGGCTGTGTGGCTTGTGAGCTCTTGGAGAAGCCTGTCACCCGCCCCCCCCCCAACTCCAGTTCCCTTCTTTCCCTGCCCCCTGTAAAATTTCTGCCCCTGCTTCCCCACCACCACGTGTTCACAGTGAAAAGTTGGCACTTGTGGGCACACATCAGAAAAGCATCCCCTAATTGTGCTGTAGCGTTCTAGCCAATTCGCACAGTGAAAACACATGTTCTGGTAGATTTGAGGGTTTTTTGTTTTGTTTTAACCCCCCAAAAAAGTCATTTTTTAAAGCATTTTTAATGTGCCTACTATATTCCAAACACTATACTAAGCCCTGGGGTAGATGTAAGCTGATCAGGTTGGACACAGTCCATTGTCTCACATGGGTGTCTCAGAGTTTTAATCCTCATTTTGCAGTTGAAGTCACTGAGGCTTAGAGAAGTGAAGTGACTTGCCCCAGGTCACAGAGCATACAAGGGGCAGAGCCAGGATTAGGAACCAATTTATGCATAAACTAGAAGTTGACTTGCCTAGTGGTTAGAAGTGATCGGTAAAGTTCTCCCATGCACAAATCTGAGAAATTTGTTTCTCAGGTTGGACCTGGCAGAAGGGTTTCATGAATGAATCCAGCTGTCCATCTTCCTGTGTCTGAAATAGTGAAGCACTGTGGCATAGTGGCCTGGGAGCCAGAGGACCTGGTTCTAGTCTCGGCTCCACCACTTGTCTGCTGTGTGTGACCTTGGTCAAGTCACTGAATTTTTCTGTGCCTCAGCTCATCTGTAAAATGGAAATTAAGACTGTGAGCCCTAAGTGGGGCAGGGACCGTGTCCAACCCAATTATCTTGTATCTACCCCAGCTCTTAGTACGGTACCTGGTACAGAGTGAACGCTTAACATACCATAGGAAAAAAATAGAATGCTGCTTTCAGCATGGGAGTAAGATCTATGAAGTGAAGCCCATTGACTTTACAGTGCTAAAGTGCATTCAAAAGAGTCATAAGAAGAGATTCAGTGTCCCTTCCTAGGTAATGTGGCCAGTATTAGCTCAGATACAGTTTGGGACTTGATTTCACTGACAATCCATTTTCTTGATGTTTTCTCCCTTGCCTTCTGCAAAAAAGGCCCCTTATGGCCTTGATAGAATGCTAGGAGAGAGGCATAGACAAATCTGATGGCTCTCTTTCTTCTAAGGAGTGCTTTGAAGTTGTAGTAAAAATTACTTGTTAGATGTTCCAACAAAACAATTAGCTAGGCTTACTTTTGAGTATCTAGTGAGGGCAGTAGTACTATATCTGCCACTTGAGTGGGAATTTATTTCTTCTCAGTTTTGTAAACCATGAAAACTCATCTCTGTGGGATCACATCAGGTGAAACAACACAAAACTTAAGTTACCTGAACTCATATACCTTGGAATATGAAAACATTGAGTGCATAAATATTAATAATGAGGGTAAAAGTAATTTACTGGTGAATGATATTGCCCAACTTACTGAACACAAATGAGATGTTTTGAATATGCAGAAGATTTTTAGTACCTCAGGATATATTTAGTGTCTTGGTAATGAATTTTGACTTTTGTGGTTTTTGTTTTGTATCGAACTCACGGTCCAGTTCTTAGGGTTGTGAGGCAGAGGCAAAAGCCAGAAGAGCATCAGGTGTTGCAAACAACAAATGAGCACAAAAATTAACCTTTGCAGGTTCATAATACAGAAGAGATTGTGGGTGTCACATCAGGCTTTTCAGCCACACATCCACCCATAGGTGAATTTCTCCATAAATAGCAACATCTTTGAGCATGAAGAGCAACGTGTGGGTTTGTCTTTACATAGCCTAAGTTCATCAAGAAATTTCACCTTCAATTTATTGCTGTCATTTGAGAAGCAGCATGACTTAATGGATAGAGCACGGACCAAGAGTCAGAAGGACTTGGATTCTAACCCTTGGGTTCCACCACTTGTCTTCTCTGTGGCCTTGGGCAAGTCACTTCACTTCTCTATGCCTCAGTTCCCTCATATGTAAAATGGGGGTTAAGAAGACTGTGAGCCTCATGTGGGATAGGGACTGTGTCCAACCTGATTTGCATGTAGCCACTCCAGCGCTTTGTACAATGCTGGGCACATAGTAAGCACTGAAGCTCAGAGAAGTTAAGTGACTTGCCCAAGGTCACACAGCAGGCCAGGGACAGAGGCGGGATTAAACCCAGATCCTCTGACTTCCAGGCCCGTGCTCTAGCCAAACTGTCTCTTATCTGTGACATTTAATAAAAGTCATTTGGCTTGTAAGTTTAGGATAATTATCTCGAAAATGTAATGCATATTTATAATTAAATTTCAGCATTTTCTACCTGTAGTGGATGTAAAATATTCTAAGATGTCTGCACCACCATTTAAAAATTTGCACTCCAGATTATACTGTTATTTTCATTCTGAATATTCACTAGAAAACCAAAATTACCCATAATGTCTTTTCCCTATACAGGAAGATGGCAGATGAATGGATTCCCTTTTTATAAAAATAATCTCTGAAGATTGGTAGGCTGAATCTTTTCTTTTATCCTAAATGGGAAGTGTGTAAAGACTGCAGTGAAGAGGAACCCGCCAATGGCTTCAGATTCTGTGATCCCAGAACAAGCTAAGAATCATTTGACGCAAAAGGGCAAAAGGCAACAGCAGCAGCAGCCGCCAGAAAAGTCATCCCAGAGTGATGGGGAAGAAGACGCTTTCATATTTGAAGCCAATGAAGCCTGGAAGGATTTTCACGGTTCACTCCTTCGCTTTTATGAAGATGGAGAACTCTGTGATGTCACTCTGAAGGTAGTATTGTGTCTTTGCTTTCTTTTTCTAGGAAAGGGTTGTGCTTTTTTGTGTGGAAAGATATTACCCAGAAGAGCTAAAATTGGCTAACACTCAGCCAATCCATAGACCGAAACAGAGAGGAAAATACCTATTTTGGTACTGGGACAACTAGCCGTTGATTTTTTGGTCTTATTTATATATTTATATTTTCATATGTAAAGTTAAAGTTTACAGAGTCTTCACCACAGTCTATGGTCTGTGTAATCAAAACTCCATAATCTAAGTATTACTTAGTTTCAAGTCTTGGGTTTTTTTTAAACTTCACTGGACATTCTCTTAGTGTCAGTAGGGGATTGCACAAGGTGAATTCCTCCATTTAGCACTTGTAATTTTTATTTGCTCCCTTGCCACTTTTTTTTGAAAGACCGTGAATCAATGTAAAACTGCAATAGCACTATTACGACAAACGCTTTTTTGGACCCAGTGAGTTTAATGTTTAAGAATTAGGCACCTTAGAAGTTCTCTGATAAAGATAACAGTAAAATAATTAAGTTCTCACAAACTTTTCAAAGTCTTTGTAGTAAGGAAAATAATTAAAGAGGGATTCATTGGAGGAAGAGATTTGGCACTATCCCATCGAAGCCAGGCTCGGATAGCTCTACCTCCTCCTCCTCCTCCTCCACTCCTTCCTCCTCCTCTCCAACCACCTCCCTGTCTCATCCCTATTCTATTCCTGCTCCACCCCTGCCTCCTTGTCCTCATATGAGGTGACCCTCAGCAGCAGCAGGGAAGAAGGAAAAGTGAAGCAACCAAAGAAAGGCCCCCGCGCTGCAGACTGGCTTAGATTCCTGACAGGTTCCCACTGGAGCTTGGGAGGGAAACTGATTTGCTGTGGTTCCATTTATGGTGCCCCGTCATCTGCTTCACTCAATCGTGGCTTCCTCGCCCTGCTGGGAACTAGTTCATTTATTTTTGTTTGTTTGTTTTCCCCCTCCTTCCCTTGCCACCAATCAGTGGCATTTATTGAGCACTTTCTATGTCCAGAGCACTGTACTAAGCACTTGAGAGAATACAATACAACAGAATTAGCAGATATATTTCTGGCCCATAACAAGCTTAGTGTAGAGGGAAGTAGATGATGGAGGTGACACCTCTGATTTATTGGGTTTCATCAGCTTATCTTGTACCGTCCCCAGGGCTTAGTACAGTCTTGTCATGTGGTGTCTCCACAATAATTATTATTGTACGTTGCTAAACCCACACAGTATTTTCGCTTAAGCTTCAGTTGAGCACAATCCTACTTTATTTTATGCTCCAAGTTCTTGAAAATGTCTGTAAAGAAAGCATTTTTATCAATCAACAAGTCAATGGTATTTTTTGAGTGCAGAGCACTCTACTAAGCACTTGGGCTAGTACAGTATAACAGAGTTGGTAGGTATGTTTCCTCAGAAGGAGCTTTTTGTAACTGATTTTCAAAATTGATATTCCACTTATTCTCATGAGTGGAATAAATTGAGTAATTTGAATAGCTAAAATTGGATTTTTTTAAAAGCAAAATAATCCTCTCAGATCATGCCCTTGGGCCTGTCTTCTAAAATGTTTCACTTAATTGGCTGGGTGAGTTATGTAGTTATATGTGAGTTATTTATTAGCTCATGATATTACTAAATTATTTTGAGTTAAAACAGTGGTTAGGTTTAAATGGGTAAATATGGGTCTAAATATTCACACTGAGTGAAACTAATTAGGTAATCTATTGAAGTGAATGTAAGATTATTTTTTGTCTCTCTGCAGTAATGTGGAAGACAATCTAGCATTACCATTTCTTGCAAAAAAAAAAATTCTTTCTACGTGAAATGGTGCCCATGTGGGTTTCTTCTTTTCAAGTGATACTATCCTCAGGGCATTTGATCCTATAATCCAGAGTGCATTAGCCGGAAGTTCATTTTAAAGCATCATGGCCTTTATGTTTTCTTAACCGTAAATTCTGCCAATCCTCCAGACTTTTTTTGTTGTTGTTTATAGTATTTGTTAAGTGCTTACTGTGTCCCAGGCAGTATACTAAGTGTTAGGGTAGGTACAGGCTAATCAAGTTGGACACAGTCCATTTCCCACATGGGGCTCACAGTCGTAATCTTCATTTTACAGGTGAGGCAGCTGAGTCACAGAGAAGTGAAATGACTTGCCCCAGGTCACACAGCAGGCAAGTGGCGGAGCGGAATTAGAACCCAGGTCCTTCTGACTCCCAGGCCAGTACTCTATCCACTAGGCCATGCTGCCTCTCAGTCTCAAGTAAAGACTTAAATTCTTTCAGTGAAGCTCTCCCAAGCGCTATGTACAGTGCTGTGCTCTCAATTAATACGATTGAATGAATAAATACGATGGATTGACTGATTGAAGCACTGTAGTGATTGACCCATGCAGAACAGGGTGGACCCGCAGTACTATCATTATTATTCTGACCCCCCCCCAAGTCAAGCCAAGGAAGGATTTATTGTGACCTCTTCCTTTTCCCTCAGCCTGCCATCCTGCCTGCTTGCCAGCCTGTTATGTTTACTCTCCCAAGCGCTTACTACAGTGCTCTGCACACAGTAACAACACAATTTTTTTTAATGATATTTGTTAAGCACTTACTATATGCCAGGCACTGTTCTAAGCGCTGGGGTAGGTAAAAGCTAATCAGGTTGGACACAGTCCATGTCCCAATTGGGACTCACTGTCACATAGTAACAATAACCTAAGGAGTATTATTATTTTTTTATTATGGTATTAAGCACTGGAGTAGATGCAGACACAGCCCCTGTTCCACATGGGGCTCACTGCCCAATAGGAGGGAGAAAAGATATGTAATCCCTATTTTACAACTGAGGAAACTGAGGCACAGAGAAGTTAAGTGACTTGCCCAAGGTCACACAGCAGGCAAGGGGCAGAACGGGAATTAGAACGCAGGTCCTCTGACTCCCAGACCCATGCTCTTTCTACTAGCCCATGCCACTTCTCGCTTTATCAAAGAGTCAGTAGTATTTATTGAGCGCTTACTGTTTGCAGAGCACTGTACAAACTGCTCCAGAGAATACATTATACAGTAGAGTGGTTGAAACATTCTCTGCCCAAAATGAGCTTGCAGTCTAGAGGGAGAGAAAGACATCAATATAAATAAATAATTTATAATATATAGTTGATAGATATGTATCCTGTATCACAGTACATTCTCCCAGTATAGTTAAATCTTATGTAGCTTTAGCTGCATTCTTGGAGCATGCCATGCCTTGGGAAATTAATGTGGGAAAGCAGAGGTTTGGAGGGTCCTGGGGTCCTCTTTCCCTACAGTCTCCTGTTTCTGTTATACATCGCCTCCATCCAACACAACTTCCCACTGGTCCTCCCAGAATCGTTCCTGACTTACTTGCTTCCTGTCAGTAGCTCACAAGGAATGTGTCCTTCCTCACTAAAACCAAGAAAAGCCTTGATCTTTTCTCCAAAATACCAACATTTTGTAACGCTAAAGCAGAGCGCATAAATTAGAATGCTAAAGTTCATATACTTAGAGGTTGGCTTTTATACATGTTATTATCGGAGTCACCATTACATGTCTAAAAGTATATTTGCAAAGCTTTGTTCTTGTTGCCTAAACTTTCTAAGTGAATATGTCCAAAAATGAGCGGTTCTGTGAGGTAGAGGAAAAGCTTAACTTGAGAATTACTCTAATCACTTTAAGAATTAAAAAACCCAACAAAAGCACAAACTTTTTTAAAGCAACTTTTTAAAAAAATGTGAGTTTATGCCAGTAAGGAAATCCAAACAAGAAGTAGGAAAAGCTCTGAGGAAGACAAGAATCCCTTCCGTCTTTGAAGGAACCCCTGAGTAATCGTTCAGCCCGTTTCTCCTCATTTTTCAAGAACTTCCAGTGGTTGCCCATCCACCTCCACATCAAACAGAAACTCCTTGCCACTGGCTTTATAGCACTTAACCATCTGGCCCCTGTCTATTTTACCTTTCTGATTTCCTACTATAATACAGCCTGCACGCACCGCTCCTCTAATTCCAACCTACTCAGTGTACCTTGATCTCATCTATCCACTGACCCCTTGCTCACATCCTGCCTCTGGCCTGGAATTGCCTCCCTCATCATATCTGACAGACCATCATTCTCCCCACCTTCAAAGCCTTATTAAAATCACATAGCCGTATTAAAATCCAAGAGGAGTTTCCTTTCTAAGCCTTCATTTCCTCTTCTCCCACTCCTGAGTTGCCCTTGCACTTGGATTTGTTCCCTTTATTCAACCCTCCCTCAACCCATCACTTATGTAACATATTTGTGTGTTATTTATTTTTATTATGTCTGTCTCCTCCTCTAGATGGAAAACTCTTGGAGAACAGGGAACATGTCTACCAACTCCATTATGTCATACTCTCCCAAGTGCTTAGTAGAGTGCTCTGCCATCAGTAAATGCTCAATAAATATGATTGGTAGTGTTTTGTGCTGGTGGATGGCTGCTTTCTCATGGCTGTGAGAAAGCTGGATTTCTTTCGGTTCAGGGGAAGTGTGCATCAAAGTGAATGTGACAGTGTGCATATATTTAAAGTAGTTTGTGTTTTAAGGTGAACATGCTGGCAGTGAACTTGGTGTGAACATCCGTGGGGGGTGACTGGAAACCCGTCTTCACACCGGCACATTTGCTATCTGCAGCCTCGGGTGCTACTTTCTTTCAGTTTTTGCCCGAATCCTTGAAATTTCTGCTCCCCAAAGCCACCCCATTTCTGTTTACCTCATATCTAACTGATCTGTTTGCTCCTGTTGTCCCCCATCGGTTCGCTGTTAGTGCTGCGTCATTTGAGGGGCTGCCTCATGTGTATGTTATAACTGGGCTGTTTACTGACAGACCCTTTCGCTGTCTTGCCCAGAACCTTACCGAGAAAGAACATTTCATCAGTCTTTGCTAGAAGAGACCCTAACCCCAATATTTCATCTTTGATAAGTGTTATGTTACGGAGTCTTGTGCCTTGATCTTTTAAGCAGCAGACTGGGTGAGAGCCAAAGACGTGAATTCTAATCCAGTTTGGGGTTGGAACTGTTTTGTCAAATTTGGTAAAGTATTTAACCACTTTGTCCCACAAATTTCCTCTCCTGTAAACATGGCCTAATGGATAGAGAACGGTCCTGGGAGTGAGACCTCTACTTCTTTGCTCTGTGACCTTGGGCAAGTCACTTCACTTCTCTGGGCCTCAGTGACCTCATCTGTAAAATAGGGATTGAGACTGTGAGTCCCATGTGGGACAAGGACTGTGTCCAACCCGATTTGCTTGTACCCACCCCAGTGCTTAGAACAGTGCCTGGCACATAGTAAGTGCTTAAAAATACCATTATTATTATTACTAATAATAAAATGGGGATTAAGACTATAAGCCTGATGTGGGACCTGAACTGTATCCAACCCAATTTGCTTGTATTCCTCTCTCCCACCACCCCCACCTCCAGTGCTTGGTACAGTGCCTGGCACATAATAAGCACTTAACAAATGCCACAATTATTATGGTTATTATTACCACCATTATGAAACAGGATAAGAGCTGGTGTAATAGGGAGATGTGGGTTATCTGAGTGATTTGCAAAACAAAGGTTAGCATCAGTGCTTAATGAAACTCCCTGGGCTGCATTGTCCTAGAGTTTCTAACCCTTTTTTCAGCACATCTATAGAGAAAGAAATTCATCCAATCAATGTCATATTTATTGAACCCTTATTGTGGGTAGCGCCCTGTACTAAGCACTTGGGAGAGTACAATATAACACAGTTGTTAGATACATTTCCACTCTGTCATTTTCTAATGTTTCAAAAAAAAAAAAGCACAAGGACTAAATGAAAATTTCTGCCAACTCCTCTCTCCCTTCTGTTCCCTGCCACCCTGTTACGCTACACAAACTTGCTTTTTGCAATTGAAATGTGTCATTAGGCCCTTCAGTTGAAAAGGTAACAACCACATTTTATAATCCTACTTGCCTAATGTAGGAGTGGGCTGAGACCAGATTTCCCTTTCTTTTTATTTCACTAAAAACAGCAAAAGTTTAGCAAAGAATCTGAGCAGATGAGACAGGACTTTCATCAAAGAAGTTCCAGTTGTATGTTTAAAACCTTACTAGTGATAAATGGAGGCATATTAAAGCCCTACAGCTTATTCACACTACCTGACAAGGTAAAATCTTTGCTTATTTTAAGTGAAAACTTGTTACTTCTGCCCCCAAATATTTGTAGGATTTTAAAGAATGCATCCAGTGTTTCTTCATCCCCAGATGTTAGACTGTAAGCCCGTTAAACGGCAGGGACTGTCTCTATCTGTTGCCGACTTGTTCATCCCAAGCGCTTAGTACAGTGCTCTGCACATAGTAAGCGCTCAATAAATACTATTGAATGAATGAATGAATGAATGAATGCTATCAGACCAAACAGAAATAAGCACTGAATGGACAAAACAACTCTATGGTTGCAAGGGAACAAAGTTGCATTATGATTGAACATATTGTCAGTAAGACTGACAAAATAATAATTGACTTTTATAACCATACCTATTGGTTAAAATGTGTTTCCTCTCCCTGTGCGAAAAGTAAAACGAAAATAATAAAAGCAGGAGTCAGGTAGTAAGGGCGAATCAGTCTCTGTCTCACTTTAAAGGATTTTGGCAACATATGCTGATAAATGATCAATAAATGATGGCCTTTAGTCACTAGGCAGTGGAATCTTTCCTCTCATTTTTTGAAGGAGGTGATTTTTCTTGGCTCAAACTGAACCCTCTAAAATGGTTGTTTTGTGACCCTTGCCCTTCCCCCACCCCTTCCGCGCACGCGTGCACACACACATACGCATGCATGCACATACCAGAATTGCAGTACAGAGAGCACGGCTGTGGGTATTCATTGCCAGCCAGGGCATCATTCTCTTGAGCCTGTATATCTAATCCTTCTTACTGTCTGTCTCCCTCTCCCTTGGCAGTAAACCCTTTTGGCTCCTCAAACTGTTGAATTGGGTAGAGTGGTAAAAGAATAATAGCTAATTGAGTTGAAAGGGCAAAATCATCAGTGCTTGCATTGAGCAGGAACCAGAATGTGGAGGGCTGCAAAGGAGCCCAGCTTGGAATGTATTTCCTTTCTCTAGTTTCTCCCTACTCACTATGGTGAGATTCATTTTCCTCCTTCTCCCCCTACCTCCATCCTCTTCTTCCCCTCAACAGTTCCACAGCCTGCTTTACTTTAAATAGTACCATAATTACATGTCAAAGAGGCCACTTCCAAAATTTGGTCAGCCTTTCCCTCTTCGGCATCCATGTTTGCTTAAGTGTAGGGAGCTCCAGGACCCATTTTCTCATCTGCACTTTAATGTACTCTCCGAATAGGATTGACTTTTAATTTACATGCTAATGGAGGGTAGAAGGGAGAGTAACTCCAGAAATCCTGCCTTTGGAAGGGAGCCTGCAATGAAATCTGGGAAAGTGTTGAAAGTGCAGAGATTTCTGTCGTAATTTGCCCTTCCAGGTCATTTTTCATTGGAGTTAAGAGGCTCCTATAGTTGTAGGAAGCAGTGGTTTGAGTCTTCCCCCACCCCATAATAGGTACTTTCATGCTTAAACAGTTGTGTTGGAACTTTTATGTTTAATTAAATGAAAACTGGGCATGGTTCTGCTTAGGAACACAAGGGATTTGAAAGGGTTTTTTTGGTCACAACTATAAGACATTTGTCAGAGTTGCTGTTTGCTTGCATTACAATTAGTATCAGCTAGTTTTTTTCCAACAAAAGTAACTTGACTCTACTCATTTATAGCCATCATTTAGGAATTGTGTGTATTGGCAGTGTCTTCAGGAACTTGCTTTTCTCCCTGCCGTTGATGTCATAAAGATATAAAGACAGAGTAGCATCAAGAGTAAGTCACTTAAAATACAGTGTATTTGCACTGGATTGTATGTTGTACATTTAAGAAGCCTTTCATTAGGAATTAATCTTTAGACTCTTGTCACAAAAATGTGGCTTGGGGTATAAATGTTAGCCTCAGCAATAAGTATATCCTTCTAGAAATGGTCTCAAAATGACTTTATGTTAACCAGGGGGGAAAAGAAAACAGTCTATAAAATATTCAATTTTGCGAGCTAGGGCATAATAGAAGTTTGTAAAAAATCTATGGAAATAAATGTTTAATCAGTCCATATTGAGAACATAAACCAAGCCACAGCAGAAGCCCAAATCATGAAGGGCTTTAGAAAATGATTTGTTTTTGATAACTCCAGTTTGACAGCTGGGACTCACAGACATCCACACATTTTGTTTTTAAGATGTTTAGGCAATATTTTGATATTAAGGCTGATAGTGGCTCAAAGTTATCTATGGTTCAGTGGAGGACCTTTAATTTGGTGGGGAGGTTATGTATGTAGTTTTGTTGGAATAGCAGGTCTGTTACATAGATCATATATACATCACTGTTGAGGAAAGTCAGAGCATTGCTAACCATTTAGTTCATTAGCTTGTGTTAATAACAGCACAATAACACTAGACTTGAACTTTTGTTCAGACTCCAAACTCTCCTCACTGGCGCATAAAAAAAAATTCCAAAGTGGACAAAGTTTAAGTTGCCCAACTTTTAATTTGTGTAGACAGTTTTCCTGTGCTGTTCTTGACAACCCCGGTGTTAAGGAAAACTTGCATTATTGAGCACACAGTCATTTCTGCTGACTTGGGGTTGCCCCAAAAATGGCTCCTTGATTCCTCATTAGTGTTGTAGCCAAAACATTTTGTAGAGACCAGCATTTCGGCAGAACTGCATGGCTTCTATAAATATATTTCAAAGCCGACTTTGAAAAGATCTTGAAATTTTATTCTGGGTGTAGAGGGCATTTATATATGCGCGTTGCATTGCTGCTGATCTAGGTCGCAATCCCAGGCTTTCGGAATTGAGACCATGAAATGCCAAAAATGACATTCCATTTAGTAGTGTTTATTTTTTATTATATTAAATTCACCCTCAAAGAACCATTTTTAATGAAGTAGGTTACATCCATCCTCCAGGAAAAAAATCAGAACAGTCGTCTTATGTCTCCATAAATCACATTTTGGCACATGCATTACTGGTGCACAGCAGGGCTCTTGTTGTGCACTCAGTGGTATGCTATTTACACATTGTTATTCCCTTTGAGCCCCCTTCTCCTGTTGGTGGTCCACCTTTGTGTTCATTGAGAAGGGATTTTTCTTTGAGTAGAAGAGACAGTTGTTTTCACCATTATTCAAGTCCTACATGAAAACAAAAAGATAAAACATGCATGGTTATTTGCTTATTTTGTTGTAGTTGTGAAGGATTTTTTTTAAATATCCCCTAGTCCCCTGAGGAACTTCTGTCAAAGGAAAAACAAATCCGGCCCCATCAGTGATATATTTAGTTATTCTAGCAGTTTACTGGGTGCTGGGGAAAATGAAGATTAACCGACATAGTTTTGCCCTCTCACCTTGCAGCCTAAGACCTGGAGAGACAGTACATGGAGGGGGGAAAAAATGTACGGTTCTGCAAATCTAGAGAAATATCTTGGTTTCAGCAGAAATATGGCTCTTTAGAAACAGCTGACACCTTCCAGAACAAACAACTTGCCCAAGTTTTCTAGGCAGATCTGAAGGTCATGTGGCAGTGTCCTCCTTGCCACCCCGGCAACTGGAATGGATCTACCCTCCCCCTACCCTCCCCCCCTTTCCCGATGCCTCTGCCACATTACAAGTCACACTCACAGATGGTTTAGGTGAGAACTAATCGGTAGGAGTATCTGCTGAGTAATAATAATGATGGTACTTATGACCATAAGTTACTTATGACCATGATGGTTTCTATGTGCCAAGCACTGTTCTAAACTTTAAGGTAGATACAAAGTAATCAGTCCCTGTTTTCCCTGTTCCACATGGGGCTCACACTCTTAATTCCCATTGTACAGATGAGGTAACTGAGGCCCAGAGAAGTGAAGTGATTTGCCCAAGGTGGACAGCAGACATGGGGCAGAGTTGAGGTTTGAACCCAGGATCTTCTGACTCCCAAGCCCATGCTCTTATCTGCTAGGCCATGCTGCTTCTACTGAATAGGAGTGACTCTAATTTCCTTTTCATTTAAATGAACCAAAACAAAATGAAATCCACTTCTTATAATCTTTGTGGTCAAACAAAATGTCTTTAGGGGAATTTGGCTGCAGGTTTTGCTTTTCGTAAGTTTTTCCTCCAGGGTTATTGATGATTGAAATTGTGCTTCCCTCTTTTTGGATTGTCGAGTTTCTTTGAAAGAGGAATTTGTCTCTGTTCTCTGAGGTTACATTGTTAATGTCTTGCTGCCGACTGATCGCTGTTTTGAATTAAAAGATCAAATGGATAAACTGAGGGAAATAAAAAAAATCCTGGCTTTGAAGCCCACAGCCCAGGTCCAAACAAATGGCTCGATAATTCAGGTGTCAGAAACGAAAAGTCGGTATTTCTGTCACAGAGCCAGCATTGTGGCCTCTGCTCTAACTGGTCCCTTGTTGGTTTTGAAAGGGATTCAGCTTTTTCTTCCCTTTCTTTTGGCAGGTGGGATCAAAGCTTATCTCCTGCCACAAGCTGGTGCTGGCTTGTGTTATCCCCTACTTCAGAGCCATGTTTCTTTCCGAAATGGCAGAGGCCAAGCAGACCCTGATTGAGATACGGGATTTTGATGGGGACGCGATAGAAGACTTGGTGAAATTCGTCTACTCTTCCCGGCTGACTCTGACGGTGGACAACGTCCAGCCTCTCTTATACGCAGCCTGTATTCTGCAGGTGGAGCTAGTGGCCCGAGCGTGCTGTGAATACATGAAGTTACACTTCCACCCTTCCAACTGCCTGGCGGTCAGGGCCTTTGCCGAGAGCCACAACCGCATCGACCTGATGGACATGGCGGACCGATATGCCTGCGAACATTTTACCGAAGTTGTGGAGTGCGAAGACTTTGTGAGTGTGTCCCCACAGCACCTCCATAAACTTTTGGCTTCCAGTGATTTAAACATTGAGAACGAAAAGCAGGTTTATACTGCCGCTATCAAGTGGCTTCTTGCTAATCCTCAGCACCATGCCGCCTGGTTGGATGAGATAGTTGCTCAGGTAAGGAAAGGCCTGAGGGGCTGAGATGGGGTGTGGGGCCTCGGGTACCTTCTTCTTATGGTAGAAAAATTGTAGATTGGGTGAGGAGGAAGCATAGGTGATGGGTTGAGGATGTTTGGCAACAGATACTTGGGGTTTGTATAAGACTGTAGTATTGAGCAAGCACCTCCCTGTGTTTTAGGCACGTGGCGGGGAGAGCTTAATAAATGTGATAGGTCTAGCCCCTGCCCGAGAGGAACTGACAATCGCCATACCTTGTATACGATACTTGGGGGATTTATCTGAAATTATTAATAATAGTAATAATATTGGTATTTAAGTGCTTACTATGTGCAGAGCACTGTTCTAAGCGCTGGGGTGGATACAGGGTAATCAGGTTGTCCACCTGAGACTCACAGTTAATCCCCATTTTACAGATGAGGTAACTGAGGCACAGAGAAGTGAAGTGACTTGCCCACAGTCACACAGCTGACAAGTGGCAGAGCTGGGATTAGAACCCATGACCTCTGACTTCCAAGCCTGGGCTCTTTCCACTGAGCCATGCTGCTCCAAATTAGAAACCCCATTCTCTACTTTTGGTTCAGAGATGGGTTGTGTTTCTGTGTACAGGCAGAGGGCCCGGGCATACACACAGACATGTTCTTCCACCCTGTTGTCGAATATTGAACACTTACTATGTGCAGAGCACTGTAATAAGCACTTGGGAGAGGTGTATTCTCCTGCCCGCAATAGTCAAGAGGCAGGGGGGAGACAGATGTTAATAGAAGTAAATAAATTATTATTGTAATTACTATATCGTGATATAATAATAAATTATGGGTACGTACTTAAGGGCTGTGGGGCTGAGCAGGGTTGGAGGGTGAATAAAGGGAGCAAGTCAGGGCCACACAGCAGTGAGTGGAAGAAAAGGAAAAGAGGGCTTAGGGAAGGCCTCAAATTCTCTGCCACTTAGCTGTGTGACTGTGGTCAAGTCACTTAACTTCTCTGTGCCTCAGTTCCCTCATCTGTAAAATGGGGATCAACTGTGAGTCTCACGTGGGACAACCTGATTACCCTGTATCTACCCCAGCGCTTAGAACAGTGCTCTGCACATAGTAAACGCTTAAATACATTATCATCCCCCCTCCCAACCCCTCAGCACTTAGTACATATCTGTAATTTATTTATTTCTATTAATGTCTGTCTCCCCCTCTGGACTGTAAGCTCACTGTGGGCAGGGAACCTGTCTATTCTCTTGTTATATTGTACTCTCCTGGGATTTGATCCTTTAAAGTCTATTCTCTACCTGATAAAACTGCAGTTGCCCCCTAAAAAAAAATACTTTACCTTTTCAGAATTTCCCAGGTCTTCAAGCTCCAGCAAAAAGCAAAACATGTGTAGCAGCTGCTAGTAGAAGATGGCAGTTACCACCCTGCATCATCTTACCTAGAGTATTTTTTTCAATGATAAAAGTAACTGTAGGATTTCTTAAATCGCTTACTGTGTGCCAAGCACGGAGGTAAAGTGCAATCAGATGGGTTACTGTCCCGGTTGTATTTTTGTAAAGAAGCAGACCTAATGCCAAGAAAAACATTAGATTTTGTGAATTTTGCAGTGTAGGAAATGGGCCTCCTTTTACGTTTTTATCAGGCGTAGTCTATCGATATGTATGTTTACTGAGCCTTTGCCTAAAAAAGCAAAGCTATAACATACAACAAGCGAGTTCTTGTCAGACTTTAACAGTAAGACAGCATTCTAAACTGTGCTGTTTGTAGAGTTCAGGCTGATAAAATCTAGGGTATAGTACTGTTGAGAACTCTCTCCATTTGGTCCAAAAAAAGAGGTAGTGAGTCCCTGGGTAGAGTGGGCCACATTGGTTTGGGGATGAAGTGGATTAAACCACCCACTCACCAGAACTACCTGTATTTTCCCATCAGGTTCGGCTGCCGTTGTTGCCGATTGATTTTCTTATGGGCGTCGTGGCAAAAGAAGAGATTGTCAAGCAGAATTTAAAGTGCAGGGACTTACTGGATGAAGCAAGAAACTACCACCTTCACCTGAGCAGTCGAGCAGTGCCTGACTTTGAGTACTCGATCCGCACCACTCCAAGGAAGCAGACTGCGGGTAATTGAATCCCCCAGCTCACAATGCCAGCTTGTTTCTCTGGTAAAAATGCCAGCTCCCCCGACTGGAATACGGGTGAATGATTTGCTGGTAAAGAATGTTCAACTACTGACGTCAACACGGTGACTCATTTTCACTGTTCTGAACCAATTCTCAGAGGATTGTACCGTCAAATTTCAAACCCTCCTCTTCCCAGGAAAGGCATTGTTTTTAAAAAGTCTAACAAAACAGGCAGGAAGGGCACAGTCAAACGTAGTTGCTTTCTGATACGACTTCCTGCAAAAAAATGCAAGGTGCCTGCTCTGATTGTTCAGGCATCATATTTTCATTATTCTTAGAGAAGGCCTTCCTTGGGCTCAGGGCCTCCTTAGATAGGAGTGGCCCTTTTAAAAACCTGTCTCGAGGTAGTCACATCATAAGGCTGCTAATTTCTTCTGCCGCCTTAAAATGTCAATAGAGTAATTAGACTTTTATATCTAGAGTCCAAAGACTTGTATGTAGAGAGTCTAAATTGAGACACAGCTCCATTTCCCTGCCTCCCCTCCCCTGCTGAATAACTGTTCTTTAGAAAGCTTTCCTCTGTGGTGTAAGGTGAGTCTGGGAGTGTTGTGTGGGTTTTTTGGGAAATAAATTAATAGGCTGATTATTTTTTTTTCTTCCCAACCATTTTGACCCTGAACTTGCAAGGTAAGTTTTTCTGATGAGGTGACTTGCCAAAATAACTTAGACAAGGACAGATTTGCTGCTGGGGATGGTACATCAGCCAATTAAATCCTTAACTGGACCTTAGGAGTCTGCAAGGAGAAAGCGAGAGATGTGTATGGTCCTGGCTCTACTGAAAGAGTCGAGAACAACTGCTCTTTCCCTTGTTGGTTTTTGAAGGGCGGAGTCTCTTCCCCCAAATAGTCAATGGTGCTCTTCAGCGGATTACTCCAAGACTAAACTCTCTTTTGTGTCCCCCTCCTTCAGGTGTGTTATTTTGCGTAGGTGGTCGGGGTGGATCAGGTGACCCATTTCGCAGCATTGAATGCTACTCTATCAACAAAAACAGTTGGTTCTTTGGACCCGAAATGAACAGCCGAAGGCGGCACGTGGGTGTAATCTCTGTGGGAGGTTGGTAACAAAGTAAATACTGTCTACTAAAATTAGATTGGTCCCATTTCTGTAATCCAGTTTTTCAAATATTCTTCTCATGAAAGTTGCTTTTTTATCCACTTAAAAAAAAAAAACACCCAACAACAAAAAAACCCCAACTATTTGCTGGAAGGTATTTATTAACATTAGCAGTAATTTCTATCATTGTGTTCCCTGAATGACAATCTCTTCTTCTGGGGTTCAGAATGAGAAGGCATTCTGCCTTGGGCAACCATTCTAGGTGGTTGGGGTGAGGGGAACTAGAAGTAGAAGTTGAGTAACGACTTTCAGAGAACACAGAAAAGCAAACATTGTTCAGGCCTTGCTATAAAGCACTGAACAGTGCAATATTAGATTTTCAAAATCTTGTTCTCTTCAGAATTGTCAAGGAGATTTTTTTTGACTAAATGGTGGATAATTTAGCAGTGTTTGCATTTGATTACAGCATGATCTAAGCATGGAAGAGCGTACAAATAAATGCTTATCAATAAACTCAAATTGCAGACAATACTGAATAAGAATACTGAATAATGGTTATTACTAATGCTATCAATGTTGTGTGTCAATAAAGTGGTTCACTCTAAATTCAATGAAAGCATTTCTTTGTTCTGACAGGTAAAGTCTATGCAGTGGGTGGACATGATGGAAATGAACACTTAGGCAGCATGGAAATGTTTGATCCTCTCACTAATAAGTGGATGATGAAAGCATCAATGAACACAAAGAGGTAGATTGGGGTGTGGATTGCCTTGGATGTGTTAACTGATCTCCTAAAAGTGAACAGTCGTATTGTGCATCTGACTCTTTTCAGGCACGGGATGGGGAAAAAGCAAACCCGTGTCTTCCCCTCCTCCCTCTTTCCTCAACCCCACACATAACACCACCACCATTCCATCCTCAACTGGAACCCTGCTCTTTCTAACCTACCTTAAAAAGTGGACTGAAGAAAAAGATGAGATTAAACTAATTATTTGTAAAATATCTAGCCTAAAAGCCCCTTTATAGAATATTATTGCAACTTTTCTCTTGAGGGTCATCCGTCAGATCGTATTTAGTGAGCCTCTGGGTGATTGAACAATACTAGGCACACTAGAGAAAGCGTACCTGGAGTTTACATTCTAGTCTGTAGTTGGGGAGTCGAACCTGAAAACAGATTATTGGGGTGATGGGGGAGAGAGGTTGAGGGTAGGAAAGCAGAGGTTAAAGCAGGGTGAGTGGGTTGAAAAAAGGGAGAGGGCTTAAAACCAGTGGTCAGGAGTTCGCTTCCACCTGGTGCGGAGAGACAAAAAAATGACACTTTAGACAAATGATGCGGACAGTAGAGTGGAGAGACCGGAGACAGCAAGGAAGTTGATAGAAGAGTCAGGCCGGGATAAGACAGATACCTAGACCCAGGTGATGGCAGTTTGGAGGAAGAACTGATGGTGGGGTTTGGGGCCAATGGGAGGGAAGAGTGTGGTACACGTTGAGCTTGAGGAGTGGTGGGTTATCACTATAGAGGGGTCCTGGAAGGCGGAGGGAGGTCAAAACTAGCAAGATAGATTGGTGAGTCAGAGCCATGGGAGCAGAAGAAGACTCAAAAGCAAGAGCAGGTTCTGTTCAGAGCCTTTGAGGGGCACCCTTACTTAGGGTGTAGGAGATGGAGTCAAGCTATTAGAAAAAAGAGAGGTGAGGAAATGATGCATTTGAACTGTTCATGGAGAAGGTGGGTGAGTATATAATAAGTACACCCTTGCCCCCTACCTCCAAGCAGATGGACTCAAGCATCGAGTCCTGATCAAGTCTTTTATCCATGTCTTCCCCCTAGAAACCTGGATGCTACCTCGCTCCTACTTCTTGTTTTACCTCTTCCATTTGGGGGCCACTATCATCTCTTGGGGCTTTTTTTGTCCTCTCTGAATTCCATCCAAGTTTTTTGTTAACCTCTAATGAGTAGTGACACATTAGAAGTTATGTTTTAGCAGGCCTGACCAATTTAGGGACCTCAGTAATCACTGCATTTACCCACTCATTTCTCCTACTCCTACTGTATCTTGTTCTTTACAGGCACTTCTAGTGCTCCTATAATGTGAGGTTGCTTTCTTGCAGAAGCCCACATTAAGGAAAACGTGCTGTGGGATTCGCCCTGTCTGACGCCACCCACAGCCGCACAAGCATTTCTTCCACCCCCTTGCTGTGCCGTATCAACAGACTGCCAGAATTGAGTATATTCAGTCGAATGAAGTTGGGAGGAGTATTTTTAAATAGATAAAGGCATTGTAAAACACCAGAAATTTGGTGACTATTTTGCTGTTCACCTTTAAAATGTTCTAGCTTTCCTTCTGGGGGAGAATTTTCAGGCTTAGACTTCTATTAAAGTTCCTGGTAACAAAATTCTCTAGTGAATAGAAATCTAGTCCCCTCCCCTAATGTTTTGTCTAGCAAAGCATCTGGCAACTACCTTAACCAAGAGTCCTGTCTGCGAAGCGCCTTTGGGAGCCATTATAAGTAGTTTCCTCTTAAAGTTTTTCCAGAGGCTCCATCTAAACCAAGACAGGTTTGAAAAAAATCTGAAAAACAAACAAAAAAAGTCTGGTTAAGCAACTCCACCTAATTTATCTGAACTAGGCTCAATTTTGCTACAGAATACTTCCTGTTGTAAATAAGCCAAATATAATGCAGTGTATTTATTCCAGCTATTTTTTTGGTTAAAATTTTACTATTACTGCCCCTAAAATAGTCAGATCTTTGGGTTTTTTTCTTCCTTTCCATTAGAATTAACCTAGGATCTTCTTATTAGGAATACTTACAGGAGGAGTTGCTCAAAAGTTGTAGCTAAACAATGACTTTTTGGTGCATAGCACAATAAATATGCTACCTCACAGGGTATATAAGCATATAATCCAAGGCAGGATTAGAACCCAGGTCCTTCTGACTTCCAGGCCCATGCCTGATCCACTAGGCCACACTCACCAATTAGACACCATGTGACCTAGAAAGGATGCGGAAATTCAAACTCCCTGTTTTCTGCAATTTGTCTTTGAGACTTGAATCACGTGTTAGCCAACCTCTCCAGCAGCCTTACACTGTCTGAAATGGCACCTGTTCCGTAACATTGCTGCATCCTTTGACACAGCACGTTAAAAATGAGGGTATTTATTAAGCGCTGGGGTAGCTGCAAGATAATCAGATCTGACACAGCCTGTCCCCCAGTCTGAGAAGGAGGGAGATGGGGTTTTTTTTTCTTTAGATCTCCATTTCACACATGAGGAGACTGAGGCCCCAGGGTCACAGTACAGGCCAGTGGTGAACTGGGACTAAAACTCAGGCCTCCTTGCCTCCCAGTCTCTGTCTCTTTGCAATAGCTCCCTTCCCCCCACTTCACAACCTGATGACTCTGCCATGGCTTCCAGTGGTAACTGTGGCACTCCAGAGTTCGCCGTAACGTGTGCATGTTCTTGCCATCCTA
Organism: Ornithorhynchus anatinus; assembly: GCF_004115215.2. NCBI lineage: Eukaryota > Metazoa > Chordata > Mammalia > Monotremata > Ornithorhynchidae > Ornithorhynchus > Ornithorhynchus anatinus. The sequence continues at coordinate 54,639,958 of NC_041739.1, forward strand.
GGCGAGGAATTGCTTTGGCCTCCCTGGGAGGCCCAATTTACGCAATCGGAGGGTTAGATGACAATACCTGCTTCAACGACGTGGAGCGATATGACATCGAGTCCGATCGCTGGAGCGGAGTGGCAGCCATGAATACCCCCCGAGGAGGCGTTGGCTCTGTTGCTTTAGCTGTAAGTTCACCTGACGCCGGTCCACTGAGGTACCACTGAATCAAATTTTCTTCTGCCAGGAGGCCTGCAGTCAATGTGTAGATCACATCTTTAGATATTGCACTAGGAAAAAAAAAGGAATCACAGTCCGTGTCTTCGTGCGAGTGTTTACTTGAGGGCTCAAAGCTCACAAACCCTCCCCCAACAGGTCTGTCCATAATAGGGGGGTTGGCTTTAACAATCCAAAAATGCCACATTTCAGTGGGAGTTAATGATCCCACTGGGATCATTGGGGTGGATTTAATGCCTATTTTCCCCGTAATTATCGCTGCCGTTGATTGCCGTGGGGACAGTTTGCTGGGTGTGCGGGCTTCACCTTCCTGAGACCGACCAAATGTCCACCACTGTTCATAGGAAGGAGAAGAGTCCGGGCCCCCAGCTCCCTCACCTCTGTTTAATCTCTCTCTACTTTAGAACTATGTGTATGCAGTGGGAGGTAACGACGGAGTGGCTTCTCTGTCCAGCGTAGAGAGATACGACCCCCACTTGGATAAATGGATAGAAGTCAAAGAGATGGGTCAGCGCCGAGCTGGCAACGGTGTCAGCGAACTGCACGGTTGCTTGTACGTCGTGGGTGAGTAGGTGGTCTTTCTCCGCTGAAGCTGAACCAGTTGTAGCAGTGTACTCGTGACAGCCAAAATTGTGTTTTTAGATCCATCTGGTCAAATGAGACCTCTCTCTAGGTCCAGGTTAATTTCCCCCACTCCAGCTGAACTTATTTAAGCCTTGAAATCTTAAAAAGTCACAGCACTTTAAAGTGAGACTTTTGAAACATAATGGTACTCTGTAGAAAAAAAAACAGCTAAACTGTGCTTTGCTGGAAAGCGTTTTGTTTGACATTTATTTCAAAGAGAAAATGTTTTTAGAATGCTGAGGATGTGACCTTTCTGGTCTTCATTAATGTTCTATACTCAGTTTCCCTGAGTACAGGAGAAACAGCGTGGGCTAGTGGATACACTGGGGGCCTGGGAATCAGAAGGACCTGGGTTCTAATCCCTGCTCTGTCACTTCACTTCTCTGAGCCTATCTCATCTATAAAGTGGGTTTTGACTGGGAGCCCCATGTGGCACAGGGACTCTCCCCAACCTGATTAGCTCCTATCTACCCCCAGCACTTAGTACACTGTCTGGCACATAGTAAGTGGTTAACAAATACCAAAAGGGGGTGGGGAGCAAAGCACTGTAAGTGCTTGGGAGAATATAATACAACAGAGTTGTTGGTAGACACATTCCCTGTCCCCAAGGAGAAGGGGAGATAAGCCCTTAAAGCACAGATGTGTACGTAAGTGCTGTGGGAAGACTATCTAGTGCTTAAACAGTACAGAACTCAGCAGAGACCCTTTCTTCTCTGGCATCTTGGAGAATAACACTCACAGCAAATCGGCCCCGAAGGAATTCGGCTGCTCTCAATTACCTCACAGCACAGGTCCGCAGTGGCTCCCAGGAGAAAGTAACCTGGTCTCTGAAAAACCAAGCAGCAGAGAGGGGTGGGGACTTACCTGTCTCACCCTTTCACCTGTGCCCTACGTTAGGCAGGAAAGAGTGGAAGTCCACTCCTCTATAAATCGGCTCAGGCAGCGATCAGAGTCTAGCATTCTGTGTTTACTAACAGTGAGCTTTCGCGGCTGTCTCTCTGCAGGTGGCTTTGACGACAATTCTCCCCTCAGCTCAGTCGAGCGATTCGACCCTCGCAACAACAAATGGGAGTATGTGGCAGAGCTGACCACTCCGAGGGGCGGTGTGGGCATCGCCACGGTCATGGGCAAAATATTTGCAGTTGGTGGTCACAACGGCAATGCATACCTAAATACAGTGGAAGCATTTGACCCAGTGGGGAACAGGTAATGGTACTTAAGCTCTCCCCCTCCTTGTTTGGATCTTCCCAGGTGTGCAGCAGTGTCAAATGCAATTGGGCAGTTAGGTGCTTGTAGGTTTTCTTTGTTGTTGTCCTACCATGGACCAAAAGGTCTCATCTTTTTTCAGTTTTGACTTTTTTAGAATGAGATCTGCTGTATTTGGAGTAGGCAAAGTAGTTTCATCAGAACCTTACAAAATGTTCCTGCTAAGGGCCCCCGATCACTAATATTCCCCCATTAAGAGCAGAAGGAAAAGTAACGCTTTTGTTCTTTTACCTCTCCAGGTGGGAGTTGGTGGGATCCGTGTCTCACTGCCGAGCTGGAGCCGGGGTAGCCGTGTGTTCCTGTCTGAGCGGTCAGATCCGGGATGTGGGCCAGGGATCCAATAACGTGGTGGACTGTATGTAACCGCACGAGCGAGCCGGCAGCGCTCGCTTCCCCGCTCCTCCAAGCTGGGGCCGACACAGGGTTAACGGGGCCGCCGACACAGGGTTAACGGGGCCCGGCAGCCGTGACTGCCATTGACTTCTTATTTAAATGTTCCGTTCTATGGTATCGTGCTCTTATGGAGCCCAGCTGTTGATGTGCCAGCTACAGCGATCAGTGCTGTGAATCGAGGAGAATAGGGCTTTTCTGAGAGAAAATTTGAACAGAAGACATAGCGGTCCAGTTGGGACTTGAAATCACTTCTCCCAGTCTGTCTTTGAACAGTGTAGCCAAATCCTGGATTATGTTTTTGTATCTGGAGAACTCAGGATGGCATAATTTGTTTGTGGTTTCTCTTTCTCCCAAGTCACTGCTCACTGAAAAGCCGAGTGTGGCTCTGCCCTGGTTTCCACCCATGAGGGTGGGGAGGAGGACTGTTCCCGTCCTCACTGAGAAAACGGCTGGGACGGCATCGGTGACCCGAGCCCCCCGAAGGCTGCTTCTTTGGCCATTTCCCCCAAGCCGGTGGGCTGGCCGAGGGGGCCCGATAGGGCCATCGTGCCCAGGAAGGCTAGAGATTTCGCTTTAGGGCACAAGGTCTGTTTTGTATACAGCTGTAAGGAGCAAGAAGGAAATGGGCCAGGGTCATCCTCACCCCCGAGTTCCATTCCCAGAGGCGTCCAATGCACAGTTGGAGGGGAAGGAAGGTCAGCTTAGGCCATCCTCTCCAAAGGGCTAGTGAGCCTGGACTTCCAGCCATCGCCTGGTTGAACTCCTGGAGGAGAAAGATGACATCTTTCTAGGGCATTAAGCTACTCTGTCAAACCAAACCAAAAAGAAATATTAAGCCCACTAGAGAAGAGGTATTTCTGGGTGACGTCAGGTTAGCCAGTAGCAGGGTTCCGGTGAGGCATTGTGTGCTGTTTAGGACACTGCCCTGGCCTCTTCTTTCCCTTTTCCAGCATCACAAAATGTCCACCAACTCCTTAGAAAGGGGGTGTATTTGTTCAGAAATACTTATTGGGTTCTTAAACTGCAGGATGATAGGAACAGTAGCGTTGAAATGCACCCAGCCTGGGAGAGAAACTAAATTTTCCTCTTGGACATGAGAGGCAAGGAGAGGGAGTCTCCACTCCAACAGTGCCCTTTGTCTTTAACCTGCCTCACTTCTCCAATGTCTTCAAAAAGTCCTTCCCTTGGGCACTGATCTCATTTCAGTTATTGGGCCTGTAGGATGGTCAGGGGGAGGTCAACCGGGCTGGAGCCGCTGCCAGGGAGCAGGAAATGGTCTGTGTGGAGACTTCACCTATTCACTGAGAGGTTTACAGCACTTGACCAAAATGTGATAGTAAAATAAAAGCTGTGGGGAATAAATGTTGCCACTACTTTGTAAAAACGAGAGACAGCCACTACTACTTTGATTGCACTGCCACTTTGTAAAAGACGACTTTCAAAATCTCAATTAGCTTGTCATGATCAGTGTGGGGGCTCAGTGATTTCTGTAACTCCCTCCTTCTGGAGAAATGGAAAGTTTCAATAAAAGGTCACTCCCACCTGGGACTGGAATCAAATGAGCTGTGACTTTGTTTGCTGGGCTGGAGCCGCCGTCCGACCCCAGGACAGCCGCAGGCTGTGCTAACTCTGCTCCCGTTCCTTAGGCCTGGGTCTGACTAGTCGCCCTCACGACAGGATTTCTGACCTACGTCTTAGGGCTTGACATTAGTCAGCTCTAGGTACCGTCTTCTTGTTTCCCTCATTCACTCTATAGGAGGGAAGACTTCTTAGGCCCTAAACTGACTGGGAAAAACAACAGCAGCTGCCAATGGGCTGAGGATGGATTGGAGGGCCCTTTGGGGAAAAGGCTTTCTCCCACTCACACATGGACTTTAACTCTCCCAAGCAGTACAGAGGTGAAGGACTGTTGACTAGCGAATCCAAAAAATTGCTCTTAGAAATTAGACCCCAAGCAGGAGATCTGGGAAGCTCCATTAGACCACCACCAGCCACAGGCCTCTCCCCACCTAACCGAGGCTAGATTTTTTACAGCTACATTTCGACATAAGCAGGCCATCTCTACCACACCTTTTCCTTCTGGTTCCAAGTAGGGGAGAAGGGTCCATAGGGACCATTTGTAGCTGACCCTTGTCCTGGCCCTGAACTCACACCTGCAGTCAAGGGACCCGGGTGTAAGGCTGTAGCGAGAGAGAGAGGTCAGCTCTGGCCTTGTCCTGCATGACCCATAACTGTTAGACGTGGATAGTTCTTCCTAGCAGCCATGCAGGCATTCAGCAGGCAATCTTTTTGCGTGCCAATCCTCTGAAGGGGCCCTTTGCTTTGGCATTGGATCCTTGAACAGCAACACAGAGAGAGAAATTCTCAGTGTTTGCTGCTACTGATGGAAAAAGAATCTTTCACACCCTCATCTCCCATCTCTCAGATGGAGCTGGGGGCTCCGGGTCTCTATGTGTTGTTGGGGGGAGGGAGGCGGTGGAGCGAGATAGATGTGGGAGCTGGTGCAGGCTAGGACCTCTGCTCTCCAGGAGCACCTCGGGGGTCTGGGCTTGTTGCCCTGTCTGATCCCCTACTGGACTGCTGGCCACTGAGATCAGGGAGGCCACAAGTGAGACCCAGGGGGTAGGTTGGCAGGCCTCCAGGGTAAGCAGAAAGTCTAGTAGCCTCTCTCTCCTGCCATGCTCTACACCAGCACCTGCCAGCCCTCTTAGAGGCCCCAAACCCATCCCAGAGAATGTGTGAGAGATTGCTCACGACACCGTCTGAGAACAAAACGGTTTTTTCAGGTCTAAAAATGGCCCCGAGCTTACCTCATGCAAGCTGGTCCCCAGGAAGGAGACTCTGGTTGTGGCGATGGGGTGAGGATGGGGAGGGTTCCCAGCTCATCCTGTGTGGGGAGATGGAAAAGAGAAATTGTGTGAAAACGGTTGTGACCGACCCCTGCACAGACAGGTTCTGTGGGGACGGAGGGTGTGTTCATCTAAAGGCCTGTGGCCTCAAGGGCTGAGAGCGACCAGCAGGTCAGCCGGTTTTAGTCTCCTGGCTGGAAACCCCCAAGTCTCCTCCACCAGCTAAGAGAACGGGAGCTCTGGGAGGTTTCCGACATCTTACCGTTACTTTTCTGGGCTAAGTTTTGGGATAGTACAGTGGAAATTCATTATTGAGTCAAGTGCTCATAGTAAAGGCCAATTGGTGTTAACTCAAAATGATCCTAATTGGACTTCCCTGTCCCAAACTAAGCTCCCCTACCCCAAACTTGTGTGGACAGAAAACGCCCAGTCTCACTTCCCCATCTAGAACTGCCGGAGGCCTGGGCCCTGCCCTCTGACCCCATGAGCACCAGGAAAGCCCCTCTCTCCTCCCCAGCGGTTGTCCCGCCCGCGTCGGCCTGGGGCTCCGCAGCTGCTGGGGCCCGGTGGAGGCCGGACAGTGGCGGTGGTGATAGCCACGGTGGCTAGACTGTGGTGGTGATGATGGAGGCAGAAGATGGAGAATCAGCATGGCGGAGTGCACAGAAGCCCGGGCCTGGGAGACAGAAGATTATAGCTTTTTAATCCCAGCTCCGACACTTGCCTGCTGTGTGACCTTGGGCAAATCGTACTTCTCTGGGCCTCAATACCCTCGTCTGCAAAATGAAAATTGAGATTGTGAGCCCTGCACGGGAAAGGGACTGTGCTCAACCCGATCTGCTTGCATCTACCCCAGCGCTTAGTACAGTGCCCGGCCCGTAGTAAGCGCTTAGCAAATGCCATGATAATAATCATCATTAATAATCCCCCTCCCCACCCGACCCTCTGCTCCTCCCCCTTCCCCTCAGCACTGTGCTCATTTGTATATATTACCCTATTTATTTGGTCACTGAGGTGTACATCCCCCTTGATTCTATTTATGATGATAATGTTGTCTTGTTTTTGTTTCGTTTTGTTTTGCGCTGCCGTCTATATCCCCCGATTAATAATAACAATAATAATAATGTTGGTATTAGTTAAGCGCTTACTTTGTGTAGAGCACTGTTGTAAGCGCTGGGGTAGACACAGGGTAATCAGATTGTCCCACGTAAGGCTCACAGTCTTCATTCCCATTTTACAGATGAGGTAGCTGAGGCACAGAGAAGTGAAGTGACTTGCCCACAACCCATGACCTCTGACTCCTAAGCCCGTGTTCCTTCCACTGAACCCTGTGAGCCTGTCATTAGGCAGGGATGGTCTCTATCTAATAATGTTGGTATTTGTTAAGCGTTTACTATATGTAGAGCACTGTTCTTTACTATATGCAGAGCACTGCTCTAAGCACTGGGGTAGATACAGGATAATCAGGTTGTCCCACGTGAGGCTCCCAGTCTTCATCCCCATTTTACAGAGGAGGACTACTGAGGCCCAGAGAAGGGAAGGGACTCGCCCACAGTCACCCAGCTGACAAGTGGCAGAGCTGGGATTCGAACTCATTGACTTCTGACTCCCAAGCCCGGGCTTCTTTCCACTGAGCTACGCTGCTTGCCCTTTCTATCTGTTGCCCAGTGGTACAGTCCAAGCGTTTAGCGCAGTGCTCCGCACAGAGTAAGCGCTCAATAAATGCTATTGAATGAATGAATGAATGAATGAATGAATGAATGAATGAAGAGGGCCGGCTCTGCTCAGGCCGCTTTGGCAAGGGCGGCGGCGCCACCTGGTGGCCAACGGCTGCCAAACCCACGTGGAGTCCCGCAGTCCTGGAGCCCCAGGCCTGATCCCGCCCCATTTCTACATATTCTTTATTCCCCTATTTGTTTTGTTATTGATTCTATTATTTATATCATCCTATTTATTGCTATTGTTTTCTTGATTCTATTTATTGCTACTGTTTTCGTCTGTCTCCCCCGGTTAGACTGGGAGCCCCGTCAATGGATAGGGATGGTCTCTATCTGTTACCGAATTGTCCATTCCAAGCGTTTAGTACAGTGCTCTGCACATAGTAGGCGCTCAATGCCACTGGTCAGCTGGGTGAGTTTGGGCAAGTCACTTAACTTCTCTGTGCCTCAGTTACCTCATCTGTTAACTGGGGATTAAAGCTGTGAGCCCCACGTGGGACAGCCTGATCACCTGGTTACCCCCCAGCGCTTAGAACGGTGCTTTGCACATAGTAAGCGCTTAACAAATACCACGATTTAAATACTATTGAATGAACGAGTGTCGCAGGGACCCTCCCGCGCCCACCCCCTGCCCCAGCCGGGACCCGGGCCCACGGGGGCTGCAAGGAAACTCACCCAGGGCCCGAGGGGCCCGCTGCCCTCGACGCTTCTTGCCTCCCGGGAGGAGCTTCGGCCTCCACCAGGGCTGCTCAGGACCTGCTCTGGTGGACAGGCGGGGTTTCCGGGAGGGGGTGGCGGGGATGCTGCAGCTGGCAGGGGTGGCAGGGATGCTCCACCCGAGGTCGTGCCCGCGCTGGGCACCGGGCACCGACCACCGACCAGTCCTGACGCAGCGGCCCGAGACCAGCGCCCTCTGGCGGACGGCAGTGTCCTCGCCCCCGCTGGCTCGCCGACTCCGCCACCTGCTGGACGATCGCCGGAAGCGCAGCCGCCCGACCCCGGCCGCTCTTCCTCCAGCCGCCCCCGAAGAGGCAAAATAATAATAATACTAATGTTGGTATTTGTTAAGCGCTTACTATGTGCAGAGCACTGTTCCAAGCGCCGGGGTGGACTCAAGGGAATCAGGTTGTCCCACCTGGGGCTCACGGTCTTCATCCCCATTTGACAGATGAGGGAACTGAGGCCCAGTGAAGTGACTTGCCCACAGTCACACAGCTGACACGTGGCAGAGCCGGGATTCGAACCCATGACTCCCAAGCCCGTGCTCTTTCCACTGAGCCACGCCGCTTCTCCATGGCATTTGTTAAGCGCTTACTATGTGCCGAGCACTGTTCTAAGCGCCGGGCAAGCTCATCAGGTTGGCCCAGGTGGGGCTCAGGGGCTTCATCCCCATTTGACAGATGCGGTCGCTGAGGCCCAGAGAAGTGAAGCGACTTGCCCAAAGTCACACAGCTGACAGGCAGCAGAGCCAGGATAATAATAATAATGTTGGTATTTGTTAAGCGCTTACTATGTGCAGAGCACTGTTCTAAGCACTGGGGGAGATACAGGGTAATCAGGTTGTCCCACGTGAGGCTCACAGTTAATCCCCATTTTACAGATGAGGTAACTGAGGCACAGAGAAGTGAAGTGACTTGCCGACAGTCAAACAGCTGAGAAGTGGCAGAGCCGGGATTTGAACCCATGACCTCTGACTCCCAAGCCCGGGCTCTTTCCACTGAGCCATGCTGCTTCTTATGCGCTTAAGCGCTTACTATGTGCAAAGCACTGTTCTAAGTGCCGGGGGATACAAGATGATCAGGTTGTCCCAGGTGGGGCTCACGGGCTTCATCCCCGTTTGACAGAGGAGGTCACTGAGGCCCAGAGAACTTGTGACTTACCCAAAGTCACACAGCTGACAGACGGCGGAGCGGGATTTGAACCCATAACCTCTGACTTCCTAGCCCGTGCTCTTTCCACTGAGCCACGCTGCTTCTCTAATAACAACAACAATAATAATGACGGTGGTTTTGGTAAGCCCTTACTCTGTGCCAAGCACTGTTCTAGGCACTGGGGGTGGATACAAGGTAATCGGGCTGTGCCATGTGGAGGCTCACAGTCTTCCTCTCCATTTTACAGAGGAGGTAACTGAGGCCCAGGGGAGTGAAGTGACTTGCCCAAGGTCACCCGGCAGACGAGGGGCAGAGTCGGGAGTAGAACCCACGACCTCTGACTCCCAAGCCCGTGCTCTTGCCACTAAGCCACGCTGCTTCAAAAGGAAACCGGGGAGATGGAGGAAGGGGTCGGCGTCAGGGACGATCGGGTATAAAGCTGGTGCAGGGAAGGGGAAGTAAAAGGGTAGGGAGGTGGGAGAGAGAGAGGGGGGTCCCACACCACCAAGGAACCTGGCTCTTAACCCCTTCCCCACACTTTTCTCCAAGGGGGTTTATCTCCTTTCTGAGAAGCCCCGCTTTTCCAACCTGCTTGGCCCTGCTCTTGCCCCTTTGCAAGCTGCCCGGGCATTCCCTGGCAGCAGAGGTAATAATAATGTAAATAATAATTATGATGAGACTAATAGTAGTAAGAGTTCAGTCTCAGGCCTTCCGGCGCACCTCTGCCCTCGGGTGGCTGAGGCAGAGCCAAGGAAGGCCACTGCTGGCCTTGACGCCACTCCCGAGCTCGGTTACAGGTTTCCCCCATCATCTTCCCTCGGGGACCTAGGTCTCGAGGGAATAGAAGAGGCCGTGAATTTCCCAGCTCCTGCCAGAAGCGGGATATTCGGTCGAGGACATGCGTGTGCCCGGTAGCCCGGCCAGGAGGCCCCCTGCCCCGCCACCGTGTCCTATGCCGGCCTGGCCCCGGGAGGCGAGGGGAACAGTTGGCGAGCTGGGAGGCCCATCCCCAATCTGCATTGCAGTTACCGTTTGGAATTGCAGCTCTCAAGAGCGCGTCAACGGGTTCCCTCGCTTCCTTCCGACAGCACCGGCCACTTCCTCAGACCCCGGCTCCCGCCATCGGGTCAACTGTTGCCCTGTGGTCTCTAGTGCCGGACCACCCTTCCCTGGCCTGACGGTTCTCCTTAGGAAGCACCCGATCCTCCTCTCACTCCTCATTGGCCGCTGCCGCCCTCCCAAAAGCAAAGGCTCCGAGGAAGAAAGCCACGGGGGTGCTGAAGGCGAATCCCACAGTAGGCTCAGGCGTGTTTTCTCAGAACACACTGGCACCAAAGGTCCCAGTGTCATCAAACCGCCGGACAGCACCGGGCGAAAACTGGGAGGACCGTGGGCCGGGGGCTTTGGCCGACAAGTCAAGGCGGGCGCTCCCGTCGGGCTGAGGGGCAGGATCTCCCGCACCACTGGGTCCTGCCTGGCTTCCCGCACCTCCGGGCCGGCAGCCAAGGTTTCCGCTAGCACGGCTGCTTAGGTTCTCGGTCGCCGGGCAGGGGCTCGGGGGCGGCAGGAGGCCGGGGGCAAGGGCCACACCACAGAAACTGATTGGGAGCCGATGGCTGATAAACCAAAGGCCCACCTTGGCTCCTTCCACCCCGGGCCGGGACTCGCCTCTCAGAGGAGCCTGTGGGATCGTAGGGGAGGTGGAGTCTTTAACTAGAGCGATTAAAAAATTAAAAAGAAATCACAGTAAGTTCCGCCTGCACCGGGGCAATTTCCAGTCTTGGACTCCCACATCGATTGAGCCGCTCAGAGCTCCGGAGTCCCACAAGACCCCAAAGGAAGGGTGAGTCACGGGGAGGGAGGGAGCCAGGCCAGAAACGGGTCACGACTCTCTCCCAACTTTCTCCGCCATCCAGCAGGGGCTTTGCCAAGACAGATGCCAAGAAAAGTCTCCTTCTGGCCAGATGAGTGGCTTGAGACCTTATTCCCCAGGCTCACTGGAGCGGGGCAGAGGAAATCTTGAAAGGCGTCCAGCCTGCAGCAGGACAAGAGCTGGGGGAGGCAAGAGGGGGCCGCGGAAGCGGCACTTGGGAGAGAGCTGGGGCAGGAAGAGACTGGAAACGCATGGGTGAAAAAAAAGGGAAAAACGGGATGAGCAGAGGAAACCAAGATAGAGCAGCGTCCATCTCCCTGCACGACCTGGGGTGGCTTCCAGTAGCAGAGCCATGGCCGATTCACTGACCAGAGAGAACAGTTAACTGGAGGGAGGGGTGGTTGCTGTGCCCGGGCGAGGGTCTCTCCTTCCTGACCAAAGGCCGCTGCTCTCTTTACTTGTGTTTTCTGATTTTCGGAGGTTCGAGTGGGCGCACGTGGAAACGGCAGCCTGGACGGTTGACTCGGTCGCTCTTGGAACCCGGCCGATTGGCTTAGGCCCCAAGAGGCCAGGAACTCTCCTCCGATCCAGAAGCATCTAGGTTCTGCCCCAGTGCATGCCCACACAAACACAACCACAACTTGGAGCTTCCAGGCAGCTGCCCGAGCTTCCTAAATCCTGTCCAGGGAGGTGCCCAACAGGTCCGGGTTTCCAGCATCCGAACCGGGCCCAGAACACCTTTGCTGCATACCCCAGCCGCTGGCCAGCAGGACGGACTACAGAGGTGTGATCGGCCCAACCCCTCCGGCCCCGGACCTCAGGGTCAAGTCAGTGGACGTTGGTAAAACAGACTGACTAGTCTAGACTTCAAGCTCATTAGGGACAGGGGACGTGACTCCAAATTCTGATGTACTGTACCCTCCCAAGCACTTAGTTCAGTGCTTTGCACATAGTAAGCGCTCAAGAATCACCACTGATTGATCGACTGAGGGTCTAGATGTCTTCCCCTAGCCAGGGTCCTTGAAGAACAGAGGTGGCAGTTTCCTCCCCGACCTGGAGGAACCAGAAGTATTGGGACCCGCAAGGGCACCTGGGGAAAACCCTCCCTAAAACTGCCCACCTGAGGCACCTTCATTCTCTCTGGGCTCCGTGACTGCCATCGATTCTTGAGGTGCTGCTTCAAGAGTGCTTCCTTGACCATCTACAGCAATATCCCGAAAGCAACAAGACAGAATCGTCTCTCGAGCGTCATTCCAAAAGCAATAAGGCAGAATTGGATCTAGAGCAAAGTCCCAAGAGCAATAAAGTAGAAATATCTCGAGCGAGGCCCCGAAAACAAGGTAGACTTATATAATCTGGCCTGAAAACAAGAAGGTAGAATTACATCTAGAGCCAGATCCCAAAAGCAACAAAGAAGATTTCCATGATCTTGAGCAAAATCCTGAAAGCAACGAGGCAGAATTACATCTACAGCCAGGTCACGAAAGCAACAAGGTAGACCTCTATCTAGAGCAACATTCTGAAAGCAACAAGGCAGAATTACATCTACAGCCAGATCACGAAAGCAACAAGGTAGACTTCTATTATTTACAGCAACGTCCTGAAAGCAACAAGGCAGAATGACATCTAGAGCAGGTAGAATTACTTCGAGAGCAGGATCCTGAAAGCCAGAATAAAGACCTCGCGCCCGGATCGGAGATCGTTGGGTTCACTATCACAGGCCACCTCGTCTACAGTGAACAGAAAAGGCTGAAAACCCCACGCATAAGTCCACATGATATATTTCACAGTCCCAAAATTCTTCCCAGATTGAATTCTCTCTAGGAACAATAATTGACAGCCAACGGTCACTGGCTCCTCATGGCAGAATGGGTGGCTAGGAGTCAAGGCTAATGATTCTCACCAGTGAATCGGTTGCTCAGACCAGCAGAAACAATACCACCAAAAAGACAAAAAGGCCCAATATTTTTTCTAAACTTTTATTTTTATTTTTTTTTTTAACAGTTCAATCCTCTCGTGAAAAGGAAAGAAGACGACGACGAACAAGTCAAATCAGATTTTCTTTTTTTCCAACAGCAACTCATCCTCATTACAGAGAACAATGAACAAAAGACCTGTGGCACAACAATCTTTAGATAGGTCTTTTCCTGGACTTCTTTCCTTTCTTGAACAAAAAACTAGATTTCTCCCAGATCTGGTGTAAGTCTCGTTAAAGGTCCGTACAAGGCAGCTAAATCTCACTCACCAAAGCCCCCGGATACATTCGATGACCTGGATAAAAGTACACGAGTTTATCTCAACAAATTCTTGTGGCACGCATCTTCCCATTACTTCCCTATTGGATATACACACACGCCTGCTCCTACGGGGATTGCTGGCACCTTAATTCCAGAATCATGAAAGAAAGACACATCCTCATTTCATTAAGACAGATGAGTGATCCTTATGCATCCACTGGACAGTCTGCTCATTTTAAAACAGTTTCAGATGACAATACCAAGATTTGACTTACCCCTAGAGTTATAAGCAAAAAAAATATATATTTAATAATAGTAATAAATAAAAAGGCAACCCTGCTCAGCAACATCCAAAACATGAGAACATTCAGAAATTAAAAAAAAAATATTTCAAAAGAACAAAAAAAACACTGCACAAACATCACCAACACAGAAAGGAGGACAGTGTGGGACTTGACACCTGGGGATGCGCAGGGATCTCATCAATCCGCCGTGATGGCCTGGACAGTTGGCAAAGTTAATACTGCCTGGGTTAATCGTCGCTTCGACGTCGACCCGTCCTCAGAGCCACCCCGCACCCTAAGGTCCCCTCCCGTCCCCCGCTGAGGTTCGGACGTGTCCGACGGGGTTTGGCCTTCGGCTCACGGGAGCCTTCCTGAGAGAACGACTGCACTCTTCCCCCCGCCCCTACCCTTACCCCTCCCGCCCCCACCCCCCTCGGCAGATCCCCCTCGGCAGACCCTGGGACTGAAGCATCTCCTGGGAGGGGACGCTCCCAGGCCACATCTCCGAGGGCACGACCGGACAGGACCCCGTGGTCTTCCCTGGTCCTGCAGCTACCGGTGGTGCCCATGGTGCACTTTTATGCAGCAATGGATGGTGCAGGACAGCTATCCTTAACAGGAGCTAATGCCATTGGTGGGGCTCACAATTCATGAATGCACACACGCGCACAACCCAACCCCCCTCCCGCCACTCCCACACACACAACGCCACAACCAGAGGAGGAGGAGGAGAAGAGAGACAGGAAGGAGAAGAGTCGAGAAGACCGAGGGCCTCCAAAGGGGACCCATGCTAACCCGGGGCTCCGACGCAGGGCAATCGCGGTACAGGGGCGGGGAGCTCGAGTTCGCAAGTGAGAAAGTGAGGGACGACAAACCCAAACTCCTAAAATGCTCTCCCTGGGTTTGGAATACTGCTCTCTGGCGGGGAAGGGATATGTCGGTTCAAAGTGCAATAGAGATAAGGCAAGGTTTTTGCTCCAGATGTGGTGTAGTGTCTGGGGGAGAGGAGCAGGGAAGGGACGAGATAGACAAAGAGGTAGGAGGAGGTTGCAAATCCACGCTGGCTGGGCTTCACCCATTTGGCTTCAGATTCAAGAGCGGCGGGCGAGCCACCTCATCCACGTGGACAGCCGGAGCCCAAGCCGGGGCCGGAGCCCGGGCCGGGGCCGGGGAAGAACTAAAGAGAAGAGGCCTAGAGTGTCCGTTAAGGCAAGGGCAAAGAAATAATATTCTCATGTTTCCAAATCAGGTTTGGTCCGTAAGGGCTCAATAAATATAACCAAGAACAGACATTTCTAAAATCCTTCAAAATCCTTCCCAGAAATCCTGCATTACGGCCAGTGGGCCAAGCACACTGACCGGTCAGAACCCACAGGCTCTCTTCCGGGCAGCCCTCTCTGTGCCCCTGACCACATGATCACTCTGACCATTCTGCTGGGACAATAAGTCACCTGCTTCCTTCTTCCAATGGAAAGACAAAGAACAGCAACCCAAACTTGCCTGCGGGCCATTAGTCCCTGTGTCCCACTTGGTGGAAGGCTTTAAGGGGGGTAAGGATGGGCACTGGGACGGCGTGAGGCACCCAAACTGCTTCTAAAGACCCTTCCTGATATGGAGAGAAGCTGGAGGCGGGAGGTGGAATCCAAGTCCCGACACCAGATGTCCGGTGGGAGGGGCAGGGAGGCCCGCACGCAAAGCTCCGACCTCTAGAGTCAAGGCTGTGAAAATGGCTCTCGCTGGAAATCAATGAGGCAACGTCAGGAGCGACAAAACAACTGCCAAGGTTTCCTCAGAGCCATGACCGGGCTGTTCCCCAACGACATCAGGCTGGGGCCTGATTCTCACTTCGCCGATGCTCTATACCCCGTTGGACTTTTGTTCGTTCGCTCCCGTCTCCTCCCCGGCCCCACACGCCCCCCTGTTGCTGGTTCCCCAGTGGGTCACCGGGTAGGCCCTTTGGAAGGTGGTTATTCAATGGTCATACAGGATCCTTTTTCAGATGAACCTGTCTGGCTCATTCACACTGCAACACTTCTGTGCAGAGCCAACCCTTGAGGGTACTCTCCCTCCTCCCATCAGAACAAAACACAAAATAAAGCAGACTTTTTTTTAAGGCGAAAAAGAAACAAAAAAAACCCAACCCCCAAACCCAGCCCACCCAAACAGTCCCCTGGCAGAGGCCAAGACAAGATTTTGACCCCATTTTTCATTTGTAGCCCCGCAAAAATGTTTTAGGACTGGCGTCACTGCCTCATGGGGTGTCTGCCTGGCTAATGAGGGCATGAGGATTTCATACATGTTCAACGTTTCATTTTACAAACCAGACTTCTCGATCCACTACTCGAGTACAAATTTTGCCTTTGGGATCTTAAGCGTGCCATGAAAAAAGTGCATTTGCTCTAAAGACAAAACAAAACAGACAAAAAAAAAAAAAACCCTCCATAAAAACCTTTAGATTTATATACAACTGTAACAGCAACAGACCCGGTGACTAATAATATGGTCGGTAGCCACTACATTTTACAATTACATAAAAAGGGGGTGGCTTAGGAATTCTCTTTTCTTAGGTGCACGGCATCTTGCCAAAGGAACCTGAACTATACAATGATCATTATAGTGCATATTGATTGATGCGGATTGATCTTCATTCCTCCAAGAGAAAACTGAATTTTCAACAGACCCACAGAAAGCAGGCCACCTAGAAGAATGGAAGGCCCCTGATCGGAAATCAGCTTTTTCGGACCCAGGCTCAGACAGGACTGCGAAAAAGCCGTCCGGTTGGGAGATGGGGAAGCTCTGACCCAACATGCATAGACCCCGTGTCTCCCAGGACACAACCTTGACCATCCCGAATCACAGCACCCCCGCCGCCCCGGGGGCAACCGCACCCGGTTTGGTTCACCCAACCGGAGCCCGTAAGCACCCCGCCTCCGAGTCACCTGGTTGGACAGGACTTTTCCACCGGCCACGGCTTTGCCTCCGAAGAGCGATGAACGAAAAAGTGGTTGGAGCTCCGTTCGCTGGGACAGCCCATCCTTGCCCGCCAAAAGGGGAGTGGACGGGGTGCTCTCCAAGTCACTGTTGGGTCCCTGGCCTCGGATCCAACTTTGACTTACTTGGCGGAACATTTACCCCTCAAGGAACGACACAGGTTGACGCAGGGAGAAACTAAAGCCCTTCAAGCAAGAAACACTTGAAGAAAACAAACTCCAAAGGGAGCTCCTGAGGTTGGGGGGGAGGTTCTGGGAATCTGATGTCTCACAGCATCACTCGACTCACTATTTGCTTCTTCACTTACGTAAATCCAACAGGGAACTTCCAACTTGCTAGGGGGACCACAGAGAGAAGAACTTACAGATCTCCTCCTCCTTTCTAAGGAACTTGCTTTGGGGAAATACTGGCAAGGAACTGGACTCCGTTCTTGGGCCTTACATGGGATGCCCCTATGAGAGCTGTGTCCGGTCATCGGGAAAGACCTTGGATTCGACATTGTGTCTGGGTCGGCCAAAGTACCAGGGAGCCGGGGGGGGGGGGGGTGGGGGAAGTCTTACACACCCCTACTCAACCTTATTTCCCATCAGCCTAAACATGTCAAGTGCTGACTGAAAACCGCTTGGGGAAGGCACATGTGGGTGAAGGATTTACCGAGAAAGAAAAATCAAGATTCCTTGTCTTACGGACAACCGCCGAAAGATCTCACGTCCAGGTGGGAGTTTCAGTGAAGGAATTCCTGTGGGTGATTTTAAGGGGGTGGGAAGGGATTAGAGGGAAAAAGGGGAGGTGAGGACACGAGGGGCTTCTCTAGCATCAAAGCGTTGGGATGATGATGAGGATGGCGTTGATGATCCACTCGGGGCCCAAAACTGGGGGCAGAAAGAGAGGAGCCATCGTACTGAACCACCACCACCATCACCACTGTGCCTCACCACGGGGCAGAGTTCTGGGAAGCTGGCATGACCAGACCACCTACACGGGGTGCGATCTCAAACGGCCCCATGGCTCCCTGGCTCCTCACCGCCCCCGATTCCGGCGAACCATCACCAGCGTCGAAAGAGAGAACTCCTGGCTTCACCAGGAGGGAAGTTCAGAGTACGGTCCCCCGGGCCACGGTGACCCATCATCATCACGCCAGGCCACCTCCTCACCCGGTGGGAAAAACACAATGGCAGTGGCAACTCTTCCCCCTTCCTCCTTCAGAAGGTGGCGAGAGCTCTCCTCTAGGCCCTACAGGATAATGTACCTCTCAGCTGTTCGGCCTCGTTTTCCAGATGCACGTCTCTAAGTAACGGACAAATCAAACTCGTAGTGGTTTAAGAAGCGGGCTTGCAGTACTGAAGGCAGTGGGGCAGCGGATTTGGAAAATTCATCATTCAATAATACTTTGATTTGGGAAAGTCACAGTCCATAGGTGGACCAGGAGCGCGGCAAAACATGGTCCTTCACGATTTGGGTTTCAACATAATGCTGTTTGACGCTTTTAGTCCTGTCCCCATTCCAACCCTCCCTCCCCAGGACCAAACCAGGCTAAAATAAAAATATCCCAAACCCATCACCACAAATCATTTGGTTAGAACAACAACAATAAATTAAAAACAAAATAGTAATAAAAAAATAAAAAACCCACCCCAAACCAA
Source organism: Ornithorhynchus anatinus (assembly GCF_004115215.2). Classification (NCBI taxonomy): domain Eukaryota; kingdom Metazoa; phylum Chordata; class Mammalia; order Monotremata; family Ornithorhynchidae; genus Ornithorhynchus; species Ornithorhynchus anatinus. Next base: position 54,657,926 of record NC_041739.1, read on the forward strand.
CCCCACTCTGGGCAGGACCACTGTGGCTACGGGAGATGATCTCGGTCAGCTTCTGGAGCTGGGATTGCTTCTTCTTGGGATTTCTTTTTATGCCATCCTGCTGGTTATTCAATGAGGGAAATGTTCATAGACCACTGATGCGCGCAACCATTTAAGGGACACATTGCACTTCTGTCCATTAGTAGAGAAAAGGCATCATATCCACCCTGAGGCCTCCTTCATCTCGGCTCTCCAGCCTAACCACAGGACCGACCGAGGAGCACAGTAGGTCAGAATGTCCAGTGGGGCCAGCGCCTTTCCCCCAGCTTGGGGTCCTGCGGGGGTCCCAACGCTGCTGCCGCTGGCCGTACTGTTTCTGAGGCTTCCAAAGTGCAAATAAGTCCCCAGGGCCCCGTCACCTTGAGCCCTGGTTATGGCATTTTTGTTGCCAGTCTCAGCCACTGTAAACCCTGTTTCATGTAGTGGACCAGTTCGGTCAAACTGCTGTTCATGGTCAGGGAGCACGCTGCTGTGCTGAGCTCAGCAAAGAATTCTGGGAAAAGAAAGCGAGAGGGAGAAAGAGAGGGCACGGGGGAGAGGCGGACGGTGAGTTAGCGTCAACAAACCCCGACGGGTAAAAGTGGCTAGATGGGTGCACCGTGGCGGGTGCAGCTGCGGGGTTACGCGCCTCTGGCTGTGGCGGCAGGGCGGAAACCGGGAGCCAGGAGGCTCGGGCCACATCCAGCTCACTTGACGGTACCGGACGCTAAGGCCACTGGGCCCCGGGGGAAAGAGTCGAGGGAAACTCACGGTCCTCTCGGCTGCCGCCACCGCCTTTGTTCTCAGGAAGGACGCAAATCTAAACGGAGCGGGAGGTTGCTCTCTTCCTCTCCGTGACAAACGGCCCAGAGCCGGCCTAGGACCATGCCTCGACACCCCACAGGCAGCCCCCTGCATCCCCCCGCCACCGCCCCGCCGCCCCGGCCCGTACCACCTCTGTACCTTTGTTCTTCCTTGCCAGTGCGTCGGCCTGCTCCCAGAGTTCATATGAGTTTAGGAAATAGGAAGTGATGGTGACGTAGGAGGAGGTCATGTTCTGGATCTGGACGGGGGTGCTGACGGTTCCCGCTGCTCCGCCCCCATTGGCGTTCGACCCCGGCTGGCAGGAGCTCGCCGAGCTGGCAGGAGAAGGCAGGGGGGAGTGAGGGGACGGCGTGCCGGTGCTTCTGACCAGGTGGGAGAGGAGAGGAGAGGAGAGAGCTGGATTATGTCCCCGGGCGGCCCAACCTGCAGAGCCCCAGCCACTGGCATCCGTTTCCTCTGGGCCCGGCCTGATCCTCGGCCCGGGCAGGGAGCGGGCGGCCATGGCAGGCTGGATGTGGGATATCGAGCGGGCGTCCGCCCGGAGAGCCACAGTCAGCCGCTGCCGCCCCCCGGCTCTCCAAGAAAACTCAGTGCCTTTGACTACTGGCAATCTGCTTCCTGGGGGGTAATTTATGGGCGAGATGGGATGGTTGGGAGGTGTCTCAGCCACCAAGCGCTACCCTGCCTGAACAGTGCTTACAAGCCATTAGCTAATTTCTTTCTTTTTATTTTTTAAAAAAGTATTTTTTTTATTTGCTTACTGTGCGTCAAAAACTGTTCTAAGCGCTGGGGTGGAGTTCCTGTCCCGCATGGAGCTCACAATCTAAGCAGGAGAGGGAACAGGAGAACTGCACGGAAGTGAAGTGACTTGCCCCGAGGCACACAGCAAGCAGGTGGCAGAGCCAGGATTAGAACCCAGGTTCTCTTATTCCCAGGCCTCTTTTCCACTAGGCCATGCTGTTTCAATTCGACAGATTTCTGACAAGATATTTCAAAATGGCCAACCTGGAGGTCAAAGCATGCCAGAAGGGGAGGACATGAAGTGAACAGAGCCACGGGCTGGAAGTCAGAAGGCTTGGATTCTAGCCGTAGCTCGGACATCGTCCAAGCACTAGTTCTTATCGAGCGCCTAATGGGTGCTGGGCACTGTACTAGGCACCTGGGAGAACACAATCAAGTAGGCAGACAAGAGCCCTCAAGGATCTGAAAATCTGGCCGAGGACCTAGCCAAACGACCTGACTGTGGAATTTCCCGTCAGCTTCAAGTCTCTGCTTCGCTTTCTCCCAGTTGGGAGAAGGGGGTGGCGAGAGTTATTTCCTCTGGAACAGGGAATGAACTTTGAGACTAGTATGAGTTTAACTACGAGAAAGCACAAGGAAGACACATGAAGAAACTGAGGGAGAAGAAGCGGGGCATAGTGGCCAGAGCACATAACTAGGAGTTAGAGGACCTGGGTTCTAATTTTAGCTCTGCCACTTGCCTGTTCTGTGACCTTAGCTAAATCACTTAACTTCTCTGTGCCTTATTTTCCTCATCTGTAAAGTGCTCGTGTGGGGGGTCAAAACACCTGTTCTCTGCCCCTCCACTTGCCCCCCAACACCTCTTTAGACAGAATCAGGGACTGTTTCTGACCTAGGTACCTTGTAACTACCCCAGTGTTTAGTACAGTGCTTGGCATATTGTAACTGCTTACTATTATTATTACTCCATCATTATTACTAACATCACCCAAAGCAGCATGACCAAGAGGAAAGAGTGTGGGCTCGGGTGTCAGAGGACCTGAGTTCTAATCCCAGCTCTGCCAACTGCTTGTAGTGTGACCTTGGACAAGTCACTTCACTGTGCCTCAGTTTCCTCAACTGTAAAATGGGAATTCCAAGCCCGTTCCCTGACCTGCTTAGACTGTGATCCCCAGGTGGGGCAGGGTCTGTGTCCAACCTGATTAATTTGTATCTCAATCAATCATATTTACTGAGTGCTTACTATAAGCAGAGCACTGTACTAAGCACTTGAGAGATCACAAGACAACAGAATTAGCAGACATTCCCTGCCCGTAACGATTTCACAGTCTAGAGATAAACTCATTCTACCCCAGCACTCAGAACAGCGCTTGACGTAGAGTGAGCGCTTACCAAATACCCTAATCGTCATCATCCTCTAAGTGTGGCTTACTCTCCAGGAGGATGGCTCTCAACCAAAGTCCAGCATCGTAAACTGGTTTACCTCGGTTTGCTGATGACTCACTATGCCACCAAACTTCCATTTAACAGACCGGCTGGCTGTCTCAAAAATGGGAGGGATGGTTATTTCAGAGCAGAGATGTGAGCTGGGAGGCATATACTCCCTTCTGACAAACAAGGTGCCACTAAAGGGGACTCATTCTTTCAGGGCACTTTCCAAAACAGTAACAGATCACCCCCTCTTGGGGCCATCAAAATGGAAGAGCAATTGGGCAAGTTAGAGAAACAATAGAAAGAGACTTGGGGGTAGGGAAAGAAAAATCTACTTTGAAGCCAAACACTGAAGTTGTATTGGAGCACCTGGATTAACTTGACACCTTGATACACAGCAGGCCCGGCCCAATTTCCTCCTCTCTTTTATGACTCGCATTGTTTTCAACCTTGGACAAAGCTGGGAGACTTGAAGGAAAGTCTAGCAAGCTAGCAAGCCTACTCTAGCAAACCTATTAATATTCAAGCAAATATTCATCCACTAATAAAAAGCACTAAAAGTACAATCCAGACATTTATGCTCAGGGCAAACAGTCAAGGAAACAGAAAGTTATAAAAATATAAACACACACTTAAAAAAAAGTCTACTACACAGAGCCAGAACTATAACTCAGTGAAACTACTGTCCTGGAACGGAACTCGAGAGGTGATTTCAATTGAATGTGAGATTACCTGGCAACACACGGAGAAGGTGCTTGTGCAACTCTGGAAGAATTCTGAAAGAGCAAGAATGAAATGTTAGTTTCTTTGGGATTTCACTAGGCTGTTCTACATTTATGCGGCGACCGGCTTTTCGGGGTGACAGAAAATACCACGGAGGGGAAGAGGAGAGACTGCACTGTACCTTGAAGTGTTCGTTAAGGGTACGAGAATACTTTATTGCAGTGTCTTTTTTGTAACGAAACATTGCCATGTAGAGGATAGCCTGGCAGCGCATACTGTATGGGAAAACAGGGCACGGGTTAGTGCGCTTCTGCAACTCACAAGCGGAAGAGACTGGTAATATCCCAACCCAAGCCATCGATGCCCTTACGGCAGCAACTTTACACATAGGAATAGAGCCAGGTGCTGAGCGGCAGTGTGGTCAAATGGAGAGAGCACAGGCCTGGGAGACAGGAGACCTGAGCTCTAATCCCAGCTCTGCTACTTGCCTGCTGAGTGGCAACTTCTCAGGGCCTCACTTAACTTCTACGTGCCTCACTTTCCTGTTCTCCCTCTCCCTTAGACTGTGAGCCCCAGTGGGTACCTAATTACCCTGTATCTTACCCCAGCAGTCAGCACAGCGGTTGGCATATAGTAGCGCTTACATACCATAACATTATTATCAGGTGGCATATGTCAAGGAAAAATCAGTCTTAATTGGTAGACAGATCACCAATAATTCAAAATTTGCTGAGTGAAAACTGAAATTCCTCTCGAAGGGAAATATTTCAGTGAATGCCTGAAAAAACTTAAATCATCAACTGTGCAAGGAACAATTCATTACACACCATATAGTTGGTTATCAATGACATTAAGGATGTCAGTTATTCACCTTCCTTGAGGCTATGGCTCTTTATTAACCTAATACTTCGACTTGGTGTTTACTCAGCAAGCCACTACTTTAGTTCAGGGAAATCTTACTCAGCCATAATTCAAAGGTGATTTCCCCTGTACATGGCACACAAAAAACAAATGTGCTAATAATCACGTTCCAAGGAGAAAGATAAAATACACACCATAAAACGGCAAATATTTTCTCCTGTGTAGGTGTTGAGGAGTCTGTAAAAGTTTTTAATGACATTATGAATCTGTAGGGAAACAGAAAATTACACCCGATTAACCAGTGCCATTAGGAACACGAAACACAAACTGATCTCATCAGGTCCGTTTCAAATCAACACTTCCTGAAGGGGAAGGAGACGAGGCTCAGAAGGAAGCTGACGACCAGCCGAGATGTTTATCTGCCCAATTTAAAAAACTGCTCCAGTCACTCATACACCTGGATGACGAAAGGGTTCCTTTGGGCCGGGCCGTATGTATGTAGCTCCCGTCCACGAAAGCAGGCTAAAAACCAAAGAGGAGTACAATCACGAAAGCAGCTAAGAAAATTAACTGGAAAAACTGAACCCTCTTGTCAAAGTTTGGCATTGTATGGAAAACTGGGTGGGTCTGTACCTGTCATGTCAGAACAAGGGTGAAGCAGGCCAAGAAACAGTCTCTTGCGTTAAGTCTGGGGATCCTCAGCCCCTAACAATTTAGACCTAACAGCAGAAAAGCTGTCCGACTATGGAGAACCCGTAATGTGGTTATCAGCCCGGCACCACACTTACTTAACAAAGTCTACGGTCTCCGTGAACATGGTGTAACCCGACTTTGGCGTCGGGGTTTCAGACTCCATAGCGATTCCACACTCGATGAAGGCCAGGACCGCATCCAAGTACTTAAATGCTTTTCCAATCTTGTCTGACTGTCAGGGAAGAACACAGCCATTGTTAGTTGGAAGGCATGCCTTCATTCATTTCCTTCTAGTTCCTGTTCCTCACTCTAGCGATGCTTTCCCTTGGCTTGGTTCCAACTGGTTTCAAGGGCTGGGATTGACCCACCTTCTCAATGCTCACCGAGGACCTGCTTAGAGCTGCTTCACAGCCGACAGTCACTAGCCATGAGGAGCCAAATGATACACGATTTACTGCAGAATTCAACATCGCTCCTCTTACGGAAACGTGCTCAAAAAGTGATGAGTGAACACTTTATTATTAATGCCCAATTTTGCATTCTACAAGTAAGCACCTACAGGTACAGACTAATCCTAACTTTATCCCCTGAATTATGCATTTAGATAATGAACAGTCAGAAATTTCTTTTCACAGCTAAGTGGCATATGCCAAACTTGAAAGAGTGTTGCCTTGGGGAGCCAGATTCTTTGGTATGTAGGTGCTAATTCCTGCTCTGCCACATGTCTGCTGTGTAACCTTGGATATGTCACTTAACTTCTCTGTGCCTCAGCTACCTCACCTGTAAAAAGGGGAGTAAGACTATGAGCCCCAGTCCAACCCGATTGCCTTGTATCCAGCCCAGTGTTTAGAACAGTGCTTGGCCCATAGTAAGCGCTTAACAAATATCACAATTATTATTATTATCCTTAGCAAGGCACACCAACCACTGGAGTCCCTTTTTTTTTTTAGACTCCCCTCATCATATTTGGTATATACCCTGATACTCTATTACTTCCCCTTACCTGCAATGTATTCAGTGTCAATTATAAATTCTGTGTGTTTTCTCCCCTATATTCTCCCTCGCCCTCAGTATAGGGCTCTACATGCAGTAAGCTCTGGATACATATTATTGAGTGAGTTTGAAAAGACGTTTCCAGGCAGAGGTAAAAAAAACCCCTCAGATATATAATCCAATCAAAATGCCAGGCTGCTAGCTTATTCATTCATTAAATGAGTATTTGATGAAGGCCCTTGGAGTATGTGACACTACCTTGGAAGAGAAACAGCAAAGAACAGGGAGGAGACTTTGGCTCTGGCTTATACCCTAAACAACTGATACAGACTGTTCAGATGGTGACTGATTTCCCAATCAAATAGGGTTGCCGTTTCGTGTCACTGGCATATTCCATCTTTCTCAAGCAAGTACCATTTCCTCTCAGCCCCACAAGTCAGAAAAGAACAGTTAACACTACCCAACGGTCAGTTCCCTAACAGATGTTCAGTTTAGCTTGATTACAAAAGAGGCAGGTACATTGCGAGCATTTTTCGGTTTCTAGCTTTTGGGACCATGTTCATTCTTTAACTGGCACTCCCCAAACACCTAACCTCCTGCTATCTGAACCAAGGATACACAACACTTATCTGTTAAACGTCCTCCCCATGTCACCAAGGCTAAAAAACATTACCTAGCAGCATTTGTTGAATGGTTAAATTGTTACCTGCTTCTGTTTGTCGACGATCAATCAGCTATATTTATTAAGAGCCTATTGTGTTCAGACCATTGTAACTGAATGCTTGGGAAAGTACAGAAGATTAAATTTGAACAATGCCTGATTCCCATTCTTTCAGGGGACCTCTGGAAGCTCTTTGTGGACAGGGATTGTTTGTGTTTAACTTTTCTATATACATTCTCAAGGGTCTAGTGTGTCTATCCACACTGCTGGCACTCAATAATTGTTATGATGAGGTTTGGATGAGGCAAAGTCTGTATATACATTTGAAGGTTAAGTTCCAACAGATTCTCTGAATCTGGGCAGACTACATTCCCTCTTCTACTGTCTGCTCTGGGCTGTCCAAGTGGAGAGGATGTCAAGGCTTTGTTGTAATAATAGTAGAATGCACTGGTCTAAGTGTTAGGGAAGTACAAAACAAGAAAGTGACATATTCCCTGTCCACAAGCAGCTTATTCTCCAATGGGGGAAACAGACTAAGTTTAGAGAAATCAAAATGAATCACAGAGGGACCGTCAACACGTAAATGCCAGCAGCGACAAGGGAGAACTTGCTTGGCTCTTCTCTGGGTTGGCTCCCCGAGAGCCAGATTTCAGGACCTGTTGAGAGTCAGCCAGACTTGGACCCAGAAGAGAATTAGCTCTAGGAGGGTTTAGATGGGCTATCCCACTGTGGACACCAGCCAATTCCCTCCGGATCCACTCGACTTTGAACCCACCCGCTGGAACGGTCAGCTTATCCTTCAAACAACTCGAAGTGGCGAAGCACCAGATGCTATGGGAACTGCCGGTCTAAAAATGCAGTGAATAAATGCAGTGCCAATAATGCACAATAAACAACAATTATCCTCCTTGCTCTTTAAAATATGTTCCAGGAGCAAAGGTTACTTCACTCTATCAAAGAGGCCAACAGCACATCTGATTAGGCACAGGCAGGTCGAACGGCCTGCTTACTCCTCTCTCAGGTCAATCCACACATCTCGAGATTTCGAGATCATTTTGGAATCAAACAGGCTTGTCTAGCCGATGCAGTGCTCACTGAGGCGAATGTGTAAATCATCTTTTCCCTCTGAACCACAACACTCGTTTTTCATGTCTAATGAATCGGCTCAGTGGGCTGGGCGAACAGAGGAAGTAGTCAGGCATAAGGAAAGAAACACCAGATGGGTAAAAATCTCAAGTGGCCAGAATTATTGAATGAATCCTACTCACAATCCACCCTGGCTGAATTGTTTGTCTAGTCCCTGCCCCAGTGTTCAGTGCAGTGCTGAATAAACACCATAATAATAGCCACCATCACTTAAATCCACAGGAACTACCATTGGTATTCAGCTAATAATAATAATAATTAAAACTATAATTATAACTCAAGCCCAAAGAAACCACAGTATCTTCAGTTAAGCTCAGCAAATGGAGCTGAAGAAGTAGAAGGTTTTCTTTCAGGATGGTCCGGAAAACAGACCCATGAGTTCTCTCAGAAGAATGCCTTAAGTCCTTGATATTCACCCACTCCCATCCACAGTACTTTTGTACAGACTCATTCACCTTCTCTGTAATTTTTTTTAAAGTGTTCCTTTCCCCTTCTAGACTGTGAGCTCCTTGTGGGCAGTTACAGTCTAGAGGGGGCAAGGATCATGTCTACCAGCTCTATTATATTTGTACTCTCCCATGCACCTAGCACCTAGCATTGAGCACAGTGAGTGCTCAATAAATACCACTGATCAACTGAAATTCACCCCACTCCCACAGTACTTTTGCACATAACCATTTCCCCTTTCTATAATTTATTTAACCTCCCACTGTAGACTGTAAGCTCTTGTGGGCAGGGATCTTGTCTACCAACTGTATTGTACTATACTCTCCCAAGCTCCTAGTACAGTGCTCCGCACACAGTAAGCGTTCCACAAATACCACTTATCGTCATTCACCTCACCTCCAGCCCTACAATATTTTTGTGAATACTCATTTCCCATCTATAATTAATTTGAATGCCCTTTCCCCCTCTAGACTGTAAGTTCCTTTGGTCAGGGACGATGTCTACTAATGGAGTACGGTGCTCAGCACACAGTAAGTGTTCAATACATCTCATGGGTTAACTAATTGCTCGATTGACGTTTTCCCTCTTTAAGAAGCTCCTGAATAAGACTTACCATTGAATCGGCCTTGTGCTTCAGCCTTTTGGCCTCTTTCATGTGAAATTCGGCTTCGCTTTGTCTGAAGAGGGAGAGAGGAAAGTAAGCGGTGTTAAGTTCTGCTTCCCCTGCTGTGTAAGCTGGGCCCTAAACTACAACACTGAGATCTAAAAGGCGAAGTCTTACTTTTCACACTTCACTTGAGGCTTCGCTGGCTTGGAGTTACCATTTGGCAAAGAAGGCACTGGAAAAGGATTTGCAATATCCCCTGCAGATCCCTAGGAAAAAAGGGCCCAGAAAGGATTAGTGCTTGCCCATTTAAGGTCAATGACCAAAGAGGTGGACTTTGACTAGCAAGCTGAGGGGATGGAAAACAGGAAGAACAAAACAGCAACAACCTGGACAGCTGCCTAGCATGCTTAGTATGGTGCTTGGCACAAATAAGGGCTTAACAAATTTCACAATTTTATTATTGTTGTTGTTACTATTATCATCATCATTAGAGTCAACAAAACACAAGTTTTGCAAGCTGGGTCTAAGAACAAAATTGGTAGCACCAAAGTTACCACCAATATTCTCCATTGTTTGGGAAGTCACTAAAACTGTAGTCAAAAATTAAATGTATACACATACACATTCTTGTGCAAACATACCCACGTGTGATAGAAATATTAAACATTTGTTGTACTTAGACTGTAAACTTGTTGTGGACAGGCATATGTCTCTTATATTGTACTCTTCTGAGCTCTTCATACAGTACTTTGCACACAGTAAGCACTCAATAAATACGACTGATTGACTTACTACTTCTCTATGTACATCTGCTAATTCAATGCTGAGTTTCTAATTGAGGAAGACCGTAAAGTTTTTTGCCTTAACCCGTTAGCCCTGATCTAATATCAAAACCATAATCTGACAAGTGTAAGAATCTTTCACTTTGATTCAGACAGCTAAAAGGAAGTGGGAAACTATGTCTGTACAACTCTTGCTTCATCCTTTGAACAAACGGCAAGGTCCTTTGGCTTATAACTTGTTTAAATGCTTTTCTATCCTTTTGAAGAAAACTACCTATATTGAATGATCTCTTTTTTATGGTATTTGTTAAGGGCTTACTATGTGCCAGCACGGTACAGAGCTAAGGGGTTGATACAAGCAAATCAGGTTAGACACAGTCCAAGTCCCATGTGGGGCTCAGAGTCTTAATCCCCATTTGAGAGGAAGGTCTTGCCCAAGGTCAAACAGCAGACAAGTAGAGGAGCTGGATTAGAACCCAGGTCTTGCTGACTCCCAGGCCTGTGCTCTATCCATGAGGCCACGCTGCATCTCTTGATTGCAGGAATCGTGTCTAGCAATCCTATTGTATTCTCCCAAGTGCTTAGTACAGTGACCTGCATACGGCAGGAACTCAATCAGTATTATTGATTGATAAGGGCTCTAAGTTCTTTGAAAGTAAAAAAGGGACCATAGGTAGTACACCTTGGAAAAAATTAAACAAAACCACATCACACCTCAGTGCAAGCAATCACATGGAAAGCACGGAAGGAGTTAGGATTTAAGGTAGGAAGAATGGAGTAGGGAGCATCATAGTCCAAATTTCAAAGATCTCCCTGTTAAACCCAGCTCTAAGGAATCAGTCCTAGGTTTCTAGGTTAAAAACCTAGGCTGAGTTTTAAATTACACAGAAATTACAGTGCAAATGCAGTGAAAATTTTAAGAAAAACTGTAAATAGCCTCCAGCATCAGCACCAGGTTTTGTGGGGTTTTTTTAAGGCTGAGCTCACTCATCTCAGAAGTCTTATTTCTACGTAAAGAGAGATCATATTTACTGAATCCGACTGAATGCAGGTCAACTGAACGGGCTAGCAGAGAATCGATTTCTGAATTCTTACTCTCACCAGGGACGATGTGTACAGTGTTGGCTGTAAGTAAATGAGCAGCAACAAAATGATGGTGCGCACACCGACGCACTTCACTCAATCGATCCAACAGTGACATTTACTGAGTGCTCCTTCGGTGCAGGGCACTGCACTAAGTGGTTGGAAGATTCACGCATCTTGCTCCCACTGCAAATAGTGACTAAGGTAGCCTGGCTGAATGGCAATCTGTGCTGAGTATGCAGGTAGCAAGCAAGATAAGCTTGACTGGAAAGAATTAACGACAGGCTCTTCAACGTGGCTCCCAAGGACCACGACTGGGTGCGCTCTGCTACAGGTGACTTTTCACGTCTAAATCGAAGAGAGGCCCAGATGACCAAGCTCTCCCATGCCCACCGGGCTGTAGACCAGACAACTCAGCGGAAAGGCCCCGGGAACCACATTCACCCCTTGTCATACTCACTTTGTTGCTTGTTGAGTGTCCGGAATTCTTCCCCTCGGTTTTCCTATGCTTGGAGGAAGACGACGACTCTTTCTGGCTGCTCTTTGTGGTGCTGGTACTTTTGGGGGGCCCCTGACTGCTGGCGCTGCCTTCGGCTTTCGGCCGTTTGTGCCCGGTCTTGGCTGGTTTGGGGGAGGGGGACCCAGGGGTTGGTGCCAGCGGTTCTTTCTTTGGGGCCTCGGAGGATGACCTGGATATCCTGGAGAGAAATAACACGCTCATTAAACAGGGGCAGCATGTTCAAACTCTACAGCTTGGCTATTTCAAAAAAAACCACAACAAAACAAAAAACCCCAAACCCAAACACGGAACAAAGATTTAGGCTTTTAATAGTATAATAAGTTTCTAGCAGTATAAGCAGCAGCAGCATGGCTTAGTGGAAAGAGCACGGGATTGACAATCAGAGGTCGTGGGTTCTAATCCCGGCTCTGTCACTTATAAACGGTGTGACTATGGGAAAGACTCTTAGCTTCTCTGCTCCTCAGTTGCCTCATCTATAAAGTGGGGATTAGGACTGTGAGCCCCATGTGGGACACCCTGATTACCCTGTATTTACCCCAGTGCTTAGAACAGTGCTTGGCACATAGTAAGCGCTTAACAAATACCATCATTATTATTATAAGATTCTATTTGTCTAGGTGAATGCTTCAAATGGTTAATTGCAGGTGAGCAAACTTCAGGGACTTTTGGATGCCCCTGAAAACATTTGAATCAATGACCCACAAGGCAGAGAGGGGTATTCTGAAGAAGTAACGATAACGGAGGCTTGGGTTTCGGCTTCTGTTTGACCCAGCATCCAATTTTCACTGTGTTCCAACAGAAGCTATTGACTTCTAGTTTATTGGAGAACCCAGATACTGAAAGATGGAGACGTGCTTCCTGCTGACATGGAGGCAGAGCAATTCAGAAACTCCATCTGGTGCCCAGATGGGCATCCCATCCATGTGACCCTTGGAAACAGCCCTGTCTTACAGAGATGGTGGGGCATCTGTTGCCATGACTACCCTTTTCTAAAATAAGGCAGTTAATGATGAATTGGAGAGAGTCCTCTGGATTGGAAGCTCCTTGTGGGCAAGGAGCATGTCTACCAATTCTGTTGTTCTTTCCCAAGTGTTTAGTACAAGGCTCTGCACACAGTAAGTGCCCAATAAATCCCACTGATTGAGAGTCACTAGGCAAATAACTCAAAATTTCCATTTTCACACAAATTAAACAAGAATATGAAAGCTCAGTTCTGCATTTTCATGTATTTCGGCTACACCGTGACGGCAAAACTGGGAGGGGACCTGACTACAAGCAGCGCCTGGTGTCGACTGTGCACAAGCTTGTGGCCACAGACACCGGGTACTACTACAACTCACGTCTGTCATAGTGTGGGGTTCCGCAAGAATGTCGCCCCCCAAACCATACACCTGGGAGCGCTACTACTTGGTTTTTGCTGCATCCAAACTAGATAGAGATAGAGTTGGGGAGGAAAGGACTTGGACAACAGGCTATGGGTTCTTTTTTTCTGGGGGATCCTGGGGCAACCACTTCTTTTAATTCTCACAGTTCATTAGGTACACTGGGCCGTGTCCTTCCCAGAAGGAACACCTAGCCCTCCTTCCTGGTTCCACCAGACCTGGACCAAGCTTCGGCTCTGGGTGGGATGGGAACTGGGCTTGGGCGAAATGAGAGGATCAGATTGAATCTGGGCAGGGCTTCAGTGCCTTCAACCCCAACCTTCCCCTTCTACCTCTTCTCCTGCCTTCACCCCTCACCTTAGATCCCAGGTGTTGCTCACCAACACTTTGGACCACCCTTGCTCAAGGGGATAGAGTGAGCCCAGCAAGTTGTTTTGGCACCCTAAATCCTCATCTTTTCAACACTCCTCCCCTTGCTGGCTTTTACTTGTGGTTTTTGTTAAGTGTTTACTGTGTGCCAGGCACTGTATTAAGCGCTGGGGTGAATACAAGTAAATCAGGTTGGGAACAGTCCTCATCCTGCATGGGGCTCACAGTTTTAATCCTTATTTTACAGATGAGGGAACTGAGGCAGCACCAGAGAAGTGAAGTGACTTGGCCAAGCCCACACTGCAGACAAGTGCCGGAGCCGGGATTAGAACTCATGGCTTTCTGACTCCCAGGCCTGGGCTCTACCTACTACACCACGCTGCTTCCCTTCAGTGGGAGATCCGGGCTAGGTGGGAATGTAGAAGGATGCAGCTGTCACACCAGGTTTTTGGGTTTTTTTTTTCCATTGGTATTTGTTAAGCACTTACTATGTTACACACTGTACCAAGTGCTGGAGTAGATACAGAAAAATCTGGTTGGACACAGTCTTTGTCCCACATGTGGCTCCTCACAGTCGTATTGTCCATTTTACAGATGAAAAAACTGAGGCATCCAGAAGCGAAGTGACTTGCCCAAGGTCACACAGCAGACAAATGGCAAAGACAGGATAAGAACCCAGGTCCTGACACCCAGGCCCGGGCTCATTCCACTAGGCCACATACTCTCTCAAGTGCTTAGTACAGTGCTCTGCACACAGTAAGCGCTCAATAAATACCACTGGTGGATTGAGTTGCTGCCCTGAAAGTCCAGTCAGGATTCAACCAATCGCCAAACTCCCTCTCTTCACCAAGGTCTGCTCCTGGCAGTCCTTCCTCTGGAGAGGAAGGAGGGACTCGGAACTTTAGTCCTAATTTGGTGGTTTTCCCAGCCCACTGAATGGTGCTGCAAAAGCCTCTTTGTGGAAGTGTTGGCTTGGGGCAGCCTGACTCTTGGTTATCTGGATTTTTGACCAATCAATCCCGCCATTCCACCAATGTGCTGGATAACAAAGCTTTTCCAGCTGATCTCTGTACTCACTTTGTTTTACTGGCATCTTTGGAAGCTGAAGAAGATGGCAATAATTTGGCGTCTTTCTCCAGTTTGATTTTCTTGCTATCAAGGTCTCTCTCTGGTTCTCCCTGCATTGTAGAAAGAAAATATTCAACACACATTTAAAATACACGAAAACACCCAGAGGAAAAAATGGCTGGAACAGGCAAGATGAGGAAACCTGAGGTTTTTTTCAAACCATCAGCACATACATAACAGATTAAGATTCCTCTCACTTCCCTTGAATAGGATTCAGCATTAAATTCAGGATGAGCTGCTACCTCTGTTTTGACATTTTGAGGAAAGAAGAACATCTCTCAGCAGCCAAAAATGAGGCCAAAAGGGGCCAAGTTCTCCATTTACCACAAGGAAAATAAGTAGTTCCAGGTAAAATATTGAAGATTGGCTCTCTGCACTATTATATGTCTGTAATTCAACACTTCTTCAACTGATGACTTATCAGGAGGAGGGTTGGGGTGGCTTTGCTTAGAAGTACACCCTGTGCCGGGAAGGGTGGGGAGGGGAGAAAGAAAGAAAGCTCAAATGATAGAAGGCTTAAAAACAAACTGTGGCTTCTCTAGAGTCAGTACAGATCCTTGAGTCCAGATGCCAAACTGTTTCCCTGAAGGTTGATCTAGGACAGCAACAATTAACATTCCCAGTCCCTTAAAGGCAACCAACCTTTCCTCCTAGTATGGATAAAAAGCCTCAGGGCTAATTTCAGACTTCTGGAAACTGTGACCCTTTGCTGCTTCGTGCATGCAAGCCAGTCCCCATACCAGCTCACTATTCTAGCTACCTCCCAGCCACTCTCTCCCCACACTCTGCCCAGCCAAGCTGGATGGCACCGAACCCTGCCCACAGGGTGGTAAATTGCCTGTGCTCCACCACCTCTTGGTGGTTGATTTCGCCTTGCTCCTGTATGATATTGGTTGGTGAGTGGACCCCAGAATGTCTCCAGACACCCCTTCACAACCCATGCCAACAAAGATGAGTTATTTTAATGGATGGATTTCACCATCTGGACCAGGGAGCGATACTGAATGGACAAAACGGCAGAGCAAAATGATTGAAGAATAGGTTTCTTGCTCTCTCCCGGGTATTTCAAAAGGTACTTATTATTCAGTAGACTCTCCAAATATATCATCATTTGGTTTATCAGGTAGGAGAGGGAACAGGTCGCCTCTGGTTTTTATTCTCCTGAGAAGCCTCAAGGAGAAATCGGGGGGTTTGAAAAATTCCAACAGAGCCTAACTTCGGCACTCAAGCCTTAGCAATAACCTCCTGTCAGAAAACGCTCACCGGAGAAGTCCGACTGCTTATGTCAAATTCATGAACCTAATACCCATACCAGAAGGGACCGTCCACCCTGAAATCACTGCTGCTTCAACTACCCTGGGGTGAAATGTGGTTCTGGAAGGAGATATTTCTTTCCATGCTAGACTTCCATATCAGTGGCCCAAGGAAGGGGTTTGCACAAAATCACAATGTACACAAAATTCTCTGTGAAGACATTTTAAGAGTCCTCTTGGAAGTGGAACCATTCCAAAAACAGAAGAATAAATGTTACAGTGTAAGATTATAATGGAGAGGGAATACCTCAAGCCAGTATTATGGGGGGAAAAATCACAACTTTCTTTCTTACCATTCTTGGCTTTATGTCAATATGCAATTAAAATTTTCACCTGCAACATGACTTCCTGCATTTCATTTCTGCTTTGTTTCTCTGATAAGGGGAAAAAAACGCTCCTCCCCTCCCCCCGACTACCTTGACCTACTTGGTGGCTTTCAGACTGGCCTCTCAAGAGGCCCACCTGTTCTCTCCTGAAGTGGGTGAGAAGGGGGTGTTCCCCTTGCCCGAGGTGTTGGGTTTCAGATACCCTTGGCACCTACTACCAGGAACCACCAGATGATTCTCAATAAACCCTCAATCCACAGGAACCAAAGCTCACAGATCTCATTGCTCAGGAAGAAGTCCCCAAGGATAAAGTTGATGAGCAGCATTCATCAGTTCCCAAAACACCGCCCTTTTGCCTCATAAAAGAAAGGATTCCACTTAACCTCTCTTCCCTCAGAAGCTTGGGGCGGGATGGGAGTGTGTGTGTGTGTGGGGGGGGTAAGGTGTCGCCTCCCCGCAACCCTGAGCATTGCACCCCTCCAATCAGATCATCCCAAGATGCCCGGAATCAATGGGCAGAAGTCTGGAAAGGAAATGCCAGTCACCTCATGGCCCACCGGTCGTGTTCGCCAGAGGCAGGGTTGCCTAGGGGGCGGAGGGAGCAGGGGAGATCCAGGGCAGAGGTTGCCCCGTGCCACTTACCTTTCGCTTCTTGGCCACCTTGTCCAAGGTCTCTGTGCTTCTCTTGTCCAGCTCCTCCTTTCTCCCCGCCGGGAGCGGCTTACCCTCCAGTCTCTTGTGCTGGGTCCCCTTGGTGGGGGGCCGGGGCACCCGGGACAGAAGTGCCAGGTTGATTTTGACCATGAGGCTCTGTGGGAGGGAGGTGTCCCTGAGGGGTGACAGCAGCTTGGGGTCTCTGAAAGGCAACGGGAATTTGTCGTCCTTGACGGGGTGGTCCTGGGCCCCCTCCACCGGCCTTGCGCCACTAGTCCTGCCGGAGCCGGTCCGGCCGGTGTCCTGGGCCCGATCCCGGCCCTGATTCAGGGGGCTGACGGGGCAGCGCTCCAGGCTGCCATTGTCTGCGCTGTCCCTGACCGGCTCAGGGTCCACACCCACTCGGGAGGGGGCGGAGGCAGGGGTGGAGGTGGAGGTGGAGGTGGGGTGAGCGCTCTTGTGCTTCTTCCTGTCACTGGGTCCTTGCGGATCGCCGGCTCTGGCCTCCTCCTTCCCGTGGCCTGGCCGGGGCCTCCCTTTCGTCTTGACGCGGGGCTTGTCGCGGGAGGGCGGCTCTTTGGTCCGGGGCTGCGGGCCCGGCTCACTCTCCACCCGCAGCAAGCTACCCCGTGAGTCCTCCCCGGGTGACGCCTTGAGGGGCTTCTTGGGCTGCTTGGTCCCGACCGTCTGCCGCCGCGGGGGCTCCTCCGGGCCCGGCGGCCCGGGGGACTTCTGACCCCGGCTCTTGCCCTGGGCGTGCCCTTCGGTGGGGGGCTTGGGCCCCTTGCTGGAGGGACCCTTGGGGGGCGGCTCTTGGGGTTCAGTGCGCTCGTGGCCCCCGGTCCCACCTCCGCTCTTGCCCCTCCCTTCGGAGGGCCGGTGCCTGGGTCCCGCTTTCTCCGGGCTCTTGGTCGGCACTGCTGGCTGGCTCACTTTGGTCAGCCAATTGTCCAGCTGCCATTTGTTTGCTGTGGGAGGATCGGGCTGTGGAAGGGGTGAAAGGGAGACAAAGGTTAGCCAGCAGCAAACGATACCTGTCGACTTATGGAGATGCTGAATTGGCATCAAAGGGTCTGACGATGCACACACTCTGTGCCCAGCACTGTACCAGATGCCTAAGAGTCACAGCAAATCAAAGAAGCAGCCCCCTACCCCCTCAGAACTGGCCTTCCAACTCAGAAGATGATGAAAACAAGTAAGCACTCAGTAAATATCACTCACTGACTGATTGATACAAGTTGTCAAATACCTGAGAGCTGAGGTGACTGGTGGGATGGTGTGACTGGAAATGTGGAGGGTTAATCAGGGAATATTCCTGCCTCCTGGAGGAGGTAGGCTGCTCCCTCTTTCCTTATTCAGGAGACAAAAAACTCAGAATGGAAGTGGGTGGAGACGACTGCTCATTCGAATCTCTTCTGGAGGGCAGCAGGGACAGGAAGGCAAGGGGAAGGCTCAATCAGTCTCGCAACTTGTTTATAACTCCCACACGAGGTGAAAAGGATGTAAATAGTATTGGCTAAAACGGGATCTAGGGCATCGCTGGTGCATTAGTGGCGACATGGGAGAATGGTAATTCTAATCCTTGCCCTGATGGGGCAAATCACAGAACTGTTCTGGGCCTCAGTTTCCTCACATGTGAAATGGGGAGGAGATACCTGCTCTCCTGACTTCTTAAGTTGTGGGACTGTATCTCTGATAGGATTAGGTTGACTTGACCCCTCTGCTTAAGGATTTATTCTCTCTAACTTAGACCGTGAGGCCCATTTGGGACAGGGGCTGTGTCTGGCCTGACTATCTTGAATCTACTCCAGCGCTCAGTACAGTGCTAACACACAGTAAGCGCTTAAATACCATAATTATAACAATAATAATAACATTTACCTAGCTCTCCCTGACCTCTTACCACTGATAATTCAGAGTCTGCTATAACCGCCCTTTCCAGACTTGATATCACTGGCCCAGGTAGATGCCATGTGCACATCCCAAATACGGCTTTTCAAGAGTTTCAAATCTTGGTCATAAATCAAAGAAAAAGGACTTTTCCTTTCACACTTGTTTCATTACTCTGTCGGCCCTTAATGAAAGAGTGTACTATATCTGGAGAAGTACTTAGGGCAAAACACAAATCAGATATTTCATTTTCTTCACACCTTTATAGGCTAGCATTGACTCCCATGCTAGAAGCATAATTTAAGGCACGGAGTAATGCCGAGACACATCCAAGGTGTCGTGTGATTATTTTTCCCCCGAAATCAAAGGTTTTATAGCACTTACTGCTAAGAAGGCAGCATGACCTAGTGAAAAGAGCACAGGCCTGGGGGTCAGCAGACCCAGGATTCCAGCCCCCAGCTCTGCCACTGGCCTTCTGTGTAACTTTGGTTAAGTCATTTAGAAATCCCATGCCTCAGTTTCTTCACCTGTAAAATGGAGGTGAGATGGCTGTTTTCTTTACCTCTTAGACTGTGAGCTCTAAGTGGGTCAGGGACTGCATCCAGCCCTTCGTTCCACACAGAGTTTGAAACCTACCCAGCACTTAAAACCATAATGATTTATTACCATTACCACCTGTGGAACTGTGCTAAACCTTGGACTAAGTGATTCCAAAAGATATAGTTCTGGCTCCCTAAAGGCAGCTAGTCTGATTAAGAAGGGGGAACCAAGATCAGATTCCTCAATTCTTCATTCAATTTTACCACCTGCCTGGATCTATAAACTTAGAGGCATTTCCCCAAAGCTCACCATCTTAACCCCCTCAGTTTGCACTCAGGCTCCTTGAATTTTGCAATCCCTAGAAAAAGAAATTCCCTCCCTGAAAATATAAAGCCGACAGCTACCTCATCCACTCTGTAACTGATCTTAGGCGACATGGATATTCCTTATTGAATGTTCTGGCCCAATGTGTCTTAAGAGGAAAAGGTTTTAGAAGAGGCAGGAGCAACTAGCATTAAAACCACACACCTTGGATGGAACAAAAGCTTTTTGATTAGACCAGGAGTTGGCTCAGGGGACTTCATTCCAGTGCTACCAAAGGTGGGTTTATGGACCTCCTCAGGATAAAGCAATCATAACAAAATGAATCTGGGTGCTCTGGCCAAATTCTTATGGCATTGTGACATCATACAATATTAGAAGCACCCTTAAAATATTTCTAGAACCAAGCCCACAAATGCACATGTGTGCGCACACACACACATGCCAGTATATTTTAGGGGCAGGAAGGAGACTGAAAAACTGGCTTGAAACCTGACAAGCTTTAAAAAAAAATCCCATCTCTCCTGGTGAAAGTCTTGGAGAAAATTACTTTTGTCTGCCAAATATTAAAAAATAAAGTGTCCTTTAAAAGGAGAACCCGAGAAGAACAATCACAAATATTTCCATATACTCCTTTACCCCAAACCCCCTAAAAAAACAATCTTTTCAGTGGATGTGGAAGGCATGTACACACTTCCTGGAAAGAAATCATACATGCAGGCTGTATACACATCCTAAAAACCCAAACGCACATTTTTTTCTACTATATAATGTAGAGGTTGTAAACACCATCAAGAATTTTTAGAAAGACTCTCAACAGATCATGAGAGTTTTTCAAAGATGTAAGCCAAAAACCACTTCTCCTTTTAACCGGGAGAGGAATAGTACGAAAAAAGGATATCTAACACTAATTTAAAAACCTACAGGTCAGGCAATCATTTCCGTGACTTTTGCTACTGAACAAAAGTGGACAACCCACAGTGTGACATTTTCAATTCCACTTTCTCTTCGTCCTCATCCCCCGCCCTCTTTTAAGGGGTATAGCCAAGGACTGAAATGACCAAGAAGGAGGAAAAGTCCAGAACTAGACCATTCTCAAACCGTAAACAATCGAAAGTATTGAGAACTTACTGGGTGTAGCGCACTGTACTAAGTTCTTGGGAGAGTACAGCAGAATTAACAGACATGATCTCTACCCTTGAGGAGTTCACAACCTAGCTGGGGAAACTGACATAAACTAAACTGTAGACCAGAAGGAAATGGACAAGGGGAAAACCTCTTGGGAATTTTTTTCCAAGCTCCTAATTCCAGCTTCATGCATCACAAGCACTTTTTTTGTTTGTTTCTCACTGTCTTCTCAACCTTAATGTCTGTTAATTTTTGTCAGTCAGTCCATCATAGATATTGAGCACTTGCTGTGTGCAGAGCATTATGCTAAGCACTTGGGAGCGTACAATAAAACAATCAACAGACAGATTTCCTGCCCACGGCAAGCTTACAGAGACTGCTAGAGACTGCTCTCTGCCAACTTGGCAAGCTCTTTCCCCAAAGCCCGGAGAATGGATGGGCTCCCTCAAGAACTTCACAAGGTCTCTGGGACTTTTTTCCAACCTCCAATTCACCATGGTTCTCCCATCTGAGGGTTACATTTAGTGGGCTGACAGTCTACAAGATCCTGCACCCGAGTATGGTGAGGGCAGATATTCACCCTAGCTAGGGGAGAAGGAGTCAGGGAGAATCATGGACCTCGAGAAGAGAAATTTCTTTGCCATTAATTCAGTGGGCAGCTCAGAGTGGTTCCACCTCAAAACTCCAACACATAGCTTCGTTTAAAAAAAGAAAAAGGCTGCCCCACCTGACGTCCTCAATCCCAACCTTTCGACGGCACAAACCATCTGTGCCTCAGTTACCTCATCTGTAAAATGGGGATTATGACTGTGAGCCCCACATGGCACAACCTGATTACCCTGTACCTACCCGAGCACTTAGAACAGTGCTCTGCACACGGTAAGCACTTAACAAATACTAACATTATTATTATTATTATTATCTCCTTTCTGTGCCAAAACCCACATCCTATTGAAAACACAAAACACAATTCTTCCCCCCACAAGAGGTCTTCCAATTCTGAGGCCCCAATAGTTCACTCCATTATATTTATTTAGCGCTTACTACAGAGCACTGTCCTAAGCACTCAGGAGAGTATAGAGTTAAGAGACATGATCCTTGCCCACAAGGAGCTTAGAGTCTAGCGGGAGAACCACTACTTCATACACTAACCACCCCAACGGGCAATCAGAGGCTCCTCCCAAAAGAAGACGAGAACGCTCCCCTCTGACGCTCTGTGGCAAGAATCAGAGAATCCGCCAAGCCAGCAGGAGGGGCCTGGCAGCCCAAGTAGGAGTGGGAGGAAGAAGACTCCTCCCCGGCTCCAGCGCCCCCTCATGCCCCGCCCACGGGGTTCCCCGGGGGGGGGGGGGGGGGGCAGTGAGGACCAAGGGCTCCGTCTCGGCCCAGTGGGCCCCGTACCTCCGGTCCTGGACCTTCCGGGGGCTCGTTGGCTTCGCTGTCACTTGAGCTGCTCTCGCTCTCAGAGTCCGAAGAGCTGTCTGAGTCGCTGGTGCTCTCGGAGTCTGCACTGCTGGAATGTGCTGATGCCACACTGTCAGGGAGGGATTGTGGGGCGCTGCCGAGCGACACAGGGATAAAATTAGAAAGCTGTCAGGGAGATTGTTTACTCCTCTTCCCCTCCTCCCCCGCCATGGTCCTGCTGACACGACAAGGATTCCCAAAACAAAAGTTGTCTGGCCCTACAGAATTCTACCCCGCGCAAGAGCTCCAGGTAAAAAAACTTTTTTCTACCGCTTCTGCAGGATACCAACAAAACCCTCCTTTCCAAAAGACTGGGCAGCAAACATAGCCTAAGGGACAGAACACACGCCTGGAGACATGCCTGGGAGTCTGAATGATCTGAGTTCTAGTCCCGGCTCTGCCACTTGTCTGCTGTGTGACCTTGGGTAAGTCACTTAACTTATTGACTGTGCTTCAGTTACCTCATCTTTAAAATGGGGACTGTGAGCCCTGTATGGAACCTGGACTATGTCCAACCTGATTAGCTTGAATCTACCCCAGTACTTAGTAAGCGCTTAACAAATCCCATGGGGGAAAAAAATATATGGCACATCACAGTAGAAAAAAAAGAGTGGTCAGATCGACCTCTGCAGCTCCATTTCAGAGACTGCAAGCCAACCGGGCAACCCGAACCCGCAGAACCTTGGTCTGCCAGGATTCAGAACTTACTACATTTATGTTTCCCGTGGTGGGGGAGAAGCAAGGAGGAGTAGGAGGCCCATTCCTCTAGCTGGATAAACTAGCCACAACCATTTTACACCTCTGGCTGTGACTGTAGGCAGTCCACTTGGGCTGCTGGCCGGGGCCCGCCTAAGCCCCGCCTGTTCCCCCCCAGGCAATGCAGGGAACAAGGAAGCAGGGAAGAGAGGCTCCTTGCCCTCAAGGATCACACAATCTCAAGCAACAGATCACCAAATGACTCTTTAGAGGCTCCAGATGCACCTAACTTGCAATCAAGGAGGAACTCCCTGATTCATATCATGCCTTGGCAGCCTTACTTCTGAAGGTTTCCTATTTACATGGTTTGTTTTCTTTTTTAAACTGATTTTCCTTATGAACAACCATCAACCCTGACCTCTATGCTTTCAGTGATGTCAATTTTCGCAACTCTGCTTTCATAGCATGTCAGATAGTGTTGAAATCAAAGAAAATAAATGCTGCCTTCTCCCACAGTTCCCAGAAATTAAGATATTTTTAAAAATTCCAATCTGGGGAAAGAGAGGCAGCAGGAGAAGCAGAAGAGGCAGAGGCAGGAAAGAGACTGCTCCCCGACCCAGAAGATTTTCTAGCCCCTAAATGATTTGTCTTTGCTGTGCAGATCTCTCATTTTAAACCCACTTTTCAAGTTCAATGTTCTCATCTGAATCTCTACAAAGCAGGTCTGTATCATCATCATCAGTGGTATTTATTGAGCGCTTACTGTGAGCTGAGCAATGTACTAAGCTCTTGGTAGAAAACAATACAACAAAGTTGGTAGACACATCCCCTGCCCAGAACAGACTTACAGTCTACAGAAGATGCTTCCAATCAAGTCTGCATGTAAATAGTTTCCTCTTTCAAAGGTGTGAAACTGACATAAACTAAAAACTCATTCTACATTTGGCCATATGTATAACGGGCTACTTTTGGAGCAAAACCTGAGCCATTTTGCACTTCTGTCGCAGAAACATTTAAGTCTGGCTCACCCTTCTACCTAGGAAATGCCTTCTGGAGTCTCAGCAAATATGAAAAGCTGAGCTGAAATTCTCACATGAGCTATGTGATAAAACATGTTTTAAAAAGAAAACTAGTAGAGCCACCAATAGTATTGTATTTGTTAAGCGCCCCTGCCCGTTCATTCTTCTCCTCATTCTAAGACCGCAGCCAATCTGATTGTGGCAGAAGGTCGGTCACTGCTAGGTGCCCAACTGCAAAGGGGGATGGATCCAGCCTCCTTCGCAAACTTGAGTGTTGCCAGGCAGAGTTGGAAAGAGGCACACTTGGTCCTTTCAAGACTGTTAGCTCTTTGAAGCCAGAGCCCTCCAAGTCCACATCCCCCCTCCCCACAAATCCCCACTCTCCTTTCATGCCACACTCAAAATGAAAAGTTGACATGGATAGGCACTCACTATAAAGCTTTAAAAGCTCTTTACTTCCCTCTTCAATACCGTTCACCTAATGAATCCCTCCCCATACTTAGTTTAAAGGCGATTTTTAAAGTGGTGGCTTATTGGGGATTAAGCCACTTGTAAACTCATTGAGGGCAGAGAAAGTGCCTGTCAATTCTGTCACACTGTAGTCTCCCAGTCGCTAAGTTCAGTGCTCTGCACATAGAAAGCACTCAATAAATACCACTGATTGATAAATATATGAAAATCCCATCTTGGTAAATGTGTGTCTTCCAAAGTCAGCTTTATGTGAGCTGAATAGAAAGGAAACCACTGCACTATTTAGATCACCAAATTACCAACTGCATCATTCACTCATTCTTATTTATTGAGCAGTTACTCTGTGCAGAGCATCCCTCACAAATGCAACTTTTACATTATCAAAACAACTTGACTATGAGCATTTAAGATCCATATACAACCAGCAATTCAATCTCTAGCATGCTGATAAATGGTCATTTAATGAAGAAAATTTGTATGTTCCAGCCACCAAATTCAGAGGTGGCTATTTAGGGTTTTCTTTCAATTATATCTCCAAGTCCGTACCATAACTCTGAGGGTGTAGCATCTTAATCTGTTGCCTCGGATACCAAAGGCCCTATTTGTAGTCCTAAACAGTTCACCGGTCCTAATTGTAGGCAGTTTCTACAAGATGTTAATAAAAGTGGAAATTGGATTTGCAGTCAATTCTTCATTCTCATGTGTTGTTATTTTCCATTTACCTACCCATTTACTAAACAAAGTATTAATTATCTGAAAAATAGCTGCATTTCATGCAAGAGGATATAAGCTTCCTTCCTGTGCTGGACAAGTCAATTTTTTTTTTTAATTGATCTGAGGGAAAATAAGCATAGTACCTTGGAGGAGCAGGTGAGGGAGGTGGCTTCTCAGGGGCCTACATGTTTGAGAGAGACAGGGGAAGGGGAGGGGAACAAATAAACAATTAGGTTAAAAAGCTGACAAGAGAAGTGGAAGAATATAAGTAAAATAATTTTTTGGGATGGTTGACAAAATGTCTAAAACTGACTTGATCGTCATCACTGTCTTCGCTGTCGCTGAGCTGAAGGTCATCTTCTAACGTACTGGAAAAGGCAGAGAGAAAATGTCAGAATTTTAAAATCAATAGCTACTAAGCGTTGTATGCCTTTCAAAACTGTGCACTCAAATGCCCTTCCCATTTAATGTGGAAATTTGAAACAGCAACATACTTAATTTTTAAAATCACCTGAATAGAGGTGTATCTGTTTACAACTTCTGCACTGAAAAGAACATTTCATTTGACACTCAAAAAACACCGATTTGCATACAAATGCAAATTATTTCGGACAAGCACTAAAATGACACCAAGCCCACATCTAAACAGACAAAGCAAGGTGAGCGTTGGAGGAATTAGAGGGTTGGGAAGAGAAGCAATCTGGAAAATTCAGGCCCCAAATCTCTTTATTCCAGGACTTCCAGGGGCTGGAATTTATTGAGGATTTATTTCCACTCTCACTTCCCTGCTTTATTGCTACCTGAACAGCAGGCTCTCAAAGTATATCAGGTCCCTGAAACTACACTTAGCGATTTCAGAAGTCAAGAAAATGGGGTACACAGCTTCCTCTTTCCTTCCTGGAAGACCTACCCGAGAAGCAGGGCAAAGAAAACCCAATAGATTTGGGAGAAAACCCTCCAAGAAGCAGCTTTGCCTAAGGAAGGAGCACAGGCCTGGGAGTTGGAGGCCCTGGGTTCTAACCTTGGTTCCACTACTTTTCTGCTGTGTAACCCTGGGCAAGTCACTTCACGTCTCTGTGCCTCAGTTCCCTCAGCTGCAAAACGGGGATTCAATACCTGTTCTCCCTTCTACTTAAACTGTGAGCCCTATGTGGGACCTGATGACCCCGGGCTTAGTACAGGGCTTGCTTGGCACATAATAAGTGCTTAAATACCACAATTATGATTATCATCATCAATATCAGCTCCATTTTTTTAAACTCAAGTTTACCAACAAACAGCAGTCAGGGATTGGGACTTAAACAAATGCCAACCTCTGGACATTTTCTCCCAAGCCGTTACAGCCAGAAGCTTAAAGAAACAGACATCTCCAACTCCAGCTTTCCCTTTCAACTAGAAATTCTTAGCACCTTGGATTTTTCAGTCTTGTCACTAAGTGCTAAACATGTTCTAAGCCACACTTTAAACTTGCCTATCCTTTCCCGAGGATGAATATCAGTAATAAAACAATCTTTTTTTCTCTTCCTGCATATTAAGCAGGTGTGACCATCTGAGCAATGCTCAGTGAACAAATAATGGCTACTTTTCCCCTCCACTTGTAACATCAAACCTCCCTTCATGCATAAGCAAGCAACCCTTACTGCCACCCCCTTTACTTGCCAGTAGAGTCCAGGCGATAAATACTTCTGGAGACCTTGGTCAATTGCTGTCAATAAACAACTGCCATAACCAACTCTTAGCTAAATGGATACAAATCTTCATGACATCTGGCTCCTCGATAATGATTGGGAACAAGCAATTCTACCACCTAAAGGAAGGCATTTGTCTGGAAACTGTATTATTGGACTTGTACTCTGGAAGACACTCTTTGCTAGTGGTCTTTTCCAGCTTTAACCAAATTTGTTACATATCTTGTCTTCTTTTTTTCCTAGCTCCCTAAAAATATCCATGACTTTCCAGAAATCAATCCCAACCAGAAATCATGACCATTTTCTCCCTTCATTAGGGAACAGAAAATGAAAATTCCAAGTTCACCTTCGACCAAACAATAAAATTACACTTTTGGGACCAAGCCAGGACAAAGTAGGTGCCACCAGCTAGCAATGAACCATAAGGGAGTCACCCAACAGGTTTACTGCTACTAAATGATGCATTTGGCTTCTTTACCTACAAGCACAAGATAAAAGATATTTCTCTGGACTAGAAACAAGCCAGAAAGTCAAAAGCTGGCAGAGAATATTCAACTCTAACCAACAATCAAAAGCCACAGTAAATGGTTCTCTTTGTTTACCAGTCATCTGGTTAGTTTTATTTAAAAGGGATTGGCCCTTAGAGTTTCCTGTCTAATCTCTGGCTCTGTCATCACAGCAGTTACCCCATGCAAATTTAAAGCAAAAAATCCAGTTAACAAGTTGGGCTTCCTGGTCCCAGATGACACATTTTGACAGAGTAGAGATCCTAAGGACAAAAAGCTCAGAACATTTGCTCTATTGAGCATGTGAGTAGAGAGGGAGAATGCTAGCCTATGGTGGAGAAATTCCTTCCCCAAGTGCCAGTGAGCAGCATGCCACCCAAACTACAGGGGTCATCAGAGGCACTGAAGACTTTCCAATGCCCCTATGTCACCCGGTTTTTGAGCACAACATGGACAAGTTTTGTACTGTAAGGGTGCTATAAGGAGACACTTATTAAAAAAGGCACTTTGCAGAATTTGTAGAATCTGTGGAGTTTCTCAGTGGAAACTCCATACAGTCCTCTAGACTGTAAACTCATCCTCTAGACTATAAGCTCGTTGTAGGCACGGAATGTGTCTGTTTACTGTTCTCTTGTATTCTCCTAAGCGCTTAGTTCAGTGCTTGGCACAAATAAGCACTCAAAAAGCATGACTGAAGGACTGGATGAACATAGCAAAGCCAAGACCAGCGGACCGTGAGTTCCGGAGGTTGGGAGACAAGGAGACTGCAGGGATTTGCTCACCTTACCACTGGAAGAGCTTCCCAAAGGGTGATTTCTGGTGGTGGTGGGGGCAATCGGCAAGATCTACAGAAACGGATTGGGTAAACTGACTCAGAAGAGAGTAAATTCCTGAGGAACAGTACTTCCGCCACCAAGGCATGAACATACACACCAGGCGAGGGTGACTCATAGAGAAGTGGGCACCGCTGCTGACTACTGCTATCCCACCAGCGATCGTCCCAGACTGTACCCCAGTTCAGCCGCTCTGCTTAACGGCTGGGGCAGGGGAGACGATAGGTGGTTCGAGGCAAGCCGCCACTACTGCTGCTGCTGTTACCCCATGAGTGTGCTATGTCTTCAGGCTTCCCCGGAAATGACACCATCGGCCGGCATCTTTTAGTAGTCACGACTAAAGTATTTTGGGTAGACAGTCTGTTTGCTTTTAAGTGCATTCAGCCTAGGGCAGTGGGCAGGTTCACCTTTTTTCAGATCCGGAGGAATGAATTAACATGGGTAGGATTTAGTAACAAGTAAAATACGCACACTGTGTTGGCTGTAATCATTCCTCTTTCACTGTGACTTCCTCTCCCTCGTGAGGTCCTTTTGGCATAGGGACTTTATTCCTCTAAGATTGATCTTCTAGCCACTCTAATGTTAAGCACATAGTAAGCCTCTATTAAATGCTCTAACTACTACTATCTGACCTCTTACATCGTAATAGCTGGTCATGTTTCACAGCCTAGTGATAACAAGGAAACTCTTTTTAGAAAAACATACACTAGGGTTGAACATGTGCCAGCCACCTAGGGATACCTAGATGGAAAGAGAGAAATTTGGCAAACGTGGTCACTTAATTTATAAGACCACACAAACATCTCTCCTTACAAGAAGTAGTAAGTTTACTGTCATATTGTACTCACCCAAGCGCTTAAGTACAGTGCTCTGGACACAGTAAGCGGCTCAATGAATATGATATAATGAAGTAGAGTTCATTTCTACATCTGAATGTTTTTCAAGGCAGTGCAGCCTCAACCTCACCCAAGTCAGAAGACCTCATTCAGGGGAGTTGCAGTCTTTTGTAATAGTGGCTGCACACAGAATTACAACCCAACTGGTTTCTATATAGTAGTGATACTAATATTAATCATTTGCTGTGTGCAGAGCACTGCACTAAGGACTGGGAGAGAATTCACCAACGGGAATTAGACATGATCCCTATCCCTCGGCAGGCTGGCAATCTGTAGAGAAGGGCCAACGGAATCTATCTTCTCAAAAGGAACAACGCTGTAACAGGGGTTTAGTTCCTGAACCAGCAAAGTCGGATGCTCTATTTTAACCCAAATTACCTGGAATTGTGTACTCAATCAATGATGAGTAATATAGCTACACTGATGGATTTAGGATGAGTCAGAAGAGTTCCACGATGCGGTAGCTAATTTTTACTTCATCGGAGATGTAACAGACTCGTCAACCTATCGGGTAACCCATTACCAGTCTCTCCAGCTTCCCCCCGACAAGGCCTCTTCAAACATTCCTCTCTCCTTCCCCCACTGCACCATCTAAAATTGTTTTCGTATTCCTGGTGACTCCTGGGCACCAACCACCACCCACTCCCGAGGAGATCAGGCCACAGAGAAGGCAGGTTATAAAGTTGAAACTGATGAACTGCACAGCTGGAACAGGATACAAATTAAATACTCTTACAGGTCTTTCATCTTAACTCAAAACACCTTAAATTGCGGTGTGCCGGTGAGTGTGTATTTCTTGAACAGCTCATGGAAGTGAAGTTCTGTATGAAGCACTTGGGAAAATTGAGAGGAATCAAAAAGACAAATTCCCCACCCATTAGGAGGCTAAAATCACCAAGGACTAAGCCTACACACACTTTGGCCTAACCAAGTGAAAAGGTGTTCCAACCTAATGCACAATGCTATTCTCTCCTTAAGGCTTCTAGACAAAATAGCCTGGCTATTCAAAAATTTTAAAAAGGCTTAAGACTCTAGACTGTAAGCTTGCTGTAGGCAGGCAACAAGTCTACCTACGCTGTTATATTGTACTCTCCCAAGCACTGAGTACAGTGCTCAATAAATACCATTGATTGATTTAGAGGTCTTAGGTGAGAAATTAATTAATAAACAAAGCAGAAATTATTTTTTTCCCTCAGTAAGGCATACACCTCCAAAATAGATACTGAAGGCCTTTTCTGGCACTGCCAAAACCAGCCAATAACAGGTCAAATAAAGGATTTCTTTGAACTACTACGGAGGTTAACTACATTTGGTATATTGGATGAATAATCTTTTAACAAACACATTAAAAATAGCACTTAAATTCACTTTATCTTAGGGCACCCTCAAGACTGCCATTCTAGAAAAGTTGAAAGACCAATCTGCATGTTCAGGCAGGCAGGAACCTGTGAGTCAGAATCCAACAGAAGCTTAACTTGACTTGGTCTGTTGCTACTGGGTGCTAGACAATATATACATGTCTCCGTATTTCTTCCTCTCGCTATCACTGAACCTTAGGAGATGGTGATGAGCAAAGAACTCTCACTCCCCATTTCAGAAACAGATGCTAACTTCTTCAAAGACTTCAACCTTTCACTATTTCTATATTAAGGTGGTCCTTTTGAGAACTGGAGATGGAAGAAGGGAACAGTCAAGAGGGATTCCTAGA
The DNA here is from genome assembly GCF_004115215.2 of Ornithorhynchus anatinus. Taxonomy (NCBI): domain Eukaryota; kingdom Metazoa; phylum Chordata; class Mammalia; order Monotremata; family Ornithorhynchidae; genus Ornithorhynchus; species Ornithorhynchus anatinus. The sequence continues at coordinate 54,688,503 of NC_041739.1, forward strand.
ACTTGAGACTCCTTATGAAGGACAAGGACTAAGTCTAATTCCCTCCTCTGTATTCACTCCTGGCGCTTAGTACAGTGCTTTGCACACAGTAAGTGCTCAGTAAATTCTATTATAAATACTATTGCTATTAGGGAATCGATCAATCAATTAGTGGTATTCACTGAGTGTTTTCTGTGGGCACGGTATTGCACTAAGCACTTGGGAGAGTAAAAGAGAACAGAGTTGGTCGACACATTCCCTGCCCACAAGGAGCAGTCTAGAGAGGGAGATAGACATTCACATAAATAACTCAATTATGGATATATATATAAGTTCTGTGGGGCTGAGGGTGGAAACTACAAGGAACACTTCAAACCAATTTTTCCCAACACAACTACAATCCAGTATTCTTTAGATGGGCAGAGAAGACCTATGGGCAGAGAAGACCTACCCACAGATGATTCATGTTTATCCTACCGAAAAACAAATATAACTTTTGGTTGCACAATCCAAACCTAATAATAATACTTCCCAAGCATTGTTACATTATGAAGGATGCACACACGCACGCACGCACGCACACACACACACACACACACACACACACACACGTTAGGGAGCACATTTCCTACACGGAAAAGTACTGTATCATTCCACAAGGACAAGTTCCCAGGTTAAAATCTACCGAATTTCAGACCGATTCATGTTCTGTTCTTTTTTTTTTTTGGTGGTTAAGGGGAATAGAAAACCTGATACTTCACCACAAACGAAGAGGTGGTTTAGCTGAAAGGATCAGTAGCGGGGAAACATACGAATTCTGACACTCCCCTCACTGACTGGTTTGGTGCAAATTTGTCCTTATCTGGCAAGGAAAGGAAGGTGTGAGTGGGCCCCAAACCTTAAAACAAACCCAGGACTCCAAATCTCCTCAAAATGATTTGTCCTCATTGAGCTGAAGTTTTTTAAGGCATTCATGAAGGAAGGATCTGGTGAGTATCTTCAAGGACCAAGGTTTGGATGTGTCTGACATTTCTGGGATGGATATGATGATCTCACAATTTTCTTACATTAATTTCAACTCAAAATTAACCCAGGGTTTTGAGGCAACACTCCTATTTGGGTGAAAGCTGCCATTCTGTGGCTTCAGCAGCAGCCATAAATGAAAAACAACATGGTCTAGCAGATAGAGCACAGGACTGGGAGTCAGAAGGATCTGGACTCTACTTCCTGCTCTGTCACTTGTCTGTTCTGTGATCTTGGGCAAGTCACTTCACTGGGCCTCAATTTCCTCATCTGTAAAATGGGGATTAAGTCTACAAGCCCCATATGAGACCTGGATTGTGTTCAACCTGATTATCTTTTATCTTCCCTACCACTTACTACAGTGCCTAGTGCTTAACAAATATCATTTTAAAAAAAAGCCCTAATGAGCCATGCCTGTTGGGGCTTGCGTGGCTCCTTAAGAACTTCAGGTATCCTCCACGCCCACTTCCATCACAGTTCCAGCTTGCCACCTGCCCAAGTCTTGTGACCACAGGTAGGCTGAAGCATGCCGCTGCCACCACAATTTATTTTATGTTACTTGTTTAGCACTTACTATGTGCCAGGCACTGTACTAAGCACTGGGGTGGGTATAAGCAAATCAAGTTGGACACAGTCCATGCCCCAAGTGGGGCTCACAGTCTTAATCCCCATGGTACAGATGAGGTAACTGAGGCTCAGAGCACAGCAGATGAGTGGCGGGACCAGGAGTAGAATTCAGGTCCTTCTGACCCCAAGCCTGTGCTCTTCCCACTAGGTCACACTGCTTCCATGAGTGGTAGCTCCATGATGGGAAGAAGGGAAGGGAGTAAGGGAGGATCTAACTTTCAGGGTGCAACCTTGTTCCCTCCCTCAGAAAGAGAAGCTTTACTGAAGCCAAGGACAGAGTGGAATGGATCCAGTTTTATGCTGAAGAGTCTGAGGTTGATCTGTTCACTGTCCATTCCTTGATATGGCCGGGAAGCCTTTAAATCCAGGATTATGATTTGAAACACCCAGACTCGGTGAATCTCAGTTCCTGCCACCAAGTCCCATGGCTCATATTCACAGGGTCTCGGGAGGGAAACGCGAAGGCGTTGGAGCAAGTGGAGATGGGAGGAAAGTCAACAATCCTCCTACACAAGCATCCTAGGTTAAGGCCGACTTCCACAAAATGCCCCATGATACCATCACACAAAACTATGTGTCCAACATCAGCACGTCTAATATCACCTGTGTCCACAGCTCCGCAAGTGTTGTCAGGGGCAACCCTATCAATCATATTTATTGGGTGCTTACTGTGTGCAGAGCACTGTATTGAGTACTTGGGAGAGTAAAATATAATAGAGTTGGTAGATGTGGTCTCTGCCCACAACAAGCTTACAGTGAATTAATCAATTAGTGGTATTTTGTGAGTGCTTACAGTGTAAAAAGCATCGTAGTAAGCACTTGAGAGAATACAATCTAAGAGAGTTGAGAGACATGGACCCTACGCATAAAGCGCTTACAGTCTAGAAGTTCTAGAAGGAACCCTAATGAAGGGGGAGCTACCTAATGTTCACTTACATTCCCCAGACAGGGTCCTCTTTCAGTTTTGAGTGGTTTTGGAACTGGCCATAGCTATATAAGCAACTATTTTCATCCCTAGATCTCAAGTATGCAACATGATTATTCTCTGATCAGAGACTGCAAATTGAACTGGAAAAAAAAGGCATCGAGTCCCAGGCCTATGTTAACTAAGAAAAAATAGTTGATAGAATAAAAATTTTACATAGGCTTATTATTTCTTCATCTAGCAGACAAAATAATAGGCAAGAGCATTTCGATGTATACTTTTCACATCTACTAAGAGTACCTGGCATCCATTAAAAATACCTAGGTTCTTAGCAATTATCTATCTTTCAAGACTATAACCAAAATTAAAATTCCCATGTGCAACTCTTTCCAAAGGAGTTTTAGAAAACTATTAAAACGTTTGAGAAATGAAAGTCCTCACTAATGATAACATCTCTTCCGTGAGCAGTAAAGGTAAAACACGGGGATATAATTCAAGTCCTGGAAAGTTAATGATGCTTGGCTTTTGGAAAAGATCCCGAAACTAATATTTTGAGCTGAACGATCAATCTACTGAATGTTCTCCTTTGGTAAGAAACAAACAAGCAAAAAAAGCCAAAAATCAAAAAAAAGGCAAACAGCACCCTCATTTTTACGACCAAAAGGTTACAGGTGCTACCTCCATGATTGTGTTTAAGGATGAAAACCATCTGGAAAATCTATGTACATCCTGTTAAGCTGAACACTTAATTTGGACTCCCAGATGCACAGGGACTTCAACCTCTAATTAAGCCACATAAATGCTGTTTTGTTGTCAGTTACACTGTGTAAGTGGCGCCTTGCTAGGTGGGTGCATTCTCCGGTGCATTGTGAAAAACAAAGCAGCAAGACATAACTGACCCAAAAGCACAGGCAATTTGGGTAACGCTGTAAATCATGTATAGACACTCCCTAAATTGGCACTGACTCCAAAGAGATAGACCAGAAAGGGCAATGCTTTCAAAAAACTGTACGTCATAACTGAGTCCATGGAATAATCAGTGTCAGTGACTCTTTCATCCTGGAGCTAGACTTCAAGTAATTCTACAAATATAACTACCAACTCTGATTAGTGTACTTTCTCAAATGCTTGAGTACAATGCTCTACGTAAAGATAAATGCTCAATAAATACCACTGATTGACTGACTTGTAAAATGAATGCTCCAGGAAATGATCCATTTTCTTTGATTTTTAAATCTGCCTTCCTCTCTCCACAACCAGAAATAGAGTCACATTGTCCCAACCAGAGGCCCACCCTCAGATTCATCCATGGAAATCTACTCTTTTCTTCCCCTACCATAGTCTGACCCCTCTCTTGATTAAGCTACCTATTTAGGATTATCCTTGGAGATCTCTATCTCATCTTTTCTTTCCAAAGTTAAGCAGTTTCCAAAGTTACATTATAACTCCACTTCACTGGAGTTTTTTTTGTCTCTCTCTCCCCATCCATAACCTGCACCATATTAAAATGTCTCCTCTTCATGCTTCATGCTATTTTTTCCCTGTAAATAACCTTTGCCAGCAAACTCTTAAAGAGAAAGACATTCAACCACAAGCACTAGGTGTGCTTGAACCACCGAGACCTCAAGACACTCTTAATTATTACTTTGGGGCAATGCTCAGGACTTGCTGATATGGTCAGCGGGTCAGATTAACCTGGAAGGGCTGAGATTTTAATGGTACACATGGGTGGTTTAAACATCAACTGCTTTTTTGACATGTTAATTGGTACTGCTTTCATTCACTTTGTTACACTGTTAACTTCCTATAGACCCCCCCCCAAAAAAACTCTTTTTCAATTAAATAAAAAAAGAAAGCTAAAAAACAAGACCACTGCCCTGGAAAATATTCAACTAGTTTTGTTAGCTGCATGGCTTCCAGGGCCTGGAATCTGAAGAATAAGAATGAGTCCCTTTTGGGAGGTCCGTGGGGAAGGGATAGATCGATTATCCTCTCAGAGGGTGAAGTCCTACAGGGAGTGGGGAGTTAAAAACTAAATAAAGGGCACAGCTGCTATTGTGGCAAAAAATGGGAACACAGCCTTCAACACCTTGAGTGGCATCCCTTTTTTGTGTTTTTTTTTAAATGGTATTTGTTAAGCACTTACTATGTACCAAGAGGACTTCCCAGACTAAGCCCCACTTTTCTTCATCTCCCACTCCCTTCTGAGTAGCTCTGACTTGCTTACTTTGCTCTTCCCCCCTCCCAGCCCCAAAGCACATATGTTTTCAGCTGTAGTTTTGTTTATTTTTATTGATGTCTGTTTCCCCATCTCTAGACTGTGAGTACATTGTGGGCAGTGAATATCACTGTTTATTTCTGTATTGCAATTGCACTTTCCCAAGTGCTTAGTACAGTGTTCTGCACACAGTAAGTGCTTAATAAATACAACGGAGTGAATGAATGAATGCCAGGCACTTTTCTAAGTGCTGGAGTAGATACAGGGTAATCAGGTTGGACACAGTCCATGTCCCACAATGGGCTCAGAGTCTTAATTCCCATTTTACAGATGAGGGAACTGAGGCACAGAGTAGTGAAGTGACTTTCCCAAGGTCACAAAGCAGACAAGTGGCAGAGCCGGGATTAGAACCCAACAGTTTCTTTCCACCAGGCCATGCTGCTTCTCCATTTAAAGTATCTGTTAAGCACTTACTATGTGTGTGAGTGTAGCTGTGTGAAAGCCCTGTTATAGGCACAAATCAATCAGGTTGGACCCAGTGTCTATCTGACAGTTTAATTAGGAGGGAGAACAGGTAATGAATCCCCATTTTACAGTTGAAGAAACTGAAGCACAGAAAAATGAAATGACTTGGCCTGGGTCACACAGCAGGAAATGGTGGAGCTAAAATTAGAGGCCAGATCCTCTCACTCCCAGTCCATGTTTCTTTTACTAGGCCACACTTTTTCAAATGATTTTGGCCTTTGAAATGTAGCTTAAAATGATCTCCAAATGAAACCATAACTGCTTTTGTTGACCCAAATTCAGGCTATCAGGAGATCAGCCTCGATGTTTGAGAACAGGAAAATGTGAAGTAATTGCTCCCTCCTCCCCATTAAACCAAGGCTAACAGCAAGGAGTCTCACTTCAAGACAATAGCTTATAATGAAAAGATTCCTCCCTCAGCTATATCCAGCTGTGGGAGTGGAAAGACCTACAGTGAGGGTACCAGTAACTAGGAATATGTGCCCCATGTTCCTCCTCAAGCCACCCATATGCATCCCCCTACCCCCACCCCCAAAGGCAAGCTGGAAAAAAGCAAGTGGTCATTCTACTCTCCATGTTTTGGATTTCTCTCTGGTGGTGAGTCCCTGCTGACTGAAAATATTAATGGCAAAGTTGCTTTTAAAAAGGTATTTGTTTTCTGGGGGTCGGGTGTCTTGGAGAAGAAGGGCCTGGCCACCAGCTTCTACTTTAAAGAAAGCACATAAAAAGGAGACACAAAAGCAAAATCGTCCCCTATTCCAATTGCCATAAGCAAAGATAGTCCGTTCTTAAGTGCTTTTAGATTTAAGTAAAAGAAGTTTCAAGCTGGTTTCAAGTTTCTCATTAATATGAGACTCTATCCATCAAGTTCAATGTAAAAATGGACAATATCACACTTCCTACTCCTCAAAAACCTACTAGCAATGACTTTAAACTGACAGCCACAGAATATTTGCTTTATGAATCTGGTCACTTACGATGATCCCTGTTGAGATCTGGAGTAGGTTTTTGAAGCTGCATCATACTGTTCTGTTGAAACAGAGAGAAAAATACATGTTTAGCTTTGGGTGCAGCACTCTATGGTCTTTGATGGAGTAACTAGCACACTGTCTTCTGCTGCTTCTAGCTTCCACCACATTAAAATAGATACGGGAAACATTCTACAAATCATTCCAGTACTCTCGATCAATAGTATTTACTGAACATTTACTTTGTGCAGAGCACTGTACTAAGGGCTTGGAAAAACACCAAAACAATAGTTACCAGACAGAACTTTTGCCTAAACGGGGAGACCGACATTCAAATTGATTACAGATAGGGGAAATAATAGACGATAAGGATATTTACATAAGTACTCAAACAGCCTGGCCAAGTGGACTAGAGGACCTGGGTTCTAATCCCCACTTGTGCCTGCTGTGTGGCCTTGGGCAAATTCTCTTAACTTTGTGCTTCAGTTACCTCATCTCTAAAATAGGAATTAAGACTGAGAGCCCCATATGGGACACAGACTGTGTCCCACCTACCTTGTACCTACCCTAGAGCTTAGTACAGTGCTTGGCACATAGTAAGCATTTAAATACCATAATTACAAGTATTAATCACTACTGCTGTGTCACATAAAATATCTTCCCCCGTGCAGCAAAAGCCAACACTGCCTGTCTTTTCTTGGAAGACATAAATTCATCAAGACAGGTTTTCCGTACCCCAGATATCTGGGGGTTCCCCTGCTGTGTGAAGATGGGGTTTGGCTCATCAAATTCACACTACATTCAGTAAGAGGTTTACTTGGAGAAGAGGCACAGAAGAAAGATGAGGGCATAAGGAACCAGCTACCATTTCTGCAAGGATCTGTAGGGAGGTGGGGAGGGGGCAGGCTCCAGCCAGACCTGACCTACAGCTTCAAGTGATAAGAGGACAATGAAACCTGGAAAAAAGGAGGGGGAGGAAAAAGAATTTACATTTTAAGAGGAACGGGTAAATGCCAAAGGCAAGCTGAATGCTAACAGCTGAGTGTGTGAGTGTGGGCATATGGAAGGGGGAGAGGAGACAGGTTTTAACTTTCCCACCAGGTTGGCCTCACCCTTCTGACTGGCCTTGGGCGAATTTTTCTGAGTGGGGGTGAGAGTGAGAGACAGATGGGGCTCCAGCTTTAGCCAGGCAGCTCAGACCATCCCAACAGTACTCCTTCCCATCCCACCCCCTCTTCACTCACCAACTGTCCCCAGAGGACATGTACCAGGGGAATGGGAAGGAGAAAGGGAAGAAGATGGAGGTGGGTGAGGGCTCTGGACAGAAAGGAAAGGAGGGAGAGTAAAAGACAGGTCATAGGGAAAGCATCTGCTGAATATTCCCAAACTCCTACCAGGCACATACATTTTAAGCATTGGAACCAAATACCTATTTATAAATGTATTTTAATTTAAGAGGAATCTGAGATCTCAGGATCCAAAACCCCACCTCCCTCATGAGAAGCAATTTTCCAAAGATTCGGTGTTTTCCAAAGACACAACTTCAGGGCTGTGTACGTTTCTACCAACTCTCTTATACTGTTATATGGTTCTCTCCCGAACATTTAATACAGTGCTCTGTAAAGAGTAAGCGCTCAACACATATGACTGGTTTTACTGCAGGCCTAGATTGAACCCCCAGATCCTAAAGAATGTCACAACTTCCCAGCATCCAAATCCACCACACAATTCCTGAAATGCAGTGCTTTCTGGCTGGAGGTGTCAGAATACACAGTAAATACCCCACCACCACTCCAGGAAAGGAAAACTGCTTTTGCATAAATTCCTTTTCACCAAGAAGGAACCACTGACTGAAGTCCCCATCCCCTGCCCTGGAGGATAAGCAAGCGAAGCCACTGACCAGAGTCAGAGCTGTCAGCCATGGCCACCCAGCTGGTCCCAACTGCCTAAGGCTTGACGTGTCTTCCAGGCGGGATGCTTGGTGATAAAGTGGTTGTGGCAGGGTGACTTTGGCAGGGAACCCTGCTCCTGGGGAGGGCCAATTTTCAGCCCAAACCCAGGCTTCTAGGTCTGTGACCTTTAGCGAGTCCCCTAACTTCTCTGTGTCTCAGTTTCCTCACCCCTAACATGGGGATTAATGACTGTGAGTCTATGTGGGACTGTGTCCCACCTAATTAGCTTTCTCTACCCTGGTGCTGAGTACAGCCCCTGGCACATAGTAAGCACTTAGCAAATATCACACGCAAAAAAAAAGTTGGGCTAGTGGGGAGCAAAGGCCAGTAGCCTTCTTGTACCCCTGGAGGCATCATGTTGGGGGTTCTCTGCCCTCCACCACTGTCCCCATTTCATCCAAACACGTTCTCCTGCCATGGGGCAGATCTTTTGGCAGAAGATGGCTTTCACTCCTTAACGGGAGGCAAAGGGGCAGCCAGTGAGACATGGCTTACAGCATGGGGGACTTGTAGAAGGATAGGCCAGAAGGTCAGAGACAGAAATGCTGGCTCTGGAGGTTTGGGAATCTTCTAGAAAAGTAGGGAGACCTCCTTTCACTGCATTCTAATCAAAACTTCCTAATAAAGACAGCCTGACACTCCAGGTCACACACCCAACACCCCCACCTCCCACCCTCCCCCGCCCACTTTCTCACTTTCCAGGAAGTTTAAGTGGACGAGTCACCCAAAAGGTGTGCTGTCTGCCTGACAGACTGTGCCTGTCTGGTAGAACTCATACATCTTGAAAGAGTTGGGAAAATTCAGCAGTTGAAACATATAAACAAGGGTCTAAACCACGGCGGTGAGCCAATTTTATCGTGTGGGCTACTAACAGGATTTCCGCATCTCTCTAGTGCCGGGCAATGGTTTTGAAAGTTGGGTCACTTCAACGGTCTAGTTTCATTTTGCAGCTAACATCCTCTGTGCATTTTCCTACCCCTCTCTCTGCTAACCCAGGACCTTTGGGCTTAAACCACAAAATTTGGGTGAAGTGCTTCTGCTATGGGGCTTTTCTTTTTTCTAAGAAACTGTTTCTACTAAGCCAGAAACAGCTGTGCTCACCGCTCTGTTTGAGCCATCAATTAAAGATGTTAACTTACTCTGGTTCTGAATTACAATGTGCTGCGATTCCTGGAAAGAAGAGAGAAACAAAAGTCTGAATAAATCACTTTATAGGGCTTTGGGTAAATTATATGAGGGCAGTTCTACAATAAGTATCTTTGGGCTTGTCTTTTAACTGTTTAGGAAAAAAACTATTTTGGTCCTTTTTTGGTGGGGGGAGAAGGTAAGAGTTATTTAAGGCCCTTGTTTTTACCCTTGAAGTTTATTTTTCTCCAGGTTATTTGCCAACTCAAGGTCACACTGAAGGAAAAGTTATAAGGTGAAAAAACACTTCACTTTAAAACCACTTTTAAGAAACACTTACTGAAAAAGACTTAGCAGGCATTATACAGACAAAAACCTGGTTATCCAAAAGCATAATCCATCTTGAATAGCCAAATGGCAAGATAATAATAATAATGATAATAACAATAATGATAATAACAGTAATCCTAACAACAATAATAACTATAACCCCACCACTTAGATTCCCATACTCTCTTTCTACCAAAGAGTCCTCCAGACTTTCCCACCTAATACCTCATAACAACTCTGGGATGTTGGCAAAGGCAGAAGAGCTAACCTGTTTAAAGGCAAAGAGAATGCAGGGGGTTGCCCCCAAACCCATAACCAGTCAGGGTCAGTGTGGGTCCCATAGCTTGCTGTCCTTACTCCCAGCCCAAGGCCGGGGATGGGAGAAGCAGCGTGGACCAGTGGATAGAGCATGGGCCTAAGAATCAAAAGACTCAGGTTCTAATCTCGGTTCCACCACTTGTCAGCTGTGTGACTTTGGGTGAGTCACTTCACTTCTTTGGGCCTCAGTTACCTCATGCGTAAAATGACGATCAATACCGTGAGCCCTATGTGGGAACAGAGACTGTGTCCATCTGATTATCTTGGATTTACCCTTGTGCTTAGAACAGTGCCTGGCATGGAGTAAGCACTTAACATATACCATAAAGAGGGGGTGAGGGGCAGAGCTTGGTCCACTAGATCTGGGTTACCTAATAGTACAATGAAAAGAAGGTCTTTCTGGAATCTCAGACTGAAAGAGTAAAGAATTCTATAGGATTTCCAAACCGCTTATTGAAAACTCACCCATTTTTCCCCAGTGATAAGAGAACATGCTCTTATTGAAAGTTGGGATACATGGATGGAAACAAAAAATGGACAAAAAAAAATTACCTTTGTTGGAAAAGGAAATTTGGATGGCTCAGCTGTGCCTGGTGTGTGGATGGCTGTCAGGGGAGGAGGCCATGAATGGGTCATTTCCTGGAAAGATATTAAATTATCATTGATTGTTTGATCGATGAAAAAAAATTCACTGGCACTTTATTAACTTTCAAACTTACTGTGCAAGATAATAGTTCTACTAATAAAGGAGAAACTACGTTAGTCCCAAATTTTCCCATTAACCTGTCTTTCCATTTCTGAATTAGTATCACCAACCCAAAGATCTTTCAAATAAAGAATGATTAAAAATGAGGAGTTTGGGAATGAAAACGTATTGTGCCAAGACCACTATAAATGTCAGAATATCACAAAATAAGTTGCAGTCTCTATAATGGATAGCCACTGCCAAAACCCATGGGCTTATGTCAAAACCAAACATTAAACTGGAGATACTGGAATGAGTTGGGTTATCAGCTCCAGGAGCAGGGTTTACTGTATTTTTTTTTTTATGAACTTCAAGATAGTCAAAAATGGGGAAACATTCCTGTTTGGGACAGGCAAAACAGTAGGTCATCTAAATCATGCTTTTCTCTAAAGACATCATTACAAAAATCCACTCCCCTCTTTGACCTCTGATGAACATACATATACAATTTTATTTTCTTATAGCCTGTTCTGGGCAGGGAATAAGTCTGTTATATTTTTATATTGTACTCTACCTAGAAAGTGCTTAATAAATACAACTGCTTGACTGATTGCTGGAAAACAGCATCATCACCATAACTTGGAGGAATGTGAATTAACCTGCCTGTAAAACTCTATGGCAAGTTCAGAATGGAGGTGAAAGGTGGAGTTTGCTTCTTTTACAGGGAAATAAAATCAAATGAAAATTAGCTGCAAACCACAAGCAAGTGGCTCATTATGTTTTCATGCATGTAAATCAGTTTGTAAATCTAGAGATCCAGTTTGGCTTTGATTTTATGGGAGTCTGCCTCTCAAATGTATTTGTGTATATTGGGACAACAAAGGATGATGGAATCTCTGGTCAGGAATGAAGGAGGAGTATAGGTCCCCAAAAATCTCAGGACCAAAAACCTGTGAATGAATTGATTAAAAGGCTGGTGATTTGAGTCTCTTTTCTCCTCTATGATATATCCAGAGGCTTTTCCCAAATAGGCCCTCATTTCCTCTTCTCCCACTCCCATCTGTGTCACCTCTGCATTTGAACTTGCACCCTTTATTCACCCCCCCCCCCAGCCCCACAGCATTTATGTACACATTCATAATTTTTCAATTTATCTTAATGTCTATCGCCCCTCTAGACTGTATGCTCCTTGCAGACAGGGAACGAGTCTACCAACTTTGTTATATTGAACCCTCCCAAGCCCTTAGTACAGTGCTCTGCCCGCAGTAAGTGCTCAGAAAATACCATTGTTTGATTGATTGATTCCCACTGGGGCAGAATGCAATGTTCAGGTAGCCAGGCAGGGGTGCAGCAAATTGAAAACTGCATTTGAATTTTTTTTTCAGTGCAAGGCCCCTTTTTAGACTGTAAGTCCGGTGTGGGCAGGGATTGTCTCTATTGCTGAACTACCTTCCAAGCGCTTAGTACAGTGGTCTGCACACAGTAAGTGCTCAATAAATACAATTAAATTGAATGAATGACCCATTTCAACCAATCAACCAATGGTATTTATTAAGCCTTTACCATATGTAGAATACTGTACTAAGTGCTTGGGAGAGTACTATACAAAAGAGTAGGTATATTAGCAGATTATCATACCACAGACGGTTACTATTCCACTTATCCTACCAGAAATGGATTTTTAGAAAAAACTGGGGGAAAAGGTAGAAACAAAACCTTAAGTGAGCTTCTCGTTTTGAAGACTGGGGAGATTATTTTCCTACAAGGCATTTCTGCTCAGAAAGTACTAATAAGATAGCTTATTTCTTCTTTCTTTCCCTTCTCCAAAAGAACCATTTTTTCAGTGTTTTTCAGAAATTGGTCAGAACCACATTTCTCATAAATAAGCAGAACCCATTATGTAATATTGTATCTTTAACACCCTTCATCACTCCTAAAATATTTGGGTTTGGCTAATTATTAACTGGGAAGTTCTAAGAGAACTTTTCTAAGTGGGCTTTCTTGAAAATACAAAGCATTTCAGATTAGAGGCCCATAAAGAAGTCTAAATTCTCATTTTTTTCCTCCAGCTGTTTAGGGATTTTTTTTGCCAGTCCTGCCAAGGGAGGTACCACTGGAACATCCACAGTGGCCACGTTGGACACAAGTGGACAAACCTTTTTTTTTGAGTGACTCCCTTGGCTATGTAGTACCTGTGCTTATTTGTGCAGGTAAACAGCACAGCTAGGTAACCCTTTGAGGTGACTGTTTATGGTACTGCTCATCAATTGCTTCCAGATCTCCAGAACTTCCTCTAAGCAGTGCATAAATCCTTTCCCCATCATTGGCCAGTGAATCATGGATGGCTTTTCAATCAAAGTAAACAATCTGCTCCAGAGAATCCACAATGTTTAATGCTTCCTCTTCTGTGAAGCTACACTTCATCTGCACTTCGGGAGGCAATGAAAACTATTTTGGTAAATGAGATGGGAAGTGAAGGTAATTAGGACCTTTGGTAACCTCTATAAAAATGAAAGTAAGTGAAAAGGCATTGGTCTGAGAAACGCTATTGGATAGAGCAAGTGCCTGGGAGTTGGAAGGATCTTGATTCTAATCCTAGCTCCACAACTTGTCTGTTATGTGGCCTTGGGCAAGTCACTTCATTTCTCTGGACCTCAGTTATCTCCTCTGCAAAATGGGGATTAAATCTGTGCGCCCCACGTGGGACATGGACTATGTCCAACCTGATTAGCTGTATCTATCTCAGCACTTAGTATAGTGCCTGGCACAAAGTAAGTGTGTAATACATACCATAAAAAAAAATCCCCATATTACTACCAATGTACTCACCTTCAAAATTTCTTCAACACAATGGACTTCATTGGTGAAAGTGTGCTGAATTATGAAAGAGACAAGACAATAAAGAGAATGTTAATCTCCAATAACTCAAAAGGCTCAAAAATTAGCACCTAGTTATTTAGAATAGCCAGCTGAATTTAGACCAAAGATATTCACTTGAGCATCTGTGGTCCTTCCCCATTTCCCTCATTTTCCAAGGAGCAGAAAGAAAGTTGTCAAGAGGTTCCCTGAATAAGTGAGAGCATTGGGTATCTGAGCACTAGGGTCTAAATCCTACACCCCACCCATTAGGCTACTACCATTTTAGAAATATGATCCAAGGACAGAAAACTAATTGGATGAATAGATCGGCTAGGGGTGCTACAACTCAATTAGGCCACCTGAGGTGAGGTGGTCTGGAATCCAACCCAACAGAACTGGGGCCTCACCTTACCAGAAAGATGCTCCCACACCTGACAAGGAAAATTACGCATGGAAACGTCAAGCAAGGGCTCCCAGGAGATGCAAGTCTGATCTTGAGCCTGAGTTTGAAGCGTGGAGGGTGGAATGAGGCACACACTTACTCACTTCTCTTCAGGAGGAACTGAAACCATGCCTGTTGATTAACCACTCCATTGCCTTATTTCTCTCACTTCAAGCATGATTTTTGTCACTGTTTTCTCAAATGCCCCCTAATCCCTTTTTTGTTTTCTTTACAGGAAGATGGTGGACATGAAACCAGGGAATGGGAGAGATTGGATTAAAGTAAGTGGGAGGGGCATATTTGAAATTCATGTGAATCTCCCTGAGGAGGGATTGTGAAATGGCACCGAGAGAGAAAAAGAGAAGGGGGGCAAAGAGGGAAAGAGAGATAGAGAATGTAGTGGGGGAGACAGGGGAGTAGAAGGAAAATATTTAATGGAAGTAACGGCATTTATCGAGTATCTAGGTGTGCAGGGATTGTATCTACCAAGTCTTACATTGTACTCTCCCAACTGCTTAGTACAGTACTCTGCACCCAGTAAGTGCTCAATAAATATGAATGATTGCTTGGTCTACTGTATGTAATGCCCTATACTAAAACACTTGAGAAAGTGCACTTTGTATTCAGATTTCTGGGGGGGACAGGATGTGCATGGTGTGTGTGTGTGTGTGTGTATGTGTGTGTTTCCATGCATGCTTTTATTTCCTAGCTTTTCTAGATACCTAGACATGAACAATGTCTTATGCCCCACATTTTCCACCTGGATCTTTAATAATTACCATACATGTTAAAGCACTTACTTCGTGTTCAGCACTGTTCTAAGTGCTGAGGCAAATACAAGTTAATCAGGTCAGACACAGTCCCCGTTCCACATGGGACTCACAGGAAGCTGGTGGGCATGAGACCAGGGAATGGGTGAGATTGGATTAAAGAAAGTGGGAGGGGTAGATTTGACATTCATGTTAATCCCCCAGAGGAGGGAGTGTGAAATGGAGGGAGAACAGGCATTGAAATCCTATTTTACAGATGAGGAAACTGAGGCACATAGCAGTGACTTGCCCAGGGTCACAGAGCAAGCAAGTGGCAGAGCCGAGATTAGAAACCAGGCCCTCTGACTCCCAAACTTGTGCTTTTTCCCGGATACCATGTTGCTCCTCTTTATTTGCCGACTTGTTCATCCCAAGCGCTTAGTACAGTGCTCTGCACATAGTAAGCGCTCAATAAATACTATTGAATGAATGAATGAATATTTAGGGTGCTTAAAATGATGGAGGCAAGGGAGGATTTGGAGCGAGGAAGAACTGTCCTTCAAGATTATGGCAGTGGTGGTGGGGGCAGTAGCCAGTTTGCCATAGCCTGGGTCATGCTGCCCAGTGACACCCAGAGCTACCCAGTTGTTGTTTTTAAGGACTAATAAAAATAACTGTGGTCTTTATTGAGTGCTTACTATGTGTCAAGCACTCTACTAAGCACTGGGTTAGATACAAAGTGATCAGGTTGGGCATAGTCCCTGTCCTACATGGGGCCCATGGTCTAATCCCTATTTTCCAAATGAGTTAACTAAGGCCCAGAAGTGTTATGACTTGCCCAAGGTCACACAGCAGACATGTGGTAGAGCAAGGATTAGAACCCACGTCCCGATTCCCAGGCCCGTGCTCTTAGCTCATTTAGTCTGGCACCAAGAGTAACCGCGGCTGCTGAAGAAACACCACGACTGGACATTATTTCCCAGTCTCTGCCTGGCCTGGAAGGAACAGGCCTGCTTGTTTTCCTTCATGCTCCTGGCTCACTAACCTCAAGGTAAAATGAAACCTCCATATTCTTGGGTTTCAGATTTCACATGCAGCCATGAGAAAAACAAGGGATCAGAAAACCCAAGTGGAACCCAGTTAAACACTTAAAGTCGCAGCCCCCCTTCCTGCTCCTAGAGCCTGAGAGACCCAGGAGTGGAGATCAAATAAAAATAGTTAGAGGGGGGTGCTCCACTCCCAAGGGGATCAGGTCAGAAAGTCATCACTTGGAGGGCAGAGGAGGGTCTGGCCTCCTGGTGACCTTCTGAATTACCCACAATAAAAGGGCCAATAGTAAAGTCCCCATTCAAGTCACCAACAGATTCCTTCCTTCCCAGTCCCACAGGGAAGGGTCTGAGGACAGAAATGGTTTTCCCAGACCTTACTGGCTGGAGCCATTCATTCCCCTCACCTCCCCAATTCCCTCCACACCCTCCCAACTCTCCTCTTCCTGGGAAGTCACTTATTTACAGTTGGTTGAGAAAGTGCTTTCAGACCCACCCACTCAATTTACTCTGGGTTTTCCTTGGGGTGCAAATAAGAATCAGCTCATTCACTTGGAGCATTAAGGAAGACTCCAAATTCACTGGAAAATGGGTTTGTTTGGCCTGGGATGGAAACTCCCACTGGGATAGCCCAGAGGAATAGATCCAGGTATTTCTGCCCACCCCCACTTCAAGCCCAATAGTTCTGTCTGAGAAAGCCTCTGAAAACTCCCAATGCAATGGAGGGGCTGGGCATGAGGCAGAAGGACTCCCCTTTTCCAGGGCCTATGTGTCAACCCTCAGCTGGTTCTAATTCCGGCTCTGTCACATGCCTGCTGTGTGACCTTGGGCATGTCACTTAACTTCTCTGGGTCTCAGTTACCTCAGCTGTAAAATGGGGATTAAGACTGTGACTGTGTTCGACCTGATTATCTTGTATCCACCCCAGGGTTTAGAACAGTGCTTGGCACATAGTAAGCGCTTAACTATTATAATAATTATTATTAATTTCATGTTCCCCAGGGGCTCAGCCCTCCTGGGGTCTCCCCATAATCATCTGCTTTCCCTGGTCATGATACGATGATCCTGGCAGAAGGTAAAGGAGCAAAGTGGAAAAATGAGGTGACCCTGGATATTGGTTGAAATTCTGACCCGGCATGTCCATTCAATAGAATTTGTTGAGCACTTACTGCGTGCGGAGCACTGTACTAAGTGCTTGGGAGAGCACAATACAACAATAAACAGCCTGGGGTGGTCTGGTTTCTGTTTTGGGGCTATGAGTCCTAGTTAGAGTCCTTCTTCAAAACCCTTTCTCTGCTCCTGCAAGACAGCAGAGCTCAGGCCACTCAAATATGGGACAAGCAGGCAGCTCCACCCAACAGACCTTTCTGGGGAAAATGGAAAATAAGGGGGAAAAGATAAGGGGCAACGCCATCTACACTGCACAACTGACCGTCCTAGGCTACTCCCTGATGCAGGACATCAGCTGTAAAGTGTTTTGTTCCAACCCCTCTTTGCTAGCAGTCTTATTTTCTCATTAGTGTCAATGAATCAGTCAAGCAAGCCTGTAACCTTGGTATTATTCTCAACCCTTATTGCATCAGCTTCCTCACTGACCTCCCAGCCTCTTGTCTCTCTCCACTCCGATCCATACTTCACTCTGCTGCCCGGATCATTTTACTAAAAAACTGTTCAATCCATGTCTCTGTGGTCCTCAAAAACATCCAGTGGTTACCCAATTTGCTTATACCCACCCCAGTGCTTAGTACCATGCCCGGCACATAGTAAGAGCTTAACAAATACCATAATTATTATTTATTACCATGGATAAGCAGAGTGGTTTATTGGACAGAGCACAGAATTGGGAGGCAGGAGTATTTTAGTGTTGGTTCCCCCACTTGCCTGCAGTGTCATCTTTGGGAATAATAATTAATAGTAAGTGAGGTGTTTGTTAGTGCTTATTACGTTCCAAGCACTGTAGTAAGCACTGGGGTGGATACATGGCAATCATACTGGGCACAATAAATGTCCCACAAGAGGTTCACAGTACAAGGGACAACCAGTAATAAATGCATTTTACAGATGAGGAAACTGAGCCAAAGAAGTTAGATGTCTTGCCCAAGTAGAACTGCATGCAAGTAGAACCCAGGTTCCCTGACTCTGAAGTCCTTTTTCCACTAGGCCACGGGTCACTTAACTTCTCTGTGCCTCAGTTTCCTCATCTACAAAAATGAGGATAATATTCCTGCTCTCTCTCCTCTGAACACTGGGAGCCCCTAGTGGGAAAACGGCCTCATCTTTGGATCTGATTACTTTGCATACATCCACTACTTAGCATACTGCTTGGTCCCCAGTAAGCACTTGAGCACCATCATTAAGCTCTTAGAAGAGTACAATAGATTTAGTAGACATGACCTAAGTTCAAATAGTGTGATAAGGAAAGGTGTAACTCTCACCACTGAACCCTCGAGGCATGTACAATGCATTGAACTAGCCCTTCTGAACCTATTCTTTAGAGGACAAATTTTTTTTTGAATTTTTTGAATTGTTATTCTGCTGCAGAACATTTTCTGCATGATAGATGGGGGGTGCTAAAATAAAAGGCCATCTACCCAAGAGAGGAGAGGAAATTTAGATATACAATTCACTATGATATACAGAGATGTCCCCAAAGCAACTCACCTGAAACCCATGGGTGTGCCTACAAACCCCTAGCATCTCAAAAGATGTGCAACACTGTTGTTTTTTTTTAATGGGATTTGTTAAGTGTTTAACTGCATGCAGGACACTGTAATAAGAGCTGAGGTAGATACAAGATAATCAAGTTCAATAGTATTTATTGAGCGCTTACTATGTGCAGAGCACTGTACTAAGCGCTTGGAATGAACAAGTCGGCAACAGATAGAGACAGTCCCTGCCGTTTGACGGGCTTACGGTCCAATCGGGGAAGACGGACAGACAAGAACAATGGCAATAAATAGAGTCAAGGGGAAGAGTCCACGTCTCACATGGGGCTCACATTCTTAATCCTCATTTTACTACCCGTAAATTTGGTATTATCCTTGAATCTTCTTTCTCATTCAACCCACAAATTCGATCCATCACTAAATCCTGCCAGTTCAACCTTCATAAACATCGTTAAAATCTGCTCTTTCTGCTCCATCCAAGCTATTACCACGTTATTCCAAGCATTTATCCTAAACCACCTTGATTACCATATTAGCCTCCTTGCGGATCACCCTGCCTCCTGTAAGTCAATCATCTTACCCCCTCTTACCTCACCACGCTGCTCTCCTACAACCCAGTCCGCACAATTCGCTCCTCTAATGCCAACCTACTCACTGTACCTCGACCTTGTCTAGCTCCCTGCCGCCCTCCCACTCAAATCCTGCCTCTTGCCTGGAGCACCCTCCCTCCTCAAATCCAACAGACAATTACTCTCCCCTGCTTCAAAGCTTTATTGAAGGCACATCTCCTCCAAGTGGCCTTCTGTGACTAAGCCCCCATTTGCTTTTCCTCCACTCCCTTCTGTGCCCTGATTTGCTCTCTTTATTCACCCTATTCAGACCCACAGCACTTATGTACATAACGGAATTTGATTTACGGTAATGACTGTCTCCCCCTCTAGACTGTAGGTTCCCTGTGCTTGTTACTACGTGCAGAGCACTGTAGTAAGTATTTGGGAGAGAACAATCTATAGTAAATGCTCAATAAATAACACAGTTTGATCCATGGCTTTTTGTAAATGTCATTTCAGTGCAGGGGACTGCTAACTGACTCTACTGATTCTGACATGGAGATGGTGAATGAGAAGATCATTATGGGCAAGGAAAGTGTCTGCTAATCCTGTTGTATTGCACTCTCCCAAGGGCTTAGTACAGTTCTCTGCACATAGTAAGCGCTCAGTAAATACCACTGTTTTTCAGCCCAGATGTGAGGATTTTTAGTTTCAAATTCACTTCTTATCCTGCACAATATTAACGACAAGAATATCCTGTCAATTCTTCTCTATTTTGTTCACCCATCTAATAAGGTTGTAAAGGCAAGAGTGTTAAAAGGAGTCACACCTCAGCAGCAAAAACAAGCAAAGACTGGGAGGGCTTCAGTGAGAAACTAATTATTCCTGAGTTTGAATTCTTGAAAGCTGACACCCACTCCCAGCAAAGCCTCACACTTTTAAGGGATTGTCAGGAAATTGGATCAAATACTTCTTTTCAGAGGAATCTTTTACAGCTCCAGTTGAATTCACCAGGGCAATCCCTCACTTAACCCTTAATGCAATTATTATTTGCTTATCCTTACTGATAGTCAATATCATGACCAATTTCAGGTTCATTCCAGGGAGAACTTTGACAACAATTTCACTTGCCCCATCACTGGGGTCACCTCCCAAAGACAATTAGTGACTCTGCAGAAGTAATTAGGAGAGAATTTGAGCACTGTGTAATAATTCAAACCAGCTCTCTTCAAGGACTACAATTGTGCGCCAGATTTGGGACCTATTCCAGCACTTAGAACAGTGCTTGATATATAGTATGCGTTTAAGAAACACCCTAATCAATCAATTAATTAACTGTTCTACTTTCAACTTCCACGGAGAAAGAAAAGAACAAAAGGAAGCGTGGTGGGAGTCCTACTTGAGGGACCCCTGGCCACCACCCACTTTACTTTATCTCCTGATTCTCTCTACCACAGAAACATACCACTCCACTGGGAAAAAAAGACAAGGGAAAAGTGGATAGAGATAGAATAGAGAGGGCATAGATCACCTTATTTTCAACACCAACCAAAGCTACATTTTAAACTCCCTTTCTATGCTCCTAGTCAATCACTTATTGAGCACTTAGCACTGTACTATGTGCTTGGAAGAGTACAATATAACAGAATTAGTTGATAGACACGTTCCCTGCCCACAATGAGTTTACCATCTAAAGGGGGAGACAGATATTAATGTAAATAAGTATAATGTAAGTATAATACAATCTTACCCACCCCAAACTCAACATCCCACCAAAAATGTGTTGCTGGTACCTTCCATCAGCTTGCACCCAAGCTAAATCTGGGGATGTAAATTAGTAAATTAGCTCTAATGGAGCACCGGAATAAGGTCCCAGTTTAACACTTAGTTGTTTCTATGCAGGACATGAAGATAACATGTGAAAACAGGGGTAACTTACCTATAACCTTTGGTATTTACTAAGCCCTTACTTTCTGCCAAGCCCTGTACCAGGTATTGGGGT
Source organism: Ornithorhynchus anatinus (assembly GCF_004115215.2). Taxonomy (NCBI): domain Eukaryota; kingdom Metazoa; phylum Chordata; class Mammalia; order Monotremata; family Ornithorhynchidae; genus Ornithorhynchus; species Ornithorhynchus anatinus. Next base: position 54,709,493 of record NC_041739.1, read on the forward strand.
AGACTGGGTAGGATGTCCGGAGGGGGAGAATTTCCTGGCCGATTTTCTCTGCCTTCCTGTAAAGAATTTACTGAACTGAAAAGCTGAGGAGATCTCGGCCACCTCTGAGAAAACAAACAACCTTTTCAGGAGACAAATGTGACTTAGTTCCCTTAACGCAGAAGATTCTGCTATGCCTATCTTGCCTATCCAAGCCCAGCTGCTGGTGAGCCAACACTGCTTGAAATCCATCCTGAAGAGGTGCGCTTGATGGCACGGGGGTCTCTACAGGAACAGAAATGAATTTACATAGCGCTTGGCCCCAGAGAGAATCTTCAGGCTTACTAGCTAACATCCAGTCCTCTGTGAGCCCGTTGTGGGCAGGGAAATGTGTCTGTTGTTGTATTGTAGTCTCCCAAGCGCTTAGTACAGTGCTTTGCATATAGTAATCACTCAATAAATATGACTGAATGAGTGAATAAAAGTTCAGTGCCTCTGGATAGCAATTTCCAAATCCTGGGAGAGTGAGTTCACTGCTGATTTTCCTTCATGCATCCCTTTTCCTGATGACCTTGAAGGAAAACCCTGAGCAGCAGAAGCATAGACAGGCTGGCCATATATGCAACCAACATGGCTGACTACCCTGGGGCTCCTACCCATATCAGGAAAGGAGGTGTTTAGGACAGTGCTCTGCACACATTAAATGCTCGAATGATTGGGGGTATGTTAACTGACTTTTCCAAGTCTGCAGTCCAAACTTTTCCTGCCATGGGCTCTATTCTGTCGACTTTTCTAAGGTCTCTCTCTCCTCTCCGACACCCCCACACCATTCCTACCCCAACCCTTATCACAGGAAGGGTGTGAAGACAAATTAGATTTAAAGTGCTGCCTCTTTGACCTCTCTGGAGATTGGTGGAAACACCATTACTATTGTTGTTTTTAACTCCCAAACAGGAGTGACTTTCTCGGTGACATCTGGAGGCTTTATTTAGCTAACTAGCTGTTCCAGTTTACAACTTTACCCACCCCAACCCCCTTCCACAGATGTCATTTCTCTACCTTGCCAGTGTCTCCCAGATTCCTCAGGAGACTTCTCACATTCCCACCCAAAAACTATTCCCAACTCTTCCTGCAGATATTTCTTAGCCTCCCTGCCACCTCCATCCCAATCTTCCCCACCCCCAACTAAAAGCTTCCAATTCCAGATTTGCTCAGGGGGCAACTGAGCTACAGAACGAACATCCAGGAGGATTCTCTGATCAGGGAAGGAAGTGGAGGTCAGATTCTGTAACTATAAAGAGACTGTCCTAGTTCTCAGTCCCCGTTTCAACAGGGATGATGGGAGGCTTCAGACTTCACAAGCTGCACTTTGAGCTCTTTGAAGAGAGCTTGATGACAGTTCCAGGAGCCATCTTAACTAACTCACCTCTCAGGGTTAGTTTTTTTTTAAACAGAGACATCTGAAGGTTTGGCATGGCCTATTAGAATGAGCCCGGGACCTAATCCTGACCCTGCCAATTACCACCTATGTGATCTCGGGCAAGTCATTTGCCATCACTGTGCTCCAGTTTCCTCTCCTGAAAAATGGGAATAAGAGGCCTCCTCTCCTTCCCTCTCAGACTGTGAGCTCCGTGAGGTTCAGGGATTGTAACTTTGCAACTTCCCCAGTGCTTAGCATAATCAGTCGCATTTACTGAGCACTTACTGTGTACAGAGCACTGTACTAAGCCCTTGAGAGAGTACAATATAAGCTACAATACAACATAAGCACAGAGTTTAGCACATGTAAATGCTTAATTAAAACATCATTAAATGGTGCTTTTTAAATGGTATTTATTAAGCTCTTACTATGTGCCAGCCACTGTACACTAAGCACTGGAGTAGATACAAGATAATCCAGGTTTGACACTGTCCGTGTCCCACGTGGGGCTTACAGTCCTAATTCCCATTTTACAGATGAGGTAACTGAGGCACAGGGAAGTCAGGCGACTTGCCCAAGGTCCCACAGCAGGCAGGTGATAGAGCTGGGATTAGGACCCACGTGCCATAACACCCAAGCCCATGCTCTTTCTGCTAGGCCACAGGGCTTCTTAATATAGTTAATATAGTTTCCCTACTTGATCCCAGGCCTCAGACAAGAACAGTGCTGAACATAACAGTGGCACTATCCTACCCGCAAAACGGCAGGCCTCAGGCAGGACAGTCAAATTTTCAAAGACTCTGTGAGGTAGAAGAACGCTTACAAAGCGGTGTAGTGAGTTGGCTACTCAAGACCTCCTCTGTCCTCCTCTGAGCAGCATGGCATTGTGGAAAAAGTGTAGGCTTGGAGGTCAGAGGACGTGGGTTCTAATTCTGGCTCTGCTACTTGTCTTCTGTGTGACCTCGGGCAAGCCACTTAACTTCTCTGTGCCTCTGTTACCTCATCTGTAAAATGGGGATTAAGACTGTGCACCCCATGTGGGACAACCTGATTACCTTGTATCTACCCCAGCGCTTGGAACAGTGCTTAGCACATAGTAAGCACTTAAATACTATTATTATTATTATTACACCCCTCTCACAACAAGGTTCAGGCTCTGAAGAAGTGGCCGTTAGGCCTGCAGAGACAAGACAGAACAACTGCTTGCAGCTTCTTGGAGAGGAGACGATGTGTTTGGGGAGAGAAAGCCCCATTTTGGAGGATGAAGGAATGAAGCCTGCCTGGAGAGCCCAAGGGAAGGAGAAACCTTCCATAAAAAACTCGAAGGTTGTTGGTGAGTTGCCAAAGAGGGCTCCATAGCCTCTAAGTATACGAAAATTTATAGACAGTGCTCTGGCACACTTGAACTGGAACTGAAAATGCCGGGGTCACGTTTGCCTGTAGGAGCCCCACAGCGACCATCATTCTATTAAGATCGAATTCTGATTTCTTTTAACTGCCTAACTTCAAGGCCCAAAGTGCTGGCATAGTCCCGAATAAGAGCAAATGCGAGCATCACTTCACACAAAGGGGCAGGGGGAAGGGGGAGAATCAAGTGGCTCTTTGATGCCTAGGTCTCACCTGGAAATAATTACCCCTGGCAGCTGAGGTCCCCCTCCCTTTTCAAGCCATCACTGGCAAAACATCGTGTCCTACACTGTGACACCACTGGGGTGGCCTGATGGATTTTTCCCCAATTGGCTGCATTGATATTATTTTAATGATTAGTATAGCCTCCTAGGCACCTGGCAAGCTCACTTTGCCTCTTCAGAAGCCCAGGATCCCTGCACTGTGATTATATCACCTGGTGCACAGAGCTCCCAGCTCTTCAAAGAACTGACAGTTTCTTTGCAGGAAAGGAGGTTGACCGGGAGGGGCTGAAGGAAGGAGATTGAGGCTTTGGGGGACTTTAGAGAGCAATTCCTTCCTCTCCCCTCCCTCCCTATTGGCAGCTCTCAGGCTACTGAGGTGAAAGAAAACCTGGGACAATAGAGCATTTTTTTTTTATGGTATCTGCTAAGCTGTTACTTCCTATGTGCCAGGTCCTGTACTAAGCACTGGGATAGATACAAGCTAATCAGATTGGACACAGCCCATGTCCCACATGGGGCTCACAGTTTTAATCCCCATTTTCCAGATGAGGGAACTGAGGCCCAGAGAAGTGAAGTGGCTTGCTCAAGGTCACAGAGCAGACAAGTGGCAGAGCTGGGATTGGAACTCAGGTCCTCAGACTCCCAGGCCTGTGCTCTTTCCATTCGACCAAGCTGCTTCCCGGTGAGGAGGGGAAATTAACCCCTTCAGCAGATGCCATGGTACAAGCCCGCAGGGCCAAAGGCCCCTGCTTGGAGGAATTAAATAATTATGTTACTTGTTAAGCGCATACTATATGACAAGCTCTGTTCTAAGAGCTAGAGTAGATACAAGGTAATCAGATTGGACACCTGGGGTTCACTGTCTTAATCCCCATTTTACTATTGTGGGAACTGAGGCAAAGAGAAGTTAAGTGACTTGCTCAAGGTCACATAGCAGACAAGTGGCAGAGCCAAAATTAGAACCCACATCCTCTGACTTCCAAGCCTGTGTTCTTGCCACTAGGCCATGCGAAACAGGCGACAGGGGCCGGTGGGGTGAGGACTGGATTGTCAGACCACAGAGAGGTGACTGGTAATGTCTGAGAGGACCACACGAGTTTTGCCTCATTTGCCACGGGTGCATAGGAAGAGAAACAGTGTGGCCTAGTAGTTAGAGTATGGGCCTGTGTGTCCAAAGGACCTGGGTTCTAATCCCAGTTCCAGCACATGCCTGCTGTGTGACCTAAGGCAAGTCGCTTTCTTTCCCTGGGCCTCAGTTACTACCATCTGTAAAGAGGAGGTTAAGACGGTTAAGCCCACATGGGGCATGGACTGTGGACTGTGTCCAACCTGATTAGTTTGAATCTATCCCAGTGCTTTGTACAGTGTCTGGCACATAATAAGCGCTTAACAAATACCTTTTTTTTTAAAAAAAAAAAGACATAGGTAACAAACCTGATGCATAGGCTGTTAGGCATGGGAGGAGCTGCTGGCTATGAATACGTTTGTGCCCGTGACACAGGGAAGGGCAGCCAGAAGGTTCTGGGAGCCAGGATTATGTGACTAGGTAAGAGAGGGAAGTTCTGGACTCTGTTTGTCTGAAATGATGCCAATTCTGGGCTCAGGGCCTGGCAGGATGGCAGCTGCAGAGTCCGAGGGCATGGGTGTGTAAAATGGCACCACAGAGGAAAGGATTACACACGGTAGGTCCTGAGACTTGGTGGAGGGGGCATGGAGAAAACAAGACAGGTAGAACTTGCAGAGGCAGAGAAAAAAAGGTTTAGAGACATTAGGTCCTGAAGGTGTTTTGGGGAGGTAGGGGGCAAAAGGTGGAACTTGCATAGGAGGGATGGGCTCCACTGAATCCCAAATGACCCTGGCATAATAATAACAATGAAAACAACAACAACTGTGGTATTTGTTAAATGCTTCCTATGTGCCAAGCACCTTACTATGCACTGAGGTAGATACAAAGTAATCAGATCAGATACAATCCTCTGTCCCACATGGGCCTCACACTCTAAGGAAGGAGGACAGATACTGAACCCTCATTTTACAAATGAGGAAACTGAGGCCCAGGGAAGTTAAGTGATTAACCAAAGGTCAAAGAACACGGCAGGGTGTAAGTAAATGTGTGAAAGGGGTTAGAATGAGCTTTAACTTAAAAAACCGGAGGCAAGTCACTGAGAGCAAAAAACAGTAAGAAGACTGGTATTGTTAGGACCCCAAAGAAAGGAGGTTGTTGAAGAGCATGGGATGTTTGGAATTTGGAGGGCACATGAGGCAATCTGGAGGGAATCCAACAGGGCACTCATGAGAGGTAAGAGGGACTCTCAAACAGGGAAATTATCAAAGGAGAAAATCCCAAATATCCAAATCCTCCTACATTCATGTTAAAAGCCTAAAGAATAAAGTAGTGAACAGGACTAAGTTTTATACCCAGCAGACACTCAATAAATGATGATGACAATAAGTCCTTGGTGGTTAATGGGGATCTTGATGTAACTGGTATCTATGGTAAAATAACAACAATTGTAGGATTCCTTACTACTGCCAAGCACTGTGCTAAGCATTCAAGTAACCATAGTATCAGCAGATCAAATACATTTCCTTTCTAAGCAAGAGGGGAGAACAGGTATTTTATCCTCATTTTAGAGATGAGGAAACGAAAGCAGAGAAGTTCAGTGACTTGCCCAAGGATCAGCCAGCAGCTAAGTAGCAAGATTGGGATTAGAACCTAGGGCCCAAACCGGCAGACCCTGTTCTTTCCATTAGGCTCCGCTGTTTGTCACAGCATGAGATTTGGTGAGAGGAAGGACGCTAAATAGAAGACAATGCATCTGGGCTAGAAATGCTTTAGGAAAGACTGAGAGAAAGATGCTGAAAGTGAGGACACAAAAGTCTTACAAGATGAAAGTTCCAAAGAGACCCTCTGGATAGAAATCCCCTCTCCCCACAACTCCCCCTTCTAGACTGTAGACTCATCGTGGACAGGGAATGTGTCTGCCAACTCTGTTATACTTTCCTCTCCTAAGTGCTTAGTACAGTGCTCTGCACACAGTAAATGCTCAATATGACTGACTGACCAACTGAAATCCCAAACTTCAAACCAATATTATACTGGGACTGTACTTTACATCTTGGCCCACCTGGCCTGGGTGAGGAAACTGACATTCATTCATTCTATCATATTTATTGAGCATTTACTGTATGCAAAGCACTGTACTATTTGCTTGGGAGAGTACAATATAACAATAAACATATGCCTTGTACAGGGAAGGTCATGAATGGGAAATTTAAAAAGCTGGCATCAGCTGTTTAAGTGGGCAATTTCAATTAACCCTTCCTAGATTGCCTGAGTACAGGGAATGTCTGTTACACTGTACTCTCCCAAGCACTTAGTACAGTGCTCTGAACTCAGTAAATGCTCAATAAATATGATTGATTGATTGAGTAGCTCAACAGGTGTGAGGAAAGCAGTTAAGGTTGATCGGTGGGATTACTGAATTTCTGGAACTAGCCTGAGAAGATGCAAGGACAAAATAACAGCCTGAATTTCATTTTTAGTCATGGACAGGACCAGTAATTGATAGATTGTTTGCATATATTTTTATTACCGAATTTATTTTGTTAATGAGATGTACATTCCCTTGATTCTATTTATTGCTATCGTTTTTGTCTGTCTGTCTCCCCCGATTAGACTGTAAACCCATTAATGAGCAGGGATTGCCTCTATTTATTGCCTAATTGTACATTCCAAGCGCTTAATACAGTGCTCTGCACATAGTAAGCGCTCAATAAATCCTCTTGAATGAATGAATGGATTGGAATGCCATTTTACAATAATCATAATCCAGTTAAATTTCACATTCTCGTTGGGGAGGGACACTCAAAAACCCAGCACAAGAAGGATTCATTTTAGAAAAGGAAACTGCAATAGAATGTGAAACATAGGAAAATGCTGAAAGTATTGAAAACAAGTAACTTGTTTATAGTCTAGTGTACGCAATACTCTGTTTGAAGGCCTGCTGTAACACATAAAGTGCACCTCAAAATGATGAACTAATTCTTAAAGGGTGGATTTTAAGTACAGTTGCTTTTACATAGGATATATTCTATTAATATACAATCGCTTTTACATAGGATATATTCTATTAATATACAACATGGGAAGTAATATGGCCAAGTAGAAAGAGTAGTACTAACAGTATTTATTTAGCACTATTATTAAATCCAGTATGCAGCATGGTTTAGTAGATAAAGCACGGGCCTGGGAGCCAGAGGACCTGGGTTCTAATTCTGGCTCCACCTCTTCCTGCTGTGTGACCTTGGGCAAGTCACTTCACTTCTCTGTATCTGTTTCCTCAAGATGGGGGTCTAATATCTTTTCTCCTTTCTACTTAACTGGGAGCCTCATTAACTTATATCTACCCCAGCTCTTAGAGAGGTGCTTTAAACATATGTGTTTAACAAATGCCCTAAAAAACCCCCAAAACCCCACAAAATTGTACCTATTGCATACAAATCACTGTGTTAGGAAAAAATTATCAGGGTGAATAGTAGACATGGTCCCAGGGTCCAAAGGGTTAACAATCTAGGCGGGGGAGGAGGAGAGAGAGAGAGACTGGCAAAGATCATGAGATCATGAGAGGAAGAGTCAGGAGACTGCTGTGACCACAGGCAATTCACTTAACCTCTCTGGACCTCAGTTTCCCTATCTATAAAGTGGGGAATAAAATACCTGGGCTTCCCTCTTAGCTGGCGAGTTCAGTATGGAATGGAGGCTACATCTGGTCAGATCATTTCATATCTAGCCTGGCCTCTGACACGGTTCTTGGACCACAGTGAGCACTTAATACCGCAAATGAATAAGACTTTGAGGCAACGGTTTCTAAAAAGCAGGGTAAATATCACCTTCTACCAGCACAAGCGACCTGCGTCCAAGTATAGGTATGAGGGATTGTCTGCAAACGTGTCCGATGTCAGTTATTAAAACGGCCTTCTAAATTTAGACTGTGAATCATTAGCCGTCATCAGGCAATAAGGAGCCAGGATTCCCCGGTCTGAAACGCTGCCTCTGATCAAAGATCACGAGGGCCCTGTGAAGCCCGGCCTGGGTGTCGGCATTAATACAGGATTTAGAGGCTGGCATGGTAGAGATGCCGCTTTTATGAGCATGACAGAAAGCAGTCTAGACACTGGTTCGGCTCCCGCCTTATTAACTAAGCCGATGTATTCTTTCAATTAGACCTCACCTCCTGTGCCTTATTTCTCCACCTTCCCCAACCCAATCTGTCAATTGATAGCACTAACTGAACCCTTACTCTGTGCAGAGTGCTGAAATAATAATAATTGGGTTGACACAATTCCTGTCCAACATGGGGCTCACTGTCTTAATCCCTATTTTACAGATGAGGTAACTGAGGCAGAGAGAAGTGAAGTGACTTGCCCAAGGTCACATAGCAAATGGGTGATGGAGCTGGGATTAGAATAATAATGTTGGTATTTGTTAAGCGCTTACTATGTGCCGAGCACTGTTCTAAGCGCTGGGGTAGACACAGGGGAATCAGGTTGTCCCATGTGGGGCTCACAGTCTTAATCCCCATTTTACAGATGAGGGAACTGAGGCACAGAGAAGTTAAGTGACTTGCCCACGGTCACACAGCCGACAAGTAGCAGAGCTGGGATTCGAACTCATGAGCCCTGACTCCAAAGCCCATGCTCTTTCCACTGAGCCACGCTGCTCCTCAATAGAACTAAGGTGCTTCTGGCTCCCAGGCCTGTGCTCTATCCACTAGGCCATCCTAGCACTTGGGAAGTATTCAACACAGAGGACAATAGAAACCCCTCTCTTTTGGGAGATCGATATATGTTTAGGCCACCACCAGCCCAGACTCAAGTCACCAATCATTTTCTGGATCAGGTGCAAAGAAGCTGAAGTCCTATAACTCCAACAAGCTATTCAATCCACTTGGGGTATGAGAGGACATTACGATTTTTGTACTGGGTTTATTCCAAAAATAATCCCAGAGCTGCCTGTTCTGTGCTAGGTGATGTCTCCCAGCATTGATAAAAAAAAAACCTCATGCTGCAAGCGCATATACTCTGAGGAAAACCATTTGAGCTCAGCAGCTTAGAGAGTGCCCCAAGGGAATAAATGCTACTATAATGTAGTACACAGACTATGGAAGATGAATAACTCTAGCTCCTCCCTCCAGGCTGATTCATTATATCCAGTGTTCATGGATTATTCACTAGTATTAGAAATATCTCAATTTCCCCCAGAATAAAGGAAGGTGATTTACGATGTGCACTAAGTAAGCGGTGCTGGGGGAAGAAGGGTTTTGAGAGGAGACGGATACAAATTTCAACACAGATTAGGAGGTCATATGACAGCAAGCATTGACTGTACCTTATTTTTATGAACCTGTCAGACAGTGGGTAATGGGTCTCCTAGCCTCTTAAAAACAACAATTCCACTCAATCTGCTGTTTTTCACAACACCTCCCCACTCCCTTTCGGGGGTCTAGAAAGCAGAATGGCAGTAAAACTCATCAGGTTAAATTTCTCTAGCCTGAGAGAATTGTTTCCAAAGTTATTAGCCTAGGCAAGCTTTTCCAAAACACTCCAAGGTTGATTCTTCAGAAAAAGCAGAGTTTTTCCAAGGGGATAGCTTGCAAGATAACCAGACAGTTTATCATTCTTTCATTTTCATTGACCAGAGTAGTAATAATAATAATGTTGGCATTTGTTAAGCTCTTACTATGTGCAGAGCACTGTTCTAAGCACTGGGGTAGATACAGGGTAATCAGGTTGTCCCATGTGAGGCTCACAGTTAATCCCTATTTTACAGATGAGGTAACTGAGGCACAGAGAAGTAAAGTGACTTGCCCAGAGTCACACAGCTGACAAGTGGCAGAGCCAGGATTCGAACTCATGACCTCGGACTCCCAAGCCCATGCTCTTTCCACTGAGCCACGCTGCTTCTCTAAACCAATAATAACACCTTGGCTGTATGTAACACCTAGCTTCTGGAGAATTTAGACCACCTATTGGCATATTCTCTCACTTACCCCTACAACAGCTCCAACAGGGAGGGGCCATGTATTACCAATCAACTAATCAATGGTATTTATTATTATTGTTAATAATAACAATAATAATTGTGGTATTTGTTAAGCACTTATTATGAAGCGCTGGGGTGGATGCAAGCAAATCAAGTTGGACACAGTCCCTGTCCCACATGGGGCTCATAGTCTCAAACCCCATTTTACAGATGAGGAAACTGAGACAGAGAGAATAATAATTAATAATTACGGTATTTGTTAAGCGCTTACTATGTGCAGGGCACTGTTCTAAGCGCTGGGGTAGATATAGGGTAATCAGATTGTCCCACATGGGGCTCACATAACTGAAGTGACTTCCCCAAGGTCACACAGCAGACAAAGTGACGGAGCCAGGATTAGAACCCACGAAACTGAAGGATACTTAGAAGGTGGATGGCTTGCCTCTAGACTGTAAATTCACCCTCTAGACTGTAAGCTCACTGTGGGCAGGGAAGGTGACTGATATATTGTTTTATGTACTCTCCCAAGCGCTTAGTACAGTGCCTTACACATAGTAAGCACTCAATAAATACCACTGACTGATTGCCTAAGGTTAAAGTAAATGGCAAGACCAGAATTAGAACACTAGTTTTCTGACTCCCAGCCTGGAGTTCCTTTGAGTAAAGAAAAGCAGTGTGGCTTAGTGCATAGAGCACGGGCCTTGGAGTTAGAAGGTCATGGGTTTTAATCCCGGCTTTACCAGCTGTCTGCTGTGTGACCTTGGGCAAGTCAATTCATTTCTCTGTGCCTCAGTTCCCTCATCTGTAAAATGGGGACTGAGACTGTGAGCCCCACAGGGGACACGGACTGTGTCCAACCTGAGTTGCCGGTATCCACCCCAGCGCTTAGTGTAGTGCCTGGAACATAGTGAGCACTTAAAAACCACAATTATTATTACTAATATTATTCCTCCACCAATGGTGCTGGGGACCATTTGTGGCTTTCGTGGTTCCTGTATTTTGATTTTTAGGGGGGACTTGTGCGACTGCCTATTTTACTATTTGTGGTACCAGCAAAATACAAAACTGATAATAGTGAGGAAGTGAACCACAGGATAAGAACAGTTGTGTTCCTGGATGACCACAATTTACCACCTCTGTGGCGGGGCGGCTGAAATGCCTTCAAGTGCTTAACATCCTCAGTGGTGGTGAGATGAGGGGATATGGGCTCCTGGAAGCAGTGGGAAAAGCACAAGCTCAGAGAAGCAAAATCCCAATCTCGGGGTCCAATCCCTTATCTTGCGGGTTTGCAGCCACACTCGTGAATATTAATATCCCCCCAACACACCCCCGGTGGGTGTTACTGCATTTTAGCTCCCGAATGTGGGTCGCTGTGAATCGGTGCTCTACGGAAATATACAGGGGATCCAAGGCATGGCCTATTATCTAATGGGAGAAGAAAAACCAGCCCAACTCGATCAATCATTTCTTTTTCTGCCATACACGCTTTTGGCAGAGGGAAGCTGCATTTTTATAGGTTGATCAGAAGAACTAGGTAGATTAAGACATAAAAACCTAAACTGATAATCTGAACTATCAGTAATTGTGGCATTTTGGTAAGCACCTATTAAGTGCTAAGTGCTGTGTAGGTACAAAATAATCAGATCAGTCCCTGTCCTACAAAGGGAGAAGAAAGAGACCTGCATTTAATCCCCATATTATGGGTGAGGAAACTGAGTCAGTCAGGCAGCCAATCAAATTTATTGAGCACTTACTGGGTGCAGAGCACTGAACTAAGCACTTGGGAGAGTATGCTTTAACAATAAACAGACAAATTCCCTGCCCACAACGAATTTACAATCTAGGAGACAAAGAGAAGTTAAATGACTTGCCCAAGTTACCCAGCAGGCAAGTGGCAGAGCCGGGATTAGAACCCAGATGTCCAGACTCACAAGTCCTGGGCGATTTCCAACTAGGCTGATGAATTTGGGGGAAAAAAAAAATTGAAATAAAAAGCCCCTTGGAATTGTTGTGTCTCATCAGAGAACCATCTGTCATGTGATCAAAGCCTTCTGGTCATAACAGCCTAGAGCAGACAGAGATGCTCTCTGGTCTGGAGCACTGGCTGGGAGTTCCAAGCGCTTAGTACAATGCTCTGCAAACAGTAAGCGCTCAATAAATACAACAATGAATGAATGATTGAGTTGCCTGGAAAACAGGTTTCCTGTCCTCAGACCAAAATGCAGCCTGCTTGTGGTAACTGTTAAGCGCTTACTATGTGCTAAGCACTGTACTAAGTGCTGGGATAGATACAAGGTAATCAGGTTGGACACAGTTCCTGCCCCATGTGGGGCTCACAGTCTTTTGCATTCTCATTTTACAGATGAGGTAGCTGAGGCCTAGAGAAGTGAACTGACTTGCCCAAGGTCACACAGCGGGCAAGTGGTGGGGCCAGGATTAGAACCCAGGTCCTTCTGACTCTATCCACTAGGCCATCCCTGCTGTTTCTTGAGTCAGGGGTTGGGAAGGGGCGAGGAGGCCCTGGGTCTGTCAGAGACCCACTCTGGAATACCCTCTCCTGGAGGAGAGGGTTACAGAAAGCTTGGCCACTGAGGAAGGCAAGGTAATGAACAGCACAAGCTGTTCCCCCAATCCTGACCTCGGAGCAAAGAAACATTGATCGGCAGGCAAATCCCAGAAGCAGTCACACAGGTCAGGTGCTCCGCAAGGAATCTCGACCCACAAGTAAGTCCTACTAGATCACACTGGCAAAGAGAACAAATACAATTTTAGCTAAAAAAAATCACTGAAAAATGCAAGCACAGCCTACAGAAAAACACTCAATGATAGGCAAGTCAAGCCCGATGTAAATACCCCTCTCACCTATCTGTCACATGGTGGATCCAGGCCAGGGAGTCCGAAGGCTCTGGGTTCATTCATTCAATCGTATTTATTGAGTGTTAACTGCGTGCAGAGCACTATACTCTAATCCCGGCTCTATACTCTAATCCCGGCTCTGCCACTTGTCTGCTACGTGACCTTGGGCAACTCACTTCAATCCTCTGTGCCTCAGCTACTTCTTCTGAAAACGAGAATTAAGACCGTAAACTGCATGTGGGACGTGGACTCTGTCCAATCTGATTAGCTTGAATATACTCCTGTGATTAGTACACTGCCTGGCACATAGTAAGCACTTAAGTACCATTTTAAAAAAAGACCAGGAAACTACCTGACAAAACTATTCTACCTCCCTGACATTGCTGACATGGTAACTGCTTTGGAATTACAGTTTTAAAATCTCCCTGAAATGGAAATTCTTGGATTATCAATGTTGTCACACCCTGTTCTTATAATGCCGGACTCAATTACCACAATAATGTGACCAGCAAGTTGCGGGATGAGTTCAAAATTAGCTTCTGAGCAGAAAATGTGGTATCTGTTTCATTATCTTATCTAGGAGTTAAACCTTCAAGAGGCTTCTCAACATCAAACATAATAGGCTTCCCCAGTTCAAAGAGGTCTCAAAAGCGAGCTGGAGTGTTTAAAAATAAACTATCTCTTTCCACTCTTGCAGTATTCCTCTGTTTGCCGAGACTGTCCTGCTTCTGCCTTTAGTCCAAAGTCTCCTCTGCCTATAACAATATGCAGTAGGCTCTAAAAAGTCAAATCAGGGACTTTCACGGGATCAGTTTCTGTTGAATAAAACGGCACCCAGATCCTCCAGGAGAGTTTAGAAAAAATCTCACGCAAGATGAACCGCCAGAAAACAATTCTTTAATAGAAGCAAAATACACCCACATATAGGTTGTGACAGCCTGCCATCTAAAGCAACCAGTAAAAAGACCCGGATAGTCATTCATCTTCGCCCTACCAATTAAATTCAAGCCTGGGGACTGGTTTTTTTAAGTGTAAATATAGAAAGGAGCAATATATTTCAACTAAATCTTCTTTATGTTATGAGAGGGCCTAGCCATTTGGGTGGGTGTACATGCATTATATGAAAATCACACTGCAATTCAACCATCAACTTGCGTCTCAGAAAACCAAATTTTCTCCTAGACATATCCACAGGTGTCGTGTCACTCAAGGATAAGGTTCCCAACTCCACTTAATTTTGGAACAAAGCTGGCTGTACAACTGGAAGTCTCAGACTCCAAGCACCAGAAACCAATCGATGGCAGCCAAAACCCAGCCTCCGATTTTAGGAATGGACAGTTCCCGGTCATTACTAAGACTGGGTGATGAGGTGTGTTTCCTTTGTAAGAATGGGAAAGCCTCCATCCCTAAAAATGTTCGACACGTCTTTATGTGAAGAAACGTCAGGGAGGGAAGGGGTGATAATTATATTACTCGGCGGGTTCTGCCTCCCTCCCGATCACCCACTCATCCTGCAAATTAATTTTCACTACAAATCAAGTTCCTGGTGCAGCACGGTTAGCCTCTGGGCTTGTAAACCACAGTACACGGAGATCAGGGAACGGAGAGGGCTTTCAGAAGCCACCCGACTGGGCATTCAGTGAGCCATCCCAGACAGGCTGTTGGGGAAGAGGAAGAGGAAAGTCCCTTAACCTGCCCAGGTAGTCACCTGTTCGGAACAAAGTTTTGGAAGAAAAGAAGAAAGGCCATGGCACAAAAGATGCACTCCCTTGGCCATCTTGACATTGGAGCCAGAATGGACAGAGCGCTGAAGCTAACTAAATCTCTCACTGTTTGCACCAAATTGTTCTGTTGGATATTGTCGTTGAGAGGAAACAAACCATTGCCATTTTTGCTCCTCCACAGAGTTCTCGGCAGTCCATCCAGAACAGTCAGGTTTTGGAAAACAAACTCTCCTTTCCCCCACTACTTCCTTCCAACCAGGACTCCCCGCCCCAAGTCAATAGCCCAGCACAAAATGTTAACTGTACATATGGAACTAAAATAATCCCCCTCCACTCCCAGTGCAAATAACCACCTTGAAAAAAAATCTCGGGAGGTAACTCTTCACCGCTTGGAGTCTCCGATGGCCTCCCCCAAAAAAGCAGCAGCACACCTCCTATCAATTATCTTATCCAGTGTGCCTCAGAGGGAGGGGACGGGGCGTGGCGGCAGCCATACCTGTGCCACTGAAGCTTATTATCTTGTTTACCAGATCTTTTTGTTCTTTGGAATTTAGAGGAGCTAATTTGAGCTAAATCTTCCAAACTCCCTCATCTTGGAGGCCATCTCCCAACAAGACAGAGTCCTTACGACTTTGGGGGTGGGAGGGCAGAGGAGGGGTCCTATCTGAGAGAAAGGAGAAGGAAGAGATCTTAACAGAGAGAGGGAGGAGAGATGGAAGAAGGGAAGGACGGACGGAGAGGTGGGAAAAGAAGGGAGTTCTTTAACCTGAGACTGCCCATATTTCCACCTCTCTCTTTTGACCAGCCCCACTACCTTCCTCCCCCACACTCCACCACCCTCTGACCCCACTAGGCACCAAGTTGCCCACAAGCCAAAGAGCGACAACCCCACCCCAGGTTGTGTGGGGGACACTTACCTCTGTGAACATGTCTTACTGCCTTCCTACATGGCAAAAGAGATTTCCTGTATGAATACATTCCCTTGTCAGTCCTAATCAGTGTCAATGGGTTAGTGTCTTTTGTGCTGGCTGCTGCAGTGGTAGACCTGACAGGAAAGAACTTTTAATCTCTTCCCTTGGACTGAGCCATGAGAAGCGGAGAGCGCTCCCAGGCATAACTCCCTTGGCTCTGATCCTAAAAATGCTCTCTCAAGAACACGGTTGCTTAGCAATATTTGCCTTCCCCCTGTACATTTGAAATTGGCAACATCTGTCCCTTTGGCAATTTTGACTTGTGCAAAGCGCCATGTGGTTACTTTAAAGCCTTTCCTCTCGTGCGGCACTGAAATGAGGGTGACGACCCCTAGCCTCCTTCCCCTGCCCGCCCCTCTGTGAGATGGACTCGCTCTCAGAACGCTTTAACCCCTGCTACATAAAGTTCCTCTCCTAATCCTCACCTCCTTCAAGGATACGGCCAGGAAAAAACAAAACGGAAAAATCACCCAAGTCACCAGTGGGAGCACCAATTAAACCTCCCATAAGTAGTTTCTGCACTGACATATTTTCACCTTCATGGTTCTCAAATTTAAAACTCACTTAATTCAGAGTGTTTACTCAGAGAAGCAGATGCTTGTCATCAGGTAAGAACGGATTTAATATTTTGGGAAAGCATGAATAATAATTATTATTATTAGTAGTAGTAGCAGTATTAGTTGGTAAGCACTTACTAGGAGCCAAGCTCTACACTTAGCCCTGGGGTAGATAAAAGGAAATCAGATCTTTTAAATATTAAATTCAAAGACGGAGTCAGTGACGCAACTATCCAAGTAGAATGCGGCATCAGTCAAGGAAAACCCATCATTCAGGGGAGCGAGAAAAAAAGAACTGACAGCTTTAAAAGCACAGATGATTTAGGATGGCAAGAAGGAAAAATGCCCAGTGCACTCTCATTCCCAATTCTAGATGGTAGAAATCATGAAAAAACAATGAAAGCCCAAGTAATGAAACCTTCCATGATACTTCACTGTAAATCAGATTTCAATACTTTTCACTTTCAACCCACCCACCTGCATTCCATTGAAGAGTAGAGCGTGTTAAGTCCTAAAATGATTAGTATATTTTAATCTGAATTTTACACTTGTAAACACATCAACCCTCAATGGTCAACCAAGAATTTTCATGCTGGCAGGAAGAGCTGAGTCTTTTAGGTAAAGTTACAATTCGGTTGAGAGCCTTTTATTAAGCAAATAAAAAGAAAGCATATTTACTGAGTAACTTATGTCCTAAAAAGCATGCTCCCACTTCAATTTCTTTTTCCTTTTCAGCAGGCATATTGATGATGCTGGTATTTGTTAAGCGCTTACCATGTGCCAAGCACCGTTCTATGTGCTGATTGCAGTTGGGAATTACGGCCCTTCCATAACAAAAATCTGAAAAATGCTTCTGGTAACCCATTGAGCCCACTGCTTTAAACAAATCCAATTGGTGATTCATTCTCTTTCCAGCTTAAGCAGAAACAATGATTTTCTTTTACAAACACGTGGTACAAAATTGTATTTTCAAAGAAATGCTGCAAGGAGAGACTTCCAACTGCGAAGGGCGGCTTGACCTTTTGGCTCTGCTGGGCCTTCGGCCCCATATCTAGGGAACCCATTCAGAACAGGATATGGAGTCAGGGAGATTTTTGAGGTAGGGCGTGTGTGATGAACTCTGCTTGCTAAATAACTATATTGGGCAGACTTCTGTATCCAAATATCAGATATCCCCAAAAATGTTCAGCTAATTCTCCTTTTGAATGGTTGCACATATACTAGACTAACATTGTCTTTCAGTATAACCCTGATTATCTTCGTACTCTGTCTTCCTAGCTTTGACTGGAGAATAACTGTAATCAGAATCCCTCAGGACTGGTAGGTGTTTGTGGAGGGTAGAAGAAGGGAGAAGTATTCAAAAAGGGCAGGAGGGTGAGGAGGGGAGAGGAGAGGAATTCTGATTAAGAAAATGATGGAAACCGGTGTCTTGGAAGATGATGACCTAGGCATTTTTCCACGAGCACTGTCAGACATTTTGTGGCTTTCTTTTTGGCTCTATCCATCCATTAAAGCAAGGGGAGTGAGAAGGGAAGAGGAAAGGATGAGAGAGTGGGAGACAAACATTATGAAAAAAAGGAATTCTGAATCACATTTTGGTTAGAGTCTTAGACTTCTATCCTTTCTCCCCTACACATCACCCTGCGTCCCCGCTACCAAAGAAACACCACAGGCCTTAGGGCTTGACTGGAACCTGTTCTAGTAGCACTAGAATCTCACAGGAAGAAAAGGTCAAATGCTAAAACCTTTCTTCCAAAATAAAAGGCTAGAAACAAATGGCACATGACACAAAAGTTTCTCCGTTCCTTGTTAAATGTGCAAAGTTCAACAGGTCAAATGAGCTTTTAATTAATTTCCCTCTCTAGCCTTCCATTGTATCCACAAAGCAACTTTTATAAATAGGAAGAGTCCTTTCAACAGAAAACACACCTGTGTAGTCAACACACACACACACACACACACACACACACACACATCATCTGACTTCCTATGGCATAAAAGTAACAAGACCTCCTAGGATGTGGTTGTCAATGACATCACTGTAGAAAGCAAAGTTCTGGGTTCTAGTCTCCGATCTAGTGGCAAGGGGCTACTCTTTCTCTGCCTTAGTCTCCCACATTGCAAAAAGGGGGATAATACCATCTTGTGAAGGAGGGAAAAGTGCACTGTAAATTTAATTATCCAAAGCTCATGAAAGGCCTTGAGCTCCCTGTGGAAAGATAATGAAAATAAATCAAAGGCCCTGAATAAATACAACACATTATGCAGGGTCAGAGAACCACAGAGTCCGGGGAAAGAGATAAATCAACTGTTTAAGGTCAATGGCTCGCTCTCCATTTTTTAAACTTTCAAAACTGGAATCTTCGTTATTAGGGAGTTTTGAGCTCATTAACATACATATTGTCTGCCACCTCTTCCTTCTTTCAAGATTTGCCTTGATGTTGCCCTGCTGGTGGTTTGGCCTTTACCTGTTCCTGGCCCCCTCTCAAGAGTCCCTGCTGATTCCAATTAAAATTCCCTCATATTATTTACAATTCACACTAACATGAAATTGGGCGAGACTGGGGGTTTCTTGGAATGTAATCAAACAAGCCACTATTTCAAGCTAAAAATCGCTAAGAACAACTTGCATAAGGGCCCCCCATTTCCATTATGACCGATACTTGTTTTTCTCACTGCAGCCCTGCCTCCACGCCCTGAACATCATTTGTCGGGTAAGGTTATTCTTCATGTTATGCACTGATGCAGGTGACCTCATACATGTGGGGGTGGCTTCTAAGACCAAAACATGACTAGCAGGCTGGACACCCTGTACAGATGTGGCAACTGTCCTATGGGGTTTGGCTGCAACTGTTTGACACAGAACTTTCAGAGCACTGCCTCCTCAGCCTTGCACTTTGCTAACAAATAATAATATTAGTGGCATTTAAGTGCTTACTATGTGCTAAGCACTGTACTAAGCGCTGGGGTGCATACAAGCAAATCGGTTTGGACATAGCTTATCCCAAAGGAGCTCAGTTTCAATCCCCATTTTATGGATGAGGTAACTGAGGCACAGAGAAGTGAAGGTACTTGCCCAAGGTCACACAGCAGACAAATGGCAGAGCTGGGATTAGAACCCATGACCTTCTAACTCCCAGGCCAGTGCTTTATCTACTAGGCCATGCTGCTTCTCTAACTCCTGGCTGGTTTGTCACTTGTTTGTCTGCATTCCGACAGCCAAATTGTACCACTAAAGGCTGTTCACCTACGGACTTGGGCACCACCCCCACTCCTCCCAATGGTAGCCCTTATGTACATCTCTTTAGACTCTATTGCTTTTCCCCACCTGTAATTTATTTTAGCTTCTGTCTCCCTTTCTAGATTCTAAGCTTCTTGCTGACAGAGATCGTGTCTACTAACTCCCACAAGCTTACTACAATGTGCTACACAGAGAACTCTTGATTGACTGATGCTATGGTAGGTTCAGATAAGCTTGCTTCAGAATTGCTTATAGGTCCACTTCAATTCACCATCCTCCAGCTAATTGTGCAGGCTGTAGACTCGTTGTGGGCAGGGAATATTCTACCAATGCTTGTCAAATTGAACTCTCTCAAAAGCTTAGTGCAGTGCTCTACACACAGTAAGCGCTCAGTAAATGCCATTAACTGCTGATTTATTTAGTGTGCCCTCTACCCGGTTTATCTACCACATACACCCATTCCAATGGAACAGACTGCATGCTAAGACTTGGGTTTTAGTGTTCTTGCTTTGTCATTTACTATATTGTGTACAGCTTGGAGATGTCACTGATGCAATTTCTCAAAAAAAAAAAAAATGGAGCTTGGGGCCTAATGTATTCTCAACCTTCTTTTTTCATATCTGATGCCAGACCATCATCATCATCATTATTTACTGAGGTCCTATATCAAGAATATTGCACTACGTGATTAAGAATGTATCATAAAAATGAACCAGTATTAAGACTGATAGCCTCCTTGCATGCCTCTTTCATGTGAGTGCTTCAAGAGGGCAGTCATCAACATATAGAAGCTTCTAGATTTCATTTTGAGAACTTATGGTGATATCTCCAGGCTGTCAAGTTTTTTTCCCCCAAAGCTTCAAAGCATGGTCTAACTTCCAGCAGAGCAGAGTAAAATAAATTACATAAAACTGGATCCTTTACTGAGTTCTCCAACACTAAATTGATGATAGGGAACAAATTGGACAGGATATTATTATGGCTGACCAAATTTAAGATTTAGAAAGACAAACATGCTTTATTAACTTCCAAAACCCAGGTCTTCTGATGGTATCAGGAGGATTTTGTGAGTTTGTTGGATACCTTGTCTTTGACCCTAATTCCTAGGCTGGGAATCCTCCTTGATGTTCTAAAGCCATATACTTACTCACTATAGAGAAGCAGTGTGGCTCATTGGAAAGAGCCTGGGCTTGGGAGCCAGCGGTCTTGGGTTCGAATCCCGGCTCTGCCACTTGTCAGCTGTGTGACTGTGGGCAAGTCACTTCACTTCTCTGGGCCTCAGTTCCCCCATCTGTAAAATGGGGATTAACTGTGAGCCTCACGTGGGACAACCTGATTACCCTGTATCTCCCCCAGCGCTTAGAACAGTGCTCGGCACATAGTAAGCGCTTAACAAATACCAACCTTATTATTATTATAAGGATTTCTTTCCCCTTCTCTGAACAATGGATTCCATGCAAGGGAAAGGGTAAAGAGCACCTACTGCCTCAAAAATTCAACAGCCAAATTGCAATGGACACTTGACAATTTCTTGAATTTGTTTTCCTCCTAGAAGGGCTTCCTAGTGGCAGTGGATTATGTAACCTTTTACTTATGGATTGAAGATGGATTGTATCTTCAAATATATGAGAAAACCCTGGGACAAAGGAACTTTTCAAAATGTATTCCACCCTGGAGATCTAATGAAATTCAGACTGCTGAGTTGGGAAAGAAGTAGCATTTACTATCTAATCTAGATTGTTTAGAGTAAAAAGAAAGCCATCTTGGTTTGGCTGGGACAATCTTATAACACAAACTTAGCCAAAACATTCATTTTACCCATGGTGACCACGAAAGCAATCATGAACAAGGAACAGAGGGTTTATCTAACTGGGTTTTCTTTGGGGAATGGTGGAGGAGAAGATAATGAGGGGCAGAATTCAAAGCCCATTCCCTGGGCCTGAAAGGAAAATTTCCTCCTGTCGCTGTGTCAAATTACAGTGGGATTTTTGGGGGGGCAAGACATTCCTTGTTACAAAAAGCTCTCCAGGTTTAACAAATCTGCCTGGGCCTTCTCCCTTCCTCCTTTCCCCTCCCCCAACCAGTCTGCTCCTCCCCTTCTCCCATGTCTTTCCAGAGCTGCTGAAAGAAGTCCTTGCTCTGGGTGTGGAATGTGGAGAAGCCTCATCTCTTAAATGGCAAGAGAATGCCTGGGATCCCTAAATTGCACTGATCCCCTAGCAAGGTTTGCTTCAAGGGAATGCTTAAGGTGACTGACAGGTCAGTAGACACACATACACAGAACGGCCAAAATTTGTGGCCAGAGATGAGTCATAGCATCTTATTATGCACGACCAACTCTAGTTCCAAAAACATTTTAAATTTCCGGCAACCGCAAGAGTGCCTTCCCCAGCACAGAATGTGCATACCAGGAGACTAAAGGAAACAACATACAGAACCACGGCCCTTAGGAAGCAAGTTGCCATGGTTCACGTTGGGGCATAAGCCTCCAGGGTTCGACTCTGGAACTTAAGCCCAGGTTATAAATTGGGCAGTTCGGGAAGTCCATTACCTCTTTCAGGCCACTAAGAGGCAGTTTAATTACTGCCACAGCATGCAGACTTAATGTCCCATACAAAATGGTTAACTCCTGAGGCGCAACTCATTGGCAGCACGTTTTCAGGCTAACATTTTGGTCCTGGGGGAGGGGTGAGAAGTGAGAGCCCGGAGGCAGGCATTCCCACCTAGGGAGGTGGACCGGTTCTGAATGGCTTCTAAGCAAGTTCTGGTAAGAGGCCTCCTGATGAAGTTTAAGCTCCTTTGTTATCCTTTTTCTTAAAATGCTATTTATTATGCATTTGCTATGTGCCAGGCACTATACTAAGTGCTGTGGTATAAATACAAGCTAATCAGGTTGGACACAGTCCTCGTCCCAGCTGGGGCTCACAGTCCTTGCCCCCATTTTATAGATGAGGAACCTCAAGCACAGAAAAATGAGGTGACTTGCCCAAGGTAACCAAGCAGACAAGTGGTAGAGCTGGGATTAGAACCCAGGTCCTCTGAATCCCAGGCCTGGGCTCTATCCACTAGGTGATGCTGCTTCCTCATAGCAGCTTCTGGCTTTGCTCACCACAGTGCTCACTTAGGAGGGCCCTCTGGCAGGGCCAGTGACAGGGCAGAGGAGGGTGAGGGAGGAGGGTAAGGAACACAGGAAGGGACTTCCAGTGGTGAAGATGTGAAGATGGTGAAGAGTCCTTAAATGAAGCACCGTCTTCTCCCAAATGCTTAGTACAGTGCTCTGAACACAGTAAATGCTCAATAGTAGCAGCAGGGCTTAATAGATAGAGCACTGGCCTGGGAATCAGTCTACTCCAAGCTCCGCCATCCATCTGCTGTATGACCTTGGACAAGTCATTTAACTTCTCTGTGCCTCACTTACCTCATCTGTAAAATGGGGATTAAGACTGCGAGCCCCACATGGGATCATGTCTCCAACTTGATTAACTTGCATCTACCCCGGCGCTTAATACAGTGCTTGGGTCATAGTAAGCACTTAACAAATGCTATAATTATTATTATTACAGTGCCTGGCACAGTAAGCCCTTAAATATTATTTTAAAAAAAATAGTTACCACTGATTGACTGTTTCAGTCCAGAGCCTCTCATCTAGCAAATGATCTGAAGAACACTGAATTCATTCATTCATATTTATTGCGCACTTACTGTGTACACAGCACTGTCCTAAGCGCTTGAGAGAGTATGACAGAACAGACACACTGCCTACCCACAAAGCGCTCATCATCTGCCTTTCTTTTCTCTTTGCAAAAGAAAGGTCAGCATTCATAAACTAAGGAGAGGGGGCAGGCAGGAACCCCTTCCACCCCCACCTCGCCTGCAACACACTCACCCCATTAAATGTCATGAATCCCTCATTTCACATATCTCTCTGGATTTAGTGGTCAAAAAGAAGAGGTCCTGGTAAGCCTTCCTCCCCTAGCTCCCTCCTGCCCTCCCCACAAAAAAAAAAATTCACACAACTCACCAAACCTGGATACACCAGCCTGCAACATAAAACGACCTCCTCATTTTCAAAAGAAAGAGGAAATACTGTCATTTGGTAGCCTCCCAAATCTGAAACAAAGCGTCTACAGGGAACAGCGAATTACAGTAGCGGTACCATGCATTTTCATACACCAAAAATAGACCTAAGTTTCATCCACTGAACCAACTACACTATTGTTCACAGCAAGGTTGGTTTATGGTATTTTTAAAAAACCGTAATGGGAGTCAAGCACTTAAAACCCTAGAGATACCTGCAGAACTATGCCAATATTTTATACAAAACACTCATAAATGGTAAGCTCTTTTTTTCCCCTCTGCAAATGAGTATTATTATCCCTCTTGCCACCAGGTAATAGCTGTAAGGTGCCTGGATAATATGAAATAAAAAGCAGATTGTAAACATTAAAGGAATCTGAAGTGTCATTTAAATTGTAATCATTTGAAACAAAATTGAAAAATCTGACCTACACCACTTTCACTGGGACAAGCAAAAGACATCAGTAAGTGGGAAAAGGAGATTATAATGAGTCAGAAAAAATAAGTAAAAATGGAGACATCAGGCGAAGATGAAAATACACACTTTGACCATGTAATACTCTTATCAAAATTAAGAATGGCTACAGAAGTACATGTACCAATATAACTTTCTGCCTATAATTGTCACAAGAAAAAAAAACACTTGTTTTGGTCTCCCTCTGACCCCACCAAATACCCGTGTGGTTTAGTGGAAAGAGCCCGGGCCTGGAAATCAGGGGATGGGATTCAGAAGGTCATGGGTTCTAATCCCAGCTCCACCACACATCTGCTATGTGACCCTGGGCAAGTCACTTCACTTCTCTAGACCTAGGTTCCCTCATCTGTAAAATGCAGATTGAGACTGTAATCCCCACATGGGACAGGGACTGTGCCCAAGCCAATTTGCTTGTAGGCACCCCAGTGTTTAGTACAGTGCTTGGCACATAGTAAGCACTTAACAAATATCACAGTTATTATTATTTCTTGACTCTGCCACCTGCCTGCTGTGTGACCATGGGCAAGTTATGTAACTTCTCTATGCCTCAGTTCCCTCATCTGCAAAATGGGGATTCAATTCCTGTTCCCCTGTCCCTTAGGCTCGAGGGACAGGGACTGTGTCCTACTTGATATTCTGGTCTCTACACCAGCCCTAGGTACAGTATTTGGCCAGAATAAGCACAAAATGAACACCAAAACTATTAGGACCAGGGTTCTCATCCCAGTTCTGCTACTTGCCTGTGTTTCCTTGGGGAAGTCACTGAACATCTCTATGCCTCATCTGTTCCCCTTCCTATTTTAGATTGTGAATCCAAGTGGGACAGGGACTGTGTCTGACCTGAATATCTTGTATTTATCCTAAAGCTTGGCAGATGATAAGCATCTATCAAACATGATTACTATTAATAATATTAAATTTTAATGATTTAAGTGCTTATATGCCAGGCACTGAACTAAGCGCTGGGGTAGATACGAACCAATCAGTTGGGACACAGTCCATAACGCATTGGGGCTGACGGTTTTCATTTCCATTTTCCAAATGAAGAAATCAAAGCAGAGAGAAGTGAAAGTGACTTGCCCCAAGGTCACAGCACACAAGTGGCAGAACAGGGATTAGAACCCAGGTCCCCCTGACTCCCAGGGCATGCTGCTTCTCAAATTCTGAAATACTTAGGACCAGGCCCTTCAAGCCACACAAAACTCACAAAGCAGTTTTCA
Organism: Ornithorhynchus anatinus; assembly: GCF_004115215.2. Classification (NCBI taxonomy): domain Eukaryota; kingdom Metazoa; phylum Chordata; class Mammalia; order Monotremata; family Ornithorhynchidae; genus Ornithorhynchus; species Ornithorhynchus anatinus. The sequence goes on from NC_041739.1 coordinate 54,734,689, forward strand.
AGAAAGCCAAAGAGGGCAAGTAGAAAGTCTAGAAAGGAAGAAAGGTCATCACTCTCTAGCTAAATTGGCTCTGAACAATGGAAATATTTTAATGTTTCATAAACATACAAGATTTGTTTTTTGATAACACATCAAAAGTATTTACCCACGGATAAATGTTGAGGTATCAGTTTAAAACCTGACCAAAAAAATTACAAAATATCTGAGATAATTGTTCAATTACTGCATCGTAAACCTGTGTTTATGATTAATTTGTATCTACAGGAAAATAAATGAATTTGTATTAATAGGAAAAGTCAGGCCAAAAGTAAGTATTCACGCTTAGTCGATAAATTTCATTGGGGATTTGCAAACGACTTTATGACTAATTTGTATCTACAGGAAAATAAATGAATTTGTATTAACAGGAAAAGTCAGGCCAAAAGTATTCACGCTTAGTCGATAAATTTCATTGAGGATTTGCAAACGACTTAATTGGGGCAAGTTCTGTTCCTCCAGTATGACAAATGGAAAACTGAGGCACAGAATCACCTTCCATCGTACTAGCAATGATGCTTCTCAAATCCTAAACCTTCTCAACTCCTAAAACTCTGCATTAAATCATTAGAGCACACTCCTTCCCTTGGGCCCAAAGGATTACAGAGGATTATGAAAGGCTCTTACAAATTACCAAGAAGGAGAAAGAAATACATGAGAAAGTAGGCCAATTAATAAGGAGAGCACTGAAATCCAAGGGGCCACTAAAATGGCAGAGATTCTAGACAGCTTTGTGTATGTTGAGATGGGGTGGGGGGCACAAGCCTTTAAAACTTAGACATTTCAATAATTAAGGAAAGGAACAAAAACCTTGTGAAAAACAGCTGGTAATCAAGTGAGATCTTGGACCACGAAAACATGTTACGAAGCAGGCGTGGATGCAAAATAATTTTCAAAGGGAGCAGTAGAATAAAAAATGGGCAGGTGGGAGAGTGATACAAATATGGCACAGATAGAATTATTAAAGGTTTTCCCTTTAAGGGAGTTTTCACTTGCACATCTTTTGGTTGTTAGCTTGCAGCTTGTGTCTTTCACTGTGAATGGAACGAGTTCACCATGTGATGGGGGAGGCAAAAAGAAAACATGGCCAGTGTGACCTAATGCAACATAGCTGTCCCATGTTAAGCTGCCATGCCTGACAAGAACCCGCTCAGATGATCTGGTTCAGTTCTAGACAATTTGCTTCCAGAAAGATGAAGAGAAACTGGAGACAATTCAGAGAGTCACCAGCAAAGCAATTTAAAGGGTGGGGGCTAGGGGGTGTTGGAGGGAAGACAGCTGTCTGGAAAGGATCAAAAGAGCTAAATGCATCCAGTCTGGCTCAGGGACAGCTCCTAGGAGCCAAAGGACATGATAACCATCTACAAATATCTCAAGCGTGGAAACAGCATCGAGAAACAGGAATTATTTATCGTGGTAAAAGTGTACTTTTGAGAGTCTCAGAGTAAGGGCATGTATGCTGGAAAGAGGAAAATGTATCCTCCATCACGCTGAAAAGCCTCTTTCCACTCGGTATTCTACCACCACTTCCTGATCTGCCTTAAGCTGTTCCACTCCCGCTCCATTGTTTATTCTCTCCCAGGAATTCCTGCCAGCCATCTCCTCCTCCGGGACCACAGTCCAAATTCTTTTCAAAATAAAAACAAAAACTTCTTCAACAGTCAGCCCCTGCAGCGCCCTAATCATCTGCTGTTGTCCTCTGAGCCCTTTCTAGTTTATATTATCATTCGGGTGGTGAAGGTAACTCCAGCTTTCTGCCAAGGCAGTTTCCAAACCCCAGCAGGGAAAGATTTCACTGATGACTTCATGGGTTTTTCTTTTATGGTATTAAGTGCTTACTATGTGCCAGGCAGTGTACTAAGCAAGCACTGGGTACCAAGCTAATCAGGCTGAACACAGTCTTAGTCCCACATGGTGCTCACAGTTCGAATCCTCATTTTCCAGATGAGCTGAGGCACAGAGAAATGAAGTGACTAGCCCCAGGTCACACAGCAGACAAATGACGGAGCAGGCATTGGAGCGGGCATTAAAACCCGGGACCTTATGACTCCCAGGCCTGTACTCTATCCACTAGGCCATGCTGCTCTTCTACATGTTGACCAGTGTATTGCTTCAAAGAGATTATATTTCATTTTCCACCTCTTTTCTGCATCCAAAGTTTCCCTCGGCACTGTCAAACCTTCTATCCGAGGGCCCTGGTAACTAAATACCCTAAAACTCCAAATCCCCTAGCAGCAGAGTGGTCTTGGAGACACTGTGTCTTCTGAATCACTGAGTTAACTGGAAATAGGGACTTTTCAAAGCTCAGCCAGGACTGTAAATCCCACTTCCCCATTAACTCAGCGATTTAGAAGACAGGATCTCCTAAGCATGGGACATGAGATCCAGAAGAACTAGCTCTCCTGTAGCCCATCTCCCTCTCAGAGTTCATCGCTCAGAAGATCCAGGTTTAGTCTGATTCACGTAGCCCACCCTCTAAAAAGAAGTGGGGAGAACTTCCGAATTCTGAGGCTAAAAGGATCTCGTCAATCAATCATACTTATTAAGCGCTTGGACAGAGCACTGTATTATGCACCCGGAACTTACAGTCTAGAGGGGAAGGCACGCATTAAAATCAATTTAGAATACATATAACAAGTGCTGTGGGGTTGCGGGTGGGGTGTGAATATCAAGTGCTTAAAGGTACAGATGCAAGGGCCAAGGGGGGCCTGAAGGAGGGGAAGGAGGGGAAATGAGGGCTTAGCCAGGGAAGGCCTCTTGCAGGAGATGGGAATTTAGGAGGCATTGAAAGTGGGGAGAATAGTGGTGTGTGAGATACGAAGGGGAAGAGAGTTCTAAGTCAGAGGGAGGACATGGGTAAAGGGTCAGCGGCCAGAGAGTCGAGAAAAAGGCATGGTGAGCAGGCTGGTGTCGGAGGAGAAGCGTACGGGCTGGGTTGCAGTATGTACTCAGAGTTAAGACAGGAGGGGGCAAGCTGATTGAGTGTTTTAAAGCTTTTAAAGGATTTTGAGAAGCAGCGTGACTCAGTGGAAAGAGCATGGGCTTGGGAGTCAGAGGTCATGGGTTCTAATCCCAGCTCTGCCGCTTGTCAGCTGTGTGACTATGGGCTAGTCACTTAACTTCCCTGTGCCTCAGTTACCTCATCTGTAAAATGGGGATTAAGATTGTGAGCCCCACATGGGACAAGCTGAACACCTTGTATCCTCCCTAGCGCTTAGAACAGTGCTTTGCACATAGTAAATGCTTAACAAATGCCATCATCATTATTATTATTAAAGTTAGGAGATATGACCCCTATTCTCAAAGAGCTTTCGAAGCAGCATGGCATAGTGGCTAGAGCATGGGCCTGGGAGTCAGAAGTTCCTGGGGTTCTAATCCCAGATCAGCCACTTTTCTACTGTGTGACCTTGGGCAAGTCACTTCACTTCTCTGGGCCTCAGTTACCTCATCTGGAAAATGGGGATTGAGACTGTAAGCCCCGCACAGGACAGGGACTGTGTCCAATCTCAATTTGCTTGTAACCACCCCTGTGTTTAGTACAGTGCCTGGCACATAGTAAGTGCCTAACAAATACCACAATTATTATTATTATTTAATCTAACTGGGGATATAGACCTCTGTCTTAAATCATGCTTTAGGCTAGCCATTTCTTTACCTCCTAGGATATTAGGGCCATACAAGGGATTCAAGTTATACCAGCTGTACTTCTTTACACAGTAGATTTCCAGGTTTGTCTGTAAACATACTCTGTACCTCTAATGTAGTAGGTGAAGCAGGGGCCACCATGCAGTGGAAAAAGCAGTGGGAGACCTGGGCTCTATTCTGGCCTGCCAAAAACCATGTCACTGTGGACATGTCGCTTACCCTCTCTGGGCTTGTATAACAGTGATAAATACCCCTTGCCTCTCTGTGCCTCTCAAGGGTACTGTGAAGATAAGGCGAGATATACACATCTCAGTGGTGCTGTGCATTTTTAGGAAGCAGGGTGCTAAAGAAAGCCACTGGTGACACTTCTGTGATGGATTTTCAGAGAAAAAAATGTTTGGTCCAGACATAGTGTGCCTAAATCAATGTGGGCCATAAACTGAGTGATCCCTGTTTACATCTGAGGGATTGTGGGGGGAGTGCTGGAAGACATGGTCTTTAATTTGTGCACAATGTTCAAACCAAAAAATACATTTTGCCTCTGCCATATTAGCCTATGCCAACCGGGCCACTGAGGAAAACAGAAGGGGATGACATGAAAAATAAGAGGGTGTGTTGAAGAGGAGGAATGTTTTACTTCTGACAGTTTCAGTTTCACCACTCTCCAAGATTCAAAAATGATTGTGGGGAAACCCTAATTTGAGGTGACTTGCCAAAGAAGCAACAGGGAGAAAACTGAACTGTTTGGAAAGAAATCACTGTTTAAAGTAAAAACAAAGAACTAAAGAAAACAGTGAAAGAGCAGAGAAAGGTAACCTGTAGTAATTGCATCAAGGATGAAGAGATTAAAGCTGTTTGCATTTTTCATTCAGTAGCATGGCCAAAAGTTCCTCTTTTCAGGGGCAAGCAAATGTGTTGGCAGTGGAGAAAGAGACTTGGAAGGATAAAAAAATATATATAATTTGCATGGGCGAATGCTGAGTCACCACATAGTTTTCCACTGCGGATTAATTCATTCTACAGTGAAGCCTCTGGTCTATTGAAACTGCCCAGCTTAACTTGTCAGTGTTGCCATCAGCCAAAAGACTGTCCAACAATGAATTCAACAGCTGCAGGTGACACCCGGGCCTTGGAAATTCAATTAGCTGGAAGTCATTTGGTAAGAGAACTCTCTTTTAAAGGATGTCACTAGGGAGAAACAGCTAGGGCTTACTTAGCATTCATTGGGACAGAAGGAAAGAAATTTGGGGTGGGGGGTGGGAAAGGAAATCAAAAAAAGTAGCCAATTTTTTTTTCCAAATTGATCAACACCTAATAATAATTATGGTATTCAGTGCTTAATATGTGCCAGGCACTGGATTAAGCACTGGACCCCTACAAGTCCATCCCCCAGCACTGGAGGGGCTTGAAGCACATTTTGGGCAGGGAAAGTGTCTTCCAACTCTATTATATTGCACTCTCTCAAGTGTTTGGTACAGTGCTCCACACATAGTAAACACTCAATAAATAGCATTGGATGACTGATTGAAAAAATCTGACGGTTTCTGATTTCTAGCTCAGCTGGGGCAAAAACTTGGAAATACTTTCCAATGATACCTGAAGCCCCACTGAGAAATCTTGGAATTACTAGTGGAGCATTGCTAATGGAGAAACAGAAGAGGAGATGAGAAGGAGGATAAAATTAAAGGTAGGAGGTGAGGCAGTGCTACGGAACTGTAGAGAAGTCCAGTGAGGCATCACAGAAACTTTGGGAAAAGCCATAGTAACCTGGAATCACAGGATTACAAAGTGAGTTGTTTTTAGTCCAGTTTCTTATGATAAACGAGAAATTTATGTGCTTGAGCCTGGAGAAATATAGTTGGAAGATGTTCCTGCTTCTATTGACAAGTCACACAAATCTCAGGGAAAAAAGTTTCTCTCTACATCAGCTTATTTTTTGCCATTTTTCAAAAAAACAGCAATTCTAAAACCTCTGTTTCTGCCAATTTCAAACACTAGCCCCTTCCATAAATCCAGATTGTAATTTCCCCCATTCCTATGCACTCCCTTATGTCCAGTAAAAAAACCAGCTTCTTGGGGCTTCATTCTTCCCTTCTCCTCCTTTTCCTCTTCCTCCCACTACTTCCTCTTTAAGGTGGAGGCTCGACCACGGTAAGGACTCATCGGGGCGAGGATGTTCAGAACCCGCCCTCGGTGTTGGCAATTAAAAACATGAGAACTTCTTTAGGCCCTCAAAAAAGAGGGGTGAATCATTTTAGATTAACTGTAGCCTGCAAGACGTAAAATGCAGGAAAGCACCCAGAGTTCAACCATGAGTATCATATGCCCTGTTCAGCAGAGATGTGGGTATAAATAAAGAGGGTATATTTTATAAATAAACAAGGAAACATAGTCTCCCAGCTACCCTGAAGACTCACCCCAGTGGGAATCTGACCTTGCCGGTGCCAACTTAAACCGACAAGTACATTCCTAGGGCGACCTAGAAAACTTCTTGCAGGCAGAGGAGAAAGGAAAAACAAAAAAAAAAAAGGTAAGAAGCCCTAATCACCTGTCCAGTCTGAGAACTGGGACCAAGAAAATCTCTCCTGATTTGCCTAAGGATAAAACAAAACATGCTGAAGGAAAACAACTTTACCATCACTTCCTTTCAATCAATCAATCCTCTCTTGCCAGCTTAACCCCCTCTCATGCAATCAAGTTGGATCTTTGCCTCTGCAACCGGGAAACTTTTTAACTTCACAAGAGTTCAGAGGGATGCTGAGGGGCAGCACTTTTTCTTTTTTTTTTTTTTTTGTTAAAATCAATTAGGTGGAGAGAAATGCTTTGGTTGGGTGGCAAAGGGAATGTTACTCTATAAGAATGTATGCCTGGCTGAAGCAATAAAAATTGTGGGTTTTGTTATGTGCTTATTATGGGCCAAGCGCTGTATTAAGCGCCAGGATAAAAAAGGATAATCTGGTCTGACACGGTTCTTGTCCCACATGGGGCTCAAAGGCTAAGGGGGAGTGACAACAGGTCTTTAATCCCCATTTTGCAAGCAAGAAAAATGATGCATAGAGAATTTAGGCGACTTGCCCAAGGTCACAAAACAGGCAAGTGGCAGAGCCAGGCTTAGAAGCCAGTATTAGAACTGAAGCAGCATGGCCTAGCGGATAGAGCCTGGGCCTGGGAGTCAGAAGGAACCAGGTTCTAATTCTGACTCTGCCACTTATCTGCTCTGTGACTTTGGGTAAGTCACTTCACTTCTCTGGGTCTCAGTTACCTCACTTGTACAATAGGGATTAAGACTGTGAGCTCCGTGTGGGACAGGAACTGTGTCCAACCTGATTACCTTGTATATCCCCCAGCGCTTAAAATGATGCCTGACAAAAAAGTGGTTAACAAATATAATAATTATTATTATTAGGTCCTCTGACTCCCAGGCCCTTGTTTTTTCCATTAATAGATATCAAACAGTTACCAGTACCCTGTGCTCTGAACTCTGACACTTTGTTACTTAAACACCCCTCATATCCTCTAAACTGTAAATTCGTTATGGGCAGGGAAGGTGACTGCTAATTCTGTTGTACAATACTCTCCCAAGCGCTTAGTACAATGCTCTGCTCATAGTAAGTGCTCAATAAAGAACACTGATTGCTATTATCCCTTTCCAACCCATCCCATCACTTAGGCACCTCCTCCCTCCTCCCCGTTATCCCATACAGTCTCTCTCAACACGCAGGACCATGAAACTTGCTGGCTTGAACTACTGGGACAGGAGTGTAGACTTGGTGATAAGGGCAGGAAAGCAGATGTAAACAGAAGCAGTTGAGTCCCTCTGAGCCGCCTGGGTTTCCAATTGTTAATGAAGGGGATGTTTGTTTCCAGGCGTGTCCGGAAACGCGGTTCAGTCAGGAATCTGCATTTTTACAAATGCCCTTCTGACCATCTTTCGATGTCTCCGCCGACTAGACTAAACTTATAAAATGGAAAAAAAAAAAAGAAAAGGAAAAGAAATGGCCCCTCGAGAGGCTTCTCTACTTGGATCTCTCGACTCTATGGAATGTGAGACAAGATTCACGATTCCTGCCCCGCTTTCCGCAGCAACTCTTCATTAGGTTTCTAACACACCTTTGCTCCAAAGGACCAGGAGGCTAGAGAGAGGTCTCCTAGAGACAGCCTCCAACACCACAACTGTGATGGGAGGGATGGGGAGCCGTGCCAACATGACGTGGGAGCCCGATGACATCCGCTTACCAGTACCTTTCTGCCCTTTCGGACGTGGCGGCAGTGCTGAACACAATATCCCTTCCAGGAATTCTGGGAAGCCTGCTCCTGCTACTGCTGCATCCCTTCCTCGTTTGGCTCAAGAGATTAGCGACCTAAAGACTTCAGTCATAGCCCTGCCCCAGATCAGCAAGGAACGACCTTCCCGGCCAGCCTGTTCTCTTCTCCTCAAGGGATTAGTCCAACTCGATTAGCTAGTTAACTTTGGATTCAGTTCAGCACTTTACCATGAGCCAAGTACTGTGCTAAGTGCTTAGGTCTCTTCAAGATAAACAGATCAGACACGGTCCTGTCCCATATGGGATTCACGGTCTACACTTCTCTGTGGAAAGAGCTAAGCGCTAAGATGACCTCCACCACTCCAAGGAAAGACTGTCTGTCTCAAGGCAGCAGCTGGGGCTAGATCACAGAGAGCTTTCAGGTGTGTGTGGGGCAGACTCCTCCCTGAGGAGTCAGAAGGACTTGGGATCTAATCCCAGCTCTGCCACTTTGCCGTGTAACCTTGGGCAAGTCACCTCAATAAATGCTCTGGTGATTAAATAATAATGGTATTTAAACACTTCCTATATGCGAAGCACTATACTAAGCCCTGGGGTAGATATGAGATCATCAGGTCCCACAAGGGGCTCACAGTCTTAATAGGAGGGAGAACAGGCACTGAATCTCCATTTTGCAAGTCAGTAAACTAAGGCTCAGCAGGTAAGTGACAGAAACTAGATTAGAAATCGGGGCCTCGGACTTCCCGGCCCGTGCTCTTTCCACTAGGCCATGCTGCTTTGCACAGAGTAATTGATCAATAAATACGACTGAATGCATGAATGAATGATTATGTCCACATATGCTTCTAAGCAATTTAAGATGTGTTTTGTTACGTTTTGTTTCCGCATCAGATTAGGAATCCTCTGGGGGAAACCTCTGGATCACTAAGAAGATACATTAGTAAGGAAAGAGTAGCAAATTTCACTAGTTCCTCTGGTCTACGTGTTTCTCGGCATTGCCAACAGTACCTAAAATTCTTCCCAGAACCCCAGTCAATAATCATGTCCTCTGAGATGGAACTCCATCATTTACCATTAAAGAGTAATTTATATTCATATAGCACCCATGCCCGGGAAACCCAAGAGGACTTTTGATACTTTCCTCATTCTACCTGTCCAACTCTGCAATGCAGGAAGGAGGCAATCTCCTTGCTATACTGTACTTTCCCCAAGCACTTAATATAGTGCTCTGAGCACAGTAAGTGCTCAGTGAACACCATTCATCGAGGAATCATTCCCAATTTAAAGATGACAGCTCTTAGAGCACTGCCACCTCTTAGAACAGTGCTTGGCACATAGTAAAGCACTTAAATACCATCATTATTATTGTCATTATTAGTGGTTCAGGAGGTGAGGAACTTGTCCAAGACCAGTCTAAATTTGCAAAGCCTAGATTAACAACCATTCCCAGTCAATGCCTCCCAAGTAGTAACACAACACAATAGATTCTAATAATGGTATTTATTATACCTTTATTATGAGCTGGGCACAGTACTAGCATGGGGATAGATAAAAGATGCCTGTCTGTCCTGTTCTGGACAGAAAACATATATTTTGGACTGGGTGGTTTTTTAATTGCCATAGCTATACACATCCCCACAACTGAATTACTAAAGTAACCTAGATGCAGCTAAAAATCTGCCTTTGCTATATTCGATGGAACTAGATGTTGGCTTTTCACCTCATCCAACCCTTTCAACCTACCACAGCTTTCCAAAATGGAGAGTAGAAGGGACCAGGAGGGTAAGCTGAGGAGAACACCGGGTATAATTAAAAGCTCATCTATATCCAACTGCCTCCACTCCAAGTCATTCCTGCCGAAATGTTCCTCTCCTTTCTCCTCTTCCCTAAAGCTTTTGCAAATAGGAATGGAAGAGTTGGGAGAAGAAATGGGAAGAAAAGCAGTCTCTGGAGTTCTGGGAATGAGGAACCCCAATCTCACTGAGCTTTTCTCCCTCCCCCACCCTGCTTCTCCTGCCTCTGTGGTGAAAGGGCAGACTCGGTACATGATTGCTCTCTGACTTTGTGGTGGCTTTCGGTTCGAAAGCAGCTGGTGAACATAAATATGAGCTGGGAAAGAAACTGAAACCAAGGGGCAGGACAACTTTCCCATCAGAAAAATCTCCTGCTTTATCAAGTGGGCATGGGTGGCTTTTGCCCCAGGCCCACTGATCTCCAAAGGGTCTTTCACGACTCTCAGCAGGGGCTGCTCTTTAGCCTCCCCAGACCTGCTCTGAACTCCATCACAGTGTGCAACTCACGCTGCAGGGAATTTTCTAGTTTCTACTTCCCTTGGCCGCTGGAGCCTTACTCAAGCACAGCTGCAAAGCCTTTCAAACCCAAGTGTCACAGAGAGTAGGAAACAGTGCCGACTGAAGCCATAAAGCCCTCCTTTCCTGCTCAAGCCATCTCCCACTCACGGCCCGGTCCTCCCCCCCCACCCTCCAACATGAGCTTCCCATGTGGAGAAAGGCCTCACACTCACCTCGATGGGCTCAGAGGGGATCTTCAGTTTGGAGAGCTTGGCTTTGGCCGCAACCTTCAGGTCGGCGATCTTGTCGAAGGGCGGACCGTGCAGGTCATCAGGGCGCGGTTTCAGTTCGGGTGATTCACTGGGGGCTTGATCCTGGCCGTCCATCGGGCGGACGTAGGCGGTAGGCTTCTGCTGCACGGCGCTGGTTTTGGAAGGCAGGGGTGGTGGGGGGAAAGTCTGAGAAGGAGGGGGCGGGGGAGCCGTGGCTAAGGCCCCACTGGCCCGGGCCGCCTCCTCCTCATGGGAGCTCGGGGCGGGGGCTCGGGGGGATTGCGTCGCAGGGCCGAACCCCTTGCTGAGCCCCTTGCTGCCCACCGGCATCCTCGAACCGACGTGCTGACTGGAATGTAGAGGGGACAAGGGCCCCACCGGGGAAGACAAGGTGGACAGCAGCGGGGAGAGTCCCAAGACGGGGGCGGGCGGCTCTATGGCCACATCCCCCTCGGGTCGCCGCTCGCTCTTCTTGGGGCGGCCGGCGCCGTGCCCTGCCTGGGCCCCGCGGCCCGGACCTTGGGGCTGCCCGCTGGGCGGGCCCATGCTCTTGGCATGGGGGCCAGGTCCAGGTTCCATCTTGGGCTGGGCCTTGGGGTGAAGGCTCAGGGGGGCAGGGGCGGCTGGGCCCAACGGCTGGGGGACGGGGGGTGGAGCGGAGTGGAAGGGTCGGTTGGGCTTGCCCTGAGGGGGCAGCGCGGCGTTGCTTCCAGGGATACCCAGGAAATTCTGGTGGGACTTGGTGCTGATCAGCTCAGTCACCTCTTCGTAATTGCCCAACATATTCTGGATCTTGCTGGACAACTCATCTCCCTTGTTGGTCTGAAAAACAGAAGTGGAAAATTTATGGTATTGGTTAAGTACTTACTATAGGCCGGGCACTGTACTAAGAACTGAAGTAGATACTTCTACTTCGGTTACCTCATCTGTAAAACAGGGATTGAGACTGTGTCCAACTCGATTTGCTTGTATCCACCCCAGGGCTTAGTACAGTGCCTGGCATATAGTAAATGCTTAGCAAATACCACTGTTGTTATCATTATTATTACAGGCTAAACACAGTCACTGTCCCACAAGGGATTCACAATTTTAATCCTCATTTTACAGATGAGGTAACGGACACAGAGGAGTTAAGTGACTCAGCCAAGGTCACAAAGCAGACAAGTGAATTAGAACCCAGGTCCCTCTGACTCCCAGGCCCATGCTCTTTCCACTAGGCCTTGCTGCGACTCAGCTGAACAGCGTCAGAGTTTCAAACAAAACTTAAGACATTCAGCTTCACTCCGGGGTACGACAATAAATACCTTATAGGGCTCTCCAAAGAGGGGGGTTTTCTCAGGAAAGGCCTCTGTCTCCTGATGAACTTCCTGGTTACGCCGCTCCCTCTCTCTAATGCGCAGCAGATTTCGATCTTCATTGTACAAGCTGTTGAGGGGAGAGTAAAGAAAAGCAGCCCGGTCAGTGTCTAAGATTTTACTAGGGGCGAGGAAGGGAGTTTCCCGTGGCCTGTCACCTGACAGCTGGATCTCCAATCCCTGGCGATGGGTGTAGAGATATCAATCAATAGCATTTACTGAGCACTCACGATATGCACAGCACCTGCTCTAAGTGCTTAGGAGACGTGCAACGCAATCGAGTTGAGAGACACAATCCCTGACTTCAAGGGACTCACAGAGAACCTCAACTCAACCTCTGGTCAAGTCAACCCCAGTCATAATAATGATGATGGTATTTATTAAGCACTTACTATATGCCAGGCACTGTATTAAACGCTGGAGTGGATATAAGCAAATCAACTTGGACACAGTCCCTGTCCCATGTGGGGCTCTTAGTCCCAATCCTCATTAGACAGATAAGGTAACTGAGGCCCAGAGAAGTGAAGTGACTTGCCCAAGGTCACACAGCAGGCAAGTGCCAGAGCGGGGATTAGAACGCAGGTCCTTCTGGCTCTCGGGCCCGTGCTCTGTTAACTCCTTCCCCGGGCCAAACACCAGCCTAAGCCCAATGCCACAGGCCTAATAACACAATCCATTTCCAAGTCTAGATTCACCACAGACTGATCTGAGGAATATCTAGAGAGGAAGTATCAGTTTGGAGCATAACCATCAGACAAGGAAACATCCCCTCCCCGCTCCCCGGCCACAGATCCAAAAAAGAGCTTCCTATTTCTAGAGAGCTCAATGAAGCATTTCCCCACTGTAACAAAGAAAGGACAAAAACACAGTGTACAACTATCCACTCGATGTCACATAATGTACCCATCCAACGTTCCCCATTTAGAGGAAATAATTGGTGACGATAAATCCATCTTTCTGTTAAAAGCATGTGCACATTAAAGATTTTTACATCTAGTTTTTTTCTCATTAAAGAGAATCCCAAAATCTTCCACCTTCTGCCGATTTTCAAAAATGATCTAAGGGTGGAAATGTCTCAACCAATAATAATAATGATTATGGTATTTGTTAACCACTTACTATGTGCCAGGCACTGTACTAAGCGCTGGAGTGGATACAAGCAAATCGGGTTGGACAGAGTCCCTGTCCCATGTGGGGCTCACAGTCTCAATCCCCACTTTACAGATGAAGTAACTGAGGCTCAGAGAAATGAAGTGACTCAACCAGGGTCACACATCAGACACGTGGCAGAACCAGGATTAGAAACCATGACCTTCTGACTAACAGGTCTGTGCTCTATCCACTACGCCATGCTGCTTCAGTGGTGTTTAGTGAGTGCTTAGTAGGTACAGAGATTGTACTAAGAGCTTGGGAGAATCTTAGCCTCTGCTATCAACCCCATCCAGCACCTTTCCCCACAGCAGTGGAAAGAAAACATACAAATCAAGATGCTTGGATGAGCCAACAATGGGAAGTTTCTGAAAACAGTCCAGAAACCCTCTCTGCTAACATGACTCCTACGAAGAACCTCTCCAATTATCCTGCCCCTGTTCTGAACACTGAAGAAGGAAGCAGTGTGGCTTAATGGAAAGAGCTTGGGTCTGGGAGGCCAGAAGACTTGGGTTCCAATCCAGCTCTGCCAGTTGCCTGCTGTGTGGCCTTGGGAAAAACAATTAACTTCTCTGTGACTCAGTTTCCTCAACTGTAAAATGGGGATTCAATACCTGTTGTCCCTCCCGATTAGACTGTGAGCCCCATGTGGGAGAAAGGACTGTGTCTGACCTAGTTAACTTGCAACTAACTCAATGTTTAAAAAGTAAGCACTTAAATACCACAAAAAAGAGGAACACATCTATGACCATTGTGAGACCTTGGAGCCAGCTACAAGACAGGAGAGTGTTTTCCCATCTGTCATGGCACCTCCCCTCTCACGGTCACACCTGGAGAGTTTCCAGTCCTCTACCAGTCTCGACTATGGGAGAGAGATTCAGACAGGCATAACCACTTCCCGATTTTTTACCAAGAAAACTTTCTGGATACACTACTGGAACAATCGAAGATGGAGGCGGGGCTTTCTCGGATAGATGTGTCCATGGTGTTATGGGTCGGCGATGACTCAACAGCATTAGACAAGACATGGCACTTAGTGTAGCGAGCACAGACCTGGGAATCGGAAGGACTTGGATTCTAAACTCAGCTTCGCCATTTGCTGAGTGACCCTGGGCAAGTCACTTCCCTTTTCTGTTATCTCATCTGGAAGGGGATGAAAACTGTGAGCTCCACGTGGGCCAGGGACTGTGTCCAACCCAATTAGCCTGTATTTACCCCAGTGCTTACTAGAGTGCCCTGGCACATAGCAAGCACTTTAACAAATACTACAATCATTTTGCGACTGGGTTTTCCCTCTCCCTGTTCTGAACTTTAGAGAGATGGGAGAATGATGACCCCTACAATCAGGAACCATCTCTAGAACAGAGACTTCGTCTGATGAGAACTATTATCACGATGCAGAATTAAACCCCCATCAGGCAAGATGGATAGCCAGTCAAAAGCAACACTTGCTGAGTGTCCATTTTGGAAGGGACTGTCTGTGGCAATCTTTTCAGTGGCATGGGGTGCAAGATCAAAATCTCAATGGCGGAAGTGTCGTTTTCAAACCCAAAGGTCTATCTGTGCTTGAGGTCATCTTTCTGACCCATCCATTGGGAGTCCTGCCTGGACACAGTCTCTCTCAAGCGCTTAGTGCAGTGCTCTGCCCACAGTAAGCACTCAATAAACATAACTGAATGAATTTATAGCCACATATATAATTACTATTAAAATAATTATTATGTAAATGGCTATTCATTCGATGCCACACAGATCTGCCAGCTCCCATCTCTCCCTTATGGAAAACTACCACAAAAACCCACGCCCCTCCCAATGGTGCTAGATAGGGGCAAAGGAAGAAGGATTGGAACCCTTGATACCACTAATATTAATTACTGCCGTATTTGTTAGGTGCTTACTATATGCCAAGTGCTGTGGTAGACTAATTGATGACCGACATTAAGATAATCCGGTCCCATATGGGGCTTGCAGTCTAAGTAGGAGGGAGAAAAAGTATTGAATCCCCACTGTGCAGAGGAACTGAGGATCGATCATCAATCAGTGGCATTTATTGAGCGCTTACAACATACAGAGCACTGTATTAAGCGCTTGGGAGGGTACAACAGAATTAGTGGACACGCTCCTTGCCCCCAAGGAGTTTAAGTAAAATGACTTGCCTAAGGTCAGGCAGCGGACAAGTGGCAGAGCTGGGATTAGAACCCAAGTCCACTGGCTCCCAGGCCAGTGCTCTTTGCACTAGGTTACCCTGATTCCCTAGGAGTCATAGTTCAAAGGATAGAGCATGTGCACTGATATGTGAAGAGATCCCTATGCACAAGCTCCTCCTAGTCCCAACCCCTGAAATCTTTGAGCCCCATGTGGGATAGGGGACTGTTTCCAACCCTATTAGTCTGTATCTACCCCAGCGCTTAGAACAGTGCCTGACACATAGTAAGCACTTAACAAGTACCACAATTATTAAATATCACTGATTGATTGACACAGTGCTTGGCACATAGCAATCTGTTGCCAAATTGTACATTCCAAGCACTTAGTACAGTGCTCTGCACATAGTAAGCGCTCAATAAATACTACTGAACAAATAGTATTATAGTATATAGTATTATAGCTTAAATAGCTTAACAAATACTATATATTGAAAAACCACACCCATCAAACAGAGGGAAGAGAGAGGAGGGGAGGGAAGAGAAAGGAGGGGAGGGAAGAGAGAGGAGGGTGGGCTGGGAGGGGAAGGGGAAGGTGCACAGGCTGGAGTCAGAGGGGAGCTCAAGAGAGAGGGCCGCTCCCCTTCAAGGCTGCAGAGGGGGCAGATCTGCATCTTCGCCCTGACACTGTGCGACGCCTTCTAGAGCGGCTGCCTGAGCTGGGAAACTGCCCAAACCCTTCACGTCCCTGGAGGAGGAGACGACTGAGCTCAGTTTGACCCAATGACCGTCGTGTACTAGACACAGGACAGAACATCCCCAAAACGAGGGTCCCGCCCTCTAGAAACCACAGAGGAGGGCGCCGCGCCAGGCGCCGGGGGGGAAGAGCTGGGATTCGCCCACGACCATCTGAAAGTAAGCTACTTCCCTGGCAGGGAGCCATATGCTTTAAGGGATTAGTTCCACCCTGCAGAAGCCAACTCCCTCCCTCTCCCCCGTCTTCCCCACCCTCCTTCTCTCCCTTTCTCCCTCCTGGGCATCTGGCAGGTCCGACATAGCCTCACTGAGCCAGGACCGCCCAGAAGTGCCCTGTGCTTTGGACACACCTGCTATGGGCCTAGAACAGTAGTAAGAGGTTGCAGCCCTCCCTCTATGGACAGGTTTTAGGGGGGCACCACCAGGCGAGGAGGTTGGGTCCTCCTGCTGGGCAGTCAGCCTGCCGCCAGCTCAGGCGGCTCTCTCTACTGAGCCCCCTCCCAACGGCCCCACCTGGTAGCTCTCAAACAGGAGGAGTTGCCACGACCGGTGTCTGGCTACCAAAGTGCCGCCTTCATTTGCCTGTGCGTCTCCACCCAGAGGTTAGGCTGAGTGGCACGGGTGAGGCGTGGGCAGTGGTGAGAGAGGAGCAAAGGACCATCCAGAGGCTGGCACAATAGGATGAGGGAAGAAGTGTGGCCTTGTGGAAAATGCACGGGCCCGGGAGTCAGAGAACTGGGGTTCTGATCCCGGCTCCACCACTCGTCTGTTGGGTGACCTTGGGTGAGTCACTTCACCTCTCTGGGCCTCAGTTCCCTCATCTGAAAAATGGGGATTCAATTCCAGTTCTCCCTCCTGCTCAGACTATGAGCCTCGGGTGGGACCGGATTGTCTTGTTTCTATGCCAGCTTAGTATAGTGTTTGGTGCCCAGTAAGTGCCCCAGGCAGGCTTCCCTGGAGCTTGCGACATCCGGCAGCCTTTTGGGGTAGTACTGGTGCAGCACCAAACTGAGTTTTCTAAGGAACAGGAAGTAAAAACAGAGCACTTTACACAATGGGCAAAGAGCACCTGCCTCTCGGAGGTTTCGCTCAAAGGAACTTTTCAAAGAACTGACGAGCAAAACGTACTGTGTGCTAAGGCACACATTCCAGGGAAGAAAAGACAGTATCAATCAATGGTATTTACTGAGTGATTTCTGTGTGCAAAGCACTGTACTGAGCACTTGGTAGAGTACAATAGCAAAAGCTTCCCCATTCCCAAAGATCTTCATCCAGCTTCTAAATATCTTCCCAATTCTATTACTTCACCCCACTAGAGTTTGTTTTTAGTCAATCAGTTCTCCCCTTCCTACTTCACCTCACTGATCTCCTACTACAACCCAGCCCGCAACCTTTACTCCTCTTAATGTCGACCTACTTATTGTACCTCAATTTCTTCTCACTGCTGACCCCTCAACCAATGGCCTGGATTTCCCTTCCACTTCATATCCAGCTGACTACAACTCTCCCCACCTTCAAAGCGCTCTACAGTAATAATAATAACAATAGTATTTGTTAAGCTTACTGGGTGTCAAGCACTACTCTAAGCACTGGAGTAGATACAAGGTAATCAGGTTGGACACAATCTACTTTATCCCACACGGGACTTACAGTCTTGACTCGCACTTTACAGATGAGGAAAATGAGGGCACAGGGAAATAATAATGTTGGTATTTGTTAAGCGCTTACTATGTGCCGAGCACTGTTCTAAGCGCTGGGGTAGACATAGGGGAATCAGGTTGTCCCACGTGGGGCTGACAGTCTTAATCCCCATTTTACAGATGAGGGAACTGAGGCACAGAGAATCTAAATGACTTGCCCACAGTCACACAGCCGACAAGTGGCAGAGCTGGGATTCGAACTCATGAGCCCTGACTCCAAAGCCCATGCTCTTTCCACTGAGCCACGCTGCAAGTGACTTGCCCAAGGTCACATAGCAGATATGTGGCAGAGCCGGGATTAGAACTCTTACTCCCAGGCCTGTACTTTTTCCACTAAACCCTCATTTCCCCTACAAGCCCTCCCTTCAGGCATCTCCTACGGCTCTGCATGCTTTAAGCTCTTGATATTGACTCCGCTCCCAGTCCCTCCCCACCTCCCCGCACTGACTGAAATATCCCTATACTTGTCCATTTCCCCCATCTGTAATTTATTTTAATGTCTTGTCTCCCCCTCTAGGCTTGTGAGCTCCTTGTGGGCTGGGATAGTGAATCCCAGCTCTACTGGACTGTACCCCCCCAAGTCCTCAGTACAGTGCTCTGGTCCCTCTAAGCGGTCAGTAAGAGAAGCAGCTTGGCCTAGTGTATACAGCATGAGTCTGGGAGTCAGAAGGATCTGCCACATATTGGCTGGGTGACCTTGGGCAAGTCACCTAACTTCTCTGTGCCCGAGTAACCTCGGCTGTAAAATAGAGATGAAGACTATCAGGCCCAAGTAGTACAGGGACTGTTTCCAACCTGATTAGCTTCGATCTACTCAAGCGCTTAGTGCAGTGCCTGGCACACAGTAAACGCTTAATAAATACCACCAATTGATGGACAGACACTGGACAAATTTGGGACGCCTGACTCTGACCCTCCGCTTCTGCCAGGGACCTGTTCTATGACCCAAGGGCCGGCACTTACTGCAGCGGTCTTCACCTCCTTCGTCACCTTCATCTCCCCACCGTCCCTCCAGCTAAGTCCCGAAGGTCTACCCGCAACGATCTTCTCTTATACTTGCCCGAGGACCTCGGTCTCTCATGTGGCAATGGTGGCCTCGCACAACCTGAGCAAGTGATAGCTGGTTTACGCAAATTGTGATGTCGGTCCGACTTTCCCTTCGGCAGTATTGTGCTGTGACCCACCGGAGGGCCTTGGGTTGCAGACAGCACTCTTGGATTTGCTAGTTCACGTCCTCTATTCTGTCCTTCCCCAGGGTCATCTCATATCACAACACTCGCCCTTAGGGTCTCCCATGACCTTGTGGTCCCGCGACTTGTCCCGAGAACTGTGATGAAGGCAACTGAGGACTTTCTTCAGCAAGATAGGATGTCCCCCGCTTCTGTCATCTAAGGGGTGCGCTCCAAAGATGCAAGCATGACCAGAGGACTCCCAAAATAAACTAAGATGGCTGGAAGAGCCATTGGAAGGCGGATAGAAAGTCTGGTGACCATGGGGCATCAAGGTGGATTCCAAACAAATCCAAACAAGGTAAGCAAATCTACAAAGCTATATTAGGACCCTAACTTTCCGGCCTTGCTACCAAAAGCCAGACATCTCCTTCTCCTTGAACTGTTTCCTCAGCTTCGCCTAAGGACCCACTCCAACTCAACAGGCCAGGCAGACTCGCCAACAATGAGATCCTGAGACTCAGTCTGTATGCCAAGACGCAACGTGGCCTAGGGGAAAAACCACGGGCCTGCGAGTCCGAGGTCTAACCTGGGCTCTAATCCTGGGTCTGCCAACTACCTGCCATGTCTCCTTGGACAAGTCACTTAATTTCTCTGGGCCTCACTTCCCTCATTTACAAAATGGGGACTCGATCAGCGTGCTATCTACCTCAGTGCTTAGTATAGTGCTTGGCACATACTGATTGCTTAAATACCACAACTATTTCACCAGCATTGGGGCGGCACTTACTGTCACACTGCTTTGACAGGTAATCAATCAGTCAATTTATTGAGCACCTATGAGCGCTTGAGAGTTCACAATACAAGAATTGGTAGGCAGATTCCATGTCCACAATGAGCTTACAGTCTAGAGGGGAAGACATTAATATAAATACTTAAATTACAGATATGGACATAAATGCTGTGGGGCTGAGGGAGGGGTAAATAAAGGGAGCAAATCCAAGTACGAGGGTGAAGCAGAAGGGATTGGGGGGGCGGGGGGATGGTAGGAGGGGAAGGCCCCTTGGAGGAGATGTGCTTTCAATAAGGCTTTGAAGGACAGGCAGGACCTGTGAGGAGAAGGGCTCCACAGCTGCAGTATGAAATGAGGTGGATGCAGTGGTTGATTCATTCAATCGAATTTATTGAGCACTTACTGTGTGCAAAGCACTGTACTAAGCACTTATACTAAGCTACTGGGAGACCTCTGTAGCAGACCAGACAGAGCAGCCTGGCGTGAGGTAGTCCAGGCTGGTGGTGGTGGTGGAGGGTAATCCCTCTATGCCTGTAAGCTCATTGTGGGCAGGGAACCTGCCTACCAACTCTGTTGCAGTGGACTCTCCTAACCGCTTAGTACAGTGCTCTGCACTCAGTAAATAGGCTGGATGGACTGATTGAATGGCAGCTCAGAGAAGGAGAGGAGTGCTACGAAGCCAATTCAAAGACGGTGACTGGTCCTTACAAAGATTTGTGGTGCAGCAGAGGATAGGGCTATGATCACCCGATGTAGGATGGATTGCCTATTTGGCAAAAGATAGGCTGGACCCGACAGCAGTGAAGTCTTTGATTCATATTATTCAAAGGATTCAGAGTAGCATATTGAAGTATTCTATTTTACTTTAAAAATGATATTCATTAAGCAATTACTCTGTGCTGAAGGCAGCAGTGGATACAAGAGCATCAGGTCATGCACAGTCCCTGTCCCACACAGGACTCACAGTCAGAGGAGTAGAAAGACGGGTAGGTATAGTAACCCCATTCTAAAAAGGAGGAAATAGAAACAGAGAGGTTTAAGGACTCGCTCAAGGTCAACCAGCTGGCCATTCACAGAGAGTTGGGACTAATAGCATGGCCTAATGGATAGAGCAGTGGCTTGGGAGTCAGAAGGACCTGGGTTTTAATTCCACCTCTGCCACTTGTCTGCCATGTGACCTTGGGTAAGTCACTTCACTGGGCCTCAGTTATCTGTAAAATGGAGATTAAGACTGTGAATCTGAGTGGCACGTGGACAGTGTCCAAACTGATTAGCTAGTATCCACCCAGCACTTAGTACAATACCTGACACATAGTAACCACTTAAATACCATAAGAAAAAAAAAGGAAAAGGTCTCCTCCCAGCCTCCAGTTCTTTCCACTAGGCCCCACTGCTTCCCATATTTCTGGCCCACGGCTCTTGAAGCCCTCTGGTTTCCATTTTGATGAAAAAAATGGAGACACAGAGGAAGTAATTGGCTTCTCCAAGGTCACACTGCAGGCAAATGGTGGAGCTGGGCTTAGGACTAGGATCGCAACCTCACAGGCCTGTGCTCTCCTCCTCTAGATTGTAAACTCACTGTGGGTAGGGACTGTGACTGTTACACTGTACTCTCCCAAGCGCTTAGTACAGTGCTCTGCACACAGTAAGCACTCAATAAATCCCATGAACTGACTGCCTTTAGTCCTAACACTGGTAGCCTGCTGTATTGAGGAAAGAGTTCCTGTTCTCAGATGTGTCACTTTGGGGTGATTTCAGCTCAATCCAAACCAGGCCCTGGCCACTTTGGCTAAGTCCTGAAGGTCTACCCGCAGCGGTCTTTTCTTATACTTGCCCAAGGACTTCAGTCACTCACTTGGCAATGGAGGCTTCACACAATTTCAGCAAGTGATAGCCGGTTTTACGCAAATTGTGATGTCAGTCCAACCTTCCCTTCGGAAGCATTGTGCTGTGACCCCCAGGAGGGCCTTGGGCTGCAGACAACACTCTTGGTGAAATCTCACAGGCCGGTCACCAGGAGAGGCCCCACGCCTCATAAATGGTCACGGGTCACAGGGACTATAAGGGAGTTCCCGTTACCAGGGGTTAGAAGTAAAGCCAACCAGGTCTGAACGACTTACTGAGAGGCCCATCTCCAGCCTAGACATTGCATTGTCCTTCCCACTTTTCATTTTTCTTTTTATGGCTGAGTGAGCTATGTGACTTATGGAAGGGTGATAGTAGGTTAGACCTGAATTAGGAAGATTTTAATGAAGAAAGGACCTCTTCCAAACTGGGACAGAATCCAGGCCGAGAGCTTTTTTTTTTTTTTTTTTTAATAGATCATGGTATGAGAAAATTTTAAAAATAAACTTTGGTCAGCTCAACAGAAATTACGGAACCAAAATATGAATTATGGAGCATGAACATTGACTATAAACCCATGAAAAGTACTGCTGGTTGAAAAATGTATTTCGGTTTCAATGTTTACATTTTAAGCCAACATCATGAGTCCTTTTAACTAGTTCAAGTCCACAAAGTCACTGACACATACATATTGTACACCTGCCCACAGTGGACAAGCCTGATTTTTAGACTCGTGTTAACTGTGCTTCTGTTGTATCTCCCAAGCACTTAGTACAGAGCACTGCATTCAAGATGCTCATTAAGTACTATTAATGCTGTCATTAGTAACGTAGGAGTTCAGTAAATGGAGTGATCAAACCTGGAGTGATTCCAGGCTCAGGATCAATCATGGGTATTTATTGAGCAGTCGTGTACAGAGCACTAAACTAGGCACTTGGGAAAGTATAATATAACAATATAACAGACACACACCCTGGCCACAACAAGCTTATTGTATAGAGAATGAATATACTTGGTTAAATGTAGGTGGCATATGGCTGTCTACAGCTCAGTAAGTAGAGTTTAACCCTACTGAAGGGGAAGATTCCATTTACCAAATAATGAAAGCTCTGCTAGTGGAATGGTGATAGTATTTTTAATAGGGTCATCAACTTCCAAGGACTCCACAGTTCATTCCCTAATGGGTTAACAGTCTCTTCAGATAAGTCTCTCTATCAGTTAAGGGCAGACAGGGCTACAAATCAGCATTCTCTGGAGAGTCTGCAAAGCGGCTTTGAATGCGGCCTGTCCTCCCAGTTGCGGCTCATATGTTTTGGTGGGCAGAAAGGCCCCCTAAAACTTGGGAGGACACCAGGACACATCGTGATTCCCAACGTGAGTCACTGCTTCTGGGCTCGTGTCCCACAGTTCCGGGAGTCAGGGTACAAAGTCTAGTTTCTCCACAGGGAGTCACATGGCAGGGGAGGGCGGCACCGTCTTGGGATTGCAACTCTGCTCTCAATACGTCCTCTGGCATGGTGGGGGCGGGGTGGCAGAGAGAGAGGGGGACACAGAGAGAGTGGGACACAGAGAGAGCGGGACACAGAGAGAGTGGGACACAGAGAGAAAGAGGGACAGAGAAGGAGGAGGAGGGGGAAGGGAGAGAGGTAAGAGGGGGAGAAAGTGGGAATAGTAATAATAATGGTGTTTGTTAAGCACTTACTATGTGCCAAGCACTGTTCTAGGCGCTGGTTTGGAGAGTGTGGAGGAACGGAGCGGGGAGGGAGGATGAGGGTGAGAGATAGCAGGACAGAGAGAGAGCAAGACAGACAGAGAGCACTGGTGAGAGAGCGAGAGAGAGGGAGGCAGGCGCAGAGGGAGCAAGGGAGGGTGGAGGCAGTTTGGCCTTCATCAGCCAACTTCAGGCTTTCCATCAGAAAACACCATTTATGGAGCAAACGTAAAATACTTTTCCTGAGCCCATTTCCTCTGGAAGCTGAAGGGAGCGAGGCTAAGTCTCCTTGAGAATGTGTTGGCTTTTTTTTTTTCCTCTTTTCATATGAACAACTCCTAAGGGCTTGCAGGAAAAGCACATGGCTTGGTTTCCAGCTCACTCAGGGGGCAGAGTGGTGTGCCAAGACTTGCTACCCAGAACTGGAACCAACGCAAGCTAGTATGCGGCTGGCTGCGGCTCAGACCTCTCTCTGGTTTTACTGCTCTGGTTTCTCGCGGGTGGCTGGGCAGTCACCAATACAGAACTCACACACACCAATTCGGCGCTGGGAGCTGAGAGGAGACTTAGCAGAATTCCCCACTGTGAGACGTGATCCCCCGATTAATACCGGACCTTCTGTTTGGGATGCTAAAAACGTGTTCTCAGGCCTTCCCCGGCCTGAGGCAAATCACTATTATTGTTATTATTATGGTATTTGTTAGCTCAAGTCCGTAGTGCTGGAGTAGATATAGGATAATCAAGCCGGTCAGAGTTCACAGTCCCTGCCCAACATGAGGCTCACAATCTAAGTAATCCATTGTATTTATTGAACACTTACTATTTGCAGAGCACTGTACTAAGCACTTGGGAGAAAATACAACAGGCTTGGTATATACATTCTCTGCCCACAGCGAGCTTACAGCCTAAATAGGAGGGAGAACAGGTGTTGAGTCCCCATTTTATAAATGAGATAACAGGCACGGAAGTTAAGTGACTTGCTTAAGGTCACACCGCAGGCAACTGGAAGAGCTGGAAATTAGATCTCAGGTCTGTGCTCTTTTCACTAGGCCACACTGTTCCTCCCTCGTGGGGTCCATCCAGGGTATTACTTCGGAGTGACCTTTCCAGTGAGGGCCCTTAACCTTTTCACATCGCACAAAACTAGAAAAGTAACAAAATCCTAGAAAGGAAAAGTGAAGGTTGACAGAGGAAAATCATATCTGCTCTTCTCCCCTCTCGTTTCACTCTGAAGGACTACAAAAGTGGTAGAGTGAGGGAGAAAAAACCCAACGCTCCAGTTCCCACAACTCTCTCTCTGTAGCACACGTGCCCGCACATACACACGTCTGCTCCAGAATCATCTGGTTGACAGAAGGAGACTCTCATGCCCTAGCCTCCTAAGCCTCCTTGTTGTTAAAGTAGGTTAGTCATGCCTTACTGCAAAATACTGTTTAAGGCTTCCATGGCAACTAATGGCCCAGACTGCCGACAGCTGACCACCAATTTATCCTGTCGGGCTTCTTCACTGAGTCGGATACCCTTGTTCCCCTCCTCTTCCAACTTGACCAACTCTCAGTATTTATAAAAAAGAGGTTGGAGATGGGGCACAAAAGGAGCCAGTGCAATCCCAGTGTCAACATCATTCCTCGATAAGCAACTGAACTTATGTTTTGGTTTAAAAGCATTGTACTCTGACTTGATATTACAAAGGGTAAGTAAATGTAAACATTCCTGGGTTCAAAACACACACACCACCGCACTCCCCCAAAATAACCCACAAAAGCAGAGACCAGGCTGCAGTTTCTATCCTCAGCTTGACCATCAACTGTTTTGCCAATAAAGACATAGCTCTCCATATCCTGCATTCATCGGAGTGCAGCATTTGTTGTTCCATTTTCAAAACTCTGGTACATTAACCATTGGAGAACTAAAATAGCCTGAAGGTAGAACTTAATTTTATCTGGGGAAATTTCCCAGGATGGGTACCGGCTCACGAGAGTGGCTAAACGCTTAGTCAAAGTTAGTACTTCCACCTGGGAAAGATGGGCAAAATGACACTTTTCCAAATCCCTAGCTGGTTCAATTGAAAGAAGTCTCTCTACTTAATTAAATCTCTGGCCCCCAATATCCAGAAAGCCCCAAAGGTATGCTCAGAAGATATGAAATCTAGAGTGGGATTCACATTCAAAATAAAAGGAACTACCATTTTGACTGCAAAGTGAAAAATCACACTATATTATGTCAGTCATTTAGCTTATAGATTGGCTAACAGCTTAAGAACTTGCAGATTTATTCTGCCACCAGAAGTTGTTTTTCCCCCAAAAAGTCTTTCAACGACTCCTTTCAAAGAACCATTAAATAAACCTCACAAATAAATACAGATCAATTGGGAGCTCACCCTCTCTCTTGGAGGGCACCCTTGTAGGAAAATGAATTAGCATTTTCTTTGCTTGAGCTGGCTAAATATCTGCTGGTGTTGAACACTTAGAACCCACAGAGTCCTAAATCTTGAACTGAAGAGAATTTGTGTTGAGCAAGTTACTAAAGGATTCTGGGGGAGGTCTCAGTTGCATTAGCCCCATTCCCAACTTAGAGTTGGAAAGGAACAGATTTTGTTGATCAGGAGATGGTGATCTATTTTATATTCCATTCCACATTGTCCTTAATCTACAACTCTAGGAACCAGTCACTGCTTTATTAAAGATGTTTAAAAGTGCTGGCTAGCTATTGCTTTTGGGATGTCATTTTAAACTGCTTGGGACACCTATGTAAAATAAGGTGGTGGGGAAAAAAAAAAACCTTTTCCAGTCTCTGCACAGGGAAACAGTAAAATGTGAGAATAACTATGGTACTTGTTAAGCATTTACTATGTATTCATTCAATCGTATTTATTGAGTGCTTACTATGTGCAGAGCACTGTACTAAAAGCTTGGAAAGTACAATTCAGCAACAAATAGAGACGATTCCTACCCAACAGCAGGTACCAAGCATTGTTCTAAGTGCTGGGGAAGGTACATGGTCACCTTGTACCTTCCCCTTTTTGTAACTTGTGAACTTGAGATCACAAATTACTGCTTTTAACCAATTCCATATACATTTATGTCAGGATTTCTGAGGTGTTGACAATACCACCATCCTACCTGTCCCATAAACCCACAATCATCTTTAGAGAAGCTGTGTGGCTTAGTTGAAAGAGCATGGGCCTGGAAGTCAGAGACTGTATTCTAATCCTGGCTCCACCACTTGTCTGCTGTGTGACCTTGGGCAAGTCACCTAACTTCTCTGTGCCTCAGTTCCCTCATCTTCAAAAAGGGGATTCGATACCTGTTCTCTCTCCTACTTACTGCACACAGTAAGTGCTCAATAAATATGATTGATTACTTAGACTGTGAGCCCCATTTGGGACCTGATTATCTCCTATTTACCCCAGGCTTTAGTGCAGTGCTCTGCCCCTTGTAAGAGCTTAACACCACCACAATTATTTTGACCAACTCATCTGTCTCTTCCACCACTTCCCTTACTGGTAATTAACTTTATTGTCAGCATCTTCATCTTACTCTCCCAAGCGCTCAGTACCTTGCTCTGCAGAGTCAGTGCTCAGGAAATATTATTGCTTGAAGGTCAAAAAAGGATTACTGCTCAGGGAAAATGGGGTAAAGAGGAAAGAGGGAAATGGCATATTTCCCTAGACACGGTGAGAAGCAGCACCACCTCCCTTAACTCAGACTCAGGGGCCAGACAACTGATATATATATATATATATATATTTGAATTTCATGGGGTTAGACGGCTACTGCTTTGGGGTGCCTCGGGCCCCCCTCTATGTCTGGAACAGAACCCTTGGGAGGGCCTAAAGTGTCCTTTGATCCCCTCTCCACATGTCCCCTTTCTCCAAGGCATCCACCCCCTCCAAAGGCAACTAGTGTCTTCAAAAGGCCAGAATACAACCAATTATTTGGCCAACTCTACTAGGAGTTTAAACCCTTTGGAGATGGGAGGAGGCTCAGAATAAACTCCCCCACAGTGAAGATTTTTCTCTATCTTAAAAGTCAGGTAACTAATATTCAGATACACTCAGTTCTCCTACAGGGTGGGAGACTGTGATCTTGCAGAACCCTGGTGGAAGGAAAACATATTCAGGGGCAGTTGCTTCTAATAATAAAAGAAACCTTACCCTATTCACCCACGCTTGGGTGCACTTGCATCTGTACCCCTTAAGCATTTTGATAGCCCACCCCCAGCTCCACAACACTTGTCTACATAGCCTTATACTCAGTCCCTTCCCCTATCTGTAATCAATTTTAATGTCTGTCTCCCTGACTAGACTGAAAGCTCCTTGAGGGCAGAGATTGAATCTACCAACTCCACTGAACTGTACTTAGTACAATGCTTTAAACAAAGTAAGCACT
Organism: Ornithorhynchus anatinus; assembly: GCF_004115215.2. NCBI lineage: Eukaryota > Metazoa > Chordata > Mammalia > Monotremata > Ornithorhynchidae > Ornithorhynchus > Ornithorhynchus anatinus. Next base: position 54,762,211 of record NC_041739.1, read on the forward strand.
CAATAAAATTTACTGATTCAATGACATGCTGAGCTCAAACAGGCTCAAGTTTCCAGAACACTCCCCAGTTCCCCATCAGTGTTCTAGCCAAAACTCATAATGAAAATAATGAAAATACACGTTTGCTGAACTGAGAGCACGTGAGTTTACTTAATAAATAATAATTACAGTACTTGTTAAGCCCTTACTAGATGCCAAGCACTACACTAACCGCTGAGGTCGATATAAAATAATCAGGTCAACCCAATCTCAGTCCCATATGGGACTCATGGTCTAAATAGGAGAGAGGGGGGGATTTAATCCCCATTTCACAAAATGAGGAAACTGAGGTCCTGAAAAGTGAAGTAACCTGCCCAAGGTCACACTGCAGGGAAGAGGCAGAGCCAGGATAATAATCCAGGTCTTCTGACTCCCAGGTCCGTGCTCTTTCCACTAGACTATGCTGTTTTAAGACTATGCAACTCATTAATGCTTTACATCATTAGTTTTCTATAATAAACCAATTATCGGGGTGCTGGCCATGCTGCATTTTAGAGGTAATAAGAGACTTTATGTAAAAACAATGACCTGCAACTACCGGCAAGCTCAAAAGGAAAAGTATAAACAGCAGTATGCTTGCAGGGTTGTTTTTCAGGCTGTTCAAGTTTTATTAAGGAAGGCTGTTTAAGACAGCAAACATTCCAGGAAAGTGATATTTACCGAGAAATGCCCAACCTGTAATTTATTCACTGAGAACATTAGAGGAACATCTATATGGCACTATAAACACCTGTCCTTCATATGGATCATTTGTCTCCCTATCCCCAACATAGTCTCCCATCACATGGCTTGTGATCCTTGGTCCACAGATCTTGTTTGCCCCCCTACCCCCTCTTCCAGACATTGCTAATGATTTCAGTGCTAGCGATTTGCACAGTGCTATGCATGGCACTGAGTACAATGCTAGTGGCTTGCACAGTGCCTTTCACATTCTCTCAGTTGTGCTCCTGCTGAGGAATGGAGTGCAATAATAGGCAGGCAGGGGTGCAGCTCACCATAAAGGGCTATGATTAAAGGGCGCTTGTGTGTGTGTTTGGGGGGGGGGGGTGTTGTCCTCTGTGCATGTTAGCCAGATTCATGCAGAACTGGGAAAAGGATCCGGGTATTCTGTTTCCCTGAGCAATACTCTATCGTTCAATCAGAGGTATTTATTGAGTGCTTACTCTGTGCAGAACACTATACTGAGCACTTGGAAGAATATAATAAAATTAGCAGACAAGTTCCCTGCCTATAACAAGCTTACAGCCTAGAGGGCTGTAACCCCTGGAAAGGCAGCAGGGTTTCTTAGGAGGGTACTAGAGAGGTAGAAGACCATTACAAAATGGCAAAGACCTGAAAATAAATGATACAAAATTCCTAGTTCTCCCTTTCCTCTCTTTCTCTGAGAAATCTCTGCTCCCGGGAATCAGGCTATTGTTTTTAAACAGGCTTCAAGAACCTGACAGCTCCATGCTCAGAGAAGAAATAAAAGGGGGGAAGGGGGTAGAGGACTGACCACAGGAAAATATCTGCAAGTAAATTGCTCTGAAGGGCAAAGTACTGATTTAGATCTTACTTAACAGAAGGGGTTTTGGTTAGATGTGTTGGGTGATACAATGATTAAAAAAACAACAATAGCCTTTCTTAAAACATTATTCAAGGCATTCTGTGGCATATAATGAGCATGACCTAGCGGATAGAGCCCGAACTTGGGAGTCAGATGACGTGGGCTCTAATCACGGCTCTGCCACTTGTCTGCTTTGTGACCTTGGAAAAAAGTCACTTCACTTCCCTGTGCCTCAGTGTCCTCATCTGTAAAATGGGGGTTAAGACTGTGAGTCCCATGTGGGACAGGGCTTGATCTAACCTGATTTCCTTGTATCTACCCCAATGCTTAGTACAGTGCCTGGCATTAAGTAAGCATTTAGTACTATTATTATTATTATAAATCAGCTGTTTCATTTTATCAAAGGCCGAAGAAACCAGCAAGGCTTTACAAGTACCCTCAATAGTATTTATTGAGCATTTACAGTATTTGTAGAGCACCGTACTAAGCACTCGAGAGAGAGTCCAATACAATAGAGTTGGTAGGCCTGTTCCCTGCCCACAAGGAGCCTCCAGTCTAGAGGAAAGAATCCTGACCTTTGCCCCGTGAGGGACAACAGCCGGACCATCTCCTCTGGTGCAACACTATGCCCTGTTGAGGGCAGGGCTGCTATTTCCCCTTGTCTTGTTCTTTGGAAAGAATTTCTGCCCAGAGATTCTAGTCTGGATCCCACCTTTGGCCCCAGACTCCTGCAACCTGCTCTTTGCTCAAATACAGTGGGGGCCTTAACAGGGCCATCCCCCCCCCCCCCACAGCCATTTCTTTATGCCTTGGCTTTTCTCCACCGCCTTTAGGATACGAATAATAATTCGTAATAATAATTATGGTATTTTTCAAGCCCTTACCATGTGCAAGGCAACGTACTAAGCGCTGGGGTGAACACAAGCAAATCGGGTTGGATGCAGTCCCTGTCCGGCAAGGGGCTCGTAGTCTCAATCCCCATTTTACAGATGAGGTAACTGAGGCACAGAAGGGAAATGACTTGCCCCAGGTCACATAACAGATAAGTGGCAGATCCAGGATTAGAACCCAGGACCTTCTGACTCCCAGGCCCATGCTCTGTCCACTAGGCACTGCTTAAGAAATGTGTCCACTGGCCAACCACCCCCTTGGGGAGGGTAAGATTGGTGTGGGGTTGCGGGAAGAGAGGGAGGGGACGCACAAAGGACTGGGGCATTGCTGGCCAATGGCCCACCTCAATCACATATCCTTACCCATGCCCAGTTCAACCTTTCCCCTCTGCTGATTTTGCAGGTCAAGCGAAGTTCATTCAATTGTATTTACTGAGCACTTACTGTGTGCAGAACACTGTCCTAAGAGCTTGAGAAAGTACAATACAACAATAAAGGCGACATTCCCTGCCCACAACAAGCTCACAGTCTACAGTTACGCAATGACAGCGTAAGGGAGTTGACGCCTGATGGTACCAGACCATTCCGGCTTTTGGTGACTCACACTAAGAAGGAAAATTACCTCACCATTTCCTAGATCAAGGTCTGTGAAAAACTTCTATAATTAGCTCGATATGATTAATCCCATGCTGGGGCGGATTCAGTCTTTGTACTGACAAAAAGGGCCTAGGATGCAGACTCGCGAGAAAAAGGTCAGAGCCCTCTCGATGTGAGTGTTTATGTCAAAAAAAACCAAAACACTGAATTGCAGCTGGCAGTTTTAAGCTGACGCCCAATGTCAACTTGGGGTCTCAGCTGCATAAAGCAAACTAAAATAAGTAATCTCTCTCCTTAACTCAAGGTCTTAAGCATTTTGTTGCCTTGGCCAACTACCTACACTACCTACAAAGCCTCAGCCTACATGTCAGAAGAAATTACAAACACCTTCGATAGATAAGGAACACCACTAAAGGCTGGGTGTGCCCCCGACTCTGAGCAGAAAGATCATAAGGGGCGTTTCAAATTTGAAGTGACTACCATATCGCGTTAAATCCTGAAAGCACAGAGACTACAATAAACTAAGAGGGTATGGTTTTTTGGTTTTTTTGAACTAAGTTTCCTCCACCAAAAGGCAACAAAATAAAAGAAACACACTCTCTGGAGATAAATATAACACTTAGGGAGTCTCAATTCCATGAGATTATAGAAACAATTTGCCAAGTGTAAGAACCAGGCCAGATACTGGGGGGGGGTTGTCTTACCTCTAATTTATAATCTGTTTTTCACCACTCTCCTTCAAAATGAAAACTTGAGCCACCTTTCTGATATGGCAGTGATGTCTTATTGAAAACATATGTGCAGTTTACTCTCCAAGCACAAAATGTCTCAAGACAAAGAGTCCCTCCCTGCTACTGTACTTTCCAATTGCTGATTCCAGAGCTCCCACAATAATGCACAGAGCATGGAATGCGAGCCAGCACTCCAACCCACGGCTTCAGCCGGAACCGACACTGGACAGTTTGTCTTGATAACCCAGGCTGAACGCAGTAGAACCCTCAAGCCACAGGAAAGGGCTTGCCTTGCAAAAAAAAAAAAAAAAAAAGGAAAGGAAAAGCGATAAGAATGGGGCAGAATGGGCGAAACAGAGAGCAGACCAACTGGCGGTTCTCCAAATCATCTCTTGTAAGGAGATAAGAAAGAAGGAAACCTCATCGGACATTTGTTCTTTCAACCAGGACATCCAGTCTCTTCTGCCAAATTCTTCCCTGAATAACCTGGCTGGCTCGTGCCAGGAAGGAGGGGAGGAAAAAGAGCTGTTTTGTTTTTGTTTTTTTCTTCTTTCGCCAAGGGGAGTACAGTTCTTTACTCTTCTTCCAATAAAAGAGCATCATGAGGGGTCCAAATATGAAACTTGTTCTCATCGGTTTTTACCAGAAGGAAACTCTAAGTCAATTCCACTTCAAGCTAAGTTCTTAGTGGTTGAATACCCACTCAGAAGTAAAAGCTTTCCAAAGATGAGAATATTTGAAAACAATTTCCAATACATTGAGCCTTTCCTGCAGCCTCTGTAGTAGTCATAGAAGAGCTCTCTACTGAGCACACTACAAGAACCACTGATGGATTGACTGACTGATTAAGAGCTTGGGAAAGTACACTTAGAAGCATGAGACAGGCTCCCTGTCCGCGAATTTCTATGTATCTCCCTGTGCACAATCTAACACGGAGATACACCTCCAAATATTCACTATTTGCACTTGAATTTGCTCCCTTTATTCATCCTTCCCACAGCACTTACGTACATATCCCTCTAGACTGTAAGCTCATTGTGGGGAGGGAATGTGTCTGTTACACTGTACTCTCCCAAGCGCTTAGTACAGTGCTTTGCACCCAGAAAGCGCTCACTAAATGACTGAATACCCGTAATTTATATTATACCGATATATTTATTTATATATCTTATATGACTGTGTCTGCCCCTCTAGACTGTAAGCCCGTTGTAGGCCAGGGAAACGTATCTACCAACTCTGTTATATTGTACTCTCCCAAGAGCTTAGTACCGTGCTCTGCACATCGAAAGTGCTCAATACGTATGACTTATCGACAATCAGAATAAACTGATTGTATGGTCAACTATGCATTCATACGTTAAGTGCGGAGGGAGGATGTAAATAAATACTTCCGGGCTTGAGGTGGCTGACTGTGTTGCTCTATCCAGTTATAGTGTACAGAGCTCTGCACACAAGTGCTAAACAAATATTACTGATTGCTCAATTGATGAGGGGCTGATATGATTGGGGTGTTGGAGATAAAGGTTTCTTGAAGAAGGTAGGGTTGTAGGAGAGCTCTGAAAAGGGGAAAGCTATGGCCCCTTGGCTTGGAGATGGGTGACTGGGCAGAGGGAGGATTCTAGGTTGGGGGGACAGCATGAACAAGGTGGGAGAAAGGGGGAGGGGAGAGCAAAGGAAAACAAGGGAAAAATAAAAATGAATATCAATTTCTTAGTCAGTCTCATTCCTTAATCGGTTTTCCACTACCTACAACCTTCAAATGCATTAAAAATAGTAAATGTTCGCAAATCAAGACAATAAAAACGAGGGATGAAGCAAACATTCATTAAGCTTAAAAAAATACGCCACTTCAGTGAGTTTGGCATTGGAAGGGGAAAAGCTTTCCAGTATCGCCTGATTTACAACAATCTTTCTCTTTGAAAACATTATTTAAATGGAGCAAACACACACACACACAATGCAATTTCACAAAAATAAACTTGCAGCGTTATGAAAACCAGACTCTGCTTCACCATTCCTTTCATCTCCAGTCAACAAAACCCTCAGCTCCAGGGTAGTAGTTGATCACAAAAAAGAGAAAGCTGGAAAAAAAATACTTATGGGGTGGGTATTTAATGCTGCAATAATCACAGTTATTAGAAGTGGCATTCTCAGACTGCCTCCTGCAGGACACAAGTCCCCCAGATCCACAATGGAACTAGCATCCCCTTAAACCTTATTGCCATTGTTCTTGATTGTTCTTGTCTGTCCGTCTCCCCCGATTAGACTGTTAGCCCGTCAAACGGCAGGGACTGTCTCTATCTGTTGCCGACTTGTTCATCCCAAGCGCTTAGTACAGTGCTCTGCACATAGTAAGCGCTCAATAAATACTACTGAATGAATGAATAAACCTGCTTGCTAAGTCTGTAACTGTTTGGGGGAGTGGGGAAGGGGCAAGAGAAGGGGAAGGAATCTGAATGTACTTGACCAATTCTGAGCTCTTTTTGGTCAGCACCTCCCCACCCCCCCAGCTTTTGGCATGCAACCCACAGATGACCTATCACCACATCATCACACATACACCCCCACACCCATCCCCTGTTGATCAGTGACAGCAGCTCAACTGCCTACCCTCCATCTCATCAAATCAGCACACATCTTGCTCACCCACTCCGAGAACCACCACCTCTCAAGAACCACCACCTCTCGTTCATACTAGCCCACGCTTACATTAGACCAAGGATGTTTCATGTCAAACTTTATTCTGGGGCCACAAAGACGTGGAAATCCACAAGTGGTCAACACACAGGGGAAAAAAAGGAAATCCTTGGTGTGCCCAGCGTTTTAGGGACTCCTTTTTGGGGGGACCACCAGTAACTGTCTAGTTTGCACGGGTGGACTGCAGTAGGGCAACCCTGAACTGGTTCCCTCCAGTAAAAGGCCACCCACACTCTTTTCCGGACTTCTTTGAAGTAGTCAGAAGGAAATAGTTAAGATAAGAGGATGCCTCCATTCTGCCCAAGCTCCAAAAAATGATACATGTGAAAAAAGGGCAATTTAAGGTTGCAAATCAACACCGGCATTTGATCTCCTCTCCTTTCTGTCATGTTAGATGACCCCGTGTCTTGGTGGGAACTAAGAGTATGATTTGACAAGAAAAACGAAGAGTGGTGGATTGACAATGGTGAACCCATTTTAGATAAGAAGATGACCACAGTTTCTCACAAACTCTAGTGGTGCTCTTCTCTGGATTTGCTGGACTGTGTAGGCTCCTTGAGGACATAGTTCAAGTCTACTAATTCTACTGTACCCTCCCCCTTCCCCAGACACATAGCACTGGACTCTGCACTCAGAGGGTCCTTAAAATGCTACTAAAACAAACTGTAGCAACAGCAATTTGATCCCTCCTTCCTGCCACAGAAAGCTCCACACTCTGGTAAGAAGTCCTGTTTGAAAGATTATCAATCAAGCAGGGCTTTGGCCTTTCCTAGGAGAGATCAATCAATCAATCATATTTATTGAACTCTTGCTGTGTGCAGAGCACTGTATTAAACACTTGGTTGAGTCCAATGGAACAATGTAGCAGACACATTCCCTGTCCAAAGAGAGCTTACATTTACTTTGAGGACCAGCTCTCACTTCCTCAGGCAAAACACCAGTTTTCCACTCGCTTTAAAGAAGGCTATTGGCCAAGGATGTTTCCCATAGTGACCTCAAAAGCTATGCAGAGTCCAAGAATTATCTCAGAGACAACTCTAACATGGCTATTCAGAACCACGATGAGGGCTACCAATAAATCAATGGCATCTGAGGGCCTGCAGTGCTCCCATAGCTTAAGAGCACAAAACAGAAGCAAAAGATTCCATCTCTACCTTCAAACAGTTTATGCTCTAATGGCTATTGGTGGCATAAGTAAGATGGAGCCATTTCAACTCTTAGATGAATATTTGATCCACATTCTTTCATGGGGATCAAAACTTAAAAGTGGAACTCAAAACAAAAGAATTAAGGGGAACTTGCTGGGAATCAAGCTTTGATTTGCAAACAATCAATCAAGAGTATTTATCGGATGCCTCCTGAGTGCAAAGCAATGTACTAGGCTCCAAGGAGAGTTCAGTTAAAAGACTTGACCCTCCCCCCTCAAGCAGTTCATAATCTTTTAGAGAGGGCAGACATTAAAACAATTTACAGATAGGAGGAGAGAGGAATTCATTAGACATTTCAAACCGTTTTCACTGGCTTCTTAAAGGGGCAAGCGAAGTGTGGTTTGGGAGCGGGGCCTAGGGGGTCCCCTCGGGGAGAAACCAGTGAGCAGGAAGCCAAATCTGTTCCCAGAACTGGTGGCCCGCAGGCTTTGTCTGGGGTGGAAGCCTTTTCGGTAATGGATCTCCTACATAGGTAATTAGTTCCATCCTTAAAATGTGCCACTCTCCTCAGCCCAGATCTGGAAGCAGTGACTTTCCATTGGCAACCTTGCCCAGGGCTCTGGGCCACCCTAGGGTGGGGGCTATGAGGGCACCAGGCCCTTTCATGCTTTAAGAGGAAAGTTTACCCCTCCGGTTTCCCCTCCTGGCTCTCAAGACTCAAAGAGTTATCATGGAATATGGGACGGCAGGAAACTGGAGAGGGGCGGGGGGGACAAGCGAAGGGATAGGGTTTGGAAATTCTGGGCTCGGGGAACCTCCTGCTCAAGATGCTCTGTGTGAGGGGACTGGCTCAGGGTGTCATGTCATCATACCCAAGAGCCCATTGTCCTGTTGCTGGGTTGGTGCATCTCAATCTTGTCTATCTCGCTGCCGAACCCTCACCCATGTCCTCCTTCTGGCCTGGAACGAACTCTTTCTGGCCTGGAATGCTCTCCCTCCTCAAATCTAACAATTACTCTCCTCTCCCTTCAAAGCCTTGTTGAAGGCACATCTCCTCCAAGAGGCCTTCCTTAAGCCCTCCTTTTCTCTTCTCCCACTCTCTTCTGTGTCACCCTGACTTGCTCCCTTTATTCATCTCTGCCCCCCCAGCCCCACAGCACTTATATCTGTAACATTTATATTGGTGTCTTCTCCCCCTCTAAACTGTGAGCTCCTTGTGGGCAGGCAACTGGTCTATCAATCAACTCTGTTGTATTACTCTCTCCCAAGTGCTCAGTACAGTGCTCTGCACACAGTAAGTGCTCAATAAATATTGAGTGAATGAATGAATGGTGCAGGCAGATGCTAGCATCCATGTGAAATTTCAATCAAACAGTCAATGGCATACACTTTGAGGCCTTACTGGGTGCGGGGCACTGTACTAGTGTTTTTGGGAGAGTGCAATACAGAAGAGTTGCCTACCCACAAGAAGCTTACAGTCTGGTGGGGAGAGACACCCATTAAAAGAAATTACAGATATACACATAAGTGCTGAGGGTGGGGTGAATATCAAATGCCTAAAGGGTACAGATCCAAGTGCACCAATCAATTGCATTTACTGTGCCCTTAACTGTGTGAAGTGCACTGTACTAAGCACTTGGAAGAATACAATATAACAAAGTGGGAAGACACATTCCTTGACTACAACGAACTTACAGTCTAGAAGGGGATTCAGGCAATAATATAAATTATGGATATTGCCATAAGTGCTGAGGGATGGGTGAATAAAGGGTGCAAATCCAAGTGCAAGGGTGACGCAGAAGAGAGTGGGAGAAGAGGCAATGGAGGGCTTGGTCAGGGAAGGCCTCTAGGAGATGTGCTTTTAATAAGGTTTTGAGGATGGAAAGAGTGATCATCTGTTGGATATGACTGTGGGCCCGTTGTTGGGTAGGGATCCCCTCTGTTTCCAAACTGTATTTTCCAAGCGCTTAGTACAGTGCTCTGCACCCAGTAAGCGCTCAATAAATATGAATGAATTAATGCATGAATGAATGAATATAAAGAGGGAGGGTGTACAAGTGCACAGGTGATGCAGAAGGGAGAGGGAGTAAGGGAAATGAGCGCTTAGCTGGGGAAGGCCTCTTAGAGGAGATGGTATTTTCCTAAGGCTTTGGATGTGGGGAGAGTGGTGGGGTCTGCCGGATGCTGGAGGGGAATCCATTAAACACGAATCCTTATGATGTCTGAGGAGGTTCAGTAGGAACTCTGACACTCAAGGAAGCTGTCCAGGAGAAAGTCCAGCTGGAGATAAGCCTGGTGAGGAGGCAACTGCAGTTAGATATCTGGGGTGGATAAATGTGTCTTGCCACAAGGCCTCCGAAGATTACCTAAGGGTTTGTTTTCAATCAACAAACAAGACTATCATTTCAAAGGTGGCTCAGAAGCACCGGTGTCATCTTGCAAGAACCTTAGAGGAAGCTCTTCCTTTCGGCTGGTTTAAAAAATAAAATAAAAAGAAAATTAAGAATCTAAAGCTTTGCAGAAAAAAAAGGGAACGATACCCTTTGATAGCAATTTCCTTTTTGGCGTGCAACAAAGCTATTCCACTTAAAGTGGGCTGTAAATTGTAGGCATGAAAAGAAGTTTGCGAGAACCCATTTCAAGAACTTCCTCGGAAAACTCTTAGACGATTTTCCTGAGATGCTATTGGAAAGCTTTTTACCTTTAGTCCCTCCCCGCCCCACTCCCCTAACACCCATTTAAAAACTCTAATCTTCTTCAATTGGATTTTTAATGCACGCAAAGCTCATTTGGAAGCAACAACCTCCCCTTTCTCCGATGTCTTCCCTGCCTCCTACCTTGCATATGAGCTTCTGTCCATCTCTGACCAGAGTTATTAACCACCTATACACCTTGCACCAATTTTAGAAAGATTCTCATGCCCACCTCATTCCCCACTAAACTAGAGATTGTAAATATTACCCCTGGAAAAAAAAATCTGGCTATACTTTTGACACTGAATCATGGGACGCTCACCCATTAAAGCGGGATGCCATTCCGTAGCTCACTCATGGACCCGGAGGCTGGTCATCTCCTACCTCGACTACTGGGCCTTTCACTTAAGTGCTCCTGCATAGGTCGTCTTCCCTTTCAGATTCCTTCATTGCCTGGAACCTAGCCCTCCACTAGCCCCCTGTATCTAGCATGTTATACCACAGTCAGAGGCCTCTCCTAGTTTGGGAGCTCTAACATTTCTCTCTCCTTTAGGTTAGCAATCCACCTTCAAAGCCTTCTTATAAGCACATCTCCTCCAAGAGGTCAGCAGCATGGTCTAGTGGACAGAGCACAGGCCTGGGAGTCAGAAGGTCTTGGGTTCTAATCCCAGCTCAGTCACCTGTCTCCTGCGTGACCTTGGGCAAGTCACTTCACTTCTCTGGGCCTCAGTTCCCTCATCTGTCAAATGGGGACTGAGATTGTGAACCCCATATGGGACAGGGACTGTGTCCAACCCAATTTACTTGCATTCACCCCAGTGCTTAGTACAGTGACTGGCACATAGTAAAGCGCTTAAATACCACAATTATTATTTCCTCTTCTCCCACTCCATTGTGTGTCAACCTTGCACTTGGATTTGCACCCTATATCCACCCCTCTCCTCAACCCCACAGCACTTACGACTGTATCCATAATTTATTTATATTCATGTCTGTCTCCCCCTCTAGACTGTGTTCCAGAGTTAGAATTGATCTCCACAATACTTTCAGGACTACAACTTTTTCCTTTTTGATTTAATCAATCATATTTACTGAACACCTACTGCACTGTACTAAGCACTAGGGAAGGTGCTTAGTAGTAGAATTAGTAGACTTGATTTAGAATCAGTAGACTTGAATCGGGCCCTCAAGGAGTTACAGTCTAACAGGGGAGATGGACATGAAAAGAAACCAAATAGGCAGAAGGGGGAAACACTGCCAATACTTCAGCCTTTCCTTTTCCCCTTCCCATCACATATTGGGAATCAGTATGGCTTGATGAGCATTGACCTGGGAGTTAGAGGACCTGGATTCTAATCCCGGCTCTACCACTTGCCTGCTGCAACCTTGGTCAAGTCACTTAACTTCTGTGTGCCTCTGTTTCCACATCTATAAAATGAGATTTCAATAACTTTTCCCCTTCCTACTTAGACTTTGAGCACCATGTGGAATAGGGATACCATATTTATTATTATTTTAAATTTCTCAAGTTGATCCTTCGCAGATCAACCAGTCCCCATAAGAAAGTAAGCTTGTCCTCTGGTGCGTATGCCAGGCCCCTCAATCCCCCGCAAAGCAATGGAGAGACATGTTCTCAATGAGCCAAACTCAACTAGTGCCCGAATGTCCGGGCTTTACTTCGGTAAGATCCAGAATCCCGAGGCCACACTCACTTCCCGCTGCTACTTTGAGAGGGCCCCATAAATGCTACATAGTCTTAGAGGGCACAAATAAACTACTTAAAATTGACAAACTCGGGGGTGGCACTAGACCTTGTTGCATGTTCAACTCCTCTCTAAGGAGTCAGACGCCTCTTCTTAGAGTCACTTGACCAATGGCTTGAGAGGAATATTGGGGGGGCAGAAGGGGGAGAAAAAGTCTTCCATAGGTCAATAAAAAAAAGATAGGGGTGACGAGGCACCTCAGAGGAAAAGAAGGAGGGATCTACTCAGCGCAACGTGCATTGGGGATTTTGTGGGGCTCTGGGAACTCATTCACTGAGCCCCTACAGATGGACCGATTCTCAGCGGAGAGGACAATGCCACCCCTTATGAGCAAATGCTTCTCGAGTCGATTTTCTGCCAAAGGTCTGCTGGTCTTTCACTTCCTCCTGTCCTCACCCACAAAGCTCGAAAAACAGCTTCTCGCGGCACGTGATTCTCTTCAAATACTCTTCCCCTGCGGCCCTTCTCTACTCTGTTCGGCTCTAAAAAGCCCATTATTACATCCCCCATCTCTTTCAGAGACCTTTCTACCAACATTTTCCTCCCTCCCCAAGCACTTTAGTAGGTTCCCCCCCAACCCCTGATCCCATCTCCCCACTTCCTCCCTCCACTTCCTGCCCATGACAACCTGCCCACCCACCTCCAAACAGCCTGAAACCCATCAGTGTACTGTACCTATAATCACAAAGAAGCCAGCACGGGAAAGAGCAGTTGTTAAAAGGCAAACATAAATTTTCCCCAGAAGACATCCTGTACTTTTGATCTTGCCTTTTATTCTTAATGCTCAGATTCAAGAGAGTAGGGATTCCCCTGTTTGAATTTCTAGAGGGGAAATAATTAAGAGCCATTTCTCGCATCTCAGATTTATGACAGCTAAGCTGATTTTTCTAGCCCCCCTCAGTGTGCTTTAATAAGATCATATTACAAAAAGGAGACTACAGCTTGCATTCCAGCAGGAAAAAAGATGAGCCAGAACTGCAATGCCAAGGTTTAGAACCCAACTCCCTAACCCCCACTCCCACCCCTTGGAAATTCTGAACATCTGCAAAGGAGCAGACCACATAAAGGCCCACACGCCAGTGAACGCGATTTGACTTGGCACAACATTTGAACACCTGCTTTCAGGCGGGCTTCGAGGAGTTCTAATGAGCTTGCAGGAGGGTGATAATCGCTTCGTGAGCTTGGATCATTTTTAAAACACAACCCAGGAGGATTCCACTGGGCTTTGCTATTTTGCTTCAAGTGCTTGGTACAGTGCTCTGCGCATAGTAAGCTTGTCAGCTGTCAGCTTGTCAGCTGTGTGACTGTGGGCAAGTCACTTAATTTCTCTGTGCCTCAGATCCCTCATCTGTAAAATGGGGATTAAGACTGTGAGCCCCACATGGGACAACCTGATTCCCCTATGTCTACCCCAGCGCTTAGAACAGTGCTCGGCACATAGTAAGCGCTTAACAAATACCAACATTATTATTAGTAAGTGCTCTAGAAATGCCGCTGATTGACTGGTTTTAAGGAACGACACCACTCCCTTTGGGCATTATGGCTACTAGCAGAATCGCCCACGCGTGGCTTGGGGTTAGGGAGCAGGCCACCTGCTTGTCAGACACCCACCCACGCACATATCACGAGCCTCTCCGTCAAACGGGTCCACACCCCTCAGCAGCCCGCTGCGGCTCTGGGGGGCAGACCGGGGAGGAGGGACGGGGAGAGGGGCCGCAGCCCCGGAGACCCTGATGGCTGCTTTAGACTGTCCCCGGCCGCTGGAGTTTCACTTCTTGCTGGGCTCCCAGCAGTGCAGTCAAGTGGCAAAACCACGTTGGTTTGTGGGGAGGGAGGTCATCCTACCTTCCTTCCTACCTGCTCCTGCAACTCCTGCAACTCTGCTTATAGGAAGACTCCCGCTGTGGGTTGCACCTCACCCGGGAACCCCACGAGAAGAGGGGTGGCTGGCACTATTCTGAACAACAGAAATTGCCACTACCATCGGCCCAAATTCTCTTCTCGGTGTATGCCAAGAAGCTTGTGTGCCTAGAGAAGCAGGGTTGCTGGGTGGAATGAGTCAGTCTGTCAGTCACTCATATTTATTGTGCGCTTACCATTGGCAGAGCACTGTACTAAGCGCTTTGGAGAGTACACATCACAATATAACAGACATGCTCCCTGCCCACAATGAGCTTACAGTCTAGAGGGGGAAGAGTACAGGCCTGAGGGGTTGCAACCTGAGTCCTAAGCCCAGCTCCACCTTTTGCCTGCTGTGTGACCTTGGAGAAGTCAATTGCCTTCTCTGGGCCTCCATTTTCCTCACCTGCAAAATGGGGATGAAATTACCCAATGACCCTCCCTCTTACAATCTGAGCTCCATGTGGGACAAGCGACCACGTCCCATCCGATTGCACTGTCTCTACCCCACTCCTTAGTTCTGTGCTTGCCACTAAGAAAGCACTTACCAAATAGCACAAAGAACCAGACTCCTCAAAGCATGAGAGGAAGCCTGTGTGCTCTATTTGGATCCCCGGTGTGGACGTGCTCCACCGTACGTTAGTCCTCTCCTAGCTCGCTCCTTTGTACGCCAGGCTGGACCAGGGGACACAGTGACCCCAATTCTATTTTTACACAGAGCAACTGCTCTCCACCCCTCCATTCGAAGCTCCTCCAAATGAATGTGGAGGGAGCTATTAAAAATAGCAGGAGAAACGGCTCCAGTCGGTGCCTGCAGGCTTTCACGTCAGTACCTTGAACTGACTTTCCCCCAGGAATATTTTCACTTTTTTTAAAAGTCATTTTCAGCTAAATGTGCAGAGGCCTGGGATCCTTAACTGCTACCTCAAACAATTTATGACCGTGGCGCAATTGATACACTCTATCAACAAAGTGACATGCTAATGAAACACAAAATTCAAAACTGCATCCGTCAAGGGGACTTCTACAGCTCTGCTTTTGAAGCATTTTTTTATTAAAAGTGACAGGTCACTTCTCATCAAAAAAAAAAAAATGAAAATACCACATCTCATTCGGGGCCATTATCCACGGCAGCTGAGCCCTGCACTCTCACATGGGAAGTTTCCTAGAAATGGAGAGTTACTGGCCACCATTTTCCAAACTGGCAGCACAATGTCTGTACGTCATCAACCTGCCCAGACTTGGATAGGAATTTCCTACGTCAAACATTATTGATCTCTTGCAGTCTTCAGATCATGTTAATGGCTTTGCTAGGAATATCTGTGGAAGAAACAACTGAGCACCTAGGGAGCACTGTGCCTTAGTGGATAGAGCACGAGCCTGAGAGTCAGAAGATCTGGGTTTGAATTCCAGCTCTGCCACACGTCTGCTGGGTGACCTTAGGCAAGTCCCTTCACTTCTCTGGGCCTCAGCTAACTCATCTGGAAAATGGGGATTAAGAGTGTGAGCCCCATGTGGGACATGGACTGTGTCCAACCTGATTAACTTATATCTACCCCAGTGCTTAGAACAGTGCCCGGCACATAGTAAGCACTTAAGTACCATTATTATTATTATTACCTTCTATCAGGCTGCAAGCTCTCTGAGAGCAGGAATCGTGTCTACCAACTGTACTGTATCAATCACTGGCATTTATGGAGCACTTACCGTATGCACTGTACTAAGTGCTTGGGAGAGTACATTACAACAGGTTTGGTAGACATAGGCCCTGCCCACAAGGAGCTTTCAGGCTAAAGGGGGAGACAGACATGAAGATAAATGACCCCAAGCATTTAGCATTCTGCACAGAGTAAGCACTCAATAAATATCAATGATGGACTGACAGAGGAGGAAGCAGCAGTCCTAAGCCCCAGGGCTGCCAATGTTCTAGAGTCCCTTTAGCTCTAAGCTTCCAGCCCTCACAGGCCTGGGAGTCAGCAGGACCTGGGTTCCAATCCCAGCTTCACCACTTGCCAGCTGGGTGACCTTGGTCCAGTCACTTCAGTTCATGTCTCAGCTACCTCATCTGTAAAATAGAGATTAAGACTTCTAAGCCCCATATGGGACATGGACTGTGTCCAACCTGATTAGCTTGTATCTACCCCAGCGCTTAGACACACAGTAAGCCTGACACACAGTAAGCGCTTCACAAACGCCATAAAAGACCTCACTCTTCAATTTCATTCCATCCACACCCCAAAACTAAACCCCACAAACACACTGATCCTACTCTGAGTTTAAAGATATTAGAATTACAGGATGAGATTACAACAGCAAAAAGATAGAATATAATAAAAATCAGGGAACTGGGTAGAAATTCACCATTCTGGTAGTCGCAAAGTCAAATACAGTGGGTTAAAAATAGCTGAAGAATCCCAGAGCTAGAATAAGAGGGCAAGACACGGAAAATTCCCAAGACCACAAACCCAGCTAGCCCATCCCCCTCCTTTCTTTTCAAAAGAGACACACATATCTCCAGGACTCCTAAGTTCCAATAGCACAGCGGGGTCTCAAAAAGTCAATCAGCCCAGCCCCCTGACCTCAGGCAAGGCATCCCCTAACTACAGGACAGAAGGCCTTCTGTCCTTTCTCTCCAACATGGGCAGGGTTTCTCTTATGGTCAGTGTGGCTTTCCTGCATCTCACCCCAATAACCCCACAAAATACAGGCCAAAGGGATGGGCATCCTACTCTTCACTTGCCCAGTTTTTAAACCAATTGACCAATAAGTGGTATTTACTGAGCACTTACTGTGTGTAGAGCACTGGACTAAGTGCTTGGGAGGGTAATCTACGAAAGAGCTTTTTGGAGTTTTTTTAATGGTATTTGTTAGTCAACCAATGGTATTTGTTAAGCAGTTACTACGTGCAGAAAGCGCTTTGGAGAGTACAGTACAACAAAATTAGTGGACAAGCTCTTAAGATGAGCCAGACACTGTATTTAGCACTGGTGTAGGTACAAGCTAATCAGATTGGACGCAGTCCATAGCCCACATGGGACTCGCAATCTGAATTCCCATTTTGCAGATGAGGTAACTGAAGCACAGAGAAATGAAATGACTTGCCAAAGGTCACAGAGCGGATACGTGACAGAACCGGGATTAGAACCCAGGACCCCTGACTCCCAGGCCCCTGTTCCTTCCACTAAGCCACACTGCTTTCCATTAGGCCACAACAAGTTGGTAGACACATTCCCCGCTCACAAGGAGCTTACGGTCTAGAAGGGGAGATGGACCTTCATAGAAATAATTCATAGAAATGTACATAACCAAATCAACAAACCAACCTGTTCTTTTCTAATACAAGGGCTGCCTTCTTGCAGGACTCCAAGAAAAATTCCAGATGTAGCACTCACACATGCACACAACTGTTTCTTCCGACACCACGGTATCCAGAGACATAGGCTGTCAAAAGAACGGTCCCTAAATCTGCTCTCTGTTCTAGCCAAAATGCAGAGTGAAAGCAAGCGTTCTGACAGAACCTACGGTACTCAAAAAAACAGTTCTTCAGATCACCCTGACGTCCTTCACACTAAATAATTGCCTGTCTTCCCACCTTCCTTCATGGAATCTATTTTCCATCCATCTGCCCTCTCTAGGGCCTTCTCTTAATCTCTCCATCTCCTTCTTAACCGAACTGTCAAGCCTCTCTCTTCCCTGACCACGTTGGAGGGGATGAGCAGCGGCTAGGAGTAGGGGAATGCCTGCTGTGACCATGATATTAGTGGTGAATGTCTCTGACTGAAGAACCACACAAGGTTAGGCTTGGGGGAATTCTGAATAACCCTCTGGCTCAGGTGGGCTGCAGAGACCACAGCAGCTACCGAGGTGGCTACCTGGGCAATTGCCTGCTGGCCTATGGAACTATGGCACAGCTTTGGCACTTAGTTTTAGCCCCTTTGGCCCAAACTGAGAAGCAGTTTGGCCAAGAGGAGGGAGCAAGGGCCTAGAAGTCAGAAGACCTGGACTCTGATCCTGTTGATGCCATTTGCCTGTGATGTGATCTTGGGCAAGTCATTTAACTTCTCTAGGTCTCAGTTCCTTTACCTGTAAAATGGGGCTTCAATACCTGTGCCCCCTCACATGAGACTGTGAGCCCCATATGGGACAGGGACTGTGTCTAACATAATAACAACAATGATAATAATCATAATAATAGTGGTATTCGTTAAGCACTTACTAAGTACACACACTGTACAGGAGGCCCTGGGGTCAATAAATGATATTTCAGCTGGACAGAGTCCCTGCCCCACACGGGACTCACAGTGCAAGAAGGAAAGCAAAAAGGTATCGAATCCCCATTTTACATAGGAGGAACTGTCCACTGAGAAGTTTAGTGACTTGCCCAAGGTCAACAGGAGGCAAGTGTTATCTGTAAAATACCATTACGAAAAACAAAAGTGAAACCCTTTCAGCTTATATGGTCATTATGAATGCATCACAGGATCGGGTAAGCATCACAGGGTAAGCTCTTTTAATCAAAGTAGCACATTTCTAAAATTCTCAATTCACAGTTCAAAGAGGTGAATCGGTCAGGGGGCCATTTAGCCAAATGGGCAAGATGAAATGCCAGTTCAAAATGTAATGAAACAGTGACTTGGAGCATCAATTATTTAGGCCGCTAAAGAATAATCACCATTTCCTCCCTAGGATTCGGTTGCTACACTTTACTTCTCGGTGGCAAGGGGAAAGCTTAACCTTAACAAATAACCCCCAAGAGAGGGGGATCCCGGAAAGGAATGTCCCCTTAATCCAGTCTGTGTTCTGACATTCTGGCCCTATCAGTCAAGCAAACAATCAATCCATGGTATTTATTGAGCATTTCCTATGTGTCAAGCACCATACTAAGCTCTTGGGAGAGGACAATGCCACAGAATTGGAAGACATCCCCTGCCCACAATGAGCTTACAGTCCACTAGCCTAATGAAGGCTAGACATCTGTCCTCCCACAAAGAATTTGGGGTTTGAAGCTCCTGCAGGAAAGGAAGACCAAGACACTTGGTTCTGCCGTAATGCGTATAGTCTGGGCTAGAACACTGTTAGGGGAACAGTTTCCGACAATGTGGACCTGTTTGGAAAGAGCAGGATAGTGCGATGGAAAAAATGGCTTAGGCGCACAGTGGATGCGGTGAATTCCACAGTCAACACTTTCCTTCATGTAAAGTTGGGCATCAACGCAACCCCTGTGCTCTAAGGTGATCTTTCACGATCCATCCAGGAGAGCCAGATGTACCATTAAGAGGTTTTTTTTTTTAAATCACCCTTACCTTTTGTGAGTTGGCCATTGTTATAAAACAATTAGCATTTACCTATAGCTTTGAATTTCAAATTGCTAGACTCTGCCTGCTGTCAAGCACCTGTGCCCCCATTATTGAGGCCTCTGAAAACCTACAAAGGAGGAGGACAATTAGTTTAAAAGTAGATATTAAAAAGCCTTTAGATGTGAATTTTCCCCTTTTCACACATTTCCACCAATACACCGCTTCTCTAGCCTTTAAGAAAGGAAGGTAGGGAAACCTTTGACTGGCATTCTACAGACCATAAAAGTTTCTCAGAAAAGTCTTGCACCCAAACTCCATGGAACCCCAAATCCCTGGGACAGTGGATGTCACCATTCCTAGATGAGGATCAGTGGTGTTCTAAAAACTCCAAGCGCTCCATTCCAGTCATGTGCATTTTGATTCCTAGCCAGAAGGAAAACAAGTCTTTCATTTTTCCTAAATTAATCAAAATATCATAAAGGCACAAGCTAATGATTTTCAATATCCCTTTGGCCACAGGAGTGTGAGCATTCCAGACAAGAAGCTGAGGCAATGAGTGACTAAAACTCAGAGCACAGCATATCTTTTTTTCCTTTTACTAAATGAGAGAATCTTTGACCTCTAGACAGACAGTCTAGCCTGCAAGCTCTTGGTAGGCAGGGAACGTGTCTTACCAAGTCTGTTGCACTGCACTTTCCTGAGCCCTTCTTCATACAGAGCCCTAAGCACAAGTGCTCAATAAATAATAATAGTAATAATAATAATGATAATAGTATTTGTTAAGCACTTACTATGTGCCTGGCATGTTCTAAGCCCAGGAGGGTGAATACAAGCAAATCAGGTTGGACACAGTCCCTTTCCCATGTGGGGTTCACAGTCTCAATCCCCATTTGACAGATGAGGTAACTGAGGTCCAGAAGTGAAGTGACTTGCCCAAAGTCACTCAGCAGACAAATGGGGGGGCTGGAA
Organism: Ornithorhynchus anatinus; assembly: GCF_004115215.2. Classification (NCBI taxonomy): domain Eukaryota; kingdom Metazoa; phylum Chordata; class Mammalia; order Monotremata; family Ornithorhynchidae; genus Ornithorhynchus; species Ornithorhynchus anatinus. Next base: position 54,782,480 of record NC_041739.1, read on the forward strand.
TTAGAACTCATGACCTTCTGACTCCTAGGCTCTATCCAGTACTCTGTACTGCTTCTCAATAAATACCACTGATTGATTGCCTGATTGGCCATAAATCAATTCTCCTCCCCAAATCCCAGAAATTTAACTTAGCTTCCCCAGTCTCCTTGGGTTTAACTGAGGCTAGGCCTGAGACAGAGTCAGGAGACCACATAAATTTGAATTAAATTGGCGACCACCCCTTACGGAAATAATACTCTTAAATCTAGGCTGGGATTGTCTGGATTGCTTTCCTAGCTCCTAGACTCTCAGAAAACCTGTCTTTAAAAGAAAGCCACTTAAAGGAGAATTATGCACGTGATTACCAAAGCCCTCAAAAACCATGGAAGATGTCACCAGAATTAGGGAGATGACCCAGAACCCGTTACTACAACAGCAAGCCTTTACACGGTTTAGTACACTTAATTCTCCTCAAGCACAGCCTTGTTTCCCACGAGTCAAGAAAACTTGCCTCTAATTCTTGTGTCTCAACTGACACTGTGGGAAGGTACAAAACTCTCTCTTCCGACATCACAGTGTAGGAAAAACATGTCTCTGATTCCTCGATAACCTTACTAGGCAAAACGGGTATTAAAAGCAGGCATTCTGGCAAAACCGGGTGTAATGAGCACAGTTAGAAGCGTCATTTTTCACTACACGCCCTCCAAAACTATAGATCTTTCTCTTGTTCTCCAGTGAAAGAGTAGGTGGTGGGCACAAGAAGAAAAAAAAATTACCTACAGCAAACGTTTGACTTTAAAAAAGGTTACATTTACTTAGCCCAAACAGAAAGAACGGTCCAGCTGTGTCACAGCATGACACAGGTATTTCCATTTTGCTAAGCGAAAGCTTTCATTTCCAAGGAAGAGAATAAGCTGAATCTGGAGCCAAAACATTTCATTAAAAGCCAGTTGCAGAGTAAGCAGGTGATGCAAACCTGTTCATTCTCGCCATCACGTTCTACAACGGCACAGTTTTACACAGAAGTGGTACATACTCCTCGGATGAAGATATTCTTTTACAAGAAAACTGGTTTTCAATGTTAAATGGAAGTTATAACCTAATTTTGCCCTTGTGCCAAAACCAAGTATATATTTACAGAGTGTTCCAGTGTAGTAACTTAAACCTGGCGGTGGCAAGGGAAAGAGACAAAATAAACACAGTGTGGAAAACAACGTACAAGACTCGCTTGGTCTACAGGGGCTCTATGTGCACCGATTCAGATTTACAAGAAATTGGGCTGGCGGTGAGGATAAATGAAATTCACAGGGTATCGAACTGGGGGGAATCAACTGATAAATGACATTTATTGAGCACTTCAGGGCACCATACGACATGCTTGGCAAAGTACAACAGAGTTGGTAGACACGATCCCTGCCCACGAGGAGCTTGTGGTTTTCAAAGCTCGTTGTGGGCAGGGAATGTGTCTGTTTATTGTTGTATTGTACTCTCCCAAACGCTTAGTGCTCTGTAAACAGTAAGAGCTCACATTTATTGAATGCTTACTATGTGCTGAGCATTGTACTAAGCGCTTGGAGATTGAATGAGGAGACACCCAAAGTGGGGAAGGGAGATAGGAGAAAGAGAAGCCTCAGACTGAAGTGGGCAGTGAAGTTCAGAGATGCAGAACTCAAAGGATTTGAGAGACCATGATTCCTGCAGGCCTAGGGCTACTTGAAATATAAGCCTCACTGCACGAGCACGGTGCAAATGGAGAGAGCCCAGGCCTGGGAGTCAGAAGGTCATGGGTTCTAATCCTGGCTCCACTACTTGCTGGCTGGGTGGCCTTGGGTAAATCACTTCGCTTCTCTGGGCCTCAGTTACCTCATGTGTAAAATGGGGATTAAGACTGTGAGCCTCATGTGGGACAGGAACTGTGTCCAACTCAGTTTGTTTATATCCACTCAGAGCTTAGTAGAGTGCCTGGCATACAGTAAGCACTTAACAAACGCCACAAATATTATTATAACACACTTGATCTAGCGCTAAACTCATGTTAGGGATAGCTGATCTGCTTCTGACAAGCTATACAGATAATTTCCAGTTAAGAAAACTCCAAGAATCAGAAAGCGGCAACATCCCCCAACTTGAGTCCGTTTCCTGAATTCTGTTTCAAGAAATGGAACCTCTCACTTACAAGTCATAGATGTTCTTCCCAGAATTAATCTTCAGGATGAAATGGAACATTATTACTTCTCATCAACAGCTAATCGCCCTTAACGATAAATCAAAACAATGGCCACGCACTGGTCGGTTCCTCATCTGAGACCAGGAAACAGCATCCTGTCACGGAAATCCCTCCTCTGGGATGAAAGGCATCTGCCAACTGGTAAACACCACGAGGAGCAGGAATTTAGGCCAAGGACATGGACAGGAAACGGCATCTCTTTGAGAGGTGCCACCTGCAGTGTGACCTTGGGCAAATCGCTTCACTTCTCTGTGCCTCAGTTACTTCATCTGTAAAATGGGGATTGAGACCGAGAGCCCCATGTGGGACACAGGGACTGTGCCCAACCCGATTTGCTTGGATCCACCCCAGAGCTTAGTGCAGTGCCTGGCTCATAGTAAGCGCTTAACAAATCCCATAATTATTAATATTATTGCCAAAAGAGCACTTTCGATCCTCCAAGGTAGAAAGCTCTCTTTTAATGACACTAGCCCTGCCACCAAAGCCCTCCAGAGTATGGACATGCAATAAACACTTAATAAATGCCCAAATGACTATGTGGTAAGGGCTGGGACGGGTCGGGGGTAGGGTAGATCCAAGCTTATCAGATCAGCCTGTCCCACCCAGGGCCAACCATCTATCTTATCCCCACTTAGAGGACGCTTAGGACAGAGGCATGTCCAAGGTCACATAGCAAGGTCTACAACCCAGGTCTCTTGGCTCCCTGTCCTGTGTTTTTGTGCCACATTGCCTCCTATTTGGGGGGAGGATACAGTCACCAAACTGCATGGCCTAGCATGGCCTGGGAGTCTTTACCTTACAAGCGCTCGATCACCTTGCCCCTTCCTACCTCGCCGCACTCTTACTACAACCCACCCCGCACACTTCGCTCCTCTGATGCTAACCCCTCACTGTACCTCCATCTCATCTATCTTGCCCAGGTCCTGCCTCTGGCCTGGATCACCCTCCCTCTTCACATCTGACAATGACCCTCCCACCTTTTAAAGCCTTACTGAAGGCACATCTCCTCCAAGAGACCTTTCCTGGTTAGACCTCTATTCCTTTTCTTCCACTCCCTTCTGTGTCTCCCTGATTTGCTCCCTTTATTCATTCCCCCATCCCAGCCCCACAGCACTTATGTACATATCTGTAATTTATTTATACTAATGTCTGTCTTTCCCTTTAGACTGTAAGGTTACTGTGGGCAGGGAAGGTGTCATATTGCTATATTGTACTCTCCTAGGCGCTCAGTAGAGTGCTTTGCAGACAGTAAGCCCAAAATTAATACAATTGATTGACTGATAGAAGACCAGGGTTCTAATCCTAGCTCTGCCACTTGGAGAAAGATGTGGCTTTGTGGCAAGAGTATGGCCTTGGGAGTCAGAGGACGTGGGTTCTAAGCCCAGCTCTGCTACTTGTCTGCTGTGTGACCTTGGGCAAGCCATTTAACTTCTTTGTGCCTCAGTTATCTCATCTGTGAAATGGGGATTAATGCTGGGAGCCCCACGTGGGACAGCCTGATTACTCTTTATCTACCCCCCAGTGCTTAGAACAGTACTTGGCACATAGTAAACGCTTAACAAATACCATAATTGTTCATTATTATCGTATGCTGTGTGACCTTGGACAAGTCACTTGACGTCTCTGGGCCTCAGTTACTTCATCTGTAAAATGGGAACTAAGACCCAAATGGGACAAGACTGTGTCCAACCTGATTATCTTGTATCTACCCCAGCTCTTAGTACAGTGCCTGGCACATAATAAGCACTTAAAACACCATTTAAAAAAAAACAAACCACCACCACCACCACGCTGGTTCCAAAATGGTTCCATTGTACTTTTGTCCTTGGGCACCATTTACTGCAAAGCTACCAGGCCGCTCTCCCGGAGAAAACTCTGCCTTTTTTATTCTAAGTGCCGCAGAAGGAGTGAAAGGTAATATCTGCCTGGTACCTGAATGTTCAGGCTGTACTCTTGACAGAGGTCAAGACATAATGAATTGTTTTAACAGAACATTCGCCATCAAGTTAATCGTCTTAAATGTTCACTGAGTGCATGGCACCCTACCCCAGCCACTGCTCCTTAATTTGGAGGTGGGGGCGGAGGGGGTCACAGGAGAATGGGAGGGGGAAAGATGAGCAAGGAACCCCAGAGGGAGGTAAAGGACAACGAAGTGATGTTTCTTAACCAAGATCCAAGCTCATCATCCAAACACCTAAAAATGGCAACACATCATCTGTGAGTCAGTCTTTTGTGTTGGGGAACAAAGTTAAGGCTTCCGCCTGTGAGTCACAAGAGCCAGCTTATGCCTACTAACACGCCAAAGGAAAACAAGGTTGGTTGAGCGGCATTCCCGTTACCAAGAATCTTACTGCGGCTAGCCACAGTTCCTTGACTTAAGAAGACAGAAGAAATGCCTTCCCGACTCACTGCTCCGTCGACCCCTGAAAAGCACACTCAACAACTACCTTGATGGCTTCGACGGACCCTAGAAACCAGTCCTCCAGGTGGAAATTTGGTTTTGGCAAAATTGGCTGGAGATATTTCCAAAGAGATAAAGCCAGAATCATTTGGGGTGGGTAGAAGTGAAGGCAGTAGTCAGTGGAAACACCCCTTTACCGTTCCCCGTCTCAAAACAGATGTTATTTTTAAAAGTCTGGAAACAAGTGTTTTGTTTGGGTTTTATGGAACTTGTTAATCACTTACTATGTGCCAGGCACTATACTTAGTACTGGGGTAGAAATAAGTCAATCAGGTTGGACCCAGTCCTACATGAGGCTCAGGGTCTCAACCCCCATTTTGCAGATGAGGGAATTGAGGCTCAGAAAAGAACAGTGACTTGCCCAAGGTCACACAGCAGACAAGCACAGAGCCGGCATCAGAACTCAGGTCGTTCTGTCTCCCCTGCCTGTGCTTCTCAGGCTGCTTCTCACTTCTCCAGAAGTGAGTTGGTCAGACGAAAAGCAAAGAAAATGACAGTGGAAAAAAACCTGCCAGTGGTTTAGTTGTGGGACTGCTGACAACAACAGGATTCTGGTAGCTCTCCGCAATCAGGCGGCCTGCCTGAGTGCAGGCATTGCAGGCCAGTCGCTCACCCGCAGACAGACCCGCTCGCCACAACTGCTGCTCTGCCCCTACACGACGATCTAGGCGTCTGAGCGGATTAAGCTTAGAGACAAAAGAGCAGCACCTCAGAAGCCAATCCCAAATTCAGACTGTCAGAACCTCAAATGTCCTAGCTCTCTGTCATCTCGTTCATATTTATCTGATTGTTGAGCGATTAAGGGGGGGGAAAAGCCAAATGAGGGATAAAAATTCCCTAGGCCTGATCTACAAGGAAGAGAAAGCGGGTTCAATTAGCCTCTGGAGCCATTCCCTGAGACTCGCTGGTCGGTTATCTGCTTGACAGTTTGACGCCAGAGTGAACTGAGGAACCACAAAGGGCAAGGAATTGACCACCACTTTCCACCTCAGCAGCCAAATGCCCTCAACCCTGGGGGGTTTGGCTAAACCGCCCCCATCCCTGGGGCTCAGAATGTGGCGTTTGCGAGACCTAGGTCTCCTAGCAGGAACCCCAATTGAATAGCTTACTGCTTACTCGCTCACTAATGAAAACCCTTGCAAAACAGGAATAAACATCGCAAAAGAATCACTTCCTGAGTTTTTCAAAACTATTTTTTTAAATGGTATTTGTTAAGGGCTTATAATGTGCCAACCAATCATATTTATTGCATTTTTATTGAATGCAGTACTGTATTAAGCGCTCGGGAGAGTACAATATAACAGTTGATAGACATGTTTCTGGCCCCCAAGGAGATTACAGCCTAGAGAAGTTTACAGTTTACACTGCCAGGCACTGTACTAAACAGTGGGGCAGATACAAGGTAATCAGGTTGGGCACAGTCCCTGTCCCATATAGGGCTCAGTCTTAATCTCCATTTCAGATGAAGGAACTGAGGCACAGAAGTGAAGTAACTTGCCCAAGGTCACACAGAAGACAAGTAGTGAAACAGGAATTAGAACTCAGAAACTCTGAATCCCAAGTCTGTACTCTTGCCACGAGGCCAGGCTGCTTCTCTCTTTTTACTAGAGGGTCTGGCTTTTAAAATCCCTGATTTAAAAACATCATGCTCTATGCCTAAACCTTTGTACTTGAGGGAGCCTCCCAATTCCAAATTCCAATAGGGTATGCCTCTTGAACTGGTTCTGATCATATCTACCCTTGAACAAGGAGAGCAGGAACTAAGAATTGGCTGGAAATGATTCCTCAACTTTTCCTCTCAATCTCCCTTTTCACTTGAGAGCTAAAAAAAGGGTTTAGTAATTAAGTGTATCTGAGCAGCAAAACTAGCTGTCCTTCACCCCAAGAGGACTGTCATGTCATGTCCCCAATATAAATTTCACATTTCTCACCTTGAGAAGGTTGCGAGGTAAGAGCTCACTGCTTTTGCCTTTCTAAACCCAGAAACAAGCTGAAGAGAACTTTTTAAAATGCAAAAACTTAAAAAAACAAAAGTGATGCACTTCACAGTCTGTGCATAAAGAAAAACATCAGCCAGAGCACTGGGCACTGCCTTCTTGGCTCCATCTCCTCTGAAAGAGATCTTTCTTGGGAAGTGTGTGGTGAGAGCACTATTTCTGATGCTTCATCTTTTGTGAAAACTTCAAACAGCGGGACCAAACCGTAAAGCCTGAGGGCCTAAGACACCCACCACCCCAAAATCTTTTGCCACTTTGAGGAACCGATTAAGTGCAGAACAGAGGACCAAATCCGGCTGTGAAAATAAGGGGTGGATGCACTAATAATAGCATGTGGATTGATAGAATTTCTATATTAGCAAATTGCTTACCATGTATGGTCATTCCTCACAGCAAGCTGAAGTAGCTCAGGCTGGACAGCCCCAAGAGCACAGGGCCAGGGCAGGCCCCAGACTCACCAGGGACCCTCCTGTCAACACTTGATACCCTGGACAGCCCTTTTCAATCCAGTCATTTCAATCAAACATGGGCTTTTCATAGCATTTCTTCCCTCTTAACATTGCTGCACCAGTTATTAAAAAGCTTGGACAGTACAAGTCGCCCCTCCCCGTTTAGCCCATTGGTACAACTCTGGCACAACCACCATGGATATGGAATCTGATTTTTCTTTTTCTTTTTCTTTTTTTAAAAAAAAGGACTTTCCCCATATTGTGTGAGATTGGTGAAAAGCCAGGAGGAGAGAAGAGTGCAATGAAGGAAAGAAGGCAATGAGCATAGCAGACAGAGACTTGGATTCTAGACCCACGAGGCTCAATATTCACTCAGAGTGAGTCTGGACAAGTGGCTTGAATTAAAAAAAAAAAAATCTCCTTGCTGCTCAGTTTCCCCACCTGTAAAATGGGGGCAGTGATACCTTAGAATAGACTGAGATAATGAGGTGTAAAAACCCAGGAATAAAATGACCATATAAATACATGGAGGTAGTTCTATTCCTCAATAGCAGCTTCATTATTTTACCATTGCAAGCACTTACCATTATTTTTCTTCATACTCAATCAAAGCTGGGTCACCAACAGCCTCTCTGCTTTTTAAACACCCTTAAACACTAATCCAAACAACAATAAAAACGGCCTTCTTCTTCTGTGCCCTGTTGCAAAGAATACTTTTGGTTTGAGGAAAATGCTCTTCCTCCAGTTAACAAGATCTGTACATATTATGTCTTTAATGACAATCAGGGAATACTTAGCTCAGCTTCTTTTGGTGTATATCATTGTGAAGGGCCATGGAATAGTATTAACTACAACTAAATTCTGAGAGAAAGCAAAGAAAATTAGTATAGTTCATCACTTCCAGCTCCTGACATTTAAACCTGAAAAATGTTTTCTTTATAAAACGGTGGAGGAAGAGGGGAGGGCTTTCCTTCCCTATACTTCCTCTGGGGACCCCAAATTCCCCTCAATATGAAAACTCTGAAAATTCAAGCCAAGAATGGAGCAATTAACACCCCCCCCACAATAAAAAAACTGTCTATATGGCATTACAGCCAGAAAAGAAATCCCCATTAAAAAAACATTACAGACACACAAATTAAAATTTTTTTACATACCAGGGGTTACACTTAGGGGCACTATATTCTCACTTTAGAGTGGGGACATACTTGTTTTGGGATTGGGAAAGATGAAGTCATTATACTTCCCTGCATTTCGCAAGAACATTCTCTAAAAGACGGATCCAGTTCAGGGCAAAAAAGCAGACAATGAGCAAAATACTAGGATTCTTGCCTATCCAGAACTATTCCTAGCCTGCCTAATTAATCCAAGGACATGAGTGAGGGCTTTCTCATCTTGATGTTACCTAAAGTATTTCTAGACAAGCATGCTGGTTTGCCTAGAATATCTTCTCAAACCTCAAACTATTATCTGAAACGATTCCAGACTCCTGACTACAAGTGACCTTTTTGCTGTGTTCTTCGCAGCAGTACCATTCCATATGCTTTGTGCCTCTGCTATAGAAACCCAGCTTGGGTTCGAAGAAGGGAACATGCAACGCATGTTAAATTTCATATGTGGCTGGCAAGTAATAGCTGCAAATAGCACTCGGCGTGCCTTACCTTGAATTATTAAAGTAATAGACAGGCATTCAGGTGAATAAGATATAAGCCTAGGTAGATGAAAACCTAACCCCAAACCAAGACTCTTCATACTTTCTTTACCAAGTATTCCTCATTTTCTACCTTGAGAGGAAAGAAAAAAAATTCCAAGTGTAGTAAATACAACTATATCTTGATGGCAATTCAGTTGCCCTTTTCCTTTCCAAAGTTAAACAGCAGTTCATAACCTTGCACTGCACAGTATTGTGCAATGCGTAATTGGCTTTTAACATCAATTTAGTTTACACCACAAATTGTCAGACCTAGATAGCAAGTTCTCACATAAACCCAGGAACTGAAAAACCATCATGCCACTCAATCTTCCACCAGCCTTTCTCCCAAGCACAGTCTCTCCATTACACTGGACATAAACAGCCCTCCTTTTGAATTTACACATTCGGTAAAGTCCGGGGTTGTGGGGGTGAGGGAGAAGGTCACAGAGCTGCCCTGCCAGGTTGAGGGTTTGCAGCTTCAGACGGCCTTCTCCTGATTGATACTTTACAAACTATTCTGTTTGGGATCCCTCTGTCATCTTCACCATCCCCCCAGGAAATCCAATCCACTCCTCAACAGTTCAGCTAATGACTCAGTGACTGACTAAAAGAAAACTACTCTGGGCAGAGGCATTATTTCCATCGCAGCCAAGGATGAGACCCAGGAAATCTGAATGAAGGACTCAGGGAGCAGGCAAATACAGAGCTCAGCACCGCAGGAAGTCCAGTATGCAACCAATGTCCCAAATCTTCATTCAGTTGGGCTCAACTTCTGTTCAAACCTCCTAAGCTGCTACCAAATCCCTACCTGGGGGGAGGAAACAGAATTGGATCTAGACTGAGGCCACCAGAGCCTTGGCAATCAATCATATTTATTCAATCTGGGCATTGTACTAACTGTTTGGGAGAGTCCAATCTAGCAGAGTTGACAGACACGTTCCCTGCCCAGGACAAGCTTACAGTTTAGAAGACAAGTTCTCCTGAGCTGTAAGTCATGGCTTTAGTGCAGAAGGCCACAAAATGTCTCCCATGGGCCTGAGCCCTCGTCCTTGTTTGGTTCGGTTGCGAAGGACGGGAGGTCATCTCATAGGCAAACCTGGTCCCGACAGACACGCAACTCCTCCACCTTCCCAAGGACCAAGACAACTGCAGCACAAACTCAGTGATTTAAAAGCCCTGTGGCTTAGTTCCAGGTTGCAAGGACAAGTTTTAAGGCCTGCTACAGGGCCGAGGTTTAGGCAGGATCCTCTGCTCGGGGAAATGTGGCGATGGAGATGCAGCCCTTCAAAACCTTCTAGGGAAGAAATTACAAGCCATACACACCTTTTCCCTCAAAAACGCCAGGTTTAACTGGCTTTTGCTCCACATGTCATGCCCTACAAGAAAATTATGTTCAGCTATGGGAAGAACATCTACTGACTCGTTGCTGCACTAACCTTTTAACTGTTCTTTCCCCCATCTTCCATCCTGTCTCTTTCTGAAGTCCCCAGGATCAAGTCCCCCACCTCTCTCCCCGAAAACACTGCACCAAATTCGGGTATCTTTTTTTTTTCTTTTACGATGTACAGGGTAAAACCGGTAGGGAACACTTTAACTTCTTCTAGTCACCCTGGCTCGGTAACCAGGCCTGCCAGAAAGAAGTACGCTGAGTTTCCACCGAAGCCCTTTGCGGTTACCAATTGGAGCAAAAAAAAAAAAACCCAAACCAACAACGCATACTCCCCTTCAACCCATGCACAGAACCATCTGAATCTCCTACTAGTTTCTACTTTTCGGTTCTTATCATGGTAAAAACCACAAACCCCTCAAACTACCTCCCTTGTAAAAAAAAAAAAAAAAATGCAACCCCCCCCCAAAACTAAAACAGAAACTAAACCACGGGAAGGGAAGGCTGAAGCTTCTTGTAATGGCAATCCCTTGACAGCAACTGCAGCTAATTACTCTCTCTTTCTCCCCTCTCCCGAACCCCCCGTGCTTTTCCCAAGCTCTGCCGCACAGGCGGGCGGTCCCCTTTCCCTACCCCCCAAATCGCACTTTTGGGTGGGGGGCTTAAAATTCCCACCCCAGCAATACCTGCAAAATCCCCTCTCTCCTGGGGCTCCCGACTGGGGTTGGAGGAAAGAGGGGCGATGCACCAACCTGGGCCACCTTTCTGGGGGGAGGTGGGGAGGGATCTGAGTTGAGGGCAACTTTTATTTGCCCCCCTTGGGGGTCACTCCCGTCCCCTTCCCAGGGCAGAGTCCATCGGACTTGAGGCTCCAAGAGGGAATCTGCCTTCCAGATATGCGGGAATTTCGTCCAGGGATCCTAAGATGCCACACTTTCCTCCCTCCCTGCCCAACATGGAAGAGAGGGAGAGGGCCGGGATAAAAGGGGATCCCCTCCCATCTCTATCATCCCCCAAGCCCCAGGGGGAGGAAAGAAGTTGCCTGGACTTACCTTGACTGGGCAGCCATGGTGAAGTTTAAAAAGCCCAAAGGCTGCCGTCCATTAGTCCCTACAGACCCCCCGGCTCCGAGGCCGAAACTTGCCCCATCTGGCTGGTCCTGCTGGGCCCCCCTTAGCTCCGGCCGGTCCTTTCCCCGGCTCCCGCGACCCCTACGTGCCTCCGGCCCCCTGGTCCAACTTGCTGCAGTCAGCCTGCGGCTCGGCGTCGGCTGTCGGCCGTCCGGAGAGGCATCGGGGCTACATGGCCGATGGGGGCTGGGGAGGGCGAGTGGGCGAGTGGAGGGGACCAGCCGCTCGCCAGCAGCAGCAGCAGCTGCAGCAGCAGCAGCAGCAGCAGCAGCAGCAGCAGCAGCGGCCTGGACCACTAGGAGAAGCGGGGGGGGCGGGAAAGGGGCGAAGGGAGCGCAAGAGCGCCCTCTCTGGCCGCTCCCGCCATTACAGTTGACCCCAAGTGCTCCCCCCCCGCAGCGTACTTTTGGTACAGTCCACCTCCCTTCCAGAGCCCCGCCGGGACGGCGCAGGCGCACGGCGCTGTTGAGCCACAGCGCCGCCTGGCGGAGGCAGCGCGGACTTCGGCTGTCGCCAGGGCCTGGGTTCTAATCCCCCCCATCTGCTATGGGGCCTTAGGCACAAGTCCCCTTTCCGTGCCTCAGTTGCCCCATCTCTAAAATACTAATACTGTTGGTATTTGTGAAGCGCTTACTATGTGCAGAGCACTGTTCTAAGCGCTGGGGGAGATACAGGGTCATCAGGTTGGAGGCTCACACTCTTAATCCCCATTTTAATAATGTTGGTATTTGTTAAACACTTACTATGTGCAGAGCACTGTTCTAAGCGCTGGGGGAGATACAGGGTCATCAGGTTGGAGGCTCACACTCTTAATCCCCATTTTAATAATGTTGATATTTGTTAAACGCTTACTATGTGCAGAGCACTGTTCTAAGCGCAGGGGGAGATACAGGGTCATCAGGTTGGAGGCTCACAGTCTTAATCCCCATTTTAATAATGTTGGTATTTGTTAAGCGCTTACTATGTGCAGAGCACTGTTCTAAGCGCAGGGGGAGATACAGGGTCATCAGGTTGGAGGCTCAGTCTTAATCCCCATTTCAATAATGTTGGTATTTGTGAAGTGCTTACTATGTGCAGAGCACTGTTCTAAGCGCAGGGGGAGATACAGGGTCATCAGGTTGGAGGCTCACACTCTTAATCCCCATTTTAATAATGTTGGTATTTGTTAAGCGCTTACTATGTGCAGAGCACTGGTCTAAGCACTGGGGTAGATCAGGTCCCAGATCTGCCACTTAGCTGTGTGACTTTGGGCAAGTCACTTAACTTCTCTGTGCCTCAGCTTCCTCATCTGTAAAATGGGGATTAAGAACTGTGAGCCCCACGTGGGACAACCTGATGACCTTGTATCTACCCCAGCGCTTAGAACAGTGCATAGTAAGCACTTAACAAATACCATCTTATTATTATTATTATTATTACAAGGTAATCAGGTTGTCCCACGTGAGGCTCACAGTTTTAATCCCCATTTTACAGATGAAGTAACTGAGGCACCGAGAAGTTAAGTGACTTGCTCAAAGTCACACAGCTGACAGGTGGCGGATCCGGGATGAGAACCCATGACTTCTGACTCCTAAGCCCGTGCTCTTTCCACTGAGCCACGCTGCTTCAGGTTTGCATGCTAGCTGCAGTTTTTAAATGAATTTCTTCCTTCTTCATTTCTTCAGTCTCTCAAAAACTCTGTCTAAAAAACTCCAGGGTTTTTTTTGTAGTAGAAACTCAGGAATGACCTTTCTGTACTCGTGAAAATAAACAGTCTTGATTTTGATAGTAAATTGGGTGTGGTGAGTTGGGTGTGGTGATTAGAGGTGTTTTCTTCTTGTGTACTCCGTCAGTTGAAACTTTAAAAAATAGAATGTAGCAATTGTTTTAAACATCTGTAAAAGTAACCTCGTTGTGGGTGGGGAAAGTCTACCAACTCTGTTTTGTTGTACTCCTTCAAACGCTCTGCATATCCTAAACTCTCAATAAATACCACTAAGTGAATAATGACTTTTAAAGAAGGTTTGAATGTGGGACACATCTTGGCCCCACAAGTGGATGGTGATATTATCCAGAAAAAGAAATGTGGTTTCTCTGAGGGTTTTTAATGTTAATTTGTGGTCCCAATGGCGATGAAAGGAAATCTAGAACTGCAGTAGCACAGCAGAGTAGTGCATTTTCTTGTTTAGCTCTCAAAGTCCAAGTGTTCTTAGAAAGTAATGTTGCGGCTCTCCCCCCAACCCTCTCCCAATTTTTTTTTGTTGTTTTGGGGTGTTTTTTTCATGGTATTTGTTACCCCTTAACGTGGGCCAAGCACTGTAATAATGGTGGTATTTGTTAAGCTCTTACTGTGTGCAAGGCATTGTACTAAGCGCTGGGGGATACAAGGTGATCAGGTTGTCCCACATGGGGTTCACAGTTTCAATCCCCATTTTACAGATGAGGGAACTGAGGCACAGAGAAGTGAAGTGACTTGCCCAAAGTCACCCAGCTGACAAGCGGCAGAGCTGGGATACTAAAGACTGGGATAGATACTAGATAATCAGTTTGGACTGAGTCTATGTACCACTTGGGGTTCACAGTCTTAACCCCCATTTTACCAATGAAATAACTGAGGCACAGAGAAATTAAGTAACTTGCTCAAGGTCACATGGCAGAAAAGTGGCAGAGCTAGGGAACCCAGGTCCTCTGACTCCCAGGGCAGTGCTTTTTCCACTAAGCCATGCTGTTTCTCAGATTCATCTTTGACCCCTGGTTCACCCTGCTTCTCGCCTGGATCTCTCCCTCTCCCCACAAAAATTCACCATCTCAGCCTTCAGCATCTTCTAAATCCTCATGAAATCCCAGCCCTTCAGGAAGTCCTCACAGGTTAATTCCCATCCCCTATTGTAACATCTCAGCAGTTACTCCATGGCTTCTGTATTCAAACCCATCCTCAACATTTGGGCGTATTTGTACATTCTGTTGTACATTCAATTATTCACTCTAATATTCCATCTTAACATTTTTGCTCTACTCCTTCTCTGCTTATTCTTCCTGCTGCTCCCACTCCCTGTACATCCATCTCTTCCCTTAGATGGTAAGCTTTATGAGCAGAGCACAAATGATTCCCAAAAGCCTAGTACAGTGCACTGCACTCAATTAATCAGTGATACTTATTGAATGCTTACTGTGTGCAAATCACTGTACTAAGCACTCGGGAGAGTACAATATAATTGAGTTGGTAAACACATCCTCTCCCCACAAAGGAACTTACAGTCTAGATGGAGACTCAGTAGGTGCTCAATAAGTATCATTACTAATTTCACTAATGAGCCTAATTTAATGTTATAAAAATCTTGGCAACTCAAGGATGGTTGCTGAGAACCCAAGTGGAAACTGAAGTCTACAGAGACAAGCAGAGAGATTTTAAAACCAGCTCTTCAAATGGAGAAGGAGCAAGAGGAGAATTGAGTTAGGGCTGATCAGTGGACTGCTAGGACATTTTAAACACATTACATACCCGGTAACAGTGCTGATGAGCTGTACCTGGTAGATAAACTAATTCTGACAGTCATAATCTCAGGCAATAATAAAAAGAATGGCATTTATTAAGCATGTTCTTGGTGCCCACCACTAGTACAAGATAATCAGATCATAGTTCCTGCCCTATAAAACGTTCACAGTCTGAGTTAGGGGGAGAGCAGGTTATAGCACCCCCATTTTATAGAAGAGGAAAGGGGCCCAGAGGGATTAAGTGACTTGCCCAAGGTCATTCAGCAGGGAGAGCTCGGATCCATCAATCAATCATATTTACTGGGAGCGGAGCATTGGACTAAGTGACTCAGGAAGAATACAACAGAGTTGGTAGATCTATTCCCTGCCCACAAGGACCTTACAGTCTAGAGGGGGAGAGAGACATTAAAATGAATTACAGATATGTACAAAAGTGCTGTGGGGCTGAGAAGAATAACGGGTAAAAATCCAAGAGCAAAGGTGACACAGAAGGGAGAGGGCATAGGGGAAATGAGGGTTTAGGCTTACTCCCAATCCCATACACTTTCCATTAAGGCCACACTGCCTCAAATGGCATTTTAATAATTTTCTACACTAAAGATTCTTGGGATTAGGATTTTGATACTCACCCTGGCCCCACAATATTTATCTAAATATTCATATTTTCTATTTCCATGCTCCCTAATCTACTTTAATGTCTTTCCCCATATAGAATGAAAGCTCTTTGTTGACAGGGATCTAGTCTATCAACTCTGTTATACTGTACTTTTCCAAATGCTTAGTACACTGCTCTGGGCATGGTAAGTGCTCAGTATATGCCATTGTTTGAGGCTGAGTTCACTGATGAATTAGACACTGCCTTACAAGGCATAAACTGAGAGTTTTCACTAGACCTCAATTCTGATAAAAATTATTGACAGAACAAAAGGCAAAATAAAGACAGCAAGCCACATACCCCTAAGGAATTGAAGCATTCTGTCTTTTCCTTCCATGTGGAAATGTTCATCCCATTTATCCAGGGGTGGGATACACTACTACATGGTGCTCAGACCAGCTGGGCAGGGAATGAACCTACCAACTCTATTATATTGTACTCTCACAAGTGCTTAGTAGAGTGCACACAGCAAGTGCTCAATAAATCCCATTGATTGATCTTTTACCTATAAAGCAGAAAACTCAAGAAAAGTCAATCCCCACACAGTGGCAAGCTTTGTATTCATTCAGTCGTACTTAGTGAGCCCTTATTGTGTGCACAGTACTGTCTTAAGCCCTTGGGAAAGTTCAATACAACAAAACACAGACACATTCCCTGCCCACAGTGATCTTACAGTCTAAAGCCAACAGACAGACCTCAATACATATAAATAAATAAAAGATATGTTCATAAGTGCTGTGGGGCTGGGAGAGGGGAACAATAAAGGGAACAAGGCAGGGTGATGCAGAAAGGAGTGGAAGAGGAAAGGTGAGGTCTAATCTGGGAAGGCCTCTTGGAGGAAATGTGCCTTCAATAAGGTTGGGGGGGTGGGGAGGTAAGGGTCTGGTGGATTTGAGTGGGGAGGGCTTTCCAGAGGTAGGACATGGGCCAGATGGCAAGACAGGCGAGAGGTTAGCACTAGAGTATATGAGCTGACTTGTAGAAGGACAGTAGTGAGGTGAGGTAGGAGGGGGCAAGGTGGTGAAGTGCTTTAAAGCCAATGGTGAGGAGTTTTTGTTTAATGTGGAGGTGGGTGGGCAACCACTGGAATTTTTTGAGGAGTGGGGTGACATGACCTGAACCTTTTTGTGGAAAAACGATCCCTGTAAGCATCCAAAAATACTGCACAGCAATTTTTGGGCGCTCTGTGCAACATCTAACTGTGGATCCCACATAATTCTCCTCAGTCACAAGAGCCCACGGGTCAATTTCGCCATTGATGGCATCTTCTTTGAACACAGACAACACCAGATAATTTAAAGATGTAATTCCAAGATACTGAGAGTGGATCACAGGTTTAAAGGAGATTCTTAATTACTAACTCATATATGTATCTGACAGTGTTATAAAATTATTCTACATTCTGTACCCTTAAGTTCTTACTGGGAGCAGTGTGTACCCAAAGGAAATAAAAAACAGGAGATTCAAATCCCCCCCCACCCGCCATTCTACTAGATTGGTTTCCTAACACATGCAATTTCAAATCATTTTACTGCCTTAACCAAGATTCACTTGCATTTATCAGGGAGATTTATCAGGTGATGATGACCCGCGGCCATTAAGCATTTATGTAACACTTCGCACAAAATGCTTTACAATTACACCCCTGGCCTCATCGCTGGGGGAGATGGCCCCATTAACAGCTGAGGAAACTAAGGCTCATAAAGGTCAAGTGCTTTGCCCTAGGATTTACAGAGAGACCACAAACCAGGAATAAAACCCACATTTTCTGGGTGTTCCATAAGGTTTCTTTCTTTCTTGTCCTAAATAGAATCTTGGCCAATTGCCCATCTAAATTTATTTGTGCAAAAACCATCATTCTTTTAAAACTGGCAATTTATCACACACAAAACCTCATATTGCTTCTAAGACAAGTAGGGAAAACCCTTTAGTAAAGTGAGAGCTGCCATTTAGAGATGCTAAAATCCCAGGGGGTTGAAACTATCCGTCTTAACCTTAAACCTAAACCTAAACTCATTGTTCCACACCTTCCTCCCTCTGTTTCTCCAGACCTCTTCCCTCCAAAGCCCATCTAAAAAGCCTTCTACTCCTCCATGAAGTATTCCCTAATTAAGCCCCAAACCTTGGGGAGCATGCCACCCTAGTGTAATGGGCACTTTACACATTTATTGGCTTCTTTTTCCTTCTGTGAATCATTTCTATCATTTGCCCACTTTTATCTATTTTCCATTCTCCATTTCCTATCTCCCCCATTAGATTGGAAACTCCCCGCAGGCAGGGAAGTTCCTATTGCAGCACTCAGTAAACTTCACTGATGATTGTAACAATGACTAGGGGAGGAGGGTTACACACCACATAATAGGCTGTAGGTAGCATTGCTCAATGGATGATGCATAGGCCTGGGAATCAGAAGGACCTGGGTTCTAATCCCAGCTTGGCCTCTTGTCTGCACTTAACTCCTCTATGCGGATGATACCCAAATCTACATCTCCAGCCCTGATCTCTCTCCCTTTCTGCAGGTTCACATTTCCCCTCCTGCCTTCCGGGCACCACTACTTGAATGTTCTGCTATCATCTCAAATTCAATATGTCAAAACCAGGACTCCTTATGTTTCCACCCAAACCCTGTCCTTTCCCTGACTTTCCCATCACTGTAGACAGCACTACCATCCTTCCTGTCTCACACCTCACTACTCTCCTACTACAACCCAGCCAACACACTTCACCCCTCTAATGCCAACCTACTCACGGTACCTCGATCTCATCTATCTCGCCCACGCCCATGTCTACATCCTTTCTCTGGTCTGCAACACCCTCTTTTTCATATCCAACAGACAATTACTCTCCCCACCTTCAAAGCCTTATTCAAAGCACATCTTCTCTAAGAGGCCTTCCCTAAGCCCTCGTTTACTTTTTTCCCTACTCCCTTTTACTTCACTCTGACTTGCTTCCTTTATTCACCACCCACCACCCCCAGCCCCACAGCACTTATGTACAAACCCATAATTTATTTATACTAATGTCTGTTTCTCCCTCTAGGCTGTAAGCTTGGTGCAGGTAGGGAATGTGTCTGTTATATTGTTGTGTTGTACTCTCCCAACGCTTAGTACAGTGCCCTTCAAACAGTAAGCACTCAATAAATACAAATGTTTGACTGCTTCTCTGTGCTTCATTTCCCTCATCTGTACAATGGGGGTTAAGACTGTGAGCCCCATGTGGGACAGGTACTGTGTCTAGCCTGATTGATTATCTTGCACCCCCGCGTTTACTATAGTGTCTGGCACAGAGTAAGCACTTAACGAATATAACAATTTTTATTATTACTACAGGGACTGTATCCAACCTGATTCGTTTGTATCTATCCCAGCGCTTAGTACAGTGTCTGGGACATAGTAAGGGCTTAACAAATAAAAAAATGTAAACACAAACTGCTTTTGTCTTCTGCTGTTAGTACTTTGAAAAGACAACTGGATTGTTTTCCTTCTGAGAGGGAGGAGGTTAAAGACAGAGAACTGTGGGCAAAGATGCCTATAGTACCGAACTCAAGCTAGCTGTGCCGATGCCACTATATCCCTTGTAATAAGCCTTGAAGGTCACATGCCAATCAATACCAAGAGAGTGCCAGTCCACTCTCTTAAAATTCTCCAGCTGACCCAACCCCAGCAGCACAAGTCCCCTGTCCCCATCCATAAATAATTCCTGAGGTCAATGAGGCCACAACTGTCAAATGATCTGGAAACACACAGTCACCTCCTAGAAAATGCAAGCTTCCCTCACCTGCCTCTTGGAGGTAAGCGTCTCAAAATCGTGGGCAAATTGGCTCTATTTTCTTCCTGGACTATTTAGATTCTAAAAACAAGCACTATTATTTCCATCATTTAGTAACTTCATCGGGAAGTATATAAATACATAATTCATGACCATTCAAGATGCTAACAGAGCAAGTTCACATTACACATATAATACTGTTAAATGCATTTTGATTATATGGTTTATCACATGCTCATCCTTATCCGAAGAAAAGTGTAAGAATAGAACAGGGTATTCATTTATTGGAAAGTGTTCCAGGTTTCCATTTAAAATTTATGAGAAAAGAAAGGACAATAAAACCTACTATTTCTTTATCCCCAATTTTAAGAAATGGTTTATTCTGGGCCAAATTCATTCAATCATATTTATTGAGCGCTTACCGTGTGCAGAGCACTAAGAGCAACATCACATTCTGAGTTTACAATGTAGTACAGTTCACTAATAATAATAATAATTAGGTTATTTCTCAATAACCTTTGACACATTTACTATGTGCCAGAAGCCTCTGCTAAGCCCTGGGGTAGATACCAGTGCTTAGTACAGTGCTCCAGTGATTCGTACAATGCTCGGCATAAAGAAAGCACATAACAAAGACCATTATTATGATTATTCAAAAAAGTTGGACCCAAAACAGCTCCTGTTCAAATGAGGTTGGGCTCACAATAATAATCACAATTATAATTGTATTTGTTAAGCTCTTACTAGGTGCCAAGCACTGTGCTAAGTGCTGGGGTTGATACAATAGAATCAGATCAAATCAATTCATTAATGGTGTTAATTGAACACCTATTAGGGGCGCTTACTTAGTACTATACTAAGCAATTGGGAGGGTTAGAACATTTGGATCTCTGCCCTTTGGGAGGGTTAGAACATTTGGATCTCTGCCCTCAAAGAGTCTAGTCATATGGTCTAGTGAGACAGAAGAAGAGAAAAATGGATATGTAGATGAGTTAAGTGCTTAAATAGTGTGGTGAATAAGATATGTACAGAAATGATGATGAGGATGAGGATGGTATTTGTTAAGCGCTTACTATGTGCCAAGCACTGTTCTAAGCACTGGGGTAGATACAAGGTCATCAGGTTGTCCCAGATGGGACTCACAGTCTTAATCCCCATTTTATAGATGGTAACTGAGGTCCAGATAAGTTTTAAAAAAAAAAGTCGGTGTTTGTTAAGCACTTGCTATGTGCAGAGCATGTTCTAAGCGCTGGGGAAGATACGTAATCAGGTTGTCTCATATGAGGCTCACAGACTTCATCCCCAATTTACAGATGAGGTAACTGAGGCACAGAGAAGTGAAGTGATTTGCCCAAAGTCATACAGCTAAGTGGCAGAGCCGGGATTCGAACCCACAATCTCTGACTCCCAAGCCCTTTTCACCCAAATAACAGTGGAATTACACCTCAACTCTCTTTCAGAAATACTCAATTCAAATGTTCCCCATTTCTGGAGGCACCCCAAACTGTCTTTCCAAGATCTCAGAGGCCCTCCAGGACTCCTTGCAACTTTATCTTTTCCAGAACTTCTCTCATCGGATAGGATCTCATGTAGCAAATTACTAAAACAGCAGCATAATTTTTCCTGGTAAGAAACCACTAATCGATCAATGATATTTATTGAGCACTTACTGCATGCAGAGCACTGAACTAAGCACTTGGGAGAGTACAATACAAAGGAGTTGACAGGCACAAACACAACAGAGTTGCTAGACATGTGCCTGGCCCACAACCACCTATGGTCCAGAGAGGGAGCATTGTTGAATCAAGCTGGGCATATGCGGCTCCCATTCTAAGGCTTGCACTAGTCCATGTTCTCTAAAAATGCAATACACCACATTTCTTCGATTCATTCAAATAAAACAGAACAAAGAATAGGTGAACTTCAATCTTTAAAACACATATGTTAAGTTCCTCTCATTGGAATATTGCGTTGCACTTTTTTTTAACCTGCTCGCCTCCATCTACCAGTTAATTGGAAAAAAAAAAAAAAGAACACCCATCCTGGTGGCACTTGTAATTTATCGCCAACACCATCAGTTGATACCACGTTTCGCAAAATGCAGATGCATCTCTGATTTCCCCTGCACCTGATACGCAGCCACCCTAGAGATGAACTGAAACTTCAACTGTCTATTTACCAAATGACACCCGTTAACCAGATGGGTAAATTTACGATGAAAAAGTACTTCTTCCCCAATCCCACCCCTGCCAAACACACACATAACTCAAAAAAAAAAAAACCTCAAAAAACTAAGCTGACCAAGAGTTAAATAAGTTGAAAATCTGCCTTAACACTAGCGTTCAGTAGACTTCAGGGACCCCATTTTCAGCCAATTGAGAATCATTAAAATTCCAACAAAAATTCCAGCCAGCATTACATACCAAACAATGTACTCTCTGCCCCATGTCGCCCTGCTAATGTTTTTCACCTACCTTAGAGTCCTCTGTTCTGCTGTGCAAATTAAATCCCCTTCTGTAAGGGAGTTTGCAGTCTGAGGGGTGAGACAGGATGCATGAGTCACAGACATCTAACATATAACAGATTCATGAGGGCATGTACGCCCAGGTGTACAGAGACTGCGAGTGGGGAGGCAAGAGTCCTTGTTGATCTCCCAACCTCCTGTCTCTCCTCACTCCACTCCATTCTTTACGCCGCTGCCCGGATCATCTTTCTACAAAAATGTTCAGGACATGCCACAACCCTACTCAAAAATCTCCAGTGGTTGCCTATCCACCTCTGTATCAAACAAAAGCTCCACATCATTGGCTTTAAAGCACTCCATCATCTTGCCCCCTATTACCTCACCTCGCTTCTCTCCTACAACCCAGCCTGCACACTTTGTTCCTCCACTTCGTTCCTCCACCTTCTCACTGTGCCCCGATCTCGCCTGTCTCGCCACCGACCCCTGGCCAACATCCCACCTCTGGCCTGGAACGCCCTCCCTCCTCAAATCCCCTAGACAATTACTCTCCTCCCTGCAAAGTCTTTCTGAAGACACATCTCCTCCAAGAGGCCTTCCCAGACGAAGCCCCACTTTTCTTCATCTTCCACTCCCTTCTGCATCACACTAACTTGCTCCCTGTATCTGTAATTTTATTTATTTGTATTTGTGTCTGTCTCCCCCGCATTCCAGCTCATTGTGGGCAGGGATTGTCACTATTTATTGTTGCATTTTTTCCCAAGCGTTTAGTAAAGTGCTCTACACAACGACTGAATGAATAAAATACCAAAATAAATAAACAAAAGACTGCTCAGAGGTCCTCTCCCTCTCTTGACTCAAACCTTCCCTCCTTTACAGTCAATCAGTTATTTATTGAGGGCTTACAATGTGCAGAACACTGTACTAAGAGCTTAGGAAAGTAATAATAATAATTGTGCTATTTGTTAAGTGCTTACTACGGCCTTGATCTCTACCCAGAGTCAGAGCTCAATCAGGGTTGATAAGGCTGGTACCCCCACAAGCCCTTAGTTAGGCTTTCCTCAACCTCTGAGCAATCTTTGTTTATTTATTTATTTTGGTATTTTATTCATTCAGTTATTGTGCAGAGCACTCTACTAAGCACTTGGGAAAGAATAACACAACAATAGTGACAATCCCTGCCCACAATTGCCTTCATACCACAATACCACTACTATCATCATTATTATGCTCTGCTAAAGCAGGGTCTCCCAGCTCCCTTTCATTTACATAGAAATCTGGGTGACGAGTTTTACCACGATCACTTCTCATTCAGGATAATTCCAGTAATCCCCCTGATTCCAACCCCAATGCCCCCAAAATGAGGAGTACCTAAACTTACACATCTCCAAGGCTGCAGAACAAAAGGGAAAAAAAATACAGAACTCTCAGGATGGAGAAATCCCCCTGAAAGGATCGATCTCCTTAAAGGATCGATGGTCCGCTACACGGACCAGTTCCTTCTGACCGGGAAACCATAATTTCAGGAAAAACTGTCCCTCGGTCCATTTTAAAGGAAAGCCCTTCACGGTATGGCATTGTCCACTGGCTCATAGGTAATAGGTACTCTGCCTAATTCATTCCCTCTTGAGCTTGCTCCTTCCATTAAGAAGGAAGTAAATCCTTCATTCCGGGGAGGGATTCTAATCTTCCGCGCTCCCGGATGGCAGTGGAAGCGATAATTTAGGCTACAGTACTCCAGGGACTAGAAAGAATGAACCTGTCTCTGAAACCGGAGTGCTTTATAGCCCCGGCGCCCATTTACTCCCATAATTCAGGTTCCTTGAAACTCACATGCAGGGAGAGGCCTTAAAAAGGCTTTACTGCTACCTCTCTGGGTTTGAAAAAATCAGTCAGTCAGTGAATCATATTTATTGAGCAATTACTGTGTGCAGAACATTGTACTAAGCGCTTGGGAGAATACAATATAACAATAAAACAGACACATTACCTGCTTACAACGAGCTTACAGTCTAGAGGGGGAGATAGACATTAATATAAAGTTACAGACATGGACACGTGCTGTGGTGCTAGGAGGGGAAATAAATGAAGGGAGCAAGTTAGGGAAAAGCAATAAGGAGCGGGAAAAGAGAAAAGGAAGGCTGAGTCAGGGAAGGCCTCTTGGTAGAGATGTGCCTTCAATAAGGTTTCAAAGTAGGGGAGAGTAATTGCCTGTCGGATATGAGGCCAGAGGCAGGACATGGGTGAGCCAGGACTCTGGTTTTTGTGGTGAAGGACTTGTGGAGTCTCTTTGGGTGGGAGGGGGTGTCTGGAGTGAGTGAGCCTTCTACTTCCTCTCTTTCTCTCTCCTCCTCTTCTCTTCCTCCCTGAGAGTCAGTTCCCAATCCCACCCAGCCTCCATGCCCCAATCCCAGACGTGCTACAGAGATTCCAGCGTACAACCATCCCAACCCATTCATAACAAAGAGCACCCCCCCCCCCGGCTCCAGTGTCCCCCCAACCCCCCTCCCACCCTACAAGACCCTCTCTTGCTATGGCCTGAGGATCCTGGGGTGGTGAGGTAGTGCAGAATGGGTGAGCTTTTTATTTTTAGCCAGCACTGGCACTGATGGGGCTGAGATCATGTTTCCACAAAAACCTTGGACTCTGCCCTTTCCAGGTTATGGTCTTGAACTAATCAATGTTTTTCTCACACCCTTCCTTTTCCTCAGGAAGAAGAAAAAAAGCATCTGTTCCCAATGTCCCTCTTAAGTATTAGCATTGCATCTGCTTTTATATTAGCATCTTTGAAGGGAGCTAAGGTCCCCCACCACTTCTACTAGGCTGCTGTCATAAAACAAATGAACAGACGTGACCTGAGAAACCCACTTTTCATTCCAAGTTGTGAGGGAGCAAAGGGGAAAATGCTGAAATGAAGGCAGGTGGAATGGGGGATGAGAGGGGCAGGTGGGCCTGAAAATCTCGTAGGTCAGAGACCCCATTTGGGGGGCTTTTCAGCCCTGTTCAGAAGCTGTCAAATCTTGCTGCCGAGACTCCAGATAATCAGGCTGGAGGTTTGGTCCTTCCAGCTGAGGGGGTCAAAAACAACCCAGCCAGACACCCCCTGTGGCAACCACCCCCACTGCCACTGCCCCCAGCCCCAGCAAGGTGGACACTTAGAGCCATACCAGGAGTCTGGTCAGTAAGGGGAGCTGAATTAAGGCAGAAAGAGCAGAGGTAAGGTCAGCTTATCCAAACTGGGAAGCCATGGGGCCAACAGCTCTCCACTGTGAATCCAGATTGGAAAACTATCTGAGCCCAATTTTTTCAGATCCAAGGATTTCTTCTATGGAATCCATGGTGATAGGAGAATTAAATCATTTGGATCATGAGGGGGCAGTGCTTAATGCTGCCAGGGAATAAGGTTAGACTTTAGGAGGTTTGGGGAGCGGCACGCTTTGCAGAAGAGACTTTTGGTTGGCTACCCTTCATGTGGAACCACAAATCCCACCAAAATCGAGCTTCTCTGGGATCTGCAGAGATCTCACCCATCAGAATCAATTAATTAATCAATCAGTTAATCGTAGTTACTGAGGGCCTACTGTGTATACACACCAACTCTACCACTCTGCACACACACTGGTAATAACTGTGGCATTTGTTAAGCGTTTACTATGTGACAGGCACTGTTCTAAGCGCTTTGATGGATGCAAGCAAATCAGGTTGGACATAGTCCCTGTCCTAAATGGCACTCACAATCTCAATCCTCATTTTACAGATGAGGGAAGGTCCAGAGAAGTGAAGCGACTTGCCCAAGGTCACAAAGCAGACAAGTGGCAGATCCAGGATTAGAACCATGGCCTTCTGACGCACAGACCCATGCTCGATCCACTATGCCATGCTGCTTGTACACAGACCAATCAATCAGTGGTATTTATTGAGCACTTACCCTGTGCATTTCTTCTTGAGGAAAAGGAGGGTTGTGAGAAAAACACTGATTAGTTCAAGACCATAACCTGGGAAGGGCAGAGTACAAGG
The DNA here is from genome assembly GCF_004115215.2 of Ornithorhynchus anatinus. Lineage (NCBI taxonomy): Eukaryota > Metazoa > Chordata > Mammalia > Monotremata > Ornithorhynchidae > Ornithorhynchus > Ornithorhynchus anatinus. The sequence goes on from NC_041739.1 coordinate 54,808,178, forward strand.
TTTTTGTGGCTACCATGTTAATCGAAGCACTTACCCTTTTCTGCCTTGATTACTGTATCAGCTTCTTTGCTGACCTCCCTACCTCCTGTCTCTCCTCACTCCAGCCCATACTTCACTCTGTTACCCAGATCATTTTTATACAAAAACGTTCAAGATCTTCCAGTAGTTTCCCATTCACCTCCACAAACAGAGGAAACTTTTTACTATCGGCTTTGAAACAGTCAGTCGTCTTGCCCTCTCCTTCCTCGCCTCACTACTCTCCCGCTACAACCCAACCCACAAACTTCGCTCCTCTAATGCCAACCTACTCACTTTACCTCGATCTCATATAACTTGCCGCCGACCTCTTGCTCACAACCTCAGGCCTGGAATACCAGCCTTTTTCATACCTGACAGACAATTACTCTCTCCAAATTCAAAGCCTTATTGAAGGCACATCTTCTCCTAGAGGCATTCCCTATCTAAAGCCTCCTTTCCCGTTTTCCCACTCCCTTCTACTTCATTCTGACTTGCTCCCTTTATTCACCATCCCACCTCAGCTCCACAGCACCTATGCATATATCTGCAATTTATTTATATTAACATCTACCTCCCCCTCTAGACTGTAAGCTTGTTGTGGGCAGGGACCGTGTGGGTTATACTGTTGTGCTGTACTTTCCCAAACGCTTAGTACAGTGGTCTGCACACAGTAAGTGCTCAAAAAATATGATTGATGGAAGCAGCATGTCCTAGTGGATAGAACACAGGCATGGGAGTCAAGGGGACCTGCATTCTAATTCGGGCTCCACTGTGTGTTGTCTGACGTTGCGCTAATCGGTTCACTTCTCTGTGTCTCAGTTACCTCATCTGTCAAATGGGGATTGAAACTGGGAGCCCCATGTGGGACGTGGCCTGTGTCCAATCTGATTAGCTTGAATCCACCACAGGCATTTAAATCCCTTTAAAAAAATATTTGTCCTTCTCCCATAGACTGTGCCCCAATTTAACTACTCAGAGCTTAGCTCATAGTAAGCATTTAATTACAGCAGGAGGAGGGAAGTGAGAGGTGACAGAGACGAGGCTGGCTTGATTGAAACGAAGCAGGAGAGATGGGGTGTAGTATGGGAGAAGCAGGCAAGTTGGGGTGAAGTGGAGGAGGAGTGAGAAAAATGTGGGGCAGAGAGCTGATTGCATGTCTTAAAGCCAATTATTATAATAATAAAGATGATCATTCTAGTGTTTGTTAAGTGCATTTCTGTGCGCCAGGCACTGTACTAAGCACCGGGGTGGATACAAGCAAATCATGTTGGACACAGAATAATGTTTTAGGAAAGGGAGCTACAACTAAGTGCTAAGCTAAGCATTAAAACATAAATGTTAAAGGAGGTGCTAAGGACAGTTGTTAGAGTGACCTGACAGGAAAAGAAGAGATTAATCCCGATAAATCTCCTGGAGAAGGTAGGATTTCCGGATGGCTTTGATGATAGGGAGAATTCAAGGCTGGGGGATTTGAAGAGAAAGTAAGTTCCAGACAGCACCAACAAGTAGCTCGGTCATCTACCCTCTCAACTGAAAAAAGCAACGGACAACGGGTTCTGGCCAAGTTCCGGTGTAGAAGCTGGAAATATTTTCAGCCATGGACTTCCTGTGTTGGGTCAGACAAGAGCCACAAGGCTGAGAGCCAGGATTTATTTACCGCCATTACTGTGTTTTGGCTTCCTGGCCGTTGGGTTGCTGTGTCAGAGCTTTTATCGTTTCAGCATCTCTCTGGGAACCCCCTCGCCCCTTCCCTATCGACAAGTGGTCACCTCCACCATCACACACCTTCTCATAATCACTTGCTGTGGGACCTTGAGCAAGTGATTCAACTTCTGTGCCTCAGTTTCCTCAACTGTATAATGGGGATTCAAGATCTGTTCACTCTCCTATTTAGACTGTGAGCTCCATATGGAACAGGAATTGGGTCCAATTTGTATCGATCCTAGAGCTTAGAACAGCGCTTGACACATAGTAAGTGCTTAAATACCATAACAGCAACAAGGGCATTGGCTGATGATCAGATTGGTCATCATTTTTCTAACCCCTTAAAACAACTAATTGCTCTGGCCTGCAGAAAGGCTAGGGGCAGGGAACCATCTGCTAAATCTGTTGTACTGTACTCTCCCAAGTGCTTAGTACAGTGTTCTGCCCAAAATGCTAAATAAATGCCATTGAGGAATACAGTGCTTTGTACGCAGGAAGGGCTCAGTGGAAAGAGCACGGGCCTGGGAATCGGAAAGCCTGGGTTCTAATCCCGGCTCTGCCACTCATCTGCTATGTGATCTTGGGCAAGTTACTTCATTTCTCTGGACCTCAGTTACCTCATCTGTAAAATGGGGATTAAGACTGAGCGCCCCATGTGGGACAAGGACTGTGTCCAACCTATCCTGCATCTAACCAGTGCTTAGTACAGTGCCTGGCACATAGAAAATGGTTAACAAATACTATTAAAAAAACCATATTATTTACATCATTATAAGTGTGAACTAGACGACAAACACTGCTGTAAGCCTGGGGGTAAATACAAGTTAATCAAGATAGGCAGTCCCTGCCCTGCATGAGGCTCACAGTCTAAGTAGGAGGGAGATCAGGTGTTTAATCCTCATTTTACGGTTGAGGAAACTGAGGCATAGAGAATTTAAGTGACTTGCCCACGGTCACAGAACAAGCAATTGGCAAAGCTGAGATTAGACCCATATCCCCTAACTCCCAGGCCTATGCTCTTTCCCCTAGGCCATGCTGTCCTACTCTGATGATGATTATAACACTGTCATTCATTCAATAGTATTTATTGAGCACTTACTATGTGCAGAGCACTGTACTAAGTGCTTGGAATGTACAATTCGGCAACAGATAGAGACAATCCCTGCCCAATGACGGGTTTACAGTCTAATCTAATCTAATAACCTTGTCATTTATTAAGTGCATAGTAGGTCTCGTACTATACTTACACACTTAGCTAGACCAATCAATCAATAGCATTTACTGTGCACTGAGTACTGTACTTAGCACTTGGGAGAGTACAGTATAAGAGAGTGGTCGATGACATGTTCCCTGCCCACAACAAGCTCACAATCTAGAAGTGGGGCATACAATACAATAGATGCAGTACAATCAGATCAGACATATGGGGCTCACAATCTAAAGGCGGGTGGGGGGGAGCAGATGAGGAAACTAAGGCACAGAGAAGTCAAGTCTCTTGCCCAAGGTCACATCGCTGATACTCCTGCATTTTCTGGTTTCAGTCGGTCCAGACATGTGTTGAATAGCTGGGATGTTTTCGGGGCTGTTATTTTTGGTTTTAGTTTTCATTTCTCGTTTGTGCCCTCCCCTTGGTTTTCACCAAAAAGTGGAGAAAAAAACTCCCCCAAGCGACCTACTCAACAATAGCTGACCTAATGGATGATGACACAGTGGAGTGGACACTAAATCATGTCGGTCCCACTTTCACGACATGGCTAAAATCCCCCCTTTCCCCTCCATCCAAACTGCTACTCATCCTAACCCTCTTGGATTACTGCATCAGCCTCCTTGCTGACCTCCCAGCTTCCTGTCTCTTTCCACTCCAGTCCACACTTCCCTCTGCTGCCCAAGATCATTTTTCTACATAAACTTTCAGGACGTGTCACCCCATTCTTCAAAAAACTCCAGTGGTTGACCGTCCACCTCCACATTGAACAAAAACTCATCACTGGCTTTGAAGCACTCAATCACCTAGCCCCCTCCTACTTCACCTTGCTAATCTACTATAACCTAGCCCACACACCTTGCTCCTCTAATGCTATCCTTCTCATTGTGCCTCGATCATCTACCTTGCCTCCGATCCCTTGCCCATGTCTTGCAATGCCCTCTCTCCTCAAATCCAACAATGACTCTCCCCACCTCCAAAGCCTTACTGAAGGCACATTTCCAAGAGGCCTTCCCTAAATCCCACTTTCCTCTTCTCCCACTCCCTTCTGCATCACCCTGACTTGCTCCCTTTGCTCGTACCTCTGAAGCATGGGCTTCTGAGTCACCAGGACCTGGGTTCTAATACTATTTCTGCCACTTTTCTGCTGGGTGACCTCACCTACAAAATGGAGATTAAGAGTATGAGACCCCGGTGGGACAGGGACTGTGTCCAACCTGATTATCGTCTATCGACCCCAGTGCTTAGAACAGTGCTTGGCACAAAGTAAGTGCTTAACAAGTACCATAATAATAATAATAATAATTCTCTACGGCTGTTACCTCATTGTAAAATAGGGATTTAGACAGTGAGCCCATGTGGGCCATGGACTGTGCCCAACCCGATTAGCCTGCATCTACCCCAAAGCTTAGTAAAAGGTCTGGTCAAAGTTCTCCATCATCTTGCCCCTTCTTACCTCACCTCCCTTCTCTCCTACATCCCAGCAAAATCTGCTCCTCTGGTGCTAAATTTCTCACTGTACCTCATTCTCGCCTGTCATTCATTCATTCTTTCATTCATTCAATCGTATTTATTGAGCACTTACTGTGTGCAGAGCACTGTATTAAACGCTTGAAATGTACAATTTGGCAACAGAGCTGTCCTGCCTTCGACCCCTGGCCCACACCCTACCTCTAGCCTTGAATTGCCCTCCTTCCTCAAATCTACCAAACAATCACACTCCCCTCCTTCAAAGCCCTGCTGAAGGCTCCTCCTCCAGGAGTCCTTCCCAGACTAAACCCCCCTTTTCCTCTGCTCTTCCTCACCTCCCCATCGCCCCAACTCGCTCCCTTTGCTCTACCCCCACAAAAGCACACATGCACATATATACATATTTATCATTCTATTTATTTATATCAATGATCTGTATATATCTATAATTCTACTTATTTATATTGATGCTATTGATGCCTGTTTACTTGTTTTGATGCCTGTCTCCCTCTCTTTAAGACTGTGAGCCCGTTGTGGGCAGCAATAGTCTCTACTCGTTGCTGCACTGTACTTTCCAAGTGCTTAGCACAGTACTCTGCACACAGTAAGCGCTCAGTAAATAGGACTGAATTAACTGAATGAACAGAGTAGGTGCTTAACAAATACCATAAGAAAAAAAAAAGGAAAAACTGGAAGCTCACAGCTGTGAGCTGGGAAACCGCAATGACGTCCTCTGCCAGGGAGATTTAGAGCAACAGATTAAAAGGGACCCCTCACCCTAGAGGAAACACTGTTTTCTTTTAATTAAAATTTCTGAAAGAGAGTCCGCCCCTTGGCTTTGTTTACAAGTAATGAGTCTAGCAGCCCCACTGACAGCCACTGGGGACTCCTCAACACTTGGATATGAAAAGGGCCAGAGTCCATTGTGATTCCAACTACTTCAATTACAGCCTTTGAATATGCAAAGTGAGCCCTGCCCTCAAATTCGAATATCATCTACTGGATCCTTTACCTGCCAGACCATCTATTTCCAATAATCCTAGTATTTAGTAAGCATTTACGGAGTTTCACACACTGTGCTAAGGGCTGGGGTAGATACAAGATAAATACAAGATGATCAAATAGTAACGGAGTCTTATTATTATTTATTGTATTCTGTAAGTGCTTACTATGTACCAGGCACTGTATTATGCACTAAGGTAGATATACTGTAAATCAGGTTGGATACAGTCCATGTCCCATATGGGGCTCACAGTCTTAATCCCCCTCTAGACTGTAAACTTGCTTGGGTAGGGAATATGTCCGTTAAACTTTACTCACCCAAGCACTTAGTACGGTGCTCCACATACGGTAAGTACTCAGTAAATAAGATGAATTGATTAATCCCCATTTTCCAGGTGAGGTAACTGAGGCACATGGAAGTGAAGTGATCTACCCCAGGTCCCACAACCGGCAGGTGGAAAAGCCACATTTAGAACACAGATCCTCTGACTCCCAGGCCTGTGCTCTCTTTATTAGGCTAATGCTACTTCCCACAAGGAGTCTGACAAGGGAAGCAGCACAGGCCTGGGAATTAGGAGACTTGAGTTTTCACCTGGGCTCCACCACCTGCCAGCTATGTGACCTTGGGCATGACAGTTAATTTCTCTGTGCCTCAAGTTTCCTCACGTACAATCGGCTTGACACATTTTCTTCCTCCCCCTTAGACTGTAACTCTGTGTGGGATCAGGCCCTGTCTGATCCGACTGTATTGTATCTACCATAGTGCTAATTTTAGCATCTAAAATTCCATAACTATTATTATTACTAATCTGGGGAGGCTTTGTGGGGGAGGTGAGATCTTTTAGTAGAATTGGGTGGAAAAGACATGGCTTGGCTGAGAGGAGCAGGGAGGTCATTCCAGGTGAGGGAGTTGAATGGGCAGTGTCATATGTCACTTCTCCCCATCTTTTATCCTTACCCTCTTCTGCTCAACTTCCAGGTTTCTTTCTCTCCCGCTCAAAGGATTTCATCCTGGTCCCTCTACTCTTTTTTTTTTTAAAGATATTTGTTAGGTGTTTACTATGTGCCAGATACTGAACCAAGTGCTGGGGTAGATACAAGGTGATTGGGTTGGACATCATCCCCATCCCACATGGGGTTCACAGTCTTAATTCCCATTTTAAAGTCAGTCAACTGTTTTTATTGAGTGCTTACTGTGTGCAAAGCTTGGGAGAGCACAATATAACAAAACACATTCTCTGCCCACAACAAGCTTAGAGACTGTGAGAAGTAATGAGGGACGGGAGGTCCAGAGAAGTGACTTGCCTGAGGTCACACAGCAAACAAGTGGCAGATCTGAAATAAGAACCCAGGTCCTCCTGGCTCCCAGGCCCATGCTCTATCCACTGGTCAAGCTGCTTCTCACCTCTGATCTGATCAAATCTCAAATATGATCCCATTTTTCTCAAAATTCGCTTCCTAGTGAAGTCAGCAGTCAATCATATTTACTGAGCACTTATGTTGGTATTTGTTAATAATAATAATAATAATGTTGGCATTTGTTAAGTGCTTACTATGTGCCAAGGACCGTTCTAAGCACTGGGGGAGATACAGGGTAATCAGGTTGTCCCACGTGAGGCTCACAGTCTTCATCCCCATTTTCCAGATGAGTCACTGAGGCACCGAGAAGTGAACTGACTTGCCCAGAATCACACAGCTGCCAGGTGGCAGAGCCGGGATTAGACCTCATGACCTCTGACTCCTAAACCACTTTGCTCTTTCCACTGAGCCATGCTGCTTCTCTAAGTGCTTCATTTATTGGGTGCAGATCACTGTACTGTTTGGGAGATTAAAATATAGGCCCCGGGCCTGGGAGTCAGAAGGTCATGGATTCTAATCCCGGCCCCGCCACTTGTCTGCTGAGTGACCTTGGGCAAGTCACTTCACTTTTCTGTGCCTGATTTATCTCATCTGTAAAATGGGGATTGAGACTGTGAACCCCACATGGGACAGGGATTGGGTCCAACTTGATTTGCTTACCCAGTGCTTAATACAGTACCTGGCACATAGTAAGTACTTAAACACCATCATCAACGTTATTATTACAATAAAACAATAAACAGACACAGACAAATCTGCTGGAAAAACATGCAAGACCCCAGGAGGTGCTTTTCACATTGAGTGTGGTGGTTTAAAGGAGTCAAAATGAGAACACTGAGGTTTGGAGGGTGGGTGAGCAGACCTGAAAAATCTCCTGAAGGGCAAGACCTTCTAAACTCCACCTGGGATGCTTGACAGATCTCCGAGCCATTCATTCGGCTCACAAATCTGTTAGGGAGAACAGTATTTTTTTTTTCTTTAAATGGTATTTGTTGAGCACTTACTATGTGCCAGGCACCATAATAAATGCTAAGATACAAGCTAATAAGGTCAGACAGTCCCTGTCCCACAGAAGACTCACACTCTCAATCCCCATTTTACAAATGAGGTAACAGAAGCCCAGAGAAGTGAAGTGACTTGTCCCAGGTCACACGACAGACAAGTGGTGGAGCCGGGATTAGAACTCAGGTCCTTCTGACAACTCAGGTCCTTCTGACTCGCAAGCCCGGGCTCTAACCATTAGACCACTCTGCTTCACTTGGCTTTGCCCCCATAGCTGGAAACAACGGCTGGGTGGAGGATCAGGAGGACAATCACCACATTTTTCCTTCAAGCATCCTTCAGGCCCAAGGTCAGAGACAGGATCCTGGGCCAGCTGGACAGCGGCTCTGACCCAGTGATATTGCTTGGGCTTAACACTGCAGGATAATAATAATAATAATGTTGGTATTTGTTAAGCGCTTACTATGTGCCGAGCACTGTTCTAAGCGCTGGGGTAGACATAGGGGAATCAGGTCGTCCCACGTGGGGCTCACAGTCTTAATCCCCATTTTACAGATGAGGGAACTGAGGCACAGAGAAGTGAAGTGACTTGCCCACAGTCACACAGCCGACAAGTGGCAGAGCTGGGATTCGAACTCATGAGCCCTGACTCCAAAGCCCGTGCTCTTTCCACTGAGCCACGCTGCAGGAGAGTGTCATTCCTCTCTCCCTCAGCATTCTCTTCCTTTTGCCCAAATGACCTTAGGGCATTTGAGATTCACCCCATCCCCAACCCCACAGTACCTATGTACATATTTTTAAATTCTGTAAATTACTTATTTGTTCATATTCATGTCTGTCTCCCCCTCTAGACTGAAAGCTTGTAATGGAGAGGGAATATGTCTGCTAATTCAGTCTGCTATACTGTACTCTGCCAAGCACTTAATATAGCGCTCTGCATACAGTGGCATTCAAAAAACACCATTATAATTACTTTGGACATTTGATATTTGCTCCCCCCATCACAACCCCATAGTAAATATATATGTGCATATATATATATATTTAAATTATATATATCTTCAAATTATATACATATATAACATTTATATTAATGTCTATCTTCCCCCTAGACTGTAAACTCATTACAGGCCGGGAATGTATCTGCTAATTCTGCTGCACTGTACTCTCCCAAACGCTTAGTACAGTGCTCTGTTCCAAGTAAGGGCTCAATACCAGTGATTGATTGCGAGGGATTGTATCTTCCACCCCTAATGGTTGGTACAGTGCTCTCCACATAATAGGTGCTCAATAAATACCATGGATTAAGTGGTTCAGGGTCTAGTACTGTCAAATGCACCCAAGGGGACTCAAGAGACTGATGTTAATGAATTAAATACAAGCCCACATCAGTGCTATTTTTTCAACCAGGAGCATTTCTGAAATGCAAACGCCTGGAATGGTGGTTTCCAAAGGCTATCCCGGCACGACCCCATCTCCTTTAAAAGGGGCTGTCTGATGAAGCCCAAGCTCTCTGGACAGCAGACGCCATAACACTTTACACAAGAATAATCAAATTTTCAGCAAGAATATGATATCGAGTAATTGACTGATTTTTTTGGCAGCTGCACTGAGCATCTGCTATCCAAACTTGGTATAACCCCAAAGCTGAATCACTGACGAGGGAACTTAGAAAAAAATGCTCCTGAAGAAGGAAGGGGAAACCCAAATTACACTAAAAGCCATTTAACATTTTGAAAAGCAGAGTGGCTTAATGAGTAGATCACACGTCTGGGAGTCAGAAGTCTTTCACATCTGCTGTGTGATCTTGGGTAAATTATTTAACTTCTCTGTGCCTCAGTCACCTCATCTGTAAAATGGGGATTCATTCATTCATTCAATCGCATTTATTGAGCGCTTACTGCTCCCTTCGTTCTTCCTCCCTCCCAACCCCACAGCACTTACGTACACATCTGGAATTTATTTATATTAATGTCTGTCCCCCACCCGTAGACCGTAAACTCACCGTGCCTGTTTATCGTAGTATTGTACTCTTCCAAGCCCTTTCTACAGTCCTTTGCACACAATAAGCGCTCAATAAATACGTTTGAACGAATGAATGAATAATATTGTTATTATTATTCTCTGTGCCTCCATTCTCTTATCTGTAAAATGGGGATTAAGACTGTGAACCCCGTGTGGGACAGGGACTGTGTCCCACCCAATTAATCTCATATCTACCCCAGCACTTAGTACAATGCCTGACACATAGTAAGCACTTAAATACCATAAAAAAGCAAAAACCAGCCATCCAATCTCCTGTCAGGAATATGCCTCCAAGGGCAGTTGACCACCTTCTCCAGAAGGAGAGGTGTTAGCACTTCATTAGCAAGCATTCCATTACAAAGAAACATGTTGAGCCCTGGGACCCACACAATATGACAGCTTCCCCTACAAAGGGAGATGGAGAGACTGGGAGAGATTATACTGGGGGAGGAGAAGCGGAGAGGTCAAAAGGCCTTCCGAGCAAGGGAATCAGCTCTCCCTCCTCCCTCCCTTCCACCCCCACAGGCAAGGGATTCATCCATCAGTCTTCCCTGACGGATCCGTGAGCTCCGGAAATGAGATTGAGGATGGCCACAAGTGTATTTCCATTTGATTGGCTTCCAATGTATAAAAGGGGGCCTGCCTGCCACAGACTGGACATACCTTTCCCACCTTCCCCAAAGGTTCCTGAGCGTGCTACCCAAATGGCAAGGGGCCAGAAAAGGGGTAGGACCAAGGAGGCTGGAGGTTCTCTTTCACTCCATCCCATTTATGGAGCGCTTACAGTGTGCAGAGCACTATACTAAGCACCTGGGAGAGTACAATACAACAGGAAACAAACACATTCCCTCCCCACAGTGAGCAACGATACTGAGTCCCCCGGGGGCAGCTTTCTTTTTGAACAGAGGGAGAAGCAGGGTGGTCTAATGGAAATACTAATAATGTTGGTATTTGTTAAGCGCTTACTATGTGCAGAGCACTGTTCTAAGCGCTGGGGTAGATACATGGTAATCAAGTTGTCCTACGTAAGCGCTGCTGGGGAGGGGGTACAAGGTAATCAGATTGTCCCACCTGGGGCTCAGTCTTAACCCGCATTTTACAGATGAGGTAACTGAGGCACAGAGAAGTTAAATTGTTTGCCCAAGGTCACACAGCTGACAAGTGGCGGAGCCGGGATTAGAACCCATGACCTCTGACCAAGCCCGGGCTCTTTCTACTGAGCCATGCATGGGCCTTAGACCTGGGTTCAAATCCTTACTCTGCCATTTTCTTAATATGATATTTAAGTGTTTACTATGTGTCGAGCACTGTTCTAAGCACTGGGGCAGATATAGGTTAAACAGCTCAGCCACAGTCCCTTTCCCTCATTGGGCTAACTAGTCTAAGCAGGAGGGAGAACAGGTATTGACTCCCCATTTACAGTTGAGGAAACTGAGGCACTGAGAATAATAATAATGATGGTACTTGTTAAGTGCTTACTATGTGCCAACCACTGTTCTAAGTGCTGAAGATGCCAGGTAATCAAGTTGTCCCACGTGGGGCTCATTGTCTTAATCCCCATATTACAGATGAGGTAACTGAGGCACAGAGAAGTTAAGTGACTTGCCCAAAATCACACAGCTGATACGTGGCAGAGCCAGTATTAGAACCCATGACTTCTGACTCCCAAGCCCATGTTCTTACTACTAAGCCATGCTGCTTCAATTAAGAAATTGTGACTTGTTATATTGTAGTCTCCCAAGCGCTTAGTAGAGTCAGTCAATCGTATTTATTAAGTGCTCTGTTCACTAGGCCACACCATACCTTCAATTATTTATTCTAATTCCATCATTTGTGATTTTTCAAAATCTGTCTTCCTACCCGCACCTCTCCTCCCCTCCCCTAATTAGAGTGTAAACTCCCTGTGGGCAGGGAACATATCTTGTGCTTATATTGTACTTTCCCTAGCACTTCGGTAAGTGGGCAGCCAATAAACCCTATTATTACTGGAACTAGAGCAATTCACAGTCATTAGTTTGATGGGTTTGCTCATCCCACAAGTGAACAGCTGCCCCTGGAGGCCCAACCCAGGCCCTTCACTGATACTTGAAGTCAGTTAAGTGGTTGGTTTTTGTTTTTATACTTTTGTTTTTTTAATAGTGCTCCCTATGTGCCAGGTGGGGTAGATACAAGGTAAACAGGTTGGACACAGCCTCTGTCCCACACAGGGCTCACAGTCCTAATCCCCATTTTACAACTGAGGTAACTGAGGCTCAGAGAAGTGAAATGACTTGCCCAAGAAAGAAATGTGCTAGAAAACCCAACTGAATTTATTCTACCACCCGATTCTTGATTCCTTGATTTGCTTCAGGTTGCCTGCCTAAGTACAAAACAATGCAATGAAGAGGAAATCACTTTCCTCTGCCTCGGCTTCTGGGAAGGAGACCAAGCCTCTGGGAAGTCTTCTTCAGGAGGCATGGCCTAGTGGATAGAGGACAGGACTGGGAGTCAGAAGGACCTGGGTTCTAATCCCGGCTCCGCCACGTGTCTGCTGTGTGACCTTGGGCAAGTCACTTCACCTCTCTCGGCCTCAGGGACCTCAACTGAAAAATGGGGATTAAGTCTGTGAGGCCCCACATGGAATATGGACTGTGCCCAACCTGATTAATCTGTACCTACCTCAGCGCCTAGCATAGTGCCTGGCACAGAGTAAGCGCTTCAACAAACGTCATAAAAAACAAACCAAAAAGAACAGGATACCAACAAGTGGAGAGCGGAGGGAAGAGCCAGAGATGAAATGAATAAACAAACCCCCACATCGTCCCTCTCTCCACCCACTTCAGCATGACTAAATGGTAACGGCTACCAGCCTGAAGAGTGAGTTAGGGGGCCACCTCTCAGGGCTTTGGGTCAGATGTCACATCAAGCGTGGAGCTGGCCTTTGCCCTCCCAGAGTCGACATTCTCATCCCAGAACAGAGTGCAATGATGGGGACAGATTTACAACCACCCAGGTGGCATGGATGCTCCCCCCCAGCCCCCCAAAACCCCTCCTTCTGCCCCCTCTCCTCCCCATTCCTCCAATATAGCTCCCTTTGGAAGATGTATACATACCAAATATACAAATATTTCCCCTCTGGATTGAGAAGCAGCATGGCCTAATGGATAAAACCCGCCCTGGGAGTCAGAAGGACCAGGATTCTAATCCTGGCTTGGCCACTTGTCTGCTCTGTGGCTTTGGGTAAGTCACTTCAGTTCTCTGGGCCTCTGTTCCCTCATCTGTAAAATGGGGATTAAGACTGAGTGCCTCATATGGGATGAGGACTTAGTCCAACCTGATTAGCTTGTATCTACCCCAGCACATAGTATAGTGTCTGGCGCATAGTAAGGGCTCAACAAAAACCTTCCCCTCCCACCCCCCCCCCCCAAAAAACCCCCTACCCTCTAGACTATAAGATCCTTGTGAGCAGGGAGCAAGTCTACCAATTCTGTTATACTGTACTCTCCCGAGGGCTTAGTACAATGCTCTGCACACAGTAAGTGCCCAATAAATATGATTGATTGTCGGGAAGCACACTCATCATTCTCAAAGGCCACCTTGAAAAGCTTTCACTCTCAGATCTGCAAACTGCCCTTTGACAACTGCAGTAAACCCACCCCAGCCCCAGCCCCTGGAGGGCTGCTGGAGGAACAGGAAGTGGCCGCCTCCCCGCCGCGGGTTCGAGTCCTACCTGTTGTGGCAGCTGCTGGCCCTCTTCGTGAATGCCATCGTGAGTCGCCGGGGCCAGAAGGGAGGTCAGTTCATCTGGGAGACAGAAAGGGAGATTGGTCCTTGAACGACCAAGAGAGGGAATTTGTGGACTGTCACTGGGCGAAACTCGTGGACTGTCACTGGGCGCACCCAGCACCGGCACCAGGAGATCGAAAAATCCTCCAATGTCAAGCTTGCCGACGTCGAGTACAGCCAGTGCCGGGCAGCTGGGCTGTTCTCTTGGGGACTGGCTCCCTTCCTGTCAGCTCCGGCCCCAGGCCCACCCGTCAAGTGATGGATTGCTGCCCCATCTCCTCCAGTCAGCACTACCCCACCGTGAGCCTCATTTGGGATCACTTCCCCTGGCCACAACTCCTTCTGTCCAGTATGAGAGACCCCCCCCCCATTTGGAATCGCTTCCCCCAGCCACGACCTCTCCTGTCCAGCAAACTGGACTCCCGACAGGTTGGAGCAGAGGACGTGATCACTGGCAAGACCAACCCAACAGGCCTCTCCCCATCGTCTTCACGTTACAGTCAGTCAATCATATTTATCAGGCGCTTACTGTGTGCAGAGCACTGAGCTGAGCACTTGGGAGAATACGATATAACAAAATAACAGACATATTCCCTGCCCATGACAAGCTTACAGTCTAGAGGACATTGTAGAGCACCCCTAGGGCTGGGGGTAGGGATGGGTGGGACACTGTGAATTCCAGTCCATTGGTGGGGAGATGTGAGAACTTCACTAGCCCTCTCACTTGCTTTATTATTATTATTATTATTAATAATAATAATCACGGTGTTTAAGTGCTTATTATGCACCAAGCACTGTTCTAAGTCCTGGGGTAGATACGAGGTAATCACGTTGGACGCAGTCCCTGTCCCACATGGGCCTCACAGTCTCAATCCCCATTTTACAGATGAGGTTACTTAGGTCAAGAAGTTAAGTGACATATCCAAGGTCACTCAGCAGACAAGGGGCAGAGCTGGGATTAGAACCCACAACCTCTGACTCCCACGCCCGTGCTCTTACCTAGGCCACAGGGCTACCCTCCATTAATGAAAAACTAGATTAAGTACGTGCTCCTGTGATCATGGTGGAGAACCTTGCTCCCCACAGCAACCAGTTGGCACAGCCAGGATTAAAACCCAATCAATCAATGGTATTTATTGAGTGTTTACTAGGCGCAGAGCACTGTACTAAGTGCTTGACTCCATCAGGTCCTCCGACTCCCAGCCCCGTGGTCCTTTCTGCTAAGCCATGCTGCTTCTTAGCTCTAATTCCTCTTCCTTTCCTACCATTCTGCAGCTGGGAAAGAAAAGATCTTTATTGGTTTTTAATGACCGCTGTCCAAACATTCCACTGCTTAGAGCAAGGGATAAACTGGGATTGTATCTCTATGCCTAAAAATGCAGTCAAGCCCCGGCACCCAGCCTTTATCAGTGGCTCATTTGCCTCTGGACCTTCTCCCAGCGGAGCAGGGATTCTCCCTGATTCCACCATAAAACCGTGGCTCTGCCTTTGGACAGACGTCTGCTGAGGGGATGCAGGGAGCATTGTGTCCCTCCTCCCACCGACCCTGCTCTCATCACCTGCCTGTCCCACATGGGGCTCACACTGTTGATCCAGATGAGATAACTGAGGCTCAGAGAAGTGAAGCCACTTGCCCGAGGTCACACAGCAGACACGCGGAGGAGCCAGGAATAGAAACCCAGGTCCTTCTGATCCACAGGCCCGTGCTCTATCCACTGAGCCACGCTGCATCATGCTGGAGAGCTGGAAAAGGCTAGAAATGGTCTCTGTCCAACAGTGGTGCGTGGAGTGGACGGGTGAGGATGTAGGACACGGGTTCTAAAGAATGTCCTGGCTATATAGCCCTGCACAGATCCCAACCTGGGTTTGCACTCTTCCATGCCCCAAGCAGAAGGGCCCACTATTGGCTTAGATTGAGCTATTTTATAATGCACAAGTAAAGTTGTTCATTAACAAGTAACAAATGCCCAAGCAGTACCTACCATCTGAAGGAATTA
The DNA here is from genome assembly GCF_004115215.2 of Ornithorhynchus anatinus. Classification (NCBI taxonomy): domain Eukaryota; kingdom Metazoa; phylum Chordata; class Mammalia; order Monotremata; family Ornithorhynchidae; genus Ornithorhynchus; species Ornithorhynchus anatinus. Next base: position 54,823,724 of record NC_041739.1, read on the forward strand.
AGTCGAGCCACACAAAGGGACCGACTGATTTCCAAATTACTAGAATTACTCACTTCCAGATGACTGGCTTTATTTTCCCAGTGGACCCAGCCTCTGAGAATAAAAAAAATAAAACCTGAAAAGGGAATTAAAATTTTGTGGAGGGAAGAGAAGGAAAAAAATCAGAGGATTTCTTCCCCAAAAAGATGTCAAAGTAGTAAATCAAGTTGCAGCATTTTGCAAGGCTATAAAAAGCTAAGGAACTTCCTCAGAGTACAGAGCTCTCCGTTACAAGGCTAACAATAATGATGATGATAAGTGTGATATTTGTTAAGCACTTATTATGTGCTAAGAAATATACTAAGCACTGGGATAGATATAAGATAATTAGGTCAGACACAGCCTCTGTCCCACACAAGGCTCACAGCCTCTGTCCCACACAAGGCTCACTGGTCTAATCAGATAACAGGTATTTTATCCCCATTTCAAACATGAGAAACAGAGACCTAACAAAGATAAGTGACTTACCCAAGGTCATAAAGGAGGCAAGTGACTCAGCGGAGATTAAAACCAAGGTTCTCTGCTGTTTTTCTAGATTATACTGCCTCTCTTAGTACTTTTTTGCTGTAGTGTTAGTGTATTTGAATGCTGGTATTTCTTACAGCTCTCCTCTATTTCCCTTTGGGTTGGCATTCTGGTTTGCTGCATTATATGCTCTGAGCAGTGGAGGTGTGCCCTGGGCACAGAGGGTCCACAGTGCCACCACCCTGCACCAATGCACCCGACTGCTGGGGTTTGCCATAAAGTTACCTTTCAGATAGATACATTATTATCTCAAAGGGTTTTTACCAAAGCTACTCTTGCCAATGCTAAGAAAAACAACAGTGTGGCCTGGTGGAAAGCATGGCCCTGAGAGTCAGACAACCTGGGTATTAAACCCACCTTTGCCACTTGCCTGCTGTGTGACCTTGGACAAGTCATTTCAGTTCTTTGTGACTCAGTTTCCTCATCAATTCCCTCATCATTCATATGCATTGAATCCTCATATCCCCCCCTACTTAGTCTTGGAGCCTAATGGGGACCAGGGACTATGTCCAATTTGAATATCTTGTATCTCCTCTGGCACATAATACATAATAAGCACTTGCGTGGTAGATAGCAAATGCTTAACAAATACCATTTTAAAAAATATCATACAGTGTCTGGAGCATCAATTGACTTAATGCTTTTGGTTTGGTAAGCTCATCAGTGAGAACAATTATGAATTTTTTTATTACATATGCTAACATTTCTTGAAATTCACAATCTTTAATGTTAGCACATTATTTACACTGCTAATTGATCATGTTAGTTAATAGTTTTAAGCACATTCACTGTGCTTTAAAATCACTTTTTAATATTTTACATGTGCATATCTGTAACATTTATTACAAAAGCAATGTGGCTTAGTGGAAAGAGCATGGGCTTGGGAGTCAGAGATAGTGGGTTCTCATCCCGGCTCTGCCACCTATCAGCTCTGTGACTTTGGGCAAGTCATTTAACTTCTCTGTGACTCAGTTACCTCTTCTGTAAAATAGGGATTAAGACTTGAGCCCCACTGGGGGCAACCTGACAAACGTGTATCTCCCCCGGTGCTTAGAACAGTGCTTGGCACATAGTAAGTGCTTAACAAATACCATCATTATTATTATTTATTTATATTAATGTCTGTCTCCCCCTCTAAGACTGTAAGCTCCTTGTGGGCAGGGGACATGTCTACCAACTCTATTACACTGTACTCTCCCAAGTGCTTAGTACAGTGCTCGGCACACCATAAGCGTTCCATAAATACAACTGATTGACTAATTTAGCCATTTTTTCTGGATTTGGGGAATGCACGAATGTGTTTTCCATTACTTCCTACTAGAAGCTGCACTTTGTTTAGCATTCTATTGTGTAACACTTAATATCCATGGAAATAACTAAAAGCGCTGTGTCAGTCAACATTTTTGAGAAAAACAAAAATACCCCCCCAGTCCAGATTTCTGCCCTTGGTTTCTAAATCTGCATCTACTGTGGCAGTCTCTTGTCTTTCCTGAGTGACTTACTGAACGCTAGCCAGAGTTTCAATTGGATTTGGAGATCTTTCACAAACTGTCGAGCAGCATAAGTAATACGAGCAGGCAGAATCTCTGCCCTCTTACTTCTACTGTTTCCCAAAGCTTTCCCCAGCAAGCCACATAGATTTAGCACGGGACAAATAGAACAAGGATTGTGCATGTGGGAATAAGGCCGTTTTTGGGAGGGGTTTTTTTAAAAAGGTGATTATTTAACAACTTTCAGATAGGTCTGAAAGTGAATCCACTCCCCAGCAAACCTTTTTTCCTTTCCCTCACTTCTTCTTTACTGCTCTAAACTTACCTAACCCATAAAGGTCACACTCTAAGGCCCTTCCACATAAGCTCCCCCGCCCCCAACTCTACATACTCCCCTTACCAATTTTCAAAGACCTTTTCTCCAACCTGAGAAGCTGACTGGCCTTCTAACTCCGTTATCTCTGCGATCAATCGGGGCTGGCTGTGGCTAGAGCTATCTATCAGCCACTGGCTGTTTCCTTTTTTCCTCTTTTATAGATTTGACTGTACCCCTTGGCCTACATTATTAAATGCAGCTTGTGCTTTCTCAAAGCACTGATACCTGAGCATTAGCATGTTACTAAAACAACAAATACATCTGTCCTTCTTGTGTGGCGATGCTGGGGACAGTGAGTTAACCTAAAAGCGCATTCTACTGAAGATTTTACTTTCTCCTCGATGGAATGAGCCCATCTTACCGAAACCTGTACATTTTCCATTTAAAGGGCAGAAAATCTGCTCACGTGCTTCTGAGTCTGTTCACTTGTCCAGGCACCTAGGCTATTTAGGGAAAAGTGATGTTAAACCAGTCTGACTGAGAAAGTATTAATGGGCTAATTCACCTTGGGCTGAGATCACCGACAATTTGGCCCTGCACCAAAAATGCTTGAGGTCTCTTCAGTTCATTTCTGACTTGGGGGGGTGGGGGAGAAGCTTCTTTGAGACATTTGGAGAAAGGGAAGCAATGGATAGCTCCGGTGGGGGGGGGGGGGGGAGCAGGGCTATAAGCATATCTCTGTTCGCTTCCGATGTCACGGCAGGGGTCATATCTCTGTCCAAACATCTGTAGCCTGCGCTCAAAGTTTCCCAGCAGGCCCTAAGCTGTTCTGCCGCTCTAAAATGGTACTTTGAAACCGTTCTTCCAGGGTTTTTACCACTGGGTTTCAGGGAAGCAGCATGACCTAGTGGACAGAGCTCGGCCCTGGGAGTCAGAAAGACCAGGGTTCTAATCCCGGCTCCACCACTTGTCTGCTGTGTGACCTTGGTCATGTCATTTAACTTCTCTGACCCTCAGTTACCTCATCTGAAAAATGGGGATTAAGATTGTGAGCTCTATGTGGGACAGGGACTGCGACCAATCTGATTACCTGTTATCTACCCCAGAGCTTGGAACAGCACTTGACACACAATAATAATAATAATAATAATGATAATGATGATGGCATTTGTTAAGTGCTTACTATGTACCAAGCACTGTTCTAAGCGCTGGCGGGAGGGTGGGGGTACAAAGTAATCAGATTGTCCCACCTGGGTCTCACAGTTTTAAGCCACATTTTACAGATGAGGTAACTGAGGCACAGAGAAGTTAAATAATAATAATAATAATAATGTTGGTATTTGTTAAGCACTTACTATATGCAGAGCACTGTTCTAAGCGCTGGGGTAGATACAGGGCAATCAGGTTGTCCCACGTGAGGCTCAAAGTCTTAATCCCCATTTTACAGAGGAGGTAACTGGGGCACAGAGAAGTTAAGCGACTTGCCCACAGTCACACAACTGACAAGTGGCAGAGCCGGGATTCGAACCCATGACCTCTGACTCCCAAGCTCGTGCTCTTTCCACTGAGCCACGCTTAATACCATCATCATCATTAGATTATCTAGTTGCTGAAAAGGTTTTCTAGCACTTTCCCTCCTTTACATCAGTTCACCGGTCCCTCCTAGCCTCCCAAAGTGTGACCCACTGTAACAATCAATCAATCATATTTATTGAGTACTTACTATGTGCACAGCACTGTACTAAGTGCCTGGGAAAGTACAATACAATTGGCAGATATGTTCCCTAGGGGGAATGCATTCTGCCATCATCGCTGGCCAAAGTTGCTATCCAAGCAACCTCCTCGGGCGTTCTGCAAGGTGGACAAACACAGCAGGAATCCAGAAAAGGGATGTGGCCAAGACCTAGTGGCTAGGGGGTAAGCTATCCTGGCAACCGCCTGCTGGTCTCCGCCTAGGGCAGAACAAGGGCACTAGGTTGGCCGTCGTTTTGGTCATACCTGGGTTTTGAACGTAAAACCTTTTACTGGTTGGTGGTTGCACCCCTACAGCCCCAGCGAGGAACCTGACGGTGGGAAGGAGAGGGTGGCTAATGGAGCTGCAGAAACCACTGACCCTAAAAACAATTCGCTTTTGCACAAGACCTTGAGCTCTTTGGGATTAGTCCCGGGCTCATCCGACACTCGCAACGGGAGACCCCATCATCATCATCAGTGGTATTTATTTACTGGGCACTTACTATGTGCAGAGCACTGTACCGAGCACTTGGGAGAGGACAATATACCAGAGTTGGTAGACACATTCCCTGCCCACAATGAGCTTACAATCTAGAGGGGGACATAAAAGGAAAAGCCCCACTGAGTGGATGTCTGGCCTCAGCTCGGCCGTGATGTGCACAAGGGAAGGAGAGGCAGTGTGGCCTAATGGATAGAGCAAGGGCCTGGAAGTCAGAAGGATCTGGGTTCTACTCCAGAACTCCGCCACTTGTCTGCTCTGTGATCTTGGGCAAGTCACTTCACTTCTCTGTGCCTCAGTTACTTCATCCGTAAAATGGGGTTTAAGACTGTGAACCCCATGTGGGACATGGACTGTGTCCAACCTGAGTAACTTGGATCTATCCCAGTGCTTAGCACCGTGCCCCCAGTTTTCCAGCCCCAAGAAAGCTGACAGTGAAAACACAAATACCAGGGGTCAACTCTGATACTGGCTTCCTCAGGAGCAGGGAATGGGTCTAGCAATTCTGTTATAGTATACTCTCTCATGCGCTTAGTACAGTGCCCTGCACATAGGAAGTGCTCAACAAATACCACTGAATGACGGATCGATTCTCTTCAAGGATGCATCCCGGAAGCGATCGATCAGTACTCCCTTAGCTCCTCCACATCCACTCAAGCCAACAATTCAAATTCCTTTCAGTGCAGGTAGGTTTGGGTCAAATGCAAGTCATCCTCTCCCTGCGGCCGAGTAAACTGAGGTCAAACTTTTAGGGAATATCAGCCGATTGGTTTGTGGGAAGCTGGTGATCCCGCTGGTAAACTGCAAATAAATCATTAGCAGAGTCAAAAGAAAATGAAAAACACCCCGGAACCTCTAGGTCAGAGGCCTTTCTTGTCACTTAAGTAGAAGATCAAAGGAAAAGGCAATGTCTAACAACCTTATAGGATGGTACTTTGATTCTGAGAGGCTTCTAATGTTCCACTAGTATCAGTGTACTGTCTATTAGAAATATAACAGCGTGACCTGCTGAAAACAGGTACCTTTTCACCAAGTAATTTTTCAAGAACAATTTCTACCATAAAATACATTAAAGCATAGAAAAATCAAATGGATCCTCATCTGGATTCAACAAACGTTGACTGAATTCACCAAATAAGATGACCACTTTCTCACTCTCTGTGCTTCTGCTACAAACGTTTGATTTGGCCCACTTTCATTTGGTTTCTTCTCTCAATACCTTTTTACTACCACGTTTGTTAATTACACATAGGAGTCCTGATCTTCCCCCATAAGAACCCAGGTACAGTCAGAAAAGTCATAATAATAACAGTAATAATAATTTCTTTTTGTTAAGCATTCACTATGTGCCAGGCACTGTACTAAGTGCTGAGCTGGATACAAGCAAATTGGATTGACAAAGTCCCTGTCTCAGACAGGGCTCACGGTCTTAATCCTCATTTTCTAGATGAGGTAACAGCCTCAGAGAAGTGACTTGACCAAGGTCACACAGCAGACAAGCTGGGATTAGAAAAGAGGTCCTTCTGACTCCCAGACCCATGTTCTCTATCCACTAGGCCACACTGCCCACCAATGATTTCAAGTATTTAAAAACACATACTCATTAAAACCTATAGCCTAATCATTTAATACTCCAAGGAATTACACAGCCGTACTTGAAGGAATCAACATTTTGGAAGGAGAGGGGAAAGGTGTGCAAACAAAGACATTCAACTGACAACTCCATTTGTATTTTCTCAAAAAGCAATTTCAATCTTCAAATATTTTGTCCTTTGAAAATGGAAAAATTAAAGAGCCTGCTCCAGTGGTCACCACAAAGGCAAACATGTACCAGATGGCAATGTTCCTAAGGGAAACAATTCAAGTGGAAGATTTTTAGTCAATACGAGTAATAATTACTTGATTTTCCATGATCGGCATCCTTGATTGATCTGACAACACACCGTGCTGAGACCAAGACCCCCATAACCTGGAAGCAAAGCTGTGATCTCTGCTTCAGAGCAAAACCAACCAGATCTCCTATAATGCAAGGGCTGCATTCTTCCCAAAACACTCTATTACAGAAAACCTCCGCAGTTTATATTCATATGGTCCAATACTGCACATGTGCATACAAGTGGGATGTTGGAACAAACGGGTGCTCATTTGGTATTCCCTGATCCCCTAATAAGATTCTAGCCAAATTGCAGCAGAATTGGGGAGCAAACGTATCCCACAGATCACTACAGCATCTTACTTAATGGAAGTCGGGCTCTTCGGCCTGATTCCTTCGAGAAATTTAATAAGACACATTACACATACACACACACACACAGATACAAACACATTCACAAGCCTGATGGTCAGAGAATCTTCAAGCCTACAATTCTGACTTCTACCCTAAGTCAAAGTACACACACAGACTGTTGAAAAAAAAATCAATGACAGTGTTACTCAAAACTCAGACTTAATAGGATTCTAAATCGCCTGCTTATGTATTTTAAAATGCTTATTTTGAAGGTTTGTAATATAACCAGTGGTATCTGCTGTAAGTAAAAGCTTTCACAGCCTATAAAAACTTGAGACTTCAGGCTTCCCCATCACAGGCTTGATGCAGAAGTCAGAGAAGGCATAGATCTCTGACTATCCAGACTTCAACTCTCCTTTTCACCTTCACTGCCAAAAACTCTGCCCTAAGATACTCTGAAGCAGCGTGGCTCAGTGGAAAGAGCCCGGGCTTTGGAGTCAGAGGTCGTGGGTTGAAATCCCGGCTCGGCCACTTGTCAGCTGTGTGACTTTGGGCAAGTCACTTAACTTCTCGGTGCCTCAGTTACCTCATCTGTAAAATGGGGATGAAGACCGTGAGCCCCACGTGGGACAACCTGATTCCCCTGTGTCTACCCCAGCGCTTAGAACAGTGCTTGGCACATAGTAAGCGCTTAACAAATTCCAACATTATTACTATTATTACTCTGTATCCCTTTGAGAATGCTTACTATTATTACTCTGTATCCCTTTGAGAATGCCTTCATCCTCTTCAATCCAGTCCTCCTTCCAGAATTTTTCCCCCTTCCCATTGGACTGTAAGCGCTTTGTGGGCAAGAAGAGTGTCTTTGGCTGCTTTCATTCTCCCCCAGTGCTTAATGAGTCCCTCAATAAATACCATTACTACTATTATTTGGCAACCCCATTAACAATCCCATGAACTCAAAGTACTTTTCTCCTCTGGCTCCTCCTAATTGTGCCTCTTCCTTTTTCCCTTTCTGTCTCATGATGCCTACACCCTTTTAACCCTTCTTCGCCTGGAACCACAAACAACCCTCATGATTCAACTCTCCAGTTCAACTGTCAAGTATTGCTCAAGACTACCATACTACCATATCCCTTCCCCTACAGATCAAAGGGTGGTGCTGAGTGGGAAACGCTAATTATGGTACTTATTAAGTGCTTACTCTGTGCCAAGCAGTATCTGTTAAATGTTTCCTAAATGCCAGGCACTGTACTAAGCGCTGGGGTTGATATAAGGTCATCAGGTTGGACACAGCCCCTGTCCTGCACAGGGCTCCCAGTCTCAATCCCCATTTTACAAATGAGGTCACTGAGGCCCAGAGAAGTGAAGTGACTCATCCAAGGCCGTTCAGCAGACAAGTGGCGGAGCCGGGATTAGAACCCATGATCTTCTGACTCCCAGACCCGTGCTCTATCCACTACGGCATACTGCAACAGAGGGTAAGTGGGAGGGGGATGGAAGTAATAAAAATAAAAGCCAGCCTGGTACTTCCCTATTTCACCTTTCTCCTTCACCTTTGGTTTTTGGAAGGTTTGAACTCTTGGCCTTTTAGTCCACGATCAGGGTTAGGTTGCCTTCTAACGTGCTAGCCACCTCTAAAAGTTTCACATTTACTTACACCTATTGTCCGTACTTCTGTATACTGGACCCTTGATTATTTATTGTGAGCCCACTGTTGTCATTTTATGTGGGTCTTCCTCTCTGGGCACTGAACATGTCTCATGTTTTGGTACTTTCCCAAGTGCTTAATACACTGCCCATTCAGAGAGGGCTCAATAAATAACACCAGCCCTCCTCTACCACCATTTTAGCACCTAGGGGTTCAAGGACCCCAACTGTCACCCTCCCAAAGCACTATTAATGGGATTTCTCTTTGACGGTACACTTCTGGCTTTCTCCTACCCCTGGCTGTGTGCCGCCTAGGGCTTCGAACCTCCTCTCCTTCGTTCCTGGGGATTTCAGCAGATGATCACTTAACTGAAGGAGCAGAGAGGAAAGAGGGAAAGGGAGAAGAGCAGGAGAAAGGGGACGGATAGACATCTTGAAGGTTGCTGAGGGGTGAAAGCGGCTCTCTGGGCTTGAGAGCGGCAGACAAGACTCTAATCCCCCTGGGGCCAACGTGCCAACTCCTTGCACCACTCTCAAACCCGGGGTTCCCACCGTCTTCCACCCCCGACCAGGCTCACGCCTGGTACCATTTACCCTGAAATGGTAAAGTATCATTTCACGAGGCTAAATATCATTCATGTCCATCTCCCCCTTCACGACTGTGAGCCCGTTGTTGGGTAGGGTTTGTCTCTATTTGTTGCTGAATTGTACTTTCCCAGCGCTTGGTAATAATAATAATGATAAAAATGACATTCGTTCAGTGCTTACTATGTACAAAGCACTCTAAGAGCTGGGAGCGATACAAGGTGATCAGATTGCACCACGTGGGAGTCACGGTCTTAATCCCCATTTTACAGATGAGGTAACTGAGGCACAGAGAAGTGAAGTGACTTGCCCCAAGTCACACAGCTGACAAGCGGCGCAGCTGGGATTAGAACCCATGACCTCTGACTCCCAAGCCCGGGCTGGTTCCACTGAGCCACGCTGCTTCCCTCAAGCACAGTGCTCTGCACACAGTAAGCGCTCAATAAATACGATTGAATGAATAGACTGAAGCTCGCGTGAGCAGGGAACATGTCTGCTAATTCATTCATTCATTCAATAGTATTTATTGAGCGCTTACTATGTGCAGAGCACTGTACTAAGCGCTTGGAATGAACAAGTCGGCGTGTAATTCTGTTGTATGGTGCTCTTCCGGTGCTTAGCACATAATAAGCGCTCAATAAAGATGACTGATTGATTGAGCTCCCCTTTCTCCTCTTTTACCCCTTTCCTTTCCTCCCCTTCTCCTGCCCTGACCCCTTTCCCTATGTGAACAAAATCCTAATCAATCAATAGTATTCACTGAGTACTGTATGAGATTGTAAACTCCTTGAGGGCAGGGTATGCACTATGAGTACTTAGCACGGTGCTCTTCACAGAGAGTTCAATTAATACCACTGATTGATTGTACCACGACCTCAATCACTGGTACTTGCTGAACATTCACTGTGAGTGCAGAACACTGTACTAAGCATTTGGGAGGTCGGAATTGTACTGAGGGATTGGGAGAGTGCAAGAGAATCAATCAATGGTATTGGCTGAGTTCTGTGCAGAGCTCTGGGCTAAGGGCTTGGGGGAATGCAATAAAGTTAGCAAATCAACCAACTGATCACGTTATTGGACTGTACTAATCGCCTGGGGGAATGCAATGGAGTTAGCAGGCATCATCCCCTTAGCTGGCAGGTTCATGGAGTTAGCAATCGCATGGCGTCCTGTCCCCCATCTTTCAGCCCCGGGACCCCAAGATTGAATCCTGCTCTAGGTGCAGGTTCCTCCGGGGCAAGTATTGGCTAAAGTGGAAAAAGCCCAGGCTTGGGAGTCAGATCAGGGGTTCGAGTCCCGGCTCTGCCACTTGTCAGCTGTGTGACTGTGGGCATGTCACTTAACTTCCCTGGGCCTCAGTTCCCTCATCTTAAAATGGGGATGAAGACTGTGAGCCTCACGTGGGACAACCTGATGACCCTGTATCTCCCCCAGCGCTTAGAACAGTGCTCCGCACATAGTAAGCGCTTAACAAATACCAACATTATTCATTCATTCACTCATTCAATAGTATTTATTGAGCGCTTACTATGTGCAGAGCACTGTACTAAGCGCTTGGAGTGAACAAGTCGGCAACAGAGAGACAGTCCCTGCCGTTTGACGGGCTTACAGTCTAATCGGGGGAGACGGACAGACAAGAACAATGGCAATAAATAGAGTCAAGGGGAAGAACATCTCGTAAAAACAATGGCAACTAAATAGAATCAAGGCGATGTACATTTCATTAACAAAATAGGAGACCAAATAATACATTTCTCTTATGAACAGGTAACTTGTCTACCAATTCCGTTATACTGCACTCTCCCAAGCACTTAGTACAGTGCTCTGCATACAGTGAGCACTCCATAAACCTCACTTCTCTCTCTCTACAACCCAACCCGCCCACTTCGGGCCTCTAGTGCTCACCTTCTCATTGTGCCGTGATCTCGCCTGTCTCCCTGCGGACCCCTGGCCCGGAATGGCCCCCCTCCTCAAATCTGACAATAACTCCCCCCCCCCCTTTCAAAGCCTTAGTGAAGGCCCATCTCCTCCAAGAGGCCTTCCCAGATTAAGCCCCACTTTTCCTCATCTCCCCCTCTGTTCCAAATCCCTCCCTTTGCTCTCTCCCCCCCTTCCCCGGCCACAGCCCTTATGCATATATCTGTAATTCTATTTATATTGATGTCTATTTGTATTGATGTCTTTCTCCCCCGAGACGGTGAACTCATTATGAGTAGCGATTGTTACTCTTTACTGCTGTATCGTACTTTCCCAAGCGCTCAGTACAGTATTCTGCACACAGCACTTTATAAATACGATTGAATAAGTGTGATTGATGGATTGACTGATTTCCCAGGGCTCTGGGCCCCTCCGACCCTGCCCTAAACGATGATGGGGGGAAGGAAGAAAACGTCCTTCCACCTGGATCCATCCTGGTTAATCCTGGCCTGACACCCTGAAAATAAGGGGGAGGGAAACTGGGAAGGGGGAGAGGTGGAGAGGATGGAGGAGGGGACCCCTAAGGGTTGGAGGAGAGGGAAGGAGGTGTATAATAATAATAATAATAATAATAATAAACAATAAAAGCGATCGCCCCTCATCTCATTCATTCATTCGAATTTATTGAGCCCTTACTGTGTGCAGAGCATTATACTAAGCGCTTGGAAAGTAGAAGCATCATGGTGTATTGGATAGAGCAGGGGCCTGGGAGTCAGAAAGTCATGGGTTCTAATCCCAGCTCCGCCACCTGTCTGCTGTGTGACCTGGGGCGAGTCGCTTCACTTCTCTGGGCCTCAGTTCCCTCATCTGTAAAATGGGGATGGAGACTGGGAGCCTCACGTGGGACAACCTGATGCCCCTGTCTCTCCCCCGGCGCTTAGAACGGGGCTCTGCACATAGTCAACGCTTCACAAATACCAACATTATTCTCTGGGCCTCAGTTCCCTCATCTGTAAAATGGGGATGGAGACGGGGAGCCTCACGTGGGAAACAACGTGATGACCCTGGATCTCCCCCAGCGCTTAGAACAGTGCTCTGCACATAGTAAGCGCTTCACAAATACCAACATTATTCTCTGGGCCTCAGTTCCCTCATCTGTAAAATGGGGATGGAGATGGGGAGCCTCACGTGGGAAACAACGTAATGACCCTGGATCTCCCCCAGCGCTTAGAACAGTGCTCTGCACATAGTAAACGCTTCACAAATACCAACATTATTCTCTGGGCCTCAGTTCCCTCATCTGTAAAATGGGGATGAGGACTGGGAGCCTCACGTGGGACAACCTGATTTCCCTGTATCTCCCCCAGTGCTTAGTGCAGTGCCGTGGACATAGGCTCAGAGGAAAGAGCCTGGGCTTCGGAGTCAGAGGTCATGAGTTCGACTCCCGGCTCTGCCGCTTGTCAGCTGTGTGACTGTGGGCAAGTCACTGCACTTCTCTGGGCCTCAGTGACCTCATCTGTCAAATGGGGATTAACGGTGAGCCTCATGTGGGGCAACCTGATGACCCTGTCTCTCCCCCAGCGCTTAGAACAGGGCTCTGCACATAGTAAGCGCTTAACAAATACCAACCTTAGTAAGCGCTTAACAAATACCAACATTATTGGTTCGAATCCTGGCTCTGCCACTTGTAATAATAATAATAATAATGTTGGTATTTGTTAAGCGCTTACTATGTGCCGAGCACTGTTCTAAGCGCTGGGGTAGACACAGGGGAATCAGGTTGTCCCACGTGGGGCTCACAGTCTTCATCCCCATTTTACAGATGAGGGAACTGAGGCCCAGAGAAGTTAAGTGACTTGCCCACAGTCACACAGCTGACAAGTGGCAGAGCTGGGGTTTGAACCCATGACTCCCAAGCCCGTGCTCTTTCCACTGCGCCACGCTACTTCTCTACTTCTCTACTTGTCAGCTGTGTGGCAGTGGGCAAGTCGCTTCCCTTCTCTGTGCCTCAGTGACCTCATCTGTAAAATGGGGATGAAGACTGGGAGCCCCACATGGGACAACCTGATGCCCCTGTCTCTCCCCGCCCCCCCAGCGCTTAGAACAGGGCTCTGCACCTACTAAGCGCTGACCAAATACCAACATTGTTAAATACCATCGTTATTATTACCGAGCCGAACTGTCCATTCCGAGCGCTTAGTGCGGTGCGGTGCACGCAGTAGGCGCTCAACAAATACCACTGAACGAATGAATGAATGAACGGGCGCTCAGTACAGAGCTCTGCACGCAGTAAGCGCTCAATAAGTACCTTGGAACGCATAAATGCCCGGCTTTTATTATTATTAAACGCATAAATGCCCGGCTTTTATTATTATTAAACGCACAAATGCACGGCTCTTATTATTATTATTAAACGCACAAATGCCCGGCTCTTATTATTATTAAACGCACAAATGCACGGCTCTTATTATTATTATTAAACGCACAAATGCACGGCTCTTATTATTATTATTAAACGCATAAATGCACGGCTCTTATTATCATTATTAAACGCACAAATGCACGGCTCTTATTATTTATTATGAAACTCCACGAACCTGGATTGGGAGCGTTGGGAGGACGACGCCTGCGAACTTTCTTGCCTTTCCCGACGCTTTCTGCTGCCCAACCGGGGGTTCCTTCCTTCCTCCCTTCATTCCCCGAGCTCCCCCTGTGTGTGCAGGGCGCTGGGCTGAGCGCTTCCGAACGGCCAGTAAGTAGGCTCGATGGATGGGGAGCTTACCTCGAGGACCTCGGGGCTCCAACGCCGGGCCGGGGGCACAACGTGTTGCCGAGGGTGGGAGCGGGGGGCGGCGGCCCTGCAGAGAGGAGCAGCAGCGGCCGCTCGAGCCGCAGACCCCGCCCCGAGGACACGCCCCCTCCCGGCGGCAGGCCACGCCCCCTCTCGGCGGCAGACCCCGCCCTCCCATGGGGGCGCGACCAATCAGAGCAGGCCACGCCCCCGTGCTGCGGCAGGCCACGCCCCCCCCGGCCGGGGCTGGTCCCATCATCTCCCCCGAGGAAGGCCCCGCCCCCTGCTGGAGGCAGGGCACGTCCATCACCGCGGGAGGCCACGCCCAATCCGGACAGGCCCCGCCCTCACATCGGAGGCCGCGGCCAATCAGGACAGGCCCCGCCCCCTCCACGCGGCAGGCCCCGCCCCCTTACGGCGGCGGACCACGCCCCCTCCGCGGGACCGGTCCCATCATCTCCCCCGACGAAGGCCCCGCCCCCTGCTGGAGGCAGGGCACGTCCATCACCGCGGGAGGCCACGCCCAATCAGAGCAGGCCACGCCCCCTCTCGACGGCAGACCACGCCCTCGTCTTGGAGGCGGCGGCCAATCAGATCAGGCCACGCCCCCACACCGCGGAAGGCCACGCCCACTTGCGGCGGTCGACCACGCCCCCGGTCCGGGACTGGTCCAATCATCTTCTCCGACGAAGGCCACGCTCCCTGTTGAAGGCAGGACCCGTCCATCATCGCGGGGGCCACGCCCAATCGGGACAGACCACGCCCCCTCGCGGCGGCAGGCCACGCCCCCTGTCCGGGACTGGCCCGGTCTTCTCTCCCCCAGAGAAGGCCACGCCCCTCTCGGCGGCAGGCCACGCCCTCACATCGGAGCCTCGGCCAATCAGAGCCGGCCACGCCCCTCCCTGTGGTGGGCCACGCCCCCATTCGGGACTGGTCCAATCATCTTCCCCGAAGAAGGCCACGCCCCCTGCTGGAGGCAGGACCCGTCCTTCACCGCGGGAGGCCACGCCCAGTCAGGACAGGCCACGCCCCCTTGCGGCGGCAGGCCACGCCCATCGACGCGAGATGCATTTGTTAAGCATTTACTCCGTGCCAAGCACTGTTCTAAGCGCTGGGACAATAATATTAATAACGTTGGTATCCGTTAAGCGCTTCCTCTGTGCAGAGCACTGTTCTAAGCGCTGGGGGAGATCCAGGGTCATCAGGTCGTCCCACGTGAGGCTCACCGTCTTCATCCCCATTTTCCAGATGAGGTCACTGAGGCCCAGAGACGTGAAGTGACTTGTCCAAGGTCACACAGCAGTGGCGGAGCCTGGATTATTGCCAATCCATTGTCCATCCATTGGGCCATGCTGCTTCTCAGCTTTTTAATCCGGTTTGTATTAATTGGTATCGGGGACTGCTGGTTTTAAGTCACAAATTCGCAAGGAAGGAGAAGGAAGTTTGCCTCCGCCTTTTTCTCCTTCCTTCTCTCCTCATCTCCCACCGGGATCCTGGGGCCTTCCTCATCCAAGTGATGATTCCTTGTGTCCATCTACTGGATCAGCTTGGAATGAGGACAGGGGCTTAATAATGTTGGTATTTGTTAAGCGCTTACTATGTCCCGAGCACTGTTCTAAGCGCTGGGGTAGACACAGGGGAATCAGGTTGTCCCACGTGGGGCTCACGGTCTTAATCCCCATTTTACAGATGAGGTAACTGAGGCACTGAGAAGTTAAGTGACTTGCCCAAAGTCACACAGCTGACAAGTGGCCGAGCTGTAGCACAGTGCTCTGCCCTCAGTAAGAGCTCAATAAATATGACTGAATGAATGAATCTACCCCAGTGCTTAGTCCAATGACTGGCATATAGGAGGCCTTTACCAAATACCTTTTAAAAATTATTGAGTGCTTACTACGCGCCGACTCATGTACTAAGTACTAGGGAAAGTTCAATACACTGGGGTCGGTAGACACTTTCCCTTCCCACAAAGAAGTTACAGTCTAGAGAGGAAGACAGATATTAAAATAAGTTAGAGAGGAGAAATGGAAGAGTACGGGTTTATGTACATAAGTGCCGTGGGGCTGGGGGGAGTATCAAAGAGCTTAAGGACTATACTGCCAAGTGCACAGTCGAAACTGAGAGGAGGGTGGAGGGGAGAAATGAGGGTTTAATCAGGGAAGGCCTCTTGGAAAAATTGTGATTTAAGAAGGGCTTTGAAGGTGGGGATGTTGATGATCTGTTGGATATAAAGGGGACAGGCGTTCGAGGCCCAAGAGAAGACAAGGGTGAGAAAGGAGAGATGGAGGTGCAGTCACTATTAGAGAAGTGAAGTGTGCACCTTGGGGTGGAGTAGTATATCAGCGAGATTGTGTAGGAGGAGACGAGCAAGGGTGGATATCCTCTTTTCACCAAAGTTTCCTAGAATTGTGCTCTTAATCAACTATAGATGAGTAATACAGCTACATTAATGTATCCATAGTGAGTCAGAGCCTCCATGATGGGATAACTGCCTTTAACTTCACTGAAAGTAAAATGGACTTGCTGACTTTCCTTAGTGACTCTTTCTGGGAATAATGATGATAATAATAACAGTAACTGCGGTTTCTGTTAAGTGCTTACTATTCGCCAAGTACTGTACTAAACGCGGGGGTAGACACAAGCAAAGCTGGCCCCATATGGGGCTCACAGTCTAAGTAGGAGGGAGGACCGGATTGAAACCTTGTTTTGCAGATAAGGGAACTGAAGCACAGAGAAGTTAAGTGACTCGTCCGAGGTCACAGAGCAGGCAACTGGCAGAGGCGGGATTAGAACCCACGTCCTCTGACTACCAGGCCCGGGCTCTTTTCACTAGGCCAAACTGCTTCTCCAATCAGGTAATGTCTCCCTCCCCACACTTCCTTCCAGTCTTCCCACCTCCCCTCCACCTTTTCTAAACTTTTCTTTCCTCTTCCCTACTGTCACAACTTCTAAACTTCTTTCCCACTTCCCCGTGGCTCCGTCTGTATTTTCTCAGCACTTAGTACAGTGCTCTGCGCACAATAAGTACTCAGTCAATATTATTATTATTAGTAGGACCTCTCCCATGCATCCCTTCACCTTCTCTCACCACCTGCATCCCTGGAGCTACTGCTGTAAAGCTGAAAAGGGGGGCAAATTGAGAAAATGCTGTACTTGGCCTTGTGGAAAAGAGTATGGGACTGGGAGGCAGGAGGCCTGGGTTCATTCATTCATTCATTCAATAGTATTTATTGAGCGCTTACTATGTGCAGAGCACTGTACTAAGCGTGGGTTCTAACTCCAGCCTAATGCTGGTCTGCTGGGTGGCCTCAGGAAAGTCACTTAACCTCTCTGGGCTTCAGCGCCTTCATCTGTAAAATGGGGATAAGATCTTTTTTCTCCCTACCATTTAGATTGTGAGCTCTAGGGGGGCCAGGGGCTGTGTCCTAATTCTGGCCCTGCCTCTTGTCTGCTGTGTGACCTTGAGCAAGTCACTTCATTTCTTGGTGACTCAGTTACATCATCTGTAAAATGGGGATTAAGACTGTGAGCCCCATGTGGGCCATGGACTGTGTCCACCCTGATTAGCTTGTATCTACCCCAGTGCTTGGTACAGTGCTTGGCACATAGTAAGTGCTTAACAAATACCAACAACAATAACAAAAAATAGATGTGCAGATGAGGTCCCTACAAGCCTCTGGCAGCCCAACCCAAGTCATTATGTACTTTTCTGGCTGAAATGTCATCCTATTAGAAAAATTCCCCACTCTGATGGAAGGTTTTTGTTTTAAATTAACAAATGGAAACATTTGTTCAAGTAGCATCCGCCCCTCTTGTCAAACAAGTGGTTTAGTTCCCTTGAAAAATCTAAAACAACTAGTTCCGGAGCCTGACATTTTTGTTCATCAAGCACGAGAGGGTAATTAAACTACAAGGGAAAAAGGTGGAACAATTTTTTCATTCAACTTGGAGTACAGAGGATGAGAAGAAAACAGTAGTTGAAATGTAGTTGAGTATTTGAAACGGGAAGCAGGGTGGCCTAGTGAAAAGAGAATGGGCCTGGGAGTCAGAGGACCTGTGTTCTAATCCTGGCTTCACCACTTGTCTGCTGCGTGAAGTTGAGCAAGTCACTTAACCTCTCTGGGCCTCAGTGCCCTCATCTGTAAAATGGGGGTTTACACTGTGCGCCCTATGTGGGAAAGGGACTATGTCCAACACGATCGTTGTGTATCTACCCCAGCGCTTAGAACAGTGCCTGGTATATAGTAAGCACTTAGCAAATACCACTATAATAATAATTATTATTATTTTAACCCCAGCTTTGCCGCTTGTCTTCTGTGTGCCCTTATTGGGCAAGTCACTTAACTTCTCTGTGCCTCAGTTTCAATACCTGATCACAAAAATACAAATCGTCAACTCTGCCGTGTTTCCAGTGACAATGTCTGGATCTGAAAGCTGGACAGGGCAAAAACAAGATAGAAAGAACATCGATTCTTTTGCAATGTGGTGCTGGAGAAGGCTTTGGCCAATGGACTGCCCGAAAAA
Source organism: Ornithorhynchus anatinus (assembly GCF_004115215.2). Lineage (NCBI taxonomy): Eukaryota > Metazoa > Chordata > Mammalia > Monotremata > Ornithorhynchidae > Ornithorhynchus > Ornithorhynchus anatinus. The sequence continues at coordinate 54,842,021 of NC_041739.1, forward strand.
CAAATGGATTTTGGGGATAATTAAGCCAAGTTAATTAGATTGGACACAGTTCCTTCCCACATGGGGCTCATAGTCTTAATCCCCATTTGACCGATTAGGTAACTGAGGCACAGAGGAGTCAAATGATTTGCTCAAGGTCGCACAAAAGATAAGTGGCAGAGTCAGGATTTGAACCCAGGTCCTTCAGACTCCCAGGCCTGAGGAATCGTGTCTACCAACTCTATTGTATTATACCCTCCCAAGCACTTAATACAGTGCTCTATACACAGCTCTATACACAGCAAGCACTCAATAAATTCCACTGATTGATTGGAAGGAATATTCTGTCATGGATAGAAGCTGTTAAAAGATAAGAAACAAAGGGTGAGGATTAATAGCTACTTCGGAGTTGGAAAAGTATAAATCATGAGATCTGGGCTATGTCCAGTTTTATCTCCAAACTGTAAGCTCATTATTGTCAGGGAATGAGACTGCTAATTCTGTTTTGTACTCTCTCAAAGGTTAGTACAGTGCTCTGCACATAGTAAACATTCAATAAATAGATACAGCTAATATTTTCATTATTGATCTGGTAGTGGGTGAGTGTGCGATGAAATCTCCCAGTTTACTGGTGACAATCGCTGATAGCGTGAGCCGAGGAATGAAGAGACAAGTTGCTCGATGGTTTCCACTCTGACGTTTAGTATAAATGTATAAATGTAGTATGTATGTAGTCTATCTGTATGCAGGATGGGCGATCTCAATCAGACGCCAGCTCTGGCAGCTAGTTTAGAGCGTTTCCTTTGGCATGCTTCACAGTGAGAGATCAATGATCACCATTTATTTCAGGAAATTAACCTCAACTCTCCTGCAGGACTGTCAGTACAAATGGTCAATTCTATGGTGTTTCCAGGGACAATGTATGGATCCGAAAGCTGGACAGGGAAAAAGCAAGATAGATAGACCGTCGATTCTTTTGAAATATGGTGTTGGAGAGGCTTTTGCGAATACCACAGACTGCCCGTAAACCAAACAAATGGATCTGGGAGCAAATTAAGCCAATGTGGTCTTTTGAAGGCCAAATGACTCGACTTAGATTAGCATATTTAGTAATACATCATCCGGAGGTCTAATTCTCTAGAGAAGACAACAGTGCTAGGAAAAGTCCAGGGAAAATGTGGAAGAGGCAGACCAGCACTTAGTACAGTGCCTGGCACATTGTAAATGCTTAATAAATACCATGATTATTTATTATTTAGAGGGGGTCACAGAGAGTAAAATATATTTATTGCCATTGTTCTCGTCTGTCCGTCTCCCCCGATTAGACTGTAAGCCCGTCAAATGGCAGGGACTGTCTCTATCTGGTGCCGACTTGTTCATTCCAAGCGCTTAGTACAGTGCTCTGCACATAGTAAGCGCTCAATAAATACTATTGAATGAATGAATGAATATTACAGATAAGGGAAATGGGTGAGTGTAAGAATACTTACACAAGTGCTGTGGGGTTGGGGGTGGGAGGGATATCAAATGCTTATGGGGTACAGATCCAAAATGCATAGGCATCTTAGGAGGGAGGGCAAACGAGGACTTAGTCGGGGAAGACCTCCTGGGGGAGATGGGATCTTGGTGGGCTTTTAAAGGTGGAGACATTGGTGATCTGGAGGATATGAAGGGAGAAGGAGTTTCATGAATTCTTAGGTTTTTTACAAGTCCTTGACAGGGAACCTTCTCAAAGGCCTTTTGAAAATCTAACTATATGATTCCCCCTGGCTCTCTCCACAGGTTTACTGAACGTTTCAAAGAATTCCAGCAAACTAGTGAGGCATGATTTCCCCTTGTAGGAATCAAAGTCCACTAAAGACAAGGATTGGGTCTGGTTTTCTGTGAATAGCCCCAGCGGGGTTCCCTGGGGGGGTGGGGGGGGGGGGAGGAGAGTGATTCATGAATGCTTTTTTGGGGTAGAGGCTTTCAATACTTTTTGAGGAATAAAGATATTTACAGTTGTTTTCATATATTCTAGTGCCATCCATTAGAGCTTTGACTGCATAGGATGCATTGCTTTCTTACATGTACTTGGAAAAATCTATAAAGGAGTGAAATGTTACTCACTTCCCACTTAATATATAATGGCTAACTGGAGTCTTTTTCTCTTGCCAGTTCCCTAATTGCTTTTAGTTCTGAACCAACAATTTACTCCTGGAGTAATTAAAAAATGCGTACATAGGGAACTGAGACTTCAATCGAATTGAACCTGAAGAGGCATAAAGCTTTAATTAATAGCTGGCAGGGCCAAATTAAAATCCTGCTAAGATCTCATTTTTAGATGCAAAAAGAAAGGCGCTGCTCTTTCTTTTCTCTTGACTCCGGCTCTCTCTGCGCATCAATCCTAGCAGGCTGGCCTGCCTCTTGGGAAAATTAGGAGTATCTTGGTGACCCGGAGTAGCGACCGTCCTCCTTTCTCTGCCTCTGGGGTTCAGCCTGGAAATGCTCCTGGATAAAGCAGGGACCAGCCAGAGTCCAGGGAGGGTCCCCTGTGCTGGTGGGAGGCTGGGATGGAAGTTGGGACAGTGTGTGTGTGCCAGGGTTAGATGGAGGGGGTTGCAAGGTTCAGTTCAGGCATGGTCAACCGAGTAAGGGGCAGCATGGGATGGGTCACCTTGGGGAGGAAGGGCAAAGCAGGACTGGGCTTGAGCCGAGAATATGCAAGCCGCAAGGAAAGGAATTTTCAAACAGCAGAAGGGGGAGGAAGTTGAGGGTGCAGGAATGTTTTATAATTTAAAACTATACCCTGAGGCGCATGAGGAAACGCAGGGGTATAATCAGGGCCGGATGAAGAATCCTCTGGACTCCGAAGCTTTTCAATTTTAGGACGCCTCCCACACCCCACCATGTAATAATTTATAATATCTGTGGTATTGATTAAGCAGAGAGAAGCAGCGTGGCTCAGTGGCAAGAGCCTGGGCTTGGGAGTCAGAGGTCATGGGTTCGACTCCCGGCTCCGCCACTTGGCAGCTGTGTGACTGTGGGCAAGTCACTTCTCTTCTCTGTGCCTCAGTTACCTCATCTGGAAAATGGGGATGAAGACTGTGAGCCTCACATGTGGCAACCTGATTACCCTGTATCTCCCCCAGCGCTTAGAACAGTGCTTGGCACATAGTAAGCGCTTAACAAATACCGACATTATTATTTGCTGTGTGTGAAACACTGTACTGAGCGCTAGGGTACGTACATACATTCATTCATTCAACAGTATTTATGGAGTGCTTACTGTGTGCAGAGCACTGTATTAAGCGCTTGGGAGAGTACAACAATGAACAGATATTTCTTGACCATGATGAGTTTACAGTGTTGAGGGGGAGACAGACATTAATATAAATAAATAAATTACAGCTATGGACATAAGTGCCGTGGAGCTGGGAGGGGGGATGAATAAAGGGAGCAAGTCAGGGCGTTGCTGAAGGTAATCTGATCAGATACTGTCCCTGCCCCACATGGGGTTTCTCAGTCTAAGTGCTGTGGGGCTGGGAGGGGGTGATGAATAAAGGGAGTAAATCAGGGCGTTGCCCAAGGTAATCCGATCAGATACTGTCCCTGTCCCAGTCTAAGGGAAGGCAGAATGGGGGTCTCATTTCCATTTTACAGATGAAGAAACTGAAGGACAGAGAAGTCAAATGACTTTCCCAAGGTCATAAAGCAGACAAGGAGTGGAGCCGGGATTAGACCTAAATCCTCTGACACTGAAGCCTGGCCACCGGGCTCCTCAGATGACACAAGACGGTGTTTAGACCGCGAGCCCGTTATTGGGCTCTATCTGTTGCCGAATTGTACATTCCAAGCGCTTAGTACAGTGCTCTGCACATAGTGAGCGCTCAAAATACGACTGAACGAATGGTGTGCTGCGCCTCTCCTCCCTCTCCACCCTGAAGCCACAAGTTGAACCCTCTCCATTGCTGCCCATCCCTGTTTCCTTCGGTCTTGGGCGGACTCCTGTCCCCACCTGGGCAATGGGCAACGGGATGAGCAGGGTCCTCCTGAGGAACGACCCTTTAACTCTTCCTCAGGTAGGAAGGAACAGACTCGAAGGGGTCTGATATCTTTCAAAGAACAAACCCCCCAAATTCCTCAGCTATGCCACTTGATGAGTTTGAACCAGGGAACGAGCTAGTGCTGCATTATAAGAGCCACTAGGTGACAGCAACATTTTCCTGGGATCCCTTTCCAGGATTCAGGCTCAAGTCACAGAAATGAGCAGAGGAAAATAATACCAGTCCTCCACCAGCCTCGACTACTGGAGGGAGAGTCAAGCAGAGGCATATCCATTCCATTTCTAGCTCGGCCAGTGGCTAGCCAGTGGAGGGCAATCTGCTCCGAGTCAAAACTCCCCTGTGCTGGGCAGCAGTGGCGCCGCAGAGAGTCCGAGGCGGAGACTCAAGATGACGGCGCGGAAGGAGACGATGGTCAACCGCTTCCGGAGTTTGACCGAGGAAACCCTATGGATAAACTACTAAATGACTGCAGATGGAGAGTGGGGCGTTTTGGGAGAGATGTGTCCACGGCGTAGCTTTGGGTCAGAGATGACTCGACGGCATAAGACAAGGCAGTGTTCAAAAAGGGGTACGTCGGGAGTCAATTTTGGGCAGGGGGATTCTGACATACAACGGGCCCCATCCCTTCCACCAATTACAGAGACAAAAAAGTGTATCTAACCTATGCCTGGGACCTGGGTTCCAACTCTGGCTTCACCACTCCTCTGCTGTGTGACCTTGGGTAAATCGTTTCGCTCCTCTGGGCCTCAGTTATCTCATCTGTAAAATGGGAATTAAGACTGGAAGTCCCACGTGGGACAGAGACTGGGTTCAACCTGATTATCCTGTATCTACCCCTGCCCTTAGAAGAGTGCTTGGCACACACTAAACTCTTAAATATCACCATTATCATCGTCATTTAATGCCACTTTAAAGTAGCTATTAAATAGCATATAACATTCTTAAGCACCACAATAGCCATCTTCATCAGTATTCACTGATGTTCCTATAAAGAACTCATACGCTGACGTAGACACACAAGAATAAGACACAAAACTGTTTGGTTCCCCTTTATTCCCTGCTCTTGAGCTCATGGAATTATAATTATTATGAATGCCAATCAGAGTAAATAGTTATCGAGTCTCTGCACTGCTTCAGGTGATGGATGAGAAACCTAGAGGACAAGGCCCAGAAATCAGAGGGATGACAAATCAAGCTCACTCAGGGGATGTTTCTGGCTTCCTTCTGCCTGGATCCTAAGTAGAATGAAACTTCTCCCTGGGGTGTAATTATTCCTGGCCTGATAATTATCCGGAGGTGGAGGTGGTTAGAAGTGGTCTAGGAGGAGGAGGAAGTTATTACTACCAGAAAGATCATCACTGGGTTAGTAAGTGACCGCAGTGATAGCTGCAATGTCTGGCCCTGGCTGGGGATGCTGCCAGGAAGGAAATGGGAAAACCAACGCACCAGGATAGCAGTGCTTGGGAAGTTGAGGATAAATACCTGGAAGAGAGCGAGAAAGAGAGAGAGAATATATGTGTGTGGGTGTGTCGGGAGGGAGAAGAGAAGAGGCTGGCCTGAGACTGGCAAAGACCTGCTTACTCAGTCAATAATATTTACCGAGTGCTCATTCTGCTCAGAGCACTGTAATATGCACTCAGGAGAGTATAAGGGAGTTAGTAAATGTGATCACTGCCCTTAAGTTTTAAGGAACTTAAAGTCTAGCAAGGGAGACAGACACTCCAATAAATTATAGGAAGGGGGAAGCCATGGAGAATTATTATTAATAATAATGGTATTTGTTAAGCGCTTACTATAATAATAATGGTATTTGTTAAGCGCTTACTATGTGCAGAGCACTGTTCTAAGCGCTGGGGTAGATACAGGGTAATCAGATTGTCCCAACTGGGGCTCACATTTTTTTAATCCCCATTTTTACAGATGAGGTAACTGAGGCACAGAGAAGTGAAGTGACTTGATGGCCTTGTATCCCCCCCAGCGCTTAGAACAGTGCTTTGCACATAGTAAGCGCTTAACAAATGCCAACATTATTATTATTATGACCGAGTGACAAGGAAGTGCTGAAGAGGCAACAGGGGTGAAATCGGCTGGGGAGACTGGTCCGGGAGAGGGGTCTAGTCTAGCCTTGGATCCAGAGAAAATCCCTAGATTGTTGTACTGATTCCATGGCCAATACTGGGGTGAAGGAGGAAGGCTGGGTTGTTCCTTCCTCAAAGCCCTATCCCCCCTACCCTGCTCAAAAATAACAGGAGACCTCAAATGGCCTTAAGAACAGGACTGGAAAACCAGTGTATCCAGCACCAAGGAATTCCTCACTAGGACTGGAGAAGAAGGACCTGGGTTCTAATTCCAGCTCTGTCACTTCTCTGCTGTGCGACCTTGGGTAAGTCACTGCACTTCTCTGTGCCTCGGTTACCTCACCTGTAAAATGGGGATTAAGACTGTGAGCTCCATGTGGGACAGGGCCTGTGTCCAACCTGTAACTACCCCAGTAATTGTCTGTCTCACCCTCTCTAGACTGTGAGCTCACCGTGGGTAGGGAATGACACCGTTCATTGTTGCATTGTACTTTCCCAAGCACTGAACTCAGTGCTCTGCACAAGGTAAGCCCTTAATAAAGACGACTGAATGGATGAATGAATGAGAAGTGCTTCACACATAATAATGATAATAATAATAGCGGTATTTAATGTTGGTATTTGTTAAGCGGTTACTATGGGCAGAGCACTGTTCTAAGCACTGGGGGAGATACAGGGTGATCAGGTTGTCCCACGTGAGACTCACAGTCTTCATCCCCATTTTATAGATGAGGGAACTGGGGCCCAGAGAAGTTAAGTGACTTGCCCACAGTCCCACAGCTGACAAGCGGCAGAGCTGGGAGTCGAACCCAAGACCTCTGACTCCGAAGCCCAGGCTCTTTCCACTGAGCCACGCTGCTTCCCTCTATTGTTCCCTCTATTCCAATCCCTCTAACACGCTATTTGTTAGGGAAGCAGCGTGGTTTAGTGGAAGGAGCCGTAGATTACACCGTAAGCCCGTCACTGGGCAGGGACTGTCTCTATCTGTTGCCCAATTGTACATTCCAAGCGTTTAGTACAAGTGCAGAGCCCATAGTAAGCGCTCAGTAAATACCATCGAATGAATGAATGAAAGGAGCGTGGGCTGGGGAGTCAGAGGTCATAGGTTCAAATCCCAGTTCTGCCGCTTGTCAGCTGTGGGACTTTGGGCAAGGCACTTCACTTCTCTGGGCCTCAGTGACCTCATCTGTCAAATGGGGATTAACGGTGAGCCTCACGTGGGGCAACCTGATGACCCTGTCTCTCCCCCAGCGCTTAGAACAGTGTTCGGCACACAGTAAGCGCTTAAAATTGCCATTGCTCTTGTCTGTCCGTCTCCCCCGAATAGACCGTGAGCCCGTCAAAGGGCAGGGACTGTCTCTATCTGGTGCCATTTTCCCCTTTTCCCTCTGCTCCTCCACCTCTCCCTTCCCATCCCCACAGCACTGTACCCGTCCGCTCAACTGTATATATTTTCGTTACCCTATTTATTTTGTTAATGAATTGTACATCGCCTTGATTCTATTTAGTTGCCATTGTTTTTACGAGATGTTCTTCCCCTTGACGCTGTTTAGTGCCATTGTTCTTGTCTGTCCGTCTCCCCCGATTAGACTGTAAGCCCGTCAAACGGCAGGGACTGTCTCTATCTGTTGCCGACTTGTTCATCCCAAGCGCTTAGTACAGTGCTCTGCACATAGTAAGCGCTCAATAAATACTATTGAATGAATGAATGAATGGTGCCGACTTGTTCATTCCAAGCGCTTAGTACAGTGCTCTGCACAGAGTAAGCGCTCAGTAAATAGAGAAGACACCGTGGCTCAGTGGAAAGAGCACGGGCTTTGGAGTCAGAGGTCATGGGTTCGAATCCCGGCTCGGCCACTTGTCAGCTGGGTGACTTTGGGCAGGTCACTTCACTTCTCGGTGCCTCAGTTACCTCATCTGTAAAATGGGGATTAAGACTGTGCGCCCCACGTGGGACAACCTGATTCCCCTGTGTCTATCCCAGCGCTTAGAACAGTGCTCTGCACATAGTAAGCGCTTAACAAATACCAACATTATTATTATTATTACTACTGAATGAATGAATGAACTACCAACGTCATTACTACTGAATGAATGAATGCTCTCACCCCGATCCGACCCCGGGAGGGGGCGGACAAAGCCCTATTGTGCGGGGCCGCGGCCGCCTGGGGGCGCTGCGGGGTGGTGCGAGGGAGGGCGCGCGCCCGGGGCGCGTGACCGAGGCGCGAGCGCGTAGGTCTAAAAAGGGCGGGGGGGGGGGGGAGAGAGAGAGAGAGAGAGAGAGAGAGGGGGGGGGGAGGAGCAGAGCGCGCATGCGCACTAGGGGCAGCGTTTTTCCCTTAGGGATGTGCGCTTTGCGTTGGGGCCTGGGCCCTATAATAATAATAATAATAACAATAATAATAATAATGATAATAATGTGGGTATTGGTTAAGTGCATACTCTGTGCCCAGCACTGTTCTAAGCGCTGGGGTGGATACAATAATAATAATAATGATAATGTGGGTATTGGTTAAGTGCATACCTGTGCCCAGCACTGTTCTAAGCGCTGGGGTGGATACAATAATAATAATAATAATGATAATGTGGGTATTGGTTAAGTGCATACTCTGTGCCCAGCACTGTTCTAAGCGCTGGGGTGGATACAATAATAATAATAATAATGATAATGTGGGTATTGGTTAAGTGCATACCTGTGCCCAGCACTGTTCTAAGCGCTGGGGTGGATACAATAATAATAATAATAATGATAATGTGGGTATTGGTTAAGTGCATACTCTGTGCCCAGCACTGTTCTAAGCGCTGGGGTGGATACAATAATAATAATAATAATGATAATGTGGGTATTGGTTAAGTGCATACTCTGTGCCCAGGACTGTTCTAAGCGCTGGGGTGGATACAATAATAATAATAATAATAATGTTGGTATTTGTTAAGCACTTACTATGTGCAGAGCACTGTTCTGTGGGAATCAGGTTGTCCCACGTGAGGCTCACAGTTTTCATCCCCGTTTTACAGATGAGGTCACTGAGGCAGAGAGAAGTGAAGTGACTTGCCCACAGTCACACAGTTGACCAGTGGCGGAGCGGGGATTCGAACCCATGACCTCGGACTCCAAAGCCCGGGCTCTTTCCACTGAGCCACGCTGCTTCTCTAATGATAATGCTGGCATTTGTTAAGTGCTTGCTCTGTGCCCAGCACTGTTCTAAGCACTGGGGGAGATGCAGTAATAATAATAATGTTGGTATTTGTTAAGCGCTTATTCTGTGCCAAGCACTGTTCTAAGCTCTGGGGTGGATACAATAATAATAATGATAATGTGGGTATTTGTTAAGTGCTTACTCTGTGCCCAGCACTGTTCTAAGCGCTGGGGTAGATTCAATAATAATGATAATATTGTTGGTATTTGTTAAGCGCTTGCTCTGTGCCAAACACTGTTCTAGGCGCTGGGGTAGATACAACAATAATAATAATGTTGGTATTTGTTAAGCGCATACTCTGTGCCCAGCACTGTACTAAGTGCTGGGGTAGATACAATAATAATAATAATAATAATGGTATTTGTTAAGAGCTTACTCTGTGCCCAGCACAGTTCTAAGTGCTGGGGGAGATACAGGGTAATCAGGTTGTCCCACGTGAGGCTCAGAGTTAATCCCCATTTTACAGATGAGGGAACTGAGGCCCAGAGAAGTGAAGTGACTTGCCCACAGTCACACAGCTGACAAGTGGCAGAGCTAGGATTCGAACCCATGACCTCTGGACTCCCAAGCCCAGGTTCTTTCCACTGAGCTGTGCTGCTTCTCTGCTAATGTTGGTACTTGTTAAGCGCTTAGCACTGTTCTAAGCACTGGGGGAGATACAAGGGGTATTAGGTTGGTCCCACGTGGGGCCCCCAAGTCTTCATCCCCATTTGACAGATGAGGGAACTGAGGTCCTGAGAAGCGACTTGCCCGTCACACAGCTGACAAATGGCGTGGCCGGGATTAGAACCCACGACCACTGGCTCCCAAGCCCTGGCTCTTTCCACTGAGCAACGCTGCTTCTCTAAAGAAGTGACTTGGAAGTGTATGATCTTGGAACGTCATACATCATGCAAGTGGCAGAGACAGAATTAATAATAATAATAATAATAATGGTATTTGTTAAGCTGTTCTAAGCACTGGGGTAGATACAGGGTAATCAGGTTGCCCCATGTGGGGCTCACAGTCTTAATCCCCATTTTACAGATGAGGTAACTGAGGCACAGAGAAGTTGAGTGACTCACCCAAGTTCACACAGCAGACAAGTGGCGAAGGCAGGATTAGAACCCAAGACCTCTGACTCCCAAGCCTGTGCTCTTGCCACTAGGCCATGCTGCTTCTCATGAGGAGCTGATCTCTGCTCCTCCACTTGCTTGCTGTATGATATTGGGCTTGTCACTTAACTTCTCTGGGCCTCAGGTTCCTCACCTGTAAAAGTGAGACAACACCTGCCTTAGGCTGTGAGCTCCACTTGGGGGCAAGGCCTGTGTCCAATCTGCATGGCACATATAGTAATTACTTAAGAAATGCTGTGATTAGACTTCTATTATTACTGACTATGTACTGTGCACTTTTCAGGCCAACCAAAAGATAAACAATCTTTGCAATAACAGCAAAATATCCCTGTGAAGGGAGCCGATGATCATTTGCCATGGCCTACGGGTTGCCAAGGAAGAATACTGTGAAATGGATTTTGCGTAGAAGTTGTTACACTGTGTAAGTATCGATGGAGCTTTTATAATCAGAATTAAGGCTTGCCTTCTGTTGTAGTAAATAGTAACAGTATTTAAGTGCCCACTTGTTACAGTGCACTGAATTTGGGAAGTGCACGACAAAGAAATGACACATTCTCTACCCACAAGGAGCTTATGCTCTAATAGATAGACCAACTCCCACGTCCTTCTCCCCCAAAAGGATCCTAGATAGGTGGGATCTTGCCCCCACTTTCCCAGCCCCTCCCAATACCCCAGTTAGGTATGTTTTCCATGACTTTCTAGACGAGAGGAATGGAGGCCTAGAATAAATGTTTGCTCTGTTGTCCTACAAAAGGGTGCTCTTATTTCCTATCACACCCCTCGTCAGGCCATTTTTGAGGCAGCCCTGCTCCTGAATTCTCCCCTCCAGCCCAGAGGCTGGAGTAGGGAATGCCCCACCTGTAACTTCTGAGGCCACAGGAGCAAATCCCAATGAGGAAATGTCCTAAGCATTTGGGGTTTGGATTAGGGGGCAGAACATACTGCTTCAGTTTCCCCTTTCTGTCCCCCAAACTGCCCTCTCTTTGGGGCCCTGACAAATGGACGAATGTAAGGGTGGGGTAGGGGAAAGGGAATGTGAGGGGCTGATCCAGGGCCAAAGCATATTGGGAATCCACTGGCTTTCTCCTTCTTACCTTTTGGCTCCATTGAACCATCGTTTTTTGAGGGCCTACTGGATGCGGCGCACTGTACGAAGCACTTGGGAGCTCGGTGAATGAATAAACGAGTGATTGAATCGGAATTATCTATGCTCACAATGTGCATGCTCCAAGCAGCAAACCCAGAAATCTGGACAAATTCAGAGCATCTTTATATTCTCAGCAACTCTAAAATAGATCAGAAGTCTACTGGAAACTTTCTACTGTGGAGCAGCCAAGAACCCCTGACCTGAGGGGTCCTGGAGCAATCTCTCTGGTTGCCTCTAGGGAGTTCCACTAACATGCCCCACTTAGAGAAGCGGTGTATCCTAGTGGACCGAACACAGGCCTGGGAGTCAGAAGGACCTGGGTTCTAATCCCAGCTCTGCCACTGGTCTGTTGTGTGACCCTGGACAAGTCACTTCACTTCTGTGGGCCTCAGTTACCTCAGCTGTGAAATGGGGATTGAGACTGTGAGCCCCAGGTGGGACAGGGACTGTATCCAACTTGATCCTCCCTAGGACTCAGTATAGTGCCTGGCACATAGTAAGCACTTAACAAATGCTATTATCATCATTAACCCTCCCTCTCTAGGCAGGAGCCCTGGGAGCTTGCTGCCCTCACGAGGATCTTGTTCGAGAACCTCCTGAAAATTAAGGTGCCTCTTTTCGATGACATTAAGCATGCCAGTCTTTCAAAGCTCAAGCCGGTGAAAACGGTCAAGCACGAACAACCTCCTTCGGCCCAAAGTAAGTTCCCCCTCTGGGAAATCTGCACAAAGTAAGTGCTCAATAAATACCATTGACTGATTTACCCAAGTGCTTAGAACAGTGCTCTGCACAAAGTAAGTGCTCAATAAATACCATTGACTGATTTACCCCCGTGCTTAGCACACATGCTTAACAAATATTATTATTATTATTCTTAATAAAACTTTTGCTATTGCCCATCACCCAAGGAGGACGATATCCAAAAGATGTCCAAGGGTGCCATGGCAACCACAGAGTTTGCTGGGACCCTTATGTAAAACCTTCTTTGCCATTTTGGGGATGAAGGAATAATAAAATGATAAATTGCTGAGGAAAAGGAGCTGAAGCATTGTATCTTTCACCTGCTTCAACTATCTGTAAACAGTTTCAGTCTGCGTCCCCTGTTAGATTGCAAGCTCTTTAAGTGCAGGGGCCATGTATTCTTATTCAATCATACTTTCCCAAGTGCTTACTACAGGGCTTAGCATCCTGTAGATATTCAATGAATACTACTGGTTGAAAACACATAATGTAGTCTAATTTGAAAACACACACAAGCCTACACAGATGCCCATCTGTGGTGGGCCCGGAACACAGATAGAACTTTTTGGGGCAGGGAAAAATGAGATCTTATTCAAAATAACTATTCCTGATGAGACTGCCACCAGACCCGGGTTTGTCCATTTCTGTTTTTTCAGCCCTCGCAATGGAAAGGGAGTACGAACAGAAAAGATTAAAGGAAATTGAACTGCGAAATAAAATGGCAGAACAGATACAGTCGCTTCTAAAAGGCAAGAGAGGCGGTTTGAGAAAACCTCTTCCCCCTGTATCGTGGCCAGGTCCTTGGGGTCCTAGAGTGACCCAAACCCAGCGTAGACTACGCCTAACCTTCAGATCAGCACAATTGATGACCGATGAAGGGATGACCAATGAAGGGATGACCAGCCTCTTTACCTGAGATCTGCTCTGGGCCTTTTCTCTCATGGACCATCAGCTGCACCTTCTTAGGGACTGACGTCTGAGTTCCTAAGCAATAAAAATTCAGCAGAGATATTTTGTTAGCACTGCTTTTGATTCCTTTACCACTGCTTTTTACATACAGCCTTTCTTCCCCGCCTGGGTGGAAAAGAAATTGACATTGAAATCGGAGAAGTACTTTAGAAAGAAATTTGAGATTTTGAGTTTTGTATCAGGGTCAACCCCTCCCTCGTCAGCCAAAGACGTACTGTGGGGAGGTGAGAACGCAGACCTAGAAGATGGAAATAGTCTAAGAGACCAAATGTGATGCAGGATCTTCTTTAGCTGATTGGGCAGCCAGGAGCTGCTGGCCTGGACCCAGCCATTTAGGAGTCCCCTGTTGGCAGTGGCCGTTTTCCCTTCCCTGCCACTTCCAAGCAACAGTCCTAATCTCAGCTCCATTATTTCCTCCTGTTTCCCCAATCCCAGAAACGTAGATCTCCCTGTTCTGATTCTGCCCTGAGTTCAAAGAATCAATCAGTCAGTCATATTTATTGAGGACTTACTATGTGCAGAGAACTATACTAACTGCTTGAGAGAGTACAATACAACAGAATTACCAGACAAGTTCCCTTCCCATAACAAGCTTAGAGTCTAGAGAGAAGCCTTCACCCCTCTTCTTCATGGTATTTAAGAGCTTTCTATATGCCAGGCACTGTACTAAGCACTGGGGTAGATTTAAGCTAAACAGGTTGGACACAGTCCATGTCCCACACGGAGCTCACAATCTTAACCCCCATTCTACAAATGAGGTAATTGAGGCCCAGAGAAGTTTAATAAATTGCCAATTGTCCCTTAGCAGACAAATGGCAGAGCTGGGATTAGAACCCAGGTCCTTCTGACTCCCAGGCCTGTGCTCTATCCCCTCGGCCACTAAGTCACGCTGCTCCCTCCTTGAATTCCCACTCTACAGAATGGATACTGAATATCCAATCTACAGATGAGGAAATTGAGGGACAGAAAGGGAATGTGTCTACCAACTCTGTTATATTATACTTTCTCAAACACCTAGTATAGTACTCTGCACAAAGTAAGTACACTGTTTTATTCTCTTAAGCACTTAGAACAGTGTTCTGCATGCAGCGAGCACTCAATAAAAACCACTGACTGACTGATTAAGGAACCAGCCACCTTCAGCAAGAGCTTGTAAAAGAGCTCCAAGAGTTGGTCAGTTGTAAACCTCGGTTGGAGAGGATAACAAAACCAGGTAATAAGAAAGTAGAAAAGGACCAGAAAAAAAAGAAATGATAATTTTTTGGAAAAACCATTCAGTCCATAACTTCCCACTCCTCAAGAACCTCCAGTGGTTGCCCATCCACCTCTGCATCAAATAGAAACTCCTTACCATCGACTTTAAGGCACTCAATCAGTCCTTCTGCTCCTTCCTTACCTTGCTGATGTCCTACAACAAGGGATTAGACAGAGCATGGGTCTGGGAGTCAGGAGGACCTGGGTTCTAATCCTGGCTCCACTACCTGTCTGCCGCATGACCTTGGGCAAGCCGCTTAACCTCTCTGGGCCTCAGTTACAGCGTCTATAAAATGGGAATTAAGATTGTGAGCCCCACATGGGACAGTGGCTGAGTCCAACCTGATTACCTTGTATTCATTCACTCAATCGTATTTATTGAGCGATTACTGTGTGCAGAGCACTGTACAAAGTGCTTGGGAAAGTACAATACAACAATAAACAGTGACATTCCCTACCCACAACGAGCTCACAATCTAGAGTGGGGGTCGGCAGGAATCGATACAGATAAATAAAATTACAGGTATGTACATAAGTGCTTTGGGGCTAGGAGGGGGGAAGAGCAAAGGGATAAATAAAATTACATATAGGTACCTAAGTGATTCTACCCCAGTGTATAGAACAGTGCCTGGTATATAGTAAGCGCTTAATGAATACCATAAAAAACAAACTAAAAATAACAATTCACACTCTCTGCTCCTCTAAGACCAACTGATTCTCTGTACCTCATTCTTGTGTATCTCGCCATCGACCCCTTGCCCATATTCACATCAGACAGTCCACCTTCGAAATGCCTCCTAAAATCACATCTCCTCCAAGAGGCCTTCCCTAACCCTGCCCTCATTTCCCCTATCTTTTCTCTTTGCATCGACTCTGAACTTAGATGTGAACCCTTTAAGCACTTTGATACTTTGATATTCACCCCAGACTTACAGCACATATGTACATATCTTTATATTCTACTGTTTCCATTATCTATAATTTATTTTAATGTCTCCTCAGTCAATCAATCAATCAATTGTATTTATTTAGCATTTACCTTGTGCAAAGCACTGCATTAAGTGATTGGGAGAGTACAACACAACATAAACAGACAAATTCCCTGCCCATACCCCCCAAGTTGACTCTAAGTTCCTTGTGGACAGGAACCACAACTCTAGTCAGGGAAGGGTTCTTGGAGGAGAGAGATAAACCAGCTGACAAATACACATGCATACACAAGCATATTTAGTCCCTGGCCAAAGATGAACATATGTTTTGGCTCATTTCAGAAGCTAGTCCCACACTTTTCCTCAAAAGCACGGCAACTTTAATCCAGTGGAATGAATTCATTAAACCAAGGTTCATGTTGGTGCCCCTAAAGTGGTTGTATTCTATTCTTACAGCATTTACTCTGATCTCTGCCAGGCCAAGGGTCAAAGCTTCGGGGAAAAACCTCTATTTAAGAATCTCTCAGGCCACCTTTTATACTCTTAAAAGTCCCCAAATCTGAGCTCTCAATATTATAAGTAATGTGCTTACTTTGCAGTAAATCCTTCCTCGCTAGAATCACTCTGTTCCAATTAAATACCCTCTACGTGAAAATACTTGGTGTGGTTTTGTAGAAAGGGTAAGGGGACTGAGTCAGGAAACTCAGGTTCTTGTTCTGTGGTTCTTAGACTAGTCAATTAACTTCTTTCTGCCTCAGTTCTCTCATCTATGAAATAGGGGTAAAATCCTTGCTTTTCCTCTCACCGACTGGGAGCCGCATGTGGGACAGGGGCTTTGTCAGATCTGATTATCTTGTAACTTCCCCAGTGCTTGGCCCATAGTAAGTGTAAAATGGGGATTAAGACTGTGAGCCCCACGTGGGACAACCTGATTCCCCTATGTCTACCCCAGCGCTTAGAACAGTGCTCGGCACATAGTAAGCGCTTAACAAATACCAACATTATTATTATTATTATTAAGTGCTTAATAAATGCCATCATAATTATTCAATGACGTAAGGAAATGCTCACTTGGAGCCACGCCATCAGTGATGAATGAAGGACTCTGACGGAAGGTGGTGTGTGACCTAGTGGAGACAGCAGGGGCCCGGGAGTCAGAGATCCTGGGTTCTAATCCCGGCCCTGACAACTGCTTGCTGTGTGACCTCGGGCAAGTCTCTTAACTCCTCTGTGGCTCAGTTACCTCATCTGTAAAATGAGTATTAAATCCTCCTCCTTCCAATTTAGACTGTGAGCCCCATGTGGGACAGGGATTTCATCCAACTGGATTAACTTGTACCTACCTCAGCGTTCAGAACAGTGCTTGACACATACTAAGTGCTTAACAAATACCATTTAAAAAAAAAAACCACCTAGAGTAAACCACAAGGTGGACAGGGAGTACTGCGGCTACTACCAAGTCAGATGGCCTGGCAACCGCCTGCTGGGCAGTGGTACTATGGCACAGTATCAGCACTCAGCTGAGATCACTTTGGCCGTACCCCTTCTGCAAAAAGTCCTTACATGTCTTTTGCGATGTGCATCCTTGGTGGTGGGAAGATGTGTGGGTTTGTCTTTGACTTGGGGGCACTTTGGAAACTCAGGTTGGTATTTGCGAGGGTTGAAGGGGCTAAGTCAGCCCGTCTCTGCAAATCATGGCTGATCAAACCTCATGTGCTCATGACTCTCCTGAGTCTTCTAGGCCTAGGGCCAAGGTGGCTGACTGGGTTTCAGACACTTGGCAGAACCCTTGGGAAAGTTACTCATCCTATTTATACAGCCAAGGAACATCAACAAATGGCATTCGACAATTCAGATAGTTGAGAGATGATTTAATTCTAGTCCGAGAGCCAACTCTCGGTGAGGTTATTTTTCTGTTAGACCATAATGTGAGACTGGGTACGAGAGATTCAGGGTGTCTTCTGTGGCTCTCCACTAGCCGACGGAGGAACCCCTGGGGCTGACAGGCTTCAGGTTTTGAATCTCACGGCTGTTTCTTCACAGCTGCTGGAAGCATTTAAACTCCACGGAGTGTTACAGGAGATGACCATTTTGGACTTCCATTTTGGGTCCTGGCAGAGGGGATGGAACTGGAGCCCGGGAAGTTTTCTGGAGTGACTTGCCCTAGTGTCTCAACTCCTCAGCCTAAAAAGATGCGGGCTGAGGGGGACACGGCTGAAGTTTAGAAATCATTCAATCGATCGTCCTTCTTGGCCATCTAATCTGGACACAGGACTGTACTAAGCACCCGGCAGAGTTCATCAGAATTAATAAGCATGACCCCTGCACTCAAGGATCTTGCAATCTAGCAGGAGAGACAGACTCTCAAATAAATTACAGGTAAGAACTAATAGAATAACTGAGATACGTAGATGAGTGCTATAGGGGGTTAGTGAGACATGTTAAGGTGGTACAAGAATGCCAACATGGGGTTGGGGGATATGAAGGGTTGAAATTAGAAATGAACTGGGGAAGTGAAGGCCCCCTATGAAATCCCCAACCCAGAATGAGGGGGTCCTCTGGGATCGGGGGGTGGCAGGTTCAGAACAAACAAAAGGAGACACCTCTTCACAAAGCGGGGGAGATGGTATTTGGAATTTCTACTCACAGTAGAAAATTACCAACGGCTTCAAGAAAGCTTTAGATAAATTCATGGACAGGAGGTCTCCGGTGGGTAACTAGAGAGAAAGGTAGGGATGGAGAAGGGGGAAAGTTGGGGAGGGTAGATGGTCTGGCCCTAAGATTGAGGATGAGGAAGGCACCCATCACAGCTCGTCCACATATCCCAGGCCCCCAAAGAGAGACAGAACTGTGGGCTGGGAGAACCACTGGTCTGACACAATACTGAAACTGCTGAAGTGATGTGGGGCCCAGATTTGGTGGAAAGGATGTTCTTGGGTTAGAATAACCTTGGCGATTCTCACCTTAGCCTGGGCTAAACCAGGACGGGTAGCGACCTGCAGTGGTGAATGAGGAAAAAGTGTGTGGGAGGTGTAGACAGAAGGAACCAGGAAATATGACCTGGTCTTGGGCAAACCCAATATAAGACTGGAAAATTTTGTTTTTCTAATGGCCCTAATGAAATCTGCCTGGTTAGGCACCTAGTGAGAAGGAGATCTGGGACTAGACTTTTTTCAATGCAATTCAACAAGTTTGGGCTAAGAATTGGTATTCATGCCTGCCTCTTGATTGGTTCAGGAGTCCAGCCGAATGGCAGCGGCTTCCAGAAGGTTCTGGTGCCTGACCGGACCCCTCTCACTCCACTGCCCCGAGGCCTGGCCGTCTTGGGAGATTCTCCAGAGTGACAGAAGAGTGGGAGAACAAGCTGTGGAACAGAAAAGTCTAAAATGTTCCCTGTTGTCAGGGCTCCAGGGGGTGGGATCTGAGGTAAGACTAGATCTTCAAGGCTCTGAGAACACGAGTCTTGTGAGGATGGAACACTGCTAGTCATTCTAGACGGTAAGCTCATTGTGGGCAGGAAATATGTCTGCTTATGCTTTATTGTACTCTCCCAAGAGCTTAATACAGTACTCTGCGCACAGTAAACGCTCAATAAATACGATTGACTGACTGCTGATGCTATAGGTGATTTTAACCTCTCGTGGATTTGGGACCAAAGGCCTTTCCTTCAAAACACTCCTGCTGGCCTGTGCAAACAGCAAGCATGGTCGCTGCTGCGGATGAGACAGCCATCTGGCTAATTTTAGAACAGAGTCCAGTATAAATACTAGTATTTAAATAATAGTATTTTTATGTTTCCCCCCTCTCTGGGATTCCTTGTTGCCAGTTCCACGGCTCAAATGTGGTAGCTGCGTTCACAGGGACCAGGGAAGACAACGTGAATGCTTCAAAGCGGGTTATGGGAAAGCACATGATCTAGGTGCCTGCTGATTTCCATAAAATGTTTCCCATGATGTCATTATGTTCTGCTGAGTGTCTGGTGTAATGTCCTTGCGTCTCACTGTCTGGTGTTCACGAGGGCCATTGGTGGCTGCCCTATTTCGGGCGGGGTCCAAGCCAGCATCGGTCCTCCTGGTTCTCCACAGAACCATTGAGCGGATGCGTCCACAGGTACATTCTCCCAGTTCCAAAGCTTTCCCTCGGTTCCCAGTAAAGGACCTTGGAAAATGGCATCGATCAACTGATCCATCAGTGGCATTTACTGAGCGCTTGGGAGAGTACGATATAACAGAGTTGGTGAGACGTTTCCTGCCCACAATGAGTTTACCGTCGAAAGGCATTCATATTTAGAGTATGTGTATTTTATTTCTACCCTTTGTGCTTATACATACATATATTTAATTTATTTGCATATTATCTGTACATTTAGATGTTTCATCCTGATGTGTTGGTCCTGCTTTCTGTTTTATCCTTGTTCTTCCTTCTACTTTCACTCTCCATCAATGGCATTTATTAAGTGCTTACTGTGTGCCGAGCACTGTACTAGGCGCTTTGGAGAGTACAATTCAACAGAGCTGACAGACAGGCTCCTGCTCGTAAGGAGCTTACAGCCTAGATTTACTCTCTGCATTTCATTCTTCCCCGCAAGTTTGCCAGCAGCTTGAAAGTTGGGAATGTGTGCTGGACCTTCGAAAACACTTAGTTCAGTGCCAAGCACTCTAGAGGTACTCTAAAACACCACCAGTTGATTGACTCAGCCTGCTGGAGTTGGAAGCAGAAACTTGAGTTCTCCATCGACTCCTGAGCTGACAGAATGAACACAAGTCTCAAACGCACCAACCTCATTCCTGGGAACCCTCATGCATTCCACCTCATGCATTTTAAAAATAATAATATAATAATTGGGATATTTGTTAAGCGCTTACTATGTGCCAAGCACTGTTCTAAGCGCTGGGGTAGATACAAGATAATCAGGTCAGACACAGTCCCTGTCCCAGATGGAGCTCACAGTCTTAATCCCCATTTTACAGATAGATAACTGAGGAACAGAGAAGTTAAGTGACTTGCCCAAAGTTACTCAGCAGACACGTGGCATAGCCAGGATAAGAACCCACATCCACTGATTCCCAGACCCGTGCTCTTTCCACTAGGCCATGATGTATTTGTTAAGCACTTATTATGTTCCAGGCATTGTACTAATCACTGGGGTAGATACAAGCTCATCAAGTGGGGCACAGTCCATGTCCCACATAGGGCTCCCGGTCTTAAGCCCCACTGTACAGATGAGATAACTGAGGCGCAGAGAAGTGAAGTGACTTGCCCAAGATCACCCATCAGACAAGTGGTGGAGCCAGAATCAGTACCCAGGCCAAAGCTCTACCCACCAGGCAACACTGCTTCTCAATCCATGTTTCCGTACTCATTGCAGTAGTAGGGATAAAAACCCTGACCCTCAGAGAGGGCTTTAAGGACCCTGGCCACAGAGGTGAAGCTAGTGGCTCTTTAAATCTTGCTAATCATCTGGGGCTTAATCGTAGATCATGTGATTTTTCCTACTTATATATCCAAGGAACATCAACAAATGGCATCTGACAATGCAGACAGTTGAGGGATGATTTAATTCTAGTCGGAGAGCCAACTCTCGGTGAAGTAATTTTTCTGTTAGACCACAGTATGGGACTGGGTACGAGAGATGCACGGTGTCTTTTGTGGCTCTCCACTAGTTGATGGAGGGAACCCTGGGGTTGGCAGGCTGCCGGCTTTGAATCTCATGGCTGTTTCTTCATAGCTGCTGAAAGTCTTTAAACTCCACAGTGGTGTTACAGGAGATGAGGAAGGGCTGGGAGACTGTAAACTCCCCAAGGTTGTATCTTTTAAGTCTTACCGGGCTTTCCCAAGCACTGCCTTCGGTACTCGGAACTCACTGATGCTCAGAAAAAGCCTACTGACAGATTGAAGGCACACTGAGTTTGTTGTGACCCACTCAGAAAGTATCGATGAGGGCCTAGTGTGGGATTGAGGTGGGAGGATATTTGGGGGGAGTGGAAATCGGACCAGATGAAATCTTCAGCTCGGCCTCTCACTACTCAGGGACCGACACCACCACCGCACGTGGTTACTAGTTCTCACTTAGGACCTATTACCCCTCCCTTCCTCTAGAAGCCGCAGCTTGGAACCGGTGGTTGGGATCATCCCAGATTCTGTTTCAGCTAATGGGCCAGAGGGGCAGAGCTGGCGGCTGCGGTGGCAAGGCCACCCCTGATGTGAAACCCAGCGGACGAGCCTGGGCACCGCACCTGGTCCGGCCAGGTCGACCATCAGTGGGCCTCGGGCTCCGCCTTCCTCTTAACCCAACTGGCGTTTCAGGGGTCACCTTCCCCTCAGCCCAGCTCAGCCCCCTCAGTGCCCCTCCCCATGATGCTCTCTTCAAATCCTGGCATGTTCCCAATGCGTCCCCACTTTGGGCTGGGTGAGTCTCACAGGGGCCCCTCACCGAGACAGGGTGGGCTGAGGATGGGCCAGAACCAATATGAGGCAGCGAGAGAGGCAGCCGCCTCAAGGCACACAATCCGAGAGGCCAGCGCCCCACCTCCCTCTGATGGAAGCAGCATCTGTGGGGATGGCAACCTGGAGGGGAGGACCAGTGGCTCTGGAGCAAAAATGAAGGCTCTAGATTCAGGCAGATTTCCACATGATATCATTTTGCCACGCAGCCTCGGCTGGGGGCTGGGGGGAAGAAGGTTATCCACTCCCTCTGCAGAGATGGCGTCTCCTCAGTAAGGCCAGGGCCCACCCCGCTTCCTTGTACTGTGCTTACCGCTGTGGACACAGGGCACTGTCTTGCTGCTTTCTTCTCCGGAGGCAGGGTGCACGGGTGTACAAGGCTCCTTCCTCCCAGAAGCAATACAACTTCCACTTCGTGGCCTTCAGGACCCACGGCTTGGCCACAGCTCTTCATTCCCACTAATGTTCGGGATCGGACTGTACCCTGAAAATATACACAAGATTTACAAACCCTTAAAAATACCTTACACCATAACAGTCCTTTAAAGGTAGGAGAGCTCTCTCTCTCTCTCTCCCGGGGCAGGCGGGTGTATGGAGAAACCTCTATCCGACGAACCCAAGATGGCAGCCTGCCAACGAGAAAGGGTGTTGCCGCCCTCCACCTGAGCCGCCCCCTACTCCCACAGTCGTCATCTCTGCGGAGTTTCGTTCCAGAGACCCGTTTTTCTCTTCTGTGAGAGCCCGGAGGAGGTCCTGATAGCAGAGGGTGGCAGTTCCCCCCGCCCCCAACCCTCCAACCCCAAGATATGGTCCAGTTTTGAGGTCTCAGATGTTAAAGTATCCACAGGAGAACCCTCGTGCCTTCCTGGGAGTTCAGGGAAGGGTCTCTCCCGGACAGGATCCATTCTCCCAAGGAGAGACATGTTCCTCTTGTAATATTTTTGGGATGCAGAATAGGTTTCCACATGTTTCATGTTTCAGGCTCCGGACTATTCGATAACACCCGCAGAAGACAATAGAGTCGACAGAAAGCGGAAGCCCAGTAGACCAATCAAAGAGGACTTCTCGGCGCGTCTGGTGCTCCACTGCTCCGCACACAGTAAGTGCTCAATAAACTACCATTGATTTAATGATTGAGTCTCTGAATCCCTGGAGCTCCTATCGGCTGACCCATCAACCCACCCCTGGGTCTTCATCTTTGCTGGCCCCAGCTGGGTGGTGAGGTGTAGTGGCGTTTCTGAGGAAACGTTCCAGCCGGCTACTTGGGAAGCCCTTTGGCATTCCGGGAATGACTGCCCGGAGTCTAGCTGGCTTTCCCAGGCACCTGGCTCCTTACTGGGGGACAAAGACTCCACTCCCCAGAACTCAGCAGTTCTCGGGGGCAGGACATAAACAGGAACGGAGACCCTCCCCTTACTTGCTCCTTTTATTCATCTCCTCCTCCCAGACCCACAGCATTTATGTACACATCTGTAATTTATTTATTTACATAATAATAATAAATTCTGGTATTTGTTAAGCACCTACCACGTGCCGGCCACTGTACTAAGAGCTGGGGGTGGATACAAGCAATTTGGGATGGACACAATCCCTTTCTCACGTGGGGCTCACAGTCTCAATCCCCATTTTACAGATGAGGTAACTGAGGCCCAGAGAAGTGAAGTGATTTCTCCAAGGCCACACAGCAGACAAGTGGCAGACCCGGGATGAGAACCCATGACCTCCTGACTCCCAGACCCACGCTCTATCCACTGTGCCATGCTGCTTACCATATTAATGTTTGTCTCTCCCTCTAGTCTGGGAGCTGATTGTGGGCAGAGAATGGGTCTGTTTATTGTTACACTGTACTCTCCCAAGCGCTTAGTACAGTGCTCTGCACAGAGTAAGCGCCCAGTAAATACGATTGACTGACTGACTGAGTCCCGGGGCCCCAGCCCACTAGCTGCCGATTGCCAGTTGTCAGTCACCCACCATGGAGCCGCCGAGCCGAACCGCTCCGGCGAGGGCGAGGCCCCAGGGAGCCAGCGGGAACCGGAATTCCACTCTCCTCCGCCTGGCCCAGATGAGTTATTCATGTGAACATTCCTAAACCTTTCAGGCTCGACCTGTCCAACCGTCGGGCGAAGCCGCTCACTCTGACGTCCGCCCCGGAGGGAAGAGCTCATGCGAGGGAGGCGAGGATGGCCAAAGGCTCCGGCGGCCCGGGGCCCCCTCTGAACCGGACCGAGGCGGGGCCGGCGCTGGTCCTCGGGGGAGGCCTGGAGCTCGCTTTCACGGGGGCCCTGACGGCGATGATGGCGCTGGTGATGTTCGCCCTGGGCTGCACCGTGGACGGGCGGAAACTCTGGGGGCACATCCGGAGGCCCTGGGGCATCGCCGTGGGGCTGCTCTGTCAGTTCGGGCTGATGCCCCTGACCGCGTACCTCCTGGTCACCGGCTTTTCTCTGAAACCAGCGCACGCCATTGCCGTCCTCATCATGGGCTGCTGTCCCGGGGGCACCATCTCTAACATCTTCACCTACTGGGTGGACGGGGACATGGACCTCAGGTAGGGCTCGTCCCGCACCCACCCCTCTGGGTCCACGGCTTTCCGCTTCACTTTCGCAATAACGATGATAACTGAGGCGCTTACTTTGTGCCAAGTACTGTGCTGAGCATTGGGGTGGATACTATATAAGCAGAGCGGACACAGCCCCCGTCCTACATGGGGCTCAACGTCCAAGGGGGAGGGAGAATGCTTGGGAGGCAGCGTGGCCCATTGGAGAGAGCAAGAGCCTTGGAGTCAGAGGACCTGGGTTCTTCTAATCACAGCAGCACCGCCACTTGTCTGCTGTATGATCTTGGGCAAATCACCTAATTTCTCTATGCCTCAGTTACCTCATCTGTAAAATGGGGATTAATACTGTGGGCCCCATGTGGGACAGGGACTGTATCCAACCCAATTATCTTGTATCTATCCCAGGGCTTGGCACAGTGCCTGGCACATTCCATAAAACAAACGGGTATCTTATCCCATTTATACAGTCAAGTAAATTGAGGTGCAGGGAAGTTAAGTGACTGGCCCAAGATCACACAGCATTCAAGGGGCGGGGCTGGAATTAATAATGTTGGTATTTGTTAAGTGCTTACTATGTGCAGATCACTGTTCTAAGCGTTGGGGTAGATACAGGGTAATCAGGTTGTCCCACGTGAGGCTCACAGTCTTCATCCCCATTTTAAGATGAGGGAACTGAGGCCCAGGGAAGTTAAGTGACATGCCCACAGTCACACAGCTGACAAGTGGCAGAGCGGGGATTTGAACCCATGACCTCTGACTCCCAAGCCCACGCTCTTTCCACTGAGCCATGCTGCTTCTCTGGAATTAGAACCCAGGTCTCTTGACTCCCAGGCCCTTTTCACCAAGTCATGCTGTTTCTAACTTCTCTGCTTGGGATAGCAATTGGCAAGTGGCTCTAGACATTCAGGACCTGCAGAAAGAGTTTCTGGGGAAAGAGTCAGTCGGGCTCAGAAAAGATTTCTCCAATAACTAGATCAGGGGTTAATTTTTTTTTTTTTTTGGGGTGACAGAGTCATCGGTTGCCATAATGCCAACTCGTGGGCGTGTGTGAAGTAGTGGCGCCTCGCCTCGTCCCGAAACCTACCCCGGGCGTAGCATTCTCTGCCCTCTCAGCTGCCATCTCGGCTAGAGACGTGAGATCTGCGCTCCCTCTGGAAGTTTCCAACACATAAGAGGGGAACGACCAAGTAGTGCAGATCGCACTGAGGATTAACTTTCTGATGAACAGCTCCGCGGAACCGCGGGCGGCAAAGGCGCTTACCGTTCACTTAAGGGGGTTCGGGGCCGGGGGTGATCAAGTGGGTTGGGGCTTGGGAAGGACAGGCAGGTATCGAATCAATCAATCAATTATTATTCCTTACTGAGTGCTTTTTAAGTGCAGAGGACTGTACTAAGCACTTGGAAGAGTACAATGCCACAGAATTAGCAGGCATGTTCCCTGGCCATAACGAGCAATAAAGGGGCAGAAAAACCAAATTTTCAGGCTGGTCAGTCCAGTCCGGAAGCTGTCAGGTGTTGGAAACTCGAGGTGAGTGATGCTGGAGCCCATCCCATACGACCGTGAACTGGAAGCTTGGGCAGATAGAGGTCCCATCACCCCTGACAGGCCTGGCACTGGGGTAGCCAAAGAAGCAACGTGGCTAAGTGGAAAGAGTGCAGGCTTGGGAGTCGGAGGTCACGGGTTCTAATCCCGGCTCCGCCGCTAGTCAGCTGTGTGACCTTGGGCAAGTCGCTTAACTTCTCTGTGCTCAGTTCCCTCATCTGTCAAATGGGGATTAAAACTGTGAGCCCCACGTGGGACCTGATCACGTTGTATCCCCCAGCGCTTAGAACAGTGCTTTGCACATAGTAAGCGCTTAACAAATACCACAATTTATTTATAGTGGGACATTAAGAGGTGGGTCTGGCACTCGCCCCAACCCCATTCCAGCCAGCCGACCTGTACACGGCGGGGCATAGGAGGGGCAAAGACTGAACTTCAAAGACCGCTGGGTGGGTGAGGTGATTTCAGGGCCTAGGGAGAGCTAGCAGGTGGGACCAAGAGTGCTTACCTCCAGAAAGGCTCTCACTCCCCAAACAGCCCAGCTACGGCAACGAGGGCCTAGCCCAATGTCTTCAACTAGCCTCTTGGCCAAAACGGTAAATTATCCCCATAAATTCCCTCCCCAAATTCCCCGCTCTTGGCAGCGCAGCCGGCCTGCTCCCGTGCCAGGCTGTGTCAGGCTATCGCTCAGCTTGGTTTTCTCTGACCTGGTGGAGGGTCGGCTTTCCCCCGCTCATCACCCACTGTCTAATAGTAATAATTGTGATAAGCGCTGACGTTGATACAATAAGAGGATCAGACACAGTCCTTGCCCCACTTGGGGGTCACAGTCTAAGAGGAAGAGCTTGCATTTTATCCCCATTTTACAGAGGAGAGAAGTGAGGCACTGACGGGAAGCAGCGTGGCTCAGGGGAAAGAGCCTGGGATTCGGAGTCAGACGTCATGGGTTCGACTCCCGGCTCTGCCACTTGTCAGCTGGGTGACTATGGGCAAGTCACTTCACTTCTCTGTGCCTCAGTTACCTCATCTGTAAAATGGGGATTAACTGTGAGCCTCACGTGGGACAACCTGATTACCCTATATCTATCCCAGCGCTTAGAACGGTGTTCTGCACATAGTAAGCGCTTAACAAATACCAACATTATTATTATTATTAAGCCCAAGATCACACAGCAGACAAGCGGTGGAGCTGCGTGTAGAATCCAGGTCCTCTGCCTCCAGTCCTGTGCTATTTCCACTAGGCCACACTGCTTCTCAACCCTGTTCATACCCCCACAGGTTGAGAGCACAGGCCTGGGAGTCAGAAGGTCATGGGTTCTAATCCTGGTTCCGTCACTTTTCGGCGGCTCACCACCCACCGTCTAATAATAATAATTGTGATATTTGTTAAAGTCTCACCTCCTCCAGGAGGCCTTCCCAGACTGAGCCCCCCTTTACCTCTGCTCCACCTCCCCTCCCCACTGCCCCTACTCCCTCCCTCTGCTCTTCCTCCCTCCCTGCCCCACAGCACTCGTCTATATTTGTACATTTTTATTATTCTATTTATTTGATTAATGATGTGTCTATATCTATAATTCTATATATCTATTTCGATGCTATTGATGCCTGTCTTCTTGTTTTGTTTGTTGTCTCTCTCCCCCTTTTAGACTGTGCGTCCATTTTTGGGTAGGGATCGTTGCCGAATTGCCCTTTCCAAGCGATCAGTACAGTGTTCTGCACACAGTAGGCGCTCAATAAATACTCCTGAATGAATGAATGAATGAATGCTGGGTGACCTTGGGAAGTCACTTCACTTCTCTGGGCCTCAGTTCCCTCATCTGTAAAATGGGGATTGAGACACGTGGAACAGGGACTGTGTCCAACGCAAATTGCTTGAATCCACCCCAGTGCTTAGTACAGTATCTAGCAGACAGTAATTGCTTAACAAATACCACAATTATGATTATTAGAGTGGAGAGTTGCTCACCCTCCCCAGATAAGTTAGGAACAAAACAGCTGTGAGCAAAGCTCTCCACTCGCTGAGAGGATGTGACGGAGGGATGTGTGACCTGAAAAGATGTGCTGCTTAGACAAGATGAAAATAGCAACCCGGCCTTAAGGGAGGTGCGGGATCAACTTGTTTGCTCGGAGTTGCTAAATATCTGGCCCATTATTTCCCACGGGATAAGGGGCTGGTTTCGCTTCCTCCGGCAGAGCCTTGCATAAATGAAGCCACAGAACAGAAATCCCACTTGCGTCGAACAGCCTGGCAGTTGGCCACCCTCCACTGACATTTCCAAAACCCAGTGACCACAGGAGCCCGTGGTTTATTATTACTAAATTAAAGAGTAGTTATTATGGAGAATAGGAGGGGGTTTTTTTAGCTATTATTCTGGGCTAAGCGCTGGGGAGACAGACAAGCAGGTCAGACCCGAGGCTCACGGGCTGATGAGGCTCAGGAAGAACAAGTACCGAATCCCCTTGGAAAGATGAGGAAATTGAGGTACAGAAAAGTTAGGTGACATGCCCAGGGTCCCACAGTAGAGGCAGGTGGCAATGCCAGGATTATTCATTCATTCATTCAATCATGTTTTTTGAGCGCTTACTATGTGCAGAGCACTCGATTAAGCACTTGGAGATTCTATTTATCTTGACGATGTCTGTGCCAGACTACTTGTTTTGTTTTGTTCTGTTCTGCTTTGCTGTTTGTCTCCCCCGTTTAGACTCTGAGCCCGTTATTAGGGAGGGATCGTCTCTCTCTGGTGCCGAATTGTACATTCCAAGCGCTTAGTACAGTGCTCTGCACATAGTGAGCACTCAATAAATATTGATTCTATTTAATGCCATTGTTCTTGTCTGTCTCCCCCGATTAGACTGTAAGCCCGTCAAAGGGCAGGGACTGTCTCTATCTGTTACCGATTTGTCCATTCCAAGCGCTTAGTCCAGTGCTCTGCACATAGTAAGCGCTCAATAAATACTATCGAATGAACAAATGAATGAATAAATACTATTGAATAAATTAATGAACAGATAGAGACAATCCCTGCCCAACAACGGGCTCACAGTCTAAAAGGGGGAGATGGACAGCAGAACAAAACAAGTAGTCAGGCATCAATACCATCAAAATAGATAAATAGAATCTTGGATATATACACATCATTAATAAAATACAGTAATAAATAATATATACAAATATACACAAGTGCTTAGAATCCAGGTCCTCAACAGTGGTTTTTATTGAGCACTTAATAATGATAATACTAATGATGATGATGGTATTTGTTAAGTGTTTACTATGTGCCAAGTACTGTTCTAAGCACTGGGGTAGATAGAGGGTAATCAGGTTGTCCCACGTGGGGCTCTTGGTCTTAATCCCCATTTTACAGATGAGGTAACTGAGGCACAGAGAAGTGAAATGACTTGCCCAAGGTCACATAGCAGACAAGAGGCACAGCCAGAACTCCGACTCCCAAGCCCGGGCTTTTTCCACTAAGCCACGCTGCCCATCATGGAGAAGCAGTGTGGCTTAGTGGAAAGAGCCCGGGCTTGGGAGTCAGAGGTTATGGGTTCTAATCCTGGCTCCACCGCTTGTCAGCTGTGTGACTTTGGGCAAGTCGCTTCACTTCTCTGGGCCTTAGTTCCCAAATCTGTCAAATGGGGATGAAGACTGGGAGCGCCACACGGGACAACCTGATCACCTTGTATCTACCCCAGCGCTTAGAACAGTGCTTGGAACACAGTAAGTGCTTAACAAATACCAAAATTATTATTATTATTATCATTATTATTAATCCTGGCTCCGCTGCTTGCCAGCTGTGTGACTTTGGGCAAGTCGTTTCACTTCTCTGGGCCTCAGTTCCCTCGTCTGTCAAATGGGGATGAAGCCTGGGAGCGCCACGTGGGACAACCTGATGACCTGGTATCTCCCCCAGCGCTTAGAACGGTGCTTGGCAAGCAGTAAGTGCTTAACAAATACCAACATTATTATTATTAAGTCGCTTCACTTCTCTGGGACTCAGTCCCCTCATCTGTCAAATGGGGATGAAGCCAGGGAGCCCCACAGGGGACACCCTGATGACCTTGTATCTCCCCCAGCACTTACAGCAGTGCTTGGCACACAGTAAGCGCTTAACAAATACCAACATTATTATTATTATTATTATTAAGTCGCTTTACTTCTTTGGGACTCAGTCCCCTCATCTGTCAAATGGGGATGAAGCCTGGGAGCGCCACGTGGGACACCCTGATGACCTTGTATCTCCCCCAGCACTTAGAGCAGTGCTTGGCAAGCAGTAAGTGCTTAACAAATACCAACAGTATTATTATTAAGTGGCTTCACTTCTCCGGGACTCAGTCCCCTCATCTGTCAAACGGGGATGAAGCCTGGGAGCCCCATGTGGGACACCCTGATGACCTTGTATCTCCCCCAGCACTTAGAGCAGTGCTTGGCAAGCAGTAAGTGCTTAACAAATACCAACAATATTATTAAGTCGCTTCACTTCTCCGGGCCTCAGTCCCCTCATCTGTCAAATGGGGATGAAGCCTGGGCGTGCCACGTGGGACACCCTGATGACCTTGTATCTCCCCCAACACTTAGAGCAGAGCTTGGCACACAGTAAGCGCTTAACAAATACCAACATTTTTACTATTATTAAGTCGTTTCACTTCTCCGGGCCTCAGTCCCCTCATCTGTCAAATGGGGATGAAGCCTGGGAGCCCCACGTGGGACACCCTGATGACCTTGTATCTACTCCAGCGTTTGGAACAGTGCATGGCACATAGTAAGGGCTTAATAAGTAGCAGCATCATTATTATTATTATTATAATTAGGAGGGGGGGTCCCTTCTAGACTGGGCCACCTGGGCTCCCCCACCTACCTGGGGCAGCCCCCGCTCCCTCCATCGTCCCTCCATCGTCCCCCTCGGGGTGTGTCTTCCTCTGGGGCTTGGGAAGACCCCGTCCCCTAGCTCTGCCCTGGCCAGGCCAGTCCTTCCACCACGTGGCTGGCGCCGCCCCAGGGCGCATGCGCGGGGGAAGGGCGGGGCCCACGTCCCGGCGGAGGCAGCGCGGGCGGCAGGGACACGGGGCGCCACCAGGGGGCAGCAGCGCCCAAGCCGCGCTCCCGCGCCCTCGCGCCACGTGCCTGGCAACTGCGCGCCTCGCGCCTGGCAACCGCGCGCCTCGCGCCTCGCGCCAGGCAACCGCGTGCCTAGCAACCGCGCGCCTCGCGCCTGGCAACCGCGTGCCTAGCAACCGCGTGCCTAGCAACCGCGCGCCTCAGGCCTCGCGCCTCAGGCCTCCGCCACCTTGCCCCTTCTTACAATAATAATAATGATGATGACAATAATAATAATGTTGGTATTTGTTAAGCGCTCACTACGTGCAGAGCACTGTTCTAAGCGCTGGGGAGATACAGGGTCATCAGGTTGTCCCCCGTGGGACTCTCGGTCTTCATCCCCGTTTTACAGATGAGGGAACTGAGGCCCAGAGAAGTGAAGCGATTTAATAATAATAATAATGTTGGTATTTGTTAAGCGCTCACTATGTGCAGAGCACTGCTCTAAGCGCTGGGGGAGATACAGGGTCATCAGGATGTCCCCCGTGGGGTTCACAGGCTTCATACCCATTTGACAGATAAGGGAACTGAGTCCCAGAGAAGTGAAGCGACTTAATAATAATAATGGCATTTGTTAAGTGCTCACTATGTGCAGAGCACTGCTCTAAGCGCTGGGGGAGATACAAGGTCATCAGGATGTCCCCCGTGGGGTTCACAGGCTTCATACCCATTTGACAGATAAGGGAACTGAGTCCCAGAGAAGTGAAGCGACTTAATAATAATAATAATGATGTTGGTATTTGTTAAGTGCTCACTATGTGCAGAGCACTGTTCTAAGCGCTGGGGGGGATACAAGGTGATCAGGTTGTCCCACGTGGGGCTTACAGACTTCATCCCCATTTTACAGATGAGGAAACTGAGGCACAGAGAAGTTAAGTGACTTGCCCAAAGTGGCAGAGCCAGGATTAGAACCCATGACCTCTGACTCCCAAGCCCGGGCTCTTTCTACTGACCCACGCTGCTTCTCCTTCCTCTGGCCTGAGAGACCTTCCCTCTTCAAATCTGCCAACAATGACTCTTCCCCCCTTCAAAGCCCTACTTAATGCTCACCTCCTCCAGGAGGCCTTCCCAGACTAAGACCCCTTTTCCTCAACTTCCCCTCCCTTCCGCATCACCTCGACTCTCTCCTTTTGCTCCCCCACCCCATCCCCGGCCCACATCACTTGTGTGTTTATATATCTATAATTCTATTTTTATTGATGCCCGTTTACTTGTTTTGATGTCCGTCTCCCCCCGCTAGACTGTAAGTCCATCGTGGGCAGGGATTGTCTCTCTTTATTGCTGAATTGTACTTTCCAAGTACTTAGTACAGTGCTCCGCCAACAGTTAGCGCTCAATAAATACGACTGAATCAATGAATTTCTGCTTCTTCCACAGCATCAGCCTGACCACCTGCTCCACAGTCGCAGCCCTGGGCCTGCTGCCCCTCTGCCTGTCCCTCTACACGCCATCCTGGGGCCTCGAGCCGAGCCTCACCGTCCCGTACCAAAATATCGGTAAGGCCAGAATTGGGAAACGCGCCTCACTTTTCCTGGATTTGTCGGGATGCAGGTAGTCCCGGCCCCATTATTTCCCACCGGTTGGATTTCCCATAGGATTTCCTCTCTCTTGGGAGCCTCCAAGAGCTCTATTCAATCAATCAATGTTATATCCTCCAGGCTGTAAGGTCCCTGTAAGTTAGGGAATGTAACTACCCTGTTATATTGTACTCTCCTAAATGCTTAACACTGTGCCTGGCACGTAGTAATAATAATAATAATAATGCTGGTATTTGTTAAGCGCTTACTATGTGCCGAGCACTGTTCTAAGCGCTGGGGTAGACGCAGGGTCATCAGGTTGTCCCACGTGGGGCTCACAGTCTTCATCCCCATTTTACAGATGAGGTAACTGAGGCACCGAGAAGTTAAGTGACTTGCCCAAAGTCACACAGCTGACAAGTGGCCGAGCTGGGATTTGAACCCATGACCTCTGACTCCAAAGCCCGTGCTCTTTCCACTAAGCACTTTACCACAATGCTTGGCACATAGTAAGTGCTTAACAAATACCATAATTATTATTAACAAATACCATCATTATTAGTAGCGTTCTGCACACAGTAAGCGCTCGATAAATACCACTGATTGATGTACTGAGCCTTTACTATATGCAGATCACTCTGATAAGTGCATAAGAGAGTCCAGTACAACAGAATTGGCAGATACATTCCTTTCCAACAATGAGCTTACAGTCTAGAACTGTAACAGACCCCTTATAAGAAGTTAAGAGGTGGGCACACTGGGGTGTTAATCATTCAGTTGTATTTATTGAATGCTTGCTGTATGCAGAGCACTGTATTAAGCGCTTGGGAAGGTACAATATAGCAGAGTTGGTAGACATGTTCCTTGTCCACAATGAGCTTACAGTATAGAGGGGGTTATAGGCATTAATATAAATATAATTAATAATGTTGGTATTTGTTAAGGGCTTACTATGTGCTGAGCACTGTTCTAAGCGCTGGGGTAGACACAGGGAAATCAGGTTGTCCCACGTGGGGCTCACAGTCTTAATCCCCATTTTACAGATGAGGGAACTGAGGCACCGAGAAGTTAAGTGACTTGCCCAAAGTCACACAGCTGGCAAGTGGCAGAGCCGGGGTTTGAACCCATGACCTCTGACTCCAAAGCCCGTGCTCTTTCCAGTGAGCCACGCTGCTTCTCATTTTATGTTAATATAAATATTAACACGAATTAATATAAACATACATAAGTGTCATGGGGCTGAGGGAGGGGGAATAAAAGATACAAATCCAAGTGCAAAGGCAATACAGAAGGGATTAGGAGAAGAAATGAGGTCTTAGTTGGGGAAGGCCTCTTGGAGGAGATGTGCTTTTAATAAGACTTTGGAGGTGAGGAGAGTGATCGCCTGTCAGCTATGAAGAGGGAGGGTGTTCCAGGCTAGAGGCAGGACAAATGCAAGAGGTCAGCAGTGAAATAGATGAGATCAAGATACGGGGAGTAGTAAGGCATTAGAGGAGCGAAATGTGCGGGCTGGGTTGTACTAGAAAATCAGGGAGGTTAGGTAGGAGGGGGCAAGGTGATCAAGTGCTTTAAAGAGGTTAAGGAGTTTTTGTCTGATGCAGAGGTGGATGGGCAACCACTGGAGGTTCTGGAGGAGGGAGGCAACAGGGCAGGGGGTTTGAGGAGGGTTAATACAGACACAATCATATCAGACATGGTATCTGTCCCTCTTGGGGCTCATAGTCTAAGGGGAAGGAGAATCAGTACTTAATAATAATAATTATGGTATTCGTTAAGTGCTGTGCTATGCACCGCAAGATAATCAGATCAGGTAAAGTCTCTTTCCCACATTGGACTCACAGTCTAAGAAGGAAGTAGTAGGATTTAATCCCCAATTGACAGACAAGGAAACCGAGGCACAGAGAAATGACTTGGCCAAGGTCACACACTAGGCAGGTGGCAGGGCTGGGCTTAGAAATCAGGTTTCCCGGGTTCCAGTTCTGTGTTCTTTTCACTAGGTCACGGGGCTGGGGAGAAAGGGAAGCGGTCATTGAAATGGTGGCATGGTTTGGTATTTCCATTCTGGACAGCCCATGAGGAATTCTGAGAACCAGCAGCTCCTAGTAATCCCACCTGTTAGAAAATGCCCCTTTCTGTTTCCATTTTTTGATGTGACGGGAGCCCATTGGACTATTTGTGTGACTTCCCCACCTCACAGCGGTGTCTCTTCTGCTCCCCCGCCAAAAGAAAACTTCCCTTGGGCATCATGAGCTTTCATCCAATTTGTTTCCCCAGAAATGCCGATGTCTCCGGGATGCCAAACGTTGAGGAAGAGACGGGGCAGTGGGAAGTTTGTCAAGGCCTCTAATCGGATGGGCTTTTCTTTTCCATAGGAATTGCGCTCCTGTGCCTCATTATCCCCGTGGGCTGTGGGGTCTTTGTGAACCACATGTGGCCGAAACAATCGAGAATCATCCTCAGAGTAAGTGACTCCATCGCTGGCCCCCCTCTCATTTCTTTTTAATAGTACTTAAGTACTTAAGAGCCATGATGGAGAAATGATCTCACAGAGAGGCCGGGCTCTGAACTGGTGGTGGGGATGAGGATGAGGAGCTGCCCAGAGTGACTGAGTGCCCTGTTTTCCTGCCAGGGGAGCTGGGTTTGCCCTCAGATGTGGCTGGACGGCAGGTGTGGCTGACAGGATCCCACCTTGTCGCCTTGCTTCAGGGGGAGACGTCATGTGATGACTCTGACCAGCCCCACTTCAGTCAGGCAGACCTGTCGTGGGCCTTCGGGGTCTCCTCCCACCGATCCCCCTCTGAACGGTCTCTGTAGAGAGGCTGGGCCGGGCTAATACCTGAACTACTAACACTGGCAGGACCCAAGGGGCGAGCAGGGTGTGAGGGGAGTAGGCATTGGTGAGATTTGAGAGCAGTGAAGCCTGCAAGCTGGAGTGCGGTGGCAGAAAAGCAAGGATAAGTAGTGGGGAGAGAGCCGACTGAGAGCGCTAAAGCCGAGCGGGTGGTGAAGGGGTAAGTCTGGAGGCCGCAGAGCACTGGGGCGGGCAGCCCGGTCAAGTCAGAGGGGAATGGGGGACGGGGATGGTATTTGGTGTGGTATTTCTTAAGCGCTTACTATGTGCCAGGCACTGTTCTAAGCACTGGGGTAGATACAAGCTAATCTGGTCGCATGCAATCCCTCTCCCACAGTGGGGCTCAAAGTCTTAATCCCTTTCATTCAATAGTATTTATTGAGCGCTTACTATGTGCAGAGCACTGTACTAAGCGCTTGGAATGAACAAGTCGGCAACAGATAGAGGCCGTCCCTGCCGTTTGACGGGCTCACGGTCTAATCGGGGGAGGCGGACAGACAAGAACAATGGCAATAAATAGAGTCAAGGGGAAGAACATCTCGTAAAAACAATGGCAACTAAATAGAATCAAGAATCAACTAAAAGAATCCCTTCTTTACAGATGAGGGAACCGAGGCACAGATAAGTGAAGGGACTTGTGCAAGGTCACACAGACGGCAGAAGACAAGTGGCAGAGCCAGTTATTAGAAGCCAGGCCCTTTTGACTGCCAGGCCCCTGCTCTGACCACTAGGCCATGCTGCTTCTCATGCAGCAGTGATGGAAATGAGCAGCGTGGCCTAGTGGAAGAGCCAGTACCACGGTGGCCGTGTGGTCCCCTGCATGGACCTCTCCGCACCCCAGACCCCATTTCCCTTTGACTTGTTTCAGGCCGGGGCCATCGTCGGTGGGGTCCTCCTCCTGGTAGTAGCGGTAGCTTGTCCGGTCGTGTACAAGGGCTCTTGGAACTTGGACGTCTCCCTGCTGATCATCAGCATCATCTTTCCGCTCATCGGCTACGTCGCTGGATTTCTTCTGTCCCTTCTCGCCCAGCAGCCTTGGAAAAGGTAGCGTGGGTTGTCTCTGCGCTGTAGCAGGGTGGGCTATGATCCCCAATCAGCAATCGGGGGAGTCAGTGTTGGGAAAGAAAATGGAAGGCTCCAAGGGTTTTTTTTCCCCCTTTTTTATAGTATCTGTTAAGTGTCAAACACTGTTCGAAGCATTGGGGTAGGTCCAGGTACAATAATGTTATTTGTTAAGCGCTTACTATGTGCAGAGCACTGTTCTAAGCTCTGGGGTAGATACAGGGTAATCAGGTTGTCCCACGTGAGACTCACAGTTGATCCCCATTTTACAGATGAGGGACTGAGGCACAGAGAAGTTAAGTGACTTGCCCACAGTCACAAGTGGCAGAGCTGGGATTCGAACCCATGAACTCTGACTCCCAAGCCCAGGCTCTTTCCACTGAGCCACACTGCTTCTCTAGTACAAGTCCCTGTCCCGCATGGGGCTCACAGTCTAAATAGGAGGGAGAACAGGTATTTAATCCCCATTTTACAGTTGAGGAAACTGAGGTTTAGAGGAATTAAGTGACTTGTCCAAGGTCACACAACAAGCAGTTGGAAAAACCAGTATAAGAACCCAGGTTCTCAGACTCTCAGACCCATGCTCTTTCCGCTAGGCCACACTGCTTCCCCCAATGTGCAAAGGTCTGGGAGTCCAAAGGTCATGGGTTCTAATCCCGGCTCCACCGCTTGTCTGCTGTGTGCCCTTGTGACTTCAATTCTCTGTGCCTCAGTTACCGCATCTGCAAAATGGAGATTGAGACTGTGAGCCCCATGTGGGACGGGGACTGTGTCTAACCCAATTTGCTTGTATCCACCCCAGCACTTAGTACAGTGCCTGGTGCACAGTAAGTGCTTAACAAATATTATAATTATTAAGTGAAATTTAGGTAGCAGCATGCAACCCCTACAGTTTTTACCAGTCCCCTTCAGATCCCCTTTACCACCAGACTTCCCCTTTACCACCAGACTTGAGTGACTTTACTTTTCTGTTGTCTTTGATCATTTTATCTTTCCTCTTCTGACGGTTGCCACAACCCTTCCCCATTTTATTTTTAGACTGCGGGTCCCCATAAGGCCAGGAACCAGACCTAAACTCTCCCTGCATATTTTTTTTCCCAGCGCACAGTACAGTGCTCTGCACAGAGAAAACGCTTAATCAATACTATTCCTACTGTCTGGAGGAGGAAGAGGTGATTATGGTCTGGAGTCAGGGACTATAGGGGATTGCAAGTGGACATGAACTTAGGTTGACCGTTTTTATCTAGGTGATGGTTCAACGGAAGAGGGTGAGATGGGCTATCAATAAGGTATTGATCATGCTAGGGCAGTCTTGCTAAACTAAGAGAAGAGGCCTGTCAGAAGCTCCAGTGTTTTCCCTGCACATGTGTATGTTCTGCCTTTTGCATGGAAGCCAGCCCTGCTTCCTCAGAAAAGTACTCCTCTCTGGATTCTAGGCTCCTTGTGGGCAGGGAGCAAATATATCAACTCTGTTGTATTGCACTTTCCCAAGCAAGTGCTTGGGAATTGAGTAGTGTTCAATGAATACCACTCATTGACTGACAGTGATTCACAGGAGATGAGGGCTTGGGAGCAACAGGGTCAGCCAAGAAAACTTGAAGGGAGGGAAGAGGAAGGGAGCGGAAGAAGGAGAAGCCTGGGGGGCAAAGAGAGAAGAAAATTAAGGAGGAATCTTAAGGGCAAACTGTTGGGAAACCACCAACGGGTAAAGATTCTAACAGACCAGCTGGGTGGAATGACATGCAACCGTTCCAAATTTTGGTTAAAGAGGGGACCTCTCCCGGACAGGTGCCGGACGATATCCCTGGAGACCGGGGCGCAGAACATCCAGATGTGTTCCACCATGCTCCAGCTCTCTTTCAGCGCTGATCAGCTGGCCCAGATGTTCACTTTCCCTTTGATCTACGGGTTCTTCCAGCTGCTGGATGGATTTCTTGTTGTTGTAGGTGAGAGGATCTCAAGGAAAGGACAACAACGGCCTCTTTCGGGCTACTCTGGCCAGTGGAAATGAGAATGTTGAAATGGTTGTTTTACCACCGGGAGTCCGTAGTCTTGTGGGAAATAGAAAGTAGAGATGAAGTGTGTTAAAAAGGCCAAGAATCTATGTAGGCGTGGTCAAAACAGGTCACTTTGCGAGAGAGAGACAGAGAGATGGTAGAGACACATTCCCTGCCCACAAGCTTGCAGTCTAAAGGGGGAGACAGGCATTAATATAGATTAGCATTAATATAGATTATGGATATGGACATAAGTGCTATGGGACTGAGGAAGGGGTGAATAAAGGGAGCAAATTAAGGCAAAGCAGAAGGGAATTGGAGAAGAGGAAATGAGGGCTTAGGGAAGGCCTCTTAGAGGAGATGTGCCTTCAATAAGGCTTTGAGTGTGGGCAGAGTAATTGTCCGACGGATATGAAGAGGGAGGGCGTTCCAGGGCAGAAGCAGGATGTGGGCAAGAGGTCAGTGATGAGATAGACGAGATATAGGTACAGTAAGTAAGTTGGCATTAGAAGAGCGAAGTGTGTGGGCTGGCTTGAAGAAGGAGAGCAGCGAGGTGAGGTAGAAGGGGGAAAGGTGATTGGTTTAAAGCCAATACATAGGAGATTCTCTTTGATGCGGAGATGGAAGTGCAACCACTGGAGGTTCTTGAGGAGTAGGGAAACATGGCCTGAGAGTTTTTGTAGAAAAAAATAATCCAGGCAGCAGGGTTTAGTATGGACTGGAGTGGGGAGAAACAGAAGATAGGGAGGTGAGCAAGGAGGCTTCCAAATAGCTGAAAATAGACGGCCACCACCAAGTAAGAAGCTCCAATAAACATTGGGTATTTGTCTTCCACAGTTTATCAGCTATTCAAGAGGTTAAAGGCAAACAAAGAGAAGGATCTCAACGAAGCTGAAAGCTCCCCTAAGGACGAAGCCAATGCTGTGTTTCAGGAGGCGGAGGAGGAGGAAGTGGTGAGGATGTTTCCTGGAGCCGTTTTCGACAACCAGTCTCAACAGGACTCTGGGAACAACAGAACCCTTCCAAAGAACATGAGGAACTGCATGCCAAATGGCCTGAATATACTGACCCAACAGCTACTAAAGCAGGAGGAGAGGTGACATGTAGTTAGGAATTTGTTAGGAACAGGTCGATTGAGAGTGAAATGTCTGTCTTCTTTCCAGCACTCTATACATGTCAATATGATAACTTTTTGAGAATTTATTCCCTTTTAAGGGAGCACCTCTGTAGTCCTGGCTTTAGTTCCTGATGCTCTTTATTTGGACAGTTTAATCTATCAATTAGTGGTCTTTACTGAGCACTCACTGTGTGTACAGTGCTGTACAAAGTGCTTGGGAGAGGACAATATAACAGAGTTGGGAGACACGTTCCCAGTGCTTACTGTGTGCCAGGCACTGTACTAAACGCTGAGGTAGATACAAGCAAATCATGTGGAGGACAGTCCACGTCCCACATGGGGCTCACAGTCTCATTTCCCATTTTACAGATGAGGTAACTGAGACCCCAGAGAAGTGAAGTGATTTGCCCAAGGTCACAAAGCAGACAAGTGGTGGAGCCAGGATTAGAACACAGGCCCTTCTGACTCCCACGCCCATGTGCTACTCACTAAGCCACACTGATTCTGTCTAGAAACCTCCAGAGGTG
Source organism: Ornithorhynchus anatinus (assembly GCF_004115215.2). Classification (NCBI taxonomy): domain Eukaryota; kingdom Metazoa; phylum Chordata; class Mammalia; order Monotremata; family Ornithorhynchidae; genus Ornithorhynchus; species Ornithorhynchus anatinus. The sequence goes on from NC_041739.1 coordinate 54,882,189, forward strand.
GTGACATGGAATGCACCCAGAGACTCAGGGGGAGGAGGGAAGTGGGAGCATTTTAGAAGGATCCTGGACAAGCCCAGAGCAAAACAGGGACAGAAAGCAGGTGAACAGGCAGAGACCCCAACCTTGAGAATAAGGAGCAGTACCACAACACTCACTTATTCATCATGGATCCAAAAGAGACGTCCAACAGAGCAAACCAGCCATCTTTCCGTCCCTTGGGTTTTCCTGCCAGAAGGAGGCCTGCAGACTGGCCCAACACTTAAGGAGCCTAAGCTTTATAAAGTGATACTACCAACTCTTTTGCATTGAATTCTATCAAGTGTTTAGCTCAGTGCTCTGCACATAGTAAGCGCTCAATATGCTTACTGAGGTTGTTCTTAAGCACTTGCTCTGTCCTACATGAGACTCACATTCAAAGGGGGGAGGGAAAACAGATACCCAATCCCCATCTTACAGGTGAGGAACCTGAAAGTGACTTGTTCCAGGTCACAGAACAGGCAAGTCAGGGAGCTGGAGTTAGAACCTAGGTCTCCTGGCTCCCTGTCCTGTGTTCTTTCCACCAGGCCTCGCTGTTCCTCCGTAAGGTATACTGCAGTGGCAAGAAGCATGGTCTAGTGGATACAGCATGGGCCTGGGAGTCATTAGGACCTGGGTTCTAATCCTGATTCAGCCTCTTGTCTGCTGTGTGACCTTGGGCCATCACTTCACTTCGCAGGGCCTCATCTACCTCATCTGTAATATGGGGGTTAAGACTGTGAGCCCCATGTGGGACAGGGACTGTGTCCAACCTGATTAACTCGTAGCTATTCCAATGCTTAGTACAGTGCCTGGCACTTAGGAAGCACTTAATTACTATATATAAAAAAAGAAGCCACTTCATGAGGTTTTCCGGTGAACTGAGTTGCAATCAGCATGCGATCCACTGAGCCTTAAAGGCCCAAGACCTCTGGCTGCCTCATATGACTGCTGACGTCCTCTAGCTGTAGCGGCTCCAAGTACTGAGGGCCCTGCTACTCAAGCCCAGCCAAGAAATCTGGGCTTAATAAGTTCGGCTTCTTTGGGCTGGGGAGGAATTTGTTATGCCAGAGGAAGGGACCCCATCCAAGAGCTTAAAATGGGACATCATTGGCATGGATAGGGCTATAAGTGGGAGCCTTTCCTCAAAAGTGGGGCCCTCAGGCTCTCAGGGACAGGTCTGAGAAGTTGGGGGTGGGGATGGCACCAGATTGAACCAGAAACAGCAACAGGACCCAACCGACTCCAACCCAGCCTGCACACTTCATTCCTCTAATGCCAACCTACCTACTGTACCTTGATCTCACCTAGCTCACCGCCAACCTCTCGCCTATATCCTTCCTCTGGCCTTGGAACACCTTCCCTCTTCATATCCGACAGATAATCGACAAGAATGGAAAGGTGGGGAGAGTGAAGACATCTCCAGGAGGCCTTTTCTGACCAAGCCTTCATTGCCTCTTCTCCCACTCCTTTCTGTGTTACCCTTGCAGTTGGATTTGCTCCCTTTCCCCCAACCCCTCAGCTCCCCCAACATTTATGTACATATCTGTCATTGATTTATTTCTCTTAAGGTTCCCCTCTAGACTGCAAGCTCCATGTGTGCAGGGAACATGCCTACCAACTCTTTCATTCATTCAATCATATTTTTTGAGCCCTTACTGTGTGCCAAGCACTGTATTAAGCGCTTGGGAGAGTACAACACAACAGCAAACAGACATTCCTGCCCACAATGAGCTCACAGTCTAGAGCTCTGTCACATTGGACTCTCCCAAGCACTTAGTACAGTGCTCTGCATACAGTAAGGGCTCAATAAATACAAGTGACTGATCTGCAAGGTGGCCTAGATGAGTAGGAATGAGGAAGAAATGGGGACAGACAAGTTCCTGGAGTGTGCTACTCCTCCCTGAAGGATATAGGGAAGATTGCTGGTCTCATCTGTTTGATAGTGGTTGGAAATTGTAGTTTTCCAACTCAGGGGTCTGGAGAAATCCAATCGCCTATCTCCAGGCCAGAGGAAACCTAACCCAGTCAAAGGCATTTAGCCTTGACATAACGCACACTGTGCATCTGAGCTTGAACCTATTACTAAGAGAAACTTCACAGCTCGGATCTCAGCCTACACCAAGACCCAAGAATTCCTTTTTTTTAAATGGTATTTGTTAAGCACTTACTATGTGCCAACCACTGTTCTAAGCACCAGGGTAGATACAAGCTAATCAGATCGGACACAGTTCATGTCCCAGATAGGACTCACAGTCTTTACCCTCATTTTACAGATGACGGAGCTGAGGCACAGAGAAGCAAAGTGATTTGCCCAAGGTCACCCAGCAAACAAGTGGCAGAGCTGGGATTAGAACACAGAGCCTTTTGACTCCCAGGCCCAGGCTCTATTCATTAGGCCACACTGCTTCCCCTGGTTTACTGGTGGTGTAGAGTTGAGTCAGAACTCTCAGAATGCAATGGGAAGGAAGGAGCTCTTGGCCACAACGATCCATCATTTATTTTCAAATGTGGCTGAGGTCCATCCATGACCCAATCACACAGAAAACATCTCATTAACCCACATCTGGTTTTCCCTTAGTATGCCGTGTGTTGAAGTACTGTTTTTATTTACAAAGCGGAGATGCCACATCCATTTCAGACAGACACCCGATAATTCAATTTTTCAGGTAAAAGAATAAAAATATATACAGGAAATTCTATAAAGTAAACATTATAAACCGATAATTACAGTAAATGTTTGCTACCGTTTCTATGCCGATAATTGTCTCAAAGCTTAAATACTGGTTTCAAGTATTCCCTATAAAATCATTCTACCTAATTAAAATACTGAAACTTGCCATAAACAAGCTTGATGTCATAAAAAGACTAATAAAATGTCCCTGTAACAAAAGTCCTCTGTGATAAAATACTGCCTTAATTCCCCCAGTGTCAAAACACAAAAAAGGCAGCTTAATAACTGCAGAAGGTATTGTTAGATTAATTTTAATACATTTTAATAGATTAAAGAAGCTGCAAAAAATGCAGCTTATTAAATACTATTTACTGCTATACAGGAAAACCCTCCCTCTCGGGGGGACTGTCTACAGTGGCACTGAACTGTCTGATCCTTCACCATTTACTCCAAGTTAAACAGACACTATTAGAGAAACAGTCAATAGAGTTAAGGCACGAACTATTTGAACAAATAGAAGATGTGAGACTCTTCCCTTTCCTTAAGCATTTTAGATGCCATTATTTCTGTCTTTCTGTTCTTCATCTGCCTGAAGTCGTCGTAGAACATACAGGACCACCTGATAGCAGAAAATATACTGATCCTGTAAGAGGGAAACACAATAAATGAGTTGTTTATATTGAGCACCAACTGAGTGCTTGGCTCTACGACAGAATCAGTTAATCAGTGATACTTTCTGAGTGCTTATTGTGTGCAGTGCACTGTACTAAGCACTTGGGAGAGTACGATTCGATAGAGTTGTTAAACACGTTCCAAACCAAGAGCTTACAACGGTCTAGGGGACTGTTAAAAGCATGCCACATGTATATGCTAGGACAAGATCCAAGTTCAGAGTAGCCAAACCAGTGGCTTGCTGTTCATGGATGGGCAAATTCCACAGTCCAACGCCAATGTGACCTATTAAATCAGGGCTCTAATTATCCAGCCTGGACTACCTTAATATGACAAAACCACTGGAAAGGATATCGAGTCATAAAGGCCAAAACCCCAGAACGAGCTGATTTGTATCATCTCCCTTTTTTTCCCCTCTCTTGGAAGGCAACGAATGGTCATTTTTATATTTAAAGTTGGATTTTCACAGAACCTATAGCTTCATCAAAATCATTCAGATGAAATCCCCTCACCCCAGACTGCAAGCCTGTTATGGACAGGGAGCATGTCCACTAATTCTGTTGTACTGTACTCTCTCAAGTGCTTAGTAGAGTGCTCTGCCCATAATAAGTGCTCAATAAACACCAATAAATACAATATGTGGACTGAAAGCAACTAAAGGCAAAAGTATCATTTCTAAGTTCCATCAAAAACTGAATAAGAAACTTCTTTAAAAGGAAAAATTTTACATAGAAACTACAAATTTTGGAGGGGAAACATTTCCACACTGAGCATTATTCCATGAATTAAAGGCTGCACATCCATAACAGCATCTGTTTCCTGGCAAACGAAATGGATTTTCCACATGATCCAAGGGATGCTGCTTCCTTTGGCTGGTACGTTAGGGTCTCTGACCTCTGGGAACAGGAGGAAACACCCCCAGGTCTGAGGGTTACATTGCACTCTCCCAAGCGCTTAGTACAGTCCTTTGCACACAGTTAAGCACTCAATAAATATGACAATGAATGAAAGGGTCCTATTAGATCCCAGAATCATAAGCAGGAGAACTCTGGTGTATTAAAGAGCCCCAGTTACATGAGTTCACATGACTGAGGCTGCGCTGGCTAACGGATGTTGGGCTTTGTAAGTCAGAGAGCCTTAGCTCTCGGTTGTGGGGGTACGAAGGTGGTCCTGGGGGCCTCATGGGTTCATTTTCGGGGTCAGTTAGCCGCAGCTAGCAAACGTGTGGAAGGGCCTCAGGAACTTAACCGAGCCCACGAAACGCCTGCCGCTGAGGGGCTCGCAGGAAAATTACAGCCTATTAAAGCCCTGTGTCTGCTCTCGTACACAAGGGCTCAGTTACAATTACAGTATGGCAAGAAAGTGATAAAATCTCCCTGTTCAAGACTGATAAACTCAGTTCTTGTTGATCAATCAGGCACAGAAATGTGAACCTATTCAAAGGCAGTGTCTACCCTTCAGAATGGGGCCGAATGCTCCGCTACTTGCTCTCCATAGGGAACTTGTGCTGTAGATGGCCAACCAAGAAAATCCAGGGCCCAGGTGAATTTCGGGGAGTCTTCGTTTCCGCTTTTGGCTATTCTGAGGTGGCCCGCCATCAACAAATGAGTATTGACGACATAAGAAATACCACTATGTTCTTCCCAATGTAAGAGCCCCTAAGTGGAGGAGAATCTTGACAGAAACTTTTCGGATCGAGTCTTCCTCAGCCCCTGGCACATGTTTCCCACCGAACGTTTCCCTCTGGGTGGCACCAAAGCTTACCTCGGTCTGCACCATTCCGTGTCTCTGCAGCCTCATTGTGCGTACCAGATCCGAGATATCAAACTGCCAAATCAACAAAAGGTACAAGCTCCGTTAGCAGAAACAGCCAGTAAGGGGGCTTTATAATAATGTGCTATTGCTAAGCACTGTACTAAGTGCTGCAATAGATACAGTATATATAGATTGGACACATTCCCTATCCTACATGGGGCTTACAGTCTAAGTAGGAAGGAGAATGGGTATTGAACCCCCATTTTACAGATGAGAAAACCGAGGCCCAAGGGAAGTTAAATGATTTGCCCAAGGTCACGCAGTAAGTGGCGGAGCTGGGATTAGAACCCAGATCCTTTGACTCCCAGTCCCGTGCTTCCTAGGCCACAGCAAGGGCTCAATAAGTACAAACGAATGAAGGAATGAATCCCACCCCAGTAGGCAAGAGGGGGGCAGGCTCCTGATGAATGACACCACCTCTCTCCTATACCTCCCCCCAAAAATCCTTCGGTACCAGCAGACTCTCACCTTCCTTCTGGCCCCTCCTCCCCTGACTTCCCAGGGAACATGAATATTTCATCACCCTTGCACTTGGATTTTCACTCTTCATTCAACCCTCCCTCAGCCCCACAGCACTTATGTAGAGACCCATTATTTATCTATTTACATTAATGTCTATCTCGCTCTCTACACTTTAAGCTCATTGTGGGTCTCCCACGTTATACTGTACTCTCCCAAGTGCTTGTATGGTGCTCTGCACAGAGTAAGTGTTCAGTAAATACGATTTATTTTTTTCACCGTGCAATATTCTAGGGAGGATGCAGGATTTTCCCTCAATGACCCCTGCTGCCTCCTGCAGGGAATAGCTTAAGCCTGACCCGGTTCCAGGAAGCAAAGGAGTAGGTTTTATTTACTTTACTACCTCTGAACTTACTGGGGAGAAAGGAGATTGGTCAACGTTTTTGTGGGAACTACGTTTCTGATACTCTTTATTGACTGATATAATGTAGAATTATATACTGCTTTTGTGTTGGAGTTAGAAAGTGTGCTAAAATCTGTTTGAATGTAGAAACAATTTCTCTGTTTGGTTCCCATAGCCCATTAAACCTTTCATTTTTTTATTCCCTACTTAGTATATTCTAGCTGACTTAGTTACTGTGACTAAGGGCAGCTCACAACATCTCTGTGATTTTGTTCTCACGTCACTAAAAGTGGGGTAAAAATTTGGGCCTTCTAACTAGCTCACAGGCATTGTAAAGATTCACGTAAGCTATTGCTAAACTGCTTGCAGTGCCTTGAAAGAGAAATATGGAAAATTATCTTTTTATGATGGTACTTGTTAAGTGCTTACTGTATGCCAGGCACTGTACTTGCAGACCGCTGATGACAGAGTTCCCTTCACAGCAGGGGAGCAACAAACGTCTTTTCCTCAATTTTCCCTTTCTCTATTTCTCCTCTGTCATGATGGCTGCTCTTTCCAACTCCCGCCTCTTCATTTCCTCTAGACCTTGAGCTCATTGTGGGGAGGGATGTGTTTACCAACTCTGTTGTACTGTATTTTTTCAAGCGCTTAGTACAGTTCTCTACACACAGTAAGTGCTCAATAAATTTGATTAAATCATTGATGGATTTAATCCTCATTTTACAGACGTGGTAGCTGAGGCACAAAGTGACTTGCCCATAATTACACAGCAGACAAGTCAGTAAATCGTATTTATTGAGCACTTACTGTGTGCAGAGCACTGTACTAAGCGCTTGGGAGAGTCCAATACAACAATATAAAAGACATATTCCCTGCCCACACCAGCATACAGTCTAGGTCCGTGCTCTTTCCACTAGGCCACATTGTTGTTTTTTCTTCTCCATGGGCATTTTTGATTCTCTTGATTACTGCCTGGAAGCTTCCGGATCCTAAAGGAGCCCAGCTTTTGTTCAGCCAACCACCCAAACAACAGAAACATGTCCCCAAACAAGGCAGGGCATCATTGACGCTCCCATCATCTTGGATACAACTCGACTAGCCCAAGGCCCAGTTCTCCCCAGAACCAGATACTCACTTCCAGATCTTGGCTAATGAGCCCCAGGACCACATCTATGCAAATGAGAGTTCCGGAACGTCCGATGCCGGCGCTGCAGTGAGTGATGATCGGGCCCGACGTGTGGATGTGTCTCATGTACGAGATGAATGTGAGCAGGTCGTCCGGCTGGGAAGGTGTGTCGTGGTCAGGCCAGGCGGTGAAATTCAGGTGAGAAACGCGTCGTACCTCACATGTCTAAATGGGACGACACATCCAGCATGTTAAAGCAACTACGAAAACAGCCACATCGACAATTGCAACCTGAAACTTTCCAATAGGTGCAAGTAAGAAGAATCGTTACTTAACATATATATTAAAAGCTTTTGAGAAAGTGGGTAAATCGACCTATATTTCACTTACATGAATATCTTCTAGCTCCATGACTCGAACAACAAAGCCCTTCAGCTGCTGCTTTCTCAGGAGGGCAAGCCGGAGGCTACTGTTGACCATTGTCGTTTGGCCTAGGATGTCTGGCCAGTACCGCTGGCATTTTATCTTCTCTCCTTCCACTTCCTGGGTCATCATGGCAATCACGGTCGAGTTTTGTTCCCAAACCATTTGCCAAAAATCTGCGACTGTAGTTGGGAGAGGTCCTTGGCAGGCGATATACACAAAGTCCTCTTTTCCCACTGGCACTTTAACAAAGCTGGCGTTGATATATCCACCTTCTGCTCCAAGAGGTACCCTCGTAGCATCATCTGTGATTTCCCAGCCCCCAAAATGATACTATTTACACACAGCTCTGCACACAAACATATCATGCATTCCGCTGCCGTGACCAACATGAACAATTTCATTTTGTCACGGCAGAGCAACAAAGAAATGCATTTTCGTTGACGAAATGCATTTCTATGAGATGCGTTGAGATGGACTGTAATAAGACTGATAGCTTTTTAATAATTTGGGTAACTGGAATAATTAAATCATATCCGAATAACCTAACTTTCCCATAAGTAAGACAATTCATAATAACAACAATAGTACTATACAGCCTTCTACAGAATAAAAACCAGCAGCTACTGACCAGGTGGTATAGAACCAAATTCCATGGTTGGGATGGAATAAATTCTTTCAGTCATTACCTAAGTCACACACTGTTTATTCTGCAGCCCAAACTGGAATTAACGTTCCTTTTTTTTAGGCATTTTGCCATGTGGGTTACTTTTAGAGGAAATAAAACTTAGCAACCCACAATCAAGTCACCACCTTACTCTTTTAATTATAGGGCACTTATCACCCAATCTCACCCTATCATTTATATTACCTTAGAAGCTGACACAGCTGGGGATTTTTATCAGATTCTTTAAATTTCAACTTCTTATCAGTTCTTTAAATAGAATAATGTAGAGAAGAAGTCAGGGTTATTTAAAATGGTAGTTTACAGACTAGGTTCAAATTAAGGAGGAGGGAGGAGAGAGAAAGGGAGACAGACAGCAGTAATACAAAGTCCAACCTTGCAAATGAAGTATTACAAAAGAAATTCAGAAAACCTTACGGGTAAATTGGTAGCAGGGAGAGTTAGACCCAAATTGATACCCTATTTTCAGAGACCAGGGAGTTATATGGGACCTTTTATCTCTGAATCCCTGCACTTTGTCCAAAATGGCCCTCATGTGGGTAAACCGTGGCAATGCAATTCACATCTGAGTATCCTAGTGACTCAATTATTTTTTCCTATTAAGACAGAGTGAATGAGAGAGACCAAAAGCTGACACAGAGACAGGTACTGGGAACAGAGCACTGTACCAAGTACTCGGGACTAAGCACAACAGAATAAGCAGGTCAGAATCCTACCCTTGAGGACCCTGGAATCTTGACAATTCGTTCAATGATTATGATATTGGTTAAGCGTTCACTGTGTGTCAAGCACTGTTCCATGTGTTGGGGTAGATATGAGTCAATCAGGTCGGATACAGACCTTGTCCCACATGGGACTTACAGTTCAAATAGGAGGGTGAATAGGTATTGAATCCCCATATTACAGATGAAGAAACTGAAGCACAGAGAAGTAAAGTGACTTGCCCAAGGTCATAGAGAAGTTAAGGAGCAGAGCTAGCACTAGAATTCAGGTCCTTTAATTCACAGACCTGTGGTTTTCCCACTAAGTCACGCTGCTTCTCTTCACATGTACAGACCTCAGTACAGTGCTCGGTACACAGTAAGCACTTAATAAATACTATCAACTAAATGATTAACATATTCTGCTCAAGAGTGCTCAAGTATGTTACTAAATTTGTTAAAACGTACAAGGAAGGATGTTTTTATATCTGTTCTTCCTCCTGTTCTCCTTAGTCTGTCCAACCAAGCACTGATCCAAAGGTTTTAATTCTTGAAGATTCTGTAGGCAGAAAAACAAAATCCAAGAAAATGGGTTGAGGCAAGCAGAAACTTCAGTATGCACTTCCAAAACTGTATTAAGTTGGTGAAAAGCAAATCTACCTCAGGGCTTGGAAGCAAAGAGTCAGATGTCACAGGTGGTATTTGTTAAGCACTTACTATATTACCAAGCACTGTACTGAGTCCTGGGGCAGATACAAGATAATCAGGTCTTGCATGGGACTCACATTCTAAGTCAGAGGGAGAACAGAAAATCCCCATTTTGCAGATAAGAGAACTGAGGCACAGAGAAGTGAGAAGCAGCATGGCTTACTGGAGAGAACATGGGCCTGGGAGTCAGAGGAGGTAAGTCCTAATTCTGGCTCTGCAACACGTCTGCTGTGTGGATGTGGGTAAGTCACTTCATTTCTCTGGGCCTCAGCTACCTCCCTTATAAAATGGGGATTTAATCTGTGAGCCCCATGAGGGACAGGGACTGTATCCCACCTGACTACCTTGTACCTAGAATAGTGCTTGGCACATAGTAAGTGCTTAGCAAATACCACAATTATTATTATTATTACTTGATCAAGGTCACACTGGGAAGAGAACCCTGGTCGTCTAACTCCCAGGCTTGTGCTTCTTCTACTAGACTACACTGGGGAACAGAGGTGCTCTTGCAATTAAACCGGGAAACTGACGAGGCAATAGTCCCCAGGCAGACCACAGTACCAATTAGGGCACGGCATTTCTGCAACATGTTGGTACAAGAGCAATTTCTTCAATTTGATACATGTTGCCAACCAAAAACGTCTTTTAAGAGTAATTACAAGGTGGATTTCTATTTTGCCTTTGTCAGGGCTTTCCCTCAATTTTCCACAGCTGTGAGACCTTTGGAAACTTTTCTATGTTCAGGAATCCTGGGAATCCTAAATTTGGTAAAATCTGTGGCGACTGTTCAACAGATGCTTCCTTTCTTCACCTTTTCCCTACTACAGAGCAATTCGGATGGAATATGAATTGGGAAGAAGCATAGCCTAGTGACTACAGCAGAGTCCCGGGAGCCAGAAGGATCTGGGTTCTAATCCCAGCTCTGCCACTTGTCCGCTATGTGACCTTGGGCATATCATTTCACTTCTCTGTGCCTCATCTGTAAAATGAGGATTAACACTGTGAGCCCCATAGTAATAATGATAATAATGTTGGTTTTTGTTAAGTGCTTACTATGTGCAGAGCATTGTTCTAAGCGCTGGGGCAGATGCAGGGTAATCAGGTTGTCCCATGTGAGGCTCACAGTCTTAATCTCCATTTTACAGATGAGGTAACTGAGGCCCAGAGAAGTTAAGTGATTTGCCCACAGTTACACAGCTGACAAGTGGCACAGTTGGGATTTGAACCCATGACCTCTGACTCCCAAGCCCGTGCTCTTTCCACTGAGCCATGCTGCTTCTGGATTAACACTGTAAGCCCCATGTGGGATATACACTGTGCCCCAACTGATTAGCTTGTATCTACCCCAGTGCTTAGTAGAGTGCCTGATCCATAGTAAGAGCTTAACCATGAAAAAAAATATGACTCCACTCACATAAGCCCTGAGAGACGCCGACTGCTTACTCGGGATGAGGCTGCAATATATGTTGTCCTGGGAGTTGTGTACCAGGACACCTTGTCCCTTAGAAGCAGCAAAATCAGGGACAGAGGGCGGGGAGGGACTGGGAAGAGGGTTGGGATAAGGAGACAAAGGATTTTCACCCTTTTTTTCGGGAAAGTGAAAGTTCATTCTCTGCGATTTTCTCCGTGGATTTTTCCTAATAACAACTGTCGTATTTGTTAAGTACTTACTATGTGCCAAACACTGTACTATGCACTGGAGTAGATGTCAAATAATCTGGTCAGGCACAAACGGGGCTCACAGACTAAGTAGGAGGGAGAGCAGGTATTTAAGGCCCATTTTACAGATGAAACACTGAGGGACAGGAAAGCTAAGTGACTTGCCCAAGGTCACACAGCTGACAAGTGGCAGAGCTGGAATCAAACCCAGGTCCTCTGACTCCCAGGCCCGTACTCTTTCCGTTAGGCCATGCTGTTTTGCCTGGACCAGAAGTTCATAACAGTGAAATCAATGGTATTTACTGAGTGCTTACTGAGTGCAGAACACTGTACTAAGTGCTTGGGAGAGTACAATATAAGAGTTGATAGACACACTCTCTGCTCAAAAGGAGCTTACAGTCGAGTCAGTTCACCTACTATGAGGGGGTTATGATTTTGGAAAACATCCCACTCAGGAAAACTTGTGTTATAGTACACCTTCCATGATTATTTTTATTATTATTCTTTCCATAAATCTAACATCAGGGCCATCTCCAAGTCTGCTCTTGGAACACTGATGTAATAGTAGTCACGGCATTTAGAGGGTATCTATTCAGGGCCACATACTATACTGAGTGCTTGGGAAGATAGAACTTGTTCCCCAGCCAAGTGCTTACAATGTCCCAGTGCCTGGGGAGCCCCAGGGAGTGCTTCACACTATTCCCAGAGTCTAGGCAGTATATCAGTAGGTCAATCGTATTTATTGAGTGCTTACTGTGTGAAGAGCACTTTACTCAGTGCTTGGGAGAGGACAATATAACGAGCTCACAGTCTAGAGGGGAGACAGACATTAAGATAAATTACGGATATGTACATCTCCATTTTTTTATGCTTCTCCACATAGGCCATTTCTCTAAGTCCCCTAAAATGCAAGTAGGGTCAGAGTGCCCAGCAGGACTGACCTGGGCAAAGCTACTCTGTTTGGGATTGGAATTCCAGAGGCTGTACTTCTGCATCTCTACTGAACTCCTAAACTACAGCCCAGCCAAGATTTAACCAATCAGTGAGCTTTATCTCCTCTGTGATGCCCTGTGCAGTCCTTCCTCCCTAGGGCGAAAGGAAATGAAGCCCTAATTCTGCAGTTCTAGCAGCCCTCTAGGACACTTCAAAGCTCCTTTCCCTGGGACAGCCCTGCTTCTTAATTAGCCAGAATTGGAGTAACCAGCGCTCCCCACTCTCCTCTGGCATGCTGGAAAACTAAGCTTTTGCTATAGTATTACTGTTTTTATGGTATTTGTTATGTGCTTACTATGGGATAGAGAAAAGCAAATCAAGTTGGACACATTCCCTGTTCCACGTAGGATTCTCAGTTTTAATCTCCATTTTACAGATGAGGTAACTGAGGCCCAGAGAAGTGAAGTGACTTGCTCAAGGTCACCCAGCAGACAAGTGGTAGAGCTGGGATTAGAAACCAGGTCCTTCAGACTCCCAGGCCTGTGCTCTATCTACTAGGCTGTGCTGCTTCCCATTACCAGGGATTCTGGGGACCCAAACATACATATGTGCATGCACACAAGCATTTCTTTTCACAAAAGACTGTCAGAACCACCTTCTTACCTCCAGTTCTTTGGAAGGAATCCCTTGGTCCAGGAGACCCCGCAACATCCGAATGACCGATTTCAAACCCGAGCCAGTATATTTGCCAGAAGGAATCACTCTGACGATGGGGAGGGCGGCGAGCTCTTCGTTGGTCAAAAGCGGATGACAATCTAGCAGGACGAGATCACATTTTAAAAATCAGGCCATCTTTCTCCCAGAGGTAACAACAGAAAGTGAGTTCGTTTTAGCTTACTCATGCCATAGTTTACATTATTGGAATTGGACCCGAATGCTTTAGGACCTGAATCTTAATGTCTGTCTCCCCCTCTAGACTGTAAGTTCGTTGTGGGCAGGGAATGTGTCTCTCAACTCTGTTGTACTGTATTCTCCCAAGTGCTTAGCGGTGTTCTAATAATAATAATAATGTTGGTATTTGTTAAGCGCTTACTATGTGCCGAGCACTGTTCTAAGCGCTTGGGTAGACATAGGGGAATCAGGTTGTCCCACGTGGGGCTCACAGTCTTCATCCCCATTTTACAGATGAGGGAACTGAGGCACAGAGAAGTTAAGTGACTTGCCCACAGTCACACAGCCGACAAGTGGCAGAGCTGGGATTCGAACTCATGAGCCCTGACTCCAAAGCCCATGGTCTTTCCACTGAGCCACGCTGCTTCTGCACATAAATGCTCCATAAATACTACTGGTAATGATGCTGAAGAATCAATCTGATGTCCAGGGGGCCTTCTGCACCATTTTCACTATTTCAGTTGCAGAGTCTGGGCCAATAGTGTCGAGGCCAGAAGCAGCAGATTAACTGGGCAGAAGGATCACAGAACGAGGCGGGTATTTGTTCCAGTGAAAGAACTGGATCTGACTGACACCCAGACCCAAAACTAATGCATTCCAACTTAGCTGAAAGGGTGGTTTACTCATGCAATGCGCTAAACACAGACACGTTGGGACAACTCTGAAGGGCTTTGATGCTACTGGCCAATTCCCTCCCCCGCCTCCCAACACACCCCTCTCTCCACACAATATTCACTGCCACACCCAGCCAAATCTATATAAAGAGCTATTCAGTGTGGTTTTCTTTATTCTCTTCACTGTAAGATAATAAAATAATAAAGACAATTGTCACTTGAATCATCTCACAGTATTTACCGCAAGGTGTTTAGTGGCTTATTGTGTTTTATGGAACTAAAAATATTTTTACAAAGGCTAATTATGCAGACAACGGGCTAGGTAAGTGCACTACATCCCAAGAGCAGATACAGTAAAATATTAATTTCACTTGATTTCTCATCTGTAAAATGGGGAATAAGACAGTGAGTCCCATATGGGTCACAGACTGTGTCCGATCTGATTATCTTGTATCTCCCCCAGTGCTTAGTACAGTGCCTGGCACAGAGTAAATGCTTTATAAATACCATAAAAAGTTCAGATTCCATATTCTTCAGCTTTCATCAGTTGATTTTCATAAGCCAGACTGGTATTCCAGTACTTACCTTCAGCAGGATGCTCCTGGCTTACTGATTCAATTGGTAAGTCATCACTCCCCCAAGTAATTTCATCTTCGTCAACATTTTTCCCCACGGGTTTTGGAGGTAATCTATAAAAAAAACAAAGCATTGTGTTTTTTTCATTGCTACACAAAATGAAAATGGAGTTCAGACCTCCAACGCTTCTGATTTTCTCAGAATTCTTACAGGATACTCTATATAGGACTCCTGAAAGTTACTAATTTAAAAAAAAACAAACGGACAAACCCAGGGCCATTTGTTTGTAAGGTGTAAGGGTGAATCGCTGGTCTGTGACAGCATCTGTGGATGAGGTAAACTGCTTCATTCGCCTGTTGTTGGAGGAGCCTAGACTGACTGGATTCAGGAGGTGAAAGTGACTTCAAGTGGCTGAAAGTCACCTGCTGTCTGGGCACTGAATTTCCCAGAACTCTCAGGGCATGAGAGCTAATCAGTAAGCTGGATAGAGCCTTTTAGATTCAAAGAAGGGATTCTTGCTCAATCAATCGTATTTATTGAGCGCTTACTTTGTGCAGAGCACTGTACTAAGCCCGTGGAGGAGTACAAGTGAGAAGCAGCCTGGCGTGGTGGATAGAGCTTGGGCCTGGGAGTCAGAAGGTCATGGGTTCTAGTTCCGCTTCTGCCACTTGTCCGCTGTGACCTTGGGCAAGTCACTTCACTTCTCTGTACCTCAGTTACCTCATCTGTTAAATGGGAATTGAGACTGTGAGCCCCATGTGGGACAGGGACTATCACCAACCTGATTAACCTGTATCGACCCCAGTGCTCACAACAGTGCTTGCACACAGTAAGTGTTTAGCAAGTACCGTAATCCCCCTTTTGCAGATGAGGGATATGCGGCACAGAGAAGTCAGCTGTGTGACTGTGGGCAAGTCACTTCACTTCTCTGGGCCTCAGTGACCTCATCTGGAAAACGGGGTGAAGACTGTGAGCCTCACGTGGGACAACCTGATGACCCTGTATCTACCCCAGCGCTTAGAACAGTGCTCTGCACAGAGTAAGCGCTTAACAAATACCAACATTAAGTGACTTGCCCTGGGTCCCATGACAGAGAAGTGGTGGAGCTGGGATTAGAACCTAGGTCCTCCGATTCCCAGCCCTATGCTCTTTCCACAAGGTCATGCTGTACTCTCTCAAGCACTTAGCATTTTGATTTGCACACAGTAAGTGTGCACTTACTAAATATCACTGGCCTATCCTGATATATCAGCTCTCACTGAATGCTAATAATTCTAGTCCTGGACTGATTATCTCGTATCTACCCTGGCAATTAGGATGATAGTAACACATAGTACATAGTAATTACTTAATAAACATAATAATGGCTATTATTATGGATAGAGGTTTCCTGACAGATATCCTCCAGCCTTAGCAACAAGTCTTCTTAGGGGGCAGCTGGTTGAAATTAGAAATATGCCTGCTGTGGGGTGATTGTTAGAATAAACCCTACCTTAAATGAGACAAGCCAAGGCATAACATTAATGATTAATAATAATTGTGGCATTTGTTATGTGATTATTAAGTGCCAGATGCATCCCTCCTTTTTTAAATTGAGCACTTAAGCATTCCTTGAACAATCTTACCTGTCGCTCAACACTTTATCTTCACAGTATTCTTCACAGCCATTTATCTTTGTGGGCTAGCGACAGAGATAGATCAAAATGAGGTTACTGAACTGCAATGCGGAGTTGCAAGAGCTCACTTTCAATTAGGAGAAATAATAACCCCTTCTACCAATTGACCTGTGCCCCTGACCCTGATGGCACCCTGTCAGAGCCCAGTGATGCTAGCTGGCAGTGGTCATTTTTCCCCAAACAGTAGCCAGTCCTCTACCACAGGCATGGGCCCATAATAGCACATCTCATTCCCCCAGACTGTACCTCACTTTTTTCCAGAGGGAATACCCTTTTATGAGTAGGGTTTAGTGCCTGGTTAGAGCTAGCTCACGGAAGAAGGCATGATATGACTAAAACAACTCTGAAGTGGCCCTCTGAAGCAATGTTTATAAAGCACTGGCCTTTTCAGTTTTGTTCCTGAAACAGCAAGACAGTCAAGCCTGGCTACATTTCAGTAGTCAGGTCACAGTGGAGCATTAAGGTCAATTGCCCAGATAATTCCACTGTGAATCTTTCAAAAGAAGTTTTGTGGTGGAGGCCTGATCCCAGTTGTCAGGTTTGAATCAGCTACCAATAGAGCTGCAAGGACAGTTTGCCTGCAGGGGTTGAGGCAAAGCAAAAGGCCCTGTGGGACTTAATCTCCGTTTGCCTGGGAAATCAGTCTGTCTTGTCAAACCACCAAGAGCACTAACAGCTGTCTCTGACTCTTGGAAATCGCATTTACCTCAGGAAAGTCTTCAGGCAGAGATGAACCATCGCAGTCCGTGTCCTCTGCTTTTTCATCTGCCAGTTTCCCATTGGCTTGAAACGTGCCTGCAAGATACAAATGGTGGAATTATGGAAAGCCAAGAGCAAATGAAGTTAGATACAGAGGCAGCGACATTTCAATTTATCAATCAACCGATCAGTGGCATTTACTGAGTGCTTACTTTGTGGAGAGCATTGTACTAAGCATTTATAGACTAGAGGGGGAGACAGACATTTATAGAAATAAATAATTTACAGATATGGACATAAGTCTGTGGAGCTGAGAGAGCGGTGAAATAAGGGGGGAAATCCAAGTGCAAAGATATTTTTTTGTTCACTCCCAAAGACATTTCAGAAGTGGCCGGAGAAGACAGAGCCTTAACATACAGCATCAGAGAACTTATTAAAAGACATAAAATCAATGGATGATACATAAGACTACACACATTATCCTGATGAGCCCACCTCCTATAACTCTACTGGAAGTCAGTGATCTGGTAGCAACATGGCACAAAAATGAATTGGAAAGGAGGGCTCTGGACAAGACTTTTTTTTAAAAAAGCAATCACTCTTGGGTGCTACATTCTCCAACTCCACAAGCAAGCCATGAAGCTGCAGTTTTCTTGGAAGGAGGGCTCAAAGAGTTGTATCTCAGTGTCAAATGCTTCTTAGTGTTGGATGAATATCGGGGGGAGGAAAAATGAAGTAATTTATCTTGGATTAACTCCTTGTTTTTTACTTGGAATCAGACATCGTTACATTGCCCAAGGAACCAGCTCGTTCCCATCATTTCACTATACCTGCCAATGCATTGCTGCGGTTTAAGAGATTCTGGGCTTCTTCATCCACAACATCCAAGAGAGATTGGATCACCTCATCCTCATGAGGATCGTCATCATAACTGTCATCCTCTTGCTGCTCATTTTCTTGAAAAACAATAAACCACCAATGGCATCACTATGAGAGACGATGCTACTGCACGGAAATGCTGACTTGAAATTCCTATTGTCTTATGACTGACAGGCCTCTCTGTTGTTCCCATTTAAATGATTACTTAAAATCTTTTTAAGCAATTAAAATATGCAAGATGCTCTATGGAATCTAGGACATGGAGCCCACTGCCTTTAAACAGAATTGGCTTGCCTTGGACTCCAAAAAGAAATTCTAATAATGTACAGATTTTATACCCATGTGCAAGTGTGGTTGAAGTCTGATCCACCCTTGGACTGTGAGTCTCATGTGGGGCAGGGACTGTGTCTGATCTGGTTACTTTGTATCTACCCCAGCGTTTCGGAGAGTGTTGGGCAGATAGTGAGTCCTTAATCAATGCAATTATCATTATTATTGTTGGTCACCAACAATTACTTCTCTGTCGTGTGCACACAAAAATTTATGTTTCCTTTGTGATTTTGCAGTGTTACTGATATAAAGGCCAAGAATAGCCATACAATTACTGACTCTTGGAGTTATACTGCGATTACCATGGTCCCACAGGCCCTGAACACATATATATTTTTAATGGTATTTGCTAAGTGCTTACTATTTGCTAGCACTCTAATTAGCACTGGGGTAGATACAAAAAAATCAGATTGGACACAGTCCTCAACCCACATGGGGCTCAGTCTTAATCCCCAATTTACAAATGAGGTAACTGAGGCACGGAGAAGTTAGTGACTTGCTCAAAGTCACAGAGAAGACATGAGGTGGAGCTGGGATTAAAACATACGTCTTCTTATTCCCAGGACTGTTCTCTTTCCACTAGGCCAAGCTGTTCTCAACATATGCTATTACCGTGTATCTTTATTATCATCATTGTTCTTAATGATGATCATAATAATAATAAAAATAATATTTATTAAGTCTTTCCTTGGAGCTAAGTGCTGTACTAAGCATTAGGGCAGATACAAAAGCAGATGGGACTCAGTTCCAGCTCCACTAGGTACTCAAATTTAACAAGTGGGGAGAACAGGAATCTTTCTTCTGCCTGTTTTATAGATAATGAAATTGAGGCCCAGAGAGGATAAGTGACTTGTCCAAGGTCACTCGGCAAACCTGGGATCAGAACCCAAGTTTCCTGACTCCCACTTTGTTCTTTCCACTAAATCACCCTATCTTCCTTGACTTTCAAAACACACATATATTTGGACCAAGTATTCTGCAGATTTCTAAACTTTGCTACTTACCTGAGTTATTACTGTATTTGCAATAATCAGAGGTCTCACTGATGAAGCCACTGGAAGGAACCTCTCTGGACACAACCAAGTTCATCGAACCCATGGTTTGATAAGAAGCACTGCTGCCGGTCTTCGTTCGGGAAACTTCAACTGTTATTTCCCCATTAACCTATGTAATCATGCATAGCCAAATAAGTCAGAATTAGTTTTTCTTTTAAGCTTTTTGCTGTGAATCTGATTCCTCACAGACTTACACCCGACCGAATCTCTGGGAGCAGGACAGAGAAGAAAAGAAAACTAATTTGGTTTGAAAACAAGAGTGCATTTTTCTTTTTCTGGAAATCATGAAGACGGAATCCTTGGGGAAAATATCCTCCCTTTACAGAGGGTGGGAAATGGTTACTGAACAGGCCCGACTAATATTTCCTTTACCAAAACTGCCCAGTTTTGGATACAATAAGAATGGCCATTGGAAAGGAGTTGCAGTTACTCTTTCAAATACAGAGGAAGGAACTAGTAACATTAATAAAGGGGAGGGAATGTGGAGAAAAGTGGTGAGGAGAGCAAAGGGAGAAGAAAGGGAAAGAGTCAGACTGAAAACCACCAGAAAGATCTAAAAATCAAGCCAAATAAGAACATTTCAAATCAGGGTTTTGAGAAGGCACCCTTTTAGAATCTTTATTAAAAAGCACAACAGGTCTTCCACATTTACCCTGCAATTTTTTTTTGCTTCTTAGTCTGATAAACTGTGCTGTTGTTTTTGTTTTTTTTAGTGTTTGTTAAGTGCTTACTATAGGCCAGGCACTATACGAAGCACTAGGGTAGATAAAAGTGAATCATGTTGGACACACAGTCCCTTGTCCCACATGGGGTCACCGTCTTAATCCCCATTTTACAAATGAGGTAAATGAAGCAAAGAGAAGTTAGGAGACTTGCCCCAGGTCACACAGCAAACCTGAGGCAAAGTCGGTATTAGAACCCAGGTCCTCTGACTCCCATGCCCGTGCTCTTTCTATTAGGCTACACAGCTTCCCAGAGACCCTCAGAAGACTCTGCTTATAGTTTTTGTTTTTTTATTAAGGAGGATAAGGGATTTTTTTAAAAAAGTGATGATTAATCGACTCCTAGATTAATAATTGAACCCATCCAAAATGTTCTAGGCATGATAAATTCTTTGGGTGCAAATCATTCATGGTGCCCTAGCATACCAAGTCCCATGTACTAACATATTAATAAACTGCGGCATTTACTAAGCATTTATTATGTGCCAAGCACTGTATCATCATCAATAATAATAATTATGGTATTTGTTAAGCATTTACTATGTGCCAAGCACCGTTCTAAGCACTAGGATGGATACAAGCAAATTGGATTGGACCCAGTATTTATTGATATTTGGTATTTATTGCACACTTACTATGTGCAGAGCACTGTACTAAGCGACTGGGAGAGTACAATACCCTAGAGTTGGCAGATATGTTCCCTGACCACAACGAGTTTACAAACTAGAATGAACTTACAGTCTAGAACACTTAAATTTAACACTGAAGATGACATCCAAAGCAAATAAATAGCCCTCAATATTACTCAAAAATAACAGGCCATGCTGGAGAAGCAGTGTGGCCTAATGGATAGAGCACAGGCCTGGGAGTCAGAGGACCTGGATTCCAACCCTGGCTCTGCCACCTGTCCGCATACTAAGTGCTAGGGTAGATACAGGATAATCAGGTTCCACATGGGGCTCACAGATTAAGAGGGAGGGAGAACAAGTATTGAACCCCCACTTTGCATATGAGGCAACTGAGGCACAGGGCAGTTAAATGACATGCCCAAGACCTCACAGCAGACAAGTGGCAGAGTCAGAATTAAGAAGTCAAGTCCTCTGACTCCCAGGCCCGTGATCTTTCCACTAGACTACACTGCTTTAATTTACACACCTAGTCCACCTATGCCTATATATAACCTCACCTTAGCACTTCCAACCCTTGTACATACTCCCTCCCCAGGGACAAACACATCCTCCCACTAATGTTCACACTGCATTGCACCTTTGACTGTACATGTCTCCTTTCTTCCCTGTTCTAAAAACATTCTTTCTCCTCTAACGCCTCCCTTCAAATTCTATCTCCTCCCTGGAATCCCCTTTTCTTCATTCCCTCTGGACCTTCCATTCCTCCCCTAACCTAAACCACAACTCTTGCCCCTAGCAAAGCCTCTCAAGATGTGTGAATTCCAAAAATTAGAAAACAAAGGAATTTCTCTTTGGGGAAGTGTGAGTTATCAGAAGCAGCTTGGCCTAGTGGCAGGAGCATGGGGCTGGGAGTCAGAGGACCTGGTTTTAATCCCAAATCCTTTACTTGTCTGCTGTGAGACCTTGGGCAAATTGCCTAACTTCTCTGTGCCTCAGTTACCTCAACTTTAAAAAACGGGGATTAAGACTGTGAGTCATTCATTCAATCCTACTTTGAGTGCTTACTATGTGCAGAGCACTGTCGCACATGAGAACTGGACTACATCCCACCTGATTAGCTTGTACCTACCCCAGTGCTTAGTACCACGCCTGGCACAAAGTAAGTGCTTAACAAATACCATTTTCAAAAAAATTGTGGTCATAGTCTCTAAATCACTCACCTCCCATCTTGATGAGTAAATTCCCAAACTAGGAGATATCTTTTCTATAGTTTAGGCTAATAGTCTGACCAAGTCCACCACAGGGGTATGATTTGCATGAGGTGTTGGAGTGGATGACTCATCTCTCCACTCAACCTACATATACATTCTGTCACCAAATCCTGTTGGCTTTACCTTAAAAACACCACTAAAATCCACTCTCTCTGCTCCATCCAAACTGCAACTATGCTGATCCAAGTACTTTCCCTCTCCCTCCTTTACTGCATGAGGCAGCTCCCAGCCTCCTGTCTCTCCGCCCTCCAGTCCATACTTCACTCTGCTGCCCAGATCATTTTTTCTAAAACACCTTTCAGTCCATGTTTCCTCACTCAAGAACCTCTAGTGCTTGCCCAACTCTGCATCAAACAAACTCCTTACCATTGGCTTTAAAGCATTCAACCACTTTCCTCAATCAATAACTGTATTTATTAGGTGCTTACTATATGTAAACTGTACTAAACACTTGGGTGGGTACAATGTAACAGAGTTGGTAGACACGATTCCTGCCCATGATCTTATAGTCTAGAGGGGGATAAAGACACTCATAAAAACGAAGATATTACAGATATAATAATAATAATAATGTTGGTATTTGTTAAGCGCTTACTATGTGCCGAGCACTGTTCTAAGCGCTGGGGTAGACACAGGGGAATCAGGTTGTCCCACGTGGGGCTCACAGTCTTAATCCCCATTTTACAGATGAGGGAACTGAGGCACCAAGAAGTGAAGTGACTTGCCCAAAGTCACACAGCTGACAAGTGGCCGAGCTGGGATATATATTCATAGCGCTTCTGTAAAGGGCATATTCTCCAATCCTCCACCACTGATTTCCTACCACAACACAGCATGCTCATTCTGCCCCTCTAGTATAACTCTCTTTTTCCTAGATTGTGAGCTCCTTAAGTGCCAGAGACCATGTCTAATTTTCATTCCTGTATTTTTTTTCCCAGCACATAGTACAGTGCTTTGCACACGGGTGCTCAATAAATATTACTAGTACTATTGCCAAACTACTCACTGTAGCTCCATCTCGTCTACCTTGCTGCCAACCCCCTCACCCACATTCTGCCTCTGGCCTGGAACTCCCTCCCGTTTCATATACAACAGACCACCATTCTCCCCACCTCCAAAGACTTATTAAAATCACACCTCCTCCAAGAAGCCTTCCTCAATTATCCCTCATTTCCTCTACTTCCTCTCCTTTCTGCTTCACTTCTGCTGGAACAGCTTTCTGTCCCTTGGTTCAGCATTGGACACGACCCGCATGCTAACCCCTTCTCCCACAGAGCCACTCTACCTCTCCTCCTTCCCCTGGTCCAGGGGTGAAAACTGCATGTGAATGAATCACCCCTTCATCCACGCTTTGGCTTTGTAGGAAACTGGTGAACAGTCCGCACAGTCCTACAGAGTGTATCAAAAAGTCCCACCTCCCTCTTCCCTGGTACGCCCTCTGCTCAGCAGATGGGGAGACCAAGTAATTAAAACTATAAGTTGTTGAACGATAGAGCCACTATAACCTGCTTGTATATAATATAGCCTTGAAAGATTTAGCTTGATCAAGGTTTTGCAGAAGAAAATGCCCCATCCTGTCATGGAACTGTCTGACCCTTCCATTTGGGTATTTACTTCTCAGTCTCACTGCCTTTCGGAAAGCTGTGATGCAAGAGATGCCCTAAAGGACTATTCTTATTTATAATTATGTCTGTCTCCCCCTCTAGATTGTAAGCTCACTATGGGCAGGGAACGTGTCTACTAACCCTGTTGTACTCTCCCAGGCACTTAGTACAGTGCTCTGCACACAGTAACCACTTAATAAATTCCAGTGATTGATCCTCAATATTGATAAAGCCATTGAGTGTCTTGGTATCCAAACTAATCAACTCTGTGGTCTGGTAAAGAACACTCTAAATTCTCTCAGGGCAGATATTCACATTCTACATGAATCACATTTGATTTTAAGGGCTCCACAATAAAAGTGGTTGTAGAAAGTTCCAAAAACTCTGGAACAGTACTTTACTTTCCAGGTCAATTATAAAATACACTCATTAGTCCTCAAGGGATAGTGAAGCAGCTGAAGAAAAGTGATTTGGGGAAAAAAAGCCTAAATGAAGAAGAACAAAATAAATTAAACTATATGTCACAAAGGAGTTTTACTGAATTATGGTCACACTAGGAACAGCAGTCTCTTCATTAAGATTAGAGCAGATTTAGGAGATGAATTTAGCATAATTCTTTTTTTTGAAACTAATCTTCACACAATACTGTCAAAATGTTCCATTAAATTGCTAAATCCTATTTTTCACGAGAAAATCCCAATGCGATATTAGCATTCAAGGACAATAAAGATTTCTTGGGCTTTTCTGGGGAGATTTTTAACCCCATTAAAAAAAAATGCCAGGGGCTTTGGATAAACATCTGTCTTCTTTTAACGTAATTGTGTGACCTGTCAAAACTGAAAACGTGTGCTCATGTTGGGAGTGAAATCTAAAATTAGGGTGCATGCCATCAGCCCCTGCTTATTATCAAGCCAAAGGGAGACTAATGTCCACTGCCTGGATCACAGTCGCCATTCCTCAGAGAGCCAGGAAATTCACTATAATTCAATCAATCACTCAATCAATGGTTTTTAATGATTGCTTTTTATGTGCAGAACACTGCACATAAACTGTACTATGAGCTTGGGAGAATACAATACTACAGAATTAGAAGACAGACATGTTCCCTGCCCATAACGAGGTTATTGTCTAGAGGTACTGTAATTCAGTGTTTGTTTCCTGTCGAGATTCATGATGATGGAAAACTGGTATTTACTTAGTGCTTACTGTGTGCACAGCACTTTAGAGAAATGAGAGAAATTTTGAATGACTGACTAGAAATAATGGATACTTCAGGGTTGTTAACCCTCCCTTCTAACATGTTGCAATTTCAGAGGTGTTTGCTATTTATATGATCATAAAAAGTTATTTTAAACAATTTAGTGAAGGTTCAGTATAGACATGGAAGCAAAATTGAAAAGGAGGAACAAGAGTGAAATTTTCACATAAATTAGAAGAAGGTTGAAGGTCAACTGCAGACAGCACTATGCTGGATTGAGCAATTCTAATTACATCCCTTCTCTCATCCCCTGGACTACAAGACAAGCTTACTTTATATACCCTAGACAACATACAAGCATCTCAGAAACAAAACTAGCCAAATGTTTTTATATTTAATGGTACTTGTTAAGTGCTTATTATGCCCCACACCCTGTACTAAGTGCTGGGGTAGATTCAAGTAAGATAATCAGATTGGCTACAGTCCATGTCCCATGTGGGATTCACAGTCTTAACCCCCATTTTACTGATGAAGTAAATGAGGCAAAGAGAAGTGAAGTGATTTGCCCAGAGTCACAAACTGCTTATAACAGTGCTTGACACATAGTAAATGCTTAAATACCATAAACAACAACAAAATGAGAGAGCCAAGATTAGAACCCAGGTCCTTCTGACTTCCAGACCCTTGCTCTATCCACTAACTAGACCAAGCTACTTCAAATCTATTAATTTGGACCAGCAGCTGCCCCAGGATTTAAAACTGTGAATGTGCTGCCTTATCTTAGATGTCTATTATTTAATATTAAACTATTTTCTTTTCCTAGCAAAACACCTGTATTCAACACAAGATGCTATCCTGTGCTCCTAGGGATAAAAGAGTTCATGCTTTTTCTTAGTTAATGGCCCAGACTACATCTGACTTACCTCAGGGAGAGAAGAATTGGGTGTCACTTCTGTCTTGCCACAGTGATCTCCATGGGGATGAACTAAATGAAATGAAGGAAAGTGATGACAGTTTAGTGAACATCACAACCAGAATAACGTCCATCAGACTAGTGGACGTTCTTGTGTCAAAATTCTTTCTATTCTTGGAACTGATTCCCTTAAATTAGTCAACAAATTGTATTTATTGATTGCTTACTGTGTAGAAAGCACTGTACTAAGCACTTGGGAGAGTACAGTATGGCATGGTAAAGCCACTCCCAGCCAGAAAGCAGGATGGCTGGATGGTAAACTCAATCCCATCCATTCCCGTCTGCCTGGGAGCCGGGAGCAATGTCCTTGGATATTCCAGCTTCTGAACTTGCTGCATTTGATTGGGTTCCTGACGAACATGATGTCAAGTGTTTTAAGTAGATTCCATGAAATCTGCCCATCTTTGGGATTTAAATGATGGCTGAGGTCCATATTAGGGGTCCCGAAGCAAGTCCAACAATGGTGGGTCACTAATAACAGGCTCCATCTATCTCGTCGCCAACCTCTCGCCCACATCCTCTCTCTAACCTGGAACACCTTCCCACTTCATAACTGACAGACCAACACTCTCCCCACCTTCAAAGCCTTATTAAAGGCACATCTGCTTCAAGGGGGCTTCTCCAACTAGGCCCTCATTTCCTCCTCTCCCACTCCCTTCTGCATTGCCCTTACACTTGGATTTGCACCTTTATTCACCCCTTCCTCAGCCCCACAGCACTTATGTACATATCCAAAATTAATTTATTTATATTAATGTCTGTCTCCCCCCGACTGTAAGCTCTCTGTGGGCAGGGAACATACCCAGTGACTCTGTTTTATTGTACTCTCCCAGGTGCTTATACAGTAAGTGCTCAATAATTTTGATTGATTCATTCATTTGGGAGGAGGGGCGGGTACTGATAACTGTGAAATTCCTTCCTCCTCACCCCTTCTCCTCCATGCTCATCATGCCACCCAAGCAATGCTCTTAGCAGAGACATGCTATGGGGAAAGGCAATCTTTGTGTTCCCCTTTGCTGTGGGCCTCCAGAACTCTCAGGGTGTTATGGAGAATCTACATCCTGTCTGGAAAGAAGTTAATCCCACAATAATAATAAATAATTTTTACTACACCTGAGGCAAAGTAGGTAGCTTTCTCCTCCCTAGTCCTTCAGAGCAGACTCAACTCGTGTCCCTCCCAAGCCACCTTCTGCAGATTTTAAGCTCATTGTGGGCAAGGACTGTGTCTGTTTATTGTTATACTGCACTCTCCCAAGCGCTCAGTACAGTGCTTTGCACACAGTAAGAACTAAATATGATTGAATGATGCCAGGCCAATGTGACCATCTCAAGTCTCTGGGTCCACCTTTCCGCCTCTTGCACAATCCCTTTAATTCTTCATCTCAATCCCTTTCTCTTCTCCAATTAATCTCTGACCACATCAACTCTGGTGTGGCTGCCTCTTGTACCTGCCTTAGACCCTGAAAACCTCACCTCCTGAAAGTCCTCAGGGTGAAAATGTCAGACTGACACTTATGACCCTTACCGTTAGCTGTAGCTGATCTTAGACTTGAGTTATGGAGTCTCTTTGCTGTGGGAACCACGGGGTGACCATCCCTACAATGCCCAGAAAAAAGACATTTGCAATTAAAGGTGTGAGAAATCTATTATGAAGATAGAGAAATGTTTGCCAAAATACCTTCCTTAAGGCCCAGTGAGACACCAGATTAATCAATCATTGAGGAATAGCTGGTTTGGGTTGACCTGACCGATTACCAACAAGGAAACTATGAACAATCTTTCTTAATGATTTCAAAGGCATGACTGATAGAGAAAAATGATACAAGTAGCAAAGGCTTATGCATAGAACCCTCACAATAGCCAATGATGTTTCAAGGGCTTTTCCCTTCCTTCTGGAGGGATCAAAGACTGAGGTAGTGGAATGAATGGAATGATAGAGCTGCATCCATACTATCCCATATGGAACTAGCACAGCTGTACAATTCCCTGAGGAGAGAAAACACGCTTCTGGGCTATGTTGCCTGCCTACAAAAACCGTTATTACTAGGTAACTGTACTATTTAGAGCCCTAGGTCCGCCTAATTAACCCTCAGAATCTCCTCCTAACTGGGTTGCTATGTTTTCATTCATCAGTTGGTCAGCCCAGCCTGGGAGCTACTGACCCAGGAAAGCACCTTAAGGGGATCCAAGGTAACCTGGCCACCTGAACTGGGCACCCCAAATCGGAGATCGGAGAGTACCTTGTTGCTTTCAGCACCACTGAGGGGAGTGACGTTGCCAGCACTCTCGTAGCCTCTTTCAGAGTCATTCCCTCCGTGCTGGTTCCATTAATGTAGTGAACAACATCTAAGGGCCTGAGGGTCCCCTCGCTGGCCGCCGCCGACCCGGGCTTGATATCTCTAATGTACAGCAACTGGCAGAGGCTGTTGTAGCCTCCGGACAATGACAGACCTGTGCCAGAACGATAGGTCATTAGCACTTCCCTAACAGAAGGGACTTCAATCTGGGCTGGAAATTCCCGTTGCCCAAACGCGGTTTTGCATTACCCAGTTCGTCTCCATGAGCTGTTAGAGTGATGTCGGGAAGCAAATGAGGCGATACTGGGAGTTTAGGTAACTCCAGAACCCGTCCGAGCACTAATCTGACCACCTTCGGGGCAGCTCGGAGCAAGTTCACTGCGTCTGTGTGAGTCATGTTAGTGACATCCATATCATTGACCTGTTAAGAGGGAAAAAGGTCATTGTGATTTGGACTTTCAGTCCACGAGTGCCAAGGAAATTACATGAAAATGTATCATCTCTTAAAAACACCATTTTGGTCATCACTTCACCACATGGTAAGCCATATAATGGCCTCAGTGTCCTTGTGCAAGTCTTTTTCCAGGGAAATCATAAATGTGATAAAGGCTCAGACAAACTGAAAATAGTGTGGCATTTGTTAGGTACTTACTAGGTGCTAAGCTCTGTGCTAAGCATTAGGGTAGCTACATGGGAATCTGATCAGATACAACCTCAGTCCCATGTGGAGCTCACAGTCTAAGAAGTAGGGGAGCTTATCTCCATTTCACAGATGACAAAACTAAGGTATGCAGCAATTAAATGACTTGCCTAGGTACACAGTGGTAAAGCTAAGACTAAAACCTGGGTCTCTTGATTTCCATTAGGCCACACTGCCTCCCTCTTTAGTACATAAAAAGCCTAAGAGAATCCTCTATTGGTTATGGAAAATTTCTCTTCTAAGCAAAATTTAAAACCCCAAGACGCCCCTAAATTCTGAAGGCTTGCTTTATTTCTTAGCTCAGATTAAAAATGACGTCACATATTTCCTACTGGTTCAAAGAGAAGGACCACCACTCTCCCCATCCCAAAGCTGTTCTGAAATCCTCTATCTTCCTGGAGGCCTTCCCCAATTAATTCCTAATGGAACCACTTTATATCCCCCAATTCCAATGCTAACTAGGCACCTACCTACTCACAACCCCCTGTATCACATCTGGGCACATCATATATACTCTATGACTTCCTCCTGTTAATCAATGGTATTTATTGGGCGCTTTATGTGTACCAAGAGCAATATAAGGCGCTCTGGAGAGAACAATACAGTAGGGTTGGTAGACATAGTTCCTGTCCACAGAGGTCACAGTCTAGAGTTCATTGTGAGCCTGTTATTAGGCAGGGATTGTCTTTATCTCTTGCCGAAGTGTACATTCCAAGCGCTTAGTACAGTGCTCTGCACATAGTAGGCACTCAGTAATACTACTGAATGTTAGTATAATTTAGAGTCGGTGTATCCCAGACCCCGAAGGCAAGAAATCATGTCTGCTAATTCTACAGTACTCAACACACATTAGGTGTTCAATAAATACAACTGAATGACCGAAACCATACCAGTGGGCTTTATTTTTAGAGTGGGACTCCCCAGAGAAAACTCTGCTCAGCCATTTCACTGAGTAGAACAGGTTTTACCTTGATAAGACGGTCCCCAGGCTGCAGCCTCCCATCCCCTTTGGCCGGGTCCTGAATGACATCGTGAACATAGCATCCAACGCTCTCATTGCCTTTTGTCACGGTGAAGCCCAGGCTCCCTTTCTCTGACTTGGTCAGGCTAATATGGAGCTCTACTTCCTAAAGGAAGGAAACAGTGATTCAGGGAAGGAGTGAACTTCAAAGAGCAGAAACAGAGAGGGAGAAGAACAAAGAACAGCAGAAAGATTCAAATGCAAGGAAGTGTTTGCCCTACCCACCCAGTAAGAAATCAGGTGGCCAAGGAAATTCACAGGAGGGGACCAATCTTTTCCACCCAGGGGCTAGGAAGGATTTGATGGGAGCTGCCGTGAATAACTGCACAATGCTGATTAAAGACTCCGGAGGGTGGAGTTTGAGGAGTGCTTCAAAGGGTTTTGAGGCACAAAGATGGTTGCCAAGTTGCCTGGATTTTATGTGAGGGATTTTGTAAAGTGAGTGAAATCCGGGCGACGTGAAGGATTTCAGCTCTGGCACAAATGGAGGATGCTGTGTGGGCCTGCCCAATTCCTTCAAAATTGAGTCCTCACCCGAATAAGGAGAATTTCTGAACCTCTCCACTGCTCTAGTTTTGCTGCTTTGGCCAGTGGCCAAGGAGAGGCAACTGCAATGCCATTTAAGTGGTCTATTAGCAAGTACAAAGCCAATTTGCCCTGAATAAGTCCACTCATTAAGGAAAAGTACGTAAGAGTGAAAGTCCTTCTATTTTGTATGACCTGTTCTATTTTTTAGGTTTCCAGGAAGAAAGTACTCCTTTCCTCCAGCTAAAATGAATAAATAAATAAATAAAAAAGCCCCACTCCAAAGCCAAATGAACTCTCTGTGGAGGAGATGAACATAAAACTTACCGGCTCATATTCTTCGACTTGTTTCTCCACGTGGTTTTGCGGAGCTGCTGCCCCTCCTTGTGCGGTTAGTTCAGAGGCGGGCTGGACAGAGGCGCTGTCCACTGAACTGAATGAGGTAGACACCAATGACGGCTTACAGCTGGGCCCAACCGCTTCGCCCAGAGGTAGAGGAGGAGGAGGAGGAGGAGGAGGAGGAGGATGGCTGCACACAGATATAAACAGCAGGCACATTCTCAAATGCCCTATTATTTGGTGTCATTTTTATTAAGTGCTTACTTCACGTTGCCAAGAGGCTAGTGGGAAGCAGCATGAGCTAGAGGAAAGAGCATGGGAGTGAGAGGATCTGGGTTCTGATCCCGACTGCCATTTGCCTGCTGGGTGACCTTGATTGTAAGTCACTTAACTTCTCTGTGCCTTAGTGTCCTCATTTGTAAAATGAGGATTCAACATGTTCTGTGAGCCCCTTTTGTGACAGGAACTTTTTGTCCAACCTCATTACCTTGTTTCTTAGAACATTTTTTGGCACAAAGCAAGTACTTAATAAATATAATCATTTTGGGGACTATTATTAGTGATATGACATTATTTTGCTCCCAAGCTCCTAGATACAGGTAGCAAAAATGAACTAGTGTTTTATGTAGTCATTCTGGTTTTTACAGCAACAGAACCAAATGAAAAACCTTCACTGCCTGGAGCAGCTTGATACTCATGAGCACATACAGACCAAGAGGGGCAATTCAAGAAATCAAACATGCTAAGAAGCAGCGTGGCCTAGTGGATTTGGCATGGGCCTGGGAGTCAGAAGGACTTGGGTTCTAATCCTGGCTACCCCACTTGTTTCCTGTTTGACCTTGGGGAAGTCACTTCACTTCTCTGTGCCTGTTTCCTCATCTGTAAAAGCAATCAATGAATCAGTGGTATTTACTGAAGGCTGAGTATGTCCATTGCTCTGTACTAAGCATTTGGGAGAGTACGATATAACAGAATTAACAGACACGTTCCCTGCCCATAACGAATTTACAGTCTAGAGGGATGGAAATTGAAGCCATGAGCTCCACATGGGACAGGGACTGTGTCCAACCTGATTAGCTTGTCTCTATCCAAGCGCTTAGTACAGTGCCTGGCACATAGTAAGTGCTTAACAAAGACCATAAAAACAAAAAAACCCGTAACATGCAACCATATCATCTTCGTTCTGAATGCTTTGTGGCAGGACCCACCGTACCTATCTTGGAATTCTGGCTTGTTGGGGGGTTCCTGACGAGTGTAGAATATGGAATGAAAGGTGTCTTCCTGGATGCTTGGGGACTCATACCGGCTTGGGGTGGGTACCCCCACGGTGCCCAGGGTCTGGCGGAGGGCCGTGCCCCAGCTGGGATTGGCCACCTGGGTTGGCATCCCTGTTGGGTCTTCCTCCCCACTCCCACTGCTGTCGCTGTAGCTGTCTTTCCGAGACGGAGACTTGAGTCGTTTCTTGCCCTTGTCGGTGGCTTCGTTTTCATCCGAGCTAGAGTCGAACTCCCTACGTGATGGGTGGCTGGTTTCTCTGCTGCAGTCTGGGAAGATGTGAAGTGGGGAGTGGAGAGGGGTCTGCAAGACAAATTTTCACGGAGTTAGCACTTTGGCTGAAGGGAAGTATCTGCAAGTTTACAATCTACCTCTCCAGCCCTGATCTCTCTCCTTCTCTGAAGTTTCGGATTTCCTCCTGCCTTCAGGCCAACTCTACTGGATGTTCTGCCGACACCTCAAATTTAACATGTTCAAAACTGAACTCCTCATCTTCCCACCCAAACCCTGTCCTCTCTCTTTCTCATCAGCATAGACAGCACAAGTATCATGCCTCACAAGTCTGTAAGCTTGGCATTATCTGACTCTCCTCTCCCAATCGACCCACATAACTCAATTGGACATAAATCCTCCACATCATCACAAAAAAATCACCCATGCCTTTCCATCCAAACTACTACTGTGCTGATCTACGCACTAGAGAAGCAGCGTGGCTCAGTGGAAAAAGCCCGGGCTTGGGAGTCAGAGGTCATGGGTTCAAATCCTGGCTCAGCTGCTTGTCAGCTGTGTGACTTTGGGCAAGTCACTTAACTTTTCTGTGCCTCAGTTCCCTCATTTGTAAAATGGGGATTAAGACTGTGAGCCCCATGTGGGACAACCTGATCACCTTGTATCCTCTCCAGCTCTTAGAACAGTGCTTTGCATGTAGTAAGCGCTTAACAAATGACATCATTCATTCATTCACTCACAGTCCAACTAGACTACTACATTACCCTCCTCTCCAACCTCCCTGACTCCTGTCTCTCTCCCCACTCCACTGCCCAGATCATTTCCAAAAAAAATGTTTAGTCCATGTTGGTCCACTCCTCTAGAACCTCCAGTGGTTGCTCATCCACCACCCCATTAAACAGAAACTCCTTACCAATGGTTTTAAAGCACTCGATCAGCTCACCCCCTCCTACTTTACCTTGCTAATTACCTACTACAACCCAGCCCTCACACTTACTCTTCTATGACCAACTTACTTACTCTGCCTCAGTCTCGTCTATCTCACCACAGACCCCTTGTCCATGTCCTCCTCTGACCTAGAACTCCCTACCCATTTATCCTAGACCACCACTCTCTCTGCTCTCAAAGCCTTATTTAAATCATAATTTCTCCAAGAGGCCTTCCCAATTAATCCCTCATTTCCACTACCCCCTCTCCCTCCTGCATTACTTATGCATTTGAATCTGTCCTCTTTAAGCACTCTGATATTCACCCAACTCTTGCCTCCATGGCAATTATCCAAAATTTATTTTAATACCTGTCTCGCCCTCTAGACTGTAAGCTCTTTGTGGGCAGCGAATGTAACCACCAACTCTGTTCTAACGTTCTTTCTCAAACGCTTGGTAAAGTGCTTTCTGCACACGGGCAGTGCTCAATAAATACCATTGAGAGATTGATTTCAAAAGAACTTTGCTCAAGATCATTATGTAAAACAGGTGCCTTCCTCCATTCAAGGCTCAAATGGACTAAAAACGTGTCCTGCACCTACGCGAACCAACCAAGCCCTCCCCACCCAAAAGTGGGCACAGGTATATGCTGCTACTAAGATCTCAACCAACAAATCAATAGTATTAATGGACTGTCTACTGTGGGTAGAGAGCACTGTTCTAAACCCTTGGGAGGGTAAAACCTGGGTAGAAGACACTATCCCTGCCCACATTATCATTTAACCTCATTCAAAATAATTGAACTGGATGGAACAGATGCAAATTCTAGACATCTGCTGAATCTGTCTGCTTAAAATCTCAGTCAATCAACAGCACTAACTGTGCAGAGCAGTGTCCAAAGCACTTGCAAAACTACAATAGAGTTGGGTAGACACACCTCCATACATAATCAGTTAAAACCTGAAGTCTTCATTGGGTTAGGGAACAAAAATGAAAAATCAGGCACCTCAGGAAGTCTCTTTCTCAACTTTTACAAACTTAGTTCACCACTCTGAAAACCAGGTATGTACATAAACAAGAGGCTTTAGGGCAAAGTGGTTAGTAAGGTGAACAGTATTTATTTCCAGGTAAAGGCAGACTTCTACTTGAGGTAATTCCATAAAATTGGATTTAATCTCATTCAAAATAAGGCAAAATCAAGTTCATCATTTCTGAAAAGTTAACTTATTAGAACGGGCTCTTCCTGTAACGCTCTACTACTTCAAACTAGCAATGACCTACTGGATCCGTCTAGTGGCTCTCCCCTTAGGAGAACACCAACCTCAAAACTGTCACATCCCTCCTGTAACTTGTAAATTCCTTTGGATTTATGAATGCTAAGCAATCAGAAATCAGGCTGGGCTGAGCGCTTAGTGACTGCTGAAGTCATTAAACTAGCTTAGTACAGTGCCTGGTATATAGTAGGTGCTTAACAAGTACAATAAAAAAAAACAAAACCCCAAAAAACTATCAAAGCAGCATGGCCTGGTATGGATAGGGCACTGGCCTTGGAGTCTGCTGTGTGATCTTGGGCAAGTCACTTTACTTTTCTGTGCTTCAGTTCCCTCATCTGTAAAATGGGGCTTGAGACTCTGAGCCCCACAAGGGACAGGGACTGTGTCCAAACCAATTTATTTGTATCCACCCCAATGCATAGTACAGTGCCTGGCACATAGTAAGTGTTTAGCAAATACCACAAATATTATCATCATTATTCATTGATTCATTCAATCATCTTTACTTAGTGCTTGGGAGAGTACAACAATAAGCAGACACATTTCCTGCCACTAACAAGAGTGCTCCAAAGCCATCCTGGCACCTTTGTTACTGGGAAAGGAATCCCAGGTCTATTTCTCTGCTTACCTCCCTTGCATTCCTCAGAGGTCTCTCCCAGTAAATGGATTTCCATTCCACCCCATGGAGCTTACCAAAAGAGAGGGATCAATTTCAGGCAGTGTTCCAGGGGCAGGTCTGCAGATGAGCAGAGATACTTCTGGAGACGTTCCCCTCAGGGCTGATATGACATCCTAGGGGCAACAGTGACAAAGAATTATGACCATTCATTTGATGGGTTTATTGTCCCCAAAGGCCAGTGCCTCCTGGCCTGCCCTCCCAGGGGCAGCTCACCTGTTGGGAGAGCCCTTTCAGTGAAGCCCCGTTCACTTTCATGATGACATCGCCAACCTCAATCTTCCCACTTTCAGCAGCCGGCTGCCCAGGAAACAGCTTTTTCACCCTCACTATGCTGGCATCCAACTGTTCTGGAATGAGATTATCTTCACGGGAAAAGCTAAATCCCAGCCCGGAGCTATTTTTTAGCAATTTTACTTCAAATGTATTTTCTGGAGGAAAGAAAAAAAATCAAGGTTTTGGTACCCTTTAATAAATTTACAACATGCATGGATATTATATATACCCATACACAGGTATTCAATTCTGAAGCTTTAAGAGAAAAGTGCAGGCCCACAAATTTTTCCTCATCCTGATTTACCATTTTCACATCACTCCCATTTCATGTCACGCTACCCCTCCTGACTGCAGCTTCAGAGAGCATGAACATACATCTACAAACACTCAAGAGTGCATCCAAGATAAAAAATGTCTTTGACAATCTAACCAAAAGGCACGAGAACAAAGTCTTAGGGAAGAAGACATGAGAAGAGGGCAAAAAATCATATTTTCTAATTCTGTGGCATTTTCTGAAGTGCTTAGTTCAATGCGCTACACCCAGTAGGTACACAATAAACATAACTGATTGATTCACTGAAGAAATTAAATATGGAGGTGGTGAGAGGGAAATGCAGGGAAAGACAAGGCTGCAGGGGCTCTGGGAGTGGGCAGAGGAAGAGAAGAATCAATTGAAAGATGAAAAAGCAGGTTTGATCAGTATATTTCAGTCTCAATGGACTGGGTTAATGTCTCAGTAAAAGTCATTAATGTGGATTAACATAACATTCCCATTGGCATGAAAAAATAAATTGAAAACAGGTTATAGGGAAATTAGGAAACACTGTAATTATAATAAAAAGAAAAAATTGAGGAGGGTAGATCATGTATCGTGAACTATTAAGTCCTTGTGGAAAATGGCATATGCAAGAAGGCTTTTTAGGGACTCAGATCCTACAAGCCTAGGAAGCAGAAGGATTCTCCGAAAAGCTTTTCTGGCCAAGTTTGGGCCTGGATTAAAATCCACATTTGTCACCTCAGCACCACTAAACTCACTTGCAAGAAACTTGCTGCGGTAACAAAATCTCACCCCAAACCCTAAAATCCATGGGGCAACTAGAAAAATAAACCAGTGACTAATATACAGACTTGGGTCCCTCCTGACACGTCTTTTTTTGCTTCTGTAAAGGGGCAGGGCCTGTAATTCATCTTTAATAAACATAACAGAATAGAGTTCAAGGTGTAAAAAAGGAGGGTCACTGGGTAAAATCCAATGGGCTAAAAAGAACAGAGATAATGGAATTTGGAATCATTGAAGGTGACATCATGGTGCAATTGTTTGAAGACTGACCTTCCGTAACAAAACTGTAGTCTGTACTGTTAGCAGATTTTTTTGCAGGTTTATCTGGAGGTTGGTTCTGGCCGGCCTGACATGGGGGAGTGAACTGTGGGGTGACAGGAGCATGTACTCTGGCCACTGGAAGCTGCCCCTTTTCTAGTATCAGTTGAACCACCTACAGAAATATAATGATGTCAGGTTAATTAGGATGAGTCGCAAAAAAAACCTATTTATCAGTATCCAGAGAGCAACTGAGCATTGAAGCCACTTGCAATAAATGATTTCTGTACTACATGGTAAAGGGGAAAAAGAATCGCCACACAATGGATAATATTCAGTGGTTGGCCTGCACATAATACACCACAAGCAGAACACTGGGTTGGGGCTCAATTAATCTCTTTCTCTCTCTTTGTCTGTCTGTCTCTCTCCCCGACTTTCTTTGCCTGTAAGCTTATTATGTGCTTATTCTCTTGTACTATACTCTCCCAAGCACTTAGAACAGTGGCCTGCACATAATAAGCACTCAGTCAATATCATTGATAGATTGATTAGCCTCTTCAATTGCCAAAAGGAGACACTTACTTCCCAGCTTTTTATATGGTTCTGCAAAACACTTCCAAGCTCCTCAGAGGAAGGTGCCATAAATTCACCACATTTCTTTATATTTCTGGAAATCCACAAGTTGAATGGGGAAAATTGATTTACCTACTTCTCTACAAACCTCTGTCCAACCAGTAAACTACGGGAAACTTGGGGGCAGTTTTTGAAGTGATCAGCTTTATTGATCATTTTAGCTCCTGACTGAAGTTCACTGCTTTGGCTGGTATGCAAAGTACAACATAGGCTATCAGAATAGCTTTAGTCAGAATACTTTGTCCACAAGCCTGATCCTAAATTTCACCTCTCCAAGCTCAAAAAAGAGTGGAGATTTCCATTTTAGGCTTTAATATACCTATAATGTTATAGATATAGAAATAGTATGGCCTAGTGGAACGAGCATGGGCCTGAGAGTCAGAGCACCTGGGTTCTAATCCTGGCTCTGCCACTTGCCTACTGTGTGAGCATGGCCAAGTCAATTCTCTGGGTGTCAGTTTCCTCATCTATAAAATGGGGATTCAATACCTATTCTCCCTCCCTCTTGGGCTGGGAGCCCCATGAGGGACAGGGACTGCATCTGACCTGATTAACTTGCATCTACCCAGCGCTTAGAGCAGTGCTTGACATATAATAAGTGTTTTACAAATACCACAATAATCCTAATAGTTGTTATTCAGCTGTAAGGAAGAAGTGTAGAATCATAGATGAGAGGGCCTTGCCAGGCTCCCTTCAAATCCCGCCACCTCATTGATCGTTCTATATACCATCTCTACTGGCTTTGGGGTAGCAGTGGAAAGTTCAAAAACAAATTGATTACCTGCCCTGTGTTCCTTAGCGTCTCCACGGCTTGCTTATGGGTGGCACCTTCCAGACTGACCCCGTTGACAGACAGGACTCGGTCTCCTGACGATCGGGGGTGAAGGGAAGAATCATGTAAAAATCGTACAGCTACCTGAACCTTTGTTGCCCTTTTTTCTTTCTCAGCAGACAACAATTCTTGCAAGCAAACTCTGCCTCCAATGGAGATGCTGCAGCTTATTTTGTAATATGCTCTTAATTGGCTTTTAACTAAATATAAAGAAGGTTTTTTTTTACCATTAGGTTTGGAGCAAATGATAACTACCTCCCCAAATCCCAAACTATAGCGTTTTAATTTCAATGGAAAGATGGACTTGAAATATAAAAACAGTCAGAAGGTCTGGAAGAAATTTCCACCTGAGAGACGGTAAGTGTGAAACAAGGAGGTAGCTGTGGACACGAAGCCCTGCTGTTCCTTCCCAGAGACATGAGTCAGAGCTATTTGCTCTACGAAAGGAACAAAACCCATTGGCTAACTTGTTCCCCAAAAGGCCCAAGGCAGTTTTCTAACCCCATATTCCTCCTCTTTAATCTCTTGCTTCCTTCTTCTATACAACCTACTGAAAAATCTGTACTAAATAATCTGTTCCTTAATTATATTTGAGCCTAAGAAGTCTTGCAGGAGGATGAAAATCATTACATACCTTTGTGAATTCGACCATCAGACTCTGCTGCCCCCTTGGGAATAATGGCCTTCACATAAATGCCACCATGTCTGACGCTGGTATTTATGCCACCCTAAAAGAGGAGAGGTAGGTATAACAACCCATTGGTTTTGAAAGCAGAAAAGTCCATTTCAAGTCTTTCTGACTCTAGACAGTGCTCTAGCCATCAGCAGAAGTAGCAGCCTGAAGTCAGCATATGCAATCTTTCCAGATCCATGAAAATCATCAGCCAGTACTCCGTAAAGCAGATTTGCTCTAGGACAAATTCTTTGCTCAAGCTTGGGAGCTAAAAAGTACTGGACTAAGTATGTGTGTGGAAATGAGAGCAGAATGGCTTAGTGGAGAGGGCAGGGGCCAGGGAGTCAGAAGGACCTGGGTTCTAATCCCAGCTCTTCTACTTCTCTGATGCGTGACTTTGGTCAAATCACTTAACTTCTCTGGGCCTCAGTTATATCATCTGTAAAATGGGGATTAAGACTGTGAGTCCCATGTGGGACACAGACTTTATCCAATCTGATTAGTTTATATCTTCCCCAGCGCTTAGTTCAGTGCCTGGCACATAGCAAATAAATATAATTGAAAAAAGGATCTTTTAAAATTGATTAATAGAGAAATAGATAAATAAATGTGTGTGTATACATGCATTACTAGCTAGAGAATAAAATATAACAAAGTAGAATTAAGAATGCCTATGACTCTTTCAAAGTCCACTCAATTAGCCAAAATGCATATATTCAGTTTGCACTTTGGCTAGAATGGTGTTAGGAAATTAGGGATCCTATATCTGACAACCCCATCCTGTTTGGATACCGTGCACCATGGTATGAGAAGTAATGGTTCTCCTCTAGACTGTAAGCTCACTTTAGGAAGGAAATATGTCGGTTATGTTGTTATATTGCAATCTCCCAAGAGTTTAGTACAGTGTCCTGCACACAGTAAGTGCTCAAAAATACAACTGACTGCACATGCACATGACATCAGAATGGATGACTACTTCAAGACGAGTTGCCCCTGATGTGAGGTTTTGCAAGAACATGAAACTCGATCTAGATCTGGGTGTATCCCTCTCCATCACCTTCTCTTAATCTTCTCCACCTCCTCAGATTTACAAATCGACCTGAAAGCAAGTGGTCAATTTAAGAGAGTTTCTCTTTTGATTTCTGAAGGCTTGGTGTAAAACTATTCTTGATTTGAGTGAAATCTCTCTCATGACCTGATTTCCCTTCTGTCTGACCTTCAACAGGATATCCCTGAGGGAGAATATGAAACTGGAAAGGAATGAAGGGGACAATTGGGCAATGGTTTCAATATGCTGGAAGGCTTCTAAAAGTCAGCCACGAATGTACTGTTGATAAAACCTACTTTTGTTTTTTACTCTATATGTGATTAAATTAACAGCGAGGGTGCAAATAATGCCAACTATTTTTATGAGAGTCTTCTCTCTTTTAATAAAAAGGCATTAATATCTTTTCACCAATACTGTGTTTCCAAATTGCTTTTAGGAGCTTTTGATACAACTGTATTTGAAAGTATCATCTAAGACTAATTTGTAAATGGTAAATTACTTGTGTTAATTTAATAACTACAGAAAAACAAAGCGAGAACTAAATACACAACACGTTTCTTGAGAAGCAGAGGTCTAAAATAGAACATTAAAGTAGTAAAGACCTAAATTTGAACGAAGTCAGAGTTGAATTTTGGTAAGAAATTCCACCCAATTTTAAGATCTCATTATATCTTTATTATATTGAATTTTTCCTATGGGAAAATTATGGACATGTGTGTTAAATGAAGAGCTTTATGCACACACATGCACAAGATATAAACTAGACATTGACTACTGATGCTTCAGGGAGAAAACAACCAATTTGGTTTATTCCATGCTTCTGCCAAAACACAAATATAAATGAAACATTATAAGAAACCATTTTTGTGTAAATAGGCAACACAAATGTTAATTTTCAACTCTGTTGGAAAGAAAATACTTGGGCAAAGGGGGGTTGAGGAGAAGGGGGAAATAATTGCTAATGGAAAATAAACTTATTTTTTTTAGCTTCTAAATTATCTCCCAAGTTAATACTAAGGAGGAAAGTCTTTAAAAAGCGCATTTCCTTAAGTGGTTTCCATTTAGGTCAGCATTAAAAGCGTTGCTAAAAGTGGAAAAGAAGAGAAAACATCTGAAAACCTTGTCAAACAGTACCGTGACACTTATTCCCAAGCTGTTATCCTTTTTAGCCAGTTCAACCTCAAAGATATCTCCAGGTTTAAGAGGTGTTGCAGAAAACTTTTTATAATTCATTTTGTTGGCAGTATTCATTGAGGCAGAGTCCTTCACAAAGAAAAAAGAAGACAGGGGTTCCTGGTTAGAGCCCAGTTCAATCGTCTTTTGGAGACCCATTGTGTGTTTGCAAGGAGGAGAAAGCATAGGAAGGTGGAAGGAGAGGGAGGAGGGTTCAGAGAGTATTTGTAACTTGTGGCTGTTGATTTGGACCTAGAACCTCAAACTCTGGGACTGGAAACTTCCTTGGCCTCCCTATTTACCTTGATAAATTATGTACCTTCTTGATTATAAAAATGTGGAGAGTTAATTTTCAGATACTGTTCAGTAGTATCTCTTGACTGATCAGTATCTCTTGACTGATCAGCTGCATGGTAATAATGCGCTTCCGTTAATCAAATTTCATGTCTCTAGAATTCAAGATATGCAGGCTGCTTGAACACGTGTTAACTTCTAACTAGACAAAAGCACTCCTGCATGCATTATGGAAGTTGGTATATCGGGATCTTCATGTCCAACCCCCCAGCTCCACCTTTCATTTCTCACCCGTTGCCTCTCTTCTGAGGGAGTTGGCTGTCAGTGAGTCTCCCAAATCAAGCTCAGTGGTTAAAAACTTCCAGAAGGGGGAGGCAGTAGGAAGAGCAGGGAGACTGAGAAGTGGGAGACAAGGATGGGAGACCTGGGTTCTAATCCCAGCTTTGCAACTGGTCTGCTGTGTCACGTAGCAAGTCACGGAGCCTCTCTGGGACTCAGTTTCCTTATCTGGAAAATGGGGTTTCAAAACCTGTTCTCCCTTCCCCTTAAACTATGAGCCCCTTGTAAGACAGGGAATGGGTGTGGTAATTACCTTGACCTCGTCAGAATACAGACAGGCTGGTTGTGTACTTAGAAACAGCAAGTTTCTAAGTCCATGGTAAGCAAGAGTAAGCAACAGTAATACTTTTCCTGACTTCACACTTGGTGCCATATGCTGTACTAGGTTCTTGTGAAGAACAAAATATAGACGTGACATGCTCCATGACTGCACGAACTCTAAAGGGGAATGAAAACTGTAAAGATATTTACAACTGAAAAACATATATATATATATGTGTGAGTGACCATGACACAGGGAACAAATCTGCCCAGGTCACATTCATTTTAAGTTAGAAAA
Organism: Ornithorhynchus anatinus; assembly: GCF_004115215.2. NCBI lineage: Eukaryota > Metazoa > Chordata > Mammalia > Monotremata > Ornithorhynchidae > Ornithorhynchus > Ornithorhynchus anatinus. The sequence continues at coordinate 54,924,045 of NC_041739.1, forward strand.
GCTTAGTGGAATCCACAGGTTGCTTCGTGGCTTGACTCTGCCTTGTAAACCAGCTAAGCGTAAAGGGATTTGCTTCTAGGACTTTGATCACCATCAGACTCAGAGAGGAATTAAAATGAGTCTGTACAGGCAGAGTTTCCTCCTTTGAAGATTAGATCCTTGTACCTCCTGATGGGCCTGGTGGGAGTAAACCCCCGAGATATCCTGGTGGTTCTGGCTGGACTCGGTGAGAGGGCGGGGGTCGTGGGGGAGAATGACCTAGGGTGGTAGCACAGTAGAAGGAATGGAAAAGCTCAATCTGCTTTCTGTAGAGAAGCAGTGTGGCGTAATGGATAGAGCACGGGCCTGCAAGTCAGAAGGACCTGGGTCCTAACCCCAGCTCCGCCAGCTGTCTGCTGTGAGGCCTTGGGCAAGTCACTTCACTTCTCTAGGCCTTAATTTCCTCATCTGTAAAACTGGGATTAAGACTGTAAGCCCCATGTGGGACATGGACTGTGTCCAATTTGTTTAGCTTGTATCTACCCCAGCATTTAGTAGAGTGCCTGGCACCGAGTAAGGGCTAAACCAATACCATAAAAAATGATAAAAAAGATATGCTAACATTAAGGTTACCAATGACGCTATACATAACAGACGTGCCTGTCTGAGGCAATCCTTGTTCATAAGGCTAGCTCTGTGCTTAAGGGTGTATTTGCCTCAGGCAGCTTTAGGTCAAAAAAGGGAATTTTCCACAAGAAAATTCCTTTCAAAAACCAAGCCTGGACCTGTGCAGATAGTGAGTGTGTGCTTAGTTTGGTCCAGTTGAGAATAATGCTGTTTCCCCCCACCAAATTAGGCAACTTTTGAATTTCTTTCGCAATCTGACAATCCTCCAGAAGTGACTACATATTGGGATGGAAAAGCATTTTCTTTCTGATTTTACACAGCTCCATATTTTAAAAGTAGGTTAGAGAGTCCAGATGGGGAACAAACTACTTTTCAGGGTAATTACCCACTGAATGGGGGCAGCTCATGACTTGACAGGTATTTCAAATGTTTGGAAATCCCCCAACTGACTCAAAGTGAAAATGAATGAGCGGGAGACAACCTGACGATTCTATCTCTTGATACGCCTCATCTTTTCATATTATTATTATCAAGTTATTTGTACAGTGCTCTGCACCCAGTAAGCGCTCAATAAATATGATTGAATGAAGTAGCCAGGATGTTAGCTTTGGAAATGCTCTACTCAGTAAATCTGCCCCAAATGCAGGAGCGGTGACTGTTATAGTTAGCATGGGATAATGCTCTTATAGGCACTAAGCACAGATTTTAGCAAGGCCTCTCGGCTCAATGGAGCTTTCCTATGGAAAAATACAACAGTTGCCCTTGCCTTTTTGGTGGCTCGATGCTCCTGGCTGCTGGAGTACGTTGCCTCGTCCATGTCCGAGTCCCCTCGATCTGAGTAATCCATGGCTTCGGCAAGACCCGCCTTTTTCGCTTTGCCTCGGCTGCAGTCGGTAGAGGTCCGCTTCTTCTCGCTGGCTTTGGAAATGATGGAGGGTGAGGGGCTGCCGTGGGGAACTTCCGCCAGGCCTCTGTCCCCCACGTGGCCTGCAAAGAAGCCATTGGCTTGGCTCTGGGCCAGGCTGGCACTTTCAGTCCTGGAATCCTGGGAGCTCAGGCTTCCCTCCCTTTTGCCCGTTACCAATCCAGTAGAAGTCCCTAAGAGGGGCCTCTGGTGGGAATTGGGTGGCCGATGCTTTTCTTCTGAAGAGGATTCTGGATCATTGTTCTGCAGGGACAAGAGCCTCTTTGGGAAGCTTTTGGATCCATTGGAAAGGTGAGCTGGGGGAGAAGATGCTGAAAGCCAACATGCCACAAATGAGAATGAGACGTTTTACTCCACACTTACACAATGACTGTGGCGTAGTGGATAGAGCACAGGCCCGAGAGTCAGGAGGTCATGGGTTCTAATCCAGACTTCACCACTTGTCTGCTGTGTGGCCTTGGGTGGGTCATTTTACTTCTCTGGGTCTCAGTTACCTCATCGATAAATTGGGGATCGAGACTTTGAGACCCATGTGGGACATGGACCGTGTCCAACCTGACTAGCTTGTATCTACCCCAGCACTTAGAACAGTGCCTGGCATATAGTAAGAGCTTAACCAATACCACGATTATCATTTTTTTTTCCTTTTCTCATGGTATTGGTTAAGCACTTACTATATGCCAGCCACTGTTCTAAGTGCTGGGGTAGATACAAGCTAATTAGGTTGGATCCAGTCCATGTCTCACATGGGGCTCACAGTCTTCAACCCCATTTTCCAGATGAGAAAACTGAGGCACAGAGATGTTAAATGACTTGCCTAATGTCACACAGCAGACAAGTGGCAGAGCTGGCATTAGAACTCAGGTCCTCTGAATCCCAGGCCTGTGCTCTTTCCACTAGGCCATGCTGCTTCCCAAATAATGAAGGCACAAAGTTGATCATTCATAAAAATACCTTTGGAGACCTTGTCTCTTGGCTGGGAGATGACAAGGGTCACATCTTCAGGAGCATTCTGCAAAATTTCTACTGCTGCTAGGTGGCTGACACCCTCCAGGCTCACACTGTTCACAGATATCAAACGGTCTCCTGTATAAAAAGATTTATTTAGGTGTCATCAACTCTGAATTTATGCCACCAGAATCTGTAACATTCTAAATACATTCCAGTGATGCCCTTGGCATTCAATCTTCTCCCCTTCCTTTCTTCCTCCCGCTTAGATTGTGAACCCCATGTAGGCTGAAGACTATGTCTGATCTACTCCAGCACTTAGTACACTGCTCGGCACATAGAAAGCACTTAAAAATAACACTATTATTATTAATACTTAAAATATTGATAACATGAAGAGGTTGTCGTGGCTGGATTCCTTAGTCTGACCCACACTAGATGCCATTTTGACAAAAACACAAAACAGTGCTGATTTTTTGTTTACTGGATCTCTTGAGAATTATTTGGTAATTGTCAACTAAAAAAGTACCTGGTCTTAAACAGCCACCCAAGTCAGCCGGCCCCCCAGGAGTTATTGAGCTGATAAACACCCCCAGATCCAGTTTTCCTGTCTTTTCCCCACCGAGGATCTGAAATCCTATGAAACAAAATAGAGCTGTTAAAGATCTCTGACCTAAAGACTTGCAGTCCTCCCATGGGAACACTTTGCTACTTGAAACACAGTATTTTTATTACTTAAATTCGAAAGAAAATATAATCTCCTGGTTTTCATCTCCCAACTCAAACATCAGCCTATCTGTGCCACTAAGCACTTGAAGTAATCGCAACGACCTGAAGCACTAATATACATCTCAGATATTTTATTACTTCCTCTTATGAATCAATCAACGCTATTTATTGAGTGCTTACTATGTATAAATCATTGTACTAAGCTCTTAGGAGAGAACAACACAACAGATTTGGCAGACACTTTCCCTACCCACAACAAGCTTACAGTCCAGAGATTAACAGACATTAATATAAATTGTTAATTTATAATACATAATTTAAAGAAATGTAGATAAGTCCTGTGGCTTCTATCTGAAACTGACTTTAGTGTCTGCTTCTACTCCTAGATTGCAAGCTCGTTGGGGGCAAGGATTATACCTACTCTAATGTATTCTCCCAGGCACGTAGTACAGAAATAGCACTCAGTACGCCCATTTGACTAGCTTTTTATTTATAGCTGTGGAAAAACTGCAGCATCTGTGTCACTTTCTAAAATATACTACAGATGGAAACACTGACTATCATATAGGGCCTAATTACAATGAATTACAATAAAACTGGACTGCAAAGTTAGTGTATACAAAAATCTTTTCTATTTCCAACAAAAAAAAGAAATGGTTGGCTCAACTCTCTTTTCATGGAATGAAAGTAACAGATGAAACATCTTCAAAGCCTCATGCAACTGACAGGCAGAAAGATCCCTCTCAAATCATTGGCACAGCCTGGAGAAGCAACATGACCTAGTGGGATGAGCACGAGCCTGGGAGTCAGAGGATGTGGGTTCTAAATCCAGTTCTGCCAACTTTCTTGTTGTATGACCTCAAGCAAGTCACTTAACTTCTTTGGGCCTCAGTTCCCTCACCCGCAAAATGGGGATTAAATATCTGTTCTCCCTCCTACTTAGACTGTGAGTCCAATGTGGGACAAGGGACTGTGTATGACCTAATTAACTTGTACCTACTCCAGTGCTTAGAAGAGTTTTTGAACACAGTAAACGCTTAACGAATACCATAAAAAAAGAACAAAATACCCCCATTACTTTCTATTTTCCTGGGTTTCAAGGTTTCACCTCAGTACTTTTTTCCTAAGCAGAACTACCAGAGATCTCTGGAACTATTCCTCTGTTGTACCCTCCCAGCCTAGTGCAACATGCTCAGAGAGCTTGGTGCCTCCATCCACTGGTTTTCCTTAGTGCCCAAGACCAAGTAGGTTCATCAGTGCTTTTTCCCCAACGATCAACTACCCTGATTTGATAGAAGGACTTACCTAAACCATATTTTGGGTCTTTTTTTAATTTCACCAAGGTAATCTCTCTTTCTGGTGAAGACACAATGCTCCATCTTTTCTGCAGCACATCTAAGGGAAAGTCATCGTTTGAGAAGACAACAATGGGAAAGCTTCCGCGGAAGGACATGTGTCAGCTTTTAAGTTTAGATTTTAAAGAGATAATAAATCATTCTACTTGTCACTTTTAAGGGATTCTTACTGAGATTGGAAACAGCAATTTAGGTCTGATTTACAGGCAGATGGATCTAAAGTCCTGACAGCCATCAGGGTATGCATATGTAGACAATTTCATGAAACAAAAATAAAATTATGTCTTCAGGAATACTTTTATCTGCCCATAACAACCGAGTCTGAGATCCAGAACTCTCACATACAGACAAAAAAATAGCAATGGACAGGGAAAAGCTTGAATTCAAAAAATGAAGAGAAAAAATATGAAAAATCCATAAAATTATCCAGAACTGGCTCCTTCAAATTCTAAGGACAATGATTTATTTATAATCTCAAGTAACTGTCCTTTTTTAAAAAAGGTTTTTGAAGCACAGCACACCTCCATGAATCTCCAAAAAATGAAATAATACTGTATTAATTTTGTATTTTATGTTTAAAAAAACTAACTTAGCTCCTAGTGGTAGATCAAAAAGAGCAAGTGACAGAAAACAAAACATCCTTTAATGTTAATTCCATTCCAGTATAATAGATAATGTATTCACAAACTTACCATTTTCTTTCAAAGGCGATTTGGATGCAGCACTTCCAGGACTATGCATACTAATTCCTGTGGTACAAATCAAACCTTTAGTGACTTCAATTCAAATGTTATCCATTTAAAAACATATTAAGGATAAACAACAAGAAGAGGTCTTTTACTCAAAACTGTTTTCAAAACAATATTCCAGACATTAGTATTTGCAAATACTAATATTTTTCATATTCGAATTGAACTTAGTTTATTTATTTATTATTAGTACATTAGGAAAGTTGTTTCCATTGACATCTGATCAAGAACCAATGTTTTTCAGACATGTTAAATTTCCCAAAACAAAAATGAGGTGTTTATGGAAAATGGTGTTCTTCTCTGGGGGTAAAATAAATGTGCCTGCAAAACTTTAGTCTAGTTTGTGCGAAGTGCAGAATGAACCCACCTTTGGTAACTAAAGTTACCTTTTTCCACCTGACAAAAATAGTACTAAATTTAAAAGGTCCTTTGCATTATTGTCATGTTCGAACATATCCTAAACAATCTCTTTAAAGATAAGGTCAGTGTGTCCAAACAATGAAACTTAATGGAAAAATTTTCCATATGTTTTGATATTAGATGCAAATTGTACCTTTGATTTTTTTAATCTATTGCATGTTGATGGCAGTGGCATCTTTTAACAGACGATGATTGTGAACACACTCAAAAAGGCAAAGTCAAATCCATATTAGGCAAAGTTCTTAAAAATGAGCATTTGGATTTAAGAAACTGAATACTGCTTTCCCTTAGTCTTTATCAACCACACAGTGGTACTAAGGATTCGGACTTCGAAAAGCTGTTGCTATGTCCCTTCTCATTAGATTGCAAACTTCTTGAAGGTAGGGAATTTGGGTCCTTCTATGGTCATACTCTTCCAAGCACTTATTACTGTGCTTAGCATTGAGAAGACTAGCTGATCTCCAATAAACAAATATATTAAAGAAAAGGGCCACAGAGACTTATTCCTAGACCTGGAGTAGGGGGAGTAAATAGCAGGTGTGATTTATGGCTTACTAGCCTCTGAAGCTTATCTGCTCCTCTCGGGAGTAGAGTCTGTCATTCTTTATCTTAAGAGGCTTGTAAGCCCACCTGCTATTTCCCCACTGCCCGCTCTGTTGGTAAACCTGAATCTTAGCACTTATTTTCAAAGGTATATTTAGAGGGAAAAAAAAATTCGAGAATTTTAGACCCAAGAAAGAACCACCACTTTGCTGGGGAAGGCAGAAGGCATTAAAATATTTAGCTAAAATTACAGTGGTCCTAGTTTCCTAAGTATACAATTTTAACAGAGGGTCTTGCTTTCTCAAACTTACAATGTCTCTAAAAGGAAAAGGTAAAACATATAAACATATAAAACATAGAAGTTTCACTTGGAGTAGTCAACTGAAACACAAATAGAAGCAATTTATAGTGAAGGCAGAAAGGTTTTTTTTGGAGACCTTGATGTCACAGCATTTCTAATCTAGAGGCTCACATAAGCAGGTAATATAAAGATGCCTCTTTTAGGCCCCTAGAGTGAATTTGAGCTGAAAATAAGGGGGCTCCAACCTTCTATCTCCTTCTAAAAGACAGCAATCACCATGACCCACCGAAATAACGGGGAATAAAGATGGAAGGAAAATGCAAAAGAGGGAGTGGTGTGTCAGGGGGAAAAGCAGAGGAAAGATCTCTGGAATCTAGCTAATGGCTGTGATGAGCAAGAAGGCAAAAGAGAGCGTGCGCTTCGAACTAAACAACTGCAACGCCAGTTTGGTGCCCAGATTCCGGGTGGTTTAATCAAAGGGTTTCTCATTGGTATAAACATTTTGATCAAGAACAGAGATCATTGGCGACAGTGACAAACTCATCACAGAGGTTCCCGGGGAATCAACATTGGCCTGGATCAGGGTTTAGGTAGGGAAGAAAAAAGGTATTGCTTGTTCATGCTGACCTACAACATATGCTTGACCAGTGTCTTCAATGGATGATGAGTCTGATTCATGTTTCCTCCTTTCAAGGCTTCTACTTAAACTTGCAACAGACTTTGAACTAAAATGGGGGGAGAAGGAAGGCAGGAGGAGGAAGAGTCAATGTAAAAAAAAAACAATGAGGAAAATAATAACAAAAATGTCACAAACGAAAACGGATGTAGAAAATCTAGATGTATTTTTTTCTTTCTTAAATCAACAAAAATATAGGTGGGGTAAATGAGTAACGATTCTTACTTATTGATTCTCGGGAACCCTGCCACGGATTCGGTATCGGATCTTGCCATCTGGTGCGATGGCTTTCCCACCAACTCCTCAATGGTGCGTGGTGGGGAATCCCTGTTGGCAAGGACATTTTTCCGATGAGGGTAGAGGGAGACCTGACTGAGGTCATGGTACGATTTACTCATCCCTCGGGGTCTCTCCTCCCATGAAGCTTTGTCGCTCTTCTCCTTCGAACTGCCTTGGAGGGGTTGATAAAGCGACAGCTCCGAGCAGGACAGTCTCTTCAGAATCTCGGCTTGGACTGACAAAGGTCGAAGTGCAAGCTTGTTCAGCGTGCTGCTGGCCAGACTGCCCGTGCTGACCGCACGCCCCATATTAAATCCTCTAACAGACTCTGCTTGGAGATTCAGGCTCCTAAACGAAGCTCTCTCTACAAGGAAATAGGATTGGGCTTTACCAGGTTGCCGAACCGCAAGTACCTTTTCGAGAAGAGACGTGTGTTATTGTGATACACCATTCAAAGCATGCAACTTTTAACCTGTGAATCACCAGAATTAGGAAGCGGCTAACTGAGCAGGAAAGAACATCGAGCTTCACTCTCAGAAATTTGAAGAACATGAGGGCGACTGCCCGGCAGCTTCAAAGAGCCCCCGTTGGACACGAAAGAGTCGTTTCTTTGGAATCCAGCCCCCACCCAAACCCTTCAGTGGATTTCTCATAACCCATAACACAAGAGGTGCTCTTGGCAGGGAAAAGCAAGAGGAATTCGGTTGCCACAATTCCAAAGAGATTTTCTCTTTTTGCCCAGATATTCCCTCAAATTAATGCCTCTATTCTGGTTTCCAAAAGTACTGTATGACAATGAATTTCTGCTCAACATGGCTAATCCTAAAATATGCACTCATTATTTGTTAGTCTGGTCTGAAAGTCCCCGTTCCTGCTACCTTCCTTACTGTGTCTGACTTTTCTTTGTTGGACTTTTCCTTTCTGATCCCTGAGCCTATTTCTCGCCCCCTAAAATAACTACCCAAACGGCATAATCCAGCCAACCACAGAGAAGCAGCATGGCCTTGCGGATAGAGCATAGATCTAGGAAGTCACAAGAACCTGGATTCTAATCCCAGCTTCACCACTTGTATGCTGTGTAACCTTGGGCAAGACACTTCACTTCCCTGTGTCTCAGTTATCTCACCTGTAAAATGGGATTAAGACTGTGAACTCCATGTGGGACATTGTGTCCATCTTGATTAGTTTCTATCTACCCCAAAGCTTAGTACAGTACCTAGCACATAGTGCTTAACGAATACCATACAAAAAAGACCCTTCTGAAAGATTCAGCAGGCTCTTTGATACTCAGATTTCAATTCTGAGGCTTCCCCAGTTTGAAAAGGCCACAAACAGCATCAAATTCAACCAACAGTGGTTAAATTCATTATGAAAAATCCACCATGGTGGAATTGGGAAGAAACAGATGAGGGCACTTGCCCTATTTCAGCAGGGGAAAGTTGAAGAGTTCCCAAGAGGTGGTTCGTGGTGAGGAATCTAAGTTGGCTAGGACATTTTTCCAAATAAGTCAACCTCTCCTTAACCAATATGGGTAATTGCATTCCATCTGGAGACATGACTGAGAATTCAAGAGGTTCTTAGTACATGGAGAACAAATTTGACCACTGCAACCAACTCACCACAGCAATTCTGCACAATTCACGATCCAAGACTGGATAAACAAGATAAACAAAAGAATAAAACAACATAGTTTGGAGACCAGCTCTTTCTGCTGGCAGTTGTTGGATCACGATTTCTTGTTTCTCTTCTCCTTCCTCCACCTTACAACACCTTGTTGGTTTCATGGTTTTAAGTTCCTTGAGAGCAGGGATCTGTGTCTGACACTGAACAGTGCTCTACTCACAGTAAGCTCTCAGTAAATATCCTTAATTGATTAATGGTTGGATTTTGCTTGATTGGCAGAGGCAGGAGAGCAAAATGTCAGCTATCTACTTCCTACTACTGCTGCTCATCAGAGGGAGTAAGGATCTCTTTCTACCTCAGCTCCCAAGAATCCGAGGACTTTTGCCCACCCAACCAGTGTCCGAAGGGGTCTGAGTTGAGGGAGATCCTAGCTAGTGTTTCCCCTTTCTGAGTGATGCCGACATCCCATTAGTATTCGAACAGAGTGGGGACGAATGATAAGCAGCATCAAGGAGTGCTCGTCAATCAATCATCATATTTTGGAGGTCCTACTGGGTGCAGAGGACTGTACTAAGCGATTGGGAGAGTACAACAAAACAGAGTTAGTAGTCAGGTTTCCTTCCCATAACAAGCTTACAGTCTAGACAGGGAGACAGACATTAATGTAAAATATGGATATGCACATAAGTGCTGTGGGGCTGGGGAAAGGGGTGAATAAAGAGTTCAAATCCAATTGCAAAGGCAACACAGAAAGAAGTGGGAGAGGAGGAAATGAGGGTGAAGTAGGGGAAGGCCTCTTGGAGGAGATGTAATTTTAGCAGGTTTTGAAGGTGGGGAGAGTCACCATCTGCCTGATATGAAGAGGGAAGGTGCTGCAGGATGTGAGCAAGAGGTCAGTGACACGACAGACTGTAAACTCATTTTGGGCAAGGAATGTGTCTGTTATATTGTTGTGTTGTACTCTCCCAAGATAGTACAGTGCTCTGTACACAGTAAGCGCTGAATAAATATGACTGAATGATTGAGGTAGACGAAATCGAGCAGACACTCCAGATAATTGGATTTAATATATTTAAGTAGTTCCCTATCTCCTTTATTCAATTTCAGCCTAACTTACTCTCTCAGTTCCTCTTAAAGCTCATCTACTCACCGGTGCTCATTTTTCACCTTTCCCGCCACTGATCAGTTGCTCATGCCCTCTCCACTGCTGGGAATTCTCTCCACCTTCAGAACTCATGGGACAAGGACTGTGTCCAACCTGATTAGCTTGTATGCACCCCAGCACTTACTGCACTGCTTGGCACAAAATAAGTGCTTAAATTGAAAAAAAAAAAAGATAACTTACAAAACAAAGCTCTCACCATCTTCAGAGCCCTTGTCCCTAGTTAGTGCCCAGGTCACTTAATAATAATAATAATAACAACATTTGTTAAGCACTTAGCATTTGCCAAGCACTGTTCTAAGTGCTGGGGCATATACAAGGTAATCAGGTTGTCCCATAGGGGCTCACAGTCTTAATCCCCATTTTACAGATGAGGTACCTGGGCACAGAGAAGTTAAGTGGCTTGCCCCAAGGTCACACAGAAGACAAGAGGTGGAGCCAGTATGAGAACTCATGTCCTCTTACTCCCAAGCCCGCATTCTTTCCACTAAGCCACGCTGCCTCTCTTCCTATGGACTTATAACTCCCATAGTATTTATGTACCTATCTCCATATTATTATTCCGATTATTATATTATTATTTTCTCCTACTTGTAGATTGTAGGGAACTATATTATAAGCTACTTAGAGGCAAGGATCATAATTACGAATTCTATTTTACTCTCCCAAGTGGCTAGTGCAGTGCTCTGCACACAGTATTTAATAAATATCATTACTTTTACTAGAACAGTGTTCTGAACACAGAAGGTGCTCAATAAATGATTTATCAAAGGGTGGATGATCATTCATAAGGACAGAATGTCCATCTCTGTGCATGGTTTTGCAAAGGTATATGCAATTCTCTCCCACTGTATATACCTGCCTCCAATAATGGTCTCTACCTATGGTTGTAAACCGTTTGCTTTCCTTTACCCAGAAAGGAAAGTTCAGTCTGCCAGACTCCAAAGCAATTATTGAATTCATTTTCTGGCTCCGAGATAGGGTCGAGGAAAGTGCCTTAGACTACTCCTCAGGATAAAGAGCAGAAAATATGGTGTCCCGCCCAACAAATCCTTTAGAATTAAACTTGCCCTATCACTTGAAGGGGATATAAACAGAGTTTACAAATTGTTTTGTTTTGTGCTTCTCAAATGTTCCTCACATGAGGAGTATTTTGCTCTCTTTGCCTACATTACTTTCTTTTTACTAACATTAAACTGTTTCACTCTTGTCTTTTGTCCATTTTCCCATCTAGATCACTTACACTGAAAACGGGCCCCATTCAAGAGAGCAGTAAGAAGGATTAGAGCTATTGAATTACTGGGTAAACTTTCTCATTCTCTGTACGGAATGTAGTCTGGCCACTAGACATCCTATTGGTGGATCAGCTCATCCACTTAGAAAATGGATATGGGAAAAATTCTCCTTTGGTAGAAGAAAATCCCAAATCAGCTTTCAGTTTGATGCTAAGGCACAGCACTCTGACCCTCAGAACACCTCAGTAATCTACATTTCTGCTTATGCAGACGCAAAACCCAAGGACACGCAGTAAAGTAAAGCTGCTTTCAAATGACAATTTCCCATCTTTCCACTAAGTTATATCATTAGCATGGCTGTACACATGATGTGGAGTTTAAAAACACTGAAAATAGAATTCTAGACATTTGTAAAGCAGAACACAATACAGAGATGGAGACAGCACGATTTTTTGTGTTTGGAGATGGCCCTGAGCCAGCTGAAGAGAGGCCTTCATGGACTCTTTCACAGATATACCGTTTTCCCCTTTCCCCTGGAAAGAAATGCTAAAATATAATCAGTATAAAGTTTACATGGAAAGGACAAGTTGCTATCAGAGTAAATATCCACAAATCTATAAAAACCAAAGGTTTTACTATAAATGCGTAAGTAGATTCTAGTGATGGATTACAGCAGATGCAAATGATCAAGTCGTTTTTGGTAAACTATCAGCTTAAAGATCCCCCCAAATTTTTTTCAAAGAAAGTGCTGTGGGTGTGGCAAATAGACATCGCTTAGGAGCGGTTGAGAAGGAAAAAGAGGAAAGAAAGTTCAAAGAACTGCAGAGGTCACCTCTAACTGCAGATGTCCATCACGTTCACTTTCCATTTTAAATCACTTAGAACCATTCTACACAGCAATCACTGCTCAGCTGCTACTCTGGTCCTTGGTCCATATTCCCTTGGTCGGGGGTTGTGTGGGACTTTTTAAAAATAAAGTTCCACCCTAAGAATTTGTAATAATGTTCTAAGGTGTCTCACTTGGCTTTTGTTTCATTGTTTTGTTTCACTTCATTTTGTTTCATGGCCAGGACCCAAGTTGTGCTTTAGTTTACATTTGTATCAGATCTAGCACAGAACTATGGCCAGGAGGGTGCTTAATGATTATAGTAAACCGTCTTTAATTTAAGCCTCGCTAATCCAAACTTTGGGTTGATCTGGATTGGTATTAATCTCTTGCTTTCTCCCTTGGCCTTTTCTACTGGTGCCAAAAGGAAGCAGACTCTCATCTAAAAGAAGGAACGGTTTGATTTACACTGTGGTCAGCAAAGCCTCAGTTAAACTACAGTCTGCAAGAGTGAGGTAGATGCAAAATAGAATCAGTGGGAGAGAAGCACACTTCAATCTTCACCTTGTCACTTGTCAGCTGTGTGACTGTGGGCAAGTCACTTAACTACTCTGTGCCTCAGTTACCTCATCTGTAAAATGGGGATTAAAAGTGTGAACCCCACATGGGACAACCTGATTACCCTGTATCTACCCCAGCGCTTAGAACAGTGCTCTGCACATAGTAAGCGCTTAACAAATACCAACATTATTACCTCCCAGATTCAAAGACACTAGGAAATAAACTCAAGAAAAGCAGATGAGTGGAAAGAGCACGGGCCTGGGAGTCAGAGGATCTGCGTTTTAATCCCAGCTCATCCTCTTGCCTGCTATATGACCTTGGGAAAGTCACCTGATTTCTCCATGCCTCAGTTTTCTCATCTATAAAATGGGGATTACAATCCTACTCCTTCCTACTTAAACTGGGAATCTCATGTCCAACTTATCTCACATCTTCCCCAGAGTTTAGTACAATGCTTGGCACACAGTAAATGCTTAATTAATACCACAATTATTAGGGTAATAATTAAATTTAGGACCCAAGCACATTCATTACCCCCACAACTCCCAAAGATTTTCTTAAACACTTCCACAGTTCACACTTTTCACTAATTCCTCTAGGGCCTTCTCTACCTTTACTCCAAATTAGTGAAGTTTTATAGCAATCCTAATTTTCAAAGCTTTTCTAGAGCTCAAAACCCAGGTATTACCATACACCTACTTCATTCATCATTCATTCATTCAATCGTATTTACTGAACACTTCTGGGAACTGGGTAGGAATCTTTCTTCTCACCCTTGGCTCCCCTGTTCCCCCATACCACACTTGTGGAGAAGGAACTTTCTCTGAATGCTTTATTGGTACACAATACCCTGAGCAACAAGACCCTTCAGGTCACTTCTTATCTCAATAACAAACCATTACATCACCGGGGTCAAGTCTAGTCCAGTTACAATGGCACTTAGTTTCTCTGTTGAAAAAAAAGAGATGATATATTTTGCCTAGAAACTTCACAAGCTAAAACACACAGGCCACTGAGGTTCAGAAAACCCTTCAATCCTTACCAAGATCCTGAGCATCCTGGTTGCTCTGCCTTGCTCGCATCTGCAGCTGGAACTTGTGCTGGGAAGAGCAGAGCTGGAGGAGGTACTGGCAAATTTTACTGGTATCCGTCTGGAAGGCGTGCTTTATGCCGTCAGAGGTGTTTTGCAATGTGATTTTCTTTTTCTACAACAATAAATTCAGCTACTGAAAAATGGGCATTACCCAATAAATGGATCACACGCTGTTTCAGGATCTTCTACCCTACGGAAGCTGGAGATTACATTTTTTTCAAAGAATTACCCATTATTAGGACAGTGATAATTCCTCCTACTCCTGTTTCTTCTTCTCTCCCTTAGGAAGGTTTTTTTTATTGTATTTGTTAAGCACTTACTATACACCAGGCACTGTTCTAAGCCCTGGGGTAGACACAAAGTAATCAGATTGGACACAGTCCCTATCCGACATGGGGCTCAAAGTCTTAATCTTTATTTTATATTGAATGGTCCCTGTCCCAGGAATTCTCCTCACTGGACAATGTCTGACCTTCTAAGTTGATATTTAGGTCATCTATTTGTTCTTCAAGGAGGGCATTTAGGAGTACTTCATTTGGGTAATCTGTCAATCAGTTATGCAACTTTCTAACAATCATATTGTCAACACCATACAGTTAGCTTATCAATGAGGATACTGTGAGTGACGGAATAAAAAATCTTCAAGTATAAATAGATTTGTGCCTATTGCTTCTCCCTGCTTATATGGTCTATTGATATCGGAGAAGGTAATTAAATTTGCCTGGTATGATTTGCTCTTCACAAAGGAATTTAATGACAATCACCTAAGAGAGAGGGACTTAAATAAAATTAAACTTACAAAGAAAACAGAAGTTCAAATAGGCCAGATAATTCTATTGAAAGTACAGGCTAAGGTGTCAATCATATAAAAACATAGCAGTACATTATTCTGGAAGCTTCCAATATTTTTAGCAACAGTCAAAGTGGAAGCCAAAAGGGACGTACAGAAAATGAAATCTTCTTGGTTTCTCTCCATGGGAAGCGAAGAACCAGAGTGCGGGTTCCATTGTGAACCTCGAACACGAGGACGCCCTTTGAACAGACCCCGAGCAGAATCCCAGTTTGAGACTTCTTCTCTGGGAGCACTCGATGAAGATGGACCCCATATTCTGTCAGCCTTTGACACACCTGTTTAAAAGCATGACAGTGATACACCAAAAGAAAATGTGAGAAATATTTTATATACTTAATGCACGGAACAGAACCAAAGAATGCACGTTTGCGAGGAGTCTATCCCAGAGTGCTATATTAACACATTAATCAATGATATTTACTAATGAAATAACTCTTTTTTATGCACAGAATTATCCATTTGACCCTGCTCCGACCTGCTATTTTACAATCAGTCATATTTATTGAGGGCTTACTGTGTGCAGAGCACTGTATTAAGCACTATAGGTTCAACACAGTATTAAGTATAAACCAGTTGGAAGACACAGTCCCTGCCTACAACAAGCTTACAGTCTAGACATGTCAGGCAAATAGGCATTTTCCACTTAAAATAGTTGTTTTATTCAGGCCTAAATGGATTTCAAAAACTTAATTATTCTGATAATTTGCCAGTGCTGACAATCATACAACATCCAAACTGAACACTAAGTAGTTGAAGTTGAATATTTTTACTCGAATCATTATTAGAATTATAAGAATCCACAAAGGGCATTGAATTTCTTTCACTTGATTATTTACTTTGGAGTGCTTAGTACAGAGCCTGGCATGTAGAGCTTAAATACCATTTAAAAAAAAGAACAATTTAAGTACATATTACAATATACATGATGATATGCAAAGTAATGGCTATTTTAGTTGGGGGGTGGGGGGGAATAGCATGAGAGTATCTGTGGAGTTGTCAAAGTCACATCTTGGGCTATCAAAAGATACAGAGCAAAAACTCCAGGTTACATTCAGTTCTGCCACAATTTGTGTTTTCCCCTTGTGCTTCAGACAGAACATAATTAGGTAATTAGGGGATCATCCCCTGACAAAAACCATGTCTCCTGGCAACCTCACTACTGCAGACGCTGCCTGAGTTTGCGTGCATTTGGGTCAGAATCTGAGTTATTCTAAATATGATTTTAATAATAATAATGATAACAATAATGGTATTTAAGTGTTTAACTATGTGCCAAACACTATTCAAAGCACTGGGATAGATACAAGGTAATCAGGTTGTCCCATGTGGGGCTCACAGTCTCAATTTCCATTTTACAGATGAAGTAACTGAGGCACAGAGAAGTTAAGTGACTTGCCCAAGGTCACAGAGTAGATAAGTGGCAGAGTCGGGATTAGAACCCATGACCTCTGACTCCCAAGTCCATGCTCTTGCCACTTGGCCATGCTGCTTCTCTTACAAAGGTTTTGTAAGAACACAACCCTTGCGTTATAAAACTAAGTATATTTTACTATGATTTCTCTATCTTCATTTCTGGACTTCCCGGTTTGGCTGATTTGGTAGATACAAGCTAATCAGGTTGGACACAAGTCCCATAGTCTTACTCCCCATTTTACAGATGAGGTATCTGAGGCACAGAGAAATGACTTGCCCAAGTTCATACAGTAGACAAGAGGCAGAGTCAAGATTAGAACCCAGATCCTTCTGACTTCCAGGACTGTGCTCTATCCACTAGCTAACACTGCTTCTATCTTTGCCTCTCCTCCTCTTTCTGATCTGAACCTGGAATTCCTTCCCCAACCGTCCACCGGCACCTTAAAAGAGACTGCCCCAAAACAACTTTTTTAAGAGGTACAAAGGTCTGGGGCCTTACCTTTAAAAATTCTAATTCTGTTTCTTTTTCAGAAGCACCCACATAGGTACTGTGCAGTTTGGGCAGCTCTTCTTTCACGTAGGAGAGGTCCAATTTCTCCATCACTCGGGCTGGTAAGTAATGTTCCAGTCTAAAGTAAGACATTCCATGGACCTGCAAGAGAAAGACTATTTAAGCTGCCCTTCATGTATCACTTTCCGACAACAGTGCTGCAAACCTCCAGTGTTCATTTCCATTTTCGGCACTACCGGGTAACTGAAAATTCACCCAGCTGTTTCCCTGCACAACTGACAGCTCATTTAGCCCTTAATTATGCAAGGGCTAGGGGAGGTAAAGAGAAATTCTACCTCTGGCTGGTAATCTCCATACTCAGCCTGGAGGGCCAGAGATGCCAGCAGTAAGGAAGTCTCGTCATCACAGTGCATCCTCTCCTCTAAGATCTCTTTCCGGAGCTGGAGATAGTACTGGTGGCAGGTGAGGGTATGTCTGAGAAAAGACATTTTAATTCTTCTTTTAGTCCTTTATACCTCTGACCCGAGGAATGCAATTATTTTCAATAAACAGGTTTCCAAGACTGCTACTGTTAATGCTAATATTTTCAACATGAGTGGAGGTAGTATTCAAATCAGATCCTAAATGATATATTCTAACACCATAATCAGAAACATTAGACACAGTGGGTTAAGGGTGGAAATGTAGTAAAAAAAAATAAGGCCTTCATGTACTCACTGTATCAAACTAACATCATCCAGGAAAAATTTAATTCGGAAAAACAAGGTAAAATTGACGGCCATTTTGCTCTTTTTCTTTGGTTCTTCTTTCCACCCCTCTGGAGCCACTTTGGTTAATTTTAGATCAGGATCCACAAAAAAATATTCATTTTCTAAAACAAAAAAAGGAAAGTATCTCGATCAAGTAGCAAGGTGAGAACACAGCTTGGCTTGGTAGTTTTTGCTTGATTTTTGAAGAGTTACCAAAAACAGAGTCTCACACAATACAGCATATCTCTCTCTCTTTCCCTCTCCCTCCCTATGTCTTTTGTATTTGAACAATATCATACTGATGGTGAGTGTGTGGGTGACTGAAAGGTCAAAACAGGATCCCAGTCCCATCCACACTGTGCACTCAAAAATGCTGCCCCCTTTTCGTGTTGTTACGTTTAATACTTGTAACATCTGGAGCTGTTTTCTCTTTTGCCTTATCTGAAGCAAGCTGCTTCTTTCTTGGAAGCAGTGCACCATGGCAAAAATAATCTGCAGCTGCCGGACTGAAAAAGCGATACGACACCAGGGATGTTGTCGAATGAAATCTAGACCAGGATGCGAGTAACCTTAGGATGCAACTGGTGGATTCACTGAAAATTTATTGAAAGACCACTGGTCAATGAACTTGGTGAACTTGGCCAGAATCAGGAGGTAAGCGCAAGAGACAGGGATGGTGGGTAGGAACAGCACTTTAGCAATGCTTGCAGGACTTTTTGTCAGAATGTTTGAAGTGGGGAAATTTTGAGATTCTCTCATAAGATTAAAATTGCTAGATTGTATTTATCATGTATTTTTTTACTAATATAGCAGTCCCTTGGCAGTGCAGGGGACTGTTACTTTTCAATTACTTCCTGCTTATTTGTATATTTACACACACACACACATAATGTTTTATAAATAAATAAATAAATGTATGCACACTGTTAAAAGCTGGGTGCTTTTTCAGCCCTTAATGTGCATATCCATAATTTACTTATTTGTATGAATGGTTGTATGAATGGCTGCATCCCTCTCTAGATTGCAAGCTGATTGTGTGTAGGGAACCAATTTACCTACTCTGTTATACTAACTTCTCCCAATCACTTAGTACAGTGCCCTGCACAGAGTAAGTGCTCAATAAATTGACTGACTGATATTACCCATTTGTATTCACAGCTATTTCATCCTGTTACAATTTAATTACTTCCTTTTATGTGCTTGCTCCCTCATTGTGAATAATTCTCATCTGTCCATCCACCTGATTACACTGTAAACTCTGGGAGGGCAGTGGTCACTTGTCTTGTTTCTGTTGTGCTCTCCAAAGTTCTTAATACAATGCTTTAAACAGAGCAGTGCAGCTTAATAGCTGGAGCAGGGGCCTGGGAATCAGAAGGACCAGAGTTCTAATCCCAGTTCAGCCACTTGTCTGCTGTGTGACCTTGGGGATGTCACTTCACTTCTCAGTGCCTCAGTTAACTCATCTGTAAAATGGGGACTAGGACTGTGAGCCCCATGTGGGACATACTAAGCACTTAAATGCCATTATTATTATTATTACTATGATTATTAATGCTTTGCATTCAGGAGTGCTTAACCAACACCACTGATGATGACGATGGTAACTTAATTTAAATAACTGGGAGGTCAGAGGGAGGTGGATGTTCAAGTCGTGAGGATTAAAAACGGCCACGTTTCATCTTCTCTAGAACTTGGGGCCAGCATGGGTTCCTGTGTGACCAATTATGTTGTACCCATTTTATGAATGAAAACAGCATTTGCTCTTGCATATGCAGTTTAGCATAGCGCTTGCTTCATTCTAAAAGAATCCCCAAACATAATTAAAACAAGGGAAATCTGATTGTTTGGTTCTGATTTATTTTACCTATCATTTCAAAACTTCCTCGTACCTTTTAAGCTGGCTAAGGCAAATAAGTGATGCTCCACCAAACCAATGTGGGCCACGACCATGTCGAAGACATCTTTACATATCGTTTTGGTGTCACAGGTCAATTCTAGCCTCTGACCGCTCAGGAGCATTACACTGACTTTCCTTCGCGGATCCTCATTTTTCCCCTTTTTGGTCTGCAATTTGTAGAAAAAAAAATTATTAAGTAGCAAATAGGAAAATAAAACATGCAGAAGAGTCCAGCTCTTCATTGTTGAATTTATTTTCCAAAGGCAATGTAAATTGGGTTTTGTTACTTACAAGGATAGACCTAGGAAGATCCAAAGAGATAAATGGTTCAACCGTCATTTTCACAAACTCCGGTCCAAAGAAATTCTGTAAACACAAATTAATAATGAACAATGGAAGTTATGCAACAATCCCAGGCAGGGGAAAAAAAAAGCTAAAACCATTATATGCATACTTTGCATCACAAAAGTTTATTTTCTCATGTGCCTAGGGTTACATTTTTAATTGCCAGCATGTGGTATTCTCAACATTACGAAAATATTTCGTGACTCTGGAAATAACATAAAAAAGGAACGTTTCCTTACCAGTGTACCAATGATTTCAACAGAAAGGTTTTTACAAGGAAATCCTATTTCTTTTCCTTAAATCCCCAAATAATTTCATAAACATATGAACAATTTAAATAAAAAAGAAAATGAACCCTGACAATCACAACTCCTGAATTTCACACCAATAACAACTCCTCTAAATTCATTCTGATATCTCAGGTGAATTAAGCCAAGATGAATCATCCTAACCAAAACGTAGAAATTCATCCTGAAGTAAAATTCTCAAGTCATTCTCGACTCAGGAACACCATAGTCTTGAGATATATATATGCATATATATATAGTGGAAAATGTCTTCTATTATTTAGAAGAATAAAAGTTCTCTAGTATCCATTTGTCTAGCTTATTTTATGCAATTTCTGGTGGGAGCAGAAATATTTGTAATAATTATAATAATAATATTTAAGCAAATACCACAATTATTATTATTAAGGGGCAGTTAAACAGACCATATTGAAGGTGGAAATGAAGTCAAAGAATGATTGAGGGAAATGGCTTAAAGCTGATGTGGGAGGGGGTCAGGACTGTAGCTGGGAGAGAGATTAGAGAATGGCCAAATGAGGTTGAGATCACAGTTGGGGCTGAGAGCAAGCAGCTTTCCACTATGGATCTAGTGAATAAAACACACTGGGCTACTGGCTCTCTCTGCCCCTTGGACTTCCTGGGACTCCCGGCCATCTTACCCCAGTTCCCCAATCAAGCTGAGTGGCATGCTTAGTGGACAAAACCCAGACCTGAGAGTCAGAAGGACCTGATTCTAATCCTGGCTCCGGCACACGTCTGCTGTGTGACCCTGGACAAGTCAGTTCACTTCTCTGGGCCTGCTATCCCATCTGGAAAATGGGGATAAGACTGTGAGCCCCATGTAGGTCAAGGACTGTGTCTAACCTGATTAACTGATTAAGAGAGAAGCAGCGTGGCTCAGTGGAAAAGAGCCTGGGCTTGGGAGTCAGAGATCATGGGTTTGAATCCCGGATCTGCCACTTGTCAGCTGTGTGACTATGGGCAGGTCACTTAACTTCTCTGTGCCTCAGTTACTTCATCTGTAAAATGGGGATTAACTGTGAGCCTTACATGGGACAACCTGATTACTCTGTATCTACTCTAGCGCTTAGAACAGTGCTCTGCACACAGTAAGCATTCAACAAATATCAACATTACTTTTATTATTATTATTATTATTTTTAACTTGTATCTACCTCAGTGCTTCGAACTGGGCTTGGCATATAGTACACACTTAATAAGTATCACCATTTTTATTATTATTAATAATGATTTCAGAGTCCTAAGAGGAATCCACTCTACTTGGGAAGATCAACAGGTCCACTTAGGCCTTGAGAGAGACTTTCCGCTCAACTGGTCTGCCTGTCCGGTGGTGGCCTGAACACAGGGAGCTCTTAGGTGCCTAGAGCCTTCGGAACCACTGCAGGCCAGTCTTAATTCAGAGCTGAGCCCTTGGGAAGGGGGGAAAGGGGAAGGAAAAGGGTCGAGGAGGGACTGGGGATTTCCCAAAACTAGTAAGAGCCAGACAGGGTTCAGGGATATGGGATCCTAGTTACCATTTCTTTGGTTTATTCTGTTCTGTATTATCTTCATAACAGTAATGCCTAATGCTGGCTTCTTAGAGCCCAGAAAGTCATTTAGATTCTAGGGGCTTCTTTTTTTTTTAATCTCATTTGTTCATTACCTGTGTTGTCAGCTTTAGTCAATTAATCAGTGGTATTTATGGAGTGCTTAATGGATGCACTATGTGGAGAAGCAAGGCCTAGGAAAGAATGCAGGCCCGGGAGTCACAGGCTCTAAGTTCTAATCCTGGCTCTGCTAATTGCTTGCTGTGTGACCTTGGGCAAGTCACTTAACTTCTCTATGTCTCAGTTCCCTTGACTTTAAAATGGGGATTTAATATCTCGATCTTATGTGTCTCACCGTTAATCCCTCGCCCACGTCCTGCTCTGGCCTGGAATGCCCTTCCTCTTCAAATCCGACAGACAATGACTCTTCCCTCCTTCAAAAACATATTGAAGGGACATCCCCAAGAGGCCTTCCCTGACTAAGCCCTCCTTTCTTCTTCTCCCACTCCCTTCTGCAGGGCCCTGACTTGCTCCCTTTTGTTCTTCCCTTCCCCATAGCACTTAAGTATATATCTGTAATTTATTTATTTATATTAATGTCCAGTTCCCCTCTAGAATGTAAGTTCATTGTGGGCAGGGAATTTGTCTATTATTATATTGTACTCTCCCAAGCGCTTAGTACAGTGCTCTGCACACAGTAAGCACTCAATAAATACAATTGAATAAATTAAATACCTGTTCTCCCTCCTACTTAGACTGAGACCCCCATACAGGACTGGGACTGTATCTGATGTAATTAATCTGCACCTACCCCAGCACTTAGAACAGTGTTTGACACATAGTAAGTGCTTAACAAATACCATAAAAATTAGGTAGACACTAACCCTGCCTATAGAGTTTAAAGACTAGAGGGGGAGACAGATGTTGAAATAAATTACAGAGGGATATGTATATAAGAGCTGTGAAGGTGAGTTAAAATTTACGTGTTTATAGGGTACAGACCTAAGTACATAGGGTATACAAATAGGAGAATTGAGACAATCAGGAAAGGCCTTTTGGAGGAGATATGATTTTAGTAGGACTGTGAAGAAGGGGAGAGTTGTGGTCTGTCAGATATGAATGGGGACAGAGTTCCAGGATGAAGGAGGATGTAGGAAGCATTCAATCTCCCCCACCCACTCCAAAAACCAATAACTTACCCTCAGTTTTCGTTGGGTCATGGCCGTCTCCAGGGCCATCTCTCTCAGGGGGTCCCGGGAAATGTCAAGCATGGACGCTTTGATCGTGTCTCCTGGATAGAGACTTAGCCGAGACTGTCTCAGGGCCATTCTCGCCTGAAGTTGCATCATTTCCTCTTCCTGGCGTTTCAGCATGATTTCTTGACTAATCAGGTTGCCTTCATGGGATGTTTCATACTGCCTGCTGAGACGGGGAGGGAAAAAATAGGAACTTTTTTTTATGGGAAAGTCATTAATCACTCAGTTGTCGGGTGATTGATTCATTCATTAGGTATCATATCAACCTCTTATTTGCTCCACTCATGGAGAAATGACCACAGAATAGAAAACTGAGAGTGTGATGGATTAGCAGAGCAGAGAATCCACCGACTACGGAAGAATGCTGGTTAGTCATTCTAATAAGGGAGGAAAATTTAAGAGGGTGAATGGAATGCAGAGCAAGTAGGAAGCCTCTGGAAGCAGATTTGGGCCTTCAGTAAGTAAACATAACCAACATTTAGGTAAAGATTTGAGGAGAGTAGAACTATAGATATAGGAGATAATAGGAGACTATTATTCACCACCCTTGACTTCACTGCTGGTAGGACAAGACTGTTCTGTACAGGACACATTTATGTGCCTTGCCCGAACAATTTTCAAATGTCAAATGTCCTCCTACGTCTTGTCAAAAGGTTGCTTTTTGGTTGTTGTTTTTTTTGCTTTAAGCATTGTGAACAGTGGCCATTCTACATGCTTGAGCTTCAGGAACAAGAGAAGTGGTGAAAGAGTTTTCATGGTCAATCGACAGCTTAAAAGGCGGAGAGGGAGAGGATTTAATCCTTTTCGTGGGCCATTTCAGAATAGCTTCAGTGTAATGCATTTTAATCGTTCCAAGCACTGGATAAAATATTTTCTCTGATGGCATGCCTAGAATTGTCTGAAGTTTATTAATAACTTACAGGTGGGGCATGATATTTGCCAGCATAAATTTCCTACTGGGCAAACTCTGGTTCATTTCCGGATGCCTTCTAAATACTTTAGGGATAAATTCTGAAGCCATTCCTGAAATAAAAGTAACTCTCTTCCAGCACACTGAATGTCTTAAATTTATGCTCATGATGATTGCTTAATTGGCCTACTTGGTTTCCTCTGGTAATCTCTCTCCATATTAAGAAAGGCTTCCTCTACTAGTTGAAGTAAATTATTAACTGCCTCCACACAAAAATCAGCACCAGAAAGAAGAAGAATCAACCAGCTAAAAGATAGGTAGCACAATTGATAAACTCACTGTTGTGTTCTGATCTCACAGGTGAAAAGGGAACAAATTGGTCATTTTGAGAAAGTGCCAACTCTGTTGTATTTTTTTTAACGGCATATTTTAAGCACTTACTGTCTGCCAGGCACTGTACTAAGTGTTGGTGTAAATCAATCAATTGTATATATGGAGTACTTACTAAGTGCAGAGCACTCTACTAAGCTTTTGGGAGAGTACAAATACAGAATTAGCAGACACATTTCCTGCCCAAAATGAGTTTCCAGTCTAGAGATATAAGTTAAATCAGGTTGGACACAGTCCATGTCCTACATGGTACTCACAATTTTAATCCTGTTTTATAGCTGAGGTAACTGAGGCACAGAGAGGTGAACTAACTCACCAAACGTCACCCAGCAGACAAATGGTGGAGCCAGAATTAGGATCCAGGTCCTTCTGACTCCCAGGCCCCATGCTCTATCCACTGCTTCTTATAGTACTGTTCTCTCTCAGGTGTTTATTACAGTGCTCTGCACAAAAAAGTGTTGAATAAATTCCATTGATTGATCGATTGATTTGGGGGGAAGAGAATATATTTATTTAAGCCTTGAGGGTCCTGATATTAATGGCATATACTAGTCATTTTTTCTAGATCAGTTTACCACTAAGCTCATGACACACTTCTAGGTTCTATGTTAGCAGCTTTCCCAAAAGAGTTTATGCTAGTTCAAAAAGTTTATGCTAGTTTCCAAAAAGAGTTTATGCTAGTTTCCTCTGATTGGATCAAGCCCATTATGTTAGGTTCTTATCTACAATTAGTCACTATTATTTTGTGACTCCTCCCAAAGTCAGACATGAACCCCACATTATCAGAAACAATTCTGATTAAAAAAACAGGTAATTCAAAAGCATAACCATTTAATTTCTGTTTTAAGATTTTATATATACGTATATAATCTTAAAATTTCTATTTAAAGATTATATATTTATAATATATATAATATATAAAATATATATTATATAATATATATATAAAATCTTAAAACAGAACTTATATATATGAGAAAGGGAAAGAGGGAGAAGAAGGTGGAAGAGAGTAGAGGGAAAGAGGGAGTGGGGGAGAGAGAGAGAAGGAGAAAGGGAGAGGGAGGTAGCGAGAGATGGAGGGGGAGAGAGGAATAGAGAAGGGGAGAGAGACACACACACATTGACAATATGCACCTTGGTCTTTGTTGACTCGAAGAAGTTTCATCTACTTCTGGCAAACCACTATTGCAGTCAAATCTCTTTGAAGCTTCACTCCTCCTCACTAGTTCATTGGAAAGGAAATAAATCAACACTTTCAATGGGGGATTACAAATGTAAAAACAACATTAAATGCCAAAGTTTTAGAAGACACAATTCTTTTAAAGAAATTAATTCACCCACTAAAAGCTACTATACCTTAAAAGCCCAGAGAAACAAAAACAGAATGATCCGGTGGAAAGAGTACAGGCCTGGATACGGTGGACCTGGGTTCTAATCCCAGTTCTGCCACTTTTCTTCTGTGTACTTTGGGTAAATCACTTAATTGCTCTGTGCCTCAATTACCTCATCTGTAAAGAGGGGATTAAGACTCTGAGTCCTAAGTGGGACAGGGACTGTGTCCAACCCGATTATTTTATATCTACTACAGGTATTTAAGCACATAGTAAGTGCTTAAATACCATTGGAAAAAAAAGCCAAGGAAAATAAAGTTCAGTTTTCAAAACTGAAAGCTCTTAGAATGAAAATTACTATGGTCCCCTGAAGAATTAGGCAAGGAAAGAGTTGCTAGACATTCTCTATATTTAGAGAAGCAGCGTGGCTCAGTGGAAAGAGCCCGGGCTTGGGAGTCAGAGGTCATGGGTTCGAATCCCAGCTCTGCCACTTGTCAGCTGTGTGGCTGTGGGCAAGTCACAACTTCTCTGGGCCTCAGTTCCCTCATCTGTAAAATAGGGATGAAGACTGTGAGCCTCACGTGGGGCAATCTGATTACCCTTTATTTACCCCAGTGCTTAGAACAGTGCTCTGCACATAGTAAGCGCTTAACAAATACCAAAATTATTATTACTATTATTATTACTATGGCATTTATTAAGCCATTACTATGTGACAAGCATTGTTCTAAGTGCTGGGGTAAACGCAAATTAATCAGGATGGACACAGTCCCTGTCCCACATGGGGTTCACAGTCTTTGCAGAGGAAGAGGTATTTAATCACCATTTTACAGTTGAGGAAACCCAGCTGCCCAGAGAGGTGAAGTGATTTGCCCAAAGTCACACAGCAGACAAATGGAGGAGCCGAGATTAGCACCCAAGTCCTTCTGGCTCCCAGGCCCATGCTCCTTCCACTAGGCCATGGCCTCTTTTCAGCATCTATATTGGACAGTTCCTTGTTTTATTTTTCTGGAAGGGTCTACGGGGAGGGAATGAATAGTAGTTTTGGCTGTCATCACACAAATCCCACATCTTTAAAGTCAGAGGCCAACTGCCATTTTTCCAAACCAAAATCTGGTCATCCTCGATAGTAAGCTTTGAAATCATTATTATAGAAAGATTAACTTGAAAGCTTTTGTCTCTTTCCTTTCATTCTGTCCTTCATTCTTGAACTAAATTTCTTAGACACTTAGCTTAGAAAACTCTGGGCCAACTCTGGGCCCCAAACAAGTATCTCGTACCAAGGACTTTCACTCCCCAGCCACTAATATTATAACAGGTGATTCTTTTGCAGGAGACTTACTGCGATGTTCAAACTGAACAAGAATTCTGTTTGAAGAAAGATTCTACCTCTGGCAAATCTGAGCAGTTTCAAGGAGGGAATCCCTGCTTCCCATTTTCAAGCCTGCATCAACACAGAAATCTCTGTGCCTTCACCGTATTTGACCTTTTATTTCCAGTTTCTCCAAATTCATTCAATTGTATTTATTGAATGCTTACTCTGTGCACAGCACTGTATTAAGTGCTTGGGAGAGTACACTGTAACAATAAGCAGACATATTCCCTGCCCACATTGATCTTACAGTCTAGAGGGGAAGAGGCAGACAAATTAGGAGCTACTCAGTGAACATTAGGCTTAGTGTCAAAAGTGTAATACTAAGTAAAGGGTAAAAATAAAAATCTTTTCTTTTTAAATCACAGATGCACTCAAATGCAGGTGTTGGAGTCCATACATTGGATGACTCACAGGACCAGTTTTAGTTAAAAGTGGGTTTACAGGAAGGTACTTGCTGTATACAGCAGTCTGGGAGCGATCCAGAGGAGTGAGTGGCTTTCTGATCCCTATTTTTCTTTCATTTTAATTATAAATGTGCTTATCATGTACCCAGAAGGGAATCAGAAATACTGCTTTCACACAATCACACCATTCTCAAAATAAGGAAATTGCTTATTTTCTCTAAGATCTTTGGACTTCATATTCAAACACTTCTCACCTTGTCTGAAATCCGGTTCAGAGGAAATAATAGATGGACTTTCACTGGAAGTGCTATAGACATCACTGTGATAAGTTTTGTATCTTCGAATTGGTTCTAGAAGGGTGCAGAACAAAGCATTTGGTGAGCAAACTGAATCCACCTTTCCAGAAAAATCAAAAACAACTGGATATATTGTTTTAATCATGAATTTAAATGCTTTCCCTAAATGTAAAATATGCAGGAGCAATCACTGAACTCTACATAATCAACTAATCCAGGAGAATAGAAATTATTTGGTGAATTAATTGAAAATGTCTTAACTTTGATATGACATAGAACACAAATTAATCAAATTAATACTTTCACTTATTCAAAAAGTAAACGGACTGATAACAGCCCTTTTATCATTCATTTGGCTTAAGTCTTTATATTAATGAACTATTGGCAAAATTCATGTAATGAACCAAAAGGTACAATACTAAGTTTAAAAGATGAGCTTACCTGTGTAAAAAAAATGGTTATCTGGGGGAAAGCTCCCTATGGGTGAAGATCTTTATTGTTGTATTGTACTCTTCCAAGCGCTTAGTTTAGTGCTCTGCACACAGTAAGCGCTCAATAAATACGACTGAATGAGTGAATCAATCTACCCTCCCCTCTGCATTGATTATTCACTTGGCCGCGGAGCCCTTAATCACTTTGACACTCACCCCCACCTCCACAGCACTTATATACCCTTATGCTTTACTACTTCCCCCATCTGCAATGCATTTTAATGTCCGTCTCCCCCTATAGACTCTAAGTTGCTTGTGGACAGGAACAGTGTCTACCAAGTGCTTAGTACACTGCTCTGTACACATTATGAATTCAATAAATACCACTGATTGATTTAGGGAATGAAGGTTGTTTTCTTTGCCAGATCAAAATCTTCAGGGTATTAGTGATTTTACTATAAAAGAATACTAGTACTCCATGTTAAGAATAGGAGCATGGACATATGCAGTAAGAGTACTGTTTTGTAACTATTAACGAGAATTGGATTTATTAACTTTATTAAGTCATTAAATGTCAGAATTTCTACTCTGCAGGCTTGTGTGAGTCTACTGAAAAGGTAATTTTCTTCTCAGGCCATTCTCTCCTCTTCCATTAGACTGAGAGCTCCTAGAAATCATGGGAAGAATTTTTTACCCCTATTGTGGGTTCCCAAAACGCCTACAACAGAGCCTAGAACACGACAGTTGCTAAAAAAAAAAAATGATGGTAACTACAGCTCTTATTGACCTCTTCTACCTCTACATAGTAAACTCAGCTAGGTCTTCCCTTCATTACTCCTTTATGTTCTATCATCACTACTTCAGAGATCCAATTAGAACTTCAAGCTGTTGAGGGCTCATGTTCACTGAGAGGTATCTGAACCCTCGGGGCATGGTAGTATTCCCTTTAGCAAAGGAATGAGTTGGATTGACTGCCTATTAGCATAATTCAGGATGGCAAAAGTAGTATATATCAACTTGCACAGCACAAACACTTCACTCTCTTTGGCGGGGGATATAGTAGTTAGTGCCGATTTAGGATCCACTTTGTGTGGTGCCCTGAAGTAGGGGCTTGGGAAGTATAAAATAATGAAGTGAAACGTTCCTTGCCCACAAGGAGCTTACACTCTAAAGGGTGAAGACCAACATATATATAAAAAAAATACAACTAGAGTGGTCAAAACAAATTAATTGAGCAGGCACATATACATGAATAGTAAGGAGGGTGTAAACAGGTTTATAACACCAAATATTATCCTGTTTCCCTTCTAATACACTTGTTTTTAAATGCACCAGAATTTAATTTGGTCATAATTTCAATTACACGGGGCAGAGGGAGAATGGAGAGGGAAACAAGGAGGGAATCTGTCTCACACACACAGACACACACACACAAAAAACAACGCACTACACACTCCTGGTCTAGCCCCAGCTATCCTGAGATGGACTGACTTTTTGTCCTAAGTTTGGCCAGACACTAGAGTCCTGGTTTGGCTTGAAGCAAGCAGGTTGGGACAAGACCCAGCCAAATTTGTGGCACGATGTTATGGAGGTTATTACATAAATCACCAGGATCCTGAACCCAATGATTACTATATTCATGATATGCTGTATTGGATTTATGCTGCTTCAGTTTTCCTTTCCGAATCTGCAGAGACTAAAAGGAACTTAAAACCAGTATAAACTACAACCAAAAAAAAAAAAAGCATTTGCTAGAGGCTAGATACACAAGACCAGGCAAGAAAAAGCATAAGGCGTGACCTAGCCAACTACAACAGGAATTAAATTATCACACTTCACTGGAATTTCTTTATCCTGAACACATGACTCAAATTGCAGATGCTCATTTTCAAACTGTGCTGCGCTAAATGACTAGTTTTGTGGTTGCAAGAAAGCAGCCATTTTCTTTGAATATACAGATAAATCACATAATTTTCTTTGGCTTTTTGATATAAATAAAAATATGCCTGTCTTTGTCTCTTGTGGTTGGGAAAAATCTGAATTAATAGGAAAGTTTGATTAAAATAAGCAGAAGCAGCATGGCATAGTGGATAGAGCACAGGCCTGGGAGTCAGAAGGACCTGGGTTCTAATCCCAGCTCTGCCACTTGTCTGCTGTGTGATTTGGGTAAATCACTTCCCTTCTCTGGGCCTCAGTGACCTCATCTGTAAAATGGGGATTGAGACAGTGAGTCCCATTTGGGTCAGGGACTGTGTCCCACCCAATTTGCTTATATCCATCCCAGAGTGGAGTACAATGCCTGGCTCATAGTAAGCCCTTAGAAAATACCATTATTATTATTATTATTATAAGAAAGCAAAGAAGACATCAACAGACCAATGTCCTTTCTCCATGGGTGAATAAGAGTTCGGATTTCCACTCCCACTCTAACCCTCTTTAAGTGCCAGCGGAGACTTAAAAGTACACAGTGTTTTTCTTGGAATTTTTTTCCTTGTTTTCTTCTTTAAACTTCTTTCACAAACCTCCCAACTAGTTTCTTAGTTAGAAAGTGCAATCATTTTCAATTAGTGGATCACAGCAATCATTTTATTGGCTTAGAAAACTTCACCCTTTCATATAATTCATGAAAAACAGATACTGAAAAGTTTCTAATTTTACATTACTAGGTCTGCGGAATCAAAAGGGACAATAATAATTATGGAATTTAGTATTTACTATGGGCCAAGCACTGGGGTAGAAACAAGATAATCAAGTTACATACAGTCCCTTGTCCCATGTGGGGCTCACTCTAAGAGGGAGAACAGGAATTGAATTTCCATTTTACAGATTAGGAAACTGATGCAGCAAGAAGTTTAGTGACATGTCCAGAAAATCAATCAATGGTATTCACTGGGGACTACCTGTGTGCAGAGCACTGTACTAAGCACTGGATACAATACAATAATTCAGTCATTCAATTCAATAGTATTTATTAAGCGCTTACTATGTGCAGAGCACTGTACTAAGCGCTTGGGATGAACAAGTCGGCAACAGATAGAGACAGTCCCTGCCGTTTGACGGGCTTACAGTCTAATCAATAAGTACAATAAAACAGAGTTGGTAGGCACGTTCCCTGCCCTCAAAGAGCTTACATTCTAAAGGCAGTGCTGGAGCTGGAATTACACTTCAGGACCCTGGTCCCTCACTGATTCCTAGGACCATGTTCTTTCACTAGGCCACCTTCATTCTAGGTCAAGTTGGGCCAATTGGCCCATTACACAGAATATTTAGAAATAAAAATTACTAGTCATTAGAAATGCTACTTCTTCCTAAAGTTGAAGAAAGCATTGCTGGATAGTTAGATGTTCTCATAGTAGAGAATATCATCAATTTTCCAAATGAAATATCTTTGTAACTCAGTCTGCATTAATGACATCATTGTACACGTAATGTTTGGCTCCTCTCACTGATTCCCCAAACTTCACTTTTGTCCATTTCCACCCAGGAAAATGTTACGGATAAAGCTGAAGCCACAATTTCTTTGCTTTGGTTTAGTTGGTGAAATCATCCAAATAATCGCCCCATAGCATCATAAGGATTATCCTCTGTTTGATGTTGAAAGATAAATAACAACACAGATGAAAGCTAAGTCAGGTAGTCAAGCAGGGCTGGCTTTAAAAGTGGCAGTCTTGCCTGCCAAGTTCCTTTTTCCTTATTAGGATTTCCACTACCACCACTCCACTTGAGAATCTTTAACATCTGTCTGTCTTTCCAGTACTTTTCTTCAGTGAAATCTTACACCAGCTGGTAGCTCTCCCCAATGGGTGAAACCAAATAAGGGGTTCACCTACTTTCACACTGACATAGTCCAGTTGTGCAATTCGACAGCTTAAATACTAGAGGATCAACCACACATGATGGGAGAGGTCTAACAGTGACTTTCTCCAAAACACTTGGATGTGGGACACCAGGCTCAAACAGTATAAGCGGAAAAGCAGAGTAGCCTAGTGGAAAATGCACAGGCCTGGGAGTCAGACGGAACCGGGTTCTACTCCTGATGTCTGTGTCTGCTGTGTGACCTTGGGCAAGTGACTTCATTTCTCCGTGCCTCAGTAACCTCATCTGTAAAACGTGGATTAAGACAGAGAGACCCGTGTGGGACGTGAACTGGTTCTAACCTGATTAGCTTGTACCTACCCAGTGCTTAGTACAATGCCTGGCACATAGTAAACACTTAACAAATACCATTAAAAAAAATGCTGAAAGGGATCGGTCTCCTTAAACTGTGAGCCCCATGTGGGACAGGGACCATGTCCAAGCCGATAATTTTGTATTTACTTCAGTGCTTAGTACAGTGCCTGGCACATACTAAGCCCTTAATAAATACCACACTTGTTCTTATTTACTCCAAGGTCTTTCTATCTTGCCATATTCTACCTGAGCCATTTTCCAGGAACCCCATTTCTTATTTACTCCAAGGTCTTTATATCTCGCCACATTCTATATGGAGCCATTTTTGGGGAGCCCCATTTTATCCAGATTCTGAGCATGGGGCAGGCTACAGCGGCCTGCAGGGGTGTTTCCTCTGAGAGACAAAAATCCGGCTTCTGATCCCCACCCGGGGTGTGGGAGGGAGTGCAGCGTCAGAAACACTCCCTCCTAATCAGGAATTTACTCCTTGCCCTTTGGAACACCGACGGGAGCAGAGGATAGGGAGTGGCACAGTGATTACCTCAGAAGAAACTGAAAACAGGAAAAAATTCCGACAGTCAGTCCCTCCTGTCAGAAACCTGGCTACTTGACAGCCACCAAGGGGAGGGAAGAGAAATGGAAGGTGGAACAGAGGTTAGAAGAGGGCCAATCACCTGGTGAAGAAAAGGGGTGATGAAAGCAGAGAGGATAAGATCACATTTAAGGTATCGATGCGGTTCCAAATGGTATCAGTTTTAAATGGTTAAAAATGGAATTCCAAACTACATTTATTCTAAAAGAGCTCTGCAGAAAGAACGCTAAAACAATCGAAAGGTAGGGTCTACTGGAAACAGCACAGGCCTGAGTGTCAGAGGACTGTATTCTAATCCTGGTTCAGCGACGTGTCTGCTGTGTGATCTTGGGCAAAGTCATTCAACTTTTTTGTGCCTCAGTTACCTCATCTACAGAATGGGGATTAATTCCTTCTCCCTCTGACTTAGACTGTGAGCCCCATGTGGGGCAGGGAATGTGTCCAACCTGATTATCTTGTACTGATCCCAGTGCTTGGCACATAGTTAAGGTTTGAATATGTACCATAAGAAATAAGTAAACACAAGAAGTGAAATCCAGTTCCTTCTTTGGGAACTTTCTTGTCTAATGTCTTGGTTTCATTCTTCCCTCAAACTCTAGTTCTGCTGGGTGCTGGTTGGGGAATCCTCTAGGGCATTAGCACCTCAACTGACATTGTTCTCATAAGACTCCTTGACATTTCCTTCACAGGAACTTCAGTTACTGGAGTATTTCCATTGTCTCCATGAGGCAGGCAGCTTTTTGTCAATAATGCTCTTTGTTTGTTTGTTTTTTTCTTAATGCCATTTGTTATGTGCTTTACCATGGGCCAGGCACTATATTAAGCACTGGGGTAAATACAAGGTCATCAGGTTGGACACAGTCCCCGGAGGACATGGGACTCACAGTCAATCTCCATTTTACAGACGAGGCCCAAAGAAGTGAAGTGACTTGCCCAAGGTCACATAGCAGATAAGTGATGGAGCTGGGATTAGAACCCAGGTCTGTCTGTTGTCATCTCTTTATTTCTTGTTTAAATTGCTTTGCTAACTTCTCTTTCAAAACATGATGATGAACTTTTAACATTTTGAAATAAACACCAATTCAATCTGGGAGTGAGGTCAGCAATTGTTTTAAAAAATAGGTTTATATACATTTAACTTTCCCAGGTTGAACAGGCTTCTGTTCACTCAGGATCAATATAAGAGACTGATTGCAAAAGAAGGAGGATTGTCTGTAGATTGGAGAATTGTTCTCAGTCAGTCAGTTGTATTTATTGAGCACTCACTGTGTGCAAAGATTAGAACAAGTGCTTGGGAGAGAACAATATACAATATTATAAACAGATTCCTGCCCACAATGAGCTTACAGTCTAGAATGGGAACATACATTAATATAAACAAAATTACAAATATGTACATACATGCTATGGGGCAGCATCAAAGCTGTAAGATATAAAAAAAGATATTTAGCCTAAAAAATACTAGACACTGTATGATTACCTCTTGATTAGTCTTGAGAAAGCATCTCTATTCAGATGATTCATTCATTCAACCATGTTTAATTCAGCATCTACTGTGTGCAGAGCACTGTACTAAGCGTTTGGGAGAGTACAACAAAAATAGACACATATCCTGCCCAAAAAGAGTTTATAGTCTCCCAGTCTATCTTTCAAGCCCTGACCCCTCTCATCTGCAGGCTCACATTTCCTCTTGACTTCAGGACAACTTTATTTGGATATCCTGCTGACACTTGAAACTTTAATTCATCCAAAAGAGAACTCATCTTCCCACACATGCCCTGTCCTCCCCTTGATGTTCCCATCACTGCAGACAGCCCTTCCACCTTCCTTGTCTCAGAAACCAGTAACGTTGGCATTACCCTTAACTCTTCTCTCTCATTCAACCCACACATTCAATCTGTCACCAAATCTCGCCAGTATCACCTCCACAAAATCCCTAAAATCCACCCTTTCCTCGCTACCAAGCTGATCCAAACACCCATCGTTTCCCTTCTTGAACCCAGCATCAGCCTCCTTTCTGACTTCCCTGCCTCCTGCCGCTCCCCGTCCAGTCTATACTTCACTCTGCAGCCCGGATCCTTTTCTAAAAAACGCTTCTGTCCATGTCTTCCCACTCTTCAAGAACTTCCAGTTCTTGTCCATTTACTTCTACATCAAATAGAAACTCCTTTCCATGGGAAAAAGCAAGGGCTAATGGAAAAAGCACAGGCCTAAGAAACAGAGGACCTGGGGTCTAATCCTGAGACCGCTACTTGCCTGCTTTGTGATCTTGGGCAAGTCACTTCATTTCTTTATGCCTCAGTTCCCTCAACTGTATAATGGGGATTCAATACCTGTTCCCTCTCCTACATGGACTGTGAGGCCCAAGTAGGACAGAGACTGTGTCCAACTTGATTAATCTGCATCTACTCCAGTGCTTTACAACAGTGCTGTTAAACAGTAGAACTAAAGCTGAATTATTGTAAGGGTTTCTGATTTTTCCATTTTCACTTTTTGACATTTCATCTTGGTAAAAATCTAAAATAGGTGAAAAAATGGGCATGTAAGAAACCTAACCTTTCTCTGCTTGATTCGACACATATTAAAGGCATGTCTGAATTCTGTTTTCCATAAGAATTAAGATCAATTTGATTTTTATTCAGATTTTCATTTATTCCTCTTTTGACTCCTAACACATGTAATTAGGCAATCTAAATTCTTCCTTGAAAAACTGACACAAATTACTTCATTTCTGGAAAAAAATGAGGGTTAAACATTAAACAATCAAGACATTAACGAAAGAACTTTAGAAGAGTTCCTAGAGACTCCAGGACCCAGGTTCTTTCCACTAGGCCATGCTGCTTCACTGATTCTTTTGTGGGGATCATTTGATTGGTTAATGCTTTTCCACAAATGTCATCAGTTATTTTTTCTATCATCTAAAAATATTTGCGTTATGATGATCAACTCTTACTAAGATTGGCTTATGAGTTTGTTTTAGATGTTGCATAAGATTAACAGGCACACTGAATTTCTGGAGGTGGGGCAATTTAATTTTCCTTAATGTCACATGGAGTGGTCGATTTTTGCTTCGATAGAAGCCAAATGTTCAAAAATTGCAGTTTTAAACATCCTTGCAGGAATGAGGATTGTTTTAAAAACTTTCAAAACTGGATTAAACCAACTGGTGAAAGAAAAACACTGGGTGTCAGTTCATATTTTTCCACAATGAAAGCTGCAGCAACAGCTGTATAATTTCAGATAGTCACTTTGGTACTCAAACCCTTCGCCTGTAAAAAAAAGGGACATACGGTAGAACTTGCATACAAATTTGAGTTGCTGGGAAAACTGGCAAAACCCCTTTTATTAAAAATAAAACAGAAGGAATCTGGCATGCTGCATCTTATATATTAACCTTAAAATTCATAAATGACCCTACATCAAATTTAAAATTCCAGCCAATTAAATTTATGGTAAAATCATGAAATGTAAATTGTCACAGGATTCCGGAGAAGGGTGCCAAGTTCCTGTAAGGAGTTTGGACCAATCTGGATGGTTCTGTGCCCTCCTCGGGTGATGCAGGTCTTGGTTCCACGGTCCAGGTTGATTGACTTGTCAAATCTAACTAGTACAGTGCTAAGCACTTAATACAGTACTGAGCTATTAGTACAGTGCTTTGCAAAGAGGAAGGGCTCACTAAATACGATTAACTGTTTGAAATATGAGCCCTCATTTCTTTTTCTCCTACTCTCTTCTGTGCCTCCCTGATTTGCTCCCTTTATTCCTCACCCC
This sequence comes from Ornithorhynchus anatinus, assembly GCF_004115215.2. Classification (NCBI taxonomy): domain Eukaryota; kingdom Metazoa; phylum Chordata; class Mammalia; order Monotremata; family Ornithorhynchidae; genus Ornithorhynchus; species Ornithorhynchus anatinus. Next base: position 54,960,604 of record NC_041739.1, read on the forward strand.
CGCCCTCAACCCCACAGCATTATGTACACGTCAATCATTTATTTATATTAATGTCTGTCTCCCACTCTAGACTGTAAGCTCGTTGTAGGCAGGGAATGTGTATACCAACTCTGATATACTGTATTCTCCCAAATACTTAGAACAGTGCTCTGTACACAATAGGGACTTGATAACCACAAATTAAATTACCCAGTTTTTCCTCCCAAGCCCCAAAGACCCAAGAGGCAAAGCTACCCTTATCTTGTGAAGCAGCATGGCTTAGTGAAAAGAGCTTGGGCTTGGGAGTCAGAGGTCGTGGGTTCTAATCTCAGCTCTGCCACTTGTCAGCTGTGTGTCCTTGGGCAAGTCACTTAACTTCTCTGGACCTCAGTTACCTCACATGTAAAATAGGGATGAAGACTGTGCACCCCAGGTGGGACAACTTAATTCCCTTCTATCTACCCCAGGGCTTAGAAGAGTGCTTGGCACATAGTAAGCATTTAAATACCAACATTATTATTATTATTATCTGTAAACTTGTTGTGGCCAGGGAATTTGTCAGTTAAACTGTTATACTGTATTCTCCCAAGCGCTTAGTACAATGTTCTTGCCTCCTCTATAAATCTATCCCCTCCACCTGTGCTTCTGACCTCATTACTTCATACCTTTTTAAAACACTCACCCTCTCCCTTCTACCCTCCTTGGATGCCATCTTCAACTGTTCACTTTCTATCAACTTGTTCCCCATTGCTTTCAAACATGTTATGTCTCCCCTATCCTAAAAAAAGCTACACTTGACCCCACAACTTCCTCCAGTTATCCTCCCAGCTCCCTCCTTCCATTTCTCTCCAAACTTCTTGAGAGAGGTGTTTACACCCGCTGTCTCCACTTCCTCTCCTCCATTTCTCTCCTAGATCCCTTCCAATCTGGCTTCCACCCTCTTCACTCCACAGAAACAGCCCTAAGGTAACCAATGACCTTCTTCTCACTAAATCTGACGGCCCCTACTCCATCTTAATCCTCCTAGACCTCTGAGACGCCTTTGACACTGTGGATGACACTGTGAACCAACTAAGTGGATTAATTTGCCCCAAGGAACAATAGTGGTGTTGTGGATTGCTTCGCTTCACTGACTGATCAATGTGCTCTAGGCTTTGATTACTACGGAATTGAAATTTTGAACAGTTTGCAGCAGTTTTCGGATTCCAAATGCCTTAGCTTTAGCCTAGAGGCAATCACCAGTTTGACATCCAGGAACCAACCACGACCAGTTCGTGGTTGTTCAGGAGAGAAGTGAGGAGACGACAGTTCTCATTCTAACTCTGCCACCAGATTGTTGTATGACTTGGGGCATAAGGCAGGTAACTTCTCTGGGTCTCAGTTTCCTCATTTGTAAAATGGGGATATAACACTTGCTCTCTCTCCCTTTCTTAGTCTGTGAGGCCTGAGTAGGACAGGGACTGTGTCTGATCCTACGTTCTTGTCTCTCTCCCAAAGCTGGCACCTAATAAGGGCTTACTAAATCTATCAATCATATTTCTTGAGCATTTACTGTGTGCAGAACACTGTGCTAGGGGCTTGGAAGAGAACAGTAATAATAATAATTGTGGTATTTGTTAAGCACTTACTATGTGTCAGGCTCTGTGCTAAGCGATGGGGTAGATACAAGCAAATCAGGCTGGGAACAGTCCCTGTCCCACTGGGGGCTCACAGTCTTAATCCCCATTTTACAGATGAGGTAACTAAGGCACAGAGATGTGCAGTGACTTGTCCAAAGTCACACAGCAGACGAGTGGTGGAGCCGGAATTAGAACCTAAGACCTTCTGACTCCCATGCTCTAACCTCTACACCATAAATATAACTGAGTTAGTAAAGGCATTCACTGCCCCAAATGCCATAATTACTATTACAATCCTTCAATCAAAATCACATATGCTGAAACACAATTCTACTAACCTTCTACATTCATAGCTTCCCGCAGCACCTGAAGTTTCTTCTGCCTCTCTCGGATTCTGTCCAGAGCACTTGATATTGCTGAAGAGGTGGTTATTTCTGGAAGCTGGCGAATCGGGTCCACTTTCTGAGGACCAAAGACATCCAGGGCAATGCTCCCGTCAGAGTACCTTGCCTCTTTACTCCGGGGGGTAGTGGAAGTCCTTACGGCGTGGGCCTCAGGGAGACAGCGGCGGGGTCTGCTGCTCTCCCCAGGGAGGAGGGGGTCTCCATCATTTGTGGGGTCAGAAGCGCTAAGAAGGTCCGTGGAGGAAGCCCAAATCTTCCGCTTGTGAAGTACATCAATGCTGAGGTTTCCTTTTCCTTCCGGGTCATCTGATTTATATTGATAAGGGCAGCGGGTGGCCGCTACGTTTTCACGCCCGGAGTTGTAATCTGAGGAAACGTCTTTGAAAAAATCTTCCTCACCCTGCGTATGTGTGATGGACAAGAAGCCCATAGACTTACTGAGCCCTTTGTTAAGGAAGGTCTGTGGAGAGAATGGAGACTTGGGGGCATCTAGAATATCAGAGGTTGAGCTTCTCCCTGGAAGAATAAGAACCTGTCATGAATGCACTTTCAAACCCTATTCTGATATAATAACAACTGTGATATTCATTCATTCATCCATTCATATTTGAGTGCTTATTATGTGCAGAACACTGTACTAAACACTTGGAAAGTACATTACAACAATAAACAGTGACATTTCATGCCCACAACTAGCTTATAGTCTAGAAAGACGATGTGTCAAGTGCCACTGTGTGCCTGGCACTGTACTAAGCACTGGGGTGGATATCAGATTGGACACAGGCCCTGGTCCACATGGGGCTTGCTGTCTTAATCCCCATTTTGCAGACGAGGTAACTGAGGCCCAGAGAAGTGAAGTGACTTGCCCAAGGTCAAACAACAGACAAGTGGTGAAGCCGGGATTAGAACCCAGGTCCTTCTGATTCCTAGGCCTGTGCTCTACCCACAAGGCCACGCTGCTTCTAACATTTAACAGGACCTTTTAGAGAACAGTTGCAATTTGGTCCAGGGTTTCTTTTGGATGATGGAGTGAGATGGACTGTGGAGGATGGAATTCCAATTGTTTTAAATCAAAAATTTCCAATAACTCTAAAACTGTTATGAATTGCTTTGGGTTTTGAATTCTCCAGAGGATGATCTACTAACAAGCCTTTTTTTTAATGATTTTTGTTAAGCACGTTCTATTTGCCAGACACTATACTAAGCGCTGAAGTAGATATAAGGTAATCAGGTTGGAGAAAGTCCATGTCCCACATGGGGCTCACAGTCTTAATCACCATTTTACAGATAAGGTAACCCAGGCATGGAGAAGTTAAGGGACTCGCTTAAGGAAAAGCAGAGAAGCAGTATGGCCTAACAGATAGAGCACGGGTCTGACAGTCAGAAGGACCTGGGTTCTAATCCTGAATCCACCACTTGCCTGCTTTGTGAACTTGAGCAAGTCACAACTTCTCTGTGCTTCTGTTACCTCATCTGTAAAATGGGGATTAAGACTGTGAGCCCCATTTGGGACATGGACTGTGCCCAATCTGATTATACTACACCAATCCCAGAACTCTGAATAGCACTTAACACACACCATAAAATAAAAAAAAGACAGCAGACAAATGGCAGAATCAGGATTAGGACCGAGGTCTAACACCCACACCAGTGCTCTAACCACTAAGCCATGCTGCTGCTCCTTCTGCTGCTTTTTAAAACGAACACCCTTTCTTAAAATGTTTTGAAACAAAAAAAATTATTTCATTTATACATCCAAAGTACACAAGTGTTTCTCTTTCATCCATTCATCAAAATGTCAATAAGTCATAAAATGTTTCAATGCTACGGGGCTATGGCTTTCCTATGCCTTCAAGACATAATTCAATTATTTATTACAGCTTGACAAGTCCAGGACTGCTCTATTGCTTCAACTGAATGTGCTTCAAAAACCACCCCCACCATCCCTACCCTCTACTGAAAAATGACAGCACCTGTATGGAATTTCCAAACCCCTAAATCCAACATAATTGCATAAATGTTTTCTGTCTCAATTGGATGTTTGTCGACATCCAACGTGGTTGAATATAACACACTTACTTTTTCAGCAGGTAGGACAAATACTTTGGAAATGATTGGTTTTGAACCACACTATTTCAATTTTCTATCAACAATGAAGGCAAATATTAATTCCTTTGAAGGCATGGAAAGCCTGGCAGAACTAAGAATCAGTCTCATACAAACTTTTTTTCTAGCAATACCCTGCAAATGCAGTGTGAGAAAGATATCTAGAAATTCACTATTTTGGAAAGACATTCATGCAACACAGCATAAAATTTCAAAACACACATTAGGTAAATGATCAGAAAGCTATAAGAGGTAGATGATTAAACCTCAGGGTGTCCTCTCTAATCCAGTGCAATCCTGATAAAAGAATACTTGTTCCTAGAGAAAATAAACTTCTCTCTAGGGACAATTTCATCCCAGTGCTAGGGAAGCAGCATGGCCCAAGAGATAGAGCATGGGCCTGGGAGAGAGAAGGACCTGGGTTCTAAGTCTCGGCTCCATCACTTTGCTATGTGACCCTGGACAAGTCATTTCACTTCTCTTTGTCTCACCTCATATTTAAAAGAGGGATTAAGACTGTGAGTCCCTGGTGGGACAGGGACTGTGTCCAACCCAACTTGCTTGTATCCATCCCAGCACTTAGTACAGTGCCAGGAATATAATAAGCCCTTAACAAATACCATAATTATTATTATTGTTATCAATCAGCTCTTTCTGATTCCATGCTGCCACTGGTCTACATCTTCATTCCAAGTCATCAAAGACAACCTGAGCAACTGGATTTTCAGTCAGGCAAAATCATTCACTCACTTGAAGGGCAGACCCACAACCCAGTACCATCTTTCCCTGCCCTGATTGTAATGGGTCTGACCACTTAGTGAGGGGGACAGGAAGCGGTTGTATTCTGAGCCCCGGGTCCAATTCACTAAAACACTGCTGGCTCATTTCGGGAGTAGCTTTGCCACTGGTTAGAGCACGGGCCAGGGTGTTACAAGGACCTGGGTTCTAATCCCAGCTCTACCACCTGACTGCAGTGTGACCTCAGGCAAGTCACTTAATTTCTCTGTGCTTCAGTTCCCTAATCTGTAAAATGGGGATTAAGCCTGGGAGCCCCATGTGGGACAGAGATTGGGTCTAACCCATCTGCCTTGTACCTTCCAAAGCACTTAGTACAGTGCCTGGCACAGAGTAAGCGCTTAACAAATACCACAATTAATATTATGATTATTTCTACCCCTGGACCAGATTCAGACAGAGAGCCATGATGGGGCCCCAGTGGAACAAGTGCAGTGCTATTCTGTGCTCACGATCTTGTTTGGGTCAACCAATCAACCTGGACCAGGGAGCTGATCTAATCCCAGCTCTGCTACTTGTCTGCTGTGTGAACCTGGGCAAGTCACTTCACTTCTCTGGGCATCAGTTACCTAATCTGGAAAATGGAGATTAAGATTGTGATCTCCATATACGACAGGTACTGTGTCCAACCTAATTAATGCTTAGTGCAGTGCCTGGAACACAGTGAGCGCTTAACAAATACCATTAAAAAAAGAGATCTGCATCACTCTTGGATGGCTGAGAATCACTCGATTTGGTCCAGGCTCCTCCGAGGAGCCCAGCACTCTTCTCCCGAAACTTCAATGCATATTACAAGAAAGTGATCAAAATAACAAAGTAACTCTGCTTTTCACTGGCACTGCCATGTGAGTTCCTTTCTCCCTATCTGGTTACATTACTTCTTCCAGACCACCAGAATCAATCAGTTAATATATTAATGGCTCCGGTGGTCCGACAAGATAAGTGATTTATTTCCTTCCCATTCGAAGGTGCAGGCCCAATGTTTATTCTGAGGTTAATGGATAAAAAGTCCTCTTCAAAGGTTATTCATTCCTGCCCATAATACAAGGGCATTTGAAGTTCAATTACTTGAACATTCTGTTAGACAGTAGATCAAAACAGGAAAGAGCTTTTTATTAATCTTTAAATAAATTTATGCATGTTCCCTAGCTCATATCCCCCCAGTATCTAGGATAATTTTCAGTCAGGCACCTCTGGAAATTTCATTCACTGCACCTGAGAAAATCTGGCTTTTTATACCACGTAATCGTAGATTATTTTGACCTTTACCCACATGAGTGGGTTTAAAATCCGTCTATTTCTTGCAAAGAAACACTACTATAAATATAAATGCTTGGCATATGGTAGATGTGTACAACTTTTTAAATACTTTGTTCCAATTGAATAGGATTGCCATTTGAAGTGAGAAAGAAGACCAGATTTGCCTGGGTTGGGATGTGGGAAACAGCATGGCATTATGGAAAGAGCAGTGGGTCTGACAGTCAGAAGGTTGTGGGTTCTAATCCCGTGTCTGCCACTGTCTGCTTGGGCAAATAACTTTACTTCTCTGTGCCTCGGTTCCCTAATCTGTAAAACGGGAATTAAGACTGTGAGCCCCATATGGGACAGGGACTGGGTCCAATCCGATTTGCTTGTATCCACTCCAGTGCTTAGTACAGTGCCAGGCACATAGTAAGCACTTAACAAATACCATTATTATTATTATCAGCCTGATGCACTCAAAACGAGATACAGGTTCCTAGAGCAAGCAGAAGATGCCACACATGATCTCAGGCCTGTCCTCTAATAACTCCAAATGGCACAGCCACTTTATACTCATTCCTGTCCAGACTAACCACAGTGCTCTCCCAAGCACTTAGTTCAGTGCTCTGCATATAGTAAGCACTCAGTAAATACAAATGATGGATTGATTTTAGTTCTCACCCAAATGGGGATAAAGAAAGTGGAAGAAAGGAATTAGTTTAGCCCAGTGGCTGCAAAAACACTGCTGTTTTGTCTGCAAGTTGTCTTTAAGACAAGCAGCCCCAAGATCAGTCACCTTGGTGATGGTGATAAGTGCATATCTTATCACAAAACTCAGGGGCATCGGCTGATGTCTCAGTGGGAATGGACCCCTTGGAGCCCAAGGTTGCGGTAGGAGACTTTCCAAGGTCACAGCCGGAGATTGCGGGAGCAATGGGAAAGCTGGGGGGCTGCAGCCTTTCCTCAGAGTTTTCCCTCATGTCCCTGGGTGGAGAGTGGTGCTGGTGGTGAGCTGAAGAGGAGGCTTGTTCACCTCACTCCTCGTTCCACACAACAGACAAGTGGAAGAACTGGATTAGAATTCAGGTTCTCTGACTCCCAGGCCCATGCTCTATACACTAGGCCATACTGCTTCTGATTGTAAAGAACAACCATTCAGGCCTACAAAAAAAATCAGCTGTTTTAAGGATTGCCGTTCTGAATCAGATCAAGTGTTCCTCTAAGCCTAATAATCAGTCCATCAATCAGTTGTATTTATCGAGTGTTTACTGTGTACTAAGTGCCTGGAAGAGTACAATGCAACCAAGTTGGTAGAAACGTTCCCTACCTATAAGGAGCTTACAGTCCAGAGGAGGAGACAGACATTAAAATAAATTACAGATAGGTACATAAAGGCTGTGAGGCTGAGGAGAGTAGAGTGAATACAGTGAACAAATCCAAGTGCAAGTGACAAGGAGAAGAAGAGGGAGTAGGGGAAATGAGGGTTTAGTCAGACAAGTCCTCTTGGAGGAGATGTGATTTTAATATAGCTCTGAAGGTGGTGAAAGTGATTGTCCGATATAAAAGGGGAGGGAGTTCAGGCCAGAGAAGGACGTGGGCAAGGGGTGTGAGACAAGACAGACGAAATTGAGGAGCCGGCCCCTGGGAGTGTTCTGACAGTGTCCGATCCCCGCAGAAGTGGCACCGGAGACTGCCAATGGGGCTGTTGCCCTTTGACCTCCCTCTTAGGTTTAAGGATGTCTATTGTTGACTGTGCCCCCTAAATAATACAATATAGATTGACCATTCACTAACTGATGTAATCCTACCCAGCAAACTCCATGGCCTGGGGGTCCTGTGTGGGCCCTGCAGGGTTCTTGTCTGAGTGGGTGGAAGCTGGGGCAAGAAAAAAACACTCCTATACTTCGTTGATGAGGATGAGTCCAGCTCCCCTCCAGGCTGAGGGGTGGGTGCTGCCCTCGTCTCTCTGTAGGACTTCTGACAACCCTCCTCCCCCACCGCCCCAGTGCTGAAATTTTGAGGGAAGCCATGGGCTAGAGGCCCGGAGCCAGACGTAGCTCTCCCGAGTCCTGCTGTCATAGCTTTCTGAGGGGAAAAACATCTGGGTAAGTGGGTGTGAGTGGACTTATGTAAAAAAGAGGAAAGAGAGGCATATGTGTATGTCTCTATGTAGCTGCCTCTTTCCCTTCCCATAGCCACCTTTCTCTTCCTCCTCAAAGCTGCTTCTCTCTCTTCCTCCTCCTTCTCATAATCACCTCGCTCTCTTCCCCCCCCTTAGCTGCCTCTTTCTCTCCCTCCTTCTTCCCATACTCACTTCTCTCCCCGCCATAGTAGCCTGTCTCTCTCTTTTGCTTTCCACAAAATTGCCTATTTCTCTCTCCTAACCACCTGTCTTTCTCTTCCCCCCTTAGCTGCCTGTCTCTTCCTCCCCATAGCCACCTTGCTCTCCCTCCCTGTAATGGCCTGTTTCTCTCTCCCTCCCAGGAGCCTCCTGTCTCTTCCCTCCCTTCTTATAGCAGCCTGTCTCTCCATGCCCCTATATCTGCCATCTCTCCCCAGCCCCCTTCTATCTCTTTCTCCCTCTCCCCACAGCCCTCTGCCTGTCTCCCTCCCCAGATAGCTGCCTTTCTCCTTCTCCGTAGCCATCATTCTCTGTCTCTCTCATTTGCCTTTTTCTTTCTTAGATTGTCAAATGGCTCCCCAGTCCTTTGTACAATGCTTTGCTAGGAGTAGGCTAGAAGAACCCCACCCACTAACATTGTGTCTGCAAGAAAACAAGGAATTTCTATTCACCCATCTCCTTTTGTCCTGGTTAATAAAAATGTAATAGCCTGCCTGAGAATTTATTAATAATTTGCAGCTTCTTAAAAATATGGTCCTCCTACAAATGAACAATGGCATATGGGGTTGAGCCACAGGATTGAGTGAAACTTGCCTCATCTAACCTCTTCTTACATCTGAATGCATCACTTCCCCCGGTAACAGATGTCTGTTGTCCATACTGAGAAAAAGTGTTTCCTTTGACAGGTCTGAAGCTACTACCTTCAAGCTTCAGTGAGGGCCAACTAACTCTGCCGTAAAGGGAGGTGATGGAGCATAATTCTGTAGACTGTAAACTCCTTGTGGACAGGGATTGTGTCTGCCAATTCTGTTGCACTGTACTTGCCCCGACACTTAGTACAGTGCACTGCACACAGTAAGCACTCAATAAATTCCATCAATGGATGGGTCCTACCCACATCTTTAGCGATTCTGAAGACATCAATCATATCTCATCCTTTTCTTCTTTCTCGGCTGTGGAACACTAATCTTTTTGCTCTAGTTGGAAATGGATCCCTCTTCATCATCACCACCAATAGCATTTACTGAGTGCCACTGTTCAGAAGCAGTGTGGCCTAGAAGAAAGATTAGGAGCCTGGGAGTCAGAGGAGCTGGCTTCTAATCCTGGCTCTGCCAACTGCCTGCTGTGTGACCTTGAGCAAGTTACTTAACTTCTCTGTACTTCAGTTTCTTCATTGGTAAAATAGGGATTGAATACCTGCTCTCCCTTCCACTTCGATTGTGAGCCCCTTGTGACATAGGGACTGTGTCAAACTTGAATATCTTACATCTTGTCCAGTGGTTATTTCAGAGGTTGGTACAAAGTACTTAAATACTAATATCATTATTATTATTACTATTGTTATCATTATTAAAAACACATTCACTGCTCCTTTCCTGACCATTTTAGTTGTCTGTCTCTATACCTCTTGGAGTTAGCCTAGCACTTCCCATAACTTATAGCTCCCAGGTTGGATTCCAAAACCGTGCCATATCCTGCTACTCAAGGCACCAGGATAGGCCCCATGGGGTACTGCCTGACTTGCATTTTGAAAACTGCTAACATTTCTTGTGGGCTGATGAGACATTTGGAACCTCTGCACAATTTTTTTTCCCATGGTATTTGTTAAGCACTTACTATTAGCCAGGCACTATACTAAGCATTGGGTAGACACAAGCTAATCAGGTTGGACACAGTCCATGTTCCAAATGGGGCTCACAGTCTTAATCCCCATTTTACAGATGAGGCAACTGAGGCACAGAGAAATTAAGGGACTTGCCCAAGGTAACACACAGACAAGTGGCAGAGCTGGGATTAGAACCCAGGTCCTTCTGACTTCTAGGCCTGTGCTCTAGGCACTAGGCAACACTGCTTCTCAGTTCTAATCAAACTAACCAAATAAAAGGAAAACAATTGTAAAAAATAATAAAATGGTCATTCTTAAGTGCCTGTTATGTGCTCAAAATCCTCCCAGAACCCCATGGCTCCTTCCAGTTATTGCCTCATCTCCCTCCTATCATTCTTCTCCAAACTCCTTGGGCAAGTTGTCTCCACCTACTGTCACCAGTTCTTCTCCTCCAATTCTCTCCTTGACACCCTCCAATCTGGCTTCCATCTGCTTCATTCCACAGAAACTGCCCTCTCCAAGGTCTCCAATGAACTCCTTCTTGCCAAATCCAATGACCTCTACTCCATCCTAATCCTCCTTGACCTCTCAGCTGCCTTCAGCACTGTCGACCACCCCCTTCTCCTGGAAACATTATCCATCTCTGGCTTCACTACACTGCCCTCTCCTGCTTCTCCTCCTAGCTCTCCGTCAGAGACATCATTCAGCCATCAGCTCATTCTCAGTCTCTTTTGCAGGCTCCTCTTCTGCCTCCCACCTCCTTACTGTGGGAGTTTCTCAAAGTTCAGTTCTGGGTTCCCTTCTATTCTCCATCTACACCCACTCCCTTGGAGAACTAATTTGCTCCCATGGCTTCAACTACCATTTCTATGTGGACGATTCACTAATCTACAGCGCCAGCCTTGAACTCTCTCCTTCTCTGCAGTCTCACATTTCCTCCTGCTGTTGGGACATCTCTACTTAGTCATCTCGCTGACACCTCAGACTTAACATACCCAAAAATGAACTCCTCATCTTCCCACCTAAACCCGGTCCTCCCCCTGACTTTCCATCATTGCAGACACCACCTCCATCCTCCCTGTCTCACAGAGCCATAACCCTGGCGTTATCCTCGATTCATCTCTCTCATTCAGCCCACATAATCAATCTGTCACCAAATCCTGTTGATTCAACCTCCACAAATGCCCTCCTTCTTCATATCTGACAGACGATCACTCTCCCCACCTTCAAGGCCTTATTAAAAACATATCTCCTCCAAGTAGCCTTCCCCATCTAAGCCCTCATATCCTTTTTCCACTCCCTTTTGTGTTACCCTTAGATACCTAACTGTATTTTATTCATTTATATTAACATCTCTCATCCCCTCTAGATTGCAAGCTCATTGTGGGCAAGGAACATGTCTACGAACTCACTAAGCACTTAGTACAGTGCTCTTCACATGGTAAGTGTTCAATAAATACCATTAATTGAGGGATTGCCAAGCCCTGTACTCCAAATACTGTACTCTGCAACACAGATCAAGCTGGTATGTTACACCAATGAGCCCTTACCCCAAACCTCAGGGTTGGGTTGTGTTATGGGGGATAAATGTAAGAATAACCTCAATCTTTCACTAAATGAAGCACCTAAAACAGAATTTACACTAAGAACCTTTTTAATCTACCAATGTGGTACGTGAGGATCGAATTTAGGTATCCCATTTGGAAAATCAGGTTCACTGCTGTTTCAGTGAACTGAGACAATACAACTTCAAGCTCTTTGAAATATGCAATAAAAATCCAAGTGTTTTATTTTTTTCCTTTTTTATGTTTCTCATATATTTTATTACTTAAGCATATTATATCATTATTTTCTTCTGTATATAACTGGACATTAAAAAGGCCTATTGAAAAGAAATAAGACTGAGTCCAGAGAATTGCTCTGATCAGTACTCTGTTTTAGTAGACCAAAAAATACAGAAAAATCATTGTTCCAAAACAATACACAGTACTGGGTAATTGTAAGTGGAAGAGAGTTCTTGTGGGAAGTAGATTGTCAGTCCTCTGGGAATGATCTGTACCCAGAAATGAGATAACAGAGGGCCAGATGTGGGCTGATGGCTTCTGGCTTCTGGCTTAAAAGCAGCTCTATTTTAAGAAATCCTAAACAAAATTAAACCAAGGAAGTTTTTCTAAAACAGAGTGTTCTTTATGGAGTACTTCGAGTGATGTAGAATACCATACACTAGGTGGGGGAAAATGAGCCTTTGAAGGGCTACATAAAACACAAAGAACTTAAAACCCTACTGTCCAGAAAACATTTAGTTTTGTTCCAGGGCAACTACCCTAAAGGGTTTGGGAACTGTAACCTAGTCTGACTAAACAAGTATTGTGTCAGTATTACCATCTCTCCTCCTTCCCTTCCCAGGTTTCACCAACACCACTTTCATTCTTCCTCTTTACCAGTTTTCTGTTCATTCGATTTGTCTTCTCCACACCACTGCCAAATTAGACATCTCTTTAAACATTGTTTCAGATTCACACACTGCTTTCTAGTTCCCCCAATGACAAAGAAATGTGATTTTTTTCCCAAATACGCCCAACCCTGAAGGATAGCCATAATACCTGACCAAAGGCTAAGCCTCTGCATTAAGCTTGGCAGGAAATGATTGATTTCTCTTTGCTCTGTAAAGCCATTTAATCAAGATTAGGTTACAAAGTGAAGGTAGGCAGCATACTAATTGTGAGACAGGTGCCCAGAAGTGAGATATGGAAAGAAATGCTTTAAAGGACATTTGTGGTAGTGAAAAGCGAACTTGGAAATTTCATGAATTCAGTCACAAAACCCTATCTCAATGGCAAAACTACACTGCATCTTTCCTTTCAGAATTGGCCCTTCCCACCCACGCCACCCCACCTCCTTGATCACAGTCTAAAAGAAGACATTTTCCATTAGTCTATTAGGCCCAAGCCCAGGTTTTGGAACACTGTCATTACCGCAATAGTTGAAAACCCCTTCTTCACCAGTAAGCAGGATTTACTAGTTTTACTGCACCTTTCTGACAGAGTTGAAGAATGACCTAGCAAGCATATTGTACCTTTAGAACACACAGTATTTTGTCAATACTAACTGGGTAAAAAGACTTCTTTTCAGATGCCTTTTTTTGAGCGAGGTCGCTCCTCCTTAGCTAGATGATTTCAACATCATCAACCTACAATTAAGTTTGGACAAAGAGCAATAAACGACATTGAATGTCACTACTTGATTTTCGTCATGGTTGCAACTTGGATTTTCGCCTTGACATCCCCAAGGAAGCTGCTTGGCACCAGTTCTAGCTAATTTAAAAGCTATTCAGTTGAAACCGTAGTGGGCAATAAAATGTTTAATATGTAATACTTCATGCCATCAGGGTTCTCGGTCCCTTGTTTTAATGAACATTGAAGTTCGTTAAACTTTAATTAAACAACATGGCTTAGTAGAAAGAGCACGATTTCAGAGGACCTGGATTCCAATCCTTGCTCTGCGACTTGCCTGTTGGGTGACCTTGGACAGGACACTTCACTTCTCTGTGCCTCAGTTCCCTAATCTACAAAATGGGGATGCATTAGCTGTTTTCCAAACTACTTAGTAGACTGCTTACCCCATTTGGGACCTGATTATCTTAGATCTACCCGGCACTTAGTACAGTGCTTGGCACATAGTAAATGCTTAAAGAATACCACAATTATTGGCATTATTATTAAAGTGGATGTGCAATTATAAATTCACCAAAGTTCTTGTTTGTCCTGTGCTCTTTCCAGTTACTGGCAAATCCTCTAAAATTACAATGTGTCAGACTCAGGGAGGTTTTCTTCTTCAATATGTGGCTCTCAGACACAAGGAGGGAATGGGATGGAGACTCAACCTACTAATTTTCTCAATGATGATATCATTCTAATCACCAGTTGCCTTTCGTATAGTGCAACTACCAAGAGGAACTACAGGTTCCAACCTTTGGTTTTGAATTGTACAAAGTCCTTAAATAAAGCCTGGGGAAACATTGTGGCCTAGTGGAAAGAGCACAGGCCTGGGAATCAGGGGACCTGGCTTCTAATCCCGGCTCTGTCAAGTGTTTGCTGTGTGACCTTGGGCAAGTCACTTCATTCTCTGTGCCACAGTTTCCTCAATTGTACAATGGGGATTCAATACTTGTTCTCCCTCCTACTTAGACTGTGAGCCCCTTGAAGGACAGGGACTATGTCTGACCTAATTAACTGATACCTATCCCCATGCTTGGAACAGTGTTGGACACGTAGTACGCATGTAATAAGTACCACAAAAATTTTTTTAAAAATAATAAAGCCGGAGATATGAAGCTCTTGTTGAAAGTAGATATCAAAACAGTCTTGAAAATAAGAAGCCAAAACGAAGTAGGTGACAGTTATTTTAACCATGGAAGGTGAGATTTCTTCCTCAGGAAGTCTTCCCACAAGTTACCTTAGCACTGCTCTACACTGAGAAGGCTCTGATGATGTCCAGATCACTGAACAAGGCATGGAGAACAATTATAAAAGGAAAAATAAAAACATGCCCCTTTTCCTCAAAAAGCCTATGCAGGTTTGTCACATGGCATGAGAGAACCAGGTGACGGAGAGGCTTGAAGCCCAAGATCACAGATGAAAGAGTTATGTGGGCTTTTTTCGGTGAAGGGGAGGGAATGAGTTTAGATTGTAGCTTGAGAAAAATAATCCAAGCTGTGGTAGCCTGGTGAAAAGATGACAGGCCCAAGAGTCAGGGGACCTAGATTTTAATGCTCTTGCCTGCTGTGTGACATTGGGCAGGGCAATAAACTTATCTACGTCTCAGTTTCCTCATGAGTAAAAAGGAGATGAAATATCTGTTCTCCCTCCCGCCTCAGACTGTGAATCCCATCTGTGACAGGGACCATGCCTGAACAGGTTATCTTGTATTTCTTCATTTATATTAATGTCTGTCCTCCCCTCTACGCTGTAGGCTCACTATGGACAGGGATTGTGTCTGTTTATTGTTTATTGTACTCTCCCAAGTGCTTAGTACAGTGTATTTATTGAGCACACAGTAGGCACTCAATAAATACGAATGAATGAATGAATGGATTTACCTCAGCACTTAAAACAGCCCTTGGCAGATAGTAAACATTAGAAAGTATAGTTATTATTATTATTATTACTATGCACTCCTGATTCCCAGAGCAATGCTCTTTCCATTGGACCAGCAGTAGGGCAATTTGAAAATTACTCAATTTGCATTATTCGGGTTGCTGAAAATAGTCAGTTCTTCCACAATGCAAGTTTCCACTACGCTTTTTACAAAGAATTCCGCTGGCAAACAAAATCATTCTTCTGACAATGCTTGTCTATTGGGCAAACATGACGAGATGTTGGAAAATATAGTTGTACGCATGGTCACAGATTAGCTCAGGGCATTCGTATTATAACATGGGTTTTCAATGGCATGAGCACTTACTGTGTGCAGGGCACTGTAGTAAGTGCTTGGGAAAGTACAACAAAAAACAGACACATTCTCTGTCCACAACAAGCTTACCATCTAGAGGGGGTTATGTTATGCTCGTGCTGGGGCAACAGGCAAGCAGAAGGGAAGGGATGCAGCATATCACCAAAGGCATGTGACGTCTTTGCCTTCATTAGCCAAGGTACAGCAGAACCGGGACAGGAACCCAAATTTTTAGGACAGTATTCTTTTCACTGGACTGGCAGGGCTATTATAAGGTATGCAGCAATAGAGATTTTTAATGTCTTCACAAGTAAGAAGAAGGAAAATGTGAAGCAGTGTGGCCTAATGGATAGAACACGGGTCTGGGATTCAGAAGGACCTGGGTTCTAATCCCAGCTCTGCCATTTGTCTGTCTTGTGACTGTGGGCAAGTCATTTTTCTTCTCTGTGCCTCAGTTACCTCATCTGTAAAATGAGGAGTAAGATTGTGAGCCTTATGTAGGACAGGGACCGTGTCCAACCTGATTAAATTGTATCTACCCCAGTGCTTAGAACAGTGCTTGGCCACTTAACAATATAAAAAAAAAAGGAGGCGATATCAGAAGAGGTTCAGAGTGAGAGCACCAATTCTCAAAGGTAGAAATGATGTCAGTCTCTTTCTTGAATTCTCAAAATAAGCATCTAATTCCTCTCTGAAAAAAGAGAACCACCTCTTCTGATACAAGCACTCTGAGCTGCTCACACAGAGTCCCTGATGCCCACTATTATCTGCAGAATGGGAAGACACATGACCCAGTGGAAAGATCCTGGGCCCGGGAGTCAGAGGACGTGGGTTCTAATCCCGGCTTCACAATGTACCTGCTATGTGACCTTGGACAATTCACTTTACTTCTCTGTTTCTCAGTTCCCTCTCCTGTAAAGCTGGGAGTCTCTACCTGTTCTCCCTTCTACTTAGATTATGAACCCCATGTGGGAACTGTTTATCTAGTATCTACCCCAGTTCTTCGTACAGTACTTGGCACACAGTAAGCAGCTAGCACCACAATTATTATATTGTTAATACGGGAACTTTAGCCTTTTGATTTTATGAAGTATATTCTAATATACTATAAAATCACTTTACAGGTTCAAATCATTAGCAACCTTTATATTTTAAATAGACCCAATTTAGCACTGCAAAATGTTTGTAATATAAAAATTTCATTATGCTCCTATATAGACTTCAACTTATTTGAAATTGACCATGTGGCTCCTAAGGAAATCCAGAAGACAAATTAAATCAAAATACACCAGCAAAATCTAAAGAGATGACTTGTAAAACTATGCAGACCCTCTCTATTTGCAAACTTATGCAACAAAAGAGATCCTGGATATATTTTAAAATTCACTTTTACACAGCTTTTCATCCTCAAAATTTTCCGTATTTTTATAAGGTCAATAAATCTCTCAATTCACCTGATGACAAGTAGGGAAGCCACTGCTCATTTTCAATCCATATTTGCTGAATTGTGTCAACCTTGTACAGAACATAGAGGTAACACAGTCCAGAACTCTGAGGCTTACATTCTAAGAACATTCAGTTCTATGGCAAATTTTTCAGTCTTTCTCTCATAGGTGTGGACATTCAGTGACAGAGAACTTCAGGATAATGATTACAATAAAAATCACTACAGATCATCTTCTTCAATAGCAAACTCCCATCACAAAGATCTTTCTTCTCCCTGAACTCATCCCAGATTCACCCGCTAGACAATAATGTTGGCTTTTTCGTTGTGGGCATGGAACGTGTCTGCCAACTCTATTATGTTGACATCTCCCAAGCACTTAGTATAGTGCTCTGCACACAGTAAGCACTCAATAAATACTATGGATTGAACTGGGCACATTAACATATGGCAATCAACTTATAATCAGCAAATTAAATTGCTGCAAATGGACACAGTATTATCTGTCAAGGTAAAGTAAATATACATGCAATAAAGAATTTAGCAGTATTTTAGATAAACTGCACCATGCAAATAGTGCAGAGTTCTCCTGTTAAATTACTTTTCACACCCAGCAAAGTTAACAGGTAAATGAACTGTAGTGAAAAATGCATTCCATATGAGCCAGGCCCACCCTGAACCTTATCTCAGCATTTACTAATATTTGTCTTCTATCAGTTTCAAATGAATTGTGCTCAAGCAGAAAGGCATTTTCCTTTATTCTTTTCATATTTACTTTGAAAAACATGATAAACAAACCAATGGTGAGATTGCAGCTGTAAAAAAGAAAAAAAAAGGAAGAAAACTATGGCCAACGAAAACAATTGGCTCTGAAAAGCCTGGCTGGATACCGGGTTTTTGGTCAGCGGCTTCAAGGCCTGTGATTAGTTGGGGTCTGCTCTGAATAACCCTTTCTCAGTTGCCTGTAGAGTGAAGTACACTGGGTGTTCTGTGATACACTGAGAACATCACAGGGACGAGCACACAAAGTAAGATGGGGAGAAATGATCTTCATATGACATAATTCTGGAACTTCTTAAATGCTTACTATGTGCCAAGCACTGTTCTAAGCACTGGGGAAGATACAAGTTGGACTGGACACAGTCCTTGTCCCAATTAGGGCTCATACTCTTAATCTCCATTTTACAGATGAGGTAACTGAGGCCCAGAGAAGTGAAGTGACTTACTCAAGGTCACACATCATATGGCAGAGTGGGGATTAGAACCTATGACTTTCCCCAGTCGGTGCTCTATCCACTGGACTACACTGCACCTCCAATGGTATTTGTTAAGTGCTTACTATGTATCAATTTATCTATCAATGGTATTGAGTGCTTATTGTGTGTATAGTACTAAGCACTTGAGAGAGGAAAATCTAACAATATAAGGAAGTTACATACATTCCCTGCCCACAACGAACTTACAGGGTAGAGACTGTTTCTGGGGTGTCAAAAGTGAGCTATTCTTTTTGGGGAGTGGAGAATAGCAGCAGCAAGTGGACTCCCCCTCCCCCAGAAAAAAAAAAGTTTCTCCATTCTTCGAAGCCTGTGTCTGGACTCTAAACTTGTTTTGTGGGCAGGGAACATGTCTACTAACTCTGCTGTATTTTACTCTCTCCCCCAAGCATTTAGTAATTGCTCAATAAATACCACTGATGATGATGATAATAATAATGTTGGTATTTGTTAAGCGCTTACTATGTGCCGAGCACTGTTCTAAGCGCTGGGGTAAACACAGGGGAATCAGGTTGTCCCACGTGGGGCTCACAGTCTTCATCCCCATTTTACAGATGAGGTAACAGACACAGAGAAGTTAAGTGACTTGCCCAAAGTCACACAGCTGACAAGTGGCCGAGCTGGGATTCGAACCCATGACCTCTGACTCCAAAGCCCATGCTCTTTCCACTGAGCCACGCTGCTTCTCCAGAAGCAGCAGCAGAAGCAGCAGCAGCAGCAGCAGCACAGAACAACGCACTGTCTTATCACCTGCAACTGCTCTGCTGTTGTTTTTTTTGACTAAATTCTGAGAGTTCCCATTCTCCAGCCTCATTTTCTACCATAATGTTTGGACTGCTAGAATACACCTTGGAATCACCAACTCTCAGTTGTTCACTTCTCCCTTGATTCTTTCTCTTCATTCAATTCATTCAATAGCATTTACTGAGCGCTTTACTATGTGCAGAGCACTGTACTAAGCACTTGGAATGAACAAGTCGGCAACAGCTAGAGACAGTCCCTGCCGTTTGACGGGCTTACAGTCTAATCGGGGGAGACAGATAGGAACCGTGGGGGCCAGAGAGGGTTGGGGGGGGGGGGGGGGGTTGGTAGTGCCAACCCAAAAGGCTAATAACTCCCTCAGCATCAATATTTCCACCAGTGATTTCATTTCCATTAACCTTTTTTCTCTAGCCTTGAGATGTCTGCATTAGCTTCCCCTCCTCCCAGGCATATTTCCAAGTCATTTTCCATGTGTGGTAATAGTAGCAGCAATAGTAAGAATATTTATTAAGTAATGCAGGCTATTTGGGAAATATAAACCAGAAGAGCGACACAATCTTTCCCTACATGAAGCTTACACGCTAATAGGGGAGATGGCCAAACAGTATTTACAAATAGAGTAATAAGAGTAAGAAGTTAAAAGTACAGTTAACACAAACAGAAGACTGCTCAGGATGGATATAAATAAAGGTCTCAGAGCTAGAGTGATCTTTCAGAGTTAGAGCTGGTGATTTGCTGTATGAGTCAAGGTGCTGGAAATTAATCAGGAAAAGCTTTTTGGAGGAGGTAGGATTTGGTGGAGGGGGCAATGACCATGGAGAGCAAGGTAGTCAGTCAGATTTGGGGTGGACGGGAAGGGAGAGAGCAGGGTACAGTTAGTGGTTCGTTTGAGAAAAGCAAGCTATGGAGTAGTGTGTGAAGAGAGCATATATAAGTTGGTTGAGGGCCTTGAAAATGAATGCTAGGAGAGCAAATTGAGTGTGTTGCACCAGATTTTGTTTCTTATGGGGCTCTCTTTTAGGCAAAGCAGAAAATGAAGTTGAGTTTAAAACTGCAACACGAGTTTAATGCTCTTACCTGTTGGGAGTCCCTTTCCTCTCAGTCGGTCCCGAATGGCTTGACTTCTATCAGGCTGCAGTGTCTGCTCGCTGCTGCTGGAGGGCTGGTCCTCCTGTACCCAAGCAAGGCAGAAATCGATGACTACTTGAACTAGCAATCTTTATGCTAAGAGGACAAAACTAGTTTGGTCGAAATGGCAGAGTGAGACATCCCTCTGAAGTGATCAGAATCTCTTCCCTACAGGGAGTAAGATATGTGCAATTTGCTGTCACATTTGTGTTCAGCTCATTCTCAACATCATTTACTTGTTTTTTAAAAAATGGTGATTAAGTGCTTAATACATGCCAGGTTTAGCACTGGAGTAGATATGATCTAATCAGTTTGGACACCATCCATGTCCCACATGGGGCTCAAAGTCTTAATCCCCATTTTACAGTTGAGGGAACTGAGAGGCCCAGAGAAGTGAAGTGATTTGCTCAAGATCACAGAACAGACAAATGTTTGAGCCGACATTAGAACCCGGGTTCTTCTGACTCCCAAGCCCGTGCTCTATCCAATAAGCCACGCTGCTTCTCCTTATAGGTAAATGCAGTGAATTGGATTAAAGCAAAGTAGCGAGAATGAGTTCCACTGGGATACAGAGGGTAACAAAAAATTTATCATGGCTTTCATCAATTAAAAGAAAAACATTTAACCAACACAAATTTGAAGCACTACACTTTCTTCTGGTGATTGCAAGAGAAAATCCTCATCACAAAGACAAACCTTTTCTTTAAATAATCTCCTTGACAAAATAGCAACTTTGGTTCAGTGTCAGGCACAGAGTAACCACTTAACAAATACCATTTAAAAAGGGCTTAAATAATATGGGCAATGTTATGTCTGTGCAGTGGTTATTTTTCAGTGTCAATTCCACTTCAGTCTTTTTAAACACAATCTTACTCATGGATGGATCCTCACTGTTAATAGCGTCATCCTCGAATATGAAGGACAACATGACTATTACAATTTTTTCCCACAAGGGACCTCTTTTAAGAGCCTTCTGATGTGTTTTGCTTGGTTTCTAGTTCCCTGTCTAACAGGTTATGAAAGGGCTTAACCAGCTCTACCCTTAAGGGATTGTCATTCTTTAAGGGGACACTGAAGTCTGTTTCTTTTTCCTCCTGCCCAATGAGGTAAAAAGAGCATCAAATTTACAGGTCCAAATCCTGAGAAGCAAGGTACCAAGAAATCCACCGATTCTGGCATTTTCATAATGAGAACCTTTCAAAGTACCCCAAACCCTTCATTAACATGTCATTTATCACCCAGGAGTTTTCTAAATGATGGGTGGGAAGTGTTGATATGTACATTCTATGGTGGGAAAAGAGGAGCAGAGATGTTATGTCACCTATTTATGGTGTTCACCAATTTGATGGTAAAGCCAGGACTAGAAAGCATCCACTCCTCCACGTAAATATTCTAGGCTAATAAATGACACAAAAGTCTTTTCAAGAATAAATCAGAATACGGCACTATTATTCAAACAGGTTCACCATTATGCAGTATGCTAATACGGATAACAAAGGACTATTTCAAGGGGCAGGAACGGATGCTCCTAGGAAAATAGTCATTTACACCTCACAATGTCTTCTCTCATATCCTAAGAAATAGCTATCTTATGCAATACACATTTGTCCTCCATATTTGAAGACGACAACCACAGACAGAGAAATCAACCAGTGTGGGCAAGTGGGGCTGAAATGTGTCAGAACATTCAAGGAATCCCCTAGAGAAACCAATGGATGTACTGGCCCTGTATCTCAACTATTTTGTTGGGGTGCTGGTACAGACAGGATCTCTGGCTCACCCCAGAAAGGCTTCCCAAGACAAGTTTCACCAGCTGTTTCACATAGGAGAACGAAGGGGCGCAGTTGCTGTTTCTGATGTGGGCGCTGCAAGCATCCAGGACCGTGCGGACTGAAACTCGGGCATAAACGACATCTTCACACATGCCCAACAATATGCTGTTCAGATGGTCGCCGAGCTTGATGGGCTGAGGACAAAGCAGTGAAGATCGCATTCTGTTAAAAAAAGACTGGGATGATGCCAACAGAGGCTCTCTAAAACCTCTCTTGGCAAATGAAAAATCACAGAAAAATTAACACTGTTCTTAGGAGTTTAAATATTAAAATTATAAAATGCACATTGTTAAGTACAAACTTTCCTTTGTGTGTGTCTGTGTGTACATACATTCATACACACATCCATCTTTAACATTTACACATATCAGTGAGCTATGTATTATACTCTTTCACTTCATTCATTCAATCATATTTATTGAGATCTTACGGTGTGCTGATCACTATACTATGCGCTTCGGAGAGTACAATAGAACAATAAACAGTCACATTCCCTGCCCACAACAAGCTTACAGTCTACAGGAATAATGATAGCATTTATTAAGTGCTTACTATGTGCCAGGACTGAACTAAGCGCTGGGGTGGATACAAGCAAATCGGATGGGTCCCAGTCCCTGTCCCACATGGGGCTCACAGTCTCATTCCCCATTTTACAAATGAGATAACTGAGGCTCAGAGACATTAAGTGACTTGTCCAAGGTCACACAGCAGACAAGTGGCAGATATGGGATTAGAACCCATGACTTTCTTCCAGGCCCATACTCTTTCCACTAGGTCATGTTGCTTGTTTTTTCCATATTATGAGCACAGTGTAGGCTCCAAGATGCCTAAACCTGTTAGCTAAATCCACTTCACTGATACTGGAGAACTCTTGGCCAGCTGTCTTCACTTCTCCTCCACCTGGAGCCAAAGGTGGGTGTTATCCCACTATTGCATGCCCCATATGTGTAATGCTTCTCAGGCTCAAGTCGCTGCACGCTTCATTTCTCTATCATTTCCACTCTGCCAATCAATATGCCAAAGAGACTTATTCTATTTCTTTTTGGATAAGACTCACGGATTAAATTAATGACAGGGTTTTGCACTATGTTCTTCTGGTAAAGGGTTTTCATGAGAATTTAAATTCTCCTTTTCTCTAATAGCTTCATCTAGTACTTAGAGATGCGGAACATTCCTGATGTAAAATGAGAATAGAAGATGATGTTCTTCCTTGTTTCCTTTTATCGACAGTTTTGTATACCATGCTCAAAAATTATCTTGACTTATTTAAAATCAGGATTGTGCAAAATTCCTTTTTTGAAGAATCGAATGATAGCTAATGAATGCTCTGAGATTTAAGAAAGGGGGGTGAAATTGCTCTTGATTCACTCGGAAGGCGATGACCTAACATTGCACAAAAATGCCTGTCCAAAAGTGGTGGAGGAATTGAGAATAATATTTCAAATACTGCCATAATCCTTGAATGGTGAGCAGTAAACAGGATTGAATAATAGCCCTTGTGCTCAGGGACCCATTGTGGAAAACAGTTTTGCAGTCTTAGTGCTTTTCTCATAACCCTCAGAGCCCACTCAGCAGGCTCAAGTCCTCTCTTCTTCCTAAACTACGACTGCTCAAACAGTTTCTCCAAGAACAGGAATATAGTTTAAAGTCTGTTCAAATATAAGGTATTTCTTTATCTCTGGCCTTGGACAACTAGGCCAGGAATTACTAACCTTAAGACAGCATCATTTCTTTTCCTAGAGGTCGAGATGACTAGACAGACTTTATGACAACCTACGTAAGAAAACTCAAATTTCAGTATTTGCTTTCGTAATTGTTCTTTTTGGAAAAGAAGCAGTGAGTGGTCACCCAAGGAGAGGCTAGGCCAAACAGGTTTATTTGAGAACCAAAATTGGTTTAGGAGAACTAATACAGTTCTGAATTGGCCCAGACGACCAAATTTTCCTTCGAAAAAAATTTATGGGACAATGACCTCAATTTGGCATCTGTGACTGCTCTGCACAAAGGCAATTGAGCCTAGTCACTACGAATCAGGTAAACTATGTCTTGCTCCCTCCTCTCTATGTGGTCTGATTAGAACAGTAAGGATTACAACAGGATTGAGAGTGCCTGAAAAGCACAGTGAGAACTACTCAAGTCATCAGGA
This sequence comes from Ornithorhynchus anatinus, assembly GCF_004115215.2. NCBI lineage: Eukaryota > Metazoa > Chordata > Mammalia > Monotremata > Ornithorhynchidae > Ornithorhynchus > Ornithorhynchus anatinus. Next base: position 54,984,733 of record NC_041739.1, read on the forward strand.
ATCTACCACAGTAACTCTTTTGTCACCATTAACTAATGGATACGAAGAAGTTTATAGTAACTCTTTGTCATCATTAACTCATAAGTACGAAGAAGTTTATGGTAACTCTTTGTCACTGTGAACTACTGAGAATGAAGAAGTTTCAAATGAAAAATTTATAGGAACTTCAGGTTTTACTACTCTGATGTAACTGTTGAAGGCCACACCGAAGGCTCACCTTAATAGACCATTTAAAATACGAAAGAACAGTACAACAGGCAGGCTGACTAAAATTTTCTAATAAAAAAAACATGTGATTTACCTGGCTCTGAGGAACTTCATGATCAGCTCCCCAGTAGAGTGTCATGCCAAGTGAATAAATATGTATCTATGAACAAAGCAAAAATCCCAGTCATTTTGGTGGTGGGGAATCAAAATTGTAAGTTGACACAATACCTGAATGTCACCAGCTGGCAAAAGAAAATGAGAAATTACATATTCTTTCATTTTCTCAATTAGGTGATGATTAAGAATACTAAACAGGTTATAGTAAATATATAGTGCTTAAAATCATGAACACATTATTTAGAGAACATAAACTCATAAGGAATTAACAGATGTATTGTTCACTATATTGCACTAAAACAATTTCCTTAGATGCATTCATTCGTTCAACTGTATTTATTGAGTGCTTACTGTGTGCAGAGCACTGTACTAAGTGCGTGGGAAAGTACAGTACAGCAATAGAGAGAGACAATCCCAATTCAGACAGGCAAATGAAGTACCATACGTATCCTGAGTGAATGAACCTACACAACTTCAACTCTATTCCTTTACCATTCATAGTAGAGAAGTGAGAATGGAGTAAAGGAATTTTTTTTAAAAGTACAGTGAAAACCTCAGCCTGAGGTTTGTGTTAAAATCCAAATAGCCATTTAGTTTACAGAATACTCGATAAATTAAAATTTCTCAGACTCTAAAATGACTGTTGGGCAAAAAAAGCACTCAGCCCTCTGAGCCGGGGGTCAGCAGATATGGGATCTAATCTAATCTCTACCTCTTGCCTGCCGTGTGACCTTGGGCAAATCGCTTGGTTATTCTGTGCCTCAGTTTCCTCATCCAGAAAATAAGGATTGAAAACCTGTTCTCCAACCCGCTTAGACTGTGAACCTTATGTGGGAAAGGGGCAGTATCTGTTTGATTGTACTGTTTCTCTCCAAGTGCTTAGTACAGTGTTTGGCATGTAGTAAACCCATAATAACATTATTAAACTTCTAGACAATCCAAAGCAGATAACATCTTTGTATAGTAAATAAGCTAACCGTGACCAGCTCTTTTTGTCAATTTTCTTTACAAACTTCAGCAAATTGAATTTTGAAAATGCCTGAAATAACAGCAGCGATCTTTTAATATGCAATTTCATCACTCTATAATTGCTGTCTTGGGATGCTGAATTCAGAAACAAGGTGGAAAAAGCATTATTTACCATCTATCTCCATAAACTCTCCTGCTTAAAAAGAACAGAAAGGAAGACCTCAAATATTAACTATAGCCACATTCTGTCAGAAAAAATCAGACATTACTAATCTCTCATTGGAATTGTAATCTGGGAGAATAACATATTTTTCCTTCATAATCCATTCCAAATTAGAAAACTTCCTCATAATTCATCTCCAGGATCTCTAAAATCTGAGATGGATTTATTGGGGGAAAAAAACTATTGTTGCAGATGAATGACTTTACAATTCAATCAATCAATTGTACTTACTGAGTGCTTACTTTATGCAGAGCACTGTACTAAGCACTTGGAAGAGTACAATACAACACAGCTGGTAGACACGTTTCCTGCCCACACTGAGCTCACAGTCTAGAGGAGGAGACATCTTTATGAAATCTTTTAAGAGAAATCTGTCTAGACAGACACCTCAATCTGCAGAAACTCTAGGCCCAATTCTCAGAACCTATTTCCTGTGCGCAATAAGAATCTAGGTTTCTCCTTCCTAAATTACTTGGATTCTCTCCCACCTCAAAAACCCAAGAATAGTGAACCCTTTCAGAGCTCTAGACAGGCTCCGAAACTAGCCCCAGACAGACATGGTGATGAGTCCATATCCAAATGCTTCATAACCTACCAAAAACAAAGACCTTCTACTGTTGGGACAACCAGCAGAACACAAAGAGGCCACTGAACAAGACTGTAATTACATGAATGCAGTATCACTGGCCTAATTCACACCATCGGTCCAGGTCATGGGGTTGATGAATGGCCACAGAATGATCATAGCCTTATGTGTGTAGGAGGGAGGTCATGCACAGGAAGGAGGATTATGCAAATGCAAATAAGTAACATGGTCAATACATTTTCTTCCAGGATGGAACGGACAAAGAAAAAAAAGAAGCACAGTGGATATGACCCAGATAACGGTCATCTACTTCCTAAGCTAATTAGTGGCCATATGTCCAAGACCTGAAAAGCAAGTCAGGCAGCAGGATCAGATTAAAATGGATATAATTACTTTTTTTCTCATTCAGGTGCCATGGGAATTTATTTGTGGGTGAATTTTGAAGACTTTTTTTGTCTGCAGTGATTATCTGTATTATAGATGGTAAATGCCTAGTAATCAGGGGCATGATTAATAAAAGCTGATGAGGACCTGGTTGTTAATCAATCGATGGTATTTATTGAGTGCTTACTATGTGTTGAGCACCGTACTAAGCACTTGGGAGAGTATGCTGTGACCTTGGGCAAGTCAGTTTATTTCTCCGTGCCTCAGTTACCCCATCTGTAAAATGGGGATTAGCACTGTGAGCCCCATGTGGCAAAGGGATTGTGTCCAACCTGATTTGCTTATTTCCAAGTCAGTGCTTAGTACAGTACCTGGCACATAGTGTTCATTCATTCAGTCAAATTTATTAGGAACTTACTGTGTGCAGAACACTGTATTAAGTGCTTGGGAAAGTACAATGCAACAATCAACAATGACATTCCCTGACTACAACGACCTCAGAGTCTAGACAAGGGGAGACAGACGTCAATATAAATACATAAAATTACAGATATATACGTAAGTGCTGTGGGGCTGGGGCAGGGGGTGAAGAGCAAAGAGAGCAGGTCAGGGTGATGCAGAAGGGGGGGGGGATAAGGAAAAGTGGGGCTCAGTCTGGGAAGGCCTCTTGGAGGAGATGTGCCTTCAGTAAGGCTCTGAGGAGGTTGGGGGGGATTAACTGGCAGATTTGAAGAGGGAGTATGTTCCAGGCCAGAAACAGGATGAGGGCCAGGGTTTGGCCATGAGACAGGCAACATGGAGGCCCGACAAGAGGGTTAGCACTAGAGGAGTGAAGTAAGTGGCTGGGTTGGAGAAGGAGAGAAGTGAGGTGAGGTAGGAAGGGGCACAGTGATGAAGTGGTGGATTTGAGGAGGGAGGGTGTTCCACGCCAGAGGTAGGTCATGGGCCAGGGATCAACGGCAGGATAGGCGAGAGTAAGGCACAGTGAGAAGGTTAGCAACAGAGGAGGGGAGTGTGCGGGCTCGGATGTGGAAGGAGATTGTGTGTGCTTACTCTACTGCCAAATGCTTAATCAATTGTTAGAACAGTGCTTGGCATACTAAGCACTGGCAGAAGCAGCGTGGCTCAGTGTTTATTCCCAAGAAGCAGCGTGGCTCAGTGGAAAGAGCAAGGGCTTAGGAGTCAGAGGTCACGGGTTCTAATCTAGTCAGCTGTGTGACCTTGGGGAAGTCACTTCACTTCTCTGTGCCTCAGTTACCTCATCTGTCAAATGGGGATTAAAACTGTGAGCCTCACATGGGACAACCTGATCACCTTGTATCCCCCAGCGTTTAGAACAGTGCTCTGCACATAGTAAGTGCTTAAATACCACAGGTTTTTTTAAGCACTTAATAAGTACCATTATTATTATCATTATTAATATTTATTGAGTGCTTAGTATGTGCAGAGCACTGTTCTAAGCACAGGGGAGAATACAATATAACAGAATTAGCAGATATCTTCCCTGCCCATATCGACTTTACATCTACGGACAGAATACTGTAGCTCTAGTACAGTGTTCTGCACACAGTAAGAACTCGGTAAATATCAGTGATTGATTGATTGAGGGGTGTCCCCATAGCTTAGAGAAAGGGTTCCCTATCTGGGGGAGAATCTCACCCCCATTTCAGATGGGCCACATATCAGCAACTGCCTCTATGGGCCCAGAATCTGATCTTTCACTCTGAACCTCAAGTCACTTAGTTGTATTTACTGAGCGCTTACCTTGTGCAGCACACTCCACTAAGTGCTTGGGAGAGTACAATATAACAAGGTAATGGGTCAAACCAGGTTAAAAAGGCACCACCCCAAGTTAACGACAGGAGAGGTAAAGACCTGAAAACAAACCAGGAAAGATTCCCTCAGGGCTTCTTCAATAATAGAGGAAGCAGCATCAACAAATGAAAATGCTGGAGTTTATTTCCATTTGGTAGTTACTCCCTTATTAACATCATTTAGGCATACAGACACATATCAATTAACTCAGTATACAGTGAAGGTTAGAAAATTTGAAACAAAGAATGCTAGGCTTTGCTTATGATAACTTTCCAGGATTTGTCTGAAGGGAAGCAGCATGGCCCAGGGAAAAGAGCATGGGACTGCGAGTCAGGGGACCTGGGTTCTAAACCCGGCTCCAACACTTTGCTGTGTGACTATGGGCAAGTCACTTTACTTCTCCTGTGCCTCAGTTTCCTCACCTGCAAAATGGAGGTTAAAACCTCCTCCTTCCTTGTTAGCATGTGAGCCCCATGTGGGACAGAGACTCTGTCCTCCCTGTTTGTCTTGTATCTACCCCCAGTGCTTAGTACCGTGCTTGGTACACAGTTACTTAATAAGTACCATTAAATGAAAACATTCCTAGTCTTTTTACATTAGAACTTTAAAAAAAAAAAACCACACACAATTTGGTTTTTCATTTAAAAACAAAAAAGAAGTACCAGAGTAAAAAAAAAAAGGAATATTATGTCCATTACATTTAGAACTTTCATTTCCTTGTGACTCTTTTTCTTATTATTGGATCTACATTAAAGTACCACATTCAAATGGGTTCTGTGAGCTAGCCAAGTGTTCTGAAGAGCACTTTTTCCATTCAATTCTCAACTAGAATGTTACAAACAACATTAGAGCATTGGCTACAAACCAAGTACATTTTTGAACTAGAAAGTAATAATAATAATTGTATTGTACAACGTTTACTATGTTCCTGGCACTGTACTAAGGTCTGGAGAGGATACAAGCTGATCCGGTTGGACGGAGTCCCTGTCCCACATGGGGCTCACAGTCTTAATGCCCATTTTACAGATGAGGTAATAGACACAGACTAGTAAAGTGACTTGCCCTGGTTACACAGCAGACAAGTGGTGGAGCCAGGTCCTTCTGACTCCCAGTCCTGTACTCTATCCACTAGGCCACGCTGCGTCTCACTTTTTCCATTCAATTCTCAATTAGAATGTTACAACCAACGTTTACGCACTGGCTACAAACCAAGTACACTTTCGAACTCGATACTAAGCACCGTTGTCAAGAATGATCAGTTAGCTGATAAAAATAAGGAACGCACAGGAGGTGGATTTCCCCAGAGGTGACAGGCGAAGGCTGAGACCTCCTGGTATGGTATGAGTATCCACTTTAACCAGGGAGTGGCAAGATGGACAAGAATTGGAAGAAACTCTGGCATAGCCAGAAGAGACTATTCTTGACCTTCTGCACTGTTCAAGTGGCTCCATTTTCATTTTATTATCATTATGGTTACCAGAAATGGGATTTTCTTGAGCAGGTTGTCTCCCTGTTCTTTGAGGACACTGTCAATGTGTTCTACATAAATTTCATTGAAACAACCCTAGAACCAAATAATAATAATAATGGTATTTGTTAAGCGCTTACTATGTACCAGGCACTGTACTAAAGGCACAGAGAAATGAAGCAACTTGCCCAAGGTCACTAGCAGACAAGTGACAGAGCCAAAATTAGAACCCATGACCTTCTGACTCCCACTATTGTGATGCTGCTTCTACTACTGCTCTGTACACTCAAGGCATTTAATGCATAATTGGTTGTTGGTGTGGTACCACGAAAATGAGGTTTCGTGGGTCAGTGGAAAGAGCCTGGGCTTCGGAGTCAGGGGTCATGGGTTCGACTCCCAGCTCTGCCACTTGTCAGCTGTGTGACTGTGGGCAAGTCACTTCACTTCTCTGTGCCTCAATTACCTCATCTGTAAAATGGGGATTAACTGTGAGCCTCACGTGGGACAACCTGATTACTCTGTATCAGCATTTAGAACAGTGCTCTGCACATAGTAAGCGCTTAACAAATACCAACATTATTATTACACCATGCTTAAGGTGTCATTATTGGCAGGTCATACTCCAGACAGGTTTGGGAGATTAGGGAATTAAGGTGTTGACTGCAGCATGTAAACTGTAATACATATGTTATACTTATTTGGATAAATAAAAGTAATTAAAACTCTGTTTCAGGCCACACTTTCCATTTCTCAGCAATTATATTTTGCAGTTTTCTACCTCTTCATTATGGTCAGTGATGGTTTCACATGAACCACTGGAAGCCATCCTGTGACATCTTTGATTGTAAAGCTATCATTGGTTTGCCACCCATTTACCCATAAACTTTCAGTCTGGAAGGGAGAAACACATATTAAAAAACATGTCAACAAAATAGATAACATTTAAGGTGCTTCGAGAGTAAAATGTGTCAGAAGGGTAGTGTATTCAAATATTAGCCCTGTCAAACTTTTGTTTAATGCCCAAATAATTACTGCCAGGTGGCAAAAAGTATAAACTAGTTGATACTACTTGAAAGACTAAAATATGGTCAGTGATGTAAGTACTAATATTAGACATCTCACAAGTTGAGCTGTCCCTCTTAAATACTTAAATTTTATTTGTCACAGCATATGAAATTCTTTTCAGGAGTTAAGAAGAGACCCAAAGCAAAAACCCAATTATATTTATAATCTGAATTCCTTCTTTTTGGAACAGTGTGTAGTAGGCTTTTGGAAAGAATTTGGAATTAGCAATAGATCCTCTCCTAATTACCACTTCAACACAAAATTGAAAATGTGCCGTTTCTTTGGTTTGTCAGGAATGCAGTACTAAATCCAGAGAGTAAGTGAACCCTTTCATTGTGCCTTAAGAGGGGATTACAAACTAAAATTTGTTTCTGTTTCAGTGCCCTTCAGCCATGACCTGATTTCAAAAAGGAACACTGTACCAAAAGCAGTAATCCCCTAAACGTCCAAATGGGGAAGCCCACCCATTCGACTGCTAAGAACACCAGAACATTAAGGTGGTATCCCAGATGGAAGACAAAAAGTTCCAAGGCATAAAATGTTCTTAATACTGCCCCTCTAGTCACAGTGCCCTACTGATATTTGTTTTCGTCTTTAAATTGTCTTGGTGTTTTGATTCCTCTCTCCTTAGGTCTGCTGACAGTTCTGTCTCCCCCTTTTTTTTTCAGATCACGAGCTACCTGAGTGACAAAGAGCCGTGTCTAATTTCCAAATGCGTATTCTTTTCTAGTGCTTAGTACGGTGCTCTGCACAAAGTAAGCACTTACTAGATACGATTACTAAAGTAGTTTTTTATGGTATTTGTTAAACAATAAAATAGAGTTGGTAGGTACGTTTAAAAAAACCCTTCACACTACAGTTTGTTGGAGTTTTCGGAAAGCTGAGGGAAATTAAACTATCTCCTAGCAAAATGCCAGAGTTATGGAGCTGATGACTTCTGCAGGAAATATTCAACGGTGAATGTGACTCTCCTAAAGGGGTGCAATCCAAACTCCTCCTACCTCCTCTCTCTTCCTCTCCACAGCCAAGGAGTTCTGTTCTCCATCCCCACAAGGTATTCTTTCTTCAGGAAGAAAAGCTTTGGGTTGTAAAAGCCTACTATGTGAGCTTTTAGATCTTCGCCCCTCCCCAGCCTGTAAGCTACTTGAGGGTAGCACTTGGTCTTTACTTCTGTTTCATATTGCCAAGCACACAGCAGATGTTTGATTACAAACCTGCAGGGGACCAAAACAGCCGTATTTAAGTTATTGCCGGTTGGAGAAAACTGTCTCTGTTTTGGAACAGAGAACAGGCGTCTCCAAGGCCGAGATTTATTTTACTTACCGAGAAAGAATTAAACAGTCAGATTAAACAATCAGATTTATTCCTTGCCTATCAAGGGATCAGACTCACTCTTTCAAACCCCAGCAGGCACTGCTCTGTAGGAAAGCTGTGTCCTGATAAAGTAGGTGGGGCCCCAGAGGCAATAGCTGGGGAGCTCAGTATTTGGGGTGGGAGCAACACAACTGGCTAACAGATCCTCTTCTCACAGGATCACCACTTCTCTTCCCTGACCCCAGAATCAATCAATGAATGAATCCAACAGGATTTATTTCTATTTGTTTTTCCATGGTATTTGTTAAATGCTTACTATATGCCAGGCACTGTATACCTGGCATACTGCCAGGTAGATACAAGCAAATCAGGTTGGACACAATCCATATCCCATATGGGGCTCTCAGTCTTAACCCCTGTTTTACAGATGAGGTCACTGAGGCCCAGAGAAGTTTAGCCATTTGTCCAGGGTCACACAGCAGACAAGTGGAGGAGCTAGGATTAGAACTGAGGTCCTTCTGACTCCCAGACCCGTGTTCTACTCACTATGCCAAGTAGCTTCTTATTGATATTAACGATAATAAAATGTGGGTTTTTTTCCACTTTTAAAAAGATTGCCCCTTAATATGAAATGTCTCCTGCCTACAACGGGACTGCAGCAGTTTGTTTTAATACACATAGGCTTATTGTGTATTTATCCATTTTACTATTGGCTTTTTAGTTTTCATGTGATTGTTAACTAAATTTGCTTCACAAAATTACTTTTGAATGCTAAAAATAAAGATGTATTTGTAATAAGATTCTTTTGACAGATTCCTGAAATATAGAAAAAGGCATTATTTAAAAATGGGTGGGGGAACCATCTCTCTCATCTCCTCTGAATGAGAGGGGAATAACTACTTTTCATCACTGATTAACTAATATGCTTTGTATGATGAGAGTTTGCTTCATACATCACAAAGAAACTGAAAATAGGCACACACTCTTGAATGTTCAAAAAAAATGAATTTGCTGATGATGACTATTTCTATTTAGTTGGGGGTTTTTTATGATATTTGTTAAGTGCTTACTATGTACCAGGCACTGTATTACATGCTGGGGTAGACACAAGCTAATCAGGTTGGACACACATCATGTCCCACATGGGGTCCACAGTCACAATCTCCATTTCACAGATGAGTTAGCGAGGCCCAGAGAGGATAAGTGATTTGCCCAAGGACACATAGCAGAAACATGGTTGACCTGGGATTAGAACCCCGATCCTTCTGACACCCAGATCCGTGCTCTATCCACTAAGCCAAGCTGTACGTCTTGCTGGTTGGCAAGTGGATGATCCAAAGGGGAGTCTGAGCTTCAACAGAAGATTCAGTTGGGAAACAAAAAAACCTGGGAAATTATGTAAAGGCCCTTCAGTGTTTAGGAATCTATAGTCCCTCAATCAGTAGTAGAGAAGTAATGCTATTTACTGTCTGTTGAATGCAACAGAATCAAGTGTGTTAGGAAGTATACCAGAATCACAAGATATGCTCCCTGCTCAGAAGGACCTTATAATCAGTGGGGTTTGAAGTGCATAATAATTAATTCTAATTATGGTATTTGTTAAATGCTTACTATATGTCAAGCACTGTTCTAAGCCCTAGCACAGATACAAACTAATCAGTCCTTGTCCCATATGGGGCTCACAGTCTAAGAGGGAGGACAGGATTTGAATCTCTATTTTACAGTTGAGGGAACTAAGCCACAGAGAGATAAAGTGACTTGCCTGTGGTCACACAGCAGTTAAGTGGTGGAGTTGGGATTAGACCCAGATCTTCTGATCCCATTCTTTTTCCACTAGGCCATGCCACTGACTGAATGCAGGGCATGGGACAGTAAATATAACAGAGTTGGTAAACAAGTTCCCTTCCCACTCCAATAACTACTACTGATTAAGTGTCAAAAAAGGTAAGTTCTATCAAAAGCACTCTAATCTTTCAATCAATCATATTTACTGAACATTTACTGTGTGCAGAGCACACAACGCTTGGGAGAGTACCTTAGATCTCCAGAGGAGACAAAACAGGAAGAGAAAGTAGCTACAGAAATAGGGTCAGTCACAATAATGCTACTGAAACTCCTAAACTGTGTAATTATGCTGAAATTACTGCCTTTCTAGCAAGTGATATACTTTAGCCCTGGGAAAAATATATATAAAATTGTCCTTCGCTTTCAAAGAAAACAGCACTGAGGGTGAAGTTTACCTATGAGTGCAGGTGTGGCTGAAAAGGCCAATCAATGTGGGATTCTTCAGTCCTGGCCCACCTAAAGGATGTCCTTTGTAGTGCTCTTATACTTACACTAAATGAAAGCCTTTAGGAATTGGAGGGAGATATACACCTCCAATTATCTGAACTAACAAAATATCATGACATTCGTACACAGCATCATGTTTCCTAATTTAAAAAAGCCCACTGGCTGGGTAGGACTCACAAACAAAAAATCCAGTGACTTGACTCCTCTGTGAATTGCTGGCTCAGACTTAGCCTTGGGGACTGGAGGATGGGAAAACTGAAATAAGGTTGCTCCTGCCTAACGTAGTGAGGAGTGAGACTCAGAGATCATCATGACTGCAAGGCAATAATGCCTGTTAAGGTCTGAAATCCCCATCACTTTCTGGCTGATAGTGTTTTCTTAATTAATTAATAATAATGGCATTTGTTAAGCACTTATTATACAGCAGGCACTGTTCTAAGCGCTGGGGAAGACACAAGATAATTGGGTTGGACACAGTCCCTGTCCCACATGGGGCTCACAGTCTTAATCCCTATTTCACAGATGAGGGAACTGAGGCACAGAGAAGTGAACTGACTTGCCCAAGGTCACAGAGTAGACAAGTGGCGGAGCTGGGATTAGAACCCATGACTTTCTGACTCTCAGGCCCGTATTCTATCCACTGCTTCTCTGTGTAGTTGAATAAACTTAAAATTTAGCGAAGAGTTACAAATCATAAAAGCAAAATAATGTAACAAATGTAGTTTTTCTACTTCATTCGGAGTATTCATTTGTAAATCTATGGTAGCGGGGATGACGGTGTGTATAGAGGAAAGTTTCCCACCATGAACCCAGAGAGAGACTTATTTCTTCAGCTGCCCCCTCTGGTTTCTAAGTAAACAAGAGTTACCTTCTCAACATCCGAGAGAGAAGACAGCGACTGGTTTTGGAGAACCTCGGGGGCTGTGAACGCTCGCAGGTCTTGATGGGAAACATTTTCATCCGTGAACGAAACACTGCCGGATGGCAGGAGCAGCAGAGACCAGGGAGAAATGATGAAGCCGAGGGCAGCGGGGTCTGCTATATTTACTTGTTGGGGAGAGGGTGAGGAGAGGGGGAGAGAAAGGAAAAGCAGCCATTAAATAGAGATTTTTAACAAGCAGATGCTCACTTCATATTGGTCGAGAAAATGAATTTTTTTTTTTAATCTCTGCTCCAAACACACCCAACATTCACCAAACTGTCTTTTTTTCCCCCTAAATGTTGCCCTATCCAGTCTAAACGTACAACTACTTTATCCAAAATTAAATCAATCTTAAGCACTTAACCCACAAAGGGAGTGGAGTTTCATACAGCGCATGCCAAAATCGAATTAGTGACATGTACTTAACAACGCCTTCATTTGGCATAAATTTTAAAACCCTGAATGGTCTAGGGAGGGTCAGGACTTGTGGCCTGAGGGAACTACCTCCCCCTCCATCGAGCCCCTCCCCAAAATGAAGTCTAAAACAGCACCTCACTCCCTTTGGGTCTTTGTTTTAGCCCACAGTGGGGGTGGAGGAGGAAAGCAAGGGGGAGGAGGAGGAAATGAAAGGAGAGTGCTGATGGCTTTGTCATTAATACACACACCCTGCTCCCAGCCTGTGGCAGAAGCTGTTTAGCTGGGTATGGCGTGCCGAAAAAGCACTGGGACGGCATGTGCGGACTTGGGGTGAGTGCGGGGGAGGGCAGCAGAGAGTGGGCTACAAGGGGGAGTCCCAGACTTCTTGTCGATGTTGACGCTCCCAGGAGTGGGCGGATCTTTGTCGAGGGAGAGATGTATGGTCCAGTCCAGAAGCGGCTCTGGGGATAACAGTGATAATAACAATGATGGGTTGGGGGGAGGGTCATTAACCACCTAGAGGGGATGGACTCTCCCTCCTCTGCGCAGCCCCCAGGCCAATCATTCATTCTTTCAATCGTATTTATTGAGCGCTTATTTTGTGCAGAGCACTGTAGTAAGTGCTTGGGAAGTACGATTCTGCAACAGAGACAATCCCTGCCCACAATGGGCTTGCAGTCTAGAAGGGGGGAGACAGATGTCAAAACAAGTCAACAGGCATCAATGGCATAATTATAAATAAATAGAATTATATAGATATATGTCATTAACAAAAATTAGAATTATAGTTATGAATATATGTACATATACAACACAGGGTCCACCTTTCTCCCTTTAAGCAGCAACACTGGCAAAGCTGCTAACACCACAGCCCTGCTACCTCTTCTTTTTATTTTTTAATGGCAGCATTTGCTAAGTTTTTACTTTGTGCCTATCACTGAACCAAGTGCTGGAGTAGTTACAAGATAATCAGATCTGAAACAGTCCTTGTCCCACACAGAGCGCACAGTCTAAATAGGCTCACTGTGGGCAGGGAATGTGTTTATTGTATTGTACGCTCCTAAGACTTAGTACAGTGCTCTACCCACAGTAAGTGCTCAATAAATAAGATTGAATGAACGAACAATTATGACAATAATAATAAATGTGGTATTTGTTAGGCGTTTACTATGTGCCAGGCACTGTATTAAGCACTGGGATGGATACAAGTAAATTGGGTTGGACAGAGTCCCTGCTCCAAATGGGGCTCACAATCTTCATTCTCATTTTACAGATCAGGTAGCTGAGGCCCAGAGAAGTGAAGTGACTTCCCCAAGGTCACACAGCAGGCAAAGGGCAGAGCCAAGATTTGAATCAGACCTGACTCCCAGGCCTTTGCTCTTTCCACTCCACCATGCTGCTTTAAGACAGCAGCACCTACATCCAAGGTCTTGCCTGGGCATGGAAGCTTGGGGGGAAAGAAGGGGTCAGGAGGCAGAGAAGGAGGTATAAACCTTTTTCAAGTGACAACTTCAACCAGGAAGCAACCCACTACCCTTTCTTTTCCTGGGGGTTGCTCACAGCTTCTAGCCTGGCTTTACAAGTTTATTGTACTGGCCCCCAGATTGATTTATGCCCTCCCACTCCTGGTCTCTTGTTAAATATCCCCCTCCTCCCCCACTCACACAAACACTTCTTCAGGCCCTGCTTGTGACAACTTGCTAGGAAAGATGGCTTCCAGTGATTCACCGTTTCAATGTTTGCCTGAAGAGGGTCTAAAAGCTGAAGCTTAAGGGTGATTCCAATTAAATAAACAAAGCTTTACAATTCAGACTTGGGTGTCTGCCTCCTCCCTAAATCAAGCCCCTCAGAATGTTCAGCTCCAGACCTGCAGGCCTGGGGGAGCTGTTGTCAACAACAGATGGAACCTGAACTGCTGGGGCACTGATTTGGGAAATTAAAATAAATAGATGCCAAAAGAATGGGGCTCAGAGCTCAGGCACTCTTGAAGATGATGATGGTATTTGTTAAGTGCTTACTATGTGTCAAGCACTGTTCTAAGTACTGGGGAAGATATGAGGTAATTAGGTTGTCCCATGTAAGGCTCACAATCTTAATCCCCATTTTACAGATGAGGTAATTGAGGCACAGAGAATTTAAGTGACTTGCCCAAAGTCACACAGCTGATAAGTGGCAGAGCCAGGATTAGAACCCACAACCCCTGACTTCCAAGCCTGGGCTCTTTCCACTAAGCCACGCTGCTTCTCTTGGTAAAAGACTGGGAAATCTCATTACATTGGCTGTCCCTGTCACCGTCTCCTAGCTTTAACCAGCCTCTGGATCCAACTCAGACATGAAGAGACTAACAAAGATTTGAAGAGTTGCTCATAGTTCAGCTACTCTTATTTACTGAACACTTACTGTATGCAGAGCGCTGTACTTGAGAGAGTACAGTATAACAATAAACAGACACATTCCCTGCCCACAAGGATCTCTTCAGCCCCCAATCAAGGCTACCTCCTTAACCTCAGGACTAAAGGAGGCTTTCTGGGTGTAGCTTCTCTAGCTGATCAAGCTATACATGGTGCTGTTTTCCAATCTTTAACCACACTCAAACCCTAAATAACTGAGGCTAACAGGTGACTTCTTCACTGAGCAGCAACTATACAACACACAGGTTTAGAACCAAAAGGCAACATCACCCCCAAGGAATCCTTTTCTGAGAACTCTCATCTGGGAAGTCCAAGTTGCCTGGGGGTGAACCCATCTACCCAGGATCCTGGCTGTAGAGAAGCAGCCTGGTACAGAGGATACAGCATGGAACTGGGAGTCACAAGGTCATGTGTTCTAATCCCAACTCCACCAACTGTCTGCTGTGTGACTCTGGGGAAGTCACTTCACTTCTCTGTACCTTAGTTACCCCATCTATAAAATGGGGATTGAGTCAGGGCCCCATGTGAGACAGAGACTGTGTCCATCCTGATTTGCTTGTATCCACCCCAATGCCTGGTACACAGTAAGCGCTTAAATATCATTATTACTATACCAAAGCCTAGTCATGGGTTCTAATCCTAACTCTGTCACTTGTATGCTGTGTGACCTCGGGCAAGTCCCTTCACTTCTCTGTGCCTCGGTTACCTCATCTGCAAAAGAGGGACTGAGACTATGAGCTCCATGTGGGAAAGGGACTATGTCCAATCTGATTTGCTTGTAATAATAATAAAAATGATGGTATTTTTAAGCGCTTACAACGTACCAAGCACTGTTCTAAGCCCTGGGGAAGATACAAGGTTATCAGGTTGTCCCAGGTGGGGCTCACAGTCTTTATCCCCACTTTCCAGGTGTGGTAACTGAGACACAGACAAATGAAGTGACTTGCCCAAATTCACACAGCTGACAAATGGCAAATCCAGAATTAGAACCCATGATTTCTTTTTGACTTGTATCCACCCCAGCACTTAGTTCAGTGCCTGGCAATTAGTAAATGCCCAACAAATACTATTATTATTATTATTATTATTACTAGAGGAGGAGTCAAAGGTCAGATTTACATTCCTCCAGAATGGAACTGTCAATCTCATTTATTGAGCGCTTACTGTGTGCACAGCACTATACTAAGAGCCTGGGAAGGTACAATATAACAGTATCACTAGACATACCCCATGCCCACGACGAGTTTACAATCTAGAAGGTTATTCATTATTTATCTATTGGTTGATTTATTTATATTAATGTCTGTCTCCCCCTCTAGACTGTGAGCTCATGGTGGGCAGGAATATGTCTATTTGTAATACTGTAGTCTTCCAAGTGCTTAGTACTGTGCTTTGCACATAGTAAGTGCTCAATAAATACAATTAAATGAATGAATGAAAGAATGAATACAGATATTAATACAAATAAATAAAAGACGGATACATACATAGGTGCTGTGGGACTGATGGAGGGGTGAATAAAGGGTGCAAATCCAATTGCAAGGTTGAGACAGAAAGAAGTTGGAGAGGAGGAAATAAGGGCTTAGTCCAGGAGGTCTCTTGGAAGAGATGTGATTTTAATGAAGTGGACTGTCTCTGTTGGGGGAGGTGGCAGTTGCGGGGCAAGCCTCACCCCTTGCAATCCTCAACAAACAGCTTCCTTTACCAGTCGTACCACTCATGAGGCCTACTATAATCCAAAATGGAAAGAGCCCGAGCCTAAGAATTAGAGGTCCTGGGTACTAACCCCAGCTCTGCCAATTGCTAGCTGGGTGACTTTGGGGAAGTCACTTCACTTCTCAGGGCCTGGTTTCCTCAACTTCAAGATGGGGGTTAAAACCTCTTCCTTCCTTCTTCCAGGTGTATTCCATAAATGGATGAATAAACCGAGAGCTAGGACAAAGTGTTTTGGCCAGAGATCCCAATCTAGCAGGTCCTGAGAAAAATTCCTCCCCAAAACTCTCCAACCACTTGACATCAATAAATTCAAACATACACCTAAGCAAACTGTTCCTTCCGTTCTTTTCTCAGATTGTTTTGATTACCTCTCTTTTTCATTACTTCCTGTCTCTTGAGCAGTGCTCATTTTAAATCAATGGTATTTACTGAGCACTTACTCTGTGCAAAGCACTATACTAAGCACTTTGGAGAGTTCAATGTAACAGAGTTGGTAGACACACTCCCTTCCCATTCCTTCTCCATATCCCTCTCCTTCTCTACCATTTGCTCTTGTTCCTCATTTTTTTCTTACCTATGGTATTTGTTAGGTACTTTCTATGTGCAAAGCACTGTTCTAAGCACTGAGGTAGATATGAAGTAATCAGGTTGGACAGGTCCATGTCCCACATGAGACTCATAGTCTCAATCCCCATTCTAAAGATGAGGGACCTGAAGCCCAAGAAGTTAAGCGACTTGTCCAAGAACACAGAGTAGAAAAGGGGCAGAGCCGGGATTAGAACCAAGGTCTTCCGGGCTCCATTTTTCTGGTTGCCAGCTGCACCTGCCATCAAGAGCTTAAAACAGGGCTCTGCACTCAGTGGACAGTCAATAAAAACTATTGCTTGATTGACAAGTAAGCCTAGACTGGAGCAAACTTAGCAAGGTCTTTGCATTTGTCCACCTTTATTGTATTCTTTGGGGAGGGGCAGCAGACCTGGGAGTCAGAGGGGCTCAGTTGTAATCCTGGCTCCACCATTTAACTTCTCAGTGCCTCATTTTCCTGTAAAAGGAAAAACTGTAAAAGGTGGGGGATTCAATCCCTAACCTTCTTCCTACTTAGACTGTGAACCCCATGAGGGACAGGGACTGTGACTAATCTGATTTACTTGTATCTACCCCAATGCTTAGAAGAGTGCTTGACAAATAGTAAGCACTTAATAAATACCATAATTATTACTATGCCCCCTTCCCCTTCCACTCCTCCTACCTTAAATAGTCTCTGGCTTCTCTCAATTTCCTTGTCAATCAATGATAGTTTAAGTAGACACAATCCCTGCCCAGAAAAGGTTTACAGATCAAACATCCCTACAGTCCCCCTGCATCCACTTAGACTTCAAAACTCCAGGCTCTGAAAATGTGAGTAAAATTTAAAAATATACACATACATTTAGGAAAGCCTCAGAGCCTTAGCACCTGGCCTCAGCTGCATCTTGCTCTGCTCTGTCAAACAAAACAAATGCTCACAGTAAAGTGCTCCGGGAGGGAGAAGGGAGGAAAACATTTAACTCTTTTCTTCTTCACCTCTTCAAGATTAGTATCCTGTCAGCAACAGTGGAAAGAGTTGCATTCTTCTCTCAATTCTTCAAGACCCATTTCTAGTTGACTGCTGCCACCCATCCTCTCCCATGTTTCTCATTACTTCACCATTTGGGTGCTGTGTGACCTTGGGCAAATCACTTAACTTCTCTGTCTCTCAGTTCCCTCATCTGATAGAAGAGACTGCGAGCCCCAAGTGGGACGTGGAATGTGTCCAACATGATTACCTGTAATTACTCCAGCGCTTAGTACAGTGCATGGCTTCTATTAAGCACTTAAATGTCATAAAAGTACCATTGATTGATTATAACTGCTTCTTGTCTAGAATTGCTCCTCAGAGTGGGATTTAAACCAACTGTCCCACCCTAGAAATAAACAGGATTTTAGTTTCTCATTCTTCAAATTCAAGGTTTAAACATTGGATAAAGTGGTCTTTTTCTACTTTTCCTGAAAACATCCTCAGCCCCAACGAGACTCTGCCTTTCATATACAAAAGTGTCTTTGAAACTGTTGAGATAATGAATGAAGACCAGGTAACAACGGGAGAAACTGAATTTGACCTTCAATTTAAGAGCAGGAAATAAGTAACAAAGGTTTGTGACAGGTACACCTAGTGAAAGATTGTACAAAATAGCTTGCTCTCCAGGCAACTAGCATTTGTGGTTAGTCTCAGACTTTTAAAAAAATTTTTCACGGCATTTGTTAAGTGCTTATTATGTGCCAGGCACCTTATTAAGTGCTGAGGCACTGAACTAAGCACTGATTTACAACTCCCCACCAAGTATGTTGGAGATAAATACAGAGTAGAGCTCAACAATGCATATACCTTCAGAATTAGAATCCTTTTTTAATTTCGAGTGTGAGGTCATGAGGGGGACTAGTTTTTAAGGAATAAGCCAGTAGGAAGGGACTTGGAGGTGGTGGACTGACTTCGAAGAGCCACTGGGACAGAAAAATGTGACTTTAAACCTTTTCATCCCTGTTGGGAAGCTCTTAGACCTTGTTGACGACTTGGAATTAGCTGGCTACTTGGCTACTTGACCACTCAGACCAAAGAGCTGGGGGAGGAGGGGTGTCAATACTGGCTTTACAGGAAATCTGGAGGGTGCGGAAAACAGTTTGGTCTCTTCCAAGGAGGTTTGTGTTATATGAAGATTTTCATTTTTGATAATAATAGCAATTGTGGTATTTGATAAGTATTAACTATGCACTAAGCACTGTACTAAGTGCTGGGGTAGATTCAAGATAATCAGATCAGATAGACTACCTGTCCCATGTGTGGCTTTCAGTCAGTCAATCAATCGTATTTATTGAGTGCTTACTGTGTGTCGAGCACTAAGTCTCAGTAGGAAGGAGAACACGTATTGAATCTACACTTTACAGACTGAATGAAACCTGCTCTGGAACAAAAGCAGCGTGACCTAGTGGACATAGCATGTACCTGGGAGTCAGAAGGACCTGGGTTCTAATACCAGCTCTGCCACTGTCTGTTATATGGCTTCAGGCCAATCACTTAACATCTCTGTGCCTCAGTTATCTCATCTTTAAAATGGGGATTAAGACTGTGAACACCATGTAGGACAGAGACTGTGTCCAACCTGACAACCGAGCATTTACCTAGTGCTTAGCACATAGTAAGCAATAAATGAATACCATCAAAACCACCCCCCAAAACCCTGGGGCCTTGCTGGTAGGCATTCCTCCTGGATGAAGCTCTGTCTAGGAGAATAAAAACCAATTAAATGAAGCATAGTGTGCTCTGAACATGGTAAGCGCTCAAATAACACTGATTCTTCCTGGCTAAAGACCTCCTAGTCAGTCACCACACAGGAACTTTTCTGGGCAATCTCCTTAAAAAATGCCTTCTTTTTTTATCTTGTGGCACCTCAAAAAAAAATCAATCAAGGACTCAATAAATACAATCGAATTAATGAATTCAGTTAATCAATGGTATTTACTGAGCACTTACTGTGAGAAGAGCATTGTACTGAGCACTTGGGAGAGCACTATACACCAGAGTTGGTAATCATGTTCCCTGCCCACAAGGAACTTAAAGTTTAGAGGGGGAGACTGTCATTACAATAAATTACGGATATGTACGTAAGTGCTGTGGGGCTGAGGATGGGGTATCAAGAGCTTAAAGCAGACAGACCCAAGTGCAAAGGAAAGGAGGAAATGAGGAGTAGAGGAAATGAGGGCTCAGTCAGGGAAGGCCTCTTGGGGCATAATCTTCTCCAGGTGTTGCTAATTAAGTATGGAAGTGACAAAATGAACCCAATATCAATTCAGTCACTTACGGAAGAACACCAGCAATTTGGGTATTTAAGTAAAATGTCACAAGAAAAAAAAAACTGCTGGAATTTACTAAAGATAAAGTCCTCGTCAGACAGAGTCCTGTCCCATATATCTTTCATTCTAGTCATTCGGTCATCAGATATGATCCGATAAGATGGGAACGGTTGTGGAATGCTGAATAAAGGGATTTTCAAGTAACGTTTGAAGACGGGAAGAGAGCGAGTTTACACATTCACCAAGCAGCTGCCCTCTTTTTATGCAAGGGTCAAACCAGCAAGAAACAGGTCTGGATGTTGCAAAGAATGAACCAAGAGCAGAGAGGAATTAGGTCAGCAAAGTAGGTGAGGTCCTGATGAAGGAAAGCTTTGAGGGAGAAACCTGATGGACTCCAGAAGAAACTGAATCTACCCAGGATAAAACAAACACACACTCTCTTTCATTGTTTTTAAACATGAGAAACTTTGGGATTCATCCCCATTTTGCAGATGAGGTAGCTGAGGCACAGAGAAGTGAGGTGATTTGCCCAGGATCATGTAACTGACAAGTGGCGGAGCCGGGATTATAACCCATGACCTTCTGACTCCCAGGCCCGTGCTCAATCCACTATGCCATGCTGCTTCTCTTGCTGCCGATGTCTGCAAGTCAGGTGACTTTGTGTGCGGTTCACACCTGCTGGGTCAGGCTAGTCCCTGTGTGCTGGCAGAAGGGGAGGGAGGTAGGAAGGCACCTGCCACCTCTCCTTTGGGGCCGGGACAGGTGGTGTTGTCTGGCCATCTGGAGGAAGCCTAAAGCCTCGGTCATGCCGAAGGAACTGCTATGAAGTTGAATGTAAACTTGTCATGGGCAGGGAATGCGTCAGTCTATTGTTATATTGTACTCTCCCAGGCACTTGGTGCAGTGCTTTGCACACAGTAACCACTCAATAAATATGACTGAATGAACAAATGCAACTGTGGCAACACACTTACTGAGAAGCAACAGGGCCTAGTGGAAAGTACATGGGCCTGGGAGTCAGAAGGACCTGGGTACTAATGCCAGCTCTGCCACTTCTCTGCTGTGTGAGTCATTTCAGTTCCCTGGGCCTCAGTTACCTCATCTGTAAAGTGGGGATTAAGATGGTGAGTCCTAGGTGGGGCAAGGGCTGCATCCAATCTGATGACCTTGTATCTACCTCAGCGCTTAGTACGGTACCTGGCACAAAGGAAGTGCTTAAATATCATTAAAAAAATCACTTTCCAACATCCAAATGCTGCACTGAATTGCTGGATTTGGAAGAAAACCTATTAAAACCACAAAGGACATTTTTTATGGTATTTTTTAAGCACTCAAGATTTCATAGGTTTTACCTGAACATGCCAGTGAGGAAATTAAGAGTTGGGGTTAGACTTAGTCCTCAATTCAACCCACCTCTTTTCATTAGAGCCAGCATTTTGAAACCAATCCACCCCAAATCCTTTCATTCTTTCATTCAATTGTATTTACTGAGTGCTTACTGTGTGCAGAGCACTACACTAAAGCAGTTGGAAAGTACAATATAGTAAGAAAAGAGAGATAATCCCTGCCCACAACAGGCTCACAGTCTAGAAGGTTCTGTGACAGACATCAATAGAAGTAAACAGGCATTAATATAAATAAATAGAATTATAGAGATATACATAAAATAATAATAATGATGGTGGTATTTGTTAAGCGTTTACTATGTGCCAAGCACTGTTCTAAGCGCTGGGGTAGATACAAGGTAATCAGGATGACCCCATAAGTGCTCCGGGGTGGGGAGAGGGGAGAACAGCAAAGGGAGGGAGCGAGTCGCGGTGACACGGAAGGGAGGGGGAGCTGAGGAAATGTGGGGCTTAGTCTGGGAAGGCCTATGACCAAAGTCTTGCACTAAGACATTCAGTGAGGAGACCTCAGTGATTTGCATCTTTATAGCCTACAATATCGAATATATACAAGTAAACTGTTATAACTGGATTCCCTGACACTGCACCTATGTATAAAATAGCTTTCTCCCCATCTAGATTATAAGATCTTTGTGGGCAGGGAACATGCCTACCAACTCTGTTGTACTGCACTCTCCCAAGTGGTTGTATAGTGCTTAATGAATACCATTAACTGATTGGCTAACTAGAAACAGGTAAGAGAATCAATTCTTAGCTTTTTTCTGACAACCCAAAGTAAAACGAGCTTATCCAGGGTCCCTAGAGACAAGGAGAAAGTAATAGAGGCAAAAATATGATATTCAAGAATAACTACATAACAGACATCAACTCTTCCTTTAACTCGAATCTGGAATTATTCCCCAATCTGGCCAGTGGGCTGGGCAACCTTTATTCATCCCACCCTCAGTCTCATGCACCTATGTATATATCTATAATCTATTTATTTGCATTAATGTCTCTCTCCCCCTCTAGACTGTAAGCTTGGTGTGAGCAGGGAATGAGTCTAACAACTTTGTTACAATGTACTCTCCTGAATACTCACTACAGCACTCTGCCACAGTGAATGCTCAATAAATACAACTGATTGATCGATTGATTATGGCCATGGATTTTAATCTCCTCACTTAGATGCTGATTTTTTTCATAATTCAATTTAAAGTGGGAGATAGAGGACTGGAAAGATAAGCAAATGTTGTGTTTGATTTACAAAGCCTCAAAAAAGGCAAGAAAATAGACAATTGCCACACAGCGTTCCCCTGCCTCCCTGATATTTAAACATTTAATCGATTCTAAAGCAAATCACTGGAGAAATGTCCCCATTTGCCACACGGATAATCAGAGACAACTATACTTTGCTCTTAATACTGTGCTCTGCATATACGAAGTGCTCAATAAATACCATTGATTGATGATCTGAATGCAAGTCTATTAACTTCTTATTTTTCTTTGGGTTCTTGAGAAGCCAAAATGAAATGTTAACACACTTGCTGGAAAAAGAAAAAAAAAAGAAAAGTTGCTACAGCCCTCTTCTCCAATTGCGGTGACAATCAGGCCAATCTGTAATAAGTCTGAATCAAAACAAAATCAACTGTACTTTGTAAAAACAATTTTTAAACTTTAAAAAAAGGCAAGCACAAGCTCAGATCTTCTGGGTGATTTAAGGGAGTGTGTTTTGTAATTATCTGATATGACTTGGGTAGAGTAAAAGAATGCAGAAAGGAAGGGCTGGGATTGGAGCCTGCTATGTTCTCAAGGAGCAAATCTGGCCTGAGGCAAGCCTGAGGGGTGGGGAGGGGAGTCTGTTTTAGTTTAGAAATCCCTGGGCCTGCCCCATTCCCCTGCCATTCAAGAGCTGACCCAAACATTGGGCCTGTCCCAGAACTGATCAGGATGAGGTTGAAAAGTGGGGAGGAGTGACTAGGGCAAAAGGCTACTCACAGCACTACCTTCTCTTCACCACCAGCCTTCTTTGATAAGGCAAGTTCTCTTCCAGGACAACTTCTCCTTATGAAACAATCAGGAAAATACATAGAAAGGAGATATCTCCCTGCCTTTTCCCCAAGGGGTCTGCTTGCTTAGAGAAGCAGCATGGCCTAGTGGATAGAGCACGGGCTTGGCAGTCAGAAGGTCATAGGTTCTAATCCCAGCTCCGCCACTCATCTGCTGTGTGACTTTGGACAAGTCACTTCCCTGGGCCTAAGTTATCTCATCTGTAAAATGGGGATTGAGATGGTGAGGCCCACGTGGGACAGAGATTGTGTCCAACCCAATTTACTTGTATCCACCCCAGTGCTCAGTACAGTGCCTGACACATAGGAAGCACCTAATAAATACTACAATTAATATTATTATTATTGCCTGATGGATCGATCCATGGAATTTACTGAACATTTACTTTGTACAGAGCACTATACAAAGTGCTTGGGAGTGTAACAGATACAGTCCCTGAAATGGGAGAAAGAGTGGGCAAGAGAAGGCTGGGGAGAGTGGGACCTCTGCCCTGAGACCTCCGAGCCTGAGTGACAGCAGAGGCAGGACTGAGTTGAGAAGGAAAGTTGGCTCAGAACAACTCATCCTGGCCAAATAGGTATCTCATTTCCACAGCTTCTATAAGACAAAGAGCTGGTGAAATGAAGATGAGAGTTCAGTGTCTTCACGAGTGCAACCTTGAGTCTTTCTACAAGTGTGTTTCATTGTTATATTTGAGAGTATTCCCAAAATGGAGTTTGGAATTAGGAAAAGGGGCTTCCCAAAACCACCCGTATGCTCAGGAACGGAGCCAATCCGGATAATGGAAAACAGATCTCAGCTGCCACTTTTCTGGGGCACAAGCTGGGTGAGAGGACTGAAGTAGGGACCCCCCATTTTTGCTTCCGTGAGGAAGAGAAGCCTAGTATGAACCCTGAAAAATAGCTGGTTTATGTCAATCAATCACGTTTACTGAGCATGTACTGTGTTCAGGGCACTGTATTAAGCGCTTGGGAGAGTACAGTACAATAGAACAGAGTTGCTAGACACATTCCCTGCCCATGAGCAGCAAAAACCACAGTGCCTATCAAAGCATCCCCCTGCTGGATTATGACCCAATACCAGACAACTGGAACTGGGCAGGGAATGTGTTATACTGTACTTTCCCAAGTGCTTAATGCAGTGCTCTTCACCCATTAAGCGCTCAATAAATACAGCTAACTATACTGCAGTCACATTGGCTAGAAATGGACATTGTTAATTAAAAAAAAAAAAAGTCCTCTTTGTGCACTTGATAATGGACTATACCCATTTGGCACATGTTGTACTCGGTGCCCAAGCAAAAATGAGAAAGTGTGAGTAGCACTTGGTAAACCACTAGCTCTAGAATCAATGCCTTCACATGGGTTCTGAGGCCTGAGATATCAAGACTGAGGCTCATCTATTACTCACAATGGGAGACCCCATCATGTGTTATATGGAGACAAAGACTGGGTCCATGCCAGAGAGCGTGGGGAGAGAGAGAGAAGGAGGCCAGCCAGATGGAGGTCCCTGAGGAAGGCCATTTTTTTTTATGGTATTTGCTTAGTGCTTACTTTGTGCCAGGCACTGTTTTAAGCTCTTGGGTGGATATAAGCTAATCGGGTTAGACACTATCCCTGTCCCACATGGGGCTCACACAGTCTTAATCCCCATTTTACAGATGAGGTTACTGAGGCACAGAGACGTGAAGTGACTTGCCCAAGATCACACAGCAGACAAGTGACAGAGCTAGGATTAGAACCCAGCTCCTTCTGACTCCCAGGCCCATGTTCTACCCACTAGGCAATGCTGCTTCACCTTATCTGGTCCACCCTGGCCAACAGAGGGACCAGATGCCAAGGAGTCCCACCCACAACTGCCCAGAGGCTGCAATCAGGGGGTTTCCGAGGCTGATATGTCACCGGCTAACACACAAAGTTTCTGAGGCCTAACACTTTGAACAAATATCCTGTGGGCTTCTTCAGAGCTAAAGCGGAAGCCAAACATTTTGGGATTTTTTTGAACTTGGGATGCCTTAGCCAATTTGTCCTAAAGTTCCACTTGCTTAACTCCCTCAAAGAACCTTTCAGAAAGATGAGCAAGATCTCTCTCCAATGTCCTCTTTCTCTATCCAAAAGAAAGGAAGAAGCTCTATGAGCAAACACTTCCAAACCGCCTTTGCAAACCACTGGAATTTTGGTTGGGTTCCTGAGCAGTGGTGCATCCAGTAGTTTTATTTTGCTGCGTCGCTGCCAGGCTCCTGAGGTAATTCTCCAACTATGCAGCTGCGTAACCAAACCTCTGTGAGATGCGAATGTGCCAACGCCCCCAAGAAACCTTGGATTGGTTGTCTTTGAGAGTCAGAGATGGGGAAGGTTAAGATACGGGAAAGGAGACGACTGGAAAGAGCATGGGCCTGGGAGTCAGGGGACCTGGTTTCTAATCTAGGCTGTATCACCCACCTGCTGTGTGAATTTGGACAAGTCACTTGACTTCTCTGTGCTGTAGTTTCCTCATCTGTAAAATGGGAATTACAAGCCTGATTTCTGTCCCCTCTAGAGTGTGAGCCCCATATGGGGCAGGGACTGTGTCAGATCTGATTATACTGAATCTATCCCAGGGCTAAGTGCATTGTTTGGCACAGCGCAAACACTTAAATATAATAACCATAATAATAATTGTGGTACTTGTTAAATGCTTACTACAAGCCAAGCACGGCATACTAAGCACTGGAGTAGATATGAAGTAATCATATCCCACATGGGGCTTGCAGTCTTTGTAGGAGGGAGGACAGGAACTGAATCTGCAGATACAGAAACTGAGGCACAGAGAAGTTAAATGTCTCACCCAAGGTCCCAAAGCAGTAAATGGTGAAACTGAGATTAGAACCCAGGGGCTCTGACTCCCAAGCTCCCAAGCCCTTTTCTTCTTTAATGGAATTTAACACTTACTACATGCCAGGCACTGTAATAAGTGTTGGCGTAGACAGAAGATAATCAGGTTGGACCCAGTTCATGTCCCACAGTCCTAACTCCCATTTTACAGATGATATAACTGAGGCACAGAGAAGTTATGTGATTTGCCCAAGGTCACACAGTGGACACTTGGCAGAGCCGGGCTTAGAAAGCAAGTCCTCTGACTCCAAGCTCTTTCCACTAGACCACACTACTTCATTATAATATTATAATGTTTAATTATTATTGATAATGGTGTTTAAATGCTAACTACTGGGACAGATGCAAAAGTCACATTAGGACACGATCTCTGCCCCACATAAGACTCTCAATCTAAGAGGTCGGGGGAGCAAGGTATCCATCCCCATTTCACAGATGAGCAGTTGGATGATGAACCCCTGCTTTTCTCTGCTCCTCTTCCCCTGCTATCGCCCAATTCCCTCCCTCTGCTCTACCGCCCTCCCTGCCCCACAGCACATATTTATTATTCTATTTATATCACTAATGATGCATATATATCTAGAGAAGCAGCATGGCTTAGTGGAAAGAGCACAGGCTGGGGAATCAGAGGTCGTGGGTTCTAACCACTGCTCCACCACTCGTCAGCTTTGTGACTTTGGGTAAGTCACTTAACTTCTCTATGCCTCAATTACCTCATCTGGAAAATGGGGATTAAAACTGAGCGCCCCACTTGGAACAACTTGATAACCTTGTATCTCACCCAGCACATAGTAAGAGCTTAACAAATACCATCATCATTATTATCTATAATTCTATTTATTTATATTTATGCCATTTATGTCTGTTTACTTGCTTTATTTGTTTCGTTGTCTGTCTCCCCCCTTCTAGACTATGAGCCCGTGGTTGGGTATGGACTGTCTCTATTTGTTGCTGAACTGTACTTTCCAAGTGCTTACTACAGTAGTGCTCTACACACAGTAAGCGCTCAAAAAATACGATTGAATGAGTGAATGGAAGAACTAAGCCTGAAGTGACTTGCCCAAAGTCACCTAGAGGTTCAGTGGCTGGGCTGGAATTGGAACCCAGGACTCCTGACTCACAGTCCTGTGCTCTTTCCAGGGGCTTGGCCTCCTCCTTTCCATCTCTAAATCTTTCTTTTGCCTTCTAGAGCATAAGTTCCTTGAAGATCCCAACTGCTGCAGGCTGAATATGGTCCCAAAGATTCACCATCATCATCAAAGTATTTATCGACCATTTACTACGCACACAGCTCTGTACTAAGCACTTGGGAGAAAATACTACAATAGAGTTCGCAGATAGATTCCCTGCCCACAACGAGCTAAGCTTACTGTTTAGGACACTCAATAGATTTAACACTGAAGATGAATATCCAAAGAAAATAAAGAGCCCTAAACGTTAGTCAAGAATAATAGGCCACACAGGAGAAGCAGCGTGGCCTAGTGGATAGAGCACAGGCCTGGGAGTCAGAGGATCTGGGTTCTAATCCTGGCTCCATGGCTC
This sequence comes from Ornithorhynchus anatinus, assembly GCF_004115215.2. Lineage (NCBI taxonomy): Eukaryota > Metazoa > Chordata > Mammalia > Monotremata > Ornithorhynchidae > Ornithorhynchus > Ornithorhynchus anatinus. Next base: position 55,012,376 of record NC_041739.1, read on the forward strand.
CATCACTAGTCTGCTGAGTATCCTTGGGCAAGTCATTTCACTTCTCCGTGTCCAGTTCCCTCATCTGTAAAATGGGGGTTAAACCTGTGAGCCCCAAGTAGAACATAGTCAATGTCCAAGCTGATTAGCTTTATCTACCCCAACGTTTTCTACAGTGCCTGGTACATAGTAAGTGCTTAACAAATGCCATTAAAAAGAAAAAGAATAGAGGGCAACAAGAGGCAGCTATACAACTGAGGAAAAAGTTAAGAGTAAAATGAAGCTCAGCAAAGAACTTGCAAACTCTATGGATGCATTCACTTTTAGATTTCCTGGCCCGTTGACTACTGGAATACCTGGGGATCCATTAGAAAGCATGAAAAACAAAGCTCTTTCTTCCATATGCCTTCCACTTTTTGTGCTCCCCCCAAGAGCGTCCCCCCAATCTGGCTACTTTCTTTGTCTCCCGCTAGGGTCATCTGGATTCTTTGTCTTGTCCCCATCCCCGTTTAAATTTAAATTTAAAAGCAGATGACACCGATACACAAAGTCCAAGTGTTCTTGTGTAGGGTGGCTTGGCTTTGGGAGGCAGTGGTCTTTTATCTGAGCATGTCCCTGCTGAAGACGGATTTTCATGGGAGCTAAGGAGGACCAGGAAGAGATGGGGGGAAAAACTGCCTCTAGGAAGCAGCATGGCCTATTGGATAGAACTCAGGCCTGGGAGTCTGAATGATTGGGGTTCTAATCTTGGCTCTGCCACTTGTGTGCTGAGTGATCTTACGCAAGTCACTTCATTGTGCCTCCGTTCCCTCATCTGTAAAATGAACACCATGTGTGACATGGACTGTGCCCAATCTGTGTAGCTTGTAGTAAGTTAGCGCTTAACAAATACCACAAAAATAAACTAGCTATTTATGAGTCAGAATGGCATAACAGAAAGAGCACAGGCCTGGGAGACAAAGTGCCCAGGTTCTAATCCTGGCTCCGCCACTTGCCTGCTGTGTGACTGTGCGTAAGTCACTTGACTGCTCTGTGCTTTAGTTACCTCATCTGTAAAACTGGGATTACATACTTATTCTTCCTCCTACTTAGACTGTGAGCCCTATGTGGGCCAAGGACTGTGTCTAAGTGAATTATCTTGGCTCTACCCCAGTGTATGCTGGCTCATTGGAAAAGAGCCTGGGCTTCGGAGTCAGAGGTCATGAGTTCGACTCCCGGCTCTGCCACTTGTCAGCTGTGTGACTGTGGGCAAGTCACTTAACTTCTCTGTGCCTCAGTTCCCTCATCTGTAAAATGGGGATTAACTGTGAGCCTCACGTGGGACAACCTGATTACCCTGTATCTCCCCCAGCACTTAGAACAGTGCTCGGCACATAGTAAGCGCTTAACAAATACCAACATTACCAACATTATTAAAGAGCTTTAACAAATATCACACTTATTATCCACTAAAGGAAGAGATGTGGTAGAGAGAAAGTGAAAGAAAAAAACAGCTAAGAGCACTGAAAATCTCCCTAGAAGCTATAAGCCCATTTGTGTCTATGAACCTCCTGAAGAGTCTCTCAGATTTGCACTCTTTATTCATTCTTGACCTTGGATTTGTACCCTTTATTCACCCCTTCCTCAGACCTACACTCTATGTGCATATCCTTATTTTACTTATATTAGTCCATATCCTCCTCCAGAATTGTAAGCACGTTGTGGGTAGAGAATGGCTATGTTTCCAGCTATGTTATATAGTACTCTCCCAAGTGCATAGTTCAGTGCTCTGCACACAGTAAGTGCTCAAATATAAACTGATTGATCACTCTTTTATCACCTGCTTCACCTCCTGCCCACTGGGCAGTATACTGACTTGGAGTTAGGGGTGTAATTTGTATTCAGAGAATCAGCGTGGCTCAGTGGAAAGAGCATAGGCTTGGGAGTCAGAGGTCATGGGTTCAAATCCCAGCTCCACCACTTGTCATGTGTGTGGCCTGGAGCAAGTCACTTGATTTCTCTGTGCCTCAGTTACCTCATCTGTAAAACAGGGATTAAGTCTGGGCGCCCCACATGGGACAACCTGATCACCCTGTATCCCCTCCAGTGTTTACAACAGTGTTTTGCACATAGTAAGTGCTTAACAAATGCCATCATTATTATTATTATGATTTTCCTCAAATCCAATCCGCAACTCTCCTCTGTCACTGGGCTCTTTCTGATACTAGGTCAGGACTTAGGTTTTGAGCTCTCCTGCTCAGGGCTATTGTTTTGCCACAGTATATCCCTTTTTCATTGTTATTCAGGCATGGGGGGGACGGGAATTAGAGCCCATTGGATAGAGCTTCATTATCTTCTCCCTAATGGACGCAGCTTGAGGGGTCTGGCTGAGCCAGCTCCTTTTATTCCTTCTCCAAGAAGGAAGCCAACACCCAGAGACCTGATTTTGAGGGAACTTTCTGAAGAGGAACACCTAAACAATACTCTGGTACGTGTGTGAAATCCCCGCCCATGAAAAGCCTGGCCCACTAAAAAACTTGGCCCTTTTTTCGTTAGCCAATCTGGTTACCCAATGTGTTTTGGACTTTATCCGCCAAATTCCTAAGCCTCCTGGCATTGAATTCACGTGCCAGTGAAGTCCTCGGAGCTGCTTCCATGACATAACCTGTAGTAACAGTAATGTATTTTCCGGACGTGTGGTAGCGGTGTATTTGGCAAAATCAAAGCAATTCCTGGTTAAACCCCAACATGGAGAAGAACTTTCTTCCAGCAGCTGGTAAGCCTCTACAATAAGAGATGGGTCAGGTTTACTTTGCTGTTTGCCAGAAGCAACCTAGGAAGAGTAAGAAAAAATAACAGTGCCATTCTCTTATCTTCGAGTGTGCTGAGGAGAGTATACTTAAAAAAAAAAAAAGTATGGTCTACATTTGTCACTTTTTGGAGTACTGATAAGGGGACTAAAAGGTTAACTAGACCACTTTCCTATGCTTTCCTATTCCTCTCCGCATTAAGGAGAGACTCCTAAGACAATCAGTTCTTTACTCTCCTATTTATCCCACTCAATAATAATAATGCCATTAATAATAATAGCAATAATGATATTTGTTAAGTGCTTACTATGGGCCAAGCACATAGTGGTGGGGTAGGTAATAATAATAATGATTATGACATTTGTTAAGCACTTACTATGTGCCAGACAGCATACTAAGCACTGGGGTGGATACAAGCATATTTTATTTGGACACAGTCCCTGACCCACAAGAGGCTCACAATCTCAATCCCCATTATAGAGATGAGGTAACTCAGGCACTGAGAAGTGAAGTGACTAGCCCAAGGTCACACAGCAGACAGTGGAGGAGCTGGGATTAGAACTCATGACCTTCTGACTCCCAAGCCCAGGCTCTATCCACTGTGCTATGCTGCTGCTTCCAAGATAATGAGGTCCCTCATGGGTCTCTAAGTATCAATCAATTGATTAGATTTATTAAGCACTTACTGTGTGCAGAGCACTGTACTAAGTGCTTGGGAGAGTATACTATAACAATATAAAAGAGTTGATAAAATACATTTCCAGTCCATGGGAGAACAGGTATTGACTACTCATTTTGCAGATGAGGGAACTGAGGCACAGAGAAGTTAAGTGACTTGCCTAAGGTCAGAGAGCAGGTAAGTGGCAGATCCAGAACTCGAACCCAGGTCTCCTGATTCCCAGGTCCATGCCCTCTCCATTAAGTCATGCTGCTTTTTCCATTCCACCTCAGCTCATCTGCAACGATTCTCTCAAGGTGACCCGATCACTGTGTCCAGCTCTTGTTTCTCCCACCCTCCTTCTCAATTGATCAACTATATCTATCGAGCACTTACGGTGTGCACAGCACTGTACTAAGCACTTGGGAAAGTACAATATAACAGCTGGTAGACACAATCCCTGCCCAAAAGGATCTTCGTTCATTCACTCATTCAATCGTATTTACCGAGTGCTTACTATGTGCAGATCACTGAACTAAGTGCTTGGGAGAGTACAATATAACAATAAACAGATACATTCCCTGCCCAGAATGAGCTTACAAATCGCCCCCTTCACATCTGACAGACCTCTGTCACCTCCCCATTTGGGTACCCTTCTGATCATTTTTTTGTAATCGATTTCTTCCATATATCTATGATTTATTTTAGCATCTGACTGTGGGCAGGAATCATGTCTAACTTTACTGAACTTTCTCAAGTGCTTAGAGCAGTGCTCAGCAAAGCAGGCACTCAATAAATAGCACTGATTAATACTGACTGACAGATTGATAGCAGGTAAGCCAATAGCTTCTGAAGTGCCACAGGTGGGTGTGACTGCACGGGTGCTAAAGTGGAGCACAAATGTTGAGCAACATTTGAGCCGCAGGACTCAGTCTACCAATTTTATATTGAGCACTTACTGTGTGCAGAGCACCGTACTACGTGCTTGGGAGAGTACACTATAAAAAACATATTCCCTGCCCACAACGAGCTTACAGTCTATAATAATTATATTACCCATATTAATTCATTAATGTAAATGAATACGGATATGTACATAAGTGCTATGGGGCTGAGGGAATCTGCAGCGGGAGATAGCTGTAGCAGTAATAACAGTATCTATGAAGTACTTACTGTGTACACAGCATCATACTAAGCACTGGGAAAGAATTCACAAATGGAAATTAGACATGGTCTCTGTCCCTCAAGAGGCTCACACACTAATCATGAGGAGGCACAGAGAGAAGCTGGGCATAAGCCTGGCAATAGTAAACATTTAACAAATGCCATTATTATTTAAAACAAAAATAGCATCGGCATTCAACACCAGGAGGGTTAGGCTAGCTGTAACTGGGCTACCAGGTTAAAAAAACAGCCAAATGGTTACCCTACTGCTGATTCTTCCCGGGATCAACCTTTTCCTTTGATATGTTTGGCTACTGTGGGCTTTCATCTTGATTTTGCATTTTCTACTGGGCTATTTTCAGCCTGCATCATTTACAAGGTAATGAATCCCCTATGCTTAGCACCCATGGTACAAAAATAGTTTTTTCCCCAAATTTGTTTTAAAGCCTCAATGGTGATTCCGTTTCATTTGGAAGCGCCTGATTTTAGAGGTAGAGGGTCCCCTTTAAATATGAGGTCCTCTTGGGTTTGGAGCCATATAATATTTAAGCCACCTGAGAAAAATAATAATAATGATGAGGAGGTTTGGTGAGCACTTACTCTGTGTCAAGCACTGTTCTATTGCTGGGGGAGATACAAGCAAATCAGGTTGCAAACAGCCCATACCCTACATGGGACTCACAGCATTAATCCTCATTTTATAGATGAAGTAACTGAGGCACAGAAAAGTTAAGTGACTTGCCCGGGGTCACACAACCAACAAGTGGTGGAGCCGGCATTAGAACCCAGGTCCTTCTGACTCCCAGGCCTGTGCTCTATCCATTTTCCAATATAGTAAACCTCAACAACCTAATCAGTAAACTTCAGGAAATAATCTTCTCTCATGAGTGAGAAGGGACTGGACAACATGACAGCTTTTTTTTCCCTCTCTCTCTAAATTCCCCATTTCTTCAGGGGATTATTCAGAAAACGTGTGGCACCTTGTTTATTTTTCTTAGGAACGAACACGGTAAGCCTCTCTGTTTCAAACAGATTCCACTTAGTTGGCCTGAATGCACAAAGGGCAAGAACTAGCATGTCCAGATAGCTGATACGCCCTCTCAACAACAAAATTGTGATTGCAGGTAATTAAGTACGTGGAATAATGGGGCTGGTCTGGGTTTGGCCTTTTTATGGTTGCATAAGTTTCCCAGAGATTAACCCAAATACTAGGAGTCATAAACTCCAGCACACACTGCTCAATAGCCCAACTCTCTCTCCTTGAAAACAACTGATTTTACACTCTGTGGCCTGTTCCAGGTTCACTATTTCCTCCCTTAAAACAGGCTACTCACTGATCTCTCTCTCTCCCAACTCCTCTTTCTCCAAACCATTCAAATTCTCGAGCCTATTATAAGCGTGGGACTGTTTAATGATTTGAGGGACAAAGAAATGTAGTGCAAGGGGGAGATGTAATAGAAGATGTACTGATTTCCTAGCCTATAGTTAACAGAGAACGATAGGCCTAAATTAATGAATAATAGGAGGAAAATCAGCCACTGAATTTCATCTTCAAAGGCCTGCAAGATCTTGGAGTATATTTGCAACTACCTCTATGCTCATAAATATAAGTGATGTATAACATATAATTCAAACCAGTCAGGACACTTTGAAGTTTAAAAGTTATCAAATCCAAGAAAGTAGTAGAACTTGTTTTCACCCGGTTCTTCATAGTAGAAGAAAGCCTATGTAATTCACTTACGTTTGACCTCCAATGAATTAAAAAATTATTTGGGATTAAAAAAAAACAAACTAAATTAGAATAGGGTCCAACTTTACATCACTCTTCAAGGGAGATGTGTGATCTACTTGCAAATTACCTGATGATTACATAAATTATGATAAAACTAATGCCCTAAAATAAAATTTCTCTTATATTTTAAAAATGTCAAAACTTTTTTGGCAATGTGTAATCAATCTATATGAGTATGAAAGGGAAAAGATGGAAACAATGTAAAGAAGATTTTTAAAAAATCCTCAACCTACAAAATCAATCAATGGTCTTTTTTAAGTACTTCCTGTATTCAGAACATTGTACTAAGCACTTGGGAAAATACAAAAGAGTTGATAGACACCTTCCCAGCCCATAACAAGCTTAGAGTCCAAAGGAAAAATCCAAGTTTAATCCACTGGATCATATCTGATCAGCCAAAATGGGATTAAATTACATGGTTCTAGGAAATAAGAAATCTCTGCTTCCTGAAAAGTCCAACACAATCCCACAAGCTATCCTTTGACTCAAGAAAAGGGGGCACAATTGTTGCAAAGAAAGCATTTTGCTTTTAAAATTGCATCTAGGGTTTCAAGTACAGTAAAATAGGGTGGAAAAAGAAATTCTGAAAGTCAGCCTTTATTTGGAAAGGACATATAGGCTTTCGGTTTTGACAGCCATTATTTAATATGCCATAAAGGCATATAATACTTAGTGAGACTGCAAGCTCAAGGAGGGAAGGCATCGTGCCTACCAACTCTATTGTACTTTCCCAAGTGCTTAATACAGTGTTCTGCATACAGTAAACAGTCACTAAATACCACTGATTGAGTCAGAATATACTCATAAAGTCACTTCATGATTTTAAGTGTTTTTTTCCAGAAGGAATAATCATTCTTTACTGGAATTTCATTTTGACATTAATTCGATTCCATTCAGTCGTATTTACTGAGCACTTACTGTGTGCAGAACTGTACTAACCACTTGGGAGAGTACATTGTAACAATAAACAGACACATTCCCTGCCCACAATGAGCTTACAATCTAGAAGGGGAGGCAGACATTAATGTAAATAAACAAATGACATATGTACAAAAGTGTTGTGGGGCTGTGAGGGGGAATGAAAACAGGAAGCAAGTGAGGGCAACACAGAAGGGAGTGGGAGAAGAGGAAAGGAAATTTTAGTCAGGGAAGGCCTCTTGGAGGAGATGTTAAAACTAAGGAACAATTTCCTAGAGCATCTTAATTTTGTTCAGTTATACAATTAATTCTGGAAAAAAAACCACTAAACACATTTTTCCCTTTCAAGCAGGACATCTTGTTAGTCTAGCTTAGAAAATGATTTCAATGATATTTTCCAACAGATTGATTCTTCCTTTTGAGGGAGACGCCTTGTTGTAAGGTAATTAATATTAATAAAAAAAAATTATGGTATTTGTTAAGCGCTTACTATGTACCAGGCACTGTACTAAGCGCTGGGGTGAATACAAGCAAATCAGGCTGGACACAGTCCCTATCCTGCACAGGGCTCAGTCTTCAATCCCATTTTGCAGATGAGGTAATTAAAGCACAGGGAGTGAAGTAGTTTGCCCAAGGCCACAAAACAGACAAGTGGCAGAGCCAGGATTAAAACCCATGACCTTCTAATTGTTTCCCATTCATGGGGATTAGTTCAGGGACCTTGACCCGCCTCACAAAATCATGGTGAGAAAGAGAGGTATTGGACATGAAGTAAAACTACTTAAATTCCTGCTGCCACTCAGGTCATGTCTAACTTCCTCTTCATTTCACCAAAGATCATAACATTTTGGAATATGAAGCAATAAACATTTACTTAAGTTCTTATAAGACTAATGAGTTAACTTGTACTTTCTTGAGTTGCAGGAATTTTCCTTAGAAACCAACTTTCTACAAGATTAATTACTGTGTACAATACAGCTTTCAAATACCAGACCCATGGATTAGCCTCACTTTTTTTTTTTGCTCTTTTTTTGCTCCCCTGTATGAAAAAACACTCATTGGGAAAACTTCATTGTTTCGAAAGACATTTCTCTGAACACGAAGACGTGATACAAATTTAAAATAAGAAGTCTGTGCCTGTTCTAAGTGAAGATGGCTATTTCCTGCCCCAGTTCCAAAAATGATTGCCTAATAAAAATTAAGTCCCAATAAAAGCCCAAGTACAATGAAATAGAAATGACTTTAACTCTTTAAATAACTAGATTCATAAAGTGTAAATAAGAGATAATTATTCTTACTACTCTTCTTCCTTTTCCAAGTGGCTCCAGATGGAAATCACAACAATTACACTGCAGCTCTAATGGCTAAAGGCAAGAAAATGCAACTGGAAGTCAGGAGACCAGGGTTAGGTCGAATGGCCTTGGGTAAGCCACTTAACTTTTCTGTGCCTCAATTTCCTCACCTATAAAATGGGGACAAAATACCTGTTTTCCCTCCATCTTAGACAATGGGGAATAGGGACTAGGTTATTACCTTGCATCTACTCCAGCACTTAGCAAGGTGTTTTGTTTGTTTTGCTTTAGTGGTCCATGTTAAGCACTTATGGGCATTCATTCAATTGCATTTATTGAATGCTTACTGTGTGCAGAGCACTGTACTAAGGGCTTGGAAAATACAATACAGCAATAAAGAGAGACAATCCCTGCCCACAATGGGCTTCCAGCCTTGAAGGGCTTATACACTGCTGTAGATACAAGATAATCACATTGGACACAGTCCCCATCCCACATGGCACTCACAGTCTAGGTAGGAGGGGGCAGAATTTAATCCCCATTTTACAGATGAGGTAAGAGGCACAGAGAAGTTCAGTGATTTTCCCAATGTCACACAGCAGACATACGGCAGAGCTGTCACAAAGTGCTTAATAAATATCACGATTGCTATTATTCACAGTCACTAGGTGAAACGAACACATTCAAGTCTCCTTTAGTTTCAGATTCTTGGAAACACCGTGGGTCAAGGTAGAAGGTGGAGAAGAGAGCCCGGGCTTGGGAGTCAGAGGTCATGGGTTCGATTCCTGGCTTTGCCATTTGTCAGCTGTGTGACTGTGGGCAAGTCACTTAACTTCTCTGTGCCTCAGTTACCTAATCTGTAAAATGGGGATTAACTGTTAGCCTCACATGGGACAACCTGATGACCCTGTATCTACCCCAGCGCTTAGAACAGTGCTCTGCACATAGTAAGCGCTTAACAAATACCAACATTATTATTATTATTATTATTATTATTAAAATATGGGGGATTGGAGCATGTTGTGGACAGGGAACATATCTTTTCAACCCTGTTACACTGCAACTCTCCCAACAGCTTAGGACAGAGCTCTGCCCACAATAAGCACTCAATAAATACCACTGATGATGATGATGCTGGACCTATATCCCCATGTCAAACCTTTGCGCTTTCATTCAGAGATACAGTACGTTCCACTAAGAAGGAAGACATTTCCAGTTGGGATCAAGCTTTAATATGATTGTCTGGGTTGTTGAAAGCACAGATTCCCTCCTCCTCATTCTCAACCTCCACTAACTCTTCCTCCCACTTGCTGAATCACAGGTTCCTAATGCCACTTATTATGTTTTGGCTTTTCCCATTCCCAGATCGGGAAGGTGTGCTGGAAGGCATATGCACCTGGGAATCACAAGAACCAGGTTCTAATCGCAGCTCTGTCACTGGTAATAATAATAAAAATGGTATTTCTTAAGTGCTTACTATGTGCCAGGCACTGTATTAGGCACTGATCTGCTGTGTAGCCTTGGCAAGTTCCTTACCCCCATTTTGTAGATGTCCCTCTCTGAGGGACAGAGAGGTTAAAGCAGCTTGGCTGGTTGGAAAGAACACTGGTCTGGGAATTAGAAGTCAAGAGTTCTAGTTCCAGCTCTACCACCTGTCTGAGGTGTGACCTTGGGCAAGTTAGTAGTCTTCTCTATCCCTCAATATTTTCAGCTGCAAAAGAGGGATAAAATACCTATTTCCTCTCCCTCTTAAACTACGAGTCTTGGGTAGGAAAAGAACAGCTTGATTACCCTGTGTCTATCCCAGTACTTAACATCCAGCAAGCGCTTGTAAGTACTGCAGTTACCAAAATTTTAGGCATCCAATCACCCACCCTGTGTTGAAGAGAGAGAGATTTTTTTTCCAACCCTGGCACCCTGGCCTTTAGTTTATTCATTTTTTAATTAGTATTTGTTAAGCACTTACTATGTGCCAGGAGCTGTTCTAAGGGTTGGGGGAGATACAAGGTAATCAGGTCGAATACAGTCCCTGTCCCACACAGGACTCACAGTCTTATTCCCCATTTTCCAGAGGAGGTAACTGAGGCCCAGAGAAGTGAAGTGACTTGGCCAAGGTCACACAGCAGACATGTGGCAGAGTCAGGATTAGCACCCAAGTCCTTCTGACTCCCAGGTCTGTGTTTTGACCACTATGCCATGATGCTTCCTCATGGCACCGGGCACAATTTAAGGAGTAATTCTGAACAGAAATTACCTTTTCTGAATAACTCTTGAAGGCTTTCAGCACTCTGATTCAGTACAGCCCATATTTCTTCTTCCTGCAAAGGTCCTCCACGCACTTCCAGGGCTTCGGCCAGTGACACGTGCATATTACCTGGGAACCAAAAATAGGAACATCAAATACATCACCAGGGTTACAAGTTCACTCAACTATTGTTAAATCAAATACAAGTGGGCAGTCCCAAGTAGAAGCCTATTTCCCCTTGTCAGTTTTCTAAACTGTGGTGAGCTTGGACTGTAAGCCCATTGTGGGCAGAGAATGTGTTTATTATATTGTTATATTGTACTCTCCCAAGCATTTAGTACAGTGCTTTGTACACTTCTCACCTCTAATGTTAACCTTATCACCATGCCTCCATCTTGCCTATCTCGCTGCTGACCTCTCACCAGCATCCTGACTTTGGCCTGGAACATCCTCCCTACTCAAATTCAACATTTACTCTCTCCCCCTTCAAAGCCGTATTAAAGGCACATCTTCTCCAGGAGGCCTTTCCTGACTAAGCTCCCCTTCCCTCTTCTCCCACCCCCTTTGCATCACCGTGATTTGTTCCCTTTGTTCTTCCCCCCTCCCAGCCCCGCAGCACTTATGTACATACCTGTAATTTATTTATTTATATTAATGTCTGTCTCCCCCCTCTAGACAGTAAGCTTGTTGTGGGCAGAGAATGTGTCTGTTCATTGTTGGATTGTACTCTCCCAAGTGCTTAGTACAGTGCTATGTACTACGATCGAATGAATGAATGCTCTGCACACAGTAAGTGCTCAATAAATATGATTGGCTGACTGGATAGCAGCAGAAAATACAGCACCCTACTTTCAGAGGGAGCTAACTCATTTCTGCTTGGGTAACCCAATTTTCAGATACCAGAGAGAAGGTTCCGGAGAAATAAGGGAGGAGAGGTAGGTGGGAAATTCTAACTTCCCAGCTTAACAGTGTACTAAATGCTAGGGGTAAACAGAATATAGCTTGGATATCCAAGTGGAATTGAATATCTAAGAGTGGGAAGGGGGATGAATAGATGGAACAAGTCAGAGTAATGCAGAAGGAGTGGGAGACAAGGAAAGGAGGGTTTAGTCAGAAAAGGCCTCTTGGAGGAGATGTGCCTTCAATAAAGCTTTGAAGGAGGGGGGAAAAGTCGCTGTCTGTAGGATATGAGGAGGGAGGGTGTTCCAGGCCAGAGGCAGGACATGGGCGAGAGGCCGGCGGCAACATATTAGAAATTGAGGTACAGTGAGAAGATTAGGATTAGAGAGACAAAGCGTGCAAGCTGGGTTGTAGTAGAAGAGTAGCAAGGTGAGGTAGGAGAGGACAAGGTGATTGACTGCTTTAAAGCCAATGATGAGTAGTTTCTGTTTGATGCAGAGGTGGAGTGTCTTCCTGGGTCTTAAACATGCAAGCCTGCTTAGTTTCACATAATTATTTCTACAAGAAAGATCTCGTTGAATAATATATCTTTACCATTCCATTCATTTTAACCTTCTAAGGTTAAACCTTCTAACCTTCTGCAACATAACTGGGAATAGTTTACTGGAAACTTCAGGATGAAACGGAGTCCATTTGATAACTGAACTTTCAGAGAGCTCCAGGGTATGTTTCATGACCACATATCATCAAAATTACCTTACATTTCAGTTCACCATTAAGATGGAGAAAACCTATATATGCACATATTCATTATTCTCTACTGCCAGGTGATATCTTTTCCATTTTTTTATGGTATTTGCAAAGAGTTTACTATTTGTTAGGCACTGTACTAAGTGCTAGTGTAGATACAAAGTTATCAGGCTAGACACTGTCCATGTCCCACATGAGGCTCCAGTCTTAATGTGAAGCAGCATGGCTCAGTGGCATGAGCATGGGATTGAGGGTCAGAGATAGTGGGTTCTAATCTTGGCTTCTCCACTTGTCTGCTGTGTGACTTTAGGCAATCACTTCTCTGTGACTCAGTTACCTCATCTGTAAAATGGGGATTAAAAGTGTGAGCCCCACATGGGACAACCTGATTACCCTGTATCTATCCCAGCACTTAGAACAGTGCTTAACAAATACCATAATTATTATCTTAATCCCCATTTTACAGTTGAGGAGACTGTGGCACAGACAAGTTAATAATTATTTTATTTTTTAGTATTGTATTTGTTTGTTAAGTGCTTAGTACAGAGCTCTGCACATAGTAAATGCTCAATAAGCACTATGCGTAGTTAGGAGCAGCATGCCGGAGTAGATAGAGCACGGACCTGGGAGTCAGAAGGTCATGAGTTCTAATCCCAGCTCTGCCACTTGTCTACTGTGTGATCTTGGGGAAGTCACTATACTTCTCTGTGTGTCAGTTACCTCATTTGTAAAAATGGGGATTGAGACTGTGAGCCCACATGGGACCGGGACTGTCTCCAACTCGATTTCCCTGTATCCACCTGAGCACTTAGTACAGTGCTGTTACACAATAAATGCTTAACAAATACCATCATCATCTTAATGATGATGATGGACTCCATCTCAGTGCTGGAATCAAATCTGAGGGCCACTGCCTTGTGTCCTTTAATTTAATCCTTTACTCAGACTCTCCCTTTCCTTTTTCCAACGCAATTTACCTAAGAGAGACCACAAGAAGTCAAAAATAAAGCAGTAAGCATTTGTACCAATTAGGAAGATACAAAAGTTTAAATACCGTGTACAAATAAAGAAGCAGCATGGCAAACTGGATAGAGTACAAGCCTCAGAGTCAGAAGGATCTAGGTTCTAATCCAGACTCTGCCACGTCTCTGATGTGTGACCCTGGACAATCACTTAACTACTCTGTGCCCCAGTTACCTCATCTCAGGGATTAAGACCGTGAGCCCCCTGTGACACTGAGACTGTGTCCAACCTGATTACCTTGTATCTATAGATTCCAGCCTTGAAAACAGTGTTTGGCACATAGCAAGCACTTAAGTACCACAATTATCACTATTATTATTAATTATTAAATAAATATTTACATAATAAACAGAGTTTGAATGCTTTGTGTTGGGGCTGGGGAGTGTGGATATCCAGGGTCGAAAAGCTTCTTTGGGAATAGATTTTTAAAATTCCTGAAGTTTGGGTGGGAAGACATTTCAAGAACAGGGAACAGCATGTATTTAAGCACTGTTACTCAAAGTTGGAGCTGCCTGGTTCTATTTGTCAACTTTTCCATTCTCCCTTGCCTGAATGGGGAGGAGAGAAAATCAAAACAAACACACTGACTGGCTGAACTGTCTTTCCCTGGGGCCTGGAGCTCATGTCAACCAATTATCTAAATAGAAATGTTGCTTGCCTGTTCCCTGCTTCAGTGACTTAGAAAACAGAACTTCAGAATCCACAAAACCCTAAATGTACCCTTTAAAAGTATAAATTGGAAAAATAGCGCTTTTCTGTAAGAAAACAAGAGGGGAAAAATACCAACTTAATTTCAGTTTATTCTTTTCTCTTTCCGCAAATCAGAACAGAAGAGGTACAAGATTTTTCTGTTAAAAAAATAGTCACCTTTGTAAAACTTTCCCTTAAGAAATCTGGATTTCAAACGGGTCACCTTTCTTCAGAGCAAACAAGGTACTGAAACTCCTTTTCCTATATCCAGGGGACTGAATAAAATGAGGAGGATGAAATCGCCTCCCGATGAGAAAGACAGAGCCTTGATCAAGAGATATCGGGATCAAGAACATGCACAGTTGAATTTAGATTAGAGCCAGTGGTGTGCACAATTCTACTCACATTTCCACATTCCTGTTGGTGAAGAGTGAAACATCTGTGCAGATGAACAGAGGTACAGCGCATAAAACCTTTTTTTTTTACTTTTTTTTAAGGTATTTGTGTTAAGCGCTTCCTGTGTGCCAGACATGGAACTAAGCGCTGGGGAAGATGTAAGCTCAACAGGTTGGATAGAGTCCATGTCCCAAATGAGGCTCACAGTCTTAATCCCCATTTTGCAGATGAGGGAACTGAGGCACAGAGAACCGAAGTGCCTTGCCCAAGATCAAACAGCATATCTCCCCCTCTAGACTGAAGCTCATTTTGAGTAAGGAATGTGTCTGTTTCCTGGTGTACTCTACTGTCCCAGGAGCTTAGTACAGTGTGCTGCATATAACAAGTGCTCAATAAATACGACTGCCTGAATGACTGACTCTGGGAATAAGAGAACTTGGGCTCTCATCCCAGCTCTGCAAGTTGAGGGATGTCTGGTTGGGGCCTTTGCCACTGAACAAAAGAGCTGCACAGGACTTCATTAAGCACCTGGGAGGGAAAGGAACGAGGAGGATCCTTCTTGTAAGGCCCCTTGATCTGATGGAAAATGCCCCAAGGTATACCTGGCAAAGGGGCATTTGAAGTAAAACCCATATTGCCCTTAGTTCATTCAACCCACAACAACCCACAACAAAGGGCTGGCAAAGAAGCCTATATTGAGTCTGGGGCCCCATTATATTCTGGGATGGATACATTTTAAACTTCCTGCAGGGGGGGAATGGTGTGGAGGCTCCTTAGCACATGGTATGTTTCCTTGAGGCTAATAATAACAATAATGATAATATTTGTGTTTTTTGTTAAGGGCTTCCTATGAGCCAGGCACTGTACTAAGAGCTGTGGTAGATACAAGGCAATTGGGTCAAACATAGTCCCTTTCCTGCATAGGGCTCACAGTTTTAATTCCCATTTTGTAGATGAGGTAGATGATGCAAAGAGAAGTGAAGTGACGTGCGCAATGTCACACAGCAGACTAGTGGCAAAGTCAGGATTAGAACCCTGGTCGTCCTGACTCCTAGGCCTGTGCTCTATCCATTAAGCCACGCCGCTTTCCACATTGGTATTTAATGAGCACACATGGTGTGCAAAGCACTGTACTAGGTACTTGGGAAAGTACAACAGAGTTGGGAGAAATGTTCCCTGCCCACAATGAATTTACAGTCCTTCAATCAATCAATAGTATTTACTGAACGCTTATTAAGTGCAGAGCACTGTACTGAAACTTGGGAGAGTACAATTCAGCAGAGTTCATAGACGTGCCCTGCCCATAGAAAACTTACTGACTACAGGGGGAGACAGAGATTAATAAACTGTCCCTAGCTCTGCCACTTGTCTGCTGTGTCACCTGGGAAAAGTTACTTAACCTCACTATGCCTCAATTACTTCATCAGTAAAATAGGGATTAAGAATGAGCATCACTGGGAATGTGGACTACGTCCAACCTGAGTAACCTGTATCTACCCCAGCACTTATACAGTGACTGGCACATAGTAAGTGCTTAACAAATACCATTAAAAACAACAACAAAATACGGATATGCACTTAAGCGCTGTGGGGCTGAGGGTGGGGTGAATGCAAAATGCCCAAGGGGCACACATCTAAACTGATGATAATCAATCAGTGGTATTTATTGAGCATTTACGTGCAGAGTATTGTACTTGGAAAAGTACAATACCTAATGAGCTAGAGGGAGTATGGCCAAAAATTCAAAGATCAATCATCAATCATTCATATTTATTGAGCACTTAGTGTGTACAGTGCCCTGTATTAAGTGCTCAGGAGAGTACAACATAACTGAGTTGGCAAACACATTCCCTGCCCACAATGAGCTTAGTTTAGAGAAGCGCCCCATTTGGGTAGCAGAGTCCATGAAAGATCTCCAACAGGAGAGCCCCTAAGCCAAATAGATGCCTTTTGGCCTGCTCACTCCAACCCTCCCACTTAGAATTACAGGTAGAAAGAGATGTCCCTGTCCCAAAAGAAAGCATTGGGAATCTCTCTTCTGGATGATTAAAGAACCCAGGCCAACAACCACCTAGTGGAAGGTTGGAAAGTGATGCAGCCCCTCATCCTTTTATTTTCATGGTATTTAATGATGATGGTATTTGGTATTTGCTTGCTATGTGCCAAGCACTGTTCTAAGCACTGGGGGAGATACAACGTTATCTGGTTGTCCCTTATAGGGCTCACAGTCGTAATCCACATTTTACAGATGAGGTAACTGAGGCACAAAGAAGTTAAGTGACTTACCCAAAGTCATACAGCTGACAGGTGGCAGAGCCAGGAATAGAACCCACTCCCTGTCCCGTGCTCTTTCCAGTAGGCCACGCTTTAAGCACTTATTATGTCAATCGGATTTACTGAACGCTTACTGTGTGCAAAGCACTGTATTAAGCACTTGGAAGAGTACAACATAATAGACACATTCCCTGCCCACAATGAGCTTACAGCCTAGAGATGGTAAACGTGTCATTTGGCAGATGTCCCCAGAGTTCACCTGAACCTCAAACATTTCTTCATGTGGGGCTCCTGACCCTCCTGCCTGCTCTACACAGTAATTTATATAGCATATCTGTAATTTATCACATCTGTAATTAATTTTTCATATCTGTAATTTATTTTTCATATCTGCAATTTATTTATCATTCATATTAATGTCTGTCTCCCTCTCTAGGCTGTACTCTCACTCTGGGCAGAGAATATATCTGTTTACTGTGACACTGTACTCTCCCAAGTCCTTAGTACAGTGGTTTGCACAAGGTAAGCGCTCAGTAAATATGACCAAATGACTGAATCTACAGCCTTTGCATTCCCCTCCCAGATCCCTGTAAACACGGGTACCACATCTATATCCAAACCAGACAGACCAGCTTAAAACCGGACTATCCAGATTTTAAAAAAAGGGATGGCTTATCCACTCTAATCACAGTCGTTTAAAGGGGCCCCACGAAGTTTGGGGAACAAGGTAGAGACAAGGGACACAGACGTTTTGAAGCTTTAACAGGTGGCAGACTAGCTTCCCCCAAGTGAACCTCACAATGAGGCTTCACACTGGACCACAACTGGTTTCATACTTTCAAAATTCTATAAAAATTCCACTCATATTGCTGAGATCAAGTTGCTCTTGATTTCCATTTAAAAGAGATCAGATGCAAAGTTTGGGGAAGAAGAGAGTGCTAAGGGAGGTGGATCCTGGGCAAGTCACTTCACTTCTCTGGGCCTCATTTACCTCATTTGTAAAATGGGGATTGAGCCCTACGTGGAACAAGGACCGTGTCCATTCCGATTTGCTTGTATCCAACCCAGCACTAGTAGAGTGCCCAGTACATACTAAGTGCTTAACAAATTATTATTATCATTATTGTCATTACTAGAAGTTTTGAAGCTTCACAGGTTGCAGTCTAGCTTCCCCCAAACTGAACCTCACAATGCAGCTTGACATCGGACTGTTACCCTATTTATTTTGTTAATGAATTGTACATCGCCTTGATTCTATTTAGTTGCCATTGTTTTTACGAGATGTTCTTCCCCTTGACGCTGTTTATTGCCATTGTTCTTGTCTGTCCGTCTCCCCCGATTAGACTGTAAGCCTGTCAAACGGCAGGGACTGTCTCTATCTGTTGCCGACTTGTTCATCCCAAGCGCATAGTACAGTGCTCTGCACATAGTAAGCGCTCAATAAATACTATTGAATGAATGAATGAATCGGACCACAATTGGTTTTAGTGCTTTGAAAATTCTATAAAGATCCCATTCATATTGCTGAGGGTTTAAAACCTCATATTGCTGAGATCAAGTTGCTTCTGATTTCCATTTTAAAAAATTTTCTAGGACATCTTGATTAGAACCCATATCTTGTTTTCATATCTCAGGCAGTTGAACTAAATATTTGACAGGTCTTACTAATACATTCATTCACCAGATTCCAAACAATATAATTTTGGCAATGAAATTAAATAAATGCTTGTAATTCTAAATAATGGCATGATTCTTGGAACCCAGCACATAATTTAATCTTTAGCTATACATCCTGGGTAACTCCCTTATATTGCAGACAACTGACTTCAATTTCTGAAGGGGTGTTCATTGCACACAGAACTTTCTTTTTAATTGTGTATACACAGAACTCTTGTGCAAGTGTCATAAATGAAAATGACTAACAAATCTGTTAAAAGTAGGTTAGGGCCTATTTAATGGGAAAGATGAATCAGTTCTCAGATTAAGAGTCCCTGCAAATTCAATTTGAATACATTATTCAAATCATTAGGGACACTATGGTGGACCAAAGCAATTAGCACTGGAGTAACCTATCTTTTTATTACTCTACCCAATTTCACTGATTCATATTTTGCCTGGTCAGTGAATACACTTCCGAAATTACATTCAAAACTCCTTTGACTCATATACTAAGCCATTGCCATTAAATTCCTGGTCTCAAATACTGTACATTTAAGGTATCTCTTTCTTACAAAATAACTCAAACTGTCTTTGGAAGGAGAAAGATTACAGTGCATGTGGCAATGTTTGGAAATGATGCTGATTAAATATGTAGGGTAGGTATTTTCGTTTGGATTACTTCATCATCATTATCTTTAAGCTTTCTCAAATTCACTTAAGGAGCTTTTAAGATACCTTTCCAAAGCGACTGAATTGTAATTGCAAAAAATCCCTGTTCAAAAATATACCACCCAACTCTAATCTACATTCTAGATTTTACTGGCTTGCTTTAAGACATCTTTCTTTAATAACTGGAATTTTATATGATGCTTCACTAGAAAGTAGGAAAAAACAGATAAACTTCACTGGACTATCATATCAATTCTTTATAATCTGAAGTTTTTATCCTAAGTAAAATGAACAATTTCCATAGAATCTCTTGTATTGAGAAGCAGCATGGCCTAGTGAAGAGAGCATGGGCCTGGGAGTTAGAAGGACCTGGGCTCTAATCTCAGCCTTCACCATTTGTCTTCTGTGTGACCTTTGAGAGTCACCTCACGTCTCTGGGCCTCAGTTACCTCACCTGAAAGATGGGTACTAAGACTGTGAGCCGCATGTGGGACAGGGACTGTGTTCAACCCGAATTGCTTAACTCCTACTCTTATGCCCAATTTCAAGGTGCCAGGAGACAGTGGGCATTGGATCCTCATGCCTCTAAATCCCGATCTTACAATGTAGAGGGGGACTCGGTTTCACTAACAGGGCTAGTTTCTAAATATTTCATAGTTATAGTCCATAGATATAATTTGTCTTAAAATACAACTGAATGAACTAGGTGCCAGGCACTGTTCTAGAAACACACTATTCAGGTTGGAGTCAGTCTCTGTCCCACACTGGGATCCCCACTGTACAGATGAGGTAACTGAGGCCCAGAAAAGTTAAGTGATTTGCCCAAGGTCCCAGAGCAGAGAAGTGGAGAAACCTCACTTGCTTCATGGAAAGCTAGGGTCAAGGACTCAGAGTTAACAGTTTCCCTGAACTATGCAATAACTACCCTGGAAGTCAGAAGGACTTGGGTGCTAATCCCATTTCCACGTGTCTGCTGTGAGACCTCGGGCAAGTCACTTCATTTCTCTGGGCCTCAGTTACCTCCTCTGGAAAATTGAGATTAAGACTGCGAGCCCCATGTGGGACATGGACTGTGTCCAACCTGATTAACTTGTATCTTCCCCAGCACATAGTACAGTGCCTGGAACAGAGTAAGCGTCTAAAAAATGCCATTAAAAAACTAGCCCAGAAGCAAGACAGAGCAGAATGATAAAACTACTGGATTAAAAGACACTCCCAGACACATATTAAAACCGAGTGGTGGCGGCTAAAACGATGTCTATTTTAGGGACTTGTCAGCTTTGGTTTCAATTATCAACGAAATGCCTTAAAAGCTTATTAAGGTTTTGGCCCAAGCCCTTATGGTATGAAGAATCCAACAGTACGAGTCTTGGCCGATTGAGTACAGCCAGATGGGCTCTTCAGTTTAGAGTAGTCCTCGTCATTTGGGAAAAACAAAAACCCTCGGGTTTCCTCTCTCATTCATCTCATATCCAAAGGGCTGTGCTAATTTGTTCTATAAGAGAGCAGCAATTATTCTGGAAAACATTTGGGCATGCATCACTCTGGAGGTACCCAGAAAGCAGATCTGCCTATTAAAGGATTTTCAATTTTGGATGTTCTTTACCCCAACAACCAAGTGGGCTAAGAGCAGAATTCCCAAGTCCATTATTTATCAATGGGTTTTCTACATGTAACTGCAACCACAATATAACGTCTGTTAGTGGCAGAACTGTAACTAACCTGGATCTAAGGATTCCTGCTCCCTCCGTCTCTCTTTCAACCCACAACCACGGTCAAAAATGTAGGCAGGATCAGTGGCTGCTACAGGAACACCCACTTAGCGCTTCATAAATTCTAGGATGGTTCCTGCAGTGATGAGGGATGGAGGATGGAGTGGAGTCAGATGGCCTGGGATTTGGAAAATGGGTATAAGGAGGCTGAGTGGAGAAGAGTGATAAAGGATAAGGTTATGGGAGTAAAAAGGTTAAAGGCATGCTGTACCCAAGGAAGAGCGGAAGGAGCACTACCCGGATAACCTCATCTGTCTTGGTGCCGACCTCTTGCCCACATCCTGCCTCTGGCCTGGAACGCCCTACCTCCTCATAACCGACAATGACTCCTCCCACCTTCAAAGCTTTATTGAAGGCACATCTCCTCCAAGAGGCCTTCCCTGCCTAAGCCCTCATTTCCCACTCTCTTCTGCTCCCTTTGTTCACCGTCCCCCACCCCGAGCCCCACAGCACTTATTAACAAATCTGTAATTTATTTATTTAAATTAATGCCTGCCTCCCCCTCTAGACTGTGACCTCGTGGGCAGGGACTGTGTCTACCAACTCTTATGCTGCACTCTCTCTAGCGCTTAGCACAGTGTTCTGCAAACAGTAAGCGCTCAATAAATACGAAAGACTGATAGATCGATAATCAAAAACAGAGGTTCCAAGTGCCAGTTTCCAGGAATTCAAGATCGGCACAGCTCAAGGGCAATTAATTTTTAACTCTCTCCAGAACAATCAATCTTCCTGACATCTATGAAATGTCATGGTACCCAGGTTTCTAAGAAGGCAGACTCTGACCTGGTGGATACTAAAATTATTATTCTCCTTTAAAATACACCAGGGAAGAACACCATACTCTTCATGTTTAAAGAATTAAAAAGAAAGGTTTCATGTTTGTGTTCACATCAGGGTTCATGGGATAGAAATAACCGGTTTCTTCTGGTTTTCTATTACATTCAAGGTTAAGTGCCACAGTCTATCACTGACAAACCACAGTCTTTCAAATTCTCCCCCTCAGAAACACTGTTACTTAAAATCACTGAAACACATGAATGAGGCTTTGAGCACCTTTGAGCACAGGTTCTATTCTCATGCTCAGCAAATTGGATGTAAAATGGAGCCATTTGCTGTAATGTCCAAATAAATAAAAGCATTATTCCACTAGGATACTAAGTAGCATAAGTGGTTGTTGCAAGTTTCCTTATGAGGATGCTTATGTTATCAACTAATCAATTATGATATTTATTAAGTGCTTACTCTGTGCATATCACTGTACTGACCACTTGAGTACAATACAGCAGAATTAGCAGACACGTTCCCTGCCCACAATGAGCTTACAGTCTAAAACAGAGTACTGGTGATTAAAAGCTCTTTTTCTGCACATCAGCTCAAGAAGATGACATTAGAAAGCACCTTTTCCCATCTTTCCAGTGATGCCACTTCCATTTCAAGTCTCACCAATTAGAGTCTGTTATGAAGTAGGTCAAGTCCATCTCCTTTTGGAAGGCCAGACTTTACCCTATGCATCTTTGCATACCCTTTGCACCTTAAGAAGAAAGGTTGCTTTCTTCTTAAAACCGATTATGGATCTTGCCAAACCCATCTTGAACCTCATGCTATTTCTGGCCTGCACAACTTCCTGTGGACTGAATTGTAATTGTGACATTTGTTAAGCCCTTAATACGTACCAAGCACTGGGTTAGACACAAGATAATCAGGTCCCACAGGGTGCTCACAGTCTAAGTAAGACGGAGAACAGCTATTGAATCCCCATTTTGCAGATGAGGGAACTGAGGCACAGAGAAGTTGACTTGCCCTAGGTCACATTACAGGTAAGTGGCAGAGCCAGCCTTAGAACCCAGGTCCTCTGACTACCCAGCCCATGCTCTTTCCATTGGGCCATGCTGCTTTTCTTCCATTTGCATACCAAACTAAATGATATAAAAAAGTGTTTCCTTTCATTTGTTTCGGGCCTGCCATTTTCAGAGTTCAGACTTCAAGTCCTGGGTCATGGAATTTAATGAGCAAACATTCCTTATTTGCCCTGTCCGTATGTTTTTAGATTTTCAAAAATTTCAATCATGACCCCTCTCAGCTTGCATGTTTGCAAAGTGAAGAATATGTTTATTTCCTATCGTCATTCAAAAGCAACACCATTATTATTATGACTGACACTTATCAGTGCTAACTTTGTGCAAGGCAGTGTTAAAGTGCTGGGGTAAATTTTGTAAATGAAGATTAAAATAAGAAAGTCTCTGACCCTTAAGGGGCTCATAAGTAGGGGGAGACATCACATATTTTGGGAGAATATCTTGTGCAGGCTAATTATTTTTGGTTCCATGTCTCCGTATTCCTGGAAAAACCACAGAATTGGGTTCTAATCCTGGCTCTGCCACTTGCCTTCTGTGTGACCTTGGGCAAATTACTTAATTCCTGTGGGCCTCTTCTTACTCATCTGAACTGTGGGGTTTCAATACCTGTTCTCCCTCCTACTAAGGGACTGGGACTGTACATGGGACTGTAAGATCCCATGAGGGACAGGTATTGTGTCCAACCTGATTATCCTCTATCTACCAAAATGCTTAAAACAGTCTTTGTCACATAAGTGATTACAAATGCCAGTTATTATAATATGTCCTTCCTAAAGCATTGCCACTAGAACTGTATGCAGTTTTCAATCCATGGCAAAATACCATCCCCAAAATTCCACGATTCCTTTGTTTTTTTAAGAAATGCTTTTGGTTTGGAAGTTTGTCAAGGCCTTTGAAAATCCAAATATAATATGTCCGCTAGCTCTAGCCACATACTTACTGAGTCCTTCAAACAACTCCAATAACAGATGAGTGTGGCATGATGTTTTCTTTCCTCCGTGTTTTTTTTAATATGCTCACAACCCCAACAGTAGTAGTAATAGAAACTAATGAGCATATATTGGGTGTGGTGCACTGTATTAAGCACTTGGGAAAGCAATAGATTTTACCAATTTGCCATCTGTAAAAGTGAGATTCACGCACCTATACTTCCCAGTCATCTTTGGGATTCTTCTAAAGTTGCAAGGTGCAACACAACCTGTGTGGGTCTTTTCACAGCTTTGGGGTAAAAAGGTTAGCTGCTTCTCCCAGGACTTCTGCACCTTCCCTTCTAAATCCTTTCTGAATTCTTGGGAGGAGACCATTTGGGTCCTGGTGATTTATTTACATCCAGTCTGTCAATTTGGGTTAAAACATTGGGCGTGTTTTCTCCCAACTGGATCCAGTGCCTCCAGTCTGTCTGCTTATGAAAAACAGTTTGGCTTGGAGAAAGAAATACCAGTAGGGACCACTGAAGTAGGATTTCCAAATGCCCTAGCCTGCACATCATGCAGATGTTAAATTCTGCCAGTTGTATTAGCTGACACTGACTCTAATTTGAAGTACTGAAATCCTTACTGTGAAACTCTTAAATGTAAAAAATGTGGTCAAACGATCCCTCAGACTTTCAATTTCTCCCACAGCCCACCCCACAGCGGTGAGAAAATTACATATCCCAGATTTTCAACTCTTTATATTCACATGTGGGCAGTTTAGCTGACCATGCAAAATCCCTCATCCTCCTCCTCTTTCCCTTTTCCCCTTTCAGGGGTTTTGCAGAGGCCAAATGAAGGCGATTAGCTGTGAAGTCTTAAAAACAATACCAGAGTAGGAAAAGTTGGGTTTTCAGGTAGTATACTTTTTTCAGTACTATGTTAAAATCAGTAGAGAAGATGACTGAGGTTTCAAGAAAAAAGTATTATTTCATAGGTTTGCTCTAAATGCACTCAGACACTGTGCTTAGGAAAAATCATTTTTATAAAATGAGTTTCTTTTTGGTTGTTATAGCCGCACAACTTTAGATCCGGGCTTAAAATTTCCTGGTTCCTGTTTCCCAAATGAGAGAGAAAGAAGGGGAAAAGAGGGAAGAGGGATAGTGGGAAAGAAGATTATTCAGGTATCCTCTCTCAATCTTTATTTTTCTATCAGTTATGCTACTTAAAAAAGTATTAAGAGGAAAAAGAAGGAAATTAATACAAATAGATTATTTTACAATTCTTAATTTTTCTGGGTTATAAAACAGAATGAATGAGAGTGTTTGGGTCTTGACTCCAAGAATTTTTGTAAAAGGTTCAAGGAGTCATTCCCAACGCTGGCCAGTAATACAGCTTGAATTGTCGGGTGGTTGTTTTTTGGGTTTTTTTCTACTAGTAATGAATGGAGAAGAGGAAGGGATTTTTAAAGTGAGGTTTTCTATTTATTTCATTGGGTAATTTTAATTTTTGAGTTTGTGTAAGATTTCAAAATGAAAAGGCATCCTCATTTAGTTTATGTATTTGGTTATTCTATTTCTAGAATGAACCCAGAGAAAACATTCACATACACTGATTTAAGAGTGGACAAGTATGAAAGCTGGCAGAAACAAGGAAAACTTTTATCTTCCCTACTCTATATTGTTCCAATATCCCCAAATAGTATTGAAATTGATGAAGGAGAATTCAATAGACTTTTTTATTCTCTCTAATGAGATTCTCTCCTCTGCTATTTTCTCTCCCCTCTAATTTTCTTGAAGCTTTTGACATATCCATATGTAAAAGAATCATGTAGAAGGAGGTTGTGAAGGAATTTTTTTAAATGGCATTTAAATGCTTACTTTGTGCCAAAGACTGTACTATATGCTAGACTAGATAGAAGGTAAAGAGGTAGGACACAGCCCGTGTCATAAGGGGCTCGCGGTCTAAGTAGAAGGGAGGAGGGTTTAAACTTCATTTTACAGCTGAAACTGAGGCACAGAGAAGTTAAGTGACTTGCCCAAAGTCCCACAGCAGGGGACTGGCAGAGCCAGGATTAAAACTGAGGTCCTCTACCACCCAGGCTCGTGTTCTTCCTATTAGACCACGCTGCCTCTTAATAGAATTCTAGCCTAATTAGTGTTTCGGCTAGGACCATTTACATGAAATTTTTGAAGAGGAGAACTGTGAAATGACAATAACTGTATAGTGTTACCGTTAGCTGTAGAGGTAAAGGGGGGGGTGAATGGACACTTTTAAAACTGCCACATTCATGAGTTCTAATTCTTTCATAATATTTTCCTCGAGAAAGATTCCTTTCCTCTTGTTCAACCTTTCTTGATACCAACCCTAAAATCAGGATGGGTCTTTCTTTATCCATATTTTAGGTCAGGATGCTTTTTCTTTTGAGACTCTAGGATTGTCCCTTTAAGATTCTTTGGGCTGAATACACTTCAGATCGTTTGCTTCATAAACTTGAAATGCTTATCCCATGAAGCTATTCCTGTCAAAGACTCTTTTTAGCGGAAGAATGGCTGCCTCTGAGCCTGAATTGGTGAAAAGACCCACACAGGGACTGCCTCGAGGGGCAGCTTCATAATCATGCAAGATTTGACCCCCATCCATCTAGGATCTTTGAACTATGATGCAATCCTTCATGCATAGGGCAGCGGGGAGAAACTGTGGACAGCCATCTGGAAAAAATAACTCGCCTATCTTGGAGGCAGGCTTCTCTATAAAGGCATTATTGATGAGTTGCTCCCTGATAAAATCTTCCATTGTATTTTTATATTTTTTTAAACAGAAAAGTTTAAAATGGAAATAACTCCTAGAAGGCAATGTGTTCCAGTGACTGTGTGTGACATCTAAATATCCACTCTGCTCATTCAGCATGACCGCTGATGCACAGGAACTCTTGTTTGTGCATCTGGATTTTCTGAAACATCAACATCCAACCTGCTACTCTCTTCAAGGAGCAATTAATAAGTCGATAATAATAATAATAGTGACTGTGGTGTTCGTTGAATGCTTACTATGTGCCAAGCACTGGTCTAAGCTCTGGGTTTGATACAAGCAAATCAGGTTGGATGCAGTCCTTGTCCCACACTGGGCTCACAATTTTAATCCCCATTTTACAGATGAAGGAACTGAGGTCCAGAGAAGTGAAGAGACTTGCCCAATGTCACACAGTAGACAAGTGGAGGAACCAGTATTAGAATCCAGGTCCTTCTGACTCCCAGGCCTGTGGTCTATCCATTAGGCCACCCTGCTTCTCTGGTATTTACTGAGGGCTTACTATGTGCAGAGCATGGCACCAGGTGCTTGGGAGAGTGCAATACAACATAATTAGCCAACATGTTCCCTGCCCATAATAAACTTACATTCCAGATGAGTAGCAGAAGAGAGAGAAAACCAGCTTTGAAGGAAGGCCCAAGGGCGGTGAAGAATCCCAAGAGTGGAGCGTTGGGTCTCACTCTGGGTTTTTAGCTGAACCCAAGGAGGTCTGGTTTTTGTTCCTTTTCCTTCTGTATTGGAATGAACTTCTATAATGAAATAAGTCATCCAAATATATTTCCAGCTACCAAAGATATGGCAAACGTTCAGCAAGAAAGGAAATCAGTGTGTTGGCTTCAGAGGTTTTCAAAAAGGGGCTAACTATAACAAGAGTGTTCTGAGGAACTAATTCCTTACCCAACAGTTACAGTGTTGGAGAAGCAAAGAAGCATATTGCTGCCGGCTGGTGGTGCATTTTTGTTGATTTTGGCAATGTCTTCAATAGTGCACAGCTTGAATCAAAACTCATATTTAGAGTAAGGGAAGAATGGGAAGTTAATGCTCCTTTTTAACATAGCCATCTGCAAATTATGCAGGGAATGGTGAATTAAATAAAAACAGTTTACAACATAATTGCACTAACTTCATAGAGTGGATTAGTAGTTGTAATAATGGTGATATCTGATTAGTGTTTACTGTGTGCCAAGCACTGTACTAAGTACTGGGATCGATATAAGATAATTATGTGGGATATGGTTACACTTCTCAGAAATGGCATTTATTGATCACCTGCTGGAAGCAATACACTGTTATTAAGTGCCTGGGAACACATTCACTGTCCTAAGCAGCATAAATTCTAATAAATAATAGGAGTCAGAGGCTGGAATCCAGCAATTCAGATCTGATACCTCCCTCATATATCTATGTCCAACCTGATTTGATTGTATCCACTCCAGTGCTTACTAGTACTGTGCCTGGCACATAGTAAGCACGTAACAAATACCACAATTATTATTATTTGATTCTGTTGCTGAGCCGTCTATGTGGAGCTTTTCTAAGCAAAATGGAAAGAGAAAATGCAGTGAAACAACTTCACATGACGTGGCACAGCCGAGCAGAGCAGAAGCCGGCTACTAAAGCAGACCAATATGGACTGCAGCAATTAAAAATGGTTCTAAGACTCTCTTAGGTCAGAGGCTTGCAGAAGACTTGACTGTGAGAAACAAAAACTGTGCCAGCCAATGTGGGTAGCCTTGTGATTTTTTCTACTCAGCCAATCATATTTATTGAGCACTTACTATGTACAAAGCACTGTACTAAGCACTTGGAAGAGCCCAATGTAACAATATATACAGACACATTCCCTGTCCACAACGAGTTTACAGTCTAGAGGGGAAAGACACATTAATATAAAGCACAGATATGTACTTAGGTGCTGTCGGGGAGGGATTGCTCCTTTCTAGCAAGAAGCAAACTTTCTGAGCACAGGCTGCTGGAGGGTTGCTGGCTACGTATAGGTTCATCAGCCATACTCACATAATGCCGATAAAATCTCACCATCAGCAGTGTTACCTTCAAACTCAAAAGGCAGTTAGAGACACATATGCTTAGTGCACAAGCCTGATTTCTTATCCAAGGGCAAATAAGGATTCCTCACAGCTTATACATTATCAGCCAGGATCTCATAACAGCAGTATTTGAGTCAGAAGATGACGGTTGTGGGCAGGGTACATGTCTACCAGTTATGGTATTGTACCAAGTGCTTAGTGCAGTGCTCTGCACACAGTAAGTGCTCAGTACCATTGACTGAGAGACTCTTCACGTGCCTGGCTGATGAAAGGGTCAGCTTTATCAATCAGTGGTATTTACTGAGCACTAACTATGTGCAGAGCACTGTACTAAGTGCTTGGGAATGCACAATCCAACAGAATTAGCAGATACATTCCCTGCCCTTAAAGAGTCTATGATCTGGAGGACAAAATCAAAGTTCTTTGTGGCTTTAAGGGGCCATCGAAGACCAACACTGTGCCACATTTGTTCCACTGGGCTGAGATCAGTAGGCTTCCAATGAGCTACAAACAGAAGCCCAGTAGTGTGGACAATTGAACCACTTCCTGCCTCCCCTACCCAGCCTACTCTACTGCAAACCTGGCACGAAGCAGAAATAGCCCTGGGGTCCAGTGTAGCTATAAATAGCCCTAGGGTCCAGTGCAGCAAATGGACTGGGTCAGTGGAGGCTAGGACATGGGTAAAACACAGTGCAGACTATCAGTTTACCAGGGTTTTGCCAACTTACGAATCGCACACTTCTAGTACGTTAGGCAGGTCTCAGCAAGGTAACTTGGATCATGGTATCTACCAGAGTGATTGTTGTGATCTTGAAGATACTGTCATACAGTGATGTCTCAATTATTCACAACCTAGTCAACCAGTCTGTGAATAATAATAATAATAGTGATATTTGTTAAGCACTTACTACACGCCATGCACTGTACTAAGTGCTGGGGTGGATACAAGCATGTCAAGTTGGACAGAGTCCCTGTCCCACATGGGGTTCACAGTCTCTATCCCCATTTTACAGATGAGATAACTGAGGCTCAGAGAAGTCAAATGATTTACCCAGGGTCACACAGCAGACAAGTGGCAGACCCGGGATTAGAACTCATGACCTTCTGACTCCCAGGACTATGTTCCACTCACTCTGCCACATGAATTACCTAAGTCAATAAATCAGTATTATCGACTGATACCTAAGGGGCACCTTTGTGTTGCCTCTTTTTCTTTTCGTCTATGGTTGCACCCACTTAATTGTCCTCCTGGAAAGAGAATGCTGAGGAAGAGGAAGGGGAAATGCTAGCTATTGCTGAAGTGGGACAAGAACAGGGAGGAAAGAGCGAACGTAGAATTAAGCAAGGTGATCCAGAAAAAGCCCGCTAGGAGACCACTACAGCAGACATACCGGCCTTCTGGGGAAGTGCTTTCATTGACCAGAGGCTTCATAAAAACTGGAAGACAAAATGGCTGACAGAGCAGTAAAGAGCTAATTAACCAGTGCAATAAAAGTCGATTCTCACATGCCGTGAAGTGGACCTATACGAAGTCAGTTGCACACTGGTCTTTTCAATCTTACCCACTTGCATGGATAGGATAATAATGATTAATAATAATAATTATGGCATTTAAGTGCTTACTATGTGCCAGGCACTGTACTATGCACTGGATCTTACCAACATCTTAACATCATCTTTAAATATAAAGGATCGGGAGGTGTGTAAATGCAGGAATATTCAGTAAAAACATACGCATATACACAGCTAAATGAGGTCATAAACCTTATTCTCCTCTCTATTTTGCAAGGTTAATCCAGCCAGTTCTCCTTCAGTGGGTGAGGAGATGTAAAAATAGGTCTTATTTATCTGTAAACATTTGACTAGCTGACTGGCGATTCAGACAACAGCTTATAAAAACAGAAACGTTTGTGTGTAATCACGGGGATTCATGCCCAGCAGGCAAAGCAGGCTGCCGCCGCTTGCTATGAACCCTGAGTGGGTGATGCTTCGCCAGGTCTAGAGTGAACTGAATTCAGTCGCTCCGCTCAACGGCAGGTCTGGGTTCCTCCCAGAAGGGGTGGCCAGATGGCCGAGGTGAAAGCCAGCTGTCCACCTGCCTTCCACCGTGGCCGTGGGACTCCTCCGGCTCCAGCTCGGGGCTGCTGAGCGTGTCTCTGTGCGTATGAGGCTGAAAAGGGTTGGTGACACGGCAAGTGAGGAGAAAGGAGGACTGCACCTGATCACATTCCCATCCCCAAGCCCTAGGAGAAGCCCCGCAATTCTGCTAGTATTAATCTAAAAGAAGTATATGGGCTGGGTTGACTTTAGACATGAAAGCAGCATGGCAAAGTGACAGAGCATGGGCCTGGGATTCAGAAGGTCCTGGGTTCTAATACTAGCTCTGCCAAATGCCTGCTGTGTGACCTTGGGCAAGTCACTACACTTCTCTGGATCTTGGTTACCTCATCTGTAAAATGGGGATTGAGACTGTGAGCCCCACATGAGATAGGGACGGTGTCCAACTTGATCTATCTGTGTCTACCTCAGCACTTAATACGGTACCTGGCACATGGTAAGTGCTTAACAAACACCACAATTACTATATGAATTATCTTCTTTTTGAGATAGAGAGATAGCATTGTCTAGTCAACAGAGCACAGGCCGGGGAGTCAGAAGAACCTGTATTCTAATCCCGGTTTTGCCATTTGTCTGTGTGGCTTTGGGCAAGTCTATTCGCTTCTCTGTGCCTCAGTTACCTCACCTGCAAAATGGGGATTAAGACTGTCAGCTCCATGTGGGACATGTCCAACTTTGTATCTACCCCAGCACTGGGTACAGTGCCTGGCACAGAGCAGGTGCTCAACAAATACCATTTAAAAAATATTAAGAACTGGACTTGACTTTTAAAAACTTGCATCTGTTTGAGCCAGAAGAAATCCACAAAGATGTGGAAATAACTTGAATGTTATCAACAAGGTTCCAAAGAGTTTATGATATTTATTAAGCACTCTCTTCATGGTAATCTCTGCTTAAGGACCAGGATATATACAAAATAATGGATCAGACCCAGACCTTGTCCAAAAAAGCCATTTAGAGGAATAATGGGAGGAGAGAAAAAGGCACCACCTGCCTGGGTTTCATCCAGACAAAAAACAGGAAAATGAAACAGGTGAACAGTTAAATCTCTGGGTCAATGTGTTATCCAGATACAAATTTTCAGTGACACCTGCCAGTTCATTCATTCATTCAGTTGTAAGTATTATGAACATTATACACCATATAAGAAAAGAACATCAAAATGCATTGCCTTATATTAGGGACAAAATAAGAATAATCTTAAAAACAGTACAAAATCATTTTTAAATGAGAAAAAGTTAAATTGAATAAAAATTCAATGTTGACCACTGATCTATGTGGAACACAAAAAAATGATAAGTATAACCTAACAGAGTTTTTCTAATTAATAAAGGTGGCTGTTTATTAAGAATAACCAGCATTTAACTGACTCCACATAGACTTTGCTACCAACTCTGTTGTATTACACTCTCTCAGGTGCTTAGTACAGTGCTCTGCAAACAGTAAGCACTCAATAGATACCACTGATTGACTGATTATATCCACATTCGGGACCAATAACCTGAACAACTTATTACCTGAGGAAACACAGTCGATATATCAGTTCTATCAGTTTCACAGAGAGAGTTATGCTTATCTGTAGAATGATCCAAAATGTACCTAATCTACCTACATTATCCAATTCTAGGAAGAAAGGCACACCCATTTGTTCACATGAGCAATGAGCAACCTTAACTGAAGCACAAAAATCAGTCACTGGGAACGGTTTACTGACCAAGAAAAGAGATGTAAATAGGAGTAGCTAAAATCTGAGTGGTAACGAGATAAACCACATTCTACCGAAATAATTTACAGAGCCTGGAACTTGGAGCTGGTTTGAAGGACTTTCATTACAGGGAACATGTCTATCAACTTTGTTGTACTGTAGTCTCCCAAGTGCTTAGTACAGTGCACTGCACACAGTAAGAGCTCTATCAATCAATGGTATTTTTGGGGAGCTTACTCTGTGCAGAGCACTGTTCTAAGAATTCTAATTCAACAGAATTAGCAGAGACTATTGACTGATTCCCAAAGCAACATGGTCACCACCACTGACTATATAAGTCCTCACCATCTTTTAAAGACCTAATTACCATCCCCCTACCTCACTTTGCTACTCTACAATGCAGTCTGCACACTTACCTTCTCTTGCCAAACTACTCACCGTACCTCACTCTCACCCAGCTTACTGCCGACCTCTTGCCCACCCCCTGCCTCTGGCCTGGAATGCCATCCCTCTTCACATCTGACAATGACTCTCCCCATCTCAAAGCCTTACTGAGGACACATCTCCTCCAAGAGGCTTTCACTGCCTATAACTTCATTTCCTTTTTCCCCCCAGCTCTCTTTATTCATCGCCCCCCCAGCGCTTATGTACCTATCCATTATTTATTTATATTAATGTCTGTCCCCCCCCAAGACTGTAAGCTTGTTGTGTGCAGGGAATGTGTCTCCTATATAGTTGTGTTGTACTCTCCCAAACGCTTAATACAGAGCCCTGCACACAGTATGAGCTCACTAAATACGACTGATTACTAAAACCAGACAAATTTAAAGATGGCATCTCTGAATAGTTACTCAGTGCTCACCCCTGCCAGCAGGTAGATAAATCAGACAATATCACTTAGCCAAAGTAAGTCGATACGAGGGATGAAACTGTCTGCAATTTGAGAGTCTGGAAGAAAACCTAAAGAAGGTCCTATGTTTTTTACAATATCATTAATACTGCTATAAATCCGGGGCGGCCCTAAACTCTGAGCTGAAGTTTTTTTGGTTTTTAAAAATGGAACGATCTCATTCTCTTCCACACAGCACACAATATACCCAGAGTTGAGAAGTGCAACCCAATGCTTCACTCATTAACCACACCTTCCTCAGCCAAATAATTTTTTTTTTTTTTTTTACAAAAGTCACCGTCAAAATTATGCTATTCTGTGTAACTAAAACCCTCACGAACTGAGAGTTTTCCTTAAAAAGTTAGGTGGAAAATCCTTTTTTCTGTTCTTCCTGAACTATCTTGGCCCTGATAGATGAGTTTACTCCCTAGATTCTTCCTCCTTTTAGGGCAGAGAGAACGCTAACGTTAACTCTTCCAAGAACTTAGTACCAGGAGTTTAGTACAGTGCTCTGTATTGCATGTCATGAGATCCTCAATAAACACTACTCATCAAATGATTGAATACATTCTAACTTCCAGTTGTTACTGAACAGAAAGCTTCCATCACCATTTTTGAAGTACCTTAGAACATTTTTTTTATGCAAAGAGTAGAGTTTTACCAGAAAGTGGTATTTTTGAACAGCTGGCATTCCTTTCCCAGTTTGCTCCTATCTATACCTCTTGAGTGCATGAGAATATCTTTCTGAAGTGACCAGGCTGCTTGGTACCACTCAAAAAGAGGATGAATATGGAATTAGGAAGAAAATGAGTATCAATATTCATTCTCTTTCTCTTCCCTACACCTCCATATACAAAAGAGTGGGCTGGATCAAAGGAGGTCTATTTAAATGAAGTGGGTGGGGGTGGACGGGAATAAACACTATTTAAAACACTTCCTCAGAGCTGTGCATCATCAACAGAGGTTAAGAAGCAACAAACACCATTAAAATGTATTACAGAGTGCTTCCAACCTCTTGAAGTATAGGCAGGAACTTAATTTTTATTATGGGAGGTTCCTTTCCCTGGGGTAGTAGCTTGATGACACTTTCTCTAGCATATCTTGACTCTCCTACTATTGCTAATGAGTGCTATTAAGAGAGGAAACCATTAATTAAGCTCAGAGAAGTATGTCTAGTGTTGTGCTACAGAGGGTATCTCCAAGAGTCTTCAGAGAAATGCATCGACTGCTCCCATTAAATCCCAAAGCCATAACCTGAAATATAACTATTTCCCTTTCCAAGTAGTTCCAGTTGGTAGTCAGAGGATCTAGGTTCTAATTCCAGCTCTGCCTGCTACCTGCTTTGTCACCTTAGGCAAGTCACTTCTTGTGCCTCTGTCTCAGTTTCCTTATCTGTAAAATGGGGATTAAAATACCTTTTCTCCCTCTTGGACTGAGCCTCCTTTTAGGAAACAGGCCAGGAATGACCTTAATACCTTGTACCTGCCCCAGTGCTTAGTACAGTGTTTGGCACATAGTAAATGCTTTACAAATATCAATCATTATTATTATTACAACTTGCAATTAAGCCTATATGTTTATCCACAGCTTTTAAAAATATATTTGTCTCATCTTTTCCATATAATATAAATTCCTGGGCAGAGATCAAATCGTACCCACACTTCTCAAAAGTCATTCAGTAAAAAGTTATTTATTTCAATGATGATGTGTGAGATACCAAAAATGCTCAGCTGAAGGGTATTTGTTCCACATGGCAAATGGGAAAGCGACAAGCATAGAAAAAGACTACAAGAAAGTAGTACCAAGAGTTAACACTGGAAACGAGAACTGGGATGAAGATACACCTACCACGAAACAGAACAGAAAACAACAAAAAAAACCAATTAGGCAAAAGGGGAAGATGGGAGAGAATGTCCCTCAAACCCCAGAAGGAGAGATGGGAAAGCTGATCACAGATGGGGAAAATCAATCAATCGTATTTACTGAGCGCTTGTGTGTAGAGCCCTGTACTAAGTGCTTGGGAGAGAACAGAATAACATAACAAACACATTCCCTGCCCATGAGTTTACAACTTAGAAGCCAGTCACTTTTGATCTATTTCCTGGACTCCCAATTCTTTCTTTCCCTAAGAGATCAAGGTTGGAAAGGCAAACTGACTAGAATAGGGAACAGCAATTTTAGGAGTCATCAACAACTCAGCATAGACCTGGTAGGCTTTATCAAATGATGTTCCAAAGTGTTCAGTCCTAAAACTACTTCCAGCCAATACCTTTAGTGATTTGAAAGAAGGAACTGAGAACAAGTTCATCAAATGTTCAGGGGGTGCTAAAACAGCCAAGATGGATAACAAGGTGGAAGATAAGCAGAGTATTCAAAATGGTCTAAACAAATTGTAAAAACATTCCCCCCACGCCCAAGTGGGGATGCATTCATTAGGGGTCAAGTTCAAGCAAGTATGCCTAGGGTCAAAGTTTCCAACAATAAATACTGGCTGAGGAGACACTGGCTAGGCACAGAAATAGCAGAAAATGGTCTTGGGGTCATCACTGAACTCAAGCTGAATATGAACCAGTGACTTACTGTCAGAGCTAAAAAAAATAAAATACAAGTTGGTAATAATAATAATTATATTTGTTTAGTGCTTACTATGTGCCGGGTTCTGTACTAAGCGCTGGGGGCAGATAGAAGCAAATCAGATTGGACACAGTCCCAGTCCTCTGAGGGGTTCTCAGTCTCAATCCCCATTTTACAGATGACATAAGTGAGGCACAGAGAAGTGAAGTTACTTGACTAAGGTCACACAGCAGACAACTGGGTTCATATGTGTACGACAAAATGTGGAGAAGTCATTTTTCCACAAAACTCTACGTTGATCATGTCTTTACTACAGTTGCGCGTCTGGTTTGGGATCTTACACTTTAGAAAGGATCCAGATGAGTTGAAGAGGGCAGAAAGAAGAGAAGAGAGACAATCAAAGAGATGGAAAATGGGTTCTACCAGGAAATTAAAAGAGGAAAGAGATGGCTAATGACCATCTTCAACGATATGCAAAGTTTTATATGGATTTAAAGGGAACAGTACTGCTCCATAACCACTGAGAACTGGAAGAAATGGAATGGACATAATGAAGGACATGAAGACAGTCAATAAAGACTGACTGATTTATAATGATGATTTACGACACATGAGACAAGGAGGAAATACCACATTCTTAATTCCTTCCTCTGGTCAAATAAACATATTGACCAACACCACCCTCTGCGAGAAATCCCTCAGGTCAATGCTGAGTTGGGCACAGGGAAAATCTCTTGAAGAGAATAATCTAGAGTTAAGAGGGTTTTCATCCTCGAAGAGGTTTTTGAAAGAATAGACCACCTCTGACAAGTTTCGTTTCTTTTTTTTTTTTTTTTTTTTTAAGTCTGATCACTGGCCCTGGACTGTGGAAAGAATGTTGAATTTTTCAGGTTTAACAATCAATGGAATTGAGCGCTTACAATAGTGTGCAAAGCACTGTACTGAGGTTCCTTCTACATGCTATACATGCGAGTTGGGCAATCCTATTTTCTCTGCATCATAGACTAAGAGATATGTTCCCTCACATTAACAAATAGGGTGGAGCAGAAATGTGGAGTAGGGAGGGCTGGTTCTAAACATAGGACTAGATAGCCTCACAGATGTTTTCATTTTCTCAGAGTAGAAGAGGAATCCTGGAATGATTCCAC